>NW_027526335.1:140177511-141377511 GCF_048455015.1 Haemaphysalis longicornis | reverse complement strand
GGAATTTGGCTCTAACTCTACCAACAATGTGTCTAGCGAGCTGATTTAACTTGTCAAACTACCGGAACTGCTACACAATAATGTGAGTATGGCCTTTAATGTGTCACATTGTCACGGAAGTTAGCCAGGTCGGTTGTGCTTGTCTTATGACTTTGCGTGCATGGTCGCTCTGGTGCCACACACAAGAAAAATTGATAACTGTGAAGCTGTTATTAAAAAAAATTACATGTTATTGAAAAAAATATTAAAAACATACCTCGCAGAATTCCTGACAAAAATGTGAAAACTGCCGCAGCTCTGTTGAAACGAGTCCGCTAGGAACAGCAGTTTTAGATGTTACGGTGACGGTTTCGTTCTATTGCTTCTCTTGGCTCAAAGTTTACTACAAATGCACCTACTGAGCTGACTTAACCTGTCAAACTCTCAGAACACCAACCCCATGAGGCGGTCATGCCTTTGAAAGAATCATCTTGTCCACGAAGTTACCAAGGTCGTGGAAGTTACCATATTACCATGCGTGTTACTCAGGTCTCGCACCGCCCCTGCGCTGATGAGAAAGAAAACGTTTAAAACTTTAACACTATCTGCAACGAAGTTCAAATTTACCACAAAAATATTCACAGCATATCCACGGGGTGAATGATGATGAGTGGGCGAAGCTCCTGAGGGGAAATCATCGGTAAAACCGTGACTCTTCAGTGAAAGTTCGCCCACTACATCTGTGTCCGAACGTAACGTCTAGAAAGTCTCGCTTAAACCGCGCGTCGGCACCTTGTGGCTGAGCTCGCCTGATGCGTTTTGCAGACGCCTCACGAGCTCTTACTGCATCGGGGTCTGCCCTAGGAGGGTCTGCCTGCCGATACGCGCGCTTTCTCGCCGCTTCCCGTTCTCTGACGTTTTGGAGATCCTCTTCGCGCCGCAGCCGTGCCGCTTCGCGTACGGCAGGGTCCTCGCGCCGTTGCCGTGACGCTTGGGCCTCTCGTTCTCGAACGCTGGGATCTTGGTGGCGTCGTCGCGCAGCCAGACGACAAGCTTCGGCCTCCCGCTCTCGTACGGCAGGATCTTGGCGGCGGCGTCGCGCAGCTTCACGGAGCACTTCTGCCTCGCGGGCTCGCACATCTGCAGCCTAATCCATCGGGCGACTCCGAGTGGCGCCAACAGCGAACGGATTTTATTACAACGCTCCCCGCCATCTAGTAAACAATCCAAGAACTAAACTAGAGGTAGCCACGCCATCTAGTAAACAATCCAAGAACTAAACTAGAGGTGGCTACATACATACGTCGAGGATGGACAGACACACGCCTTAAGGAGCTCGCCCCTAAAAGGCAGATGACGCAGAATATATCAGGCAAATAGTATTCCCGAGAGCCATGTGTTCTGAACTCACTCGTAGCACAAAAAGATAGGCCTAATGCGTGTTTTACAAGTAGCTTTCCGATTTTATAGCAACTCCGGCAGCCCTTCTTTTAACCTGTGACTGGTGATAACGAGTCCGCCCTATTGTTTAAACTGGACATTGAATATCTATTCAACATTGTATGCATTGAACCGTTAGGCTGCCGCGCAAATTAATTAAATGTAGTGGGTGCAGTACATCTGCCAAGACATTTTAAATGCAGAGCTTTTTTTTTAACTCACGATGTCACCCGGCGTTTGCGTGCCTCGGCGTCCGTAACAGCCGTTCTCCTCTCCCGCATCACGCTACCCTCCTCGCTCTCAACAACAGGTCCGCACCCCTCCCCCTACACTATATAAAAAAATAATACTTACCGGCGCCTGGTTTCGATCCCACGAACCGGCGGGTGGAACGCAGGGTACACGGTGCTCTACCCACTGCGCCACAAAGCCGACACAGAATGGATGGCTACGGACGCGCCTTATATCCTCGACTCATTCAAACTACGTCAAGAAGCTGCTGATACAACGCATTCACTACCTGTGGGCGGGATGCGAGGTACATGGTGCTCTTCCCACTGCGCCCCGAAACCGACACAGAATGAAAGGCTACGAACGCGCCTTATATCCTTGACTCATTCAAACTACGTCAAGAAACTGCTAATACAACGCATTCACTACCACCACCTCCCCAAAACACTAAACGTTAACGCAATACACCCACCAACTATGCGACGCATTTACTCGAATCGCCCTCGCGGGGAGATGGGCCCTTTTTTTTGATAAGCAATAAAGCGGCACACAGCATTTAAGAGATACTGAAATATGGCACAATATTTTTCCACGTTTCTGCTACTTTGGCAAAACTCAAACCATCCAAGCCTTCTGCATGTTTTCCTGTGACCACCGGAAGTTCACCATAAAGCCAACAACCAGAGGGGCCGACGTTCACAAAAGTGAACATCGGATACCTTCCCAAAGATTTTGCAAGCTGTTTCTTTTTTCCTGTTAAAAATCATTCAACAATACAGCACGGGAAACAAGCACTGGCTTTTTATGTAGCTCGTATGCTTTCTCGTTGAGTCCTATTACTGTTTAACGAGATTTATAGTTTTCAGCTGGAGTAAGTTTCCCAGGTTTCGCTGAAAGTAAAATGTAATGTTCTCGGTAACATCATTCTGTAACAAAACCAGAGTTAAAAATACCTCAGAGTAAAGTTCAGCCAGCAAGCAAAACAAAAGGCAGATCAACACGAGCAAAAGGGTGAAGGGATTGTTGGTACATCAATACGTTTGGAAACAGCGCGGAAGACGGGACTGAGCAAGTAATAGACCCAAATGACTTTCTTCAGGGCAGCGCTTGTGTCGTGTATTACTTGCTCAGTCCCGTCTTCCGCGCTGTTTTCAAACAACGCGAGCAACCACACAGAGAGATTGGGCAGAAAAGACCGGGCAATTTGAAAAAGCCCGAGAAGCACACTTTTCTCTTCTCCCTCATAAGAAAACAAATAAATGAGCTAATGTGCGTTTATCAAAGGCCTTCCAAGTTCCTAAAAGTTTCGGCCCCCTTCCTCTACCCATTCCGCTGCTGAGGACGACTGAATCTTAATGTCCAGAGACGCGTTATTACTGGTGTGTATGGAAGACAGTTCAAGCAACGATAACTCGATTATTGAACGCCAATTTTAGATGTCGCTAAAAATAGGTGAAAAGAAAGTATTCGCTGAACAAAAACAACATAGTCTATCACTGCAATTTTGAACTTGACCTCCTCTTCGTCCCCAGGCTCAATTACCAGCCACGAAGTTCCTCTGGTTTAGGTCACAGAAGCCGCAAATATCTGCACAAAATTTCCGTAGCAGTTGCGACACTTGCCCATGCTTAAGCTGAAAAGTTGTTTGATGCTCCTCGGTGATGTTCTTCAGATGTAGTACATCTCAGCAGATCATTAGTTAGTCTCCTTGTAATAGCTAAGATACGGGACCCGCCCCCCCCCCCATTCCGAAGTAAGCATAAAAAAATTGCACATTTCGTTCATTACAGGTCATAATAATGTATAGCTTTGTTTTTTTTCTTTTTTGGCTGTAGGTGTAGTTTTCTCAGACCGTTTTGTTCTATCTATTTACAGTTAGGCATCAGGTTAAAAAGTGCCAAGAAAAAGTTGTTCCAGTGGCCGGAGCCTTTGTACAGTGGCTGCTGTGTTAGAGCCTTCTTCTTTACAGCCGGAGACCCGTAAGTGTGCTGTTCCAATATTCGTCGTGGCTGTCTGCAATGTGTTGCGGTATATATTACTAATTTGCCAAAATCTAACTGTCGTAACCTCCTCAGTCCCCGGGTACTATTTGGCTACCACCGTTTCGAAGGCTACAGTGCCCATGGTTCAAAGTTCGCGCATTCAAACTTGTCGTTCCACAAGGAGGAGACTTCTTTCACTAATTATTGACAGATTGCGCCATATGTTCAGCCATCTTCGGAAATATACTGCACAAAACCTCCATATCTCAAGGGAAGTGCTGCTTCCAATTATGTGGTGGGAAGTCGAGGCAGATGCCTGAGGTCTGATCTTTGTCTATAATTGCTGACCCGCAACTACTTCCTTACGTTTCACAGAAATTGAGAGCCAAAGTACCCAGATAGGCACCATGAAATTTTAATGGTATTGTTTCGTTTGTAACTAATTTGTATTTTTTCTTTAGGCCCACACCCAGAGTACCAAATAGGGTACCATCCGATTTTGATACTTTATTTAATTTTCGGCGTTTGTAATGTTCTAGTGCTTGTATTGTTTTGGTATTTCTTAGGCAAGACCTCAGTTAAAACAGTGTCTTGCAGGTGTTTTTTTATTTGTGAATTATTGGGACAGAAGAGGTTAAACCCACAACATATTTGCATGAGTGCTGCTAAATATTTGGAAAATATTTTATCGAAACTTTCGTGTTTCCTCTCCATGTCAACATTGCCCAGATCTACTAGTATACATCTGTCAGTTTGGCTGGCACAATCTTTTGTATACGGGTTTATGATGTTGGAGCGGTATCATTGATCAGAAGATACATTGAAGCAACTACTCAGCACAATGTGATTTTCGGAGAACACACGTGTGAAATGTTTCTCATGACAAACTTACCACACAGCCTAAACATATGTGAACCACATGAATTCGGTCATAAACATAGCAAAACATCTAAGCAATAAAACAACCATATCTCTCTCCCTAATTTCAACGATTTCAGGCAATTTTACAAATTTTGTTTCTCACTGAGCCTGTAAAGTAGAATATTCTAATATTGGCACCGCATGCTCGTTTTAACTGCTGCATCTGCCGAAATAGGTTTTATTTCTTCTATTTCGGGTCAAGTTGACATTCTTGAGAGTTCCCAATCGGAGGGAGGCTGCTTCGCCTCCAGATATATTGTTTGATTTCTCACTGTTCACTGCTGAATGGTGAGTGCTTGTAGCAGCAGAGAATGTATAGATTGTTATTTATGCGCGGGGGTTCACATATATATACCGGTTTAAAGGAATCTATGATTATCTGCGTTTTTACAGGACCATCTTAGATTCCAGCTTTTCAAATTTCGAAAAAGAAATCCCAACCTCTTGGCGACGTGTATTAGATTGTGGTCTGCTTTTTGGTAATGCCAAAAAACAAATGCATGATTGTTATTGCAAGTGGCATATAGAGCATGCAAACAAGTTTTATGTGGTTGATTTGGCTGCAATTGACAAACAAAACAAAAATCTTGCAAAAAAATATTTCTGTGGGGTGCATAAGAGAGGGGGAGGTTTTTGCGAGCTTGTGGCAATAAACCCGTAATTTATTTGGTAATTTTTGTACAGGGCCGGCCGCATTAACTCAGCGATACTTGTTTAATGCTGGTGTCGCGGCTTCGTGGAGGCCAATTTGACACGGCTCACTACGTGTGTTTTAAAGAGCACCTTCACAATCAGGTGTTTTAAAGTTGGTGGGAAATAACTACCCATGATGCAAATCGTAGTCTTTTTCTGCCCTGTTGAATATTGGATGCGGTGGATGCTTGATAGGGGTAGAGGAGAGCTGCATTCTGGACAACAATATCTTTTACGTTTTTTTACCAATAAGCCTACTTTTAACTAGCAACACATCTCGGTTATGCTTTTTCCCTTTTTTGGCGCAATATTTGCCCCCGAGCACTCAACCCTATTACACCGCTTACTTAGTCTCAAAATAGTTACAAAGTCACTCAAGGCACCAGCGAACATTACAACTGTTCTCATGACATTTAAACACTCAATGGTCGAGGAAACAAATGTTATATATTCCAGAATTGATCATCTTCTGCACTGTTGGTTAATTAATCATTTTGCTGCAGACCTAGCTCCAATATAAGCCCCCTTTTGATGATTGTTCATTTCACTTACCATGGATTGGAATCAATTCTATGCAACCGCCCACTGGTTTAGTGGAATCGACTGCACCCACAACACGAAATGCACAACGCACTATCGCAACAATTCTGTGATTGTGATAGCTAGTGCATGCACCTCATGTAGGACGTGCGTACCTAATCAATAACGCAAGGGAGATTTATGTCCTTGGAATTTTAGTCACTTTATTACGACCCCATATACAGTTTCTAGCGTCAGTGATGCTTATCCATATGATTGGATGCAGCGTATTGGTTTTCATTATCTTTCATTTTACAGGAATGGCGGATTAGACATTCGATATAACTGGAGATGGTACTTGAACGTAGATATCTACAACGGAAATGTTTTTACTAAATTCGGAGACAAAAGAAAGTGGGATGGAACCAAACACCACGGAAATATTAAGGTGGAAAAGAACACATACACATCTATAGGTGTTATCATTCGTGACAACCATTTCGGTGTAAGTAAGCTTACAATAATGAAGATATAACCACTAATGGGGGAAACTGTAAAACCTGTCGTGCATCCGCTCTTCGTGGGGACTACAAGAACGGGTAGCACGATTTATTTGAATCCCATGGGGTGCATCAGTGTTGTGAAATAACGTTGCCAAATATCTTGCATATTTTTTGTGCAGAATGGTCCTAGCCTGTAGTCAAGTATTACATATTTTCTAACAAAACTGGTCTAGCAGACCATAAACAGAGCCAACAAGGCAATACAATGATTGGCAGTGTAGCTTGTAAAGCAATGTGTCGATCAGACAATGAATAAAACAGCAGGTGCAATGGGCAACACACCTGACCAAACCAGTTAGTTCAAATTCAACTAATTACATAATAGAACTGCTGATATGAACTGTTTAAAAAATTCTTAAAAACTGTTTAAAACTGTTTAAAAAAACTGTTTAAAAAAAGGTCTCGATGAGGGGAATCGCAAGGGACAAATTAAAAATTGCTTACTGGTTATAGTCGTTAGATAGTCACGTGAGTCAGAGATTGGGTTAAAAGTCAATGATGCCACGTTGGCTTGTGAGGTCTCAAACTAAAGGTCTCGATGAAGGCAATCACGTGTGACCAGTTAAATATTGCTTGCTGTGTATAATCATGAGATAGTCACGTGAGTCACGAATTGGATTAAAAGTCAAAGTGATGTCACTATGACTTATGAGGTATCAAATAAAATATCTGGATGAGGAAAATCACCTGGGATTAATTAAAAGTCGCTTTCTGGTTACAGTTATGAGATAGTCGCATGAGTGGTGGATTCGGTTAAAAATCAAAGTGGTGCCACTAGGACTCGTGAGATATCAAATTAAAGGTTTCAATGAGGGGAATCACGTGGGATAAACAAAAATTGCTTACTGGTTATAGTAATGAGATAGTCACATGAGTCATGGATTCGGGTAAAAGTGAAACTGATGCCACTAGGGCTTGTGAGGTATCAAATTATAGGCCTCAGTGAAGGGATTCACATGGGAAAATTAAAAAAATGCTTTCTGGTTAAAGTCATGAAATAGTTACGTGAGTCACAAATTAGGTTAAAAGTCAAAGTGGTGCCACTAGGACTTGTCAGGTATCAAATTGAAGGTCTCGATGAGGGGAATCCCAAGGGGCAAATTAAAAATCGCGTACTGGTTATAGTCATGAGATTGTCACGTGAGTCACGAATTTGATTAAAAGTCAAAATGATGTCACTATGGCTTATGAGGTATCAAATTAAAGAACTAGATGAGGAAAATCACCAAGGATAAATTAAAAATTGCTTCCTGGTCATAGTCATGAGATATTCAGGTGTGTCGTAGATTCGCGTAAAAGTCAAAGTGGTCGAATAGGGCCTGTCAGGTATCAAATTAAATGTCTTGATGGGGGGAATCACGTTGGACAACTTAAAAATCGCTTTCTGGTTAGAGTCATGCGATAGTCACGTGAGTCATGAACTCGGGTAAAAGTGAAAGTGGTGCCACTATAGCTTCATCATCATCATCATCATCATCATCATCATCACCAGCCTATCTACGCTCACTGCAGCGCAAGGACCTCTCCAATTATTCTCCAATTACCCCGGTCCTGTGCAAACTGTGACTGATGATGCAGCATGGCTTTCGCCACGGGTTCCCGTGTATAACTCAGCTTACAGAACTAGTACATGAATTTGCTTACGCGCTGCAGAAAGGTTTATCCATTGATTGTGTGTCCCTTGATTTAAAAAAAAAGCCTTAAAGCTTTTGATGTTGTTCCTCATTCTCTGTAATTGAAAAGCTTTCCTGTTATAATAATTGTTGCACTTTTTTTCATTGGATTATAGAGTATCTGTCGAACAGAACGCGAAGAGTTGTCCTGGATGGCGAAAAATCCTAGGAGATGGATGTTACTTCAGGGGTGCCTGAGGGTTCCGTCTTGCGGCCGTTGCTTTTTTTTTATTTGTATGAATGATTTGACTACCAGAATTACTTCGTCTATGCGACGCTTCGCTGATGATTGTGTTCTCTACAGGATTGTTAAAAATCAAGATGACTGTGAATTCTTGCAACAACACCTACAAAGGTTTTCCGAATGGTGCATGAAATGGGGTATGAGCATTATTTCGGACAAAACCATTTGTATGCGTTTCACAAAGATGAAAAATGCTTATTCCTATACCTATTTTCTAACGGAAAAGATATTGCCTTCGTAAATGAGCATAAATATCTCGGTATTTTTTTCATTTCTAACCTTTCCTGGAGTCGTCAAATCAGATATGTCTGTTCCAGGGCATCCCGTGGTTTAGGGCTTTTGCGGTGCAACACAAAACATTTTCCGTTAGACACAAACGCATTGTTATAGAAGACTTACATCCGCCCTATTCTCGAATACGCGTGCATAGTCATGGACCCTTGGACGACCACAGATACACAGCGGATAGAAGGGATTCAAAATTTGCCTATTCGTTTTGTTCGGAATGATTATTCTACAAATTTCAGTGTGTCCCTGGCAAAAAGTTCTCTGGGATGGCAATCTTTGCATGGCCGCAGAAAAATGCTCCGATTGAAGCTTTTTCACTAAATATTTCACTCAGAAACTGCAATAAACCGCGACAGTTACTTACAAAATCCAGATACCATCTCGTCCATAAGGGATCATTCGCTCAAAGTTAAAGAAATTTTATGTAGAACAAATGTGTTTATAATGTCCTTTTTTCCGAGGTCTGTATCGGAGTGGAATAGTTAAACTGAGCCGGAGGTGTCTTTTACGTCAAGTAAAACTTTCGCCGCATGCCTGCAGATGAGGTGACTCATTTCAATTGCATGCTGTTTTTACTTGCCGTTGTTCAATCAGTTTGTGTTATTTTAATTGTTACTGTTCAATTTTGCTTTGTACAAACCTGTACTCAGTGTTTTCTTTGATAGTATTCCCCCCCCCCCCCACTGTATTGCCAACATTGGCGCTGTGAGTATCGTGATAAATAAATAGATAAATTAAATAAATAAATACATTCGTGTGGGTTTTAAAAAACTCTAGGGCATCACTTTGACTTTAACGCAATCTATGACGACGTCACTATCTCATGACTATAAGCAGGAAGCAATATTAATTTGCCAAACGTAATTCCCCTCATCGAGTCATTTAATCTGATACCACACAAGCCCTAGCGGCATCACTTTGTTTCTAACCGAATTTATGACTCACGTGACTAGCTCGTGACTATACCAGGATGCAATTTCTAAGTTGTCCCATGTGATTCCCCTCGTCAAAACCTTTAATTTGATACTTCACAAGGCGAGTGGCAACAATTTGATTTTTAACCCAATCTATGACTCACGTGACTATCACTGTCCCATGCCTATAGCCAGGAAGCAATTTTTGTTTTTTCCCATGTGATTAATCTCATCGAGACCTTTAATTTGATACCTCACAAGCCCTAGGCGCATCACTTTGACTTTTAACACATTCTATGGCTCCATGACTCTCGCATGACTATAACAAGGAAGCGATTTCTAATTTCTCCCCCATGATTCTCCTCATTGAGATCTTTACTTTGATTCTCACAAGCCCTAGTCGCATCACTTTGACTTTTGACCCATTCTTTGACTCCATGATCATCTTATGACTATAACCAGGAAGCGATTTCTAATTTGTCCCCATGATTCCACTCATCGACACCTTTAATTTGACACTTCACAAGCTCTAGTGACATCAATTTGTCTTTTAACCCGATTCATGACTCACGTGACTATCTTATACTTATAACCAGGAAGCGATTTTTAATTTGTCCCACGTGATTACCCTAATCAGGACCTTTAATTTGATACCTCACAAGCCCTCGTGGCATCACTTTGACTTTAATTCACTCTATGACTCACGTGAGTGTCTCATGACTATACCCAGAAAGCGATTTTTAATGTGTCCCCCATGATTCCACTACACGAGACCTTTAATGTGACACCTCACAAGTCCTACTGGCATCCCTTTCACTGCTTACCCACTCTATGAGTCACGTGATTATCTCATGACTATTACCAGGAAGTATTGTTAATTTCTTGCGCGTGCTTCCCCTATTCGAAACCTTTAATTTGATACCTCACAAGCCCTAGTCACATCATTTTGACTTTTACCCAATCTATGACTCAGGTGACTATCTCAGGACTATAACCAGAAAGCTATTTTTAATGTGTTCCCCCATGACTCCACTCATTGCGACCTTTATTTTGATACCTCACAAGCCCTACTGACATCCCTTTCACTGCTAATCCAATATAAGAGTCACGTGATTCTCTCATGACGATTACCAAGAAGCAATAATTAATTTTTTCAACGTGATTCCCCTCATCGAGACCTTTAATTTGATACCTCACAACCCCTATTCACATCACTTTGAATTTTAACCCAATCTGACTAGTCAATAATTAACTAATTAACCTAAATTAGGTAACTAACGTTCGGGCCCTGCGCGCCTCGGGAAAAACTCGCGGCAAGCAAAGACAGCGCTCGCGATTAAATAAAAAAACAACGTGCCGCAGTTGTGGGCATTGCGCCCATAGCTGCAGCACGTTCTTTTTTTTTCGTCCATAACTTCTGTTTTCTGCCACTACGGCAAAAAAATGGCGCTAGTGTCGTGCGGCAAAGTCCAGGTTCCGGTCTCTATAGACTACCGTGGTGCCCTCTGTACTCCTCGAATGCCTCCTTGTGCACTATTAAGAAAATGGCTGTTTGTGTTATGAACACAAAAGCACACACCTCAAAACTCAGCGACAGATCTTTAAGGGTACACCTATCAATTCAGCTGTTAACAGCAAGCTATTTTGCAAACAGGAGCCAGTGGTGTATAAAAATGCGAAGAAAATGATCCATTTTTTTCAAGTTCAGTGCGCACATTTGTCTTTTTGTCATGAAATTCATCACAGAAAATAAAGTAGAGTATTGGCCTGGTACTCATCTTGCTTCGCTGAAGATGCGAATAGAATAAGGTATGGTTAAGTGCTTTGCGCCGCCTAAAAGCGTTCTTCGTCCTTCAATTATCATCCCCCCTGTCTACTTCACTACGCCCCCGGATGTTATCGCATCTCACACCACTTCGCTTTATGTCCCTGTAGCTCCTAATCATTACACCAACTTGAAATAGTTAAAGAGAGTTTTGTATTTCGAATGTTCATAATTGGCAATACCTGATGTTTCTTAAATAATCGAGAACTGTGGCTGAAGTAGGGTGCGTTTTCAATTATGCGTAAGACGTTTTTTTGGAGCCGGTATAGGTTTTCTATGTTTGTTTTTCCTGTTGAACGCCACACTAGAAGACAGTAGTTAAGGCGAGAATGTACTAGACTTTAGTACAGTTGCCTTTCTAACGAAGCTGGTAGTAAATATTTCATCTTATAAATATTACCAATGCACCGGGATATATTCGTTCTAACTTTGTCAATATGTGGAGACCGACTCAAATTTTCATTGAACACAATGCCAAGAAATTTGTGTGAACTAACTTTTTCAATACATTCGCCTCTGAAATGGAGGAAAACCTGTTGCCCTAAACGTTTGTTGTAAGCTCGAAAAATCATATATTTTGTTTTTGTCGTGTTTAAATTCAGTTTATTTGTACTAAGCCAAATTGACAAATTTTCAAGCCATAAATTTGTTTATCTTTCTAGCAGAGTAAGGTCTCTGCCAGGAAAAAAGAGGTTTGTATCATTTGCATACAGTATTATATCCGGGTGAAAGGCAAGTTAACAATGTCATTTATATATAATAAAAATATTTGTGGGCCGAGAATAGATCCTTGTGGAACACCGTATTTAGTTTGTCCAAAGTTGTACCTGGCGTGACTAATTTCTGTGTATTGAAGGTGATTATGTAAATAACTCTTGGTTAGACTGAGACAGGTTCCCTGATTCTGTATGTCTCAAGTTTCTGAAACAAAATATCGTGTTTAATAAAATCTAAAGCCTTTTTAAAAGCTAGAAACACACCTATAGTAAATAATTTTTGTTCAATGTTATCAATTATTTTGTCTTTTATACTTATATCGCCATTTCAGTTGATTTTTGTTTTTGGAAGCCATACTGTTGTTCGGCGATGATATGGTTAGTTTTACAGAAGCTTAAGATTCGAGTATTGATTACCTGATCTATTACTTTTGAAAACATTGGTAGAACTAAAATCGGTCAGTAATTGTACATGTCAATTGGATCCCCACTTTTGAAAAAGGCAAACATTGGAAATTTTTAAAACATCAGGAAATTCACCAGAATTGAGTATCAGGTTGCATATACGTGAAAGTGTGTGAATTATATATTGCGCGACTGCTTTTATCGGCTGTATTTTAAATTCATCAATGCCACATGCCCGGCAGTTGTTTAGTTTTTGAATTAAGCTCACAGTTTCTGATTCAGTAACGGGAAACAAGAATATTGAGAATGCAGTACTAGATAGAATACAAAGTTTCTTACTAGGATTAGCTGTGTGTGTGACCGTAGCAGCACCCGATTGAAAAAAAATGATTGTTAAATCTATCTGTAAGCAAACGTCCCGTGCACAGCTCTCCGTCAATAATAATCTTGGAAATAACTCGTTTCTCGCCTTTCGCCATGAGGTTAATTATATTGTTCCAGATTTTCCTGGGGTCGCTATAAATAGCTGCAAATTTATTTTCAAAGTATTCATTAGGTGCGTTTTTATTATCGGAATTTATTTTTTTCCTCACTTTTTAAACTGAATAAAAACATCATGATTTCTCGTTTTTATAAACGAAGCAAACAGTTTATTTTTTTATTCTCTTAAAGAGACTGCGGTCAATCCATGGTTTCCTTATTTTTTTGTTTCTCTTTAATTCTAAATTTGGAAATGCTAAGTTATAATTCTAACGAATTTTGTCTGGGAACATGTTTTAAGCATCTTCAGGATTGGTTGCAAGCAAAACTTGGTACCATTCGGTCACGGCCATTAATCTCTGAAATATCGTAATATTATTATCATTTATTAATCTTTGCATAGTGGGTGTATTTGTTGCAGTTTTTTTGTATCGACTTGAAAATGGTGTGAAAAAAAGGAAGATTGGCTTATGATCACTAACATATGAAATTATTACACCTGCTTGCAAACTGCTTGTTCTGTAAATCGTGAAACATAAATCAATCAATGTCTGAGATACCACTGTCACTCGCGTCGCGATATCAATGATGTTTTCATTCCCTCAGGGAAGAAAAATGTCCAGAAGATTTTGTGAAGAAGAGTCTCGGGATAATAAAACGACGTTAAAGTCCCCAGTTACGATAACCGGCGTACGAAAAGATTCACAGCATAGTAAACCTTTTTCTAAGAATTCCAAAAACACAGTCAATGTACAAGAAGGGGGTCTGTACACAACTAAACACATAGCGTTCAAACATTTGATCATGATAGATTCGTAGTGAGGATTAACAGTAGAAAATTTTCTGACAATTGTAAAATGTACGTTTTCTTTGACGTAAATGGCTACGCCCCCCCGCCTCATATTGCTCCGACACATTGATGCACATCTGTACCCGGTAAAGTGCACAGTATCCCAGTCACCTAAAAACCAAGTCTCAGTAAAAGCTAACATATCGAAATTATGATTAAGCTCTTGAAGGAGCATATCAACAGAATCTTTTTTATTTTATAGGCTTAGAGCATTCAAGTGAAACAAGGAAGACTCCTGTTTGTGACGTATCGCGTAACAGCGATTGAAAGAATCGGGATCAAGATAACTGTTTTGCACCGAACAAATAGACATTAGAAAGGTTTCTGCACTGTCTAAAACCGATAACGAGTTACGCGCTCATGTTATTTTTGCATGATCTGTTGTCCTATTCCCAGATTTTGGTAGATATTGTCTATACTCTAATAACGATCGCCACACCTCTTTACACCCAATCCTTACGTTCGCAATCTTTTACTGTTTGCATTTTTTTTATTGTTCCTCTTCTCATGTGTTGAATAGGAAATGAGGCCACAACCTGGTTGATATTCCTGCCGTTCCTTTAGCTTCATTGCTTCCTTTCCTCGGTAGATGCTCCTTTGTGCAAAATGTTGAGCGGTAGTTCCGCATAGGAGAAGGCGCAAGATCCTCTTCTGCTTCTTTTTCTAGCGCTGTCAGTGAGTCCAAACGTGCTATCTTGACCTTCTTCGGCTGCTACCGGGCACATGTTCGAATCGTCTATATAGGCTGTGAAGTAGGTCTTGTTATATTTTCTGTGTGGCTTAGACAACGTACTGCAACAACCACGGCTGAAAGCGCGGTCTCGATGTTAGAGTTGCGCGAGGTGGGGACCATGATTTGGTTTTATAAAAGCACCGCTAGCAATGTGAGTTGTTCTCCGTCGCGAAGTTCCTAATGTAACCGCCGGAAATATTTTGTACGTGACATCTGCCATTGACGGATGACCCGGTATGCTGGGGAATATTCGAAGAGGATTTCTCAGAACATCCTATGGGACGTGACGGAGGCCACACCAGTGCAAAAGTCTTTCGAGAAAACTAAAGGTTTCGGTACAAGGAGTCGTAACGCGGCTTCTTAGATACATGGGATGAGAGCATGCTTGAGTGGGGAACTTGGCAAGCGTAGTCGGCACGATTGATGGCTGCTGTGGCATACTTTGTTGTGAGCTCAGGACATGGTAAGAGGGGTGAAACCGAAAAAACTACCGCTCGCCCATACAGCAAGATGAATATGAACGCGCCTGCAGTGTCTCGGCGGGGCAAAGTGTAAGAGTGCTGGAAGTAATTAAATACCGCGCCCCAGCCAAGATTGTCTGTGAAGACTTCTGTACACATTGTCAGCGAGCATCCTGTTCAGCCTCTTTGTGAGGCTATTACTCTGCTTGATTTAGCAGTTTTATTGTTATGATCTGTTGTGCATGGACGAACAATGTTGTAATATTGAGGACAAAACAAGAGGCCCCTTTAACAAGGAAGCTGGCGAGGTGAAGCCTGATGCCGAATGATGTCGCGCAGAAGGAAGCCAGCAATGTCGGATACGCAAATGACGGCAAGTGCACAGCAGTGTTTAAACGCGTTACGTACAGAATTAGGATCGCTGTATTCTTGTTGCCGGATGTAGGCTCTGCAAAGGAGACAAAAAGAGGAGCACCAACAAGAAAAAATGGTTTATTCAATAGTTGTGGGAGACCCTGCTTTGACCTAAAAGTCTTCTAGCCACGTTGGCAAAGAAAACACGTTTCCGGATAACGGTGCATGGAACGGCAAAGTTCGGACCAAAAAACGAGGGCGAACAGTGTCGTAAGTGTGCAAAACACCGAGGTGACTAGCGGAAGGTCGGTCGTACAGCTTTTTGAAGATATTTCTACATAGGTGGTCAGGGACAGAATGCATGAGTTCGGGAACATTTGGATGGAGAGTTCTGAGGTGAAGAATGTCATCTTGTAGTCGAAACAGGTGCTTTGTTCGTGCACGAGATCAGGTGTGCAATTTTTTGTAATTCAATTTCAAAGAGGAATCGCGGTGATGCTCATAGCCGATCTGGAGTAAGTCTGAGTGGAAAGCAACTAGGAATAAGGCAGAGGGTCGAAAGGGTGAACCTAATAACGAGATAGGCAGTAGGTGCCATAATAAAGACACCAGACTTGTAGAGAACGCGGACTAAATGGACCTGAAGGTATAGTGCCCAGCCCAGCCACCTAGGTGCCTGGTGGAATCTTTTAACAAGCAAGCCAACATAACGCATGATGACATGTGACAACTTTAAAAGCTGTTCATAAAGATAGGGGGTGAAACTGCGGAGAGACCACAGAAATGAAGGCATTCCAGCTCGGCTATCGAGTGTGCGTGTTCACGAGACATAGGAGACGACCGGCATATGCGGTGACGCAGTTGCGACCATCTTGCCATTGGGCTTGGACGGCGCCGATGCTATGAAAGCTGGGATAGGTTCTCACATTCGTAAGAGGGACGGCGATTAATTGCCCTAGAATTCGTGAACCCGTAAGTAGGTATATTAGCATGCCAACGTCGTCCGCTTGCTTCAAACCCCTGTAACACATACACCCGGACGTACATACACCCAGTTCGAATGAATTTGTTGTTTCCAACACAGTACACTGCTCTATGCAAATGTTGTCTACACCTAGGGACTCTCAAGCAAATACACCTGTAATGCGCTAACCTCCGAGCGCAACCACCCCTCTCCATCCGTTCCTTTCCTGAGCTGTGGGAGACACTGTTGACCAGCTGTTACCCAGAGGCCAGACTGCCGTGGTCATCATAATCACCAGCCTATCTACGCCCACTGCAGGGCAAAGGCCTCTCCCATTATTCTACAATTACCTCGGTCCTGTGCCAACTGTCACCAATTTATCCCCGCAAATGTCTTAATCTCATCTGCCCATCTAACTTTCTGCCGCCCCCTGCAACGCTTGCCTTCTCTAGGGACCCACTCTGTTACCCTTAATGACCAGCGGTTATCTTGCCTTCGCATTACATGCCCTGCCCACGTCCATTTCTTCTTCCTAATTTCTACTAATATGTCTTTAACACCAGTTTCCTCTCTGACCCACTCCGCTCTCGTCTTGTGCCTTAATGTTACACCTATCATTTTCCGCTCCATTGCTCGCTGAGTCGTTCTAAATTTAAGTTGAACCCTCTTAGTGAGCCTCCAGGTTTCTGCCCCGTAGGTGAGTACCGGTAAGATGCAGCTGTCATACACTTTCTTCTTCAGCGACAATGCTAGGCTCCTATTCTTTATCTGAGAATGTCCGCCATATGCACCCCACCCCATTCTGATCCTTCTAATTATCTCTGCCTCATGGTTGGGATCTGGGGTCACAACTTGGCCTAAGTAGATATATTCGCTTACCACTTCCACTGCCTCGCCACCTACCTCAAACTGCTGTGCTGTCCCGAGATTATTGATCATTACTTTAGTTTTCTGCATATTAATTTTCAGGCCCACGGTTCTACTCTGTTCGCCCAGTGCGGAAGGCATGCTTTGCAATTCGTCCCCCGAGTTACTTAGCAAGGCAACGTCATCAGCAAATCTGAGGTTACTGAGGTATTCTCCATTAACCCTTACTCCCACCTGTTCCCAATCCAGGTTACGCCAACTAACTGCCGTGCTAATACAGGCCAAAATGGCTAGGGCAAGGCATGTATTCCCGGACTAGGGTTCTACTCTCACATTGCAGCTCATTCAAAAGATTTCTCCCTCCATGTAGAAAAAAATCTCAGGTGTTCATGGCATTGACTTTGCATGTTCATGAACTCGTTTAGCGCTGAATAGATGGCTAGAATAGGTGACGTGGCGGCGAGCAGCAAATCGCCATTTAGTGGAGTCTAGTTGTAACCCGATAAAGAACGTCCGAAAACTGAGTTGGGCATCTTTGAACTGATGGCGAGAACCTAATGACAAAAATAAAGCCACTGATGAAGATTGACGATTAAAATCCACGGAGTGGAGAATCCATAATAGGTTTGAAGGTGGTGGTGCATTGCACAGCCTAATCGACATTTCCTTGACTCTGCTGAGACCCTGGGGTGCGCCAAAAACGGTCGTTTTTCGGTCCATCTCTTCGACAGAGATCTACCAAAGCCCCTACCAGAGATGTACTCAAGAAAAATAGTTGGGACCGTCAAGGCAGTAGAGGGCATTGTTCATTCTTGGTAGTAGATATAAGTACTCCCGGTTAATTGATTGAGGCTGTGGTGATCAATAGAGAAGCGCCAGATACCGTTTTTTTCGTTTACCAGAACTTCTATCGACGCCAAATGGTTTTTAGACAGCTCGTTTTTGTTTGATCGAGCTTTTTTTCGATTTCTCTTTCAATTTGTATGGCGTTCCGTATGGGACATTTCTTGATGTCACCTGTAGATTTGCTGTGGTTTTAAATAACGTTTGCTGTTTGATCCGAGTAGTTTTCTTTTGTTTGTGAAATGACGAGTAGGTATATTTTTCTGTGTTGGTCGAACCAGACATTCCTTTTTCTCTGGCAGTATTGAAAAGTATTGAGTTGACTCCGCGGGACTGTGCTCGAGATCCGGTCATTGCTTTTTTGCCGTTTGTTATTCTCCCGACAGCCATGATGGCTCATATACGCACAAAATTCTCGCCCGCTTAAGAGAGTGAAGTAACACGGCCTCCTTAGCAGAAGGGCGAGTTCGGCTAGACCGTGAAATTGCATGCAGAAATTTTCCAAAGCGCAACACTTGAAAAACGCGACATAAATAAAAGGAACACAGGACGAGCGCTTCCTCACAACTGAACTTTAATCATAAAAGACGAAGACATACCCTCTCAGTAACCGTACCACGCATGCGTCTCTAATAATCTGACAGAAAGAACACAAAAATAAAAAAAACAAAGACACAATTACTTCAACGGCGATGGGGTGGGCAACTCAATTACTACCAAGACACGTAATCTGTTTGCCGTTGGGCGTGTAAGGAAGGCGTGTATCTCAGTCAGGCTTCTGTTGCCTTACACACCGAAGAGATTGGGTGACTTTGTCGTGTGTCGTGTGGCCTGACGAAGGATAGAGTTAAGCGGGCTTTCATTCTAGAACGTAACCACTATGTCTAAGTCTTCTTCACCGCGGCCCTTGGTCGCCGGCGACAGGTCCCATTCAATCTCTGTTGGCGAAGGCCACCCGCTTCTTTACGCAATGGTCAGCCCCCCCCTAAACACCCGTTAAAAACCTGCGCCCGCGCCGCACGGTGCTAGCGAGCCAGACGCTTCTGGCGAGGCGTTTGTGTCACCAAGATATGCATTAAAATGCGCATTCCGGGTTTTTGTGGTTGCAGTTAAGAGGGTTGTATTTTTGAAAAGGAGGAGGTGCCTTGCAGCTAGAATGCACCAGGGTGCGCTTTATACAACACTTACTGTCGCAATACCTCAGTAACCTGATATTTGCTGATGACGTTGCCTTGCTAAGTAACTCTGGGGAGAAATTGTAAAGCATACCTACCGCACTGGACAAACAGAGAACCTTAGACGTCCAAATACTATGCAGAAAACTAAAGTAATGATCGATTTACTTTAGCAGAAAACTAATGTAAAGAGCACAGTGGCTTGAGATAGCTTGCGAGGCAGTGGTAGTGGTAATCGATTATATATCTACTTAGGCCAAGTTGTGCCCCCGGATTTGAGCCATGAGGTAGAGATAATAAGGCTAAAAATGGGGTGGAGTACATTCGGCAGGCATTCTCACATAATAAATGGAAGCGTACCATTGTCCTTGAAGAAAAGAGTGTATGACAGCTGTATCATACCGGTACACACCAATGGGGCGTAAATTTGGGCGATCACGATGAAGGATCAATTTAAATAGAGGGCGACTCAGCCAGCAAGGAAACGGAAGAAATTTGTCTTATAATAAAGGGGCAAGAAGAAAACGAAGCAGGTCAGAGAACAAACGCGTCTCAAGGAGAAATTATTTGACACAAAGAAAAAGAAATTGACGTGGGCGAGACGTGTAATGCGAAGGCAAGGTAACCCTTGGTTTTTAGGGTAACAGATTAGATCTCTAGATAAGGTAATCGTGACATGGGGTGGGAGGAAGTTAGATAAGCAGATGTGATCAAGAAGTATGCGGGGATTAAATGCTCGCAATGCGCACAGGACGGCAATAATTGGGCAATAATGGAGGATGCCTTTGCACTGGCGTGGGTTTAGATAGAGTGATGATGATGATTATCACCGTCTCCAACATTGAAAATTGATGATTAAAAGTCCTGGCGAATACCACAACGTTGTCGACTTATATGAGCCAGGTGTGTCACTTCAGGCCATCTAGGACAGTGTCCATTACACTTAGAAACGTGGCTCATCCTTCAAATCTATCGATAAGAAGTACGTCGCGTAGCAGAGGTAGTCGAGGGCGTCTTTCATGTGGTGCAGGGCGTACACGTTCTTTTTAGTCATTTTGTTCAGCTGCCGGTAGTAACACAGTCCTAATGTGCTACCTTTTTTCTCCAGGGGTACTACTGACTCACACCAAGGCATTTTCGCTGGCTGCATACTGTCGTGGCTTAGCATATTTTCGGTGTGTGTCCGGATTTGTTTAGGTCTAGCTCCATATTGAGTTGTTCTTCTGTGCATCACTAGAAGCAGATGATGTGATTTGGAGTTTGACGAAACCCATTCGCTGTAGTGATGCAGCAACGCAAATAATTTGTTGTTTTTCTCGTGCTGCAGCACCGATTTCCTATCGAAGGGATGCGGAAGCTTGAAAGCTTCCGCGTCCGTTGAGCGACCGCTACCAGGTCACTTGCTTCCTGGGTTTCTTCGAGGAACGCATGTGCAGCACCCTTGTTTAAATGCTGGTACTCTACGGTAAAATTCGCAACAAAAAACGTGGAATCGGCATTGCTTAAACCGCACAATCTTGTGACGGAGACAGCGTGCTCGAGAAGCAAACTTTTTTAACTCTCTACAGTAGCGTCGATGTAGGAGCAGCATCTTCACAGTAGACGGTGATGATCAAGCTTGCGCGGCGGAGCAGGGTAACATGGTCTTCAGCAATTTTTACTGCAGAACTGAGTTTTGGTTCGGGCATCACATACGGATGGAAGTAAAATGTTATCCACTTTTTCTGCGGATAACTTATTTCACCGTTGACCATCAACAAGTCCATTCCGAGAAATAAACAACGAGATCAAAAAGGTAAAACGACTAACGAAGCAGGGTGCATTGCGCCCTCTATGGGGACACGTGATGTGCACGTTTCACTTGGCGTTCCGACATGACCTCCTGCTGTGCATATGTGTTGACCGTCCCATCTTGTAGCTTTCTTCAATTTAAACGCAAATGATCAATCATCACAGAGTAGTCGGCTCACGTGCCTTTCAGGGCGACTATTACAATGCTGTCAACCGACGACTGGACGTCGGAGACCGCCTTCCTTGAGTTCTTTGTGCGTCGGGGCGTCGTATCTCGGCTGTCGGGCTTTATGCGTCGTCGTCGTCGTCTTCTCAACGGCGGGCTTCGTCATGTCATGTTCGCGTCGCGCGGTGTGGCTGTCATCGTGTTGCGGAGCCATGTAAGGATTAATTTCGGTTGTCGGACTGAGGCCATGTCGTGAATCCGGGTTATCAGCGAGTCGTTGGCTCGTTGTCGGTTTTCGGTTATCCGCAATTGTGCAACTTCACCTCCAGAAGTAGCTGCTTTTAGGTACCCCTGAGTGGTCTAGAGGATCCCTCACACGTGAAGTCTGCGTTGTTTCGGCGGGTTGGCGGTCGGTATGGGTAGGAGGCTGTCAACGGTAGAAGTCCGCGTGACATCGGTTGGTGTAGGACATCTATTCGTCGATCTCAGTATGGCACTCGCCGGGTAGGGGGCGGCGTGGTGCGTCTAAAGAGAACCCTCGCCAACCGAGCCTGTTGCATGGGCCGTGACGGCAGATGTGGTCGGCTTCACCAAGGTGGAAATACCACGGACGATTATCAGGGACTCTTAATACGCCAGTCTTCCTCCGCGTGTGGTATTTTACTTCTAGGGCTGAGGTGCTCGGGCGGTAGATAGTGGACGGTTGTACGGCGGGTCCTCTTCACGACGAGTTAAAGGTGTGGTTTCTACGAACAGCAGGTTAGTTTCTGATCGCTCGGGGCTTGTGTGGGGTGCTTGATACGGTGTACAAGTCCCCTCCCAAGGAGCAGAAATTTCCAAGCCCAAGCATGGCAAATCATCAGTGGCCAATAAGTAGGAGCTTTTTAATACCTCCGCCGCCATTAATGGCTGGCGATTGGGAAAGGTGACACGCCAACAACTGGCTAAGCTCTGAAACAGCAATTTTTTACATAGCTTGGCAAAGTATGTTGCCAAATAATATGCCTATGAATGGACCCCACGCTATTTTCATGCACATCTTTTTGCTTTTTGGCAGTCCTTATCACCAATGCCTATTTTATGAGTTGCCTCACGGCCTGATTTTCGCTTTATACATGCCATTATATAGGACATTTGTTAAAGAGTGCGCATAATTATTTCTTTATGCGCACTCTTTAAATAATTTCTTGTACAATGGCATGTATAAAACAGAAATCGGACCGCGGCGCAGAATTAACAAACTGCATCAACTTTGCAAAGCATTGCGCGACTTACCAAAAACAATTGTGCAACACAACACACCGGGTCTCTCTTTGTTGTTTTTTTATTATGCACATCAAACTTACGAGAAACCTGGCTCAACAATAGCAATAATACAAACACAAACACAAAAGCAAACGCAAACACAAAAGTAAAGAAAAAATTTTAAAAAGCGGTCCTCATGAAGCGCGCACCGCTTATGCTTCGTTTACAGATAGAGATGCCTACAAAATAGAAGAATTAAGATAAATGAAACCAGGATCCTCCTCTCCGGTAATTCGACGACCTACCAAGTCACATAGCGTTGTCGAACAGCACTAATGCAAAACAGGGCCGCCTGGAAGACTTCTCTGCTGCATCCGCCACTTGTCCACGGGAAACACCTTTAACTCATAGCGCCTGTATTAAGTAAAACAAATAGTTCCCTTTAGTGCTAAATGCACGCTTCTTAGTAAATAGAGCACCTAGCACAAGATTTACCACACGTACGTGTGAAAATATTCACCCTAAACCTAGCTTGTTACTCTTTATGAAAACTTCCACGTACTGAATTAATAATTTTTGTATACTGCGTTTTACGATACTAGTTACTCGGCTCGTTGTTAAGAAAATAGTCCGGAATTTCTCCAAAAATGGACTTTACTTTAATTGCATTCGCACAAGGTAATATGAAAAACTTCAATATATAAAGCAACACGTCAAGGCTCCGTGAAATTTTTGTGACTACTGACCATATAAACCATTAATCGCGACTACAGTGTCGTGCCGTCAACGTTTTATTAGCGACATTTTGTTTTCTAACAAGGCGGGATAAGAGACTACAAGGCAACGCACTACACAATGGGTTCGGAACGCACGAACATTCACTTTTTGCAAGACATGCATGCCAACTTGGAGGTAGATGAGAAACCTTGTGACCTTCGAATGCGTTATATTTTAGGCGGTAACCAAATAAAGCGACAATAAAGCGACGATACTAACCTAACAGATTATGTATTAAGCTGGTTACGGTGTTGCTGTCGCCTTCACTCACTTCTGCCTCGTCAAACGCGCCAGATGCAAACGGAACCGACGGAGAAGCTCAGCGGCAGTGTAATTACCTTGTCGCTCCAAAATATCTTTTCGTTGCTCAAAAAAGTATTTAAAGGAAAGCTTCATTTATAGCTAGAGTTTAGAAAGCCAAGTTATTACATCCGCAACTCTTATACTGCACACATTTATTGCTTCAACAAATGCTGAACGTCGTGAACCTGCAGTGGGGGCACGGCCGTTGGTTCGAAAAACACGAAGCCGGAAAATGGATAGCTAGAACTGGCCTTACACAAATGGAAGCACATGTATGTCACCACTTAATTTTTCGCAAGAACCAACAACACTAAGCAGCACTCAAGAAGCGCCAGTTCTTATAATCGACAGCCAAAGTATTAGTTGGAGCGAGCCCGAGCTCTCGCTCACCACGCAACGAGAATGAAACGTTTTCAGCGGCGGCCGCAGCAGGCAAACGATGTGATTCCACCACTCGGGAGTCAGGTATACTTCAAACGCAGCCACCGACACCAAAACGCAAATTACAGACACGGACAGGAGTACTATGGCGGTTTCAATTCCACAAATCTTGTAGCAAAAGAGGCGGAGACGTCGAAGCGACGCTTCCGTCCACCAGCCCCGCCGCGGAGAAAATGAACGCGCAAACGCAGAACGCTCAAGTAGTCCTTCGGACACCGTTGCGTTAGAACTCACAAGTGACCCATTCCTACAGAACATGTAACATTTATCTCTCACGCTCCTTTGAATATGCTACACTTTAAATTAAGTACACTTTGTTTGGTTGTTTGGTAGCATGGTTCTGTGCCTTTTTAGGTAACTACTTTTTCCTGCGTTGTGTCCTGTACACAGCACTTTAATCGTCGCCATTTGTCGTGTTGGGACACGCAACGGTCAAACTGCGCTTTTATCAGTCAGCGAGAAGCTCCGCCTCCTCTTGGCTTTCCGTGTGACGTTGCTTCCGGTCGCCGTTTGCTTGGCGCTGAATCAAGCTTTCAGCCAAGTTACCGATCAGTAGCCGATAGCTCGGAAGCCATTGGGGACACACGGGATTTCCAAGCATTGGCAATCGGCCTCTGCTGCTTGGGTAGTTCCTGCTGAACCCCTTCTCAGAGCACGTCGGGCAGGGAGGCACCTTCAAGTGGTGGTGTCGCTCCAAAAACTCTTCGATGCTACTCCCCAGACACTGCATGGATTGTCTCCCGTAGTGTGTCGTATGGTATATTTCCAGCATCAGTCGTCTTTGAAAGCAGCGCAATAATTGGGTGGTCGTACTGCGTCCTTCGTATTTCAAGCGTCTTCTCCAACGCAGACGTCTCACACGCGGCTTAAGCCATAGTCTTCGGTGTTTGCAAACTGCGCATCCCAAGAGATCCTTCGTAACCCGTCGCATCAGAAACATTAGTTTCTTTTCATCGCTAAGTTTCTGTTCTTCCGGAGCCGAACGGCGAAATATTGGCTCCAACGCCTCAACCAACCCGAGCACGTGTTCTGCGGGATGCTGAACACGTGTGTGCTGCAGCTGCTCCGCCCATTCCTTTCGTACTAGAGTCGTGAACAGCTTCAAACGCCCTGTCTTGAATAAGTCCCAGGTCGTCGGCACACGTTCGTGGTTCTCCGAACAAATGCGTGTGGAGTCTTCAAGTTAGAAAAACACTCGTCTGAGTGTTTCGTCATAATCCAATGGGATACACGTTTGGACCCTTCGCCAGATGCTTCGGCCTTTCCTTATGATCTTCCCTAGGTGACCCATGAAATGATGGCAGCTCCCGGGGTTGCCAAGGAACTACACGAATGCTCGCGTCGTTGGTCATTGTGGATGCGTTTGTTCATGAGAGGAGTCTTGAAGTCTTCTGGATTTAAATTAACCATCAGAAGCTCTAACAGCGGCTTTAGGCCTTGCTTTTGGCGGCTGTCACAAGTTGGCCTTGGTTGACGCCTTCAGCGTGCAGAATTATACACAAGCGTAGAGAAGCGTACAGAATTATACAAAAGCGTACAGAATTATGACAAGCGTTGACACGTGCGTGAGCCACCCGTCGCCTCCACTAATAGATGAGGAAGTAGATATCCGAGACACATTTTTTACTAGACCAATATAACCATTCTAGAATGGTGATTATCTCCGGCGCTGCTGACATCGTTGCCAAGGAATAGCAATTCGTGGTTCCCAAAATTACACCTGTTTGGTTTCAATGGAAGGCCGCCGTTGCTCATCGCCTCGAGAACTAACGTCAGGTGTTCGATGTGCTCTTTGAAAGGACCATAAAATAAGACCACACGGTTCACACATACGAAGCACGTTGATCAAGTTTAACGAGACACTTCGGTGTCCACTCGTTTATGAAAAGCGGCCAGGAAATAAAAGTGCCACAAGCCGAAAGACAATACTTTAAATTCCGAAAGTCTATCCGGCGCCACAAAAATGTTCTTCTCGTTGTCACCCCCTTCGACCTCCATTTGCCAACACTTGATTTGAGGTTCATTGCAGAAAAATAAGGTTGTTACGGAGTGTGTAACGACAATAGTCAACCCGAGGCAACAAATAACCGTCGTTTTTTGTCACCTCGTTCCCTTTGCGGCAATGAATATAAAACCACAAGGTCCCACCCTTCGTTTTGAAAAAAAAACGGCAGAGGTCCACTTAGGCGATGTGACGACGTCTTCGTCCAGCACCTGCTGTACTTGCCAACACAATGTATCACGCTCCTTGGCGGCCACATATTAGGGATTTTACAGGATGCACCTACAACAATTTTGACACTGATTGCGTGTTTTGTTAGTGGTGTCTTGTGAACACCCGAGGAGAACGAAAAGCAGAATTTCCAATGTTGGCGTGCAAAGAGGAAGGCTATAATTGCTGCATTACCGAATAGTTGTAACAAGATTCCCGTGGCGCTTTTGTATGCGCCGGCGCTCATTGCTGAAAGTGGTAGGCCGAAGATAGCAGTGGCCACTAGACAAGGTCACAAGGGCTGGTGCGATGGATAAGAAACAGGCTAGAAGTCGAGCGTGCAGATAAGCCACACCATCAGCGGTGCAAGTGTCATCGTACATTATTGCAACAAAAGCAGAGAATTCTGGCGCGATGCAGAAGTCATCTTGAGCGATACGCCGAGGTACACACCACGGTTCAGTTAGCTCTTATGAGGGAAAGTTTGTTGTTAGCCTAACCATGCGCTCACCATTGTTGATAACTGCGCCATATTCGAGCAGGCAATCCATTTGCAGAGGCCTGTTCTCATATAATTATAGAATATTGCGAGAAGTGAAAACAAAGTGGGAGCGTCCTCGAACTGAAAGCAGGTGCAATGAATCTAATGAAATGTTCTGCTTCCCAATGCTGTGGAATGATAAGCACTGATGAGGGAGCAATATGCGCCAGTGACAGCAACACCAATGTCGGCTCCAAAGACTTCGCCCGCACTTAGTCATTTTCGTTCTGTGCTTACACTCTGCAGCATTCTTTCCGATAGTGGGAACCAGCCATCCCGAAACTGTCACCCCTGTTTGTACTGGCTATCCCAATACTGCCACCACTGTTCCGAGTGGCCTTCGCAGCGCGGCACCACTAATGGGAATCAGCCATCCCTGCGCTGTCACCGTCTCAGGGACTGGGCCACATCACCACAGCGACCGCTGTTGTGACGTTGCCTTGCTCCGTCCGCTGTCGACGCAACGTAGAGCAGAGCTATGAAGTCCTCGAGCCCCAAAAAGTTGAAGCAATATTTATATACAGTATGTAAAAGGGAAATAAAGGTGTTATATGGTTCGAACAAAGCCGACGGCCCCTCTCCACAAGGATCTCCGAAAAGTGCCACGCTCTCTGCTTTTTCCGAGCTGGTTTCATATTACCGGAGGTCTGTTGCAGCCTCGAGCGGTTTGAATCGCTCCTATGAGGGTACTAACTCGCTGAAGTTTGAATCTGACGAATGTAGGCAAAGCGATTGCATCAGCCATTCCGTCATTACCGGGAAAGAGAAGGGATGTTGGTGCGCCTCGGCCGCGGGCCGGTCATCCAAGTCGTAATACGATGCAGCCGTTATGACTTGCGGGCCTGGTGTCTCGACAACGTTCGCCCGCATCTTTCGATCTCGTTTCTTAGCATTGGTCGCTTATCATTCTGCAGCTTGCAAAGAACCAAATGACAACAGGCAACACCTAGCGTAAGCGAGCACCTTCTGTTCTCCGTCAGAACAGCAGACTCCGAAAAAACGTGACAGACTCTCCTAGCTATGAGTCAATCCCAAATTTGGATCATCTACGCTAAGAAGACCACGCGGAACGCAAGACTCTTAAAATAATAATGAAAAATGTGCGTCAGAGATAACACACGACAAAAAGTAATCATAACTAAGCTTAATAACTTCAAATCAAGCGGTGCGGGTATAATATACTGAGGCAGCAAATGAGGGCAATAATGTGCTCCCGTCTACCTACTAAGCCTTGAGCTGCTCACGATGAGACGAAAGAAAAGTCAGGGAGCGGACGAAGACAGCAATATTTAGAACGCACGGCTTAGTGCGTCTGTGCTAGCGTTCAGATTTACTTTGTTCTAACGAAGAAGGTTGTGCTGTTGGAGTACCATATTCCACCTTAGCAAACACCGCATTAGACGACATTTCCTTTTGCCAGGTTAGCAGACAATGATGAGTTTCTACAACAAACTAGGAACCGGCTACATAGCACGATAACGTCTGCACTACCCAACCGACACATCCCCATTCCTTTTCGGATGTACTGTACGCCTATTCTCTGCAAGTTAGCTTGCGGCTTGAGTACAAAACAGGTAGTTTCCGGTCGCTCGCATCCCTGTAGAATAGTACACCTCCCATGCCACGATCAGTCGCATCACATTCAATCACGAAACCCTTCGAAAATTCCGGGCCCTTTAGAACTAGCTCCTCACTAAAGGCTCATTTCAGCATTTGAAAAACTTCCTCCTTTGAGTCCCATTCCACCTTTACTGGCTCAGTCTTTCTAATAGCGTCAGGTAAAGAACTAGCAAGTGTGGAATAACCTTTCACCTAAGTCTGCTAATATCCAGTCACAACTAAAAAAGCCATAATCTCTGACTTATTTATTGAACGGCGATTGTTCACGACTGCGGCTACTTCTATTTCTGATGCTCTTCGACGGATCTGCTAGCAGCAGCTGACTTAGTTGCGTCACCTCGGCGCAACCTAGGTGACACTTCAACAGTTTGACTGTTAGGTCTGCTTCCTGCTGAGGGCGACGCAGCGTGCTCTACAAGCTCCAACTAAATGCTAGAAAAGATGGCGGCATCGTCCAGGGGAAGGAACGCATACTATGACAGGCCAGGAAACGCGCGATCCAATAGATTAGAGAAGCACTACGTGTTTTGGAGAACGAAGCTCAAAATGACGGGACTGGCTGTTCCGAACGGGGAAACGACCAGCTCTTACAAACGACTAGTTACAATTAGCTCTTCACCTCCCTGCTTGTCTCGTCATTGGAAATTTTTCTCTTTTCAGGTTGTATACAATGTTCGCAGAGCTAACACCCGTTAGCTCCTGCGGAGCCTACTTCATGGACGACATGGCGGCAGGCATGCATGCCTTCCAATCGCGCTTTCGCTCAAACCAGAGATTTCTCAACTTTCGTTTTCGCACTGAGTGCATTTGTACTACAGGGATAGAATGCGGGTGACAGTTAGAACTGTGCACTACCTTGATTGCGTGCCAGCTATGAAGGACTGGGGTTGACGTCGAGTTGGCCTCGCACGGCGCAGCCAGCTAGCTGGGATTCTCCTCCGATAGGGATCACGTAAGCCGCTTCGGCCGATGACGGCTTGGTAAACCTACAGCCAAGCTTCCAAGGTCTCACCTGATCTTGAGCATTGTGAAAAGATCGCTGAAACCATTGCCGGCCCATGAAAGCGATCAGGGGACTCGTAAGGCTCTTTCTCGGAAGTCTCATCTTCTAAGTTATCTCGTGTGGGTACCCCTTTCAGCTCGGAGTTTTTCACTGTTAGCATCGTTCGGTACCAGCCCACTAGATATCTGTCTCGGCCGTGCTTCGACCCTCAACTCGTTTTTGCAGAAAAACTGCTTGGAGAACAGTGAGAATGTACTGTTCACCTCGCGCGGCTGCGTTTCTTCACCCAAAACGTTTATGCAAACCATTTCAGCCGCTGGCGGCAGGACTAAGGTAGCACAAGTTTTGCGTCGTTGCGTTGTTCGGGCTACGCTCCTAGGCGTCTTTCCTGGTCTCCCTCACTCCGGAAGTGATAAGTTTCCGACAGCGCCAGCCCACCTGCACACTTGCGAGTGTCATGAGCAGCCCACTACTCGTGGACTCTCCTAGTTTCGTAATCTTTATTTCCACGCGGCTCCTCTGCCTCTGCGCATTTCTCGTTTCCCTAGCTTCTTTCTCTGCGCTAGAATACGGTTGCTGTATCTTCACGTTTGTACTGAGACGGGCGTCATTTGCCCCTGATTTAACAACAAAGAACGGCGGCAAGTTGCCCCGTATACTTCGACCGCTCACCTGAAAGGTTGCAGAAGTTACTTTGGACGCCGCCGAGCACCACTGGAGCCTCAACTCTCGCTTCATCAACTCGAGCCGCTCGTGCCTTTCGTCTGCTGTCTCCGTTTCTGCATCTCATCTTCCTCTTTCCATTTCTGCCTTTCTGCTTCAAACCTCCGTTTCGGTCTTTCGTCTTCCTGGCTCCACTTCTGCCATTCCGCCTCTTCGCGTTCACGGCGCTTTCCGATCTGATCTTTGGCTTCGTCTCCTTCCTGAGATGTTACGTTCTCCTTCCGCATGACCCCAACAAACGCATGCTTCCGTTTCGCACAGCCTAAGGCAAGGCCTAGCTCTTAATAATTTTTGATGAGTTCCGTCACTTTGAGGTCCTCCATCGTTCGTACTATCCCTTTGCTGCGTGCCCACGTTTGCATTTTTTTGCCGTTTTCTATACTATCAGCTAGTAGCAAGGCTCGCGCAAGTATTTCTCTACAGTGATTTGCTTACACCGTCCGCACTAGCTCTGGTGTCAACACACTTTCTTTACGTTTCAAGCGCTCAAAGCTATACACAGTGCTTCACACAGCCTTTCTCTAAGCTACAATAACATGTTCTAGAGATGTCTTGCGAACTTAGAGCAAACACTGAGCTGTACCACTCTAGGTACTAGCCGTTGCCGGACCATCCCGCAGCTGACATCCAGTGTTGGCAATGAGCTATCCCGACACTGTCACCACTGTTGGAACTGGCCATCCCACCGCTGCCAGCACTGTTGGACGGGTTTCCCAGTTCTGTCACCACTGTTGGAAATCAGCCATTCCAGCTCTGTCACGTGTGTAGGGACTAGGCCACCTCACCGCAATTACCACTGTTCTGACGTTGCCTTCCTCCGTCCGGTATCGACGCGGCGCAAACCAGAGCGATCAAGTTCTGGTGCCGACAAAAACTTGCAGCAACATTAATATACAGTATGTGAAATGGTAAGAAAGGGGTTACGTGGCTCTCGCAAAAACGGTAGGAAATGCTCGCACGGTACTTCCGAAATGTGCTACGGAGTGTGTGGTTATATAATGCCCGTAATGAGAAGAAACCTCCCGATAACTTTCTATCTTACGATGACACCTGAACCGCGAGGAGAAGAATGATAGTATAAGAAATGAAAGTGGCGAGAGGGAAATAAAGGATGGGGTAATTAGAGAGGAATGAGTAGGGGGGAAGGCGGGGGGGCGGAATTAGAGGATGGTATGTAGGTACGTTTCGGTTAGGAAAGTGAGGAGGGACCAGAATGCTTTCTCTTGTACTGAGTGGTGGGCCTTTGGAAATAGGAGATCCGTGGACGTTGTATGATTCAGACGTAATGAGACTAATGTTGCAAGCAGTCTAAAGCATGGACCAGAGTATTGTGGACATTCCAGAATAAGATGTTGGAGTGGCTCTTCAATTGTGCGATTGCGACAGCTAGCCTTGTTACTAGAATAAGGAGGGACTGCGTTTACTTCCTTGAGGGACTCTGGTGATGACCTTTCTGGGGTTGCTGAACTGGCCAAAGTCTTTAACTCGAAATTCCCGGTTGTTGAGAAAGTTCTGATTGTAATGTTTAAGGTGACCGATGATGCCAAGTAGTTCTAGGGTCTTGATTATCGTGTCATGTGGGAGAGAATCAAAGCCGGCATCTGCGTCCATGAGGAAGACGATGCCTGACCCTGAGTTGTGTTTTGCTTCCTCAATTGTGGACACTAGTTCAGCGATGGAGTCCGCAATACTTTATTTTCCCACAAACCAGTTTGTTTATCCCGTAGTGACGAGGCTATGGTGGCTATTCATTCCAGGTGCTTTATTCTGATGGTTTTGAGAATTTTTCCAATGGCTAATGTGAGGGCTAGGGGTCTGTAGGAGAAGATTTTGTGGGGTGTTTTTCCTTTCTTCAGGATTGGAACACTGATTGTGAGAAGCCACTCGGGGGTAAGGTGTCAGAGAGCCAGATTTTGTTGAGGGCATCTCATAGGAGGGATACTTGAGGGGTGTCAAGGTTTTTTTTTTTGCCTGAAATCTGCCACGCTCGCTGCTGCTTCCGAGCTGGTTTTATACTGCCGGGGACCGTTGCAGCCGCAAGTGGTTTGAATTGCTCAAATCAGTTCTCTCGCTGGACGAAGTTTAAATTCGACGTGTGGAGGAGAAAAGTTTGCATGAGCCGAGCCGCCACGACAGGAAAAGGGAAGGCATGTCGCTGCACTTCTGCCGCGAGCAGGTCGTACGAGGTATGACTCGGCTCAGCCTTTGAGAAGGAATAATGAGTGGCGACTCTGCAGCGCCGGCATGTTGGGGCACGTCTGCCGCGAGCGTTTTCATTGACGCTCGAATTGGCCCCACCATCGTGCGTCGCTATGAAGTAAATTTGGGCTGGGCTCTCTGGAACAAGGCCGTGCTTTGTATCTGAAGGGAATTCCTTCTTTGTCTCTGTCTGGAGGTGGTGCTGGAGGCCTTGAAAACTTACAGTACCCGAAATATTTGCTTCTCAGGTGCCTGTGTCCATTTTGCCGACGCCGGGCTGAGACTCACATCTTCACGGCTGTCTTTAGGGGTGCCACTGGGTCGCTGATAGGAGGGTTCCTGAGATGGTGATCGCGGTAGAAAACTGGTTGACTTAGTGGTTCGTGTGGCGAGATAGCAGTTTCAGTGGGCTTCTGTATGAACGAATGGCGGGGAGAGAAGCTTCCGAGGTCGATATCGCAGTACGGGCACCATATATTTACGAGGCCATGTTTGCCACAGAGGTAACACAGTGGGAGCAAGCCACCATTCTATGTCAAGTCTCCGTTTCGTACCAGAGAACGCACTGCCTGTTCCTACACCGGCCAGAAACGCAATGTGTGTGGACGGCTAAGGGGGTAGCAGCATGAGATGATTAGGTGGCTGGTTGTTAATAGCTGAAGCGTCTCTTGGGCAGGGATGTTTAGTGGACGAATGGGATGACGAAGGCACCTCGTAGAGCTCTTAACGTACATCCTGACCATAGAAGACACGAACTTCTGCGATGTCATTCCCATGTTCCCACCGCACTGAACGGATGAAATCTCCCAATGAATTCTCGTAGCTTACAAGGGTAGCATTGGCAGGAGCACTAGTGTTCATTTAGTCATATTGTCGGCTGCACTCGTGAAAAGGTCAATCGATAGCTCTCGCGTCCAGAATAAAACATTTTGTGGTAGGTATTAAATTTTGCATGAAACCTGCAAAATCTGCTTGTTCCTCATGTCAAAACTGCTTCTTGTGCAAATTCTCACGGCAGTAAAATTTCTTGGTTTCAGACATGGCCAGATCAGCATAGTAAAAAATGGCTCGCCCATTATCTGGGAAAATTGTAAAACTTTTCTTGGGCATTTGTATCCACCCCTCAAGTTTGTATCCACGCAGCGCTTGGACTCATAAGTCGGCATCGAAATGTTTCCATCCACTAATGGCCGAAACTTCCAATTCGACAAGCTTACCTTCTGATTTTTGTACCATACTAGCACTCTCCTCAAGCCCGAATTGGGCAATACATAGCTTCCCCTATTCATCAGTTTTGTGGAAATCGGGCACTTGCTCTAAGTTAATTGGCCATTTTTAAACTTCTTTGACCCTACCCCCCCAGAAACTGTTTGGGTTGTGAGGTTGCTGAAATTTTACAAGGGACAACACCACCGCCGGAGGTTCCCGAGCTGTACCTGTGAATACTGCTCCAGGAATGCCAGGAACGCAGGGGACCAACCGAGCCTGCGCTTACCTATCCACTGACGTCTGACGTGGAGACGAGATGACGTCTGCTTGAGCTCGTAACCGACAGGAATGAATGAAGTAACAAACCCCCGCCCATCCATCAGTTTACCATTCTGATGGACGAAGGCGTAAACCGCCTATCGATGCATGTGAGCGGAACCTATTGATTAACAGCGGAGCGGTCCTAGGGGGCCGTAATCTATGGAACGCAAAGCGAGCGCCCAGCGCGTTAAAATGCCAAGAAAATGCCGAGCACGCGTGATCGCGTGTGTCACGGGGACCACCGAGCACCCCCGCACAAACAGTAAGTGTCAAAAAATCTCGCCAAGAACCCCAAGTAGCGACAAAATGATGAGCCTCGGGAGCGAGTGTCTCGCGACTTGGGGCCAGGCGTCCGAGGTTTTTCCATTGGCTTTAATAAAAATATTGGCGAAAGCCGCGAGGAGGGCTTTGGGTTGCCTACCAATCAACAACGCCACTGCTGATGGAACACCTGCTCCACGGAAGCTTGATGCAACTGCAGTGGAGGAGCTAGAGGAGCCCTATTTTTGGCCCTCCTTGGCAACAATGAATTCCGTTTTGTAAATTGGTGAATACCAATTCGATTCCGTTTTAGCAAGTGTTACAAAATGTGGAAGCAGCATCTGAATCTGATACATAGCAATTATAAAAGTTCCCTCAGCTTTTTCACAATGCAAAGAAAGGTAACTAGTTTAAATCGATATAAATGGGAATCACAACGCGCACCTGCCAACATTTTTTTGATGTCTCCGCTTGTGTTGCGCGGGGGTGTAAGCCCTACCTAGGAGATCAGGATTGCTAGGTTCCGCTGTCTCACCCTTCGAAAGACGCTCCTCTCTGTTTTCTGCCGAAGGACAGCCGGGCTAAAGCGGCGGCGTCGTCCGCCCCTCTAGCCCGGGCGTAGCCGACGCTTCTGCGCTCGAGACACCGCTCCGCGGACTCCTGATAACGGCTGGCAGAAACTCTGGTCTCACTTTTTGTAGCGCCACAAGTATGAATTCAAGTGACATCGCATGGGTAACTGTTGTGGGTGTCGCCTAAAGCTTTTCTTTCAAATCGTCTTCCTAACGTGAATGGGAGCCAATTTTTAAATGCAGAGCGTTTCAGTAACTCACGATGTCACCCGCGTTGGCGTCCGTAGTCCGCATCGCTCCCCCTACACTATAGAAAAAAATAATAATTTCCGGCGCCAGGTTTCGATCACACGACTCTGCGGGCGGAACGCAAGGTACATAGCGCTTTGCCCACTGCGCCACGAAGCCGACACCGAACGGGAGTTTACGAACGCGCCTTATATTCTTGATTCATTCAACCGTCGGCCACAGGTGCGCCCTCTCCCCGGCGTCCTCCTCCTCTTCTCTTCGCTCGCAACACCCTCTCTCGCTGCGTTCGGTTCCGGCGCACAACAGGTGGGGACGTGCGCAACACCCTCTCTCGCCGCTGTCGGTTCGCGCTTAAACCACATATGTCGTTCGCGCCCGCTCCAGTAGCTAACATCTGTGGCGTGATCGTGACGTCAACATCACGCGTTCGTGTGGTGGCGCGATTTCGGCGCTATAACACTCTCTCGCGAGGGGCATTGGATTGGATTCGATTGGATTGGCTTGGATTGGATTGGATTGGATTGGATTGGTTTGGATTTGGATTGGATTAGAATAAAGTGGATTGTGTTGGATTGTGTTGCGTCATAGCCGCGCCACGTTGCGTCATAGCCGCGGCAGGGGGTTCACGGCACGTTTCACGTTTCACCATCGACTTCATCGACAATGTCTACGCTGGAAGACAACAATTACAAGAACAACAACCAATACGTAATCCATATGACTTGCAGGCGCGCCCCCCGCGGAAATGCTCTGCATTTGATCGTGCCTCTCGCGAGGGGGATGTTTCTTGACTGCAACACGGAATTTTTTTTCATGTGGCTCTTTAATGTTTATGAGATCGGAGCTGTCAGGAGTTCTCGATGCGTAGATATAATGCCTGTCACGCTGACATGTTAAGTGATGGTACGTGGTTCTGCTAACAGAAGACCGTATCACCTCGACGACTTGCCAGGTGATGGTACGGCGTTGGGCCGATTGGTGGCGCCGTCACTTCACGAGCGTACAACTTCTCACCACGCTCGACACGTGTACCTCCCTATACATGCAGCGGCAGACTACCAAAACTATGTTAGGTGAGCGTCGAATACGTGCATTCTGCAGTGAGTGGCATTCTTATTGACTCCGCCTGTGAGTAAAGTGGGCGCAGCGTGCCGAGGCCGCCAAATACCACTGCCGCAGTCGACCGAAATTTTAACGGATACGATGTGAGCGGCCGTACCGCATCGTCAACCGCCGCTGCAGATGTTTCCCCGAGTTGATGTAACGGGCATCCAGTGCTGGATGTCGGCTCCAGTGCTGGGGCACACGGCACACTTTTATTCCATATATGCGCCGATAAACGGCCACGCTCCTGTGGGTTAGCTTCTATTTAACACATACACAAATAAGTGAAGTTGGGAGTGACGCCTGCTTCTCAGGTGCCAGTTAGCTTGCCAATGTCATCTCTGCTTTTTCAGCTGAATTCACAGCCGTTGAGCTGGCTTGAATTTTTGTAGGATACGGAACTGCACAGTCTAAGGGGGTCTGCTGGTGACGTACGCCTCATATGAGAAGGCGTTTGACCAATTCAAGAGGTAAAGCAGCGCACAATCCCACTTGCTGTTTCGAGCTGTTTTTTATGACTCGCGGGTGGCTTGTCGTGAGTGGGGCCCAAGACACATTAAATTTGTGGCAGTCTATGATGTAGCTTGTGGTGACTGTCAATATAATGTGACTAAAACCTACGCTGGCCACAAAACGTTGGGTTAACTATCCCTTCAATTAGTTAGTGTTTCTCTTTTGTAGTCTAATAAGAGAACAATTTTTGCTTTCAGAAACGAACGAAAACCAGGAGCGGAGGAGTTGAGTATTGATCTTTTGAAGTCGTTGCTCATGAACTAGTTTGCTCGGCTCATCCGTTGAAGTTTTCTTTCGGTTTGACGCTTTCGTCAGCCGCCACACCACATGTGGACGATTTCTAAGGGAGGTAATTCCGGCTACTGCTGCCATTCGAGCCTCATAGCAGGCAAGATGGCTATGCAAGCAGTGGCCCAGAAGAGGTATCTTAAGCGGCAGAACTGGTGCCTCAAGAGCACATTCCCTGCATCCATTATAACACGAGCGCCACTGCGGAAACTCAAGGTGCTCTGCTGCAATAATTGCTCTACCCATTCTCAGCGGCCATGTAACATTGTGCTGTACCAGATATATATGTGGTCCGCCATGCGACCCGCTTTTGCTTTTAAAAAATTGGGTATTCTGCTGCTCTCGCAGTGTGCTTTAACCTGCCGTATCGGCTTGAAGTTCACAGCTAGTTTGGCATTCCTGGCAAACGGTGACTATTATGACAACATAAGCGTATTCTACAGCCGATGGCAAGTTGAGAAGCTTGTCACCGTTTTTGGTATAATGACAACCTAAGTGGCTGCACAAGCGATATTTTTGGAAGCTGGTTAATAAGAAACAATGTGGATTTGTTGACCAGGGACAATTGTTGCATACCTTGTAGGTGCTATTGAATATTTGCTCTACCCATGCTGTCCAAACGGTAAGGGCTCTTTTTGTGGATGGTGATGTGGGGCCTTTAAGGCCACCGTACCAATTGCTTGCAAACTTCTTTGGGAGTCAAACTTTTAGGTACAGGCATCTTGACTAGCAGCGTAGTCATAAGCATATTAGCTATCTCGATTTACGTGGGTGACGGCACCAACTCGCTTTACCATGTAATGTGCTTAGCTGAACGTCGAAAACTGCTCCCCACTTCCCGCTGTACGATTCCAATGTACCTGCTCTGCTTGCCGCAAGGCGATTAGCCGCAGGACGTTAGGTGTAACGTCCTACTTTGAGGTATGAAATGTCAGGGGTGAGTCACATTTAATGTTTAGAACCTTGAACTGGCAGCAGTGCAAAGGCAACCGCGAAGATTCTGCATATTAACAATGAGTTCCTTTGACGCGCAAGCATAGTTTGGTGTAAAATCGTCAATGGCTTTCGTATAGAGTCATGGTAGGTGAGAGTGTTAGTAGAGGCTGATGACCAGCTTAGGTAGGAGCACCGTAAACGTCGCATAAACATCAGAATTTTATTTGCAAGATTAGTGCTACTGGCATTACCTGCCGAAAATGTTTGGGTTTTGGCATGTAACCGGTACAAGGCATTCAATAATTCCGAGTTTGTCAGCGGGCACACAACACCGGTGATGTACTTGGAAGTTACCTTAAAAGATATATGTACAGAGATTGTTATTGCTACCAGCAGGCTGTCGAATTCCGGGAAAACGCCTAACATTGTAAGGCCCCGGTACTTTAAAATTGGTGAGAGCCTTAGTAAAGAGCGAGATTGTTTATGATCAAATTATGGCATGTGTTACAGGTTTGCACCGTTTCTATAGGAATTTAATCTCTTTATTGTGTTTTACACTGTTTATTTGGAACTCCATCTGGAGACAAAAGAGACAAACAAACATGTTGCAGCACATGTGCCTCTGAGGCCTTTCACAATTCCAATTGTTTTTGCCTCAATTGTTCAGTTTTATCTTGTTTCTTTGCGAAATACATTAATGCTCCTTGCGCTTTGTATTGGAGATGAAGCTGTATGGGACGCTTGCGAATTTCTTGTATTTAATACATTTTTATCTAGTTTGGTACACAAAAAGAATATTTCGGTTAAGTAGTTTTGGCAACTAAGTTTTTACGTGCCCGTAGATGCGCGGTTATTTGTCCGGTGTAAGCCTTGCAACTTTGTCGATACTGCATTACATGTGGTGTTGTAGAGATGAACGGACCACGCAGGGTCAAGCCAGAAGGCGGAGAAGCGTGTGAAAGAAATATGGTGTTAGCATGGGTGAAGGAATTCTCCGTTAATATTCTCGCTCGTATGCTACGGGTAAAAAAAGTGTCCGAAACAGAAAGTCTTGTACCCCCACGTGGCGTTTCGTGTTTCTGGTTGGAAAAACCTGCGTAAATCAATCATGTTTTTCTATTCTTCGTGTGGGATTATTCTCTGAGACCTGCTTCAGTGCACATCCAATTTTGCTTTACACGCAGACGAGAACCGTTATTACTAATGAAGAGTGATGACAGTGTACCTGACGTCCTCGTCGGTGTTCTCACCGTACATGACAAATACAAGTCCCGCAGGTTCATACGCCATTGTGATGTTGACATGAATTGCTCTAAGGCGTTTTTTGGGGTCCATTCGGTTGCATATTGAAATATCGGTGGCTCACCTTGAGCATCCTTACGGTTGCATCTGACTGAAACACTAGCAAGCATAAAAAAGTTTTAGTTGGTTTTCCGCTAGCCAAGGGACGGCTACAATTTTTAATATTTTAACTTTTTGGTCGTACGTGTTTCGACTGCCAAAGCAAAGGCATATTTAGGGAAGCTTCCACTCAGACGCAAGATTTCAGTGGTGGAGCTGTTGTAAATTACCATTGCCGGTCAAATGGCTCGGTTTTTGTATACTTGTTTCTTAGCATAATTACTGCGCTAGTAATCGGAGATGTACGCATAAAACTTGTCTTCTTCGCAGCGATGGGTGGATGCAAAGTCCTCCTGAGCATGGAGACTTCCACCCAATCTTTGTCATCGACTCTAGCAGCGGTGACGGGATATGCAAGTCATCTGCGAAAGGAGTGACACACTCGTTGCCCTATCCCCAATTATCGATATTGGCTTCGAAAAAATTCGGAGGCTGCGGGGACCTCTCTGAGAAATGGTGTCTTTCACCCTTAACTATTAGCGCTGGAATGATCTTTACATGCGCGGTAGCACCTTACAGAATCAGTAAAGGGTTGTTTATTAAATCCACTGCGCGAGCCGGAGACTAGACGTTGTCTGCCAGGCAAGCGCTCACCTGGGAGTTTCCTCACTTTTCGGAGTAGTGAACAGTTTTATTTTATTTTTCTAAACCTCATGCTTGCGACTAGTGCTCTGTGTTGGCGCGAGGCAAGAGCTTACGAGAGCTTGATATTTTACCCGTAGATTTTCTGCAGCGGTGAACATACGGCAAGAAAGAACAGCGCGTATATTTTTTAATTAAAAAATAGCTTCTTTGGCTTCATGGAATTGTTAGCGGAATAGGAATTGTCTTGTTTCAGTTGGCGTCAGGAGTTGGCGTCATGGAATTGTCTTGTTTCATAACTTGAAGAACAAATGTTCTATCTCGACCTTGCGAGGTGTTGATATTTTTGAAGACTACGTTTGGTTGCGTAAGTCGGCGTGTCGACGGTGCCTTAAACTCTCATCGCGGGTGACCTCTGACTACAAGCCGAGACCGTAAATTGCCTCGCGGTTACGAGTAATTATTTTAGGGCAAGCAGCATGTACCAATTCATGACGCAGAAATAAAAATTGGCCGCGTATCTGCTCTTTTCGTTTCAAATGTCGACAAAAGACGATAGCCTTTGTGAGCATTTGCCATGTAAATGTCTTCCTTCTCTTTCCCGCTCACCTCTCATGTTGTTCCTCTGGCGTAGCGCTCCTCCCAAGGGAAACACGCTAAAGGTTTGCTCAAGTCTATTTAAATTCAGCGCATTCCACTGCCCCAGCCCGGGTGCCTCGATGGCAGCACTGCTGTACGGTGGAGACGCGCGTGAATTGAGGCGCCCTAGCTGTGACTATAGAAGACTATTGCGCAGGCCTTGTTTTACTTTAGACCAGTGGCTGAATCGAGTCACAGACAGAAAGATAGACAGGCAGACAACATTTCTGGGTTTAAGTAGCCCGAGACAGACTATCGGCTTTAAACAAAACATTGGGCCTACAGAGTGCATACGTGCATGTTTCTGCGGTTGTTCTGCCAAAGCGGCGCATTCCGCAGCACATTCACATACAAATAGTCAGAGATTGACAAACTTGCCTGAAGTCGAAGCAGCTGAGATGAAAATTCTGAGCTGCGCTCCAATAACAGGCAAAGCTAAAGCAGTCAAAGTCCGAACCGTGCGAAAGTAAATGTCTAAACTAAGAAGACAATCAAGGAATGCCTCATCAAAAAACATTGTGTTGAATATTCGCATAGTTTGACAGAGGAGTACATAATTTTTTTTATATTACGTGATGATTTGTTTTGTAACAATTTTGTGCGAAGGTTTCAAATACAAGTAAACGCGATTCTCTAGATTTCTAGAACAATTTATCCTCATGTATAGCCTGTTGTTTTCGCAATGTTGTGCACTTTACTGCATAAAAAATGTGCATATGGACGTTCTTAAAGATACCATTTAGAAACCCTAAATTTTTGGTTTTTTCTTTCAGGCCCTCTTTGAAAAGCAAGAAGTTGCATACCACAACATGATGACAATCGAAGGTAAGTGAAATATTAGAAACATATTCCGTGTAACGCAGATGAAATAGGGACGTTTGGTTTTTTGTTGTACTCTTCGTCTTGTGTTGTACCAAACGTACTGCCGATACCAAGTTTTTATTTTTAGTTTTGTTGAATATCTTCCGTACGCTTTTCGCGTTTTCCACGATGACAGCATTGAGGTAAACTACATAAACCAATAAATTTTGGTCATTGATTTTGTGCTGTTTGAAATGTTCATTCCGAAGAAAAGCTTGCCGAGCGAGCGTTTGCTTTGTTTCTTGCTGTTTGTCGCTGTTCTTTGTCTCTGTTTCTCGCTGCGTAAGAAACTTTTTACCTGCAGCAATAACCAGAAAAGCGTTTGTTATGTAGAAAATTTTTAAATAATTCATTGATATTCTAGAACGATTACTGCATTTTTCTCCACGCATGCCGAGCCGGTAAATAGCCACTGATATCATAAACACTTTGCTGCAAATCTGGAAGAATGTTTAATGCACAAGGTTGAATTTGGCTACCTTGAATAACTGACCTAGCTTTTCTGCGTAAGAGGCGAACTGTGTGTGATCGGTGAGACTGTGAAAGACAGTTTCCTGGGCCATACGAAATGATTGATTGTTTGATTGATTGTAGGGTTTAAAGCGTCGATGCAACACAGACGATTATGCACGCCGTAGTGTCGGGGTCCGCATTACTTTTGACCACCTGGTGATTTTTACAGCACCGACATCTCGTACACACGGGCATTTCCGCTTTTTGCACCCATCAGAAAAGTGGCCGCCGCAGTCGGGAATAAAACCCGCGACCTCGGCTCAGCAGCGCAACGCCCTCGTAGCCACCGCGGCGGGTTCTACGAAATGTTTCGCATGAAATACTGTAGCATAGATTTTCATTAAAACTGTTTCACTCAAGCCGGGAATTCACATAGCCAACCAATAACATATTTATAGTTACAAAAAGCCTACCTTACATCGTGTGCCGGGAGCCGCAAAGAAAGCGAGAAATGGGCCTCCAGCCACGAAGGCACTAACCGCTGACTTTTTATGGCTGAAGAGTTGTTAAGCAAATAGGTTTTACTGAAAAGAATTAGTGACAAGACGAAAAAGAATCTTTCGTGTTGTCACCTAAACGTTTCAGGGTGCTTTTGTCTTGCCTTCCTATTTAACCAATCTTCAAAATCCAGCACGCCACTAAGGCAGTAGAAATGTAAGCGAATTTGCCACCTGCTGTGAAAATTTTTGTGTGTGAATGGCCATTTATGTCTTTCCTAAAAGGTCATCTTTTTCCTGGTAAGTTGTCTTTGGTCACTTTCATCCAAATGTATTTTTAATGAAAATTTCAGATGCCTATTTTGGGTTTTATTGTTCGGCCATTGGTGAGCTTTTGCTGCTTGGGTGGCTTAGTTGACCTGAAATTACCCTTTTTTAGAGCGTCTGGTATTGTTCACGGTTGCTACGAATGTTTGCGTATTAATTACCAATTTATAAACTCATCGACAGCCCCATTTCATTCGCTTACTTTAGGACCCTTATCTGTAGGTTTTTGATGATGTACTTTTCTTACGCACTTTATGAAAACCACTTTTTTCTCTTTTTCTGTTTATTCTATTTTCGGCTCTTTTTTTTTCTTTTCTCCTCCTCTTCGTCCTCCCCTTCTTCTTCATCATCATCATCATCATCTTCTTCTTCTTCTTCTTCTTCTTTTCCTTTTTCTTTTTCTTTTCCCTTTTCTTCTTCTTCTTTTGCTTTTTACTTCTTCTTTTTCGTCTTCTCCTTTTTATTATTATTATTATTATTATTATTATTGTCCTTCTCCTTCTTCTTTTCCTTCTCCTTATTCGTCTTTTCTTTGTTCCTAAGGCTGGTCCCGCAGATCTTGGACACGTCGCAAGAAATCGGGGGTAAGAGTTGCAAAAAATTAGGTGCACACGGCTCGATGGGCACCGAGTTACGGTAGTCAGCGCGGTATCTTCAAGGATTGGACTGGATGTACTCTCGGGTGGCACATGGGACTGAGTGGTTTGGTTCCGCTTTGTTTTACTACATTCCTGCAAACTAAGTATAACAGAGATATTTCTGAACCTCGATTATTTTTCCGGGTCGTTGCAGGTGTGTGGCGCAAACGTCTTGGTTGCCGGAGACGAAAAACCGTGGGCCAGGACGATGTGGTGTTTATTAGCCTGCTTGAGTTTTTTTCCTCAGCTCGGTCTTATTGATGAGCTAGGTTTCGGGTTGTTCTCCTACCATAAAAATTTGATTCCTATGGACTGAGTTCATAAGGATCTCCACTGGGCTGTAGCCATTTCGGAGTGATATTTATCGGTTTGTAATGGCGTGTTTCACACGGGTAGTGGCTGATTTTTTAATGGCGGCCTAATCGCAGTCAGTGCCAATTCTGCCACACTGCCGTTACTCGCTTGGGTGCGTACGAGGTGAACTAGAAGAAATTTCATAGTCATGTGAATTCCGAAATAGTCGCCGAGTTTGTGCATGACAACTGAGGAGCATTGTCGCCAGTAGCCCTCTCAGGAATTTCATGTCTTCCGAATGCTGACATGCAATATTCGATGGATATATCAAAAGAGAGGGATTTGAGTCGCGTGATCTGTGGTACCTGGAGTAGTAGTGTAATGTTACTAGCCAGAGTAGTCTGTCGCAATACAAGTAATTTATTGCTGCCCTCTACCAGAGCCAACTCGGGAGCTCTGTTCGCATCCCGGACAGCGTTTCGTACAATGAACGTTACAGACACGCTCACATTCGCTGAATAGTCGAAGTACCAGCATATTATACAGCGCCCGCTCTCAGTTGTCGCGTTGCGGATTATGTGGACACTGACGCTGGTGTAAGATACACAAAATGGGTAAACAACTCCTTTTTGGGTAGTGAGCCTTCAACAATATAAACCGCTATTTTGACCACAAGGGTAGTATTATCTCAAATAACCGATGGTTTCTGGACCTTTCCAAGCATTCTAAACACCATCATATGTTCAATATGAAAAAGAATTGATGCTCGATCTCCCGCGTAGCGCTCGGCTTTCGTTCTAATACTCAAGAACTGACATACAATTCTTACTTTCCCGGTTAGATGGTTAGATGATGCTGCCAATCCACACCCTGACAAAAAATGGCAAAGAATTACTAGTGCAGTGGAAGACCCTTTATTCTCGCACAGCATAGTATCTGGCGTTTACTCACGCATGGTAGCAGGAATAGGAAAACGGGCATGTACAGTTTCGTTACAACTTCAGTTCGGACAACGTTTGCTGGAAGGTCTGCCCAGATATCACGAAATAACCCTACACGTCCCCAACCAGCCACAAAACACACGCGTTAGGATCTCATACCTCCGTGTACATTCTTTGAATATATAATATAGAGGCTTCCTCGTCTGACCACACGCAGAAAATACTGTGCCACACTAGCCTCACCCACGAACTATTTTACTAGGCTTTAGAATCGATTTTTCTTTTCAGGCTACAAATGGGATGTAAACATTTACTCGCAATCAATGTTTCTAACATCATTTCACGTGTACGATGAAACAAGCAGACATTTTCCAGCTAACGGCCTGGTAAGTGAAAACACTTTATTTTTCGTAATAATAATTATTGCCCCGCATGAATTCCGCTGAAACCCGTCTTTATTAATTTAAATAAAAACTGTCCAGTCGACAGCACCCAGCTTGAAAGGGAAACGTTGCAAATAGGGATGCGACCCTTTCTCACCATTTGCAAATGTTCAAACAACATGATATGAATATTTGCTGTGGTATACGGACCGGAATCTCAAACTAGGTTGAACATCTTGGTAACAAATCCAGGTGTTCCCATTAGGGTTGTTTAATCTCGCGGAATAAGGACTGGCTTCGGTTGGGCAGACTGCAGAGAATAATAGGTTTTAAATGTACTATTTAAATTGTAATTGAAATTTATGATTGATATTGTAATATAAATTATTAAATTAAAATGTATGAATTGCTTGCGACAGGCGTTGGCGGAACACTACGCGATTGTTCAGTAATGTGTACTACATGTTTTGTGGTTTAGTATGCTCCAGACGGGGGGCTGTAGATGCATTGAAGTTTCCACTACCTCATCTATTTATTAAAATAAAAGCCCGCGAGTTTAGTGACGGCGTAAGTGAATAGACAAAATACGACCTTTTTATTCTATTATTTGCCTTTATATACTGAGAGAGCATTCTTCATTTTCAGGCCCAAGCTTACCTGACCCTGGACCACAACGAGTTTTTTCTCACGCCCATTGGATCAGTCGTGAGCGTAGAACTTGTTTACAAAGGAAACCAGAATGACGCGTAAGTATCCTAAGACACTTACCGGGGAAGCGACTTCAAGCCATCCTTTCTCAGACGTTCAAATTGCCAATCCTTTCACTTTCCTGTTCTATCCTGTACAATAGTGGTCAATGACCACTGTTTGAAATGGTTCCAAAGCGCCCTGGCATCACTTGGGAAGAGGAACGTGCGTGCGGTATTTTTATCCCGGTCGTAGCTTCTGCGCATAATGCCGATGATCATCTTCAGTTGTATTTGCTGCCACGCATTGATACCGAGACTAACTGACTAAGCGACTATATCCACTATATAGTCGCGACTTGTGCCGCGATGTGTTGTTACTAAAGACGTTTCCTTCCGCGTCATGCTTATTTTATGCCTGCATGTTCTATACGGTGCCGGAGCGATTTGCGGCAACTTTGGTGAAACATGTTCAGTGCACCTTGTACTACCGTGGCCGACGGCCGATACAGGAGCAGCCTCAGCATCTGAGCCGCCACTGCAGGCTAACCAACAACAAACTTTATTGATGATGTGCGCAGGTAAATAAACAGATGACAACATATGGCAGCGCCATCAGTGGTGGCGGAATGCAATTACAATACAACATATTTCCTTCCTTGTTTCAAGTGTATGGCTCAGTGGTTTACTTAGGTTAGTACTGTTAGCAAACATTTGGGAGAGGTATGTACAGAAAGTTCCAGATATATTCACTTAAACTTCGCGCACAACGATAGAAGAAAATAATTTCCTAAAGGTTGGGAATCTCCAAAGAAAATACTGACTATACATAGTCTAGATATCTGTTGGGCAGCCATCTCGCTCTACGTGGTTGCCCCGACATTGTGGTGCCTCGTAAGGCGAACCAGACATTGCTTGCACTTCTTCTTCAACTGGAACTTGTTGCAAAGTCACCGCAGAACTGGGCTCACTACTCACGGGCGTTATTCGTGCTGTCACTCCAGGAGTATTTGATACGGAACAGTGATGAATGGCTGATGCTGGCCCAGCTGTGCTTGGCGGCGTTAGCGTAGGCCAAGCATCACTCACAAGAGAAGTCGTCCCTGAATGCCTAATATCGCTCCAAGGTGAGGGGGGGTTCTCAGCCTGAACATGTGGAAGAGGCATCTTGGACATCTTTGATGCGTTCCATGTCTTCCCATCATCAAGTCTGAAAGTCGATGGTAACTTCTATTTCGCAACCTTTGGGAGATGGCTGAAGGGCAGGTCCTCATTGAACCAAATCGTTGGCCTCCTGAATAGATGCTGTCGCCGCCATCTATGTTAGTGTTCTTTACTGCCCGACACCCGTCGGTGTAGATTTTCGTGTATGCTTGGCTCTGCTTCACTCTGTACCTCAGCTGACGAAGTTCTTTGATTGGGTCAGTGAAGAATCACTGATACGGGAACCAACAATGTCTAAGCGAGTTCTAGGCAACATCCAATGGAGACGCATTGCTGGTGCAACCACCGTGATGGCATGTAGTGTGCAGCCGTAAACCCCCAAGACGTCCATCATGGCTTCCTGATGTGTTCTGTGCTCGAACAGGGCCAACTGGTTGAAGTTCTTAAATACACGGTTGAAGTGTTCAACGTGCCCATTTTCCTGATGTTAATATACAAAAGAATGTGTCAGGTGAATTCCAAGTTCTTTGAAAAATCGCGGAACTTCTCGGGAAGAGAACTGAGGCTTATTGTCGGCGACCACTTCATCTAAGTGCCATCCCGGTAAAATAATTGAAGCAAAAAGTTAGTGACTGTCCTTGTCATGACCTCCCTGCTTAACTTCACCACGGGCCACTTGGAGAAGTTACCAACTAGTGTCATGGGGTATCTAAACTCCTTCGGAGCTATCTCAATCGGACCAAACATGTCGATGGCCAGCTTCTTCCACGGATGGTCAAGTAGCGGGATGGTTTGGAGAGGACCAACAGCTGTCTTCGCGCTCTTCTCTGCACTTTGGCACACACGGCTGTTCTGTATAGCGCCTTCTACTTGCTGATTCATACCGGGCACCAAATGTAGCAGCCGTGCCTGCCTTTGAACTATTCTAGGATGTGTTTCATGCTTAAGGCAACTACCTGATTCGAGGGAGACGTTTGAGCGACACGTCGTTCTCCACGCAGGAATTAGTCATTCATGACAGAATGTTCTTCCCGCAGAGGAAGTAATGCTGGACTTCCTTGGAAATGAACTTCCGCTAGGGCCAACACGCCAGCATGCAGAATTTGATACCTTCCAATGTGTCATCATCACGCGTGGCCTGCTCAAATCCTATTTGGCAATGCACAGCTGCTCCACGAGGATTACTGCCTCTTCTTTATCAGAAGTGTCTTGCTATGCCAGCGTAGTTTGCTCATCAATGGCAGCAGAAACTGACAGGTGCGAAAGAGCGTCTGCCACCTCGTTTTCCGACCATTTCTTGTACTCCACCGTGTAGTTGTAGCGAACATTCGTACAGACCACCTACGAATTCCAAAAGGTGGTCGCCCGTTCCCTGGATAGACAGCAATGCCTTTAACGCACGATGATCCGTCCGCAGCTTGAAAAGTCGTCCCCATAAATACACATTCCATTTTTCACATGCCCACACACATGCGCTTCACGCTTAGCAGTAGAGTACTTCCTTTCAGTCTCAGCCAATTCTCTTGACGCAAATGCAACTGTGTCATTGCACCGGCCATCTCTCTATTGCAAAACTGCAGCCAACCCGTACGCTGAGGCATCATTAGTGACCATGACTTAGAGCACTTTATCGAACATGCGCAATACGTTTGCGCGAGGCGACCAGAAGTTCCAGAACCAGAAGCGAACCAGAAGCTCATTGACCTTTAGGAAGCTGGCTCCCGAGGCTGCATCCCGGTCGACGGAGTGTCCTTGCCGAGCAGGTGGCGCATAGACTCAATTTCGGTAGCAAGCTCGGGGACAAACGTTGGTTAGTACTCGATGAGGCCAGGAAGGACCGAAGCTTCACTGCGTCAATCGGTGTTGGGGCATGGATAATTTCGTCAACCTTTGTTTGAAGGAGTGCTTTTTCTGCAGAACTGATGCGATGTCCGAGAAAACAGTTCCTCGACAATGAAGACACATTTGTCATTTAACTTCAACCCCGACCTGGAGAGGTGCTGCAGGACGTCTTCAAGATATCTCATGTGGTCTTCCTCAGTCTTTCCGAACACAATGATATCATCGATGTAGCAAAGAACGCCTTTGCAGTGTGGAAGAATTCCAGTCATTAGCTTTTGGAATGCTGGAGGGGCTGATGCAAGGCCAAAGTGGGCCCTCTTAAATCTGAACAGTCCCTCATGGGCAAAGAACGCTATTAAGTCTCTACTGTAGGAATTAAGAGCAACGTGGTATTATGCTCAGGCCAGATTTAATTTAGATAAATAATCCGCTGCTCCCAGGGCATGCAGACGCTCTTGTGGGCGGGGCACTGGAAAATTGTCAACCCCCACAGCCTTGTTCGGCTCCCTCACATAGACGAAGAGTCTAATGTTTCCATCCCCCTTTGATACTGCGGCGATTCGGGACACCCACTCAGATCAGAATACCCTCTCCAAAACGTCGGAAGCTAGGAGACGTTGAAGCTCGTCAGAGACCGACTTCCTCGCGGCAAATGGCAGGCGTCGCAGTATTTGCCCTAGTAGGGCCACTTGCTCTCTCAATTTCACGTTTTGCTGGAACCCTCTGGCAAGTCCCAGGCCCAGCGATACCAAGTGGGTGAAACTGGCGATAAAATGGCAGGCATCCCAAACTTCGGGTGGCCAGCTGACTTTTCGCAGTATTACCTTGTTTTGTTCCCAGTATTACTTTGGGTTCCCAGTATTAGTTTGCTTGCATTCCTGGGAGCCTGACCCAGTATGGGCTTCAAAATGGCCGGTAGTCTCAAAATTTGGTTCGGTGGCCCTGTTCAGGCAGCAGAGTTTTGTGCCTAGAATCTGAATTCGTAGGGCTTGCACGGCGGCGAGACCGAGGAGCGATATTGGACTGCGGGTGACATATAAAGATATGGAAGCTTTGTGTATCCTGTACACCACTTCTGTTTGGAATAGGCCCAGTGAGGGGATCTTCTTGCAGGAGAACACGAGCTGGGTAGTACTGGTGCTGTGAAGCTGCACGCTGTCGCCAAACAAGCTTCTGAATTGATTCACCGCCAGTATCGAAACCGCTGAACGCGTGTCAACGAGGAACGTAGTGGCCTATGTAGGTAACCGGGAATCAACGGCTCGAAACCTGACGTCCCAGTGAATTCCGGTACCCTTGCCAGTACGAAAAGTCAAGATCCTGCTTATGCTGTGTTCATCTTCACCACGGAGAACCCCGTGAACTGGCGCCAGCCGTTGTCCCCTAACCCGTCGACATATCCGGCAGACATATTTGAATTGGCCGCGGAGGCCGCACGCAAAGCAGGTGCGGACGCGGGCGGTGCACCGAGAGCCGTCACATCGTTCTGCACCACAGTTCGCGCGCGCTTCCGGAGAACAGAAAAATGGTGCCACGGTAACATTAGGAGTGCGGAAAAAACGCGAGTGCGATGCGTCTTTTCGGGTGTGTCTTTGGGGGTGTATCTGGTTCCAGCGATACTGGCGGTCGTCTTTTTTGCTTTCACCGGCTGCATTGTGACCGCGCGAGTTCTGCGCACGTTGCTGCAAATGCGCTGCACAGGCTTTCTAAGATGTTGTGCTTCGCGCAGTGCTCGCTCGAGCAGTTTTGAAATTTCCACGGCTCGGTCAAACCTGACAAAGTCGCCTCCAAGCAGCAGATTCTCTTTCAACCATGGCCCAAAACACCGGCGACGAATAGCTCGGCGAAGTTTTTGTCAGCTACAGTGTCGAAGTTTCAATATGCTGCTAGCTCACGCAGCGCGGGCGAAGTAGGCGATTGACTCACTGGGAAGCTGGTGACGCTCTCGGAAGCGGTGCAATTCGACGCGGATGTTGACGGTAGTGATGAAGTGATGCGCAACGACCTCGACGGTTGTGTAGTATAGTTTAGCTCTATGGTCTGCTTTGGCGGCTTCTCCTGTCTCCCTCTGCTGGGTGGTCGGTGAGGGAAGTGCATCGGCAATGCGTTCACCTTCTGTGCTGAGGCAACGAAAGAGATTAGCTAAACACCAGGCCAGTGATCCTTCGTCAGCGCCGGATGCCAGGAGTTACTTTTGAAAAGTCGGTACCAGCCAGGCCATGGCACCGCCGGCATGCTATTTAGGGCAAGAAACGGTGGTGGGGGCGTTATTCCAGCTCGGGCTGTTATCCTCGTCGCCATTGTAGTATCGCGGCCAACGGCCGATACCGGAGCAGCCTCAGCACGTGAGCTACCACTGCAGGCCAACCAACAAATACCTTTATTGACGATGTGCGCATGTGTATATACAGATGACAACAAATGGCATCGCAATCAGTCGTGGCGGAGTGAAATTACAATACTACACACCTTTTCTAAACTTTAGCCAGAAAGCTCTAGGGAGGCACTGCTCCAAACGCACGGCCGCACCGAATCTGGAAATGCTCCTTTATACCGCGCCTAGAGTAAAGTGCTGATGGGTGTTGCCAAATTGATTATGAGAGTGATGCTGTTACAATGACTGCCCTTTCTGATTGCACTTTAAACGTGGAATTCAAGCCTTTTATTTCTTTTTCAAACTTCGACACATGAACACATAGTCCGCAAATAACAAACAGCGTTCACAACACTAACACCAATTGTCAAAGCACAGAGTGGATACTTACCACACGCACACCAATCTCTAGATGCATATGGAGCTGAGCGAAGTGTTGGCGATGCGGCGCCCTGCTTATTTTTAATGCAAATCCCATGAAGTAGAAAGAACAACGAAGGGGGTGATAACAATTGTGTGGCAATAGGACAATACCTACCACAGCGTAATGGCTGGCTGCAGCGCATGCACTTCCTGGCTTGGCACACTGATGAGCATGCTGCGGCCTACAGTGTGCACTGCAATATTTACGACAGCATACAACATTTACTTCTTTACAATAAACTCTCTATTACGGTTTCGGTGTACAAACCTTTCATCCAGCTAACATCCAAGGGTGTGTTAGAAAGATAGCGTTGTATTGAAGCACGGACGGTCGAATACGATCAGTGTGGGTTAGCGTTTTTGAGTGAGCGAAAGTAACCGTATTTTGGAAGCGTAATGGCGCCCGGAGTAAAGAACCTCCGTAATCTGCTAAACCAACATCTCAGGGGTGATAAAAGTTTCGCAACGCCCTGCGTACTGCTCCTCCTTCCCGAATACTCTGAGCCCCACAAAATAAATAGCCTCTTTGCTTTTAGACTTTATCATTCTTGGTCGTCTAACAAACAAGCATGATTGAGTGTAGTTAAGATTCAAATTCCTCAAGCGCTGATGCAGTGCGTTGATGCACTCTGACAAATAACAAATAGGTAGTGAACAGCTTTTCTAAGCGTTTTTTTTTCACATAATAATGGTCACAATCCTGATGTAATATTGTATAATGGTCTTTCAGGGTGACTGTTCGATTGGAGAAAGATGGCCCAGAAGCAAAGTATACCGGCGTACCCTTGAATACGAACGATCAATTCACGGTCATCGTCGAAAACACCATCAATGGATGGTACGTGACCGTCAGCTTTGAGGGACCGAACCAAACTCCAAGACACATCCGACGTAACTGGATAGACTACTACACTAGACCGACTTTTAGCTGGAACTGCACTGTGATGCGCATCCTTGCTGTAAGTACACCTAAGCAACACCAACAAATACCGCGACATGTTATGTAGAGCCCCGCAAATTGCTGCCTAGGAAGATGATGAGCGGGCAGTCCCGTGCAGGAGCCAAAACCTTATAGTCTGATTTTTTTTAACGTTTTTCAGGCCATGTATTAAAGCTACGAAACGTATTAATTTTGATGTTTAACTTGCAAATAAATAAGAAACATTTCCGGAAACACTGAAACAGACTTGTGTGCCACACTTCAGGTAGTGCCCCATGGGTGGTGCTTTGGGAATATCAATATTGAAATTAACTACTATTAATCTTCTCTCATTGTACTGTCCTGCCCAGTTACAACAAAACAAGGATAAACTAGCGAGTTTCACCCCTGAACTTCCCATCTGGAAGTAAAGTATCGCTGTCCATAAACAAGTACGAGAAGTAGCAGCGTGAAGTAAGTGTAGCGACTTTTTTCACAGCGGGTTCGTTCGGTGTGTGACTGTTTTTATTAAACTGCCTCAAAATAGCGAGATACAACATTTTCTGCTGCAGGTATGCGCCCCCATACCTTCTCGCCATCGACATTAATTGCTACCTCGGTCTTGTAAGGGATTTTACTAACAAGTTCACAGACATTTACTTGCATCACACTAAGAGGTATAATAAATCCTGTTTCAAAAGATCTGAACAGTTTCCGCGAAGGTTTTTTCAAACGCTTTAAGGATTCTGATTTCTTCAGAAGCTGTAAAAAGTAAGCATAAATAGTTAAATATCAAAATTTTGCATGAGTTTTTTTAGATCGTACACAGTTTTTTAAATTCCTCATATTTCTCACAGGTGACTGTGAAAATTATTATAGAAAAATTTTACTGCATCTGTGTATATTCAAGAATGTGCAAGAGTTCAAGATTTTAGAAAAAAAAAATTTAGCGGGCTATGGGTCAAGAGACAGCTGCTGGGGTGCTGGTGCTTTTAGCAGTCTGACTATCTTCGGGGGTTCCTCAAACATCTCCATTGAAAGCACTACGCTCTTTGGTTCATTCCGCAGAGTAGAAGCAGATCGGCCACATGCCTGGTGTTTTTTGGTGCAAGGTTCTTGCCCACTTTGCAGCATATTACTGAATCACTGTATAATATAGTTGTTATTGTGGTAAGGCCTATTAAACTGGAAGAGATATTGCTGACAGCCCTTGTCTTTGTTCAAGCATGCAGACACTCGCAATTTTACTTTTTATTTTTTTTTCAATATTACCAGCCTGAGTGTGGGACCTTTTGAAGGAATAGAAATGAAATAAAGCGGTTGCTGACTGTATTTACAATAACAAAAAAAGAAAAAAAAACATGAACTCAAAGCTTACCGACAACCTATTTATTCATTTAAAAAGAAGAAAAAAGAAAAAGAAACCATAGCAGAGCGAATGACAACCTCCACCTTTACGTACGCGCATGGAAATTTTTTTCGCGCCATGGCAGAAAATTCGTCCGATAAAAATTTTCTGCAGTTTCAAAAGGACGATATGACGACCAACATTGCACACACAGAAGGAATGTACCCGGAAGCAAACACTTACACGTCCGAGAAAAAAATGGCAAATCTGTTTTAAGGACAACAGATTCCTGCGGGAGAAACAAGACCCAATTTAAATGAATCGCTTTTTACACATGTATATAAAATATACCCTTAAAAATAACGCAGAAAAAACAATAAAAATGAGAAGTTAAATGGAAATTCTTTCGTAAATTTTTGCGATATAGGGCATTTGAATATACTCCAAGACGATTTTACTCGAACTACCATATACTCCAACTGAAGATTTTGAGCACCTGTTTGACAATATCTAACAGCCCCTCTGGGAGTGTATAGTATTTGGACATGCATACATACATACATACATGCATACATACATACATACATACATACATACATACATACATACATACATACATACATACGTACATACATAAATACATACATACATAGAGTCTGCCAAATGTTTGTGGGCGAAGTCGGAAACATGCAGGCTCCAAATATTTGAATGAACAAGCATACGTAAAGAGCGAGGCTGAAACGTTTATGCAGGAAAGCTAGAGAAAATAAATAGCTCTCTTACTGCCCTAAAGCATTTGGTCACATTTAAAGGTGAAGAATATTCTTTGCATTCTTTGTGGTCGAGAAGTCTTAGTATAAGCCCTCAAAATTTTGACTAAGGGTGTACATACATGCATACATACATACATACATACATACATACATACATACATACATACATACATACATACATACATACATACATACATACATTGTCACCCGCTTCCTTAAATTAGGGTGCAGTATCAGAAGATATGGGGAGTCGACTCAAGAGAGCCAACAAACCCCACCGAATCTACAGGGCACAGGTGACAAAGGGGGTGGCCGTCTGGAGTGCGGCTTTCGCCGACTAGGGCGGCAAGAATGAGCAAGAGCCTTGAACGAAAAAACAACACAAAGACTTATATTTAAACAGGCAAGTTACAAACACAAGCACGAGGTAGCAGATCGATAATGACAGACAACTTAGATGGAATTCAAATGCAAGAAACAGTCCAATTAGGCAAAATGATACAAACAGGAGCGTTAACAAATGAAGATTACGAATCGGAGCAGTTAACTAAAAGAAAATGAACAGTTCGATGCTTATGAGAGACAGAGTCCTAGCATATTCACCGACCGGGCCGGACGATGCACCGCAGTCGGAGGCGAGTCGGCTACCTGGGAAGCGTGGCTTCGCTGTAGGCCAGGCCGTCCGAGAGTATCACGGTCATTCGAGGCCTGGGAGCACGTTGGAGTCCTCTAGGGCGCGGGTCGCCGATGGTGTGATGTACAAACTGGCAGGTGCAGTTGTCAATCACGACGTCCAAACGTAGCTGGCTTGCTTAGGCGCGGCTCCTCCTTTTATAACCGTGCCGGCGCGGAGAAGGAGATCACACACACAACGCGCCCGCCGCCGTCAGCGAATTAACTTCCCTCTTCTCCATTCTAGAATGATCGACGCTCTTTAGCACTGGCAAGGCCACGCGCACCTCCTCGAAAGTACTGGAAGCGTCGACGAAACCGGAGCGGCGGAGGTTTTATTTTTGTTGTTTTCTTGCCGGCGAGCCGGCGGGCGATCGCGTTACTGCCTCTTCGTTCGCGAAAGTTCCAGCCTTGTCTCGGGGCGAATAGAACCGAGTGTAAGAAGAATTAGGCGCTGTACAATAAAATGAAAAATTTATACGGTACTTTTAGACGTCGTACGCTCGAGTTTGTGACACAGCCCCCCAGTTTCAGAATATTATGCAATAATATTCCAAAACTCACAAAGTCGTGCGTTCGCGTCGTTCACACTTAGGGAACAAAAAGGGTTGTGCCTACGAACACAAAATAAAGTACAGCCCAATGTTCTTCATAATAATAATGACAGGTACAGAATTCGCGTACAGAACAGCGGTTTGGCGCAGATTTTTCAACAAATACACATCCTAGGGACAACTCATAAGTTTAAGAACAATAAAGTTCTAGCATTCGAATTAAGCCAGTGCCTCGATTTCTGTTTTTAATTTCTCTATCTCATCATTGCGTGCTTTCTCTTCTCGCTCCGCTCTCGCTCGCTCCCTTTCTGCCTCTCCCTGACAGGCTTTCTCTTCTAGCTTCGCTTTCTCTCGCTCCAACTGAAGTTGTCTCTGAAATTCTTTCTCTCTTTTTCTTTCAGCCCTCTCAGCCTCTTCTCGTGCTGCCTGTCTTTCTTCTCGTGCTGCCTGTCTTGCTTTCTCAGCTTTCTCGTTTTCTTCCTTTTCTTTCTGCGCGACCCATTTTCGTAATTCGGCCCCTGACAGGCCCAGCTGACAGCCCAACGCCACTATTTTCTCTAAATCCATGATTGCAAATGTATCGCAATCTAGCCACAATACTCTAGCCTCTAGCTAGGTATATCTACACAGAGCAAGTGAACAAGAGCACCCGCTTATAAAGGTAGTAGCAACCTATGCCAAAAAAAAGTTCCAGGCTCTTTCTCCTCCCTACCACTCACATCAGACGTCCTGTCGGGGACGCCAGAAATTGTCACCCGCTTCCTTAAATTAGAGTGCACTGTCAGAAGATATGGGGAGTCGACTCGAAAGAGCCAACAAACCCCACCGAATCTACAGGGCACAGGCGACAAAGGAGGTGGCCGTCTGATGTGCGGCTTTCGCCGACTCTAGTCGGCGAAAGCCGCACATCGACGCTCTTTAGCACTGGCAAGGCCACGCGCAACTCCTCGAAAGTACTGGAAGCTTCGACGAAACCGGAGCGGCGGAGGTTTTATTTTTGTTGTTTTCTTGCCGGCGAGCCGGCGGGCGATCGCGTTACTGCCTCTTCGTTCGCGAAAGTTCCAGCCTTGTCTCGGGGCGAATAGAACCGAGTGTATGAAGAATTAGGCTCTGTAGAATAAAATGAAAAATTTATACGGTACTTTTAGACGTCGTACGCTCGAGTTTGTGACATACATACATGCATTCATACATACATACATACATACATACATACATACATACATACATACATACATACATACATACATACATACATACATACATACATACATACATACATACATACATACATACATACATACATACATACATACATACATACATACATACATACATACATACATTCATACATACATACATAGTGTGATAAAGTAGAGGTTCCTAATTATATAGCGTATTTGACCGAAGTTTGCATTCAAAGTGCTCACAGCATGATCTTAACAAGTAAACTTTTGGAATGAACCAAACTTGTGTTTTGTTTCTTTGCCCCTTTTAATCGAAAGGTTTAGGAGTCCACATATTGCTACAGTGTAGATCGATGGGGACTTTGCAGTCATCGCAAAAGAGTAATTTATTCAGGAGCGGGTTTTAAATGATCCGCCTACTGCTCCTTAATATGATGTGGCTTGCGCTGTGTGACATATTTGAGGAAGCAACAAAATATTACCAGCCAGAACAGTGACCCGACGTGCCGGAAAAATAAAGCGCAAAGATTACAAGCACTGTTCAGGCCTAAAAAACTCAGCAATGCTTTTTATGTGTTGCTAGCAAAGGTGTAGCAATGAGCTTTGTTCCAGCGATGACTTGTCTGGATTTTTTTAGCTAGTCTGAACTCTCAGTACCCTTTAAGATAACAGCACGTGCAACTTGCTTATTTTGTTATTTCAAAAGTTGTTGCAGTGCAATGAGAATAGAAATTAGCTTCATAGCGCAAAGAATTGAGGTTCGATCGCGACCAAGGGAAGTGGTTTTGTTTTCAGAATTTCTGTTTCGGTATGTTACTCCGTGAGCCGATAATAGGTGGAAAGAAAAACTTGGGTCCTAAGGTGCTCTTCACCTAAAATGAGGGAACAAACGCTCTCTGGTAACCAATTTTGTGCAAAAAAACACCTCATTATATGCATAAAGCTTCATGATGTAATGGCTAGCATAGCAAAACAGTCGGTAAGTGCCCGTGTAGTAATGTGTGTGACAACCATCGGTACCCTATTATGAAAGGGCCTACTTTTTCGGCTTGTCTGTGGGTATCACTGCATGAATGTATCCAATATAATAATAGGTGTTACAATTTGGTGCGCAGAATAAAAAAATGCTTTTAGCAGGTCGCAAATTTTGGATCCTGAATTGATGTCCTTCTGCTTCTCCGCACCTATCATGACCACCCACCCACAAGCTTTTGCTAATAATCTGTTAAAGCTGCGAATTTGTATATGTGTGGCCCATTTTAGAGTATATGTGGCGAATAACTATTCATTGTGTCTTGTATATTTCACTAGATTTGACAACAGCAATACAAAAATGCATACTCTTGCTGTTTCAAGCTCATTCTGACACACGTCAATGGCAATGTCTTACTAGATGGTTTGATTGGTCATGTGCCCCACTACAATGCCCACATATTTCAACAGAGTACATTTATGCCACTCACATTTTGTTCTTAAAGCGTCAAGTTTAGGGTGCGCTGAATTAGATTTTGCCACCTAGAAACATCAAAATCCCACGGCAGACTGTTAACAGATGTTACTGTTGGTCATATCACCGTGCTGGAATTGCCTGAATTTGTTTCCCTTGTTGGCTCGGCACTTGTAATTGTGGCCTCGAAGCTAGAACATGCCAAAGACCTAGTGTGAAGAAAGGTGCCCACTCTTTATGTGCAACGAATAGCAACGCTTGCTGTTGGGTGTGGTTGCCCTGTCACACCAGCTGCAATGAAGTGGTGCTCCACACCTCCTTATCCTGGAAAATGGTGCTATCCCTGGTTGGCACGAATAATGATGTTGGTTAAAAAATGGCAGCACCGCCACTCCGTGAATCGTGCCGAGGGTGCGGAGCACGGCCACTCGAAATGACATCCAAGTTACTCCCTAAGTGACATCCGAGTTGCGCCTCGGCCATTATGCGATTTCAGCTGTGAGTTTCGCCATGAATATTCCCTAAATGAAACTGAAACTCATGGCTCAAATCGCAATTGGCTTGATATTTGCTTGATGGTGGTGGGCGCACGGATGGACGCTGACAGACATTGGGAGGTCCGAAAGTACTCCGCACTATTACAGGCGAGGGAGTAAACGGTTTGATTCTCGGGTACTTACTCACCGCCGTAGCCCAATCGGTAAGACGACTGACACTAACTCTGTCTGGTCTAGAAGGCACAGGCTCGCCTCCTGGGTTCTGTGTGATTTTTCGGATAGACAATCCTATGCGCAAGGACGCGGACGGACAATGTGCGGTCCTAAGGTACTCCGCACATAAAAAGACATACAAAATGAGCATTTTTGTACCACCCGAGCAGCACAAGTGCGAGCAGTTGTCATCAGCGGTGTTTCAAGAATCACTGTGCTGCATATTACAGCTGTAAAAGTCGACCTGCCCTGATTTTATGAAAGGTAGAATAAAATGCGTACTGTATATTTTTAGAGGAGGGTTTGCTGAATGGTAGACCACTGCATCCTTAGATGATTTCCTGTGCTCAGTGGTTTTTGTTGGGCAGCATTAACTGCATTATGACTTCATGATTTTGGCAGCTATCTTCCTCTTCAATACGTAGCTTGAAAACCCAGTTAGCATTCCACAACAACATCGTACGCATGCCAAAACAAAACGCAAATGTGAATGCTAATCAGCAGTACGGAAGAAAGTTCTGTTTAGAACAACTTGGTTTGTATCACATCGCTGTAAACGTTTTGCAAAACATAACTGACTTCTCATAACAGCAATGACCGCATAAAACATACAGGTGCTGGAAAAACTTATAAAGCGAACATCTCATACCGCAGTAAGAAAAGCATAGGAAAACACAAGCTCTAGTAGTTTTCGACTACACAAAATAACATTACTTTGGATGTGAACCTATACGTTGGGTCTTAGATGCTAGAGGTTGTTAAGTAAGTAAACCCTGGGCGTACTCTTTGATGATTATTTACTTTGGGATGCACACGTAAACGCGTAAGAGTAAGCTTGGCTAAGGCGTGCAATATTCTTTCCGGACTGCGACAGGCCATCCTTACCAGAACCAAACTGGTTTTCATTAGGCGATCTTTACGCCCACGTGAGTTACTGTCGCCTTGTACGGGGCACCACATCTTAAGCAAATATAACTAAATTATTTTTACAGCAAAACAAAAGACAGCACTTCACTGCATTACAAATGTTTCATACCACGCCCCATCTACAGAACTTTTTTTTTAAGAATTTAAGGTGCTGCGTCTGTCGATTTTATTGCAGTAATACTTGCTGTTCGATTGTAGTTAAACAGAATAAACCTAAGCTATTTTTAACAAGTTCTGGGTAATTTCTAAGTTTATCCTGACCTGTGTCCTATACCGAGCATGCGTAATTCACTTTGGAATGTATTAGTGTTTTCTAAAGCATTAGTTTAGGTTGCCAGGGCACCTTGTAAAAAGTACTACGTAAGTAACCTAACATGCAGTTTGTGTTGCTAATTCTGTATTCGCTGTGAAGGTTCCAAGTTAAGTTGGTAGTAACGTGCATGCCAAGATATTTATAAGATGTAACCGATTCTAATTGGACACTATCAAGATAAAAGTGTTGTGGTACAGTGTTTGTGCTCGAAATACGCATTAGTTTATATTTTTATAGTTCAGTTCCATTGACCAAGCATTGAAGCACTTATTAACAGCATTAAGGAAATATATCAATATGGTGGTGTCATTGTCATTGATTGTTTTACGAAAAAGAACACAATCATCTGCAAATAGAAGAATACTCGAGTTTAAAAGAGGGCACAGACATTGAGAGGCCCTTGCAAAAAGTGGCGTCTAGTTATCCGCTCATATTATTTACGAAGCCAAGGCACCCAGTTCGTTGCTGCATCGGTATATTCTTTAAAGATACGACGCCGAAGTGAAGCAGGTGCTACAGGGGCCCACTTGCTGCCATTAGTGTGGTAATTTCGGCGAAAAAGAACACCTTGTAGGGCTAAAAACGGGGTGAGTTGACAACCCGCACGGCTGTTCAAAGGCAGTTCTAGGTAGTACATGAGCGAGACGCAGCAGTGTACCCAGGTTAAATCACCATGTTTGTGAATGCTAGGGAAAAGGATGAGCACCAAAAAATCTTTGGCGAGGCTTTCCTGTGCAGGAGACGATTGAGGAGACAATAGAAAACGAGACAGAATATCTGCCTCTATATACTTTTTGACTCTGAGAAACTAGCGACCAAAGCAATCGGAAGCTCTTTCTTGAAAGATAACCAGCATAACCAGCATAGTGCATGGGGGTCTCTGGCCACCGTAAAACAATGACCATGGAGGTAAGGACAGTATTCTTGAACTGCCGAATCAATGGCAAGACATTATTATTGTGTGATGGAGTCATTCTTTTCGGCTGGTGTCAACGAACGATTATCCTAGAAACGACCATATCCCAGAGATGGGCATCTCTTTGAAGGAGAACACCGCCGTTTCTGTGGTCGTTTGCATCTGTGTGTAGGATAGTGGGCTTGTTTTCATCAAAGTGGCAGTGTAGCAGGCTAGACGTTAAGGCGGTGAATAAAAGACTCTTGGAAACTCATTCGACTAAACGTGAGCTGTGCCAGACTGCAGGAGCTGGCTGAGGGGTGTCGCAATGGCAAATTCCTTTCAAGATGTGATGTCCGCAATCAGCCTTTTCGCTCAGGGCCATAGCATCGCCCATGTATTACGTGTACGCCTCACAAGAATGTTAGACTCTCCTTTCTAATTTTTTTTGTGGTGTATGTGCGGGCAGCGGATGAGCGAAAAATCTCGTGCCGCTGCATGGTGAAATTGGCACATTCAGTGAACCGGTATTAGTACTTTAAAAACCACGCCTTCTACATGTCATAAAGAAAAAACACAACATTTTGCAGCTTCGAGTGGTCGTCGGATCTGTTAAAAGGGCTGTCTCGTACATAGCTGTCGAGCTACTCTTCGGCGTCCTCTCCACCCAGGATAACGGTCATGGTGGGTCCCGCTGACGGCTGGTGAAGACGTCTGGTGTGAATCTGCACTCTTGGCAGGTTCTCCTGTCGTCGGCATGCCACCCTGCCTGCCCTTCCCTTTCCCATGCGGCCATCTACTCCTAATAAAGTTTTGCTCTTTCCTTGGCATGGCCTCTTGGGCTCCGAGACGACCCGAACGCAGCTCTAGGAATAGGACTTGAACGGTGGACAGAGGGATTGAGATGCACCCTCCACCACTTTAAAGACGACAGTTCGCGTGGCCTTTTATGTCGGGCGAAGGAACCAGCCACGAGTTGATGATGACTATTTAAAGGGAACCATGATGTCTAATCAATGGGTTTCTAGCCCTGATGATAATGGGTGACTATGCAGAAGCGCCAGTTGGGTAACCCAACGTACAAGTAGTGTAGTCAGAGGATCTTACAGCACCACCGCAGCGCGCACCTGAGGCTTTTGGAGATTGCCACATAGAACAAGTTAGTTTTCTAATCATCTGCGGCCACGAACTTTAGCATAAATCCTTCATGGTCCAGCAGTACTGAGATGCAGGGGCGTCTCTTTACTGTTGCATTGAGACGCCCCTGCTCTTACCATTTTTACCTCATCCTCACTGTTCCACTTACCGTACAGGAAACATATTGTCACGGATGACAAGACGACAGATGGATAGAGTAGTGCAAAACAACTGTTTTAATTAGGCGAACTTGTGCCCACCGAACTGAAGAAACACGATCAGGGAGGCCGCCGTCGAGAAAGAGAGAGTGCTCTTCCACTGCGAACGCGTTCCTCGTCGATTGCTCCCACGTGCGTCCGCGAGCTGTGCCCTGGACGCCACTCGGCACACTTGCGCGTCCTACCCGGCGCAGAATCTTCTCGAACGCGGTCGCATGACGCGGCGCTGTTCCGGTGGTCGCTGGCACTCCCTGCTCTTACTAAAAATGGAACGCTTTGTCGGAGCGTGTGGCACTATCCCCCCTCAGAAAAGCTGCATCGTCCCGATGCTGCCTAGGACAAAAAAAAAAAATCACACAACAAAGCGTTCAATACACTCACTGCACTAGCGAGAGTAGTAAGGTTTCAGCCGCACAACGTGCACCACCTCCGGACGAAGCGGCTGCCTGTTGGATGACGCTTGAGTGTCGTCGGGTAATACTTCGTAGGTCAATTCACTGACATGGCGCGTTATTTTGTATCGAGCAAAATAGCGTTTCAAGAGCTTTTCGCTGAGGCCGCGGCGTCTTATCGGTGTCCATATCCATACTTTGTCACCAGGGTTGAACCGTACGTCTCGACGGCGGAGATTGTACCGATGGGAATCGGTGCGCTGCTGGTCGCATATTCGAGTTCTTGCTAGTTGACGGGCTTCTTCAGCACGCTGGCACACGAGTTGGCAATCGACGTCTGTGATTTCGTCCTGTTGGTGAGGCAACATGGCATCCAGCATGGTAGTTACCTTTCTACCGTGAACAAGTTGAAATGGTGACGTTCCGGTAGTTTCTTGCACGGCCGTGTTGTATGCGAAGGTTACGTACGGAAGTACATCATCCCATCTTCTGTGTTCCACGTCTACGTACATAGCGATCATGTCAGAAATCGTCTTATTTAGCCTTTCGGTTAACCCATTTGTTTGTGGGTGGTACGCAGTTGATTTGCGGTGACTAGTGCCACTTAAACGTAAGATTTCTTCGGTAAGTTGTGCCGTAAATGCTGATCCTCGGTCAGTAATGATAACCTCGGGAGCGCCGTGCCGTAGTACAATACATTCGATAAAAAACTTCGCCACTTCCGTCGCAGTTCCTGTCCGTAGGGCTTTCGACTCGGCATAGCGGCTCAGGTAATCAGTCGCTACAATAATCCACCGATTTCCTGACTCTGACCTAGGAAATGGGCCAAGTAAGTCCATTCCGATTTGTTCAAATGGCACCCTTGGTGGTGGAATCGGATGCAGAAAGCCGGCATGGCGTAAGGGCGGTGTCTTCCGTCTTTGGCACTAGTGGCAACTCTTAGTGTACCAGCGTATGGTCTTCGCGAGTCGCGGCCAGTAGCAACTTTCTCGTACTCTTGAAAGCGTGCGCGTATAGCCGAGGTGTCCAGAGCTGGGGTCATCATGATAGGCCTGAATAATTTCTTCTCGCAGGTCACTGGGTGCAACAAGAAGCCATGATTTTCCCCCAGGTTCGAAGTTTTTCTTCTATAGGACGCCGTTCCGAATGCTCAGTGAGGGTAAAACGCGAACGAAATCAGGGGCGACTACGTTTCCTTTTCCATCCAAGTGTTCCATCACGTGCCGTAGTTCTGGGTCACGTCGCTGCCGCACTGCCATATCCGTTGCGTTCACTGCTCCGAGGAAGCTCTCCTCGTCATCAGTCTTGTCCACCGGCGCTAATTCTGCGGGATTTCGTGACAGGCAGTCTGCGCCCTTGTGCCTTCGACCTGACTTGTGTGTCACCGTAATGTCAAATTCTTGCAATCGGAGGCTCCATCGAGCAAGTCGTCCAGCAGGGTCTTTCAAATTCGCCAGCCAGCACAGTGAATGATGGTCGGTGACAACTCTGAATGGGCGTCCGTACAAATATGGACGGAACTTCGTCACCGCCCACACCACCGCGAGGCACTCTTTCTCAGTCGCCGAATAATTCGTTTCCGCCCGGGAAAGCGTTCGGCTTGCATACGCAATGACTTGCTCGGCCCCGTTTTGTTTCTGAACGAGGACTGCTCCAATGCCTTTGTTACTAGCGTCGGTGTGTATTTCTGTTTCGGCGTCCTGGTCAAAATGCCCTAGCAACGGAGGCGTTTGTAGTGCTCGTTTCAGTTCGTCGAACGCTCTTTGCTGTCCTTCCTTCCACTCGAAGGCGACGCTTTCTTTTGTCAGGTAGGTAAGTGGGGCCGCTACACGAGAGAAGCTTCGGATGAAACGCCTGTAGTAAGCACACAAACCGAGGAACTGCCTGATGGTCTTCTTGTCGGTTGGAGTTGGAAAGGCAGCCACAGCGGCTGTCTTCTGTGGGTCGGGGCGAATCCCTTCACTGCAAATGATGTGCCCGAGAAACTTCAACTCCCGGTAACCGAAGCGACATTTTGTCGGTTTCAGCGTCAGACCCGCGTTCCTGATTGCCTGTAGAACTGCTCTGAGGCGCTGGAGGTGTTCGTCAAATGTGTTCGAGAAAATTACAACATCGTCAAGATAAACAAGACACGTCTGCCATTTCAGACCGACAAGAACAGTATCCATCACCCTCTGGAAGGTGGCAGGCGCAGTGCAAAGTCCGAAAGGCATCCTTTTAAATTCATACAGGCCGTCAGGTGTAATGAACGCCGTTTTTTCTCTGTCCCGTTCGTCAACTTCGATTTGCCAATAGCCACTCTTCAGATCTACTGATGAGAAGTAACGAGCACACCGTAGTCGATCAAACGTGTCGTCCACACGGGGTAGAGGATAAACATCTTTCTTAGTTACGCGGTTCAATCGTCTGTAATCGACACAGAATCGTAGTGTCCCGTCCTTCTTCCTCACCAGTACTACTGGCGCAGCCCAGGGGCTGTTTGAGGGCTGGATGATGTCATCTCGTAACATTTCTTGCACTTGTTTCTGTATAGCTTCTCGCTCCTTGAAAGATACTCTGTATGGCGATTGATGAATGGGATGCGTGGAATCTTCAGTGATTATTCTGTGCTTGGCAATGGCAGTTCGATTGACACCTTCAGTAGTCGAAAAACAGTCTTGAAACTCATCTAGTAGCCTGGTCAAATCGTCTTTCTGTTGCGACGAAAGCATTGGGTTTACGTCGAGCCCCACGAGTCCAGTCGAGCTTGCTCCTGGTGAACCTGCCTCTCCTATCACTGGTAAAACGTCGGAGAAATCACTGATGTCTTCGACGTAGCCTATTGCCATACCTTTCGTGAGGTGCTGCGGTTCGTCCCGAAAGTTTGTCACAAGAACTGTGGCACGACCATCTTGCAGTTGTGTGCCACCCCTTGCGACGCCAATGCCTTTTTCCAGGAGAAGCTGAGTATTGCATTCAACCAGGGCTTCGTGGCAAGTACTTGCATCAGTGCCAATAAGCAAGAAAACTCCCGAACGTGGAGGTACCCTCACATGGTCATCTAGAACTCGTGCCGTCGTGAATATCGGCCGCCGGTCTTCGGATGGCGCGACAGGTTTTCGAAGCGTCAGGCTGCTCTCACCAAGATCGATTATAGCACCGTACTCACACAGAAAGTCCATTCCGAGTATGACGTCTCTAGAACAGTTCTGCAGAACGACGAAATTCACAGGGCATGCCTCGCCATTAATTATAACACGAGCGGTACACTTTCCGATAGGTGCTATGAGATGTCCCCCGGCAGTCCGTATTTCAGGGCCATCCCACACAGTCGTCACTTTCCTAAGACGGCGTGAGAAGCTCCCGCTAAGGACGGAATAGTCTGCTCCAGTGTCGACGAGCGCAATGGCGTCGTAGCCGTCAATCATCACATTGAGGTTATTTGACACGGAAAAACGCATGCCGTGTTGAAGACCACCTTTACTTGACTCACTGCGTCCCACCGCCGCTGGAGGCTCTTCGCTAACTTTGCCGGCGGCAACCCCACCTCCCGGGGTTGCCGTGCCTAGTTTTCCCGCCGGGGCAGGGGAGAGGGGCTCTCACGGCGAAGTTGGCGAGCAGGAGACGCTGGGCGACGGGGTGACGGCGAACGGGATTCTCGGCGCTGAATCAGTGGCGGAGACGGCGGGCGGCGCAAATACTCGGCGATGTCCCGTGGATGCTGGCCGTATCTTGGACACGGGTCGTTCGGCCGATATCCGCGGAGTCCAAGTTCGCGGTAGGGGCAGTGGCGGTAGACATGATTGGCCTCTCCACAGTGGAAACACAAAGGTTGGTTGTCGGCCGTCCTCCACACGTCGCTTTTCCGGGGGCCGCGATGGGTTGTGGGTGCGTATTGTTGCGATGGTGGTTCCCGTCGTGTTGGAGCCAGGTATTGGCGAGGAATTGCGGGAGGTGAATTTTGGACTACGGCTGCGTACGTCAAGGCTGGCTGCTCAGGGACAACCTGGACAGGGGGTTCTGGCACAAGGGAGCGTCGCACTTCCTGCCGAACGACTTCCGCGATGTAAACGGATGCTGCGCGTTCAGACGATGGAAGCATCTTCGTCAATTCTTCCCGAATGATGTAGCGAATTGTGTCTCTAGTGCGTTCGGAGCCGCCAGTGGTCACGTCCAGTCGACTATCGGCCACGGAAGCCACGCAGGGGACGGCGGCGTTAAGTTCTTCCCGGATGATGCTACGAATAATGTCGCGAAGATTTCCGGGCTCGGCGGCAAGCGTTTCACGTTGGTTGTGCGCCAGTGTAGTGACACTGGGGCCGCCAGTGAGCCTGTGATAGTGGCCAGCTCTTGCCTGTAGCGCCCTTTCAATGTTTGTTGCCTCAGTAACAAACTCACTCACTGTCGTTGGGGGATTACGAATGAGGCCACCAAAGATGTCACTCTTCACACCTTTCATAAGAGTTTGCAACTTCTTTTCTTCGCTGGCCCGGGGGTCGGCGCGGGCAATCAGGCGGAGAACTCCTTCCACGAAGCTGGTGACGGTTTCATTTGGACCTTGGACCCTTGTCTGAAGGAGATCCTCGGCACGCTGCCGTCGGTACGGGTTCGCAAATGCCCGCTTTAGGTCGTCTTTGAAGATTTCCCACGATGCAAGTGAAGCTTCGTGGTTTTCGTACCAAGACTTGGCAGTCTCTTCTAGTGAAAAGTAGACGTTCTCCAGGCATTGCTTCGGGGTCCATCCGTTGTGGCGGGCGACCCGTTCGTAATACTGGATCCAGTCTTCCACGTCTTCAAATTGCTCCCCACCGAAGGGCATCGGCGCCCGAGGGGCGATGTGCATGTAGATGATTTGCGGTGCACTGGCTTCCGTCTGCTGGCCTTGGGAAGTCATGACGAATTTGGCCTTCGTCCTCGTTCCGTCGTGCAAGAGTCCAAATTCGGGTGGTTGATTTTGTAGACGTCGACTTGTACGTGGCTGGTCCTGATCCAGGAAGACGCGCCGTCCGGGGCTCAGAATTGGGCTTGCTGCACGGCGTGTCGGAGGGGTACGCTGCATGGGTTGCGATTACTCCGCACCTCCACCAGTTTTGTCACGGATGACAAGACGACAGATGGATAGAGTAGTGCAAAACAACTGTTTTAATTAGGCGAACTTGTGCCCACCGAACTGAAGAAACACGAACAGGGAGGCCGCCGTCGAGAAAGAGAGAGCGCTCTTTCACTGCGAACGCGTTCCTCGTCGATTGCTCCCACGTGCGTCCGCGAGCTGTGCCCTGGACGCCACTCGGCACACTTGCGCGTCCTACCCGGCGCAGAATCTTCTCGAACGCGGTCGCATGACGCGGCGCTGTTCCGTTGGTCGCTGGCACTCCCTGCTCTTACTAAAAATGAAACGCTTTGTCGGAGCGTGTGGCAGTTCCACTTACCGTACAGGAAACATATGAAAGTGCGACCGCAGTTGCATGAGCTGCGTCTCGACTATTCTTATAAATGAAGAAATTGGTCTCCCAGCGACTGTCACCAATTTTTTAACAAACCCGATCATGCTTTTGGGCAGCTTATATAGCTTAACGGCTGAAACATTCTGCCATGCAAAGTGGATTTGCTTCTACCTGGTTCGACAGCCATTGCCCGTCTGGATTCCTGCCACCCCCAGCACTCTGCGTGGTGTTAGAGCGATCCGTCTCACTCTGGACGCTTTTTTAACACTAAATGGCTGTGTTATCCGTTTTTCTTCTTCAAGGGCGCTGCGGAAGGCTACCCAAACGCAATTAAACTGGACAGTTAATCTCAGAGGACAACGTGGCAACTGAGAGTACGTTGGCTACAAAAATCCTCGTCTACCTACAGGGGCAGAATCAAGCATAAATCCCGCGTGCACCACTCCATAATGCGGGTGTGGCATTTCTCCGGGATCTTGAATACCACCTCTGTATTTCGAACGTGGTCGCACCGTCGTACTCCGCAGTGGGGCTGCACTCCTGAGGCCTGCACGTATACTTGATCACGCAAAGGCAGCGCTGCGTGCTCGTTAAGCAGAAAGACGACTTCAGCAGGGCCTTAGCATTACGACTATTTCTGATAGCGTAAACAGGTTAACTGTTGGCGCTCATAGGCAAATATGCAATGAACGCACTTTGGGAACCACATTTGTTGTGCAATATGCATACCCCATGTATTACACAAGTCATGCTACTACACACACTGCGAAGAACCACATGATAATCGAGCTAGTTCATCTCGCTGCACAAACTGGAACACTGCGGTGCCAGCTCAACACCGCCTTTATTTGGTCGGTGGAGTAGGGGGCAACAAATGAGTATGCTCAGAACAGCGTCCAGCGTAGTATATTTTACTCAAACTCCTGGTTACTCAGCATACATTTCGGATGAAAAACAACCACGGGCGATCTATCGGGAGCTGTAAGGGAGCGCGTTGGCTTCGGGCTCTTTCCAGGGCTCAGCAGTCAGGGCGAAATTGTGGGAACCCCGGGCATATGAGCCCGCGATACTCCGCTCTGGCCAATGTGATCGCAAAGAAGAACAAACACAGTCCGTGTGCTCCCAGTTTGGCACCGCATATCATGATTTCCAGGTTTTAGGAAGGGCCTATATTCAAACAATGATACTAAATTGCAACTCGAGGGAGGGGCCCACAGCCGGAACCGCATGCGGGTGTTTCGTTAGAGTTTTGGCAACATTATTTTGAAGTCATTATATGGATTATGTATTCTAAGTGGTATTGCAAATGGTATATCAATGCGTTACTATTCAGGGCTGTGGTGTACTCCAGTTACGTTTGTAAAGCGTATAATTAACATACCTTTAGCAAATTGAGGTGGTTGTTTACTCTCGCAATTTTCCCAGACTCGTACACTTTTAACGAATATATAACGATGAGGTTGCGTTTTTCTCTTCCTAGGTCGTTTCTTGCTTCTTGGGTTACTGACTTGGTGATACAAAAATAAAACGGGAGCGCTACATACAGCTCAGAAATGACGTATAGGATTGCGTGCTCATAAAACTATCCGAGGTAATGCGTGGCAATATGATGGTACTGAATTTGCTAAAACAATTGAAGCAGCTACAAGTCAGCTTTTAGCTTTGCTTCCATTCAATATCAGACTAAAGGATACAAGGTGCAGGATATATATGGTCTGTGAAGCTGGCAACCTTCAAGCTCGAGCCAATGATATTGAGGCTCGCGTGCCATTAATCTTTACACTGCCCAACCAGATCCACAAATGCTACATAATACTGTTAACCACTACAGCATTTCGTTATACTACGCTGCCTCTTCTTTAGTCGCCTCTGAAATACCCAACCCACCGGTTCGTGACAGTCAATCAACGATCACTCAACGAGCAGGTAAATAACAGCAAATCTGTCTTTTGTCCTTATTCCCTGTTGTGACCTTAGGGCAGTTTTGGCCAGAGGAGCCGAAAGGCATAGGGTGCAGCATTTCTATTCTACGTAAATAACAAAAAAGGTCGTGTTGTACAAATTTCACGGAAAACCAAGAAATTGGTGCGCAACGCTAATAAGATCGTTGTTAAAGGTTTTTAATTTTAAAGCAAACATTCCTAGATGAAAGGGTCACATAAAGGAAATGCGCTCCAAAAAGCGACAGTGTGGATCCTAATAAAGAGAGTATGGCCTTAATTGGTAGAAAAAGGTAAATATTCATCTGAAATCAAGATGCAGAAGAGAGAATGCTAGGAAGGAAGTTGTTTATATTATGTACTGGTGCGATAGAAACAATGAAATCTTTCACTTGAAACTTCGCACATTTTTCTGTAGTTGAACGAAAGGTTGATGGCAAAGCCTACATTTCCATTCCATGACTCCTCATATGACACATTCTCAGTTTTACTGAAACGAAATATTAGAATATTTCCTCGGTTGTCTGCTTTCGTCCCATTCTTCTCCATACCGTAGAAACGTGTTTGTTGCATCAACGAAGGCAACTTGGGAATTCCTGGCGCTGGTATTTTGTGCTAGAGAAAACAGCTGCCCCAGGAAAAATGAAATAAAGATCCTGATTTTTTTGTTATGGTATATAAACCCTTGTCTTAAGGGGAAGAGCTCACTGCTTTACAACTGCAATATTTCCGAGTTCTCGAACGAAACGTGAGGTTAAGAACCTTCGGCGAGCGTTACGGGGGTTTTATATCGGCGCCTGAGTCGTAAGTGAGCGAACAAAAACAAAGGAAACGTCGAGGAAAGATTGTAATGGTACGACAGAGAGGACAGTATACGGCACTTTCACATGATGTTCTAGGAAGCGACGCATAAGACAAGTGTCAGGGGAAACAGTGACAAGAATCTGGGGGGTGACGAAAAGCTGCGAGGTGATGGCTTGGCGTTGCGCCCCGTTCATGCTTTCGGTGATAACGCGGCCTCATCATAAAAAGAAGCTGCTTCGAGCCGTGATCAAGAAAACTGGAGATAGAGCTGCGCACAAATTTCGTATACAAAGATGCAGTAACCGTGAGCAATCTTTTGGCAAGCGTCACAGGTGCTTCGCTTTGTTGTGGGGCAAGATGATTTTGCTGTTTTACAGAATATTGCTTGTGAATTAGGGTTGTGTGAAAGTATTTATTAGTGTTATCAGACGTCAGGGGACACGGTTCATAACTTTTTATACATGGCCTGATTCGGCAATTGGAGTGACAATACTCTAAATCGGTTTAGTGGTGGGCATGGTCCTAGAGTGGCATCTGTGAAGACTTCTTTTCGAGTGGGTCACCAGTAAAGATCCGCATTCGAGAGCACAGCTTTATTCGGTATCGATGTTTATTACAATGTCACCCAGAAATAGAGGTAAAAAAAGTGATTTGATCAGTCACACACAATTGACAACGAACATGAGTAATTTCTTGTAAAGTCAAATGTTTGAGTAGAGCGAAACACCGTGATTGAGATTTCGTCAGCAGAACGAACACATCCTGCAAAACGTTTATAGTAAGCTCTTATAATAATTTCTTATAATAATCTCTTATCTCATGTTGCATGTCTTCTTGGGACAACACAAATCAAACTCACTTGGCACCATTTACAGCACACACAAAACCAAGCTTTAAGAATAATCACTTACAGCTATTTTTCATGTGATGCGTTAACTTTACTCCGCAGATTTATTATTTTGTCAATTGGCGATTTAAATAAATATTCTCTTTGCGTCCTAACTTATATTTTGTCAAGGAAACTTACCCATTTCCTTAATATCTAAAGATCAAATCCCGCATTTTGATCGCACTCGATTCTTACACCACAACAATTATCTCTTACCAAAATGTAGGACTAACTACGGCAAACTATCTGCGAACTTTTTGGCGACCTCATTCGGAAATTAAATACCCCCAACCTTTAAATCATCTCCTTCAATTTATTCTTTTAAGAGGCAGCTTCGCTGGATCATTTTGGCCTAACGATTGTTATGATTTACTTATATACGTGGTATGTTGATGAATTTCCCCCTTTAATTATCTTTTTGTATAATACTTCTGATTTTTAGTAACAATATTTGGCTTGATTGTGTAATCATGTTCTTCGTGTTTTTTTAGGATTGATACCGCTGTTAACCGCGTTTGGTGTACTTTTCGTTCGTACTTGTTGGTAGGAGGTCCCTCCCCAGTTCATGACTACGGGACGTGATAGGGTTATTTATGCACTGTACAGTTTCTACTGAAACAATAAACTGAAACTGAAACTGAAACACAGTCAGCATATTGAACAAGGTCGTTAAAATTATGTACCCCATTTAATTACAAGATGGCGCCTGTTTTTATGGTAGTACCAACATTTTTTGTGCAGGAGGGTTGTTGCTACTTTTAGGGGGCGAGTATTCTGGGGACTTTTTTAAACCTTGAGCTATAGTACTTTTTTCTTTTTTTTTAAGGAAGAGCAAACAGATATAAGCCATTCAAGGTGGGGTAGATTATGAAAAAATAGAGATCCCTTCGAGTCAAGCAGTCGTGCGAGTGTCTGCGTAATTGCGAGCGTAGAACCGAAGAGTGTCCTTTATTCACAGTTCTCATAATTAACTGTCACGTTCTCGCCCACATCCCGTCTTGCCGCCTATATTGGGTATTTTATTTACCTTCTTCACAAACCTAAAAATTTGTGGGTAATATTTACCCTCAGTCATCAGTGTTCTTGATGGTATCTGTCTCTGTATAAAATAAGGAGTTGATTCAAACTGGTGTATTAGAAACACAGCGGAATTTAAAAATAAAGCTGTATTACTCCAGTTACAGACTGTAGGCGGCTTGTTCCTCAAAGTATCAGCCACATGTCCAGGTAGCGTTATATTGTTACGGGACTAAGGTGGACAATGCCTGACAGCTCCTTGAACTAACGACGATGATGACGACGACGACGAAGTGCCTCGCGCGAACCTTGCGCGAGCTCTGTCATGGCCGCACTGTACATAATGTGAATAGATCGCTTCACTCCATCGCATCGTTCGTCTCATCTGTGTCCTGCCGCCACGTAACATTTTGGTGGAGTGTGCGGTGTCATCCCCATCCTGGCCTCCACATCGCATCGTCTCGGCCCGGGCGGAATCGTCGAGGAAACGTCGGCCGTGTCGGGCAGCCCCAGCCCACTGCGACGAGCATTCGACCACGTCCCCCGCCCCGTGACCCCAGCCCGTGACCAGCCGATGAAGACGAGCCGCTACATGCCGAGACAAAAGAACAGAAGCCGCGTCCCCAGCCTCTCGTCCGACGTGGTTCGAGTTCCTCCGACGGTCCGCTTCTGTCTTCAAGACATCGCTTTTGCGGGGCCAGGCATCATCACGTGCATCATCGTCATCGGTGGCGGCAGGTACATCTTCACTGTACCTTGTCATCGCATCGCTCATCCTCATCGCAATCCTCGCGTTGCCTCGGCCACGACCGGGTCGGTCGTCCTCGAACCGGGGGGTGATGTTACGGGACTAAGGTGGACAATGCCTGACAGCTCCTTGAACTAACGACGATGATGACGACGACGACGAAGTGCCTCGCGCGAACCTTGCGCGAGCTCTGTCATGGCCGCACTGTACATAATGTGAATAGATCGCTTCACTCCATCGCATCGTTCGTCTCATCTGTGTCCTGCCGCCACGTAACAATATTTTATGAAAGCTAACAGAGCTCTTAGTTCCACCATGCACAAACAGCATCAATCACCCGCACATTGACAAAGAAAGAGTGCCCTGGTGGAGGCAGAGGAAAGGTAGATACAAGGTCACGAAAAATACCCAGAAGTATTGTTGAGTGTTGTTGTTCATGGCGGCTATTGTGTAGAGAAGCGTTTGTGCTTTGTTTGCGGTACATTCGTGCCTGCACTCAGAGGGCTCTATTAGAGCACACATTCAAACTCTGCTCAGTCAACTCGGTTGCAATTGTTCAAATATGAATAAACTTACCGCATCTTTATTCAAGTGAACAAAGTTGTTTCACTTTACCTTGGCCACGTTATGTTTGGCGTAAATACATTTATAGATGAGTAACATTTTGAAGTGTAATGAAGTGTAAACACTTCATTCATGATTATATAATCAAAGTTCTGAATTTTTAATAAAATATTTCTGCGGGCATAATTTTACTGTGTTGATTCATATCGAATGGGTGCTTGAAATATGTATGTCGTAGATTCATGTTATGTATGTGAGTCAGGTTTTATTTCTTGCAATTTTTTCCGGTGTAGATATTTGATGAAATCTCTCGTCCCCTTCCATGTCTTTGTTATGCTTTTAAAGATTTATATGACATTTCGACGTTGATTTTGCATTCAGTTGCAATTGTGCAATGCCTTAGCCAATTTGTGCTTGGTACTCAATTTCGTGCACAACATTGCACTGCTCTGTATTATCCGTTACCTCTAAATCCTCAGGTGAGAGACAAGTTTCCAGTTCCGCTGAAATCGGGAATGGGAAAACAATTGCACTCAGAAGGGTAGAACCAATTCAAGAAAAACACACCAAAGAGCACAGGCAGTGTTCATTTTTATGCATATATATGTAAATATCATGTACTCATCTGGAAACAAGAAAAAGTATAGAAAAAGCAAGAATGTTACAATAAACAAATTCGCCATGATTCGCGTGTCGACTCGTAAAGATCACTCCCTATTAAGAACTGTAGTTTTGTTACCCAAGAATGATAAGTAACACTAATGCATTCATCACCCACATAGAAAAATCGAGGGCTTATATTTTTTCACGCGTGAGCGAGTCATGGCTCTGCGCGAGCACATCAATTTTTCTCAAGAACGGAAAACCCTTACAATCGAGGAAATAAATTCAATGACTGCGCCCTGTGGTGCCTCTCTGTTTCTGTTCATACTGCAATGCTAACGCGATGTTTTCCCATGATATGAGCCCAACTACCACGTCCGTTTGCTTTTACGACTTGGAAAAAAATTTCTTCACAGGCAGCAGTCAGTTTTCTGCTGTGGCTTCATTTATTATGAACGACATAATTGTTGTCATTCAGATATGTTGACTTTAGTCTATCTTCCCTTTGAGAGCGAAAACGGGTTTAAGCTTGAATTCCAGCTTCTCTTCTCTTCGTACAACTCCGTCCTTACCTGAGCGAATTTATAAACTCTTAGCATAAACAAATGAAGATGCTCAATATTTATGCCTTTTACTCAGCAGTTACTCCCGTAGCTGTGCGGGACGAACAGGTAGAATGTCGAGTCCCATTGTCGGGTATAATCAGTACACCACAGGCTTACAATCCCCAATGTCGGAGACAGCTTTCTCTGTGTCTAGATGCACTCCCAGCGTAAAAGACTGTACCGAAAAAAGGAGGTTTGCGGCCACTCCTCTTCCCAATCTTCCTGCTTAAGCCATTAGGGAGCCATGGTTGGGCATCAAGATCTGGAGTTTTGTGCTGGTTTTCCTAGCGCCGCTTGCGCTGCTCCAGTCCAAAGAGGAAAGAGCGCACACCATTGTGAAAAATGGTCAATGGCTTCCACCAAGAAGCATAGCCCTGGTTGCTCCTCGGCAAAGGCACTCTCAGGTCGAAAGTGGCTGCGGGCCATGGACGTATGGTGCCAGTTCGTTTCATCTTTCCAGTGGGCTATCCAGTACGCGTCTTCACTATTTGCAGACATGGCAGAACCAGCAATGGCGACTCGTGTCTCGCTTCCTTGCAGGCAAGGTAACGTAGCAACCCAGTTCCCCAAAACGTTGGGGACCCTTTAATGATTCTCCCTATTTTCGCCATAACAGTTGCACTGCAGCGCGCAGCTCAGCCTTTTTGGAATGCAACTTTGAACAGGGCAGTTCCTTCATCAACTGTGCGTACATACTTCTGCTCAACTCCTTCAGCGTCAGGATAAATGAAACCCGAGGGCTTAGACGACACACATTATCATAAGCCCCCTCCTCACCGTCAAAGCTAAAGTGCTGGCAACATCTCGGCGCACGCCTTCAGCAGTACTAGTTGAAGTCAAGGGTTTCACGGACATCCGTCTTCTCGGGAGGGTACATTTGCGAGAGAAACATGGCACCGACCAAGTAATAAAAAAGAAAATCTTAAAAGACGTTTCGTCTCCCGCACGGGAGCCTTGTTCAGAATGAACATATTGCAGGCAAAAAAGGCCTTAACTAGGCTTTAAAACGTGAGGTAGGCAGCGTCATGTTTCAATGTCATTAAGAGAGTTCGTCACAACCTGTTGGGCTGCGGCTACTCTGACACCTTTGTATCATCGGTGGAAAGAAGGCTCGCTTTGCGGACTACGCCCAGTGCCGGTAGAAAGATAAAAAGAAGTGGGCTGCCTCTTCTTATGTTCCTGGCACAAGCGAAGAACTGGTTCGTGTTCTGCATAGCTCTGATGTGCACGTGGAAAATGCCATCGAAGAAGCTGCAACATATTATGATCTGCGTAAAGGGCAAGCTTCCTAAACAAAGGTTTCCCGGAGTGATAATCAAGATACCCCGTGCAAACTGCACCTATGTGTACGTAGGCGAAACGGGCTGCTTTAAAAAGCGCCTAAAACAGCACTGCTATGATGTGAAGACGAAAAAAGTGGCCTCGAATACACTGGCCGAATATGGAGAGCTGTCGGTCCACGAGTTGACTGGAAGAATGCACGCACCATCCCCACGGAGAAGAATGTGGCTCATGATAACATAATCATAGAACAGTTGCTTGAAATTGGGTAGGGGGTCGCGACTGCTTCACACGTTTTATTGATATCTTTGTTATTTTTTCGAAGATTGCGAAAATATTGGTATCATTGTTTTCGGGACTAAGCTGTCTTTCAAATAAACCTTACTTGTAATTTGTCATCGTGGCTACTTTAACGATCCTGCCGACTGCGCCAGTTATCTTCGCGATGTTCTTTTCCTCGGGGCTTCTCCAAGCCGCAGTAGCGTTCAGGATGTAACCCCGGTTTTCTCAACCGATAAACTCAGCTTGGGGCAGAAAAACTGTACTTTCTTTACAGCCCAGTGGGCGGATAATAAAGAGTGCTCGGGCGGAGCTCGTATACGATGGGCCTGGAACCCAGGCACCCAAACCGCGTCTGTCTGTCTTCATCTTTCCTTCATTTTACCACTGACGGCCGGGGTCCATCCCCGTTATGGTGGCCGGTAGAAGATCCTTACCGAGCAGGCGCAGACTTTCTCAAAATGCCTGGCGTTTGAAAGCGCCGCGCGACACGTTCTTTCGATTTATGCGATACTCTTCCAAGGGCCCGCGCCAGTTATTGCGTTGAAGTGCCCGAGACACCGTCTTGAACGTTGCTGGGGAAACTGACGAGCGCCAAAAGGAGATCTTTGTCGAGGCTTTCCTATGCGGCACTCCACTGAGGGCACAATGCAAAACGAAACAAAACGTCGACGTTCATATGCTTCTTACCAGACTCATCCGTCACCGAAATATAATTGTTGGAGGCGGAGAACCCAGCCACCAAGGCGCCTAGACGCGTTTTTCAAGGAGGATAACCAGCAAAGTGCATGGTGGCTTGTGACTACTTTGAAGTGACGGCAATGGAGATAAGGAAACATTTGTCGACACCCCAAACGGTGGCAAGGCATTCCTACACTGTAATGGAATAATTCTTCCACAGCCAGTGTCAACAAACCTCTAGAATAGGAAACAACCCTCTTACCGAGATTCACATCACTTTAAATGAGAACAGCATCGATTCCGTCGCCGCCTGCGTTTGTGTGCAGGATAGTGGGCTTGTTTTTATCGAAGGGACAGAATACTGGGCAAGACGTTAGGCGGTTTGCAGTGCTTCGTAGGATTGTTGGCACTCATTTGATGAAACGTTAGCCGTGCAGGAAGTAGGAGCTGGCTGAGGGGTGCCGCAATGGCCGATTTCATGCAAGATAAGGCATACGCGATCAGCCTCAACCACATGTTTGTTGACTTTTCAGCAAAGGGCCACACCATCTTTAGTGTATTTGGTTTACGCCTCACTAGGAGGTTGAATTTGCATCCCCCTCAGCTTATTTTTTGCGATGTATGAGCGGGCAGCGGAAGAGCCAAAATTCTGGTGCTGTTACGTGGTGAAATCGACCCAGTCAGAGATACGGTGCTCATTGTTTAAAAACCATGTCTTGTCCACCTCAGGAAGAGGAAAGGAAACGTTCTGCAGCTGTGCGTGGTTGTTCCACCTGTTAAAAGCGCAACATTCTGCGTAGCTGTCGAGTCACTCTTCAATGTCATAAACACGAAGGCCAGCGAACATGAGTGGACCCCGCTGGCAGCTGGTGACGACGTACCGTGGGACGCGGCCGAAGTAGCACCGTTGGCTGCTCCTGCTGTGAGCGACATGGCTTCTTACGCTAAGCGACGACACGAATACAGCTCCAGAGTTAAGCGTAGTGTTGATTCTCGATTGCAGGGGAAAGGGCGTGCACGGTCACTTGGAAGAAGAGAAGAAAGAAGCGGGGGGTTTGTGCGCGCGCTCGTGCTTAATCAGAAGAAATAAAAGTTCAAGGAGTTCCGAACGGTAGCGCGGCGTCTGGTCTTCTCGAGTTAACATTTCTGGTGCCGTAAAACCCGGGAGAAGACCGGCATCGTGTCCTGACCGATGGACAAACTCCACCGTCAGCGAGGCGATCTCCGTGGAGCTGTCACGAGGCTGCTGAAGGCAGCCACCGAGATCTACGAAAGCCCCTCGCCGTCTTTGCATGACTTGCAAGAGGCCATAGACCAGCTGGCAAGTAAAGAGCGCTCACCGAAAGAACTGGATGACAAGATCGGGGAAGCACTCGAAGGCGATGAGTTCGACCAGGATATTGCCGACGTGATAGAATATCAAGAAAACATCTGTCGTGCGATCAGTGGGCTGCGCTCGGCCTTGAATGAGCTGCGGTTGCCCAAGAGAGCTTCCGGAGGAGAAACTGCAGGGGAACCACCACCAGTTCAACCGCAGAGCGTGGAGGTCGAACGCGTCCGCCCTGCAGCCCATCCTAACCCGCCGCCGTACGTCGGCTCTCGTCCATTCAAAACGCGGGTTGTCCTGCCGACGCTGCACGTTCCCCACTTTTCTGGCGAGCCAAGCGAATGGCAGGGATTTTGGGACAATTTTGAGGCGACCATTCATAACCACCCGGACCTACCCAACATAGAGAAATTTAAGTATTTAAGATCTTACCTCACCGGAGACGCAAAACGCGCAGTTGAATGGATTCGCCTAAACGACGCAAATTACCGGCAGGCGGCGAAGATCCTCACCGACCGGTTTAGACGCACAGACTACTCGTGGATGACCACGTAGACAGCCTACTCGCCATCACACCTATTCAATCGTCGACGCAAGTGGCACGCCTGCGAGACCTGTACGAGCAGATACAATTCAGGACTGGCTGCCTCGAGAGCCTTGGCGTTCCAGCTTCCGAGTACGCGGTGATCCTTAACCGAGTCCTCATACGCTGGTTACCTGAAGATCTGGCGATTCTCTACCGTCAGCGTATGAATGAGACCGCCAACGGCAATGTTCAGCCAACGTCTCGAGAAGAGCAAGTCACGGCCATCATGGCGTTCTTGAAAATTCATTTGGAGAGCAGGGAGGAAAGCAGAGCTTTTCGATCAAACTCTGACTCGAGGATGCCTTCAATCCCGCAGCAGCCGGACACCTCCTCTCCTCACTTGACATCCGCCTTGGCCTTGTCAGAAGGCTCTGCATCGGCTTCAATAAATTTGTCGCCCGGAGGAAAACTGGCGTGCTACCTGTGCGGTAGTCAGGGCCACAAGGCACGGGACTACCGGGCCGTCTTAACAGTGGCGGTAAAGCGACGGCGCCTTTCAAGAAACCACTGCTGTTTTAGATGCGCGAGGCAAGGGCAAGTGGCGCGCAACTGCCGTACTAGCACGACACTCAAGTGTGATACTTGTTCGGGACCTCACATAACCGTCCTTTGTGACATTTGGGAGCGATCGGGGTCCACTTGCACGACTGCTGCTCGCCGTGACGGAGACACCGGTCGTGAGCAACTTCCACAACGAGATCGTAACGTGACGACAGCTCCTGCCAGCAGCACGTGCTCCTCGTCGGTGCTGCTCCAAACTGCTACAGTGTGGGCATCTGGTTACTGCGGTCGGCCGGTGTTGGTCCGGCTACTCCTCGATACTGGGAGCCAACGAACCTTCGTGAGCAGTTACCTGTGTCGTCAGCTGGCCCTGCCTGGTTCTGGAGTGGAGGACTTGGCCGTGTTTACTTTTGGCAGCTCGAACCGTCCGCGGTCGTACCAGTGCCGGAAGGTGGCGATCACCTTACGAAGCCACTATAAATCGAGTCCAGTTACCCTCGACGCTCTTGAAGTGCCAGAGGTCTGCACGGTAGACGGTCCTCCCTTGAAAACTGAACTTTTAAATCTGCTTCGCGACCGCAATTTGCTCGTTGCCGATGAACCCGAAGAAGGGAAAGCACAAACGCCGACTATAAGTGTGTTAGTGGGTTCGGACAATTACTGGAGGCTCGTGAGCCGGCGCGTCGAGCGCTTTAATGACAACCTTTGCGTCGTTGATACAGTGTTCGGCTGGGTTCTTCAGGGACCGTACTTAAGCAGCGATAGCACCCTGGTAAGGAGCAGCAGCGCTAGGGCCTTGTTTTTGGCCTGCGTTGAAGGAGCGGGCGAACATTTCCGGGGACCGGGACCGGGCGAGCCCTCAGAAATGTGGAAATTGGACGCCATAGGGATAACTGACCCGCCTGATAAGACTAAGGACGAACACCACGATGCGTTAGTGAAGTTTTCGTGTGGACTGCACAAAAAAGTTAGGCCTGTAGTGCCGCTCACGATCGAACCGCTAGGCCTTATGTCCAGCACTAACCGGGTTGTAGCGGAGAGCAGACTTCGACGGCAGCTACAAAGCGGTGAACATCACCCGAATATTCTGGAGGAGTACGACGCTGCCATCGGCGAGCATTTCAAGGAAGGTCATGTGGAGCAAGTGCTGCAACTTTCTTTCCCCTGGGACAAAGTTTACTCCCTCCCTGAAAACACAGTCGTCAAACTGGAGACAGAGTGCACCATGCCAACGCCCGCTGCACCCGATGTGCGTCGACGTGCTAAGTACAGGGAGGCAACCGTACGTAGACTATGGAGCAGGTGGAACAAAGAACATCTGCTGCTGCTTCGATCAGCGCATCAAGGCACGTCAACGCTCCCTCCAAAACTTCACGTAGAGGACATCGTCGTGGTTCAAGATGACAACGTCGCCCCACTGAGCTGCAAGATCGGCCGTGTGGTCCCGTTATTTCCGGGAAGAGATGGCGTCCAGCGCTACCACGAGATTCTCCTACCTAATGGACAGCGAATCCGACGCGCCTTTCAGCGGCTCTACCTTTTGGAGTCAACCGCGGCCGCGGGAGGATGTTGATTCTCGATTGCGGGGGAAAGCGCGTGCACGGTCACTTGGAAGAAGGGAAGAAAGAAGTGCGCGGTTGTGTGCGCGCGCTCGTGCTTTATCGGAAGAAAATAAAGTTCAAGGCGTTCCAAACGGTAGCGCGGCGTTGGGTCTTCTCCAGTTTACAGGTCGCTGCAGGGAAACGTAAATAAATGTCATTAGTTTTTCGGATGCAATACAATCGCGGTTCTTTAGGAGAAGAGCTGATGGCATTACAGCTAATATATATTTTCGCAATCATAAAATAGGTATTAGGTGATGATGATGACAATTTCTATTCGTTTCTTCTTAAAACAATAAACAATGATTATGAAACTTCACTACCCAGGCGGCACAGAAAGTGTGTCCGAAGACAGGCCCGTCTATGGCCGCTTTCTGGCATGTCCGGCCAGAATTCATGTTCTGGTAGCCACTGATTACACGTTGAAAAGCCAACATTCGGCAACGAGCGCTTCGGTATTTTTCCAGCCGCCCGTGTTCAGCCACACAACGGCAGGTACCCAGCTGCCGCATATTCAGTTTACTTTCCGCTGCTGATGCCCAGAAAGAGAACGGCCGAAATACGGCCTTACGGTATACGGTTTTCCTTCGGGAAGCGGTGTTCACCCGAAGCAGGGCAAGCGACCGGCCACAGATTATTCGTATTCTTGTGGCAGTTGGTATTCGAAAGAAGACTGGCCGGAGTGCGGCTGCCGCGCATTCGCTTTTTCAGCGGTAACCCGCGCGCACGTCCGGTGGCATATTCGTTTTCTTCGTGCAACTGGTGTCACATAACACGCCGGCCTGCATACGGCCCCAGCATGTACGTTGTTCCTTCGGTTAGCGGTCTTTGGCCGGATTACGGCAAGTTAACAGCCGCAGAATATTTGGCAACAAGGGTTTAGCTGCACATCAGCCGACCTAAACTCTGGGGTTATCCATCGTTACTTCGATGAGCTGTGTACAGCAGCACAACGGCACGCGTATGGGCACCAAGAACCCATGCACTGCTCGAAACTTTTGTTTTGAAAAAGCTGTTAGGGAGCCGAGCGATGCAGACACGATTTTAATCCGCTCGATGTTTCCACGCTTTAAATAGAACAAACTTCGTTTGGAAACAGTAATGAGTGGCACTACGTGATTCGGCAGGGTGCAAGGACTCACTGGACAACAACAGTTAACCCTTTAGGCCATCGGAATAACATTTATTTTCACAAGAAGAGACTGTGCCGCACTGACGGGTGAACTAAGCCGCGCCAGTCGCAGCGCTACCACGCCTCGCCCTGCAGCCTCGTCGACGCACGAGCTCGCCGGTATTCGCCCCTTCGAGAAATGGAGAGCATTGGAGCCATCGACGCCGCATTGTTGTCCGACTCGAGATGGCCGTGCCTCGCCGAAATTAACTGGCTTACGAGGGCGTCGAGCAAGCGGCCACCACGCAAGAGGTTAACCAGCGCCATATCAAGGACTCCCCACCAAAGAAACGCAAGAGCGCGCAAAAGCGCAAGTTTTTCCTATTCGTCTGACAATTATACAGCGAAAAAACAGTGTTGCATTATTTTGTTCGTAGCTAAGATCATGCATTTGTAGGCGCAACTTCGTGCCCTGCAGTACGTTACTTCGTCTGATTTTTTGACAGCCTTTTTAAAAACAAGTGTTACTTTAGATTTGCCATAGCAACAGAGCCTTGTCTAGGACGAATCTTCAATTTTAGTTTAGTGGCGGTGTATTAAAGTGAGCTGAACTACACTTGGGATACCACACATTTGGTTAAACATAATCTTCTGCATCCTAGTCAACAGGGATTTCGCCAAGGTTTTTTGCTCATGTCAGCTTGTTGAGTTAACGCATGATTTAGCTTTAGCAATCGATAAGCGTCGAGTAGTTGACTGTTTTTTCTCGGATTTCAAAAAGTATTTGACGTTGTTTCATGTGACATCGTTAGTAAAGTGCAAAGCTATAAACTTAATGAATCGGTTACTACATGAATAACCCACTACCTTTTTCTAACACGGCAGTCGTTCGTTCTCAATGGTTGTTCTTCAGGATGTGTTCCCGTGGACCCAGGAATTCCCCAGGGTTCAGTTGTGGGCCCTCTTTTATTTCGGGTATATATTAATGATATTTCTATTGGCCTCAAATCTCTGTTCGAAATGTTCGCGAATGACTGTGTAGTTACAGGACTGTAGAGAATGAACATGATTTTGAATTCCTGAATCATGATTTCATTGTAATAGCATCCTAGTTTGCTGATTCAGAAATGTCGTTGAATATAAAACGTTTATTCACGTCTCCTTTCTGGCCAGTTAAAGACGTATAGCGTAAAATGCGCTGCGTTAGGAACGGCAATTAAATATAAATATCTAGGATTTATTTAACGCGTGGTTTGAGGTGAACCAGGCATCTTTACAGCATAAAAGTTAAGACTGCATGTATTTTGGGTTTTCTGAGGCAAAATTTCAGCGAACGTCTATCTAATTTAAAAGAACACCCGTATACGCGTTTCACTCCTGTGCGCTGAATGTTAGAGTACGCATTTGTTTGCTGCGATCCGTACACCAAAGAGCTTGTCGATACGCTCGAAAACGTAGAGTATATTCAGTGCAATTCTTTTTAGGTAATTGGGTTCGTCAACTTAGTGTGAGAGGAAGCAACAGTGAACTTAAAAGGTACGACGTCAATTGATCACAGACGAAACCTCAGGTTGAAAGTTGTTCGTAATATCTATAACTCGACCACTGGAATCGAAGGGGAGAAGTATATTCAAGCTCCATTCTACATATCCCAATGTGGACCGCAATCTGAAAGCAAATTATTGACGTTCCTTTAAAGGTGATGCCGTGCTTGATTCATTTTGTCTTAAATGAATATGAGAGTGCAATTATCTTCCACATATGATTGTATCCAGTCTTTTCAATGACAATTTTCGCAGCGATTTGTAGAATTATGTGGTTATTTTGCCTCAAATTTATTACTTAGTGTTATGTGCCTTTTTGCTGTAATGCAGGCAAAGGCGAAGCACATACCAAAAAGATATATAAATGAATAAACAAATAAAAATAATAAATAATTAAATTATTAATTAATACAATAAACAAATCATTAAATAATTAATTAAACTTGCCGAGCCGCAAGTTTGCCTCCGAGGGGTTCAGAACCTTACGCATTCAAACTCTACCAATGAAATAGTTATTGTATTATTTGCTGCAGTATGCAAGGTTGGTTTATGCATACTACCATTCCTATGTTATTAGTTTGAAAAAAACATCATGAAGCTCTAGTTTTACGCACTTCCTTGCGTGAACACAGATGGGGACAACTGCACCCACCAATACTAGTGCGTCATTCGCAACCCGACTGGAATTTTTTTAACGTGGCATACGACATGAGAGGAAATTAATTTTTTTATATATTAAGTGGTGTGCGCGTAACTAACAAAAACAATACAAAATATCGATTGAAAATGACAGTACTTGGTCGATCTCTCATAGGATCAGCCCTGTGAAAGATCAGAAAGCTGATCGAGTGGAAAATGTCTTAGCAAGAAAAATGGCCAAAAACTGGACATAAGTTTTGTGTGGAGGAAATCATATTGAAGGTTTTCAAGCATTTGTAGAGTACCAAAACACTTCTTAAAGGAGCCATGAAGCGAAAACACAAGTTTTGTTCATTAAAAAGATTACTTCGATAGAATCATACTGACACCACTTTTAACGTAAACTTCGCTCAAATAAGCTACATAATTACGAAAAAAGGGAATGGCGATGCGACCCACTAGCTCATTTCCCGGAACAGAACCTATGATGTCACATGAGACAGCTCTGCGATTGGCGGAGGGCGGCAAAGCAAACGTAAATTAGGCATTGTGTTTAAGCTTGCTATAAAACTATGTGCGCCTAAATTTAAGGCACATCCTTTTCAAAGCCGTAAGAACGGTTGGACAAACAGTGTAAGGTAAGAAAGCACATGTAAACATAGAAGTACCGATTCGTATTGCTGTTGGTACTGCGCGCACTATGCTTGTTTAGCTTCATAGAACTGCGGAGATTTGGGGTCGTCTCAGACGATACTGGCCGACTGATTGACGGTACGGTGTCTTACGTGACCATATTAATCGAGCGAGCACTATGTTTCAGTAAACAATTTTCTGCCAGAACAAAAACAAGTTACGTTAAACAAGGTCAAAAACAAATCAAGGGCACAAAACGCCATGCCACGGTACGGTGGCGCCAACTAGGTTAAACGTAAACGAACACTGGAAAACCTCGATTCCAACACTGCCATACAGGGTTGAGACACCCTTTGAATGGCCCCGTGCCGGTGCAATTGGTGAACGTGCTCAACGAGTAGTTCTTTTTGTTTCCCACGCGACTCAGCAACGCGTCACAGATAAGATGATTCAAACTTCGCCAGTTATCGCGTTGCGGCGATAATTGTAGCGTGGTTTTGATACAATGACTTGCTTCGGCAGCGAGCGAGCGACCCAAAATGGCGGCGCCAGCTTATACGTGTCTTGATCCTGCAGGGTGGACGCGTAAATCAAGGGACGCTATGCTGCAGAGTTGTCTGTGATGTCATTGGGAACCACAAAAACACACCATTTAGCGGAAAAATCAAACTTATAACCTAAATTGATTAATTTTTCAGTGAACAATGCGTCGTTGGCATTCGGGCAAGCGCTGGGGCACTATAAAACACGAAATCTTTCGAATAACACAAACTTGTACTTTGTCTTCATGGCTCCTTTAAAAGGCATTCGTGGCGCGTTTATATACAGCTAAACGGATCAAGCAACTGTTTAAAAATAGTTGATTAAGTCAGAACATGGAAGTGTTCAGAAAGATTGTGCTAAACAAATTTGGGTAAAAGCGGCCCTTTCATCCTTGTGAAATTAAACCCTTTTGAAGTATGCGCCTTCCGCCTACCCACCCCCATTCCCCGTTTAATACAGGTAAGGCGCCCGTAGAAGATATCACGACCTGGGCAATACAACTATTCCAGCTGTGCAAAGAAATGAAGATTTTGTTCATTCGACAGTAAAGGGTGCACAGCAATTATAGGAACGACAATTTTTGAGCACTGTTTAATAAATGAATTTTGCTGTCAGGTGGCGCCGATTTTGAGGTAGGCTTCGCTGAAGGCTGGACGGCTGGTGGTAGCGCGCGGACTCACTTCATTGTGGGTGCAGTAGACCCTTAATGGTGGTTTTTTGCTGCTGCACAGCGCGACTGAGTCATCTGCTTGCGGTTCGTACACCGGCCTCAGTACAGTTTAGTACTGAGGCTGAATTCCAATGCCCGTTGCATGGCCGAATATTCGGCAGCCTTAGTCCGGCTGGAGTCAGACGACCGTATCTCGGCTGTCCTACGGTGGCCGTACGTCGGCCGCACATGGGTGGCTTTGGAATGGCCAGCGCCCTACGGCTTCAATCTGGCCGTACGAACGTAAGCCGGTCGACTGGCCGACGGACACAGGCCGTTGCATAGAAATGGGATTACGGCCGTATACGGCCAAAAGGCCCGCATTTGGACACGGGCCGAACACGGCTGCCGGAATAAGGCTGGACAGAAAATCCCTGGCCAAAGTAAACCGGCTTGAGTTAGGCCGAAGAGTCTTGTGCAGCATGGGTATGTGTCCCGCAATCATCGCCACATGCAAAAGCTTCGCCATTCAAGACATGCGCGTGAGTGCAAGCTAGTCAGAATTTTTTTAATTCAGTTTTTCGTCGTACCCTAGGCAGGCTCCTCTTGTACTCTCTACAAATGAGAACCACCCAAATGTGAATCCCTATATCTGGATTGAGATAGCTGTTAAGAAGCACACACCCCACATTGCGCACCGAAGCGGAGCCTATCGCAAGCTCGGAACCTATGAAAGCTACAGATGCTATTTCCCGGAATTGCTGCCGTTTGCTTACCGGCGCTTGTGTATATCAAAATTAAGACTACACCACTCAAATAGGTATATACCATTGAAATTTCACGTTTTAACGCGCCTAAGCAGCCTTGGACAATCAGGCGCACCGTTGAGGAAGGATATGGATAAATTTGGCTACATGGGAGTCGCTAACGGTCAGTGATATCTCGACGCACGGGAGTTTTCGCTTGTTGCCTCCTTGAGAAAAGCAGCCATGCACCGCACCTGTGATGAAATCCGCCTCATTGGGCTCCGCAACACACCGCATTAGGCTGTGCACCAACGCGCCTGAAAACCAACTTTTAGCATTGGTGGTGGTGACCGGTTTTATAAAGTATTTTCAACCCTAAATATCTCCTATACGGACGTCTTTTCAAATTTATTGTATGGAGTTACGAGCGGGCAGAACAATAACATTACTTGTGGAGGAGCACGAGCTTTACTCCACAATGCTACACACAGAAGAGCTTTGGAGGAAGACCTTTCCTTCACAAGCAAAGCGATAAATTGCCCTCTGGGGTGCAGTATAACAGGCACATAACATCACGCGAATGCTTTTCACAGCATGTCTGGACGGGGTGTTTAAAAAGCTTAAGTAGGAAAACATAGGGCTTAACATAAATTAGAATACTTGAGCCATTTGATGTTTGCAGACGAAGTAGTATTACTAAGTGAGATTGCAGAGCACCTGCAAAAATGCTTGCGGGAGGGAAATTAGAAAGGATGGTGATGGGGTTTAAAATATTAATAAATAAATCTTAAAAAATGAGCAGTAACCACTAGGGAAACGTCCTGTTCTGGTCAGGAAACGAAACGCTTGAAGAAGTAAAAGAATCGAAGTACTGCAGGCAGACAGTGCTGACCTCAACGCGATACAGACAACCGGCACACAATAATTATGGGCTGAGTAGCACTCGGGAAGCACTCCCAAATATTGAAAAGTAACTACCTGTGTCACTCAAAAGAAAAATATATAACCACTGCATACCGCTGGATATGATTTCTGGTTGTTTTCTTGCCAAGGTTCAGTCCATACATCATATGGAGCTGAAATTTGGCGCTTTGCTAAACAACTAGAAAGCAACCTTAGGGGTCTGAACTGAACATGAAACGAATAATGTTGTAAGTAATACTGAGGGACCGGAAACGAGCTAACTGGATCAGAGAAAAAATAGTGTAGAAGATATCACAGTTTGAAAAAAGAAAAAGAAATGAACGCGGTGTGGCCATTTTGTGAAGCGAACTGGCAACCTGTTGACAATTCAAGATATGGGTCTAGAAGGAAGGGAAGGCCAGTAAATCGTTGGGGGAATGAAATAAGCAAATTCTGTGGTAAGCCGTGTATCGGACCAGCACACGATAGGAGCATTTGGTGGTCAATGGGATATGCCTTGGTCCTGGACTCGACATAAGTAAATGGTGGATCATGATGACGGTGATAATGATGGTGAAAACAAGAGCTTTTACCAAGGCATTTCAGGCACCAAAACACTATACTCGGACACGAAAAACACGACAGTCGCATTCCTAAGCTGTTGCCGAACGCACACTTTGCTGTGTTTATGCGCCCAATTTTAAAGCAGCGGAGGGCCTCAGCCATTTGAAATGCTACAGGCTACGCAAGAAGTATTGGTCAGACTTAGATGAAACAATCATGTGCGATTAGAATTGTAGCAGCCACATCTTTATCACCGCAACCACCCTTGATAATCACCATCAGATGCAGTTGCTGCATAATAGGCCCGTTTGGATTCCGCGCGACACAATGCAAGGGGTAATATAACACCACCTTGCCTGGTCGGAAGCTCAAGGGACTACATGATCCGCGGGCCCCTGTTGACTTTGATTTGTATGTGCAATCATAAGTACACAATGCCACACTGCCTACTCGGCCACCTATAAAAAACAAAAGGACGGATCTTATTTTCGTGTTCAACAATTCAAAAATTCGGATTCTGCAAAGCTTAGGGGTGAAGAGGAAACATTCAGATGGCACACAAAATTATTCGATGGTCGATAGAACAACGGTATTGCACCGTTCGGGGCAGCACCCAAATCTCCTCAAGAGACATTTACCGCACAATATTGCCCTTCCACACTACACTTTAAAACCATTACAACCATAAGTATTGTGTAAAGAACTGCAAGCGAAGCTTCCGTTCCGTTAATTTTTTTTCCAGCGTTGCTTAAGGTCCTGCTGCCCACTTTATTCTTCATAAACACATAGGGCTGTTGGAGAAGAAAGTGCATAAAATTTTCAACCAATGCCAACTATTACAGGTGCACTCATACGCCGATCTTCTTCTTCCGATGTTTTTTCGTACAAGATTTGTAATGAGCAGGAAATTTGAATTCTTTTGGGCTCTTTTAGAATACTTCATGGGGCTTGTTTTCTGTCGAAATAATTTTTAATTTCTCTTTTATCACAAATAATTCTCATTTACACTAATATACCAAATAAAGTTAAAGCTTTGCCAATAAGGCATTCACGTGCAGACCCTGGACATTGCTTGGTTGGTGCTGTGTGGTAGTTGCCAAATATTGTTTTCCCATGAACGTTAATAATGAATTGTATATCCATATCCTTACCCAGATAGATTGCGGCAGTTGTTTATTGGTAATTCGCGTGATATCGCCTCATGAACACAAAGTACAATAGAAATACAAAGTATAAAAACAAGAGTGAGCTTCTTTAAATATCAATTCCTTCCAAACATTCTACTGTCGTCATATACCCGGATCGAAAATGGAGAAGAAACCCAACACCGCCTTTACGTGTGCGAAGCTGCGCGCGTCCTTTCCTTTTAACTTTATTTTGTGCCACAGCTTGTAAATATTTGATGCATTGCATTTAGATATTTTACATAGGTATGGCAGAAAGAAGTAAAAGACGTCAGAGCAACCTTAAGTACCTAACACAAAATCAATGACACATTCTTCGTCTGCTTGGGGATGCTCTGTGAGTGATGCAGGTGTCGTGCATATTTCAGCCAGTTAATTATTGGTGCAACAAAACCCGCGGATGCTGCAACACCCTTCACCACGTACATTGCTGAACTGTTTCATTGCTCCTCGTGTGAAATTGGGAGAGGGGCGGAAGAGAAGTCACACCGAATAAAAAGACACCGAACAATGCGAATTTGTGAAAACGGACTTTCGTTCAGAAAGCGGCAATATATACTACAGGTTACCCCGGTAGCTGATACAAAAAATAAAAAAGAATCCAAGGTATACAAGCGGGGTAGAGTGAGCAGTGGGTAGCTGCGGATGTTGCCCTTTCCCGATATTTAAGAAAAGTTTCCCCGATCTCCATATCCATCTTGGCTCCATGGCATTTCACCAGCGTTTTTTCCATCACAACGTGGGCTTTTCTCCAGACATAACGAGATGGAGATTTGCCAAGTCAAGTTTTAGAGAAAGCCTCGTCAAATGCCGCAAGCGCGATTGATTCCTCTCAAGCACCTGATTAGGGTTCTTGAATGTTGCCGTAACTGAAATCTGAACGCGCCACTAATTAACATTTTGTGTTTGCTTTAGCTACACGTGAATATCCAATCAAAAACAATAATTGTACAGCCCACATGAGATTACCACACAGCTCCGAATTTTACCTTATGAAGTGGCGGCACATACTGATCTAACGATGCGGTCGTTGCCTTATTGAAAATTGCTCACTCAAACCCTTGTCTTTGACAACAAATTTCCTTTTGTGCTACAATTTCAGCATGTGAGATCAATTCGTGCAGTTTATCAACTCCTAAATAGAACTGATCAGCGGGGTGCCCTTTTCATCGGTCCCACATGATTTTATTCATCGAAACCTTTATTTGATACACCACACACACTGGCGGCATTTGTTTGAATTGTAGCCTTATTTATCAGTTACCATGACTATCTCACGAGGAGAACGGGGACGCATCTTTTATTTGTACAGGTGATTCCCCTCATCGAGAATTTAAATTTGATCCTTCTTGCCTGGCTGTGGCATCATTTTGCTTTTTAACCCAATCGATGACTCACCATGACTATGCATAATTATGACCATGGGTAATTTTTATTTGTCTCACGCGATTTCCCTGATTATTACCTTCACTTGTACACCCCACATGCTCCAGTGCCGCTTCACTTTGCACGTCAGCCCTATCTATAATAACCATGACTGTATCACAATTATAACCAGGAAGCAATTTTTATTTGTCCAACAAGAATCTCCTCACAAAGATCTTCAATTTGATATTCCCCACACCCTAGTGGTATCCCAATAAATTTGAGACTATTCTATGACTCACCGTGACTATGTCACGAGTACGATAAGGGTGTATTTTTTATTTGTCTAACGTTATTGCCCTAACTGAAAATTTTACTTTGAATTCCCGCACTCCTGAAGGTCATTATTAAAAATTCCAACCATTATAATAACTCATCATAAGTAAGTCATGATTATGACCGCAAAGCGTTTTTTTGTCCCGCGTGAATTTCCTCCTCGAGACCTTCAAATGGGTAGCGCAGATGCCATAGCGGCACACCACTTTGAATTTTTACTCAATCTGTGACTACCCATGACTACCGCGTTACACTGCTGGCGATTTTTTGAAAATGTTTCTATCATTCTATTTTCCAGTTTTTAAAAATTTTATTTGATAAATTATCTCAATAACACTATTGTAACGAGATCACGTTAAACTACCGCGATAAAAACATTCTTACGGAAATGCAGGGCGGTACAAAGTCCTTGGCTCGGAGGCGGGAGGGAGTTACTCGGCCAAGAAGGCTACCCATTAAAAAACAAAGGCATATATTATAAATGCCTCGTGCTTGAGAGACTCTCGGGGACATTTTTCTTAGAAACAAGGCGTTTTTTCAGGATGCAGAGCGAGAATGCAGGGGACAGAAACCCTCACTAGCTTCGATGTGTGTGAACTGAGCAGTGAGCACACAATCCCTCGCTCAATGTTGTTTGTTTCTCCCCTGGACCCCAGCACTCCATCCTGTCGGTATCTCTGTCATGAACACGAACACGCAGCATATGTAACGCGTTTGATATCCTATATATACGTGGAGCCGCTGGCAAGCAGTGCTTATCATTATGGCCACCGCGTATAGCTTTAATATTTCTCCAGAAAAATGGTTTCTGTCCTTACATGAGTTAGGGTACCATGTCGTACCAAATTCAAAAGTTAGACCAAACGAATTTGTACCTGTATGATTATTAACGCGCAGGAATTTTAAAACTCTGAATGCTAATAAATTGTGAGCCCATCTGTGAACGACCAAGTTATGAGCACGAGCGTGTTCTGAGCCATTTGAGTTCGGAACTCATTTTGAGATTGCAGCCAATTTTGAGCTCTTCCGTCAGTTTAGTTTTGAATCCACTTTGTGTTCAGGACACATTTTGTGTTTTTAGTCCAAGTGCGTTTTGAGTACATTTCGAGTTCTGCGTACATTTTGATGTTGGAGTCAAATTAGAGTTTGAGTCTAATTTAGGTTTTGAGTAAATTTTGAGTTTTTATTCAAATTTGAGTTTGAGCCTATTTTTGAGTTTTCAGTCCATTTTGAGTTGTGAGTATATTTTGAGTTTTTCGTCGATTTTGAGCGTGAGTACATTCTGAGTTTCTAGTACATTTGGGTTTGAGTACATTTTCAGTTGTGAGTTCCTTTTGTGTTTTCGCCCGAGGGATTTCTGTGTATTGCGCTAGCTCTGAGTTTCAGTGAGCGCAGGTGTGCGGCTCAGCAATGAATCTAAGTCTGAGTGAGTGGTGATTCTAAAATAAATTTGTAATTGAGTTTGACTGAGCCGCGCCAACTTTGAGGAGAATGGGCTGCCCAACTCTTTTATGCAAATGTATAACGGTGAGGTTGAGATTTTATTTCCTGGCTTGTTTCTAGGTTATTGGCTTATACACTCTGTGATACCAAAAAGCTGGAGCGTTGCGTTCATCTTAGCACTGATGTAAACAATTGTGTGCTCATCAAATTTTCAGAGGCGATACATGAGAGCGTGGTGGTAGTAAATTTTGAGAAACAATATAAGCAGCAAGAAATCCCTTTTCAGCTCTCATTCTGTTCAATCTCAGCATAAGGATAAGGTATGTAGAATATTTATGGTAGGTGGTGCGGCTAACCATTCAGCGCGAGCCATTGATATAAAGGATAGTGACCCATTAATCGTTAGGCTAGCCTACCTCATCCACAAATACAACCTAATAGTGTTATCCACTACAGATTTATTTATATTACCACAGCCTCTTCTAGTGATTGCACAAAACCTTTCACCAACCAGCCAGTTGTCGACACCAGCAATCAACTAGGGGTAAGTGACTGCCAATCTGTCTTTTCTACTCGTTCCCTGTTACTCACTAAGGGAAGTTTGAATAGAGAAGCCCAAACACGCAGTATGAAGCATTTATTTTCTAGATAAATAAGAAGGAAGGTTGTAATTTTAGGTTTACACGGAAAACCAAAAACCTTGTGTGCACTGTTGCCAAAAACGTTTTCTGAGGTAGCAATTTTGAGGCGACCATATATAAGAATGCAGTTACGTAAAGGGAATACCCAGCAAAAAAAACAGTGTGCATTCTCATTAATGGACATAGCATGTTATCATAACAAATGTAAATTGTGTTCAAATGGATGCCATATGCAGCAGAAAAAATGCTCCAAAAAAGACTTCATAATTGGTGTTTGGCACAATTCCAACAATGATAACTTTCTCATAAAACTCAGCAGGCTTTATGTGTAGTTGACCAAGGTTTTGCATGAAACGGATGGCCAAACCACTATCGTAATTCTATGTCTCCTGAGGTGACTAATTTTCAATTGTTTTCTGAGAATACACACTATAATTGCATGTTTTTTTGAACTTGTCACATTTCTCTCCACTCTGGGGAAGTTGCTGTTGCTTTACCGAAGGCAACTTTGCTCGTTATTCCAAGCGAAGGTATTTTCTGCTAGAGAAAAGGGCCGCTCCAGGGAAACGTAATAAATGTGCTTAGTTTTTCATATGCAATACAAACCCGGGTCTTTAGGAGAAGAGCTGACGGCATTACAACTAAAATATTTTAGCACTAATAAAACAAATATTAAATATTGCATGCCACCTAAAGTTGCAATGGCATCGCCTCATTGAAACCTGCGGCGGGGGTTACGAGGCGGTTAGTAGAATTTTGGTTTCTGAAATCATATTTCTACTATTACTGCTCGTCCGTGAACGCGAGGGCAGGAGCGAATAACCTGACTTATTTATGGTGGTGGTATTTAATTAGAGTGAGGGTACCAACAAGAATATTGTCGGAGTGCTCCGAAATGAATCGGCCTATAGCGATACAAGTCCGTATTGAGGAGAAATAATGTCATTGGAATCATGGTTTAGTGACATGCCCACCAAATTGCAAGAGAAAGAGGTGTGAGAGGATTATTCACTAATAGGCCACCGAACGACTGGTATACGTTCTTTTCCTGGGCACAAAAGGTGCAATTCGGGTACATAGCAATAGATAATAAATAAATTCTAGCAATCAATCATGCACACTGCAACAATACTATTGTATGCAAACAAATCTACGCTATCGCCACGAATGGTACGGGACGTGTCCCGAGTGGTTCCAACGTGAGGCTGCTTTTTGGAAGTATTCAGTGTTTTTTACTTGAATTTTTCTCAGTAGTTGGTCGGCAATCACTGTGGGGAACAGAAGCATGCGTGCTTAAGGTAGAGTCCGCTTCTTTTTCCAAAGATAGCATAGGCTCTATTGGGAAGCCATTCAAGTTGGGAGAGGTTAGACGTAGTTGTAGATAATAGTAAAAGTAGGTATGTGTAGGTTATATAACCTTCGATAAGCACTAAAAAAACCACGGGCAAAACTTTTCTGTTATGACATAAACGGTTCCTTGGGGTAAAATTACGATATTGGTATTTGGTTTATAGAGTGAACGAATTTGGCAAAAACTAGGTAAAAATTTCCAAATACAGATTGGTGTGACATAAATTGTCGGTACTGAAATGGGTGAAGTAGTTCGACAGGAAGGCTATTAATGATAAAATGTCGAGGTTTTCCTGCAGGAACTGTTCCCCTGTGAATAGGAAGCAAGCATGAGCTGGACCCGAAGCTGCGGGGGTAATGCGGAGTGCTTTTTTTAGTCCGAAAGCACCTTAACTTAAAAGCCAAAGTCATTCGAGACGGGGTAGTTTATGCGTAATGGCAGACTCCAGTAAGTAAACGAGTGGGTAAGTGTCGGCATAAATGTGTATACCAGGCAAGATATCTGTCTTGAATCGCAGTTATAAATATTTTGAAATTACGCCTTCGATGTCACTTTACCCAGATCATTTTGGAAATTTTTTGGTGGTCTTTATAGGTAACATAAAAGGATTTTTGTATTATTGTATAATCAGTGATCAATGTTATCAATACGGTATTCCTCACTGTATATTGGTTGAAAATTCACTTTTGCGTGTTTCCAACAGATCTCGACAGACTAACTCATGAGTTCACTCACTCACACTTTAGTGGATTCAAACTCATGTGTGAGTTGGAGTTTGACTTTGCTATAGGCTAGTGTGTCATCCTGAGTTTGAGTATAGTCAGCCACAGTGAGTTTGATCCTGACTGAGTTTGAGTACGCCTGAGACCATTTGGGGCCCGCTCGGAGTACTCAGTACATTTTGAGTTAAGAGTATATTTTGAGTTTTTAGTATATTTTGAGCGTGAGTACGTTTTGATTCCTAGGTACATTTTGGGTTTGAGTACATTTTGAGTTTAAGTAGATTTTCAGTTCTGAGTTCCTTTTTAAGTTTTCGTTTTAGTGATTTCTGAGTTTTGTGCTGACTTTGAGTTTGAGTTAGCAGAGATTTGTGGCTCAGCAATGAGTCTGAGTTTCAGTGAGTGGTGATTCTAAAATAAATTTATAATTTGGTATGAGTGAGCCCTTTCGGCTGCCAATAACTGCTCATTTTGAAAAGCTCTATTACTGCACTCATTTCTCTTAACGTTGCGAAATTGCCATCAGCGTAACTACTAAGCCCAACCCATTTCCTCTTAGGGCTTCGCATTAAAAAGATGTAATTACTTGTTCGTTACAAAAGAAAATGTTCACAGAATATGATAGTCGCGAAATATAGACTAAGCCACCAGATAAGCTGCAAGGAGGTGCTCATTCCGTTCTCCTTCCCTAAGCATTAGCATCGACATCGCCAACATTATTAGGCAGCTTCAGTTTTTTTTCCCTTTGAACTGAACTCTACGAGTTATGGCCGTGCTGTGTGTGCAAAAAAAATTTTGGCCAGACAAACCTGCTTTACAAATAACAGTCAGGGCGCGAGCTTTTCTTCGCTGACTGAAGTTCCCAATTTTGTTCGAGTTTTGCTTGGCGCGACTGTAGGTTTATGTTTTGTTTAAAGTTACAAGCTGAAGAAAATTTTTTTGACACTTCCTTTTCGCTAGAGTTCTGACAACATTCTTTCGAAGTGAATATATCGGAATATAGTTTTAGGTGGCATTGCGGCCGCAATAACAATAAGTTTATTATTCTTCGCTTATGTGTTGTCCAGGAACGTTTGTATTATGTATAAATACATTAAATAGGCAAACTGAAGGGGTTATTTACTCTCGCAATTTTCAGAGACCCGTACACTTATATACAAATTATAAAACGGTGAGGTTGAGTTTTTATATTCCTGGATTGTCTCTAGCTGATTGGCTTATACACCTGTGATACAAAAAACCAAAGCATTGCGTTCAGCTTAGCACTGATTTATAGGATTGTGTGCTCATCAAATATTAAAAAAGGTGATACATAAGAGCTTGGCGGTAGGAAATTTTGGCAAACATATAAGCAGGAAGAACTCCGTTTTCAGCTCTCATTCCATGCAATCTCAGCATAGGAATCGGTATGTAGAATATTTATGGTCGGTGGTGCTGCTAAACCATTCAGCACGAGCCATATATATTTAGGATCGTGACCCATGAATCGTTATGCTGGCCTACCTCATCCACAAAAATTGTGCATAATAGTGTTATCCACTACACATTTATATACTAGCGCTATCTCTTCTAGGGTTGCCACAAAAATTTTCACTAACCAGCCAGTTGTCGGGAGCAGCGATCAACTAGACGTAAGTCACTGCCACCCTGTCTTTTCTACAAGTTCTCTGTTATTCAGTTAGGAAAGTTTGAACAAAGAAGCCAAAAGACGCATAGTGCACACTTTTCTTTCGTTGATAACTAAGAAGGAAAGTCGTATTTTTAAATTTCCACCGAAAAACAAAAAACTGGAGCGCACTTTTGCCAAAAACATTTTTCGGGGTAGCAATGTGGAAGCGACCATATATAAGGATGCAATTTTATAAAGCAAGTATCCACCAAATAACGTGTTAATTCACGTTAATGAACAAAGCATGATACCATAGAAAAATGTAAATTGTGATTAATTGGAAGCTACATTCGCTAAAAAAATGATCAGAAAAAGCCTTTATATTTGGTTATTTGCACAATTGCAACAATGATAACTTTCTCTTAAAACTCAGCAGGCTTTTTGTGTAGTTTACGAAGGTTTTGCATGGCAGGGATGGCAAAACCACTATCGTCATTCTATGTCTCCGGAGGTGACTAATGTTCAATTGTTTTCTCAGAATAAATACTGTATTTGCATGGTTTTCTGAACATGTCACCTGTCTTTGGACGCTTGGAAAAGTTGCCGTTGTAATAACGAAGGCAACTTGGCTCGTTATTCCTAGCGAAGGTATTTTCTGCCAGAGAAAATGGCCGCTCCGGGGAAACGTAAATAAATGTTCTTAGCTTTTTGTATGCAATACAAACGCGTGTCTTTAGGAGAAGAGCTAACGGCATTACAACTGATATATGTTCGCATTACTAAAAGAAGCATTAGGTATTGCATGCCACCTCAAGTTGCACAGGGACCTCATCACTGAAGGCTGCAGCGGGTGTTACGAGTCGGTTTTTTGAAATATTTCGGACCAATAGCACACAGAGATAAAGCGAAGAGAGACTCGCAAAAATGCTCCAGCTGCCCAAATGTTTAGTGTGTACACGATTGCCCATTGTTAGAGTTGTTTATTTTCACCGTCAGAATTGTATAGGATTTCATTAAGGTTGGCCAGGTACGATCTGATTGATTTACAACGGTACTTTGTTTGCAAATTAGAGCTGCCACATGAAAATACTAATGGAGTGCAGTGTTCCGCGCGAAACTGACCGCACGGAATCAGAACAGGGGTTCTCATGTCAGTGGAAATCTGATCCAGGCAAGGAAGCTGGCTCTTGACTGTTCGATTGTTCAATAAATTCGTACAAAAATCGGAAGAAATAAAAGCAAAGAGTTCGGAAACACCAAGCAGCTCTAATGGAGTTCTTGACAAGCATAAGCACGTTATTCACTTTTTGGGGTGTGATATGAATTAGGGTACCAGATTTTTCTTCATTTGTAAGAGGAGTACATTTATTCAATAGCGTTTATTTTAGCCAGCATCGCGTCACGTGGTGCACATGTTTCTACTATTATTCCTACTCTGTGAACATGGGGTGCAGCAGGGAACAACCTGACTTATTTATATAGGTGGGATTTAATTAGAGTGGGGGTAGGAACAAGAATGTTGTCGAAGTGCTCCGAAATTATTAGGCCAATAACGATACAAGTACACATTTAGGGAAAATAATGTCATTAGAAGCAAGGTTTTTTGACATGCCCACGAAATCGCGAGTGAAATATATGTGAGAGAATTATTCACTAATAGTGCTCCGAACGACTGGTATATGGTATTTTCCAGGGAATAAAAAGTGGAATTCGGGAAATACATCGCGAAAGAGATTTATTGAATAGTAAAAATCCATCATACACACTGCAACAAAACTATTGTGTGCAAACAAATCTGCGTTATATCCACCGATGGTTCGGGAAGTGTCCCGAGTTGTTTTAACGTAAGGCTGTTTTTTTGAAGAATTCAGTGCGTTTTACTTGAATTATTCGCTGTAATTGGTCAGCAAGCAGTGTGGGGAACAGAAGAATGCCTGTTTAAGGACGAGTGCGCTTCTTCCAAAAATACCATAGGTTCAATGGCGAAGCAATTCAAGTATAGAGAGGTTGGACGCAGTTGTAGATAAAAGTGAAGGCAGGTATGGGCAGGTGATATCACCTTCGATAATTAATAAAAAAAAGCCACTGGCACAAAATACATCTTATGATTTTAACGGTTCCATGGGGTAAAATTATGTTACTTGTATTTGGTCTAATGAGTGAACGAATCCTGCAAAAACTATGTAATAATCTCCAAATACAAACTTGGCGTGGCCCACATTGTTCGAACCGAAAGGGGTGAAGTAGTCCGAGAGGAAGGCTTATTATGATGAAGTATCGTGGTTTTCCTCAGGAAATATTTCCCTGTGGTTAGGCAGCAAGCATGATCAGGACCTGAAGATGCAGGTGTAATGTGGAGTGCGTTTTTTAGTCCGAAAGCGCCATAACGTAAAAGCCAAAGTCATTCGAGGTGGGGTAGTTTGTGATTTAAGGCAAACTCCAGTAAGTATACGAGTGGTTAAGTGTCGGCATAATTGTGTATACCAGCAAAAGATCTGTTTTGAACCGCAATTAAAAATATTTGAAATTACGCATTCCATGTCACTTCAACCGACCTATTTTGGAAATTCCTTCGTGGTCTTCATAGTGACAAAATGATTTTGGTAGTATTGTAGAATGAGTGATCAATGTTATCATTACGGTATTGCTCACTGTATATTTGCCGAAAATTCAGTTTTAGTGTTTTGCCATCAGTTCTCGACATACTAACTAATGAGTTCACTCACTCAGACTCTTGTGGATTCAAACTCATATGTGATTTGGAGTTTGACTCACCGAGAGGGTATTGTGTCATCTTGAGTTTGAGCATAGTGAGCCAAAGTGAGTTTGGTCCTGACTGAGTTTGAGTACGCCTTGGACCAATTGTGTTCTGAGCCCGTTCTGAGTTCTGAGTACATTTTGAGTGTTGAGTATATTTTGAGTTTTTTTTCGATTTTGAGCGTGAGTACGTTTTGATTCCTTAGTACATTTTGGGTTTTAGTACATTTTGAGTTTCAGTAGATCTTCTGTTCTGAGTTCCTTTTAGGTTTTCGCCAGAGTGATTTCTGAGTTTCCTGCTGACTTTGAGTTTGAGTTAGCGTAGATCTGTGGCTCTGCAATGAGTCTCAGTTTCAGTGAGTGGTGATTCTAAAATAAATTTGTAATTGGGTTTGAGTGAGCCGTGCCAATTGTCCGGAGCTTTGGCTACCAATAACTGCTCATTTTAAAAAGCTCCATTACTACACATAATTCTCGTAACATTGCGAAACTTGGCGTCAGCGTCACGACCAAGCCCAATCCATTTCCTGGTACGGCTACGCACTGAGAAGATGGATTTAGTTGTTCGTTACAAATAAAATCTTCGGATATAAAGACGGACGCGAAATATAGACTAGGATACCAAATACGCTGCAAGGAGGTGCTCATTCCGTTCTACTTCCCCAAGCCCTACCGTCGACATCGCCAAAATATTATGCAGCGTGAGTGTTTTTTTTTTATTTGAACTGAACGTTGCGAGTTGTGGCCGTACTGCCTGTGCAAAAGAAAGAATTTCGACAATCAAACGTACATAAAAAGTCTAATCAGGGCCGAGCTTTTCTTGGCTGACTAAAGTGACCGGTTAGGGTAGCGTCCTGGGCACGTTGGTACTCCATTGTTAAATGAAATGATTGCGGTAAAAATGGGGACACTGACGGACAGACATGGCGTAAACTTCCAACTACTTTTTATTGCCACTGCATCAACTTCATAAAATTTGCAACGGACAATCGCGCATGCGCAAGCAAAAAAAGATAAATTAAACGTTCGGTGATGCGGTGGCCAAGAAAACCAGTTCCTTTTCAGCAGGAGCCAGCGAGGGCTTGCTAACACACTTGCTCGCTAACATACTTGCTAACTAACAGCTTGCTAGCACACTGAGTATGTCTGTCCTCACTCTGTCTGTGTCCCCCTTTTTAGCGCAATCATTTTATTTAACAATCAAGTGTCCACTTTCGTTAGATTTTCGTTTGGTGGGACTCAAAGTTTATGTTTTATTTATATCTACAAGCTGGAGTAATTTTTTACAGTTGTGTTTCGCTACAGTTCTGGCAACATTCTTTTGCAGTCAATATCAAGGAATACAGTTTTAAGTGGCATTGTGGTGTGCTATATCAATAGGTTTATTATTCTGGCCTTATGTGTAGTCCAGTAACTTTTAAAGTAAGTAAAAGTAACATTACTTTTAGCTAGCTGAAGGGGTTATTTATTCTCGCAATTTTCCCAGACTCGTACGCTTTTATACAAATGTATCACAGTGAGGTTGAGGTTTTATTTCCTGGCTTGTATCTAGGTTATCGGCTTATACACTCTGTGATACCAAATAACTGGAGCGTTGCGTTCCGCATAGCACTGATGTAAGGGATTGTGTGCTCATCAAATTTTCAGAGATGATACATGAGAGCGTGGTGGTAGTAAATTTGGGAAACAATATTAGCAGCAAAAAGTCCGTTTTCAGCTGTCATTCAATTCAAAATCAGCATAAGGATAGGTATGTAGAATATTTATGGACCGTCGTGCTGCTACCCATTCAGCGCGAGCAATTGATATTTCAGAACGTGAACCATGAATCGTTAGGCTGCCCTACCTTTTCCACAAATACAGCATAATTGTGCTATCCACTACAGATTTATTTATACAACCGCTGCCTCTTCCAGTGTGGCCAAAAACATTTTCTCCAACCAGCCAGTTGTCGACAGCAGCAATCAAATAGAGGTAAGTCAATGCCAACCTGTCTTTTCTACAAGTTCCCTGTTGTTCACGTACGGAAGTTTGAACAGGGAAACAAAAATACGCGTTCTGCAGAATTTCTTTCCTAGATAAAGAAGAAATAATGTCGTTTTTTTAACTTCCCACGGAAAACCATAAAAATGGTGCGCACTGTTGCCAAAAACGTTTTCCGAGGTAGTAATTTTGATGTGACCATATTTAAGAATGCAGGTACATAAAGGGAATACCCACCAAAAAACAGTGTAATTCACGTTAATAGACACAGCATGACCATAGAAAAATATAAATTGTGTTCAATTAGAAGCCACATGTACGAAAACAACACTCAGAAAAGCCTTTATATTTGGTTATTGGCACAATTCCAACAATGATAACTTTCTCTTCAAACTCAGCTGGCTTTTTGTGCATTTGACCTAGGTTTTGCATGCAACGGATGGCCAAACCACTATCGTCATTATATGTCTCCTGAGGTGACTATTTTCAATTGTTTTCTCAAAATAAATACTATATTAGAATGGTTTTCTGAACTTGTCACATATCTATCGACGCTTGGGAAAGTTGCTGTTGCATTAACGAAGGCAACTTTGCTTGCTATTCCCAGCGAAGGTATTTGCTGCTACTGAAAAGGGCCGCTGCAGGAAAAAGTAAACAAATGTTCTAGTTTTTTGTGCGCAATAAAAAACCCGGTGTTTAGGAGAAGACCTGACGGCGTTACAAATAAAATATTTTCGCATTACTAAAAGAAGCATTAGGTATTGCACGCCGCCTCAAGTTGCACAAGGATCTCATCATTGAATGCTGCGGTGGGTGTTATGAGTCGGTTCATTGAAATGTTTCGGACCAATAGCACACGGAGATAAAGCGAAAAGAGACGCGCAAAATTGGTGCAGCTGCCCAAATGTTTAATGTGTAGACGATTGGCCACAGTTGCAGTGGTTTAATTTCAGCGTCGGCATTGTATTGGATTTCATCAAGGTTGACCAGGTGCGAGCAGAGTAATTTACAACGGTACATTGTTCGTAAATTAGCGCTGCCACATGAAAATTACAGATTGCGTGCAGTGTTCCGCGCGAAACTGACAGCACCGAATCAGAACAGGGGTTCTCAAGTCAGTGGGAATCTGGTCCAGGCAAGGAAGCGGGCTCTTGAATGTCGGATTGCACAATAAATTCGTACAAAAATCAGAAATAAAAGCAAAGAGTTCGGAAACACAAAGCAGCTCCAATGGACTTCTTGACAAGCATTACCACGTTATTCACTTTTATGAGGGGTGATATGAAATAGGGTACCAGAGTTGTGTTCGTTTGTAAGGGGACCACATTTACTTAATGGCTTTTATTTTAGCCAGCATCGCCTGATGGGGTGTAGACGTTTCTTCTATTATAGCTAGTTCATGAACGGGAGGGCAAGAGCGAACAAACTGACCTATTTATAGTGGTGGGATTTAATTTGAGTGAGGGTAGGAACAAGAATGTTGTGGGAGTGTTCCTAAATTATTAGGCCACCATCAATACAAGTACGCATTAAACAGAAAAATTGTCATTAGAATCAAGGTTTTTTGACATGCCCACCAAATCGCAAGTGAAACATAGGTCAGAGAATTATTCACTAATAGTGCGCCGAACGACTGGTATATGGTATTTTTAAGGGCATAAAAGGTGGAATTCCGAAAATGCGCCCGATAGAGATTTATTTAATAGTAGGAATCCATCATGCACACTGCAACAATATATTGTGTGCTAACAAATCTTTGTTCTCTCAACGGATGGTACGGGAAATGTCACGAGTTGTTTCAACATGAGGCTGTTTTTTGGAAACATTCAGTGTTTTAATTGAAATATTCTCTGTAGTTAATCAGCAAGCAGTGTAGGGAACAGAAGAATGCCTTCTAAAGGAGGAGTCCGCTTCTTCTGCCAAAGATATCATAAGTTTAATGGCGAAGCACTTCATGTTTGGTGAGGTTCGACATAGTTGTAGATAAAAGTGAACTCAGGTATGGGCAGGTGATATCATCTTCGATAATCAATAAAGAAACCACTGGCACAAAATACATCTTATAACGTGAGCGGTTCCATGGGGTAAAATTACGATACTTGTATTTGGTGTAATAAGTGAACGAATTCAACAAGAACGATGTAAAAACCTCGAAATACAAACTTGGTGTGGCCCACATTGTGGGTACCTAAAAGGGTGAACAATTTCGAGAGGAAGGCTATTAACGATGAAGCATCGTGGTTTTCCTGCACGAAATATTTCCCTCTGATTGGGCAGCAAGCATGATCAGGACGCGGAGCTGCTGACCTAATGAGGAGTATATATTTTACCCCCGAAAGCACCATATCCTAAAAGCCAAAGTCATTCGAGGCGGGTTACTTTATGAGTAATGGCAGACTGCAGTTAGTAAAAGATTGCTTAGAGTGTCTGCGTAATTCTAGGGAAGGGATCTGTGTTGAAGCGCTGTTATAAAATATTTGGAAAGTACGTCTTAGATGTCAGTTCAACCAACTAATTTGTGAAATTCTTTGGTTGTCTTCATAGGTAACATAAAACGATTTTGGTAATATTCTGGAATTAGTGATCAATGTTATCAATACGGTATTGTTCACTGTATATTTGCTGAAAATTCACTTTTGTGTGTTGCCAACAGATCACGACAGACTAACTTATCCCTTTCAGTCACCGTGTCTCTATTAGGAGACGCGACTTTCTTCGTCGTTTTCCTCATGAAAATGAAAAGAGTTTATGCTGCAGGGAGGCGCGGCTAATGTTCGGAACCTACGGAAGTGAAAGATAGCACCATGTGATGTGGAATGGCGGAACCGCACTCATAAACATCATTTCAAAAGGAACGCCACCAAATGTTCTGGGAGCTCCAGTGTGTTGCCGTCCTAAGGTCTCTTTTACTGCGGCGTAAATCATTTAAAAAGGCTAAAAACACCTCTTCATGTGCAGAAATTATTATTTCACCTCCTTGTTTGTAAACTGCCTCAGGATATTTAATATTTTTATAGACAAAAGCAGAATCGAGTAATTTTGTCTCCGTATGAGTACATGGCGCCATTTGCGTAATAGGTATTCTAGAGAGACTGAACCTTTTTTTCTTACCTCTAGAGACTTGACACTGCTCAACCTCCAAGTATAAAATTTTTCTGCAGTGAGTGTAATAATTCGTGACTGAAAGGGTTATGAGTTCACTCACTCAGACTCTTTGGATTTAAACTCATGTGTGAGTTGTAGTTGGACTGAGCCCGAGGCTAGTGTTTCATCCTAAGTTTGAGCACAGTGAGCCCGAGTGAGTTTGATCTTGATTGAGTTTGAGTACGCCTGAGACCGATTGGAGCCCGTTCTGAGTTCTTAGTACATTTTGAATTTAAGTATATATTGAATTTTTAGTCGATTCTGAGCGTGAGTACGTTCTGATTCCTGAGTACATTTTGGGTTTGGGTACATTTTGAGTTTCTGTTGATTTTCAGTTCTGAGCTCCTTTTAGGTTTTCGCTAGAGGGATTTTTAAGTTCTGGTACTGTTCTAAGTTCTAAGTACTGATTTGAGTTTCAATCAGCATAGATATGTTGCTGAGCAATGAGTCTGAGTTTGAGTGAGTGTTGATTCTAAAAAAATTTGTAATTGGGTTTGAGTGAGCCGTGGCAATTTTCCCTAGATTTGGCTGCCAATAACTGCTCATTTTAAAAAGATCTATTACTTCAACTAATTGTCGTAACATTACGAAACTTTTCGTCAGCTTCACGACCCAGCCCAACCCATTTCCTTTAAGGGTACGCATTGAGAAAATGTAATTACTTGTTCGTAACAAAAAAAAAACTTCGCAGAGAAGGATAGACGAGAAATATAGACTAGGCCACCAGATACGCTGCAATGATCTGCTCATTCCGTTCTCCTTCCCTAAGCCTTAGCGTCGACATCGCCAAAATTATTAGGCAGCGTCAGTGTGTTCCCCATTTGAACTGAACCATGCGAGTTGTGGCCGTGCTGTGCGTGCGAAAGAAGGAATTTGGCAACGCAAACCTACTTTAAAAGTTCAATCAGGGCGCGAGCTTTATTTGGCTGACTGAAGTGCCCACTTTCGTTAGATTTTCGTTTTGCAGGACTCTATAGGTCTATGTTTTTTTAAAAGCTACCAGCTGGAGTAATGTTTTTACATTTGTGTTACGCTACAGTTCTGGGAACATTCTTTTGAAGTCAATATCAAGGAATTTAGTTTTAGGTGACATTGTCGGTGCTATATAATGAGTTTTTTTCTGGCCATATGTTTAGTCCAGTAACAATAAATTACGTATAATTAAAATCATTTTTAGCTAGCTGGAGGTGTCATTTACTCTCGCAATTTTTCCAGAGTCATACGCTTTTTTACAAATGTATAACGGTGAGGTTGAGTTTTTATTTCCTAGCTTGTTTCTAGGTTATTGGCTTATACACTCTGTGATACATAAAAACCAGAACGTTGCGTTCAGCATTGCACTGATGTAAACAATTGTGTGCTCATCAAATTTTCAGAGGTAATGCATGAGAGCGTGGTGGTAGTAAATTTCGGGAAATAATATAAGCAGCAAGAAGTCCGTTTTCAGCTCTCGTTCCATTCAATCTCATCATAAGGTTAGTTATGTAGATCATTTATGGTCCGTGGTGCTGCTAACAATTCAGGCGAGCCATTGATATTTAGGATCATGATCCATGCATTGTTAGGCTGGCCTACCTCATCCACATATACTGCATAATAGTGTTATCCACTACAGATTTATTTATACTACCGCTGCCTCTTCCAGGGTCGCCACAAAATTTTCCCCAACCAGACAATTGCCGACAGCAGCAAACAACTAGAGGTACGTCACTACCAACCTGTCTTTTGTAGTCGTTCCCTTTTGTTCACTTGGGGAAGTTTAAACAGAGAAGCCAAAAGACGAAGTGTGCAGCATTTCTGTTCTTGATAAATAAGAACGAAACTCCTGTTCTTTACTTTCCACGGAGAGCCAGAACCTGGTTCGCACTGTTGCCAAAAACGTTTTCCGAGGTAGCAATTTTGAAGCGACCATATATAAGGATGCAGTTACATAAATAGAATACCCACCAAAAAAAAACTGTTAATTCATGGTAATGAAAATAGCATGATACCATAGAAAAATGAAAAATGTGTTGAAATGGAAGCCACATGCACAAAAAAATGTTCAAAAAAAGCCTTTATATTTGCTTATTGGCACAATTCCAACAAAATTACTTTTCTCTTCAAACTGAGCATGCTTTTTGTGTAATACCGGGGTTTTGCATGGGACGGATGGCCAAACGACTATCGTGATTCTAACACTCCTGAGGAGACTAATCTTCAATTGTTTTCTCAGAATAAATACTACACTTGCATGGTTTTCTGAACTTGTCACATGTCTCTCGGCGCTGGGGAAAGTTTTTTTTTTCATTAACAAAGGCAAGTTTGCTCGTCATTCCCAGCGAATGTATTTGCTGCTAGAGAAAAGGGCCGCGGCAGGGAAAAGTAAACAAATGTGCTTAGTTTTTTGTGCGCAATACAAACCAGGGTCTTTAGGAGAAGAGCTGACGGCATTACAACTAAAATATTTCCGCATTACTAAAAGAAACATTAGGTATTGCATGCCGGGGAAAGTAGCGCAGGGATCTCCTTATGGAAACCTGCAGCGGGTGTTATGAGTCCGTTTGCGGAATTTCGGTTTGTTGAATAATGTTTCCACTATTATTCCTCGTTCAGGAAAGTGGGGGCAGGAGCGAACAACCAGACGTATTTATGGTGGTGGTTTTTAATTAAAGTGAAGGTAGGTAGGATGTTGTCGGAGTGCTCCAAAATGAATAGGCCACTAGCGATACAAGTCCGCATTAGGGAGAAATGATGTCATTAGAATCAAGGCTTAGTGAAATGCCCACCAAATAGCAAGTTAAAATTATGGGAGAGGATAGCCGGCGCTATATCAATAAGTTTATTATTCCGGGCTTATGTGTAGTCCAGTTACGTTTGTATTACGTATAATTACATTATTTTAGGCAACCTGAAGCTGTTATTTGCTCTAGCAATTTTAACAGACTCGTATGCTTTTAAACAAAATTATATAACGGTGAGGTTGAGTTTTTATATTCCTGGCTTGTTCCTAGGTGATTGGATTATACACCTGTGATACAAAAAAATCTGGAGCATTTTGTTCAGCTTAGCACTCATGTATAGGATTGTGTGCTCATCAAATGTTCAGAGGTGGTACTTGAGAGCGTGGTGGTAGTAAATTTCGGGAAAATATTATGAGCAGAAGGACGGCCGTTTTCTACTCTCATTCCATTCAATCTCCGCATAAGAATAGGTATTAAAAATATTTATGGTCCGTGTTGCTGCTAACCATTGAGCGCGTGCCATTGATATTTAGGAGCAAGACCCCTGAATCGTTAGGCTGGCCTACCTCATCCACAAATACTGCATAATAGTGTTATCAACTGCAGAATTATTTGTACTACCGCCGCCTCTTCCAGGGTCGCCACAAAATTTTCCCGAACCAGCGAGTTATCCACAGCAGCAATCAACTAGAGGTAAGTCACTGCCAACCTGTCTTTTCTACTCGTTCCCTGTTGTTCACTAGGGGAAGTTTGAACAGAGAAGCCGAAAGGCTTCTGAAAAGCAGTGTGCAGCATTTCTGTTCTAGATAAATAAGAAGGAAGGTCGTATTCTTAACTTTCCACCCCCGCACGGGGCACCTTGAGCAATCTTGGTGACGGTACTGGCGATACCTCTGACCCCAAGTTCCCAAACATAAGCTTGATCCAACTGTGACGATGTGTTCATAGGTGGAGGGTTAGAAACCGCGAACGGTGGACGACGGAGCCCAGTTCAAGCTTCGGCGTATGCGCTCCCTTTCTGTTTACCAGGCAGGGAGCTCCGGGACCTCTTTGACCATCAGGGTAAAGTCAAAGAAGAAAGTACCCCGTCCCCAGCTTCTATACTCTGATATATGGCATTTTCTATACACTCCTCCAGAAGTGAGCGGCCCCCGAAAAGGGGCCACACCGAAGTTTCATTCCCACCTTTTGCAACAACTGTCTTTTCAACAAACGTGAATAAGTATTATCGTTTTCTTGTGAACGAGTCAGGTGACCCAACGAGACCCGTCGCTTCACTGTCGGTATTCCTGGTCTCAAAACTTCTGCAAAGCACATTAGGTGAAAAGTATGAAGCCAAAAACTTAGGACAGAAGAAATCCTTGTCGAACTCAACACTGAAAAACAATCCCGCACACTTCTTGCCCAAACTGGCATCCTTGACATGGACATCAGGAGCACGGCCCACCGGAGCCTGAACAGCTCCCAGGGTGTGATTTCAGAGTCGGATCTCCTTACAGAAACAGATTCCGACCTTTTTGAAGGGTTGAACGACCAGGGCGTCACAGCCGTGCGCCGGATCACGATGAGCTGGGATGATAAGATAATCCCCACCAAGCACATTATCCTGACTTTCAACCGATCAACACTTCCGCAATATATAAATGCAGGCTTGAAAGTGAACATTTCGACAGACTTCTGTCTGGTTGGGAAGTTAGTGAACTGAGATTTAATTAGGCTCCAACCAATACAATGCAAAAAGGCAAAAACCCGACGTTTCGAAGCCGACTCGGCTTCTCCTTCAGGGGTGACAGTGGCCACGCTGCAGCTGCGTCTTATAGTCTCACATTTGCTGGCCTCGCACAAAGCCCCTCGCTGCGGCACGTAATCCGTGTGCGTACACCGAGGGGATTGTGTCAAGCGAGCGGTTAACATTCCCAGGTGTGCGTTGAATATGCCATGATTCGAGGAAAAGCCGCTTCTTCCACTGCACCCCTGAAGAAGAAGCCGAGTCGGCTTCGAAACGTCTGGTTTTTGCCTTTTTGCATTGTATTGGTTGGAGCCTAATTAAATCTCAGTTCAAATGCAGGCTACATCCAATTCTCTATTCGCCCGTACATACCGAACCCGCACCGCTGCTTTGTGTGCCAGCGGTTCGGGCACAGTACAACCTCTTGCCGTTGCAAAACAACCTGTGCGAAATGCGCAGTGCAGGACCACCCCACCGACAATTGCAATTCAGATAACCTCACTTGCGCAAACTGCAGGGGCCTAGATGCGGCCTACTCCAGGAAGTGCGAGAAATTTCAACTTGAAAAGAAAATAATCAACGTGAAAGTGACAGAGAACATCACCTACCGAGAGGCGCGGAAGAGGGTGCCCTCTTTCCCTCTGGGGAGGTACGCCGACGCAGCTCGCTGGTGGGCGGAGCGGCGTCTGGTTTCGGCGTGGACGCAGTACCGCGAGTCGGACTTGGTCCCGCTCCCGCCCCCATCCCCCCACTGGGTTGCCTCAGGCAGCCTAACCCGCCTCCGCACCGCTCTCTGAGCAAGCAGCGGCTGTGGGGCAACCACGTCTGCTGGGAGCAATGCGGCATTATCCACTTCCGCTCTAGCGTCCCAAACCACAGGCGAGGGCGCAGACGAGATGAAGACGGAGGAACCAGCGGCAGCTCCAACCCCCACCGCACCACCTGCGCCATCCGAGGCATTCCTTAAACCCTCGGTGGTTGTGGGTCAGTCAGAGCGCGCTCAAGAGAGTGAGCGGTCCAAGAGGCCTGATCAGTCAGGCGCTCCGAGAAAGTCAGACGACGAAACGGATGTCGGACAGTTCTTGTCTGCGGTGCACTGCAACGAACGTGTCCCGATGCCAAAGCCTCCCGACAAGCCCAAAAAGACGGGAGTCACAGCCCTGAGAGACGACACATAAACATACACACTCCAGTAGCTCTAACACTAAATAATGGGAAGAGAAAACCTAAATCAATGGAACTGTAGAGGCCTCCTAAAAATCTGGACGATGTGTACGAAATACTGCACTCCAATCAGCCAAGTGTCATGTGTATACAAGAAACACATTTAAATTCCAAACATACAAACTTTTTGAATCGTTACCTGGTAATTCGGAAGGACAGGGACAGTGGTACTACATCTTCCGGTGGTGTGGCTATCATTGGTCGAAAGTCCCTGGCATGTCACACTATCCAATTACAGATCGTCCTTGAGGCTGTTGCCATTCGTACCATAATCTTCAATAGGCTAATAACACTATGCTCCGTTTACATCCCCTCTGATTTCGAGCTCTCGAGCTCGGATTTCGAGGGCCTTGTAGATCAGCTACCTGCACCATTTATAGTTTTAGGCGACCTCAATTCACACAATGTACTCCGGGGCTCTTCTCGCACGGATGCCCGAGGTCGCCTTATAGAAAAATTTTTACATCCTCACGAGCATGCATATTCAAAAACAAGCTTACATACCATAATATAGGACACAACACATATTACCACGTCGACTTGGCTATTGGTTCCGCAGTTCTCTTTCCATCTCTTGAGTTGGATTAACATACATAGGTAAAGGACCGAACAGTTCACCTTCCCATAACAGGTTCAATGAAGCCAGAGCAAACTGGAGTACATTTACAGAGACATCATCCAAACTACACCACACAACCATTAAACACCTACACATTGAAGAAGCTTCCCAACTACTCACGGCGCACATCCTCGAAGCCGCCTATAAGTCCATTCCCCAAGCCTGTGGTGCTCCGCGCAACCAGCGCAGGCCGTGGTGGAATGACGACTGTAGGCAGGCGCGGGAGGCCCACAACAAGGCGTGGGGTATCCTTCGTCGGTACGCCACGTCGGGAAACCTCCTCTTGTTCAAAAGTGCAAAGGCGGTGGGAAAATGTGTGCGCCGTGAGGCAAAACTAGAGAGTTGGCACACCTTCTGGACATCCATTAGTTCATACACGGACACACACAAAGTATAGATACATATACGCAAGCTGAAAGGACAAGAGACACACAGCCTGCCCCTGGTTAGCACAACAGGGGACACACTCGAAGACCAGGCAACACACTTGCACAACACTTTGAACACGAGTCCAGCTCAGCACACTACACAAACACTTTCATGAAGCACAAAACGTCTGCGGAGAAGTCACTGCGTGATAGCAACAAGTCGCACACTTCTCCCAATTTGTACAATTCATGAGCTGAAGACAGCCCTGGCAACATGTTAGCCTTCAGCTCCAGGTGCAGACAAAATCACATACACCATGATACAACACCTACTCACACCCTTGAAACACTTCTACATCTATACAATAACATAAGGCTTTCGGGGCATATTCCTCGCTCTTGGAGGGAGGCCATAGTAGTGGCTTTCCTGAAGAAAGGGAAGGACCCTTCCTTTCCCGCTAGATATCGGCCCATCGCCCTTACAAGCTGCCTGTGCAAGCTTCTCGAGAAGATGATAGACAGGAGACTTGTGTACTTTCTTGAGTACAACGGTCTCCTCGAGGGCTGCCAGTCAGGCTTCAGGGCGGGGCAATCTACAAATGACCAAGTTATCGGCCTTGAATCATACATAAAGGACGCTTTTATTCACAAACAGTTTTGCAAAATGGTGTTTTTTGACCTTGAGAAGGCATATGACACCGCCCGGCGCTACGGCATACTCAGTGACCTGAAGTCATTTGGTGTCTCAGGGAACATGGTGAACATTTTTGTTAGCTATTTGTCCGAAAGAACTTTTCGTGTGAGAGTTGGTAGCGCACTCTCAAGGGTTCATGTACAAGAAAACGGCGTTCCGCAAGGTGGAGTTTTAAGCTGCACTCTTTTCATAGTTAAAATTAACTTCCTTGGGAAGGCATTGCCACGTACAATTTCTTATTCTATGTATGTAGACGACGTCCAAGTATCTTTTAAATATTGCAATATGTCCATCTGTGAGCATCAAGTCCACCTCGCTGTCAAAAAACTTGCCAGCTGGGCAGTCAAGAATGGGTTTAAACTTAATCCAGAAAAAGCACCTGTGTTGTCTTCTCCAGGAAGCGTGGGACCCATCCAGACACAGACATTACACTTATTAGCGTTTCGCTTCCTGTGAGGAAGGAAACAAGTTTTTAGGGGTGCTGTTGGATGCAAAACCTACAGTCATCTCTCACATTAAGCTATTGAAACATAAATGCCTACAGGCTCTCAACATTCTTAAAGGTTGTCACACCACTCCTATAGAACCGACACGCAACTCCTCTCATGTATTTTTAAAAGCCTAGTGGGGTTCCGATTGGACTAAGGAAGCGTCATTTATGGGTGTGCCACAAAAATGGCACTGAAAATGCTCGACCCAGTGCTGCATCTGCGTCTTCGCCTTGCATGTGGTGCTTTTCGCACTAGCCCAGTCGAGAGCCTCTTCGCCAAGTGTGATCAATGGTCCCAATATCACCAGTGGATTTACATGAATTGGTTGTATGCCTTGAAAATCGTGGCCCTGACTAACCACCCTTTTAATTCCACCATTAATAACAGATCCACACAACAACTATTCTTAAATCGTCAATCCATCTCTCTGCCTTTTTCACTTACGGTAAAAGAGGAAGCCTCTGAGCATGAGTTACCCTTTTTAGGCATTCACAAGACACCCATCACTGAATTTATACCACCATGGAATGTGCGCCCTGTGCTCTGTGACCTGTCTTTTACGCATCTTGATAAGAACAGTGCACCAAGAATTGCGATTCAGCAGCATTTCATGTATCTGCAGGATAAATACAGGGCTGAAGAGCTTTTCAGTGATGCTTGCAAAACGTTCACTGTGGTGTCTTGTGCTGCTCATGGACCCAATTTTGAAGGAGGTAGAACCATGAATACAGAGACAAGTATTTTTCCGGCAGAAGCATATGGCACCTTTCTGGCTGTAAATCACATATTTGAACATAATATTCCTAAATCCATAATCTATACAGATTCGCTGAGCGTCGTCCGTGCATTAACATCCGGAAAGTCAACGAAAAATCATGTAGTTAACCTTGTCTTCAAATCAATTATGCTGGCGTATTCTTCAAACCTTGAGGTGACAGTGTGTTGGGTGCCAGGCCACTCTGGCATCGGCGGAAATGAACTGGCGGATAAAATGGCCGCCAATGCTGCACTCCGAAGAGTAAACATAACAACACTACCTTACACAGACCTCAAGCCACACATAAGACAGCAACTCCGTAAAACTTGGCAAGCACACTAGAGCGAACAGACAGACAACTAACTACACGTCATAAAACCACACTTGGGACAATACACTACTGACTCACACAACAGGTACATTGAAGTTACCTTAGCTAGGTTACCGAAAGGCCATAAGCATGTAACGCACTCGCACCTGCTAACGGGATCTCCAAGACCTCTGTGTAGCAGGTTTGGGGAGGGCCTATCCATAGTCCACGTACTCATACCATGCAAGGCACTTGACACAACACGACAAAAACACTTCAGAGAACTCTACAGACAACATATTCCCCTACACCCATCGTTGTGTCTGAGTAACGATGCCAGGGTTTCTGTGAAACGCATGTTGAAGTATTTGTCAGATGTTAAGTTTTTATACCTCATTTCCTATCACGCATATTCAAATCTGGCCCTATACACCAGCCATCACCATTATCTTTATGGATCCTCCTATGTCTAGTTTTCACGTTTTATACCTACCTTTTGTGGTAAAAACTTCTTTTCATTAAATGCCTTCTCTGGCGCTCATTGCTCTCATCTGCCTTGCGCCATTAAACACCGGCCATCATCATCAAAAATTAACTTTCCAGGGAAAACCAAAATACTGGTGCACACTGTCGCCAAAAACGTTTTCCGAGGTAGCAATTTTGAGGCGACCATATATAAGATTGCAGTTACATAAAGGGTATACCCACCAAAAAACAGTGTGAATTCTCGTTAATGAACGTAGCATGATACCATAGAAAAAAGTAAATTGTGTTCAATTGGTAGCCACATGCAGCAGGAAAAATGCTCAGAAAAAGCCGTTATATTTGGCTATTGGCACGATGCTAACAATAAGAACTTTCTCTTCAAACTCAGCAGGCTTTTTGTGTATTTGACCGAGGTTTTACATGCAACAGATGGCCAAACCACTATCATCATTCTATGTCTCCTGAGGAGACTAATTTTCAATAGTTTTCTCACAATAAATGCTATAATTTCAGGGTTTTCTCAATTGTCAAATTTCTCTCAAATTCGGGGAAAGTTGCTGTTGCAGTACCCAAGGCAAGTTTGCTCATTATTCCCATCGAAGGTTTGCTGCTAGAGAAAAGGGCCGCTGCAGGGAAAAGTAATGTTCTTAGTTTTTTGAGCGTAATGCAAACCCGGGTCTTTAAGAGAAGACATGACGGCATTACAACTAAAATATTTTCGCATTAGTAAAAGAAACATTAGGTATTGCATGCAGCGTAAAGTTGAAGAGGGATCTCCTTAGGGCGGGTCTTACGAGTCCGTTTGTGGAATTTTGGTTTGTTGAGTAATGTTTCCACTATTATTCCTCGTCCGCGAACGGGGGGGCAGGAGCGAACAACTGGATTTATTTATGGTGGTGGTTTTTAATTAGAGTGAAGGTAGGAACAAGAATGTTGTCGGAGTGCTCCGAAATGAATAGGCCACTAGCGATACAAGTCCGCATTAGGGAGAAATAATGTCATTAGAATCAAGGCTTAGTGACATGCCCACCAAATCACAAGTGAAAGTTATGTGAGAGGATAGCCGGCGCTATATCAATGAGGTTATTATTCTTGGCCTATGAGTAGTCCAGTTAAGTTTGTACTACGTATAAGGGCATTATTTTAGGAAAACTGAAGTGGTTATTTACTCTCGCAATTTTCAGAGACTCGTACGCCTTTATACAAAAATATATAACCGTGAGGTTGAGTTTTTATATTCATGCCTAGTTGCTAGGTGAATGGCTTATACACCTTTGATATAAAAAAAACCGGAGCATTGCATTCAGCTTAGCACTCATGTATAGGATTGTGTGCTCGTCAAAATTTCAGAGGTGATACATGATAGCGTGGTGGTAGTATAATTGGGGAAACAAAATAGGTTGGTTTTCAGCTCTCATTTCATTCAATCTCAGCCTAAAGATAGGTACGAAGAATATTTATGGTCTGTGGTACTGCTAACCGTTCAGCGTGAGCCATTGATATTTAGGATCGTGACCCATGAATTGTTAGGCTGGCCTGCCTCAACCACAAATACTGCATAAAAGTGTTATCCACTATAGATTTATTTATACGACTATTGCCTCTACCAGGGTTGCCACAAAAATTTTCACCAACCACCCAGTTGTCGACCACAGCAATCAACTAGAGGTAAGTCACTGCCAACCTTTCTTTTCTACAAGTTCCCTGTTGTTCACTTAGGGAAGTTTGAACAGAGAAGCCAAAAGACCCAGTGTGTAGCATTTCTTTTCAAGATAAATTAGAAGGAAGGTCGTAGTATTACTTTCCACGGAAAACCAAAAACCTGGTGCGCACTGTTGCCAAAAACATTTTCCGAGGTAGCAATGTTGAGGTGACCATATATAAGGATGCAGGTACATAAAAGGAATACCCATCAAAAAACAGTGTTAATTCTCGGTAATGAACATATCGTGATACCAAGAAAAATGTAAATTGTGTTCAATTGAAAGGCACATGTACCAAAGCAAATTCTCAGAAAAAGACTATAATCGGTTATTGTCACAATTCCAACAATGATAACATTCTCTTCAAACTCAGGAGGCTTTTTAGGTAGTTGACCGAGGTTTTTCATGCGGCGGATGTCCAAACCACGATCGTCATTCTATGTCTCCTGAGGTGACTAACGTTGAATTGTTTTCTCAGAATAAATACTATACTTGCATGGTTTCCTGAACTTGTCACATTTCTCTTGACGCTGGGGAAAGTTGCTTTTGAATTAACAAAAGCAACTTTGCTCGTTATTCCCACCCAAGGAATTTTCTGCCAGAGAAAAGGGCCACTCCCGGGAAACGTAAATAAGCTTCCTTAGTTTTTCAGATGCAATTCAATCGCTGGTCTTTAGGAGAAGAGCTGACGGCATCACACATAAATATTTTCGCATTACTAAAAGAAGCATTAGGTATTGCATGCCGTCTCAAGTTGCACAGGGATCTCTTCATTGAAAGCTGCGGCGGGTGTTTCGAGCCGGTTTATTGAATTATTTCGGACCAATAGCGCAAGGAGATAAAGCGAAGAGAGACTCACAAAAATGGTGCAGCTTCCCAAAAGTTTAGTGTGTAGACGATTGGCCACAGTCGCAGTGGTTTAATTTCGGCGTCGGCATTCTATAGAATTTAATGAAGGTTGGCCAGGTGCGAGCTGAGTAATTTACAACGGTACTTTGTTCGCCAATTAACGCTGCCACATAAAAACTACTGATTGCCCGCAGTGTACCTCGCCAAATTGACCGCACCGGATCAGAACAGGGGTTCTAAATTCAGTTGAAATCTCATCCTGGCAAGGAAAGCTGGGTCTTGATTGTCGGATTGGTCAATAAATTTGTACAAAAATCAGAAGAAAAAAAAAGCAAAGAGTTCGGAAACACGAAGCAGCTCTAATAGACTTCTTGACAAGCATTAGCACTTTATTCAGTTTCATGAGAGGCGATAAGAATTAGGGTACTAGAGTTCCCTTCGTTTGTAAGGGGAGCACATTTATTCAATGGCTTTTATTTAGCCAACATCGCGTGATGTGGTGTACACGTTTCAACTATTATTTCGTGAACCTGGGGGCAGGAGCGAACAACCTGACGTTTTTATGGTTGTGGTCTTTAATTACGTGAGGGTAGGAACAAGAATGTTGTCTGAGTGCTCCGAAATTATTAGGGCACTAGCGATACAAGCCCACATTTAGGAGAAATATTGTCATTAAAATCAAGGTTTAGTGACATGCCCACCAAATCGCAAGTGAAAGATATGTGAGAGAGAATTATTCACTAATAGTCCACCGAACGACTGGTATATATTATTTTCCAGGTCATAAAAGGTAGAATTCTGGGAAATCCATCGCGATAGAAATTTATTGAATAGTACTAATTCATCGTGCACCCTGCAACAATACTACTGTGCGCAAACAAATCTGCGTTATCTCCACGGTTGGCACGGGAAGGTTCCCGAGTGGTTCCAATGTAAGGCTGTTTTTTGAAAGCATTCAGTGTGTTTTACTTGAATTCTTCTCTTAAGTTGGTCACCAAGCAGTGTGGGGAACAGAAACTTGCCTGCTTAAGGTAGAGTCCGCTGCATCTTCCAAATATACAATGAGTTCAAAGGCGAAGCAATTCAAGCTTGGGGAGGTTGGACGTAGTTGTAGATAAAAGTAAAGTCTAGTATGGGTAGGTGACATATTCTTCGATAATCAATAAAGAAAGCCTTACATAAGCACAAAATATATCTTATGACGTGAACGGTTCCAGTGGGTAAAATTACGATACATATATTCGGACTCATTAGTGATCGAATTCAGCAAAAAGTAAGTAGAAATCTCCAAATACAAACTTGGTGTTGCTCGCTTTGTCGGTACCAAAATGGGTGAAGTAGTTAGAGAGGAAGGCTATTAATGAAGAATTATCCTGGTTTTCCTGTAAGAAATATTTTCCTATGGTTAGGAAGCATGCATGATCAGGACCCAAAGCTGCGGTCATAATGAGGGGTACGTATTTTAGTCCGAAAGCCCCATAAACTAAAAGCCAAAGTCATTCGAGGCGGGGTACTTTATGAGAAACGGCAGACTCCAGTAAGCAAAACAGTGCTTAGAGTGTCTGCATAATTCTGTATACCAGGCAAGTGATCCGTGTTGAATCGCAGTTATAAAATATTTGGAAATTACGCCTTAGAAGTCAGTTCAACCAACCCATTAGTGAAATTCTTTGGTGGTAGTCATAGGTAACAAAATGACTTTGGTATTATTACAGAATCAGTCAGTTTTATCAATACGGTATTGCTCACTGTATATATTCTAAAAAATCACTTTTTTGTGTTGCCAACAGATCTCGGCAGACTAACTCATGAGTCCAGTCACACAGACTCTTTTGGATTCCTGCTCATGTGTGAATTAGAGTTTGACTAAGCGCGATTCTAGTGTGTAATCCTGAATTTGAGCATAGTGAGCCCCAGTGAGTTTGATCCTGACTAAGTTTGCGGTACGACTGAGACCAAATGGAGCCCCTTTTGAGTTCTTAGTAGATTTTGAGTTAGGAGTATATTTTCAGTTTTTCGTTGATTTTGAGGGTGAGTGCGTTTTGATTCCCGAGTCCATTTTGGGTTTGAGTACATTTTGGATTTCAGTAGATTTTCAGTTGTGAGTTCATTTTAGTTTTCGCCAGAGTGATTCCTGAGTTTCGTGGAGACTTTGAGTTTAAGTTAGCGCAGATATGTGGCTCAGCAATGAGTGTGCGTTTCAGTGAGTGGTGATTCTAAAATAAATTGGTAATCGGGTTTGAGTAAGCCATGCCAAATTTCCCCGGATTGAGCTGCCATCAACTGCTCATTTTAAAAAGCTCTATTACTTCACGTATTTCTCGTAACATTGGGACACTTGGCGTAAGCGTCACGACCAAGCCCAACTCTCTTCTGGTAGGGCTACGTATTGAGAAGATGTAATTACTTGTTCGTTATAAAACAAAATCTTCGCAGATAAAGATAGACGCGAAACATATACTAGGCTACCAGATACGCTGCAAGGAGGTGCTCATTCCGTTCCCGTCACCTAACCCTTAGCGTCGACATCGCCAAAATTATTAGGCAGCGTCAGTGTTTTTTTTTTCATTTGAACTGAACTGTGCGAGTTGTGGCCGTCCTCTGTGTGCAAAAGAAAGAAATTTGGCAACGCAAACCTACTTTAAAATTTCAATCAGGGCGCGAGCTTTTCTTGGCTGACTGAAGTTCCTAATTTCGTTATATTTTCGTTTTGCAGCACTCTAGGTTCATGTTTTAAAGGTACAAGCTCTGGTAATTTCTTAAAACTTTTTTTTCGCTACAGTACTGGCAACATTCTTTTAAAGGCAATATCGAGGATTATAGTTTTATGTGCCATTGTTTTTGCTATATAATGCGTTTACGTTTCTGGCCTTATGTGTAGTCTACTAACTTTTAAATTACGTAAAATAACAATATTTTTAACTAGCTGGAGTGGTGTTGTACTCTCGCAATTTTCCCTGACTCATACGCTTTTACACAAATGTATAACGGTGAGGTTGAGTTTTTATTTCCTGTCTTGTTTGTAGGTTATAGGCTTATAGTCTCTGTGATACCTAGAAACCGGCACGTTGCGTCTAGCACAGCATTTTCAGCTCTCATTTTATTCAATCTCAGCATAAGAATCGGTATTTAGAATATCTATGGTATGTGGTGCTGCTGACAATTCAGCGCGAGCCATTCATAGTTACGAGCAAGACCCAAAAATTGTTAGGCTGGCCTACCTCATCCACAAATACTGCATAATAGCGTTATCAACTACAGATTTATTTATGCTACCGCTGCCTCTTCCAGGGTCGCCACAAAATTTTTCCCAATCAGCCAGTTGTCGACACCAACAATCAACTAGAGGTAAGTCACTGCCAACCTGTCTTTTCTACTCATTCCCTGTTGTTCTCTAGGGGAAGTTTGAGCAGAGGAGTGAAAAGACGAAGTGTGCAGCATTTCTGTTCTAGATAAATTAGAAGGAAGGTCGTATTCTTAACTTTCCAGAGAAAACCAAAAACCTGGTGTACAATGTTGCCAAAAACGTTTTGCGAGGTAGCAATTTTCAGGCGACCATATATAAGGTTGCAGTTACATAAAGGGAATACCCACCAAAAAACAGTGTGAATTCTCGTTAATGAACATAGCACGATACCATAGAAAAAAGTAAACTGTGTTCAATAGGTAGCCACATGCAGCAGGAAGAATGCTCAAAAAAAGCCTTTATGTTTGGGTATTGGCACGATTCTAACAATAATAACTTTCTCTTCAAACTCAGCACGATTTTTCTGTATTTGGTGAAGGTTTTACATGCAACGGATGGCCAAACCACTATCCTCATTCTATGTCTCCTAAGGAGACTAATTTTTGTTTTCTGAGAATAAATGCTATAGTTTCATGGTTTTCTGAACTTGTCAAATTTCTCTCAAATTCAGGGAAACTTGCTGTTGCATTACCCAAGGCAAGTTTGCTCGTCATTCCCAGCGAAGGTATTTGCTGCTAGAGAAAAGGGCCGCTGCAGGGAAAGTTAAACGAATGTTCTTAGTTTTTTGTGCGCAATACAAACCCGGGTCTTTAGGAGAAGACCTGACGGCATTACAACTAAAATACTTTCGCATTACTCAAAGAAACATTAGGTATTGCATGCAGGATAAAGTTGCACAAAGATCTCCTTATTGAAACCTGTGGCGGGTCTTACGAGTCCGTTTGCGGAATTTCGGTTTGTTGAATAATGTTTCCACTATTATTACTCGTCCGTGAACGTGGGTGGAGGAGCGAACAACCAGACCTATTTATTATGGGGGTTTTTATTTAGAGTGAAGGTAGGAACAAGAATGTTGTCGGAGTGCTCCGAAATGAATAGGCCACTAGCGATACAAGTCCGCATTAGGGAGAAATAATGTCATTAGAATCAAAGCTTAGTGACATGCCCACAAAATCGCAAGTGAAAGTTATGTGAGAGGAGAGCCATCGCTATATCAATGAATTTATTATTCCGGGCTTATGTGTAGTCCAGTTACGTTTGTATTACGTATACTTACATGATTTTAGGAAAACTGAAGCGGCTATTTTCTCTCGCAATTTTCAGAGACTAGTACGCCTTTATACAAAAATATATAACGGTGAGGTTGAGTTTTTATATTCCTGGCTTGTTCCTAGGTGATTGGCTTATACATAATAATATAAAAAAAATAAAAAACGGATATAAAAAAAACGGAGCATTGCGTTCAGCTTAGCACTCATGTATAGGATTGTGTGCTCATCAAAATTTCAGAGTTGATACATGAAAGCGTGGTGGTAGTAAACTTGGGGAAACAAAATAAGCAAATTGAAGTTCGTTTTCAGCTCTAGTTCCATTCAATCTCAGCATAAGGATATGTTCGTAGAATATTTATGGTCTGTGGTGCTGCTACCCATTCTGGGTGAGCCATTGATATTTAGGACCGTGAACCATGAATCGTTAGGCTGGCCTACCTCAACCACAAATACTGCATAATAGTGTTTCCACTACAGATTTATTTATACTACTGCTGCCAGGGGTGCCACAAAAATTTTCACAAGCAGCCAGTCGTCGATCGGAGCCGTACGTCACTGCCAACATGTCTTTTCTACAAACTCCCTGTGTTTCAATTAGGGAAGTTTCAACAGAGAAGCCAAAAGACGCAGTCTGCAGCATTTCTTTCCTAGATAGATAAGAAGAAAGGTCGTATTCTTAACTATCCACGAAAACCAAAAATCTGGTCCGCACTGTTGCCGAAAACGTTTTCCGAGGTAGCAATTTTGAAGCGACCATATATAAGGATGCAGTTACATAAATGAAATACCCACCAAAAAAAACTGTTAATTCAAATAAACGAACATAGCATGATACCATAGAAAAATAAAAATTGTGTTCAAATGGAAGCCACATCCGCAAAAAAAATGCCCAGAAAAATCCTTTATATTTGCTTATTGGCACAATTCCAACAATGATATTTTTCTCATCAAACTGAGCAGGCTTTTGTGTACTACCGAGGTTTTGCATGGGACGGATGGCCAAACCAGTATCGTTATTCTATGTCTCCTGAGGAGACTAATTTTCAATTGTCTTTTAAGAATATATACTATACTTGCATGGTTTTGTGAACTTGTCACATTTCTCTCGACGCTGGAGAAACTGTTTTTTGCATGAACAAAGACAACTTTGCTCGTTATTCCCATTGAAGGAATTTTCTGCTAGAGAAGAGGGCCGCTCCAGGGAAACGTAAATAAATGTCCTTAGTTTTTTGGATGCAATACAATGGCGGGTCTAAGGAGGAGAGCTGATGGCATTACAGCTAAATTATTTTCGCATTACTAAAAGAAGCCTTAGGTATTGCGTGCCACCTCAAGTTGCACAGGGATCTCATCATTGAAAGGTGCGGCGGGTGTTACGAGTCGGTTTATTGAATTATATCTGACCTATAGCACACCGAGCTGCCAAAACTTTTAGTGTGTAGACGATTGGCCACAGTTGCTGGAGTTAATTTCAGCGTCGGCGTTGTATTGTATTTCATCAAGTTTGGCCAGGTACGAGCTGGGTGATTTAAAGCGGTACCTTGTTCAAAAATTAGTGGTGCCACATAAAAACTACTGATTGTGTGCAGTGTTGTTCGTGAAATTGACCGCACCGGATCAAAACAGGGGTTCTCAACTCAGTGGAAATCTGATCCACGCAAGGCAAGCTGGGTCTTGATTGTCGGATTGGTCAATAAATTTGACCAGCATTAGCACTTTATTCACTTTTATGAGTGGTGATATGAGTCAGGGAACCAGAGTTGTCTTCGTTTGAAAGGGGAGCACATTTATTCAATGGCTTTCATTTTAGCCAACATCGCGTGATGTGGTGTACATGTTTCTACTAATATTCCTAGTCCGTGAACGTCGGGGGAGGAGCGAACAACCTGACGTATATATGGTGGCTGGATTTATATAGTGAGGGTAGGAAGATGTCACAAACTGCAGGCCATGCCCTCCATTTTTAGATGCAGGGCATCTGATTCACTCGCCTTGTCCCTCCGGCATCGTCGTCTTTGTTGTCGTCGGCGTTGTCCACCCCTCCCCCATTCTCCTCGCCGCGCCAGCTGCGCTCTCCGCCGCTCACCCCCTCTCCTCTCCGATAGCGAACACTCTCTCGCGAGGGGCATTGGATTGGATTCGATTGGATTGGCTTGAATTGGATTGGCTTGGATTGGCTTGGCTTGGCTTGGCTTGGATTGGATTGGATTGGATTGGATTGGATGTGGATTGTGTTGGATTGTGTTGCGTCATAGCCGCGGCACGTTGCGTCATAGCTGCGGCACGTTGCGTCATAGCCGTGGCAGACGCGCTGGGGCCGGCGCATGTGCAGTACTCTCTCTTCCGCTGTTTCCTCTCCTTCGGGCGCGCTGTGCATATAACCGGTGTGCCGTTCTCCCGCGAAGCAACATCCACGCTTGGCTCAAACTCCGAGAGTCCACGCCGCTTTACAAGTACGCCAACGTCGTCATCGACTGGGACCGGCTTACGCAGTCCCCTCAACGTTATGCGCGCTATAAAACGCGGTCCCTTCGTCGCTCCGCCTATGCATCGCATCTACACAGGGGTTCCCGCGAGGGGAGGTGGGAGTTTTTTCATATTTTATATTCGGACGGCCGACATGACGGCCTCCCGGACGGAGTCGGCCATTGAACGCCTCACTGAGGAGTTGGGGTCCTCCCTTCGGCTTTGCACTCAACTCTTTTGTTTCGCCCTGCCTTCTTCAAGGACAATGCGAGCTGCCGCATTCCAGCGTGCAGGTGCGTAGGATGACGTCCCGATGGCTAGCTCGGTCGCGCGCGGACGATCGAGGCGAGTTGCCGAGGTCCCCGAGAGGGCGAAAAGAAGAACAATCGGAAGACGTCGGAGCAGGACTTCAGGGCCGGCGAAAGGTATTTAAGGGAGCGCACGCGGTCTCTTAGGGCAGTCGGCTGGAGATTCGTGAACGTGCTACGCGGGGAAGAGTCCTGGGGTGATGCGCTTTAGCGGAAGTTCATCGGTAGGCCCGCGACGGAGCGGTCCGTGCCTGGGCTCAGCGCTCGAGCTCGCCCGTCGCCGCGGGTCCTATGCCCGACCAGCTTCTGCACCCCCAAGCCCCGAAACACATAAGCGCGGCTGCCTGGTGAGGTCGGCTCTACCCAGTCGTGACTTTCCGCCGTTGAACTTTGCGGGTTCTCATTCATCGTAGAGCCTTTCTTTCGCCGCGCCTCGCCATCGTAATTTGTATGTTGCCTCGGATTGAGATAGCTGACTCCTCCGGGTTTGTTTCTTCCGGCGTCGTTTGTAGTTAACGGGTTGAGAGTTTTCTGTGGTTTTGTGTCTTGGTTGTAGTATTTGTGTTTTGAGGGTAACAATGTTGAAGGGCACCTTGCTCGCCGTGTACAGCTTGCAGAGCTGCTAGATTTCTTTTATAGTAAGTGCTGTATTGAGGCTCAAGCAAGTGTTTGTCTTTAGAGTTTTATGCCGGTTGTGTACTTGTTAGTATGTTTTTTTGGTAGTTGCGTTGTCGATGTTTAAACACGTGTTTGCCTCTAGAGTGTTTCGCGTGTCGCGTGCGGCTGTCTGAGTTATAATTCCAAGGCCGAAGGTTAAGGCGTGGGTCACGTTGGATCGAGTGTCGTCATAGTGGCCACCCTGTGAATTTGGGTTTCTTTTGTTGTTTTACTACATGGTTAGCGCTGTGTGCTAGTCTCCCGGCGCGCGCGTGCGCTTAGTGTACGGCCGATTAGTGCCTGCGCGCACGAGGCCGATGGCAGTGTGAAGGTTTTTTTTTGTCTTCTTGCGTCGGGTAGTCTTTTTGTTTGTGCAGTAGTCTTTTTGTAGTCTTTTTGTTTGTGCAGTAAACCTACATAGTTCAAAACGTAGTCGAGCATCTTCGTTGTGAATTTATTCACCCCAGCAATACTCGGCACTCGTGAAAACTCAAGGGCCGGCCACCCTGCTAAAATATAAATAACTGTTGTCTCGCGCCCCTCCTTTGGTATTTCCAAGCGGACGCAATTATACTGGGGAAGAGTTTGTGACAATAAGGGGCGTCAACGGCCGGAGCGGTCGGGCACATATTGAGGTTGCTGGAATCGGAGAGGCTCACGTGTAGTAACGCTAGCCGCTGGCTCGCGTGTTTGTTCTTTGAAGCTCCACAGTAGCTGAACTAGCCGCCACGACACAAGGTGCTTCTAGCAGATATTTTTGTGTGTTCTCCCGGCGCTCGAGTTGGCGGAGACTGACAAGTTGAGCGAACAGGGCCTGAATTTTCTGACTGGAAGGAATTAGGTTGATGGAGTTTGTCCTGCAGGAGATAGCAAGGCGTAGAGATGAGCGTAATGAAGAACGGCAAAGGAATACGGAAGAGGCGAAATCAGAAAGGCTGAAGGTGGAGGCCGGAAGGCAAAGAGACAGGGAAAGGTATGAGAGAGAGAAGGAGGCGTTCGAACAAGAACTCAAGAAGAAGGAGCTCGACTCGCAGTTGCGGATTCGGGAGATGCAAAAGGAGCAGGAGCTGCTGTTGCAACGCCGGAAACGCGAGAGCCGAGGTTCGGGTGCACCGGCGGACGGGTCTACAGGTTCAAGGGCGAGCAGGATAAGCCCGCACAAATTCATGCCGCCCTTCAACGAAGAGCGTGACGACCTGGACGCATATTTGCGATGGTTCGAACATGTGGCCGAGGGCCAGAACTGGCCTCGGGAACAGTGGGCGACGGCCCTGAGCCTTTGCCTGAGTGGCGAGGCTCTATGTGTCTTTAGCCGCATGCTGGCAACCGAGTGTGCGGATTACAAGTTGCGGCAGGCGTTAATGCTAAGGTTCCGCATGAACGAGGAAGGATTTCGGAAGAGGTTCCATGAAGGTGCGCCTTTGAACGGCGAAACATGCACGCAGTTTGTTGAGATCTCGGGATGAGATCTCGGGATGGGAGAAGAGCTACCAGGCCCTGTTCAAGTTGTTTTTGAGGGAGCAGTTCGTGGCCAATTGCTCCCCTAGTTTGCAACTTTTCTTGAAGAAATGGAAGGACTTCGGTTTGACAGACGTCGTGGCACGGGCGGATCGGTATGTCGAGGCTCAAGGGTGGAGCAACTTTGCGGGACGCACAGCGGTTGAACCGAAGCCAGGGGGAGACGCAACCGGGACCATGGGAAAACAGGGCCCCCGCCTCCATCTCTCCCCGCCAAGGGCTTGAGGGTAAAGCAATGTTATCTTTCTTCCCGTGTTGGACACCTGGCGCCGGACTGTCGGGGCGAGCAGCTTGGTCGGGGTGTGGCTCCCATGAGATGTTTAAGTGCGGAAAAGTTGGCCACGTTAGCCGGGACTGCAGATTAGTGGCGCCGCAGCCGACCCCACGGTTCCGGAGAGAAGCCGCAGCCACAGGCGTCGAGGGCCACTCCGTAGAGTTCGGATATGATGAAGAAGTGCCAAATGTTGGCGCGGCACTCACTCGGAAGGTGCCAGGAACGGACGTGGGGCGGCCTATTATAGAGGGTCTGATCGGTGGCGAGAGGGTTCGTGTACTTCGCGACCATCGTGAAACGCTGTCCAGTTCGGGACAGGGACCTAACAGGAACGAGCTCTCCCGTCTGCCTCCTAGACCGGTCGGTCTTAATGCTCCCCGAGGCCTCGATCGCTGTTGACACACCCTACTTCACTGGTCGCTTGAGGGTCAAGTGCCTAGACAGCCTGCTGTATGACTTGGTTTTGGGAAACGTTGAAGGCGTTCGGCTGGCCGACTTTCCGGACCAAGACTGGGGGAAGAGAACCCGCTCTCACGCGACAACAGGCAACAGTCGAGGGGTTGTCGGAAGAAAAACTGTCGACGCGGGCCGCGGGTGCGCGTGTGCAGGACCGCATGGGCACCCAGGCGCCGGACCTGTACGGCGCGACGTCAAGCCCCGTCGTTACCCGAGCCCAGAGTCGCGACGCGGCGCCATTCCGGAAACTTATGGTGGCTGAAGACTTTCCGGAAGTTACGCGCGGTGAGCTCGTTTGGGAACAAAGGGGTAACCCCACCCTGAGAGGATGTTACGAGCGGGTTGGAAAAAGTTTCAACAACAAGAAAGGGGAAGGCCACCACTTTTTTATCAGTGACGAAGTTCTGAAGCGAAAGTACACCACCAGGTTTGGCGGCGAAGTTACGCAGGTAGTCGTCCCGAGGAAATACCGGACAGCGGTCTTGGAGCTCGCGCAAGATGGGGTGATAGGAGGACAACAGGGAGCAAAGAGAACGCTACTGAAGATGCGGGCGGAGTTCTTTTGGCCTCCGATGTAAGCAGATGTCAGACGATACGTGGCCTCGTGCGACGTGTGTCAGCGTACGACTCCGAAGGGGCACACCCGGAGGGCACCGATGGTGCGGGTGCCCATATTCGACGCCCCTTTTCAGAGGGTGGCCATCGACTTTGTGGGCCCACTGAAACCAGGTTCTGCTCAGGGGAACAGGTACATCCTGACCATGGTCGACTAAGCAACACGTTATCCCGACGCTGTTGCCCTCCCGAGCATAGAGAGCGAGCGAGTAGCAGAGGCGCTCGTCGGCATGTTTAAGCGGGTCGGGGTGCCAAAGGAGATCCTGAGCGACAGGGGAAGTAAACTTGACCTCCTACGTAATGAAGGAGGTAGGCCGCCTATTCTCGGTGCAGCAACTCCACACGACGCGGTATCATCCCATGGCAAACGGTTGGTGCAGTGCTTCAACGGCACACTGAAGCAAATGCTGAAGCGGATGCGTCAGGAAAAACCGAAGGATTGGGATCGGTACCTTGCGCCCTGCTGTTCGCGTATCGGGAGGTACCTCAGGAGATCTTGGTTTTCTCGCCTTTCGAGATGTTGTACGGCAGGAACGTGCGAGGCCCCCTAACAGTGCTGAGTGAGCTGTGGACAAATTCAGGGATACCGATTGACACAATAACCACGTACAAATATGTTCTTGGCCTCCGCGATCGGCTTGAGCACACGTGTCAGCTCGCACATGAGAAGTTAGAGAAGGCACGTAAGCAGTATGGCCATTACTACAACCTGAAGAGCCGGAAGCGCTCCCTGAGGCCCGGCGAACAAGCCTTAATTCTCCTGCCCACCGACCACAACAAGCTGCTGCTGCAGTGAAAGGGGCCATTTCAGGTTGTCAGGCGAAGAGGTGAAATCGACTACGAGATAGACTTCGGTCATGGAACGAAGACATTCCATATCAACATGTTAAAGAGGTACCAACCCAGGGAGACGAACGCCAGTGTGGCGGGACCAGGCATAGCGATTGCCTGGGAAGATGGTGACTCGAGCCACATGGAACTCCCATCGCCGCGCCAATCCCTGTTTTTTCACGACGTCAAACTGTGTCCAGGCTTAACCAAGCAGCAGCAGCAAGAGATACGGGACCTGTTACAAGAGTTCGATGCAATTTTCTCAGATTTACCAGGGAGGACAGGCGTGGAGGAATGTAGGCTGGAGGTGAGGACTGAGCAGCCGGTCTATGTGCGGCAATCCCCGCTCCCGTTTGCCGTTTAAAGGTATCATTGATTAGGGGGTCAACGAGATGCTCGCCCTCGGCATCGTGGAGCAGCCAACGTCGGCTCATAACTCTTTACTTCTCGCGGTGCGCAAATCGGATGAACGCACCATGTGTGCATTGATTTTCGAAGGCTCAACGATGCTCTTGTGGATAATGCCGAGCTTATTCCCTGCTCGGACGAGCTGCTGGCGGCAGTTGGTCAGAAACCGATCTTCACCAAGCTCGACTTCGCGAAGCAATGTCTAGGCAATGTCTAGGCAATGTCTAGGCAATCGGCAATGTCTAGGCCTATGAAGGCCTTCTCCATGGATAAAGGACGCTACCAATTCTGATATATGCCGTTCGGCATCAAAACCGTGCTGGCAATCTTTACCAAGCTCAAGCGCAAGGTACCTACCGGCGTTCCTGACGTCGCCTAGTAGTACGACTACGTGCTCATTGCGAGTCAGACATGGAAACAACACTACGGGGCTTTGCGAGAGGTCTTCACGCGCATCCGAGGGGCGGGGCTCACCGTAAAGCCAGCTAAGTGCGAAGTAGGCATGCAGGAGGTCTCGTTTCTGGGCCACCTGATAAGGTCAGGGGAAAAGGGAGCGATAGCGACGACTGTCCAGAAGATCCAAGATGCCCACCGGCCCAAGACCAAGAGGCAGTTCCGATCGTTCCTAGGGCTCACGCGCTACTATAGAGAGTTCATGCCGAACTACGCCTAGGTTTCCACCCCGCTTTCTGACCTGACAAAGAAAGGGCATCCTACAGCGGTTAAATGGGGCCCCGAGCAGGAGACGGCTTTCACTGCTCTTAAGGAGCGCTGGGCAAACGCTCCAATTCTCAAACTCCCGAACTTTCAGAGGGAGTTCGTGCTCCGGACGGATGCCTCTGATCGGGGATTGGGGGCCGTGGTTATACAGTAGCACGACGGAAAGCTGCATCGCGTGGTGTACGCCAGTCAGAAGTTGCTCCCCTGGGAGACAGCCTATTCCACTATCGAGAAGGAGCCGTTGGCTCTGGTTTGGGTAATATAAAAATTGTAATCGTTCCTGTATGACCAGAGATTCCTCGTTCAAACCGATCATCAACCCCTGAGGTTTATCCAGGAGGCCAGGTCCGCCAACAGCCGGGTCCTTCGCAGGAGTATTTAAATACAACAGTACAGCTTCAGGGTAGAGTACATCAATGGAAGGGAGAACGTGGGATCCGACTACCTGAGCCGTATGGACTGAGGGAGTAACCTGCCGAAGCGAGTGAAAAAAAAAACACATCGCGGTTGGATTGCTTCAAGGATACGTTTGTTTTTCATATGTGTTCATTTTGTATAGTCTCTTTGCTGAGTGTGTCGTGCAGCGTGCACCTTCTCCGCACGTGGATGCAGTGTTTGTGTAGGAATGAAAGCTTTTAGTTTCGTTCCCCTTAGGAGATTTGTGCATTGAGTTTTCCCTGTTTAAGACTAGTGTGGGAGTGCAAGAGAGACTTGAGCAGCGGTGTGCCTGGACTCACACCGTGGAGTGTGAGTTGTTGTGGCGCGCGAACTTGCGCAGTGCAGTCGACCGAAAGTGCTCTGCGGGTGAGGGCGTGCTCAGATTCGTGAGTGCGGGTTTCCACGATTCATCGGGGCTGTGTGACCAAGAAAGACACTTACTCATCACGAACTTTCTTTTGCTACTATTTCTTATTGCCTGTGTAGAGCAGTGTGCATCTGTGGTGGCCTATTGTTTGTGTAGGTTAGAATATTCTGGGATAATATTCTTCAGGAGGGAGCAAGTGTCACAAACTCCAGGCCAGACCCTCCATTTTTTTTATATTCGGACGACCGACATGACGGCCTCCCGGACGGAGACGGCCATTTAACGCCTCACTGAGGAGTTCGGGGTCCTCCCTTCGGCTTTGCACTCACCTCTTTTGTTTCGCCCTGCCTTCTTCAAGGACAATGCGAGCTGCCGCATTCCAGCGTGCAGGTGCGTAGGATGACGTCCCGATGGCTAGCTCGGTCGCGCGCGGATGATCGAGGCGAGTTGCCGAGGGCCCCGAGAGGGGGAAAAGAGGAACAATGGGAAGACGTCAGAGCAGGAAGTCAGCGGCCGGCGTAAGTTATTTAAGGAAGCGCACGCGGTCGCTTAGGGCAGTCTGTTGGAGATTCGTGAACGTACTACGCGGGCAAGAGTATGGAGGTGACGTGCTTTAGCGGAAGTTCCTCGGTAGGCCCGCGACGGAGCGGTCCACGCCTCGGCTCAGCGCTCGAGTTCGCCCGTCACCGCGGGTCCCATGGCCGACCAGCTTCTGCACCCCGGAGCCCCGAAACACGTAAGCGCGGCTGCCCGGCGAGGCCGGCTCTACCCCGCCGTAACTTTCCGCCGTTGAACTTTGCGGGTACTCTTTCCTCGTAGAAACTTTCTTTCGCCGCGCCTCGCATTCGTAATTTGTATATTGCCTCGGATTGAGATAGCTGCGTCCTCCGAGTTTGTTTCTTCCGGCGTCGCTTGTAGTTAACGGGTTGAGAGTTTTTCGGTGCTTTTGTGTCTTGGTTGTAGTAGTGTGTTTTGAGGGTAACGATGTTGGAGGGCGCCTTGCTCGCCGTGTACAGCTTGCAGAGCTGCTAGATTTCTTTTATAGTAAGTGCTGTATCAAGGCTCAAGCATGTGTTGGCCTCTAGATTGTTATGCGGGTTGTGTACTTGTTACTATTTTTTTGGTAGTTGAGTTGTCGAGGTTTAAACATGTGCTTGTCATTAGAGTGTTTCGCGTGTCGCGTGCGGTTGTCTGAGTTATAAGTCCAAGGCCGAAGGTTAAGGCGTGAGCCACGGGGGACCGAGTGTCGTCATAGTGGCCACCCTGTGTGTATTTGGGCTTGTTTTGTTGTTTTACTACGTAGTTAGCGCTGTGCGCTAGACTCCCGGCGCGCGCGTGCGCTTAGGTTACGGCCGATTTGTGCCTTCGTGCACGAGGCCGATGGCAGTGTGAAGGTTTTTTTTCTCTTCTTGTGTCGGGCGTTGCCCTGTAGTCTTTTTGTTTTTGCAGTAAACCTATATACTTCAAAACGTAGGCGAGCATCTCCGTTGTGAATTTATTCACACCAGCAATCTCGGCACACGTGAAAACTCACGGGCCGGCCACCCTGCTAAAATATAAATAACTGTGGTTTTGCGCCCATCCTTTGGTATTTGCAAGCGGACGCAATTATCCGGGGAGGAGTTTGTGACAGAAGAAGAATGTTGCCGGAGTGCTCGAAATGTAATAGGCCACTAGCGATACAAGTCCGAATTTAGGAGAAATGTCATTAGAATCAAGCTTTTATGACATGCCCACCAACACGCAAGTGAAATATATGTGAAGGAATTATTCACTAATAGTGCAACGAACGACTGGTATATGTTTTTTTAAAGAGCATAAAAGGTGGTATTCGGGAAATACATCGTGATAGAGATTTAGTGAATAGTAAAAATCTATCATGCACACTGACACAATACTATTGTTCAGAAACAAATCTGCGTAATCTCCATGGTTGGTACGGGAAGTGTCCGAGTGGTTCACACTTGAGCCTGTTTTCTCGGAGCATTCAATGTGTTTTACTTGAATTCTTCTCCTTAGTTGGTCAGCAAGCAGTGTGGAAAACAGAAGCTTGCCTACATAAGGTACAGTCCGCTTCTTCTTCCAAAGATACAATAAGTTCGATGGCTAATCAATTCAAGTTTGGGTAGGTTGGACGTAGTTGTTGATAAAAGTAAAGGCTGGTATGTGTAGGTGATATCATCTTCGATAATCAATAAAGAAAGCCCCTGGCACAAAATATACCTTATGACGTGAACGGTTCCAGTGGGTAAAATTACGTTGCATATTGTCACGAAGCCACAGACGACGAAGTTTTCTTCGAGGAAAACACGTTTATTCGAGCGAACTTGTGCTCCCCTAACAACTCAAAGAATACAGAGCCGGTGAAGCAGCAGTCAACAAAGTGACGTACGCATGCGAGCAAGGGCGAGTCGAATACCCCGGCGTCTGCTCTGCAGGCTTTTTATCTTGCGGCGCGCGTGGTTCTCGAACCGTCGATTCACATCTAGAAAATTGCAGATCCAAGAAGAGTATTCTGTGTTGTTTACGTTACGTCGGAATGCTCTCCTCATCAGAACAGATAATAAATGTGGCAAAGAAAGAAAGAATAGAACACGCGCTTTCCTTTGCAAAGATATAACACAGACCAGCGCAGCTGCGCGATAAAAGCAAAACCCAATTCATTGTTCGCGGCATTAGCTCCCCCTCTAACAGTGCATCGACCCGGTGCTAATATAAGCGACAGTAGGAACAGATAAAAATAAAAGTTCGTCATCGTCTGTTCAAAGGTTTTAAGCGAACCACGTGGACGACTTCGGGGCGCGTGTGTCGTCGTGATGTGCCGGAGTCAACATCGGTGATAACTTCGTAGGTAAGTTGGCCAACACGTAGTAAAATCTTGTAGGGTCCGAAATACCGTCGCAGAAGATTCTCACTCAGTACGCGTCGTCGGAATGGAGTCCAAACCCACACACGATCCCCAGGGTGGTACTCGATGGCTCGGCGTCGGATGTTGTTGCGGCCGGCATCCACCAGCTGCTGGTCCGTTATACCAAGTCGAGCGAGCTGGATGGCCTCCTCCGCACACTGAAGGCATCAATTGGACATCGGCGTTCATGTCGTCGTCTTCTACGTGCGACAGCATGGCGTCAAGCATTGTAGTCGGCCGTCTTCCGTAGACGAGCTCGAACGGTGTCATCTGCGTGGTTTTTTTGTAGAGCCGTGTTGTATTCAAACGTGAAATACGGGAGCAGTTTGTCCAAGGTATTATGTTCAACGTCGACGTACATGGACAGCATATCCGAAATCGTCTTGTTCAAATGTTCCGTTAGTCCGTTCGTTTGGGGGTGGTATGCCATCGTTCTTCGGTGAACGGTGTTGCTTTAGCGTAAGATTCCTTGGATGAGCTCCGCAGTAAAGGCCGTTCGATGGTCCGTGATGAGGACTTCACGGGCTCCTTGTTGCAGCACAACTTGTCTTATGAAAAATTTGGCGACTTCTTGTGCAGTCCCCCTCGAAAGAACGGCGGTCTCCACGAAGTGCGTCAGGTAGTCTTTTGCCATGACAATCCACTTGCTCTCGGATCTTGACTTAGGGAACGGGCCCAGAATGTCCATTCCAATCTGATAGAAGAGCCTTGTTGGGACGGCGATCGGCTGTAGGAGTCCGGCGGGTCTCGTCGGTGGCGTCATTCTTCGCTGGCAGTCACGGCAGCTCCGGACGCTGTGGGTGACGTCAGAGGTAAGGCGGGGCCGTAGAACCTCGCCTTAATTTTTCCAACAGTCGGGCTGTACCCAGATGTCCGGAAGACGGGTCGTCGTGGTACGCTTCCAAAATTTCGTCCCAAGGTCCCGCGGGGTTGACAAGAAGGTAATTCATTCTTGTTCAGGGGTTGAAATTTTTCTTCACGAAGACGAAGTTTCTAAGGCTCAATGCTGATAAGTTGCGTTTGAAGGTCCTAGAAACGGCGACGTTGCATCCCTGAGGTAGTCGATTATGACGCGTAACTCGGGGTCGGCACCCTGCTGGGTGGCTAGGTCGCGCTAGGTTAAGAAGAATGCGGCTAGGTTATGAAGATCGCGCTGTCTTCGTCAGAGTCTTGTGGTGGCGAGTCGATGGGGGCGCGGGACAGGCAGTCGGCGCCGGAGTGTTTCCTCCAGGATTTATAGACTACTGTAACGTCAAATTCTTGTAGGCGAAAGCTGCACCTACCAAGACGGCCAGAGGGGTTCATCAAATTGGCTAGCCAACACAGCGCATGGGGGTCTGTCAAAGGATCTTCTATACACGTAAGGGCGGAATTTCGAAATGGCCCAAATAATTGCGAGGCATTCTTTCTCAGAGGCTGAGTAGTTTGTTTCTTCCTTGGACCGACCACGGCTGGCATAGGCGATTACTTTTTCGCACCAGCTTCGCTTTTGGACGAGGACGGCCCCCAACCCGTCTGGCATCCGGCATTCGGGTGAATTTCCGTTTCGGCTTTTTCATCAAAATTAGCGAGGACGAGCGGGCTCTGCAGGCGTTGTTGCAGTTCGCAGAACGCTTCCTCTCGGGCACTTTCCAAGCTGAAAGGCGTACTATCTTTTGTCAAGCGTGTGAGTGGCTCTGTAATGCGTGCGAAGTGTGCGACGAAGCACCGGCAGTATGCGCACAGTCCCAGAAATCTGCGCACGCCCTTCTAATCTGACGGCCTTGGTAAGTTCACTATGGCTGAAGTTTTGGTCGGGTCAGGGAGGACTCCCGTGTCGTTGACGACATGGCCCAAAAACATGAGTTCTTCGTACGTGAAGCGGCTCTTTTCAGGCTTCAGCATTAACCCCGACGTACGGATGGCCTTGTGGTCATTAGGCATGGCGTATACAGGTTTGCCAGTTTTTCAGCTACAATTTATCCGCCAACCTTCAAGAGGTCTGCTGTTATCTGATCCTCACCAGGTGCTATGCTCCCTTTCATTTCTTTCAAAGCCTTCCTTACTTCTTCGGTCGTTACTGGTGGGATGTCTATCTCCTCTGAACTACTGTCTCGTTCGGCATTATCCTGGATGTCCCGGCTACTGTACAGGTCCCTATAAAACTCCTCGGCCACTGTGACTATTTTATCTCTATTTGTGATGACATTGCCTTGCTTATCTTTAGGTGCATACATCTGATTTTTCACCACGCCAAGACACCCCTTCACTGCTTTAAGGCTACCTCCGTTCTTTACAGCGTGTTCGATCCTCTCCATTATATACTTCCATATGTCAGCTGTCTTAAGCTTAGTGATTAACTTCGAAAGCTCCGCTAGTTCTATTCTGTCAGCTGCGGTAGAAATGGTCATGGTTTTCCGTTTCCTAATTAGAGCTTTCGTCTCCTGTGAAAGTTTACCAGTATCCTGTCTTGCCATAGTGCCCCTGATTTTTACTGCGCACTCCGTGATAATGAGTGTAAGGTTGTCGCTGGCTTCCTGTGTCGTAAGCTCGGCTTCATCGTTAAGAGCTGAATATCGGTTCTGCAACGCGATCCTGAATTCTTCTGCTTTTCGTCTTACTGTTAGCTCATTTATCGGGTTCTTTCTTACTAGCTTTTTGCGGTCGCTCCTCAGATCTAGGGTAATTCGAGATCTTACCATACGGTGGTCACTACACGTTACCCTTCCGAGCACTTCCACATCTTACACGACGCCAGGGTTTTGGTATATTATGAAGTGTATTTCATTTTTATGCTCCCCGTTGGGGCTCCTCCAGGTTAACTTTCGACTCTCCCGTTTACAGAAGAAAGTATTCATTAGGCGTAGGTTATTCCGTTCTGCAAACTCAACTATTAGGTCACCCCGGCTATTGGTACAGCTCAGACCATAGTCCCCAACTGCCTTGTCTCCAGCCTCATTCTTGCCTACTTTAGCATTGCAGTCCCCCACAACCTCGGTATTCTGTGTTTTTACTTTAGCCATTGCCGATTCCACATCCTCATAGCAGCGTTCCACTGCTTGGTCGTCGTGGCTGGATATGGGCGCATCGCCCTGCAACACCGTGAGCTTGTACCTCTTATTGGGCCTAATTACAAGACCCGCTGCCCTTTCGTTAATGCTATAGTATTCTTCTATGTTGCCAGCTATGCTTTTATTGACTAGAAATCCCAGTCCCAATTCTCTTCTGTCCTCTAGACCCTGGTAACATAAGACGTGTCCATTTTTCACCACCGTAAATGCTTCGCCTGCCCTCCTAACCTCGCTAAGCCCTATTAAATCCCTCTTAATGCCGTATAATTCCTCGAAGAAAACCTCTAGACTCGGTTTGCTAGATGAGGTTGGCGCGTTGAACTTTGCCAGGTTCAGGTTCCATTGGCGGCCGCAAGTGTACCGGAATATTGGAGGAACGCGAACATCATCCTAATCCATAAGAAAGGCGACATGAAGCACTTGAAAAATTACAGGCCGATCAGCTTACTGTCAGTCGTGTACAAAGTACTTACCAAGGTAATTGCTAACAGAATTTGTGAAACCTTAGATCTCAGTCAACCTAAAGAACAAGCAGGTTTCCGTAAAGGTTATTCAACAATGTACCATATTCACACGATCAATGAGGTGATAGAGAAGTGCGCTGAGTATACTGAACCTCTATATATAGACTTCATAGATTATGAGAAAGCATTTGATTAGGTCGAAACCCTAGCAGTTATTCAAGCATTACGAAACCAGGCGGTAGATGAGCATTATGTAAGAATACTAGAGGATATATACACTGGGTCCACAGCTACCATCATCCTCCATAAGGAGAGCAGTAAAATACTTATAAGGAAGGGTGTAAGACAAGGAGACACAATCTCTCCACTGTTATTAACAGCATGTTTACAAGAAGTATTCAGAACGTTGGATTGGGAACAGGTGGGAGTAAGGGTCAATGAAGAATACCTCAGTAACCTTAGATTGTCTGATAAAGTTGCCTTGTTAAGTAACTCGGGCGACGAATTGCAAAGCATGCTTTCCGCACTGAACGAACCGAGTAGAACCGTGGGCTGAAAATTAATATGCAGAAAACTAAAGTAATAAATAATAACCTAGGGACAGCACAGCCTTTTGAGATAGGTGGTGAGGCAGTGGAAGTGGTAAGCGAATATTTCTACATAGGCCAAGTTGTGACCCCAGATACCAACCATGAGGCAGAGGTAATTAGATGTATAAGAATGGGGTGGTGTGCATATGGGAGACATTCTCAGAAAATGAATAGCAGCCTTCCATCGTCGGTGAAGAAGAAAGTGTATGACAGCTGCATCTTACCGGTACTCACCTAAGTGGCAGAAACCTGTAGGCTCCCTAAGAGGGTTCAACCTAAATTGACAATGACTCAGCGTGCACTGGAGCGGGAAATGAAAGGTGTAACATTAAGGGACAAGAAGAGAGCGGAGTGGGTCAGGGAACAAACACTTGTTAAGTACATATTTGTAGAGATTAAGAAGAAGAAATTGACGTGGGCAGGGCATGTAATGCGAAGGCAAGATAACCCCTGGTCATTAAGGGTAACAGAGGGAATCCTTAGAGAAGCAAACGTTCCAGGGGGCGACAGAAAGTTAGATAGAACGAATAATATTATGAAGTTTGTGGGGATAAGTTGGTCACAGTTGCCAACAGACCGAGACAGTTGGAGAATAATGAGAGAGGCCTTTGCCTTGCAGTGGGCGTAGATAGGCTGATGATGATTATTATTATTATGAAGGATGGCCTTGAGTACAGACTGCAACCTTGCAAGGCGTTCGTCGAAAATCCTGGAGAATAACACAATGTCGTAGAAGTATACGAGGTAGGTGTGCCACTTCAGGCCATATAGTACAGTGTCCATGACTTTTGGAACGTTGGTGGTGCGTGCATAGCCTAAACGGCATCACCTTGGACTCGTATAGGCCGTCCGGGGTTATGAATGCAGTCTTCTCTGGATCTCTGCGTCCACTTGAATTTGCGAGTAGCCCGTCCTCAAATCCATCGATGAGAAGTACTTCGCGTGGCAGAGGTGGTCGAGGGCGTCGTCGATTCGCGGCAGGGGGGTACACGTCCTTTTTGGTGATCTTGTTCAATCGCCGGTAGTCAACGCAGAACCTGAGTGTGCCGTTTTTTTCCTTCACGAGTATGACCGGAGCAGCCCACGGACTTTTCGATAGCTGTTTAATGTCGTCGTTGAGCATGTCGTCGAATTGAGTGCGGATGGCTTCGTGCTCGTGTGAAGAGACGCGGTACGGTGACTGTCGGGTAGGTCGGGCCCCATCCTCGGTTATTATCCGGTGCTTCGTCTTAGGTGTCTGACGTAACTTTGAGTTCGACGAAAAACAGTCGCTGTAGAGATGCAGCAAAGCCATAAACTTGTTCCTTTCTTCTTGCGGTAGCGCCCAATTCACGTCAAGGGGATGCGGAAGTTTGAAGGTATCGTCTGGTGCGGGTTCAAAGTCGGCTGCTGCGATCCCGTCACTTGCTTGTTACGTTTCTTCGAGGAACGCGATTCAAGCGCCCTTGTTTAAATGCTGGTACTCCTAGGTGAAATTGGTGACCAAAACTTAGGGATTTGCGGTGCCTAAACCGCGCAATGCCTCTTGCGACAGACCCACCACGGTCGAGAAGCAACCTTTGGTCACTCTCTCCTCGATAGCGTCGACGTCTGGAGCAGCCCCTTCACAGTAGACGGTGAACATCAAGCTCTTGTCGGGTGGCAGGGTGACGTGATCATCGGCGATCCTTACTGCTGCACGGTGTGCAGGGATCGATTCCAGCGTCATGGAGTGATCGGAAGAAAAAGTTTTCGACTTCGTCTGCAGATCGATTATTACGCCGTTGTCCGTCAAAAAGTCTATTCCGCGAATTACGTCGCAGGAGCAGTTAGGCAAAATGACGAACGCCGCTGGGTACGTCGTGCCGTCTATGGTGACGCGCGATGTGCACGTTCGACTTGGCGTCAAGAGTTGGCCTCCTGCGGTGCGTATATGCGGAATGTCCCATCTTGTCGTAACTTTCTTCAGCTTAGACGCGAATGACCTGCTCATTACCAAGTAGTCGCTCCCGTGTCAATGAGGGCGACTACGTCAAAGCTGTCGATGGACAACTGGACGTCGGACGCCGCCTTCCTCGAGTTCCCGGTGCGTCGGGGCGTCGCATCTCGGCTTGTGCGTTTCAAAGGTCAGGCACTCTGCGTCGTCGTTGTCCTCGTCTTTTCAGCGGCCGTCTCGGTCATGTTAGGTATGCGCCGCGACGCGTAGCTGTCGCCGTGTTCGGGAGTCTCGTTACGGTTCCGTCGGATCGTCGGGATGGGGGCATGTCGTGAATCACGGTCTTCGGCATACCCTTCCGTCGTTGGAGGGTTTTCATTTTTCCGCCATTGTGCAACTTCACCTCCAGAATTTGCTGCATTTAGTTTCCTCCGTGTGGGCTGGGCGACATTCCACGCGGGAACTCAGCATTGCTACTCTGGTTTGGCGACTGGAATGGGTTGGGCGACGGCGAACGGTTGAAACGGGCTAGTTTACGGCTGGTGTTGGACAGGTACACTTCGATCACCGATGGGCGCTTGCTGTTTCGGGGGCCGGGTGCGTTGACGGAGAAGCCTCGCAAAACGAGCCTTCTGTAGGGGCAGCGACGGTAGATGTGGTCGGCCTCTCCGCTGTGGTAGCACAGCGAGAGATTGTCGGACTTTTGCCAAACCTCGGTCTTTTTTGGTGCAGGGGGTTGCACCACAGGTGGTAGGGCCCGCGACAGGGGACGACGGTACGGAGCCTCGTGACGAAAGGCCGCAGGTGGGCGAGGGCGACGCACAGCAGCCGTGTAGGACATGTCTTGCCGCTCGCGAGGTGCTAGTGGCGTCGTTGAAGTTCCCAGCGCTTGCTGCATTTCTTCTCTAATGACGTCGGTAAGAGAAGCGCCTTGTGGTTGCGGCGGGGTTGGGAGCCGTTTCCGCAGCTCCTCCCTCACTATTTCGTCGATAGGCTCGCGTAGGCTATCTCCGGGAATGCGCATGCTGTCGACGCAATTCGCATTGTGTGTGCCAACAAAGTTCCGGTCGTACTGCTTAGCACGCGTTTCGATGGCTTTCTCAATGGTGCTGGCTTCGGGCACGATTTCGGCGATGGTCTTTGGCGGATTTCGGACCAGTGCAGCATAAAACGGTTCCTCCTCCACACCGCGCATTAAGAAGCGCAAGTACTTTTCTGCCGTCATTTCGGGGTCCGCGCGGCGAAATAGCTGCTTAATCTCCTCAACGAAGATCACGACCCCTTTGTTGGGGTGTTGCGTGCACGTTTCCAACAAAAGGGCGGCTCGTTCTTTTCGCACGATAGTAGCGAATGTTTTGAGGAACTCGCTCCGAAAGATTGTCCAGTTTGTTAAGGAGCTTTCATGGTTCTCAAACCACGTTCAGGCCGTATCTTCTAAATAGAAGAAAACGTGGTGGAAAGTTTCGTCGTCATCCCACCTGTTAAAGATGCGGACACGCTCCACTTTCTCCAACCAGTCATCAGAGTCTTCTCCGGGGGATCCGGGGAACGATGGTGGTTCCCGGGGCTGTTGAAGAACAAGGGCAGGATTGGTAGTGCTGGTCATGGTGTCTGCGTTGATCATGGTTGTGGTCATGACGTCTTCTGTCTTCACTTTATCCGGATGTAGTCCAAACTCCGGCTGAAGACCTTGCTGTCGGCGGCTGGAACGAGTGGGACTTGCTTGTTGGCTTGACCTGGGATTAGGGTTCATGTACCCCGCAACTCCATCAGATGTCACGAAGCCACAGACGCAGTTGTCTTCGAGGAAAACACGATTATAGGAGCGAACTTGTGCTCCCCTAACAACTCAAAGAATACAGAGGCCGCGAAGCAGCAGTCAACAAAGTGACGTACGCATGCGAGCTACGGCGAGTCGAATACCCCGGCGTCTGTTCTGCAGGCTTATTATCTTTCGGCACGCGTGGTTCTCGAACTGTCGATTCACATCTAGAACATCAAATCCGAGAAGATTATTGTGGGTTGTTGACGTTAGATCGGAATGCGCTCCCTATAAGAACAGATGACACATGCGGCACAGAAAGAAAGAATGGTACACGCACTTCCCTTAGCTCAGAGATAACACAGACCGGCGTAACCGGGCGGCCAAAGCAAAACACAAAAAAAACAATGCATAGTTCACGGCAATATATTTGGTCTAATCAGTGAACGAATTCAGCAAAAAGTATGTATAAATCTCTAAATAGAAACTTCGTGTGCCCCACATTATCGGTACCAAAATGGGATAAATAGTTCGAGAGGAAGGATATTGTTACGTCCGAGAGGGATTTATTAAGGCAAGAGCGCAGGCTCTGAAGGCAGGGAAAAGTCAAGCACCGTTGAGCACAACGCGGGCAGCTGTCCGGCTTGTTCTTCCTCTAGTCCATAAACCCCAGCTCCCGCATCCTCTTTCTCCTCTTCAGCTGATCCAATCCACTTGGCCAAGCCAATGTTGCAGATTTGGATTACCAGACTTGGTAATGAAGAACTATACTGGTTTTCCTGTGGGAAATATTTCCCTGCGGTTAGGCAGCATGCATGGTCAGGACCCCAAGCTGCGGTCATAATGAGGATTACGTATTTTAGTCTGACAGCCCCATAAACTAAAATCCAAAGTAATTCGAGGTGGGGTACTTTATGAGTAACGGCAGATTCCAGTAAGTAAAACAGTGCTTAGAGTGTCTGCATAATTGTGTATACCAGGCAAGAGATCCGTGTTCAATCGCAGTTATAAAATATTTTGAAATTACGCCTTAGAAGTCAGTTCAACCAACCCATTAGTGAAATTCTTTGGTGGTACTCATTGGTAACAAGAAGGACTTTGGTAATTTTGGAGAATTGTGATCAATGTGATCAATACGGCATTGGTCACTGCATATATTCTAAAAAATCACTTTTGTGTTGCCAACAGATCTTGGCAGACTAACTCATGAGTCCACTCACACTGACCCTTTTGGATTCCAACTCATGTGTGAATTCGAGTTTGACTGAGCGCGAGGCTAGTGTGTCATCCTGAATTTGAGCATAGTGAGCCCCAGTGAGTTTGATCCTGACTAAGTTTGCGGTACGATTGAGACCAATTGGAGCCCGTTTTGAGTTCTTAAAAGATTTTGAGTTATGGGTATATTTTGATTTTGTCGTCGATTTTGAGCGTGAGTACGTTTTGATTCCCGAGTACATTTTGGGTTTGAGTACATTTTGAATTTCCGTAGATTTTCAGTTGTAAGTTTGTTTTAAGTTTTCGCCAGAGAGATTTCTGAGTTTTGTGGATACTTTGAGTCTCAGTTAACGTAGATATGTGGCTCAGCAATGAGTCTGCGTTTCAGTGAGTGGTGATTCTCAAATAAATTTGTAATCGAGTTTGAGTGAGCCGTGCCAATTTTCCCTAGTTTTACCTGCCAACAACTGCCCATTTTAAAAAGCTGTATTACTTCAATTATATCTCGTGACATTGCGAATCTTTGCGTCAGCATCACGACCAGCGTCACTTCTGGTAGGGCTACGTATTGAGAAGATGTAATTACTTGTTCGTTAGAAAACAAAATCTTCGCAGATAAAGATAGACACGAAATATAGACTAGGCCTCCAGATACGCTGCAAGAAGGTGCTCATTCCGTTCCCCTCACCTAAGCCTTAGCGTCGACATCGCCAAAATTATTAGGCAGCGTCAGTGTTTTTTTCCCATTTGAACTGAACTGCGCAAGTTTTGGCCGTGCTGTGTGTGCAAAAGAAAAAAATTTAGCAACGCAAACCTACTTTCAAAGTTCAATCAGGGCGCGCGCTTTTTTTGGCTGACTGAAGTTCCTAATTTCATTAGATTTTTGTTTTGCAGGACTCTAGGTTCATGTTTTTAAAAGGTACAAGCTCTGGTAATTTTTTTACACTTCTGTTTCGCTACAGTTCTGGCAACATTCTTTTGAAGACAATATCGAGGAATATAGTTTATGCTGCCATTGTGGGTGCTATATAATGATTTCTTATTCTGGCCTTATGTGTAGTCCACTAACTTTTAAATTACGGAAAATAACTTTTTTTATCTCGCCGGAGGGGTTATTTACTCTTGCAATTTTTCCATACTCATACGCTTTTACACAAATGTATAACGAAGAGGTTGAGTTTTTATTTCCTGTCTTGTTTCTAGGTTATTGGCTTATACACTCTGTGATACCTAAAAACCGGAGCGTAGCGGTCAGCATTGCACTGATGTATAGAATTGTGTGCTCATCAAAATTTCAGAGGTGATACATGAGAGCGTGGTGGAAGTAAATTTCGGGAAACAATATAAGCAGCAAGAAGTCGGTTTTCAGCTCTCATTGCATTCAATTTCAGCATAAGGTTAGGTATGTAGAATATTGCCACGAATCATGTATGAGTTTGATTATTTATAGTTTGTTTTTACTGCCGGGCCACACCCGGCTGTGTTATCTGCGTTCCAAACGAAGCCCGTCTCACATTCTTTACTTTTATGCCGCACGGGCTATCACTTTCAGATAAACAGACTGTTTCGCCTAAGGCCACTAGCCCAGAATAATCTTCTATGATCTACAATCTTCTGGATGTGAATCTACGTTTCTAGAAATACTTGTGCCGAAAGATAAAAGCCTGCACAGCAGACGCCGCGGCATTCGATTCTGCGACGTTCGCCGTCACACGTCACTTTGTTGACCGCTGTTTCGCCGCCTCTGAATTCTTTTTAGTGGTTGGGGGAGCACAAGTTCGCTCGAATAAACTTGTTTCTTTTCCAAAACAACTGCGTCGTAACAGGCTTCGTGACATCTGGTAGAGGTGCGGGGTACGCACCCTTTATGACGACCTCTGCAAGCCGCCAGCCCAGTCCAAGTCGAGCCAGCCTCCGACTGCACGGATTGCCACCCGAGGTCGGTCTTCTACCAGAAGGGCCCACGAGGAGGAACGCTGCAACCAACACCATGGTGCAAGAACGAGCTTCGCCAATCGTCCTGCAGCAGCTCCAAGTCGCTACCCTTAACGACGTGATTAGAGAAGTGCAACAAGCGTTGGGAACTTCTACGCTATCCGAAGTACCCCTAGAGCCACAAGCTATGACATACTCCGCGGCTGTTCGTCGGCCCTGCCCTGCTACAACACGCCGTCAAGAGGCCCCGCCGTACCGCCACCCACTGTCACCCGCCCGACCCACGGTAGCCCGAAACCAGACGCCGAGGAAGACGGACGTATGGCGAACTCCCGATAACCGTCCTCTGTGTTACCAATGCGGAGAGACCGACCAGATCTACCGTCGCTGCCCATACAACAGACTCGGACTGCGTGGTTTCTCCGTCGACGCACCTCGCCCTCTCCCTGGCCAACCACCACGTGAGATCGACGAATATCTATCTGAAACGAGCCGTGGCCCAGCGCGTTTCAACCATTCCCCGTTGCCCTACACATACCAATCGCCGAACTGCCATAGCAACGCCGACTTCCCCGTGGAGGGTCCCCCATCCCACGCGGGGAAACTAAAAGCAGCAACTTCTGGAGGCGAAGTTGGTCTACGGCGAAAAACCGGAAACCCTCCAACGACGCAAGGACGCGCTGAAGATAGTGATTCACGACATGCCCTCATCCCGACGATCCGACCTAACCCTGACGAGACTCCCGAACACGACGAAACCTATACGGCGCGACGCGTACCCGACCTGACCGAGTTGTCCGCTGAGAAGACGACGACAACGACGAAGCACAGTACCCAACCGTCAACACGCACAAGCCGAGATGCGACGCCCCGGCACACCCGGAACTCGATGAAGGCGGCCTCCGACGTCAAGGTGTCCATCGACGGCTTTGATGTAGTCGCCCTCATAGACACGGGAGCCGACTACTCCGTAATGAGCGGACCATTTGCGTGTAAGCTGAAGAAAGTTATGAACAGATGGGACGGTCCACACATACGCAAAGCAGCAGGCCACCTCGTGACGCCAACTGGAACATGCACATCGCGCGTCACCGTAGACGGCACGACGTACCCTGCAGTGCTCGTCATTTTGCCCAACTGCTCCCGCGACGTAATTCTCGGAATGAACTTTTTGACAGACAACGGCGCAATAATTGATGTGCAGACCAAGTCGATAACGTTTTCCTCCGATCCCTCCATGACGCTTGAATCGAAGCCTGCACACCGAGCCGGCGTAAGCATTGCCGATGATTACGTCACCCTTCCACCCCGCACAAGCTTGATGGTCACCGTCTACTGTGAAGGTGCTGCTCCCGACGTCGATGCTATCGTGGGGAGTGACCAAAGGTTGCGTCTCGACCGCAGTGTGTCTGTCGCAAGAGACATTGTGCGGTTTCGGCACCGCAAATCCCACGTTTGGGTCACCAATTTCACCGATGAGTACCAGCATTTAAACAAGGGCGCTTGAATTGCGTTCCTCGAAGAAACGCAACAAGCAAGTGACGTGATCGCAGTCGCCGACTTTGAACGCGCACCGGAAGATACCCTCAAGTTTTCGCATTCCTTCGCCGTGAATCCGGCGCAACCTCAAGAACAACAGAACAAACTATTGGCTTTGCTGCGTCGCTACAGCGAGTGTTTCTCGTCGAACTGGAAACTATGTCAGACACCTCTACCAAAGCACCGAATAATAACCGAAGATGGAGCCCTACCTACCTGACAGCCACCGTACGGCGTCTATTCCCACGAGCGGGAAGCCATCCGGACTCAAGTCGATGACATGCTCAGCGGCAACATAATACAGCCATCGAAGAGTCCGTGGGCTGCGCCGGTCGTACTCGTGAAGAAAAAGGACGGCACTTTAAGGTTCTGCGTTGACTACCGGCGACTGAACAACATCACAAAAAGGACGTGTACCTCCTGCCATGAATCGACGACGCCCTGGACCACCTCTGCCACGCGAAGTACTTCTCATCGATGGATCTGAAGACCGGCTACTGGCAAATTGAAGTTGACGAGAGAGACCGAAAGAAGACTGCATTTATAACCCTGGATGGTCTGTACAAGTTCAAGGTGATGCCGTTTGGGCTGTGCACGGCGCAAGCAACGTTTCAAAGAGTCATGGACACTGTTCTAGCTGGCCTGAAGTGGCACACCTGCCTCCTCTACCTCGACGACATTGTGGTATTCGCCCGGACTTTCGATGAACACCTTGCAAGGTTGGAGTATGTACTCTAGGCTATTCGCTCGTCGGGGTTAACGCTGAAGCCCGAAAAGTGCCGCTTCGCTTACGAGGAACTCAATTTTTTGGGACACGTCGTCCAAGTCACGGGAGCCCTGCCTGACACAGCGAAAACATCAGCCATAGCGAACTTCCCAAGACCGAAAGACAAAAAGAGCATGCGAAGATTTCTCGGACTGTGAGCATACTACCGGCGCTTCGTCGCAAGATTCGCACGCAACGCAGAGCCACCCACGCGCCTGAAAAAAGATAGCACCCCTTTCTCCTGAAAAAACGCTCAATAAAAAGCATTCTGCGAGCTGAAACAACGCCTGAAAAACACGCCCATGCTCGCTCATTTCGACAAAAACGCTGAAACGGAAATCCACACGGACGCCAGCGATATAGGTTTGGGGGCCGTCTTAGTTCAAAAGCAAAGCGGGTGCGAAAAGGTAATCGCCAATGCAAGCCGTGGTCTGTCGAATGAGGAGCAAATCTGCTCTGCTTGCGAAAAAGAGTGCCTGGCAATCATATCGGCCATTTCAAAATTTCGCCCATACGTGTATGATAAACCATTGAAGATTGTGACAGACCACCATGCGCTGTGTTGGCCCGCCAATTTGAAGGACACCTCTGGCCGTCTTGGGCGGTGGAGTTTGCGCCTGCAAGAGTTCGACGTTACAATCGTCTACAAATCTGGCAGGAAACACTCCGACGCCGACTGCCTGTCCCGCGACAACGTCGACCCACCACCACAAGACTACGATGAAGATAGCGCGTTCTTCGGGGTTGTTACGGAGAGCGACATAGCCGCCCAGCAGCGTGGCGACCCCGACTTGCGCATAACGATCGACTACCTCAAAGGGAAGGTCGAAACGTCGCCCTGCCTATAGCGTTCAAGCGGAACTTGCCAGCTTTCGGCCTGAAAAACTCCGTCCTCGGGAAGACTTTCACCCCCGGATCGAGAACGAATTATCTACTTGTCATCCCCGGAGACCTTCGTGACAAAATTTTGGAAGCATTCCACGACGACTCGTCTTCCATACATCTCTGCACAGCTCGCACTATTGCAAAAATTAAGGCGAAGTACTTCTGGCCCGCTTTACATCCGACGTCAGCAACTACGTTCGGAGTTGCCGTGACTGCCAGCAATGAAAGACGCCGCCGACAAGACCCGCCGGATTTCCGCAACCGATCGCCGTCCCGTCGAGGCCCTTTCAACAGATTGGATGGGCCTTCTAGTCCCGTTCCCTACGTCACGATCAGAGAACAAGTGGATTGTTGTAGCGACAGACTACATGACGCGCTACGCAGAGACCGCCGCTCTTCCGAGGGGGACTGCACAAGAAGTCGCCAACTTCTTTATAAACCAAGTTGTGCTGCGACATGGAGCCCCTGAAGTCGTAATCACGGACCGCTGAACGGCCTTTACCGCGGAGTTGATGCAAGGAATCTTACGCTACAGCAACACGGATCACCGAAAAACGACGGCGTACCACCCTTAAACGAACAGACTAACGGAACGTCTGAACAAGACGATTGCGGATATGCTGTCATGTACGTCAACGTTGAACATAGGACTTGGGACGAAGTCCTCCCGTATGTCACGTTTGCGTACAATACAGCGACGCAGGAAACTACGCAGATGACACCGTTCGAGCTTGTCTACAAAAACGGCCGACTACGATGCTCGACGTAATGCTTGCGCATGTAGAAGACGACGACCTTAACGCCGACGTCGAAGGATATCTTCAACGTGCGGAGGAGCCCCGATAGCTCGCTCGAGTTCGTATAACGGACCAGCAGCTGGTGGATTCCGGCCGCTACAACCTCCGACGCTGAGACGCCGAGTGCCAACCAGGGGACTGTGTGTGGGTTTGGACTCCCATCCGTCGACGCGGACTAAGTGAGAAGCTTCTGGGACGGTACTTCGGACCCTACCAGATTCTACGACGTGTCGGCCAACTTACCTACCAGGTTATCCCAGATGGTGATTCCGGAACATCACGACGACGCACGCAGCCCGAAGTCGTCCACGTAGTTCGCTTGAAACCTTACTGTGCAATATGACGAACGTTTTTTTCTTGTTCTTTCGGATTGTGTTTTATTTTAGCATCGGGTCGATGCACTCTTAGAGGGGTGGTAACGCCGCGAATCATGTATGGTTTAGATTATTTATTGTTTGTTTTTACTGCCGGGTCACGCCCGGCTGTGTTATCTGCGTTCCAAACGAAGCGCGTCTTACATTCTTTACTTTTATGCCGCACCGGCTATCACATTCAGATAAGCAGACTGTTTCGCCCTAACGCCAGTAGCCCAGAATAATCTTCTGTGATCTACAATGTTCTGGATGGGAATCGACGTTTCTAGAAACACTTACACTGATAGATAAAAGCCTACACAGCAGACGCCGCGGCATTCGATTCTGTGACGTTCGCCGACGCACGTCACGGTGTTGACCGCTGTTTAGCCGCCTCTGTATTCTTTGGAGACGTTAGGGGAGCCCACGTTTCCTCCAATAACTTGTTTATTTTCCTAAACAACTGCGTCGTCCCTGGCGTCGTGACAATATTTATGGTCCGTGGTGCTGCTAACCATTCAGCTCGAGCCATTGCTTTTTAGGATCATGACCCATGAATCGTTAGGCTGGCCTACCTCATCCACAAATACTGCGTAATAGTGTTATTCACTACAGATTTATTTATACTACCGCTGACTCTTCCAGGATCGCCACAAAATTTTCCCCAACCAGCCAGTTGTCGACCGCAGCAATCAACTAGAGGTAAGAGTCACTGCCAAACTGTCTTTTCTACTCATTCCCTGTAATTCACTTGGGCAAATTTCAACAGAGAAGCCAAAAGACGCAGTGTGCAGCATTTCTGTTCTAGATCAATAAGAAGGAAGGTCGTATTCTTAACTTTCCACGGAAAACCAAAAGCCTGGTGCGCACCGTTGCCAAAAACGTTTTCCAAGGTGGCAATTTTGAGGAGACCTTATATACGGATGCAATTATATGAAGGGAATACCCACAAAAAACAGTGTGAAGATCTCGTTAATAAACATAGCATGATACCATAGAAAAATGTAAATTGTGTTCAATTGGCAGCCACATGCAGCAGAAAAAATGCTCACAAAAAGTAGTTAATTTGGTTATTGGCACAATTCCAACAATGATAATTTTCTCTTCAAACTCAAGGCTTTTTTGTATTTGACTAAGGTTTTACATGCAAGGGATGGCCAAACCACTATCGTCATTCTATGGCTCCTGAGGAGACTAATTTTCAATTGTTTTCTCAGAATAAATGCTATAATTGCATGGTTTTCTGAACTTGTCACATTTCTCTCGAGGCTGGGGAAAGTTGCTTTTGCATTACCGAAGGCAACTTTGCTTGTTATTCCTAGCGAAGGTATTTTCTGCTAGAGAAAAAGGCCGTTGCAGGGCAAAGTAAAGAATTGTGCTGAGTTTTTTGTTTGCAAAACAAATCCGGCTCTTTAGGAGATGTGTGACAGTAATAAAACTAAAATATTTCCGCAATACTTAAAGACACATTAGGTATTGCATGCCGCCTAAAGTTGCACACGGATGTCCTTATTGAAACCTGCGGTGTGTGTTACAAGTCGGTTTGTCGGTTTGCTGAACAATGTTTCTACTATTATTCCTCGTCCGTGAACGTGGGGGCAGGAGCCAACAACTTGACTTCTTTATCGTGGTGGTGTTTAATTAGAGTGAGGGTACGAACAACAATGTTGTCAGAGTGCTCCTAAATGAATAGGCCACTACCAATAAAAGTCCGCAATAAGGAGAAATAATGTCATTAGAATCAAGGTTTAGTGATATGCCCTCTAAATCTCAAGTGAAATATATTTGAGAGGATTATTCACTAATATTGCACCGAACGACTGATATATGTTCTTTTCCATGGCATCAAAGATGAAATTCGGGCACTTTATCCTGATAGAGATTTATTGAATTGTAGGGATTCATCATGCACGCTGCAACTATGCTTTTGTATACAAAAAAATCTGCGCTATCACCATGGATGGTTGGACATGTCCCGAGTGGTTCCAAAGTAAGGCTGTTTTTTGGAAGTATAAGTGTTTTTACTTGAATTTTTTCTGTAGTGTGTCGGCAAGCACTGTGCGGAACAGAAGCATGCGTGTTTAGCGTAGAGTACGCTTCTTCTTCCAAAAATAGCATAAGTTGAATAGGGAAGCCATTCAAGTTTTGGTAGGTTAGACGTAGTTGTAGATGAAAGTAAATGTACGTATGTGTAGGTGATATCCTCTTCGATAATCTATAAAGAAAGCCACTGGCATAAAATATATCTTATGACGTGAGCGGTTCCAGTGGATAAAATTATGATACATATATTTTGTCTAATGAGTGAACGAATTCAGCAAAAAGTATGTAGAAATCTCGAAATACAGACTTGGTGTGGCCCACATTGTCGGTACCAAAATGGGTGAAGTATTCGAGAGGAAGGCTATGAATGATGAACTATCGAGGTTTTTCTGCAGGAAATATTTCCCTGTGGTTTGGCAGCAAGCATGATCAGGACCCCAAGCTGCGGGCATAATGTGGAGCGCGTTTTGTAGTCCGAAAGCACCATAACTTCAAAGCCAAAGTCATTCGAGAAGGGGTAGTTTATGAGTAATTGCGGACTCCAGTAAGTAAACGAGTGGTCAGAGTGACGGCATAATTGTGTATACCAGGCAACAGATCTGTGTTTAATAGCATTTATAAATATTTGGAAAATACGCCTTCGATGTCACTTTACCGACCCATTTTGGAAATTCTTTGGTGGTCTTCATTCGTAACATAAAATGTTTTAACTAATACTTCACAATCAGTAATCAATGTTATCAATACTGTATTGCTCTTTGTATGTGCCCGAAAATTCACATTTGTGTATTGCCAACAGATCTCGGCAGACTAACCCATGAGTCCACTTACTCACTCTCTTGGATTCGAACTCATGTGCGAGTTTGAATATGACTGAGCGCGATCCATTGTGTCATTTTGAGTTTGAGCGTAGTGAACCCAACTGAGTTTGATCCCGACTAAGGTTTAGTAAACCTGAGACCATATGATTTCCTAGGCTGTTCTGTGTTCTTAGTACACTTCGAGTTATGAGTATATTTTGAGGTTATAGTCGACTTTGTGTGTGAGAACATTTTGATTCCTGAGTTTGTTTTGGGTTTGAGTGCATTTTGTGTGGATATATTTTGAACTTTTAGTCGATTTAACGCGTGAGTACATTAGGAGTCCTCAGTACATATTGGGTTTGAGCATATTTTGAGTTTCAGTGTATTTTCAGTTCAGTTAATTTTGAGTTTTCGCCGGAGGATGTTCTGAGTTTCAGTTAGCGCAGATGTGCGAGCTCAGTAATGAGTGGTGGTTGTAAAATAATAAATTTGTAATTGGGTTTGAGTGTGTCGTGCCAAATTTATATAATTTTGCTACCAATAACTCATCATTTTATTAAAATCTATTATTTCACTTGATTCTCGTAACAATGCAGAACATGGCATCAGTGTCACGACCACGCACAACCCATGTCCTGATAGGGCTAAGCATTGAGAAGATATACTTATTGTTCTTTACAAAAGAAAAATTTCCCAGATAACGACAGGCGCGAAATATAGACTAGCTACCAGATACGCTGCAAGAAGGTGCTCATTCCGTTCTACTTCCCTGAGCCTAAGTGTGGACGTCGCCGAAATTATTACGCAGCGTCAGTGTCTTTTCCCTTTTGAACTGAACTCGTCGTGCTTTGGGCGTGCTGTGTGTGCAAAAAAAATATTTGCCAGTCAAAGCTAATTTAAACAGTTCAAACAGGGCGCCAGCTTTTCTTGCATAACTCAAGTGCCCAATATTTTTTGAGTTTCGCTTTGCGCGACTCTAGGTTTATGGTTTGTTTAAAGTTACAAGCTGCAGAAGTTTTTTTTACACTTCTATTTGGCTATAGTTCTGACAACAATCCTTTGATGTCAATATAACGGATAATAGTTTTAGGTGGCATTGCGGGCGCTATATTCAGGAGTTTAGTATTCTGGTCTTATGTGTAGTCCAATAACATTTGTATTACGTATAATTAGATTATTTTGGGCCAACTGAAGGGGTTATTTATACCTTGCGCAATTCTCACAGACTCGTACGGATTTATACAAAAATATAAAATGGTGAGATTGCGTTTTTATATTTGTGGCTTGTTCCTAGGTGGTTGGCTTATACACCTGTGATACAAAAATACAAACCGGAGCGTTGCGTTCAGCATAGCACTGATGTATGGGATTGTGTGGTCATACAATTTTCAGAGGTGATACATGAGAGCGTGGTGGTAGTAAATTTCGGGAAACAATATAAGCAGCAACAAGTCTGTTTTCAGCTCTAATTACATTCAATATCTGCGTAAGAATAGGTATGTAGAATATTTATGGTCGGTGGTACTGCTAACCATTCTGCGCGAGCCATTGATAGTTATGATAGTGGCCAATGAATTGTCAGGCTGGCCTGCCTCATCCACAAATTGCACAATAGTGTTTCCTACTACAGATTTATTTATACTATCACAGCCTCTTCCAGGGTGGCGACATAAATTTTCACCAACCAGCCAGTTGTCGACAGCAGCATTCAACTAGAGGTAAGTCACTGCCAACCTGTCTTTTCTACTCGTTCCCCATTGTTCATTTAGGGAAGTTTGAACAGAGAAGCCAATACACGCAGTGTGCAGCATTTCTTTTCTAGATAAATAAGAAGGAAGCTCGTTTTCTTAACTTTCCAGGGAAACCCAAAAAACTGGTGCGCACAGTTGCCAAAAACGTCTTCCGAGGTAGCAATTTTGTGGCGACCATATATAAGGATGCAGTTACATAAAGAGAATACCCACAAAAAAACAGTGGTAATTTACATTATTGAACATCGCATGATACCATAGAAAAATGCAAATTGTGTTGAATTGGAAGCCACATGCACAAGAAAAAATGCTCAGAAAAAGCCTTTATATTTGGTTATAAGCACAATTTCAATAACTCTCTCTTCAAACTCAGCAGGCTTTTTGTGCAGTTGACCGAGGTTTTCATGCGACAGAAGGCCACTGTCGTCATTCTCGGTGACCTGAGTTGACTAATGTTCAAAAGTTTTCTGAGAATAAATTATATACTTGCACGGTTTTCTGAACTTGTCACATTTCTCTCAACACTGGGGAAAATTGCTTTTGCATTAACAAAGGCAACTTTGCTGGTTATTCTAATTGAAGGTTGTGGTAATCCCGCAATAGTGGTGGTGGACAATCCCGCGCGATGGACATGTGCCGGCTGAGGACGAGGAGGTGGCGCGAGAGGAGCGAGGATGGACATGGCGGACTCGGCTGGGCGACGTGTGTGCAGCCGGATCGGCTGAGCGGTGTACCTTGGCGTAGCGGGACTCCAAGTAAAGGTGTGATCGAGGGGGCTCAGTGTCCTTCTGGGGAACTGCGGCCGGGTGCAAGAACCCCGGTACCACATTTGGCGCCCAACGTGGGGCCGGCCGTGGTTCCTAGGAAGGGCATTGTGGTCTTCTTCCTCGTTTTGGTGTTCCGCGGCAAATGTGACCGACAGCTCGCTGAAGATGTGGTCAGACACGATAGACCTGGCGGACCAGTCTCTGGTCGTGGACATCTCGGATGCCCTCAGCGAGAGGGACAAGGTCAAGTTCACTGTCCACACCAAGACGACGCTGTCGGACTTCCAGAAGCCGGAGTTCTCTGTGCTTCGGCAGCACGAGGAGTTCATCTGGCTCCATGACGCCCTGGAGGAGAGCGAGGACTACGCCGGGATGATCATTCCCCCGTTCCCTCCGTGGCCAGACTTCGACGCCTCGCGGGAGAAGCTCCAGAAGCTCGGCGAGGGCGATGGCTCCATGACCAAGGAGGAGTTCGCCAAGATGAAGCAGGAGCTCGAGGCGGACAGCTGCTGACGACCGCGCCGGACACCACCACCCGCGGAGCAAGGCCCGCGGACAGGACCTTGCCACGTTTGGACCTCTGCAAGGACCCCCGGGTCTTAGGAGGTCACCTGTGGCACCGGTCTACTGCCATCCGGGCTGAGCCGTGGGAGTCCCTCGAGAGTACCGACGCGACCCGCGGAGCAAGGCCCGCGGACAGGACCTTGCCACGTTTGGACCTTCTGCAAGGACCCCCGGGTCTTAGGAGGCCACCTGTGGCACCGGTCTACTGCCATCCGGGCTGAGCCGTGGGAGTCCCTCGAGAGTGCCGAGGACTGCAGCCGAGGGCAGCCAGCGTCGGCCTTTTCTTCGGAGGGGGGGAGAGTGTGGTAATCCAGCAATAGTGGCGGTGGACAATCCCGCGCGATGGACATGTTCCGGCGGAGTATGAAGATGTGGCGCGAGGTGAGATAGGATGGAACAGGGCGGACTGGGCTGGGCAGTGGACCTTGGCGGAGCGGCACTCACAGTAAAGGTGTGATCGAGGGGGCTCAGTGTCTCTCTGGGGAATCGCGGCCGGGTGCAAGAACCCCGGTACCACAAGGTATTTGCTGCTAGAAAAAATGGCCGCTGCAGGGAAAAGTAAAAAAATATCATAAGTTTTTTGTATGCAATATAAACCCGGGTCTTTAGGAGAAGAGCGGACAGCATTACATATAAAATATTTTTGCATTTCTAAAAGCAACACTAGGTATTGCATGCCGCCTCAAGTTGCACAGGGATCTTCTTATTGAAACCTGCGGTGGGTGTTAAGAGTCGGTTTGTGGAATTTCGGTTTGTTGAATAATGTTTCTACTATTATTCCTCGTCTGTGAATGGGTGGGTAGGAGCGAACAACCTCACTTATTTATGGTGGTGTTGTTTAATTAGAGTGAGGGTAGGAAGAAGAATGTTGTCGGAGTGCTCCGAAATGAATAGGACACTAGCGATTCAAGTCCGCAATAACGAGGAGTAATGTCATTAAAATCAATGTTTAGTGACATGCCACCAAATCGCAAGTGAACGATACGTAAGAGGATTATTCACTAATGTGCATCGAACGACTGATATATGTACTTTTCCAGGGCATAAAAGGTGAAATTCAGGCACTATATCACGATAGAGATATATTGAATTGTAGGAATCCATCATGCACCCTGCAACAATGCTATTGTATGCAAACAAATCTGCGCTATCATCATGGATGGTACGGGACGTATCCCGAGTGGTTTCAACGTGAGGCTGTTTTTTGGAAGTATTCAGGGTTTTTTGGTTGAAGCACTGTGGGGAATAGAAGCACGCCTGCTAAAGGTAGAGTACGCTTCTTCCAAAGATAGCACAAGTTGAATAGTGAAGCCATTCAAGTTGGGGGAGGTTAGACGTAGTTGTAGATAAAAGTAAAAGTATGTATGAGTAGGTGATATAATCTTCCATAAGCAATAAAGATACCACTGGCAAAATATTTTTGGTTTGACGTAAACGGTTCCCTAGGCTAAAATTGCGATACTGTATTTGGTCTACAGAGTGAACGAATTCGGCAAAAACTATGTGAAATTATCCAATTACAAACTTGCTGTGGCCCAAAATGTCGGTACTGAAATGGGCGAGCAGCTGGAGAGGAATGCAATGAATGATAAACTATCGAGGTTTTTCTGCAGGAAATATTTCCCTGTGGTTAGGAAGCAAGCGTCATGAGAACCCGAAGCTGCGGGCATAATGATGAGCGCGTTAATTAGTCTGAAACCAGCATACAAAAGCCACAGTTATTCAAAAAGGGTTAGTTTATGAGTAATAGCCGACTCCAGTAAGTAAAGGAGTAGTTAAAGTGTCGGCCTAATTGTGTATACAAGGCAAGACATCTGTCTTGATTCACAATTAAAAATATTTGGAAAATACGCCTTCGATGTCACTTTAACCGACCCATTTTGGAAATTCTTTGGTGGTCTTCTTACGTAACAAAAAATGTTTTAAGTAATATCTAACAATCAGTAATAAATGTTATCAATACTGTATTGCTGTTTGTAAGTGCACGAAAATTAATATTTGTGTATTGCCAACATATCTCGGCAGACTTACCCATGAGTCCACTTACTCAGATTCTTTTGGATTGAAACTCATGTGTGAGTTTGAATTTGACTGAGCGCGAGGCCATTGTGTCATTTTGAGTTTGAGCCTAGTGAACCCAAGTGAGTTTGATCCCCACTCCGTTTTAGTAAACCTGAGACTAAATGATTTCCGAGGCCGTTCTGTGTTCTTAGTACACTTTGATTTATGATTATATGTTGAGTTTTTGGTCTACTTTGAGTGTGAGAACATTTTGATTCCTGAGTTCGTTTTGGGTTTGAGTACATTTTGAGTTATGGGTACATTTTGAGTTTTTAATCGATTTAGCGCGTGAGTATATTTCGGGCCCTGAGTACATATTCTGTTTGAGCACATTTTGAGGTTCAGTACATTTTCAGTTGAGTTCGTTTTGAGTTTTCGCCAGGGGGATTTCTGAGTTTCATTTAGCGTAGATGTATAGCTCAGCAATGAGTCTGAGTTTCAGTGAGTGGTGGTTCTACAAAAAAATTTGTAATTGGGTTTGAGTGAGTCGTGCCAAATTTACAGAGGTTTCCTACCAATAATTGCTCATTTTGCAAGTTTTATTACTAAACTTGTTTCTCGTAACATTGCAAAACATGGCATCAGTGTCACAACCACGCATAACCCATTTCCTGATCGGGCTAAGCATTGAGAAGATGTAATTACTTGTTCGTTACAAAAAGAAAATTTTTGCAGATAATGACAGGCGCGAAATATAGACTAGGCCACCAGGTATGCTGCAAGCAGGTGCTCATTCCGTTCTACTTCCTTGAGACTAAGCTTCGAAATCGCCGAAATTAATACGCAGTGTCAGTGTTTTTTTTTTCATTTGAACTGAAGTCTGCAAGATTTGCGTGCTGTGTGTGCAAAAAAAACTTTTGCCCAGGCAAACCTACTTTAAAACGTTCAATCAGGGCGCGAGCTTTTCTAGGCTAACTGAAGTTCAAATTTTGTTCAATTTTCGCTTGGCGCGACACTAGGTTTATGTTTTGTTTAAAGTTACAAGCTGCATAAAATTTCATTACACTTACATTTCGCTCTAGTTCTGACAGCATTCTTTTGAAATATATATCGAAATATAGTTTTATGTGGGAATAGGGGGCGCTATATCGATTGGTTTAATATTTTGGGCTTATGTGCAGTCCAGTAACGTTTGAATTATGTATATTTACATTATTTTAGGCAAACTGAAGCGGTTTTTACTCTCGCAATATTCACAGAGTCGTATGCTTTTATACAAAAGCAGGGTATACCGACAGAAAAGCACGCGACGAAAGGGCACGCGACAGAAGAGCACCGTCTTAACAGCACGGCGTCAAAAGGGCACGGGACAAAACAGCACGAGACAGAACAGCACAGCGTCAGAAGGGCACAGCGCCAAAAACGCACACGAGAAAAAAGCACAGCGACAAAATAGCGCAGCGACAAAAGCGCACGCGACAGAATAGCACGGCGACAAAACAGCACACCGCAAGGGCACAGCCCTGAAACAGTTGGATGCGGTACTCTGACGAAGTGCACAGGCTGGGCGGGCTCGGGCCGGGTAGCACGCATTTTCTCGGTCCCGGGCCGGGCTCGGTCTTGAACCAAAATTTTCAGGCCGTGCCATTCGAGGACCGGCAATCCTGTGCCACAAATTATAAATTGTTGACAACAAAAAGATTTTTGTTGACCTTCCAGTTTAAGTTAGAACAAAAACAAGTGAAATGTAAATTTATTACGGCGCTGTTAACAGCTCTGATAAAAGATGATTGCGCTTAGAAAGACTTAACGTAATAAAAAAAGTATGTCGGACCCATCAGCATAGTGTAAGAGAGTGGGCGAGAAAGCGACGGCACTCTAGCCACACAGTACAACATGATTGTCTTTTCCCTTTTTCTTTCTAACAAACACAAACAGAACAAACGAGACCTCGACTTTGGACCATGTGCAGAGTTTAAAACTCCAATTTTTGAAGCAGAGCCCATGATTTCTTCCGGGAAAAATTTTTTCAAAACCATGAGAAGGGGAAAAACGACAGAAGCGCCGATAAAAAATTGCTGCCAACGTAACAAGAGGAAAATACTAAAATGAAGTGGTGAAACCGGACGCGTCATCTGCTAAAATTTCGGCAAGTAATGGAACAGCGAAAGCTGCAGTATCTGCTGAAGTACTGCAATATTACAAAAAAATTATCCACTTGCTCCGAATCATTTAAAGTATCCTCGGTGTGTCTTGATTTCGAAAACTGGCAAACTAAGTGGCAAATGGAGTTTACGACTACTCAAAGAACAGTTTTCAAGTGAGGATATGAAGTTGTACAAAGTTCGGTTGAAGTTTATTGGAAATTTAAATCCAAATTAGTCGCGTTCGCTTTGTGCTTACGCTTTTTAAGCTAACAGCGAACTTCTTCTAGTTCATGTTTATAGCCTGTCGGACTAAGGAGGGCATTTAACAAGTCTGGCGGGCTTGGGCTTATTTTATCAAATTCTGCCCGGCTCGTGTTTGGCTCGGGCCCACAATTTGGAAGTTTCCTGGGCCCGGGCCGGGCCCAGGCCCAGGCCGTATCTCTATCGGGCAGGTTCGAGCGTGGCCTAGAAATTGCGGCCCGGGTAGGGCTCTACTTAGCGCACAGCTCGGGCCCGAGATGGTCCAAAAGGACGAGCCCGGCTCGGCCTGGCCCGCTGGCCGTGCTCGGGCCGGGTAGCACGCAGTTTTTTGGGCCCGGGCGGGGCTTGGACTTCAACGAAAACACTTTTTGGGCCGAGCCGACCCGGGCAGACCCTGAATCCCGGCAGTCGTGTGCCGCAAATTTAGAATGTTGACAACAAAAATTCGGCTCATTGATCGCTTGGGTGAAATGAAAACAAAAAAGCGAAGTGCCGTCAGTCTGTAACCGTGGTGATGCTAAAAAAATTACAAAATGACGTATTGCACTTAGAAAGCCTTCAAGACTACAAAAGAAAACGTATGGTCTTCATCAGCACAGTGGGAAGAACGGGTCAGAAAACGAGAGCACTCTGGTAGTAGAGTACATGATTGTCTCTTTGCACTCTTTTTCAAACTAAAAAAAAGAACAAATGTGACCTGGACATTGCACTTTGTGCAGACCATACTACCAAAGATTAGCTAACGTATCCTTGGGTCTTTCTTACAGCTTTTTATACACATACTTTTTTGCCCATAAAACGACTTTTTGAGTCGAAAACTTTGTGAGCATGGAAGAAACTTCAGTCTACTTGGATAGACACCTGGTGCAAACCAACAACGAACCTTGGCAAATTAAGTGGAGAGAAGTACAAGTTATAATCTACCTCTCGGCAGAGTGTGCTAGCGTCAAAAACAAGTAGTAAAGAGAGTTCTTTGCGAAACAAATTGAATGAAATAACGAAACTTGGAATATCTGTCCAAGAAATGCAAAAATAAAATATTCACTTTTCTCAACATCATTAAAGCGATCCTCATTGTGCTTTAAGTTCGAAGACTGTCCAAACTGAAGGGCCTGTTTTAGCAAAATTTTCATAAACATACATTTTTTAGGTCAGGATATTTATGTTGTACAGATAAAGGTCTAAGTATTGAACAAGTGTAAATTCAATATACTCCCTCTACGCTTATTTTAGGCTAAAAAGACCAAACTTTGAGGACTCATGTTTGGAGTATGGCGGACCCGGACTGAGCGTAAAAAACAGTGCGGTGTACCGGGTTTCTTTTATTAAAGGCTGTCGGTCTCCGCCCGGCCTCGGGCTTTTATTTTAATGTTTTGTCGGGCTCGGGCCTGGCCCTGGCTGTGTCTCTACAAGGCGGGGCCGGGCCGGGCCTAGAAATTCCGGTCCCGGCACTGCTCTAGTGTCTGTCATCCGACGATTGCTGCCCTCTGCCACTCGGCCCGCGAATTACGCGGTCGTTTGAGGCACGCGTTCGCTCAACTTGTTTTTTTGTTTTTTTTTTGTTTTTTTGTTTTTTGTTTTTTCAACACTTGAATTCACTGTTATGACAGGGGCACGCGCGCCGGCTCAAACAGCGGCTGTGTTGGTTTTCTCGCACCATACGTTCACCGGTGCTACACCACGCGCGGTCGCGGAAAAAAAGGTTCCGGAAGAAATGGCCCCGGAACAAATGGCCCCGAAACTAATGGTCCTGGAACAAATAGTCCAGGAACAAATCGTCCCAACTTCAAAGTACAAAAAAATAGCCCCACCACTACTGCACCTATGCACGAGCGCCTCTATGAGAGGAGGAGGGAGGAGGTCAGTGTATTTATATTTACATGTCTGTATTTGTTCACAATGTATTTTGCATCTGTCTATATACAGGGTGATCAAAGTTAGGTCAACATTTATTTTTAAAATTAGACGCTTAGATGCACGTGAAGACCACCGCTGCAGTGAGGTTATGTGCCAAGGGGGACACACAGTGAGGTGGTAACTATAGATGTCCATGGCTTAATTACCCTAAATTGATTAACTAACTTTTTAGCGGCTGCTGTAAGCAGGCATGTTTGTATTGAACATTTAGAGGCAATCGTGTTTCCACGCAGTTCCATTTGGCAGAATTCTTTTAGCGCATTCGTGCTCTGAGATGTCAAACCGTGAAGTTTATTTGCCGTTCGCATGATTACGCATGAAAGACAGTGAAGACCAACGCAAAGCTCCTCCCTTTTGTGAGGCCCCTGCTGTGTACGGTGTTTAGTTGGACAAAGAGGAGGAGGAATAAGAAAAAGTGATAACTGGCACCCTTTCAGTCTTGGCGTGCGTTATCGCAATCTGCAGTACTCGGAACCGCTATCGAAACACAGAACAAAGAGGAGGAGCTTTGTGTCGGTCTTCACTGTCTGGCATGCGTAATCATGCGAAAGGTAATTAAACTTCGAAGTTCGATATCTCGGAGCACAGATGCGCTAGAAGAATTCTGCCAAGTGAAACTACTTGTAACTTCTCAATACGAACATGCCTACTTACTGCAGCCACAAAAAAAGTTCATTCAATTTTAGGTAATTAAGCCACCGACATCAATTTTTAGCACCCCATTCCGTGTCCCTCTGGACGCATAACCTCACTGTAGAGGTGGTCTTTACGTAATATAAACGCCTAATTAAAAGAAAAACCTGTCGACTTAACTTTGATCACCCTGTATAATATATTTGCAAAGGCTGAATTTGTTCGAGTTAAATGCTGCATATAAATTTGTCGCCTTACGTGTAAGTTCTCCCGTGCTTTCTTTGCACTGTTCTTCTGTTTATTAAAGCGTGTGAAGCGAGTCCCACTGGAGCCTGTGCGGGGAGCCTATTTACAGTGGCAGTATTATTTAGGTTATGTGAAGCATCGAAAATGTGAGTGGGCCGGTACTGCTGAATATCAGATAACACAGAGCAGTACTAGTGCATCACCCTCGCCGATTTATCGCTATTTAAAAAAAGAATTTTACACGATGAATGGTATATTTCGTTAGCTAAGCTGCGTTACGTCGCTCTCCATCTGAAGGGCTTGGATATCTGCAGTTCGGATCAAGCGAAGCGGCGGTCATAAAGATTTTGGACCTTGATCATTTGGCAGCTTGCAGCTTAGATTGATTAGATCCCCAGTTAAATTTAGGCTGACCAGTATTTAATTAATTATGATCCAACTACCTCAGATTCTGCCTATTCCAGCTTAGATACTTTGGTTTTTTTCTATTTCTATAAAAATATGCAATGTAGCTATTAATTTGCCTCATATCTTGCTGCAAGGTTTAGAAGACTGCTGCTAACATGATTTGTTAATTTTGCCGGCGTGTTGCGGGAGCGTAACAATTGCTAAGGGCAGCAGGTGAGGTCATCAAAACTGGTCACCCACCATCAACAACAAACTTTATTGTTCGGAATTGCATTTGAGCACAAATATATGCAGTTTATTTGCGCAAATACAAAAACGTGTTTTCGCTCGTCTTTCTGATGGCTTTACTTTCCCAGAAATTGCGAGAACCAAAGACAGTCATTCGTCATGGTTCAATAAAAAGCCAACGATTGATGCAAGTTGATGCACCGCGACGCCAGACTTGCCTTTTTGGGACGCCCCTAAACATTAGCGAGATCAAACAGCAAGGAGCGGGCGGGGGGGAGTGTAGGTGGTTCGCTTCGGTACAATACTTCTTTTGCTTGAGCTGGCCCTCGTTGCCCTCTTTAGAAGAAATTTGCCATGGTGCTGAATGTCGTGATAGCCACGTTGGACCAGCGGCCCAGCGGATGGTGCGCGAGCTAGTCGTAATCAGGTATGCCTACGTCTCGGTACTCTGCCTGCCACCAACCTGTCGTACTTGCGGCGGCTCCTCGCGACATGTGCGCCTTCCTGGAACACGGCCCGACTCAAAAACTGTCTTCCTGATTGGGAAAGGAGCGTGGAGTCTGGCCGTGCCTGGACTTAGGTGCTGTGACAAGGAAAACCTCGAGAGGAACAGGAAGAACTACAGAAAATATATAATTAGAGGATGTAACGGTTTAATAGATATAATAGCGTAAATAGAGATAAATTGTAGTGCGGAATTTTGATAAATGCCGGAGAAATAAACGAAAAATACGAAAGAAATACAAAAGTAAAAAGTATTACAAACAACTAAAGAAATAAAAATACATTTTCAAACATCTACAACAAAGAATGAAATGAAAAGCCAGAAAATAACGGCGGAAACACAAATGAAAAATCACAAACACACGCCAACTGTGTTATGCCATGCATTTGCATTTACGCAAAAATGCATACTAAAATGATGCGATGGTTTACTGACAGTTTTCGTTATAGAAGGCGATACAACACTTCAGCAAGATGCAACAAGTTTAAAAAAGGAGCCAACGTAAGGTTTTGTGGAATCATTTTGCCCGAAGAGGTGCCCGGGACCATTTGTTCCGGGCCCATTTGTTTCTACTTTGAAGTTCGGGCCATTTGTTCCGGGAGCATAAGTTTCATATAGGGACCATAACTTTTTAGGGCAAGCAAATCAGCTAAGGCATTTGGGCGGTGTTGACTGCGGTATAATGCATTCTTAACGATATTTGCTGAAAATAAAAGGCACTCTCCTTTTACAAAGAAAGCAGCTTTACAAACATTCACTTGCCCCCAAAAATGCAGAAAATCTTAGGACAAGTTTTAAGTAAACTGGGTTGTCACAATAAACTGAATTTCGAAACACTGTTGTCCCTAGGTTTTTCTCCAGACAAGCCTGCAATTTTGTCGTGGAGAAAGAACGGACATTTTTGAAAGCACATGCACGCATTGTACGTCCCCGCGCACGGGTCTAGGAGAACTCGTCAAAAGTGAACTCGTCGCAGCCAATTCGTCATAGGTGAATTCGTCACATAGGGCAAGTCGTCATAGGCCATCTCGCACTAGGGAAACTCGTAACCTAGGTCAACTGGACACTCGGCCATCTCGTCACAATTTACACTTTTCGTCTATCATGTTCAAATGAAAGAGTAGAAAAGCTTGTATTATTCTCGTCTTATGCGCAAACATTCTTACACTCCTCCTTCAACTCACCACCCTTTCCTTTGTCGCCTTCGAGGAACGCGCCAGCAAGACAGCGTATCTTATTTTTTTTCTTTGTGCAGCTAATTACGTGAGCCTTTTATATTAGATTTAGTTCCCGTTCTGTTTTTTCTAATACATTTTTTTTTATTTTTGGTAATTAAGTGACGGCGCTGTATTGGGATCGCGAATTCATACTGTGTTTTCGCTTTTTAGTATTTAGATCTTTTGTTTTCATGCCTGCTGACAAACGATGATTGTCAGCTAGGTAACTTTTGTTTTGTTAGTCTTCGTATCACCTATATATGGGAGCGAAAGTCAAGGCTGGAAGTAAAAGTTGACCCCCCAACCCAACCCTCCCCCACACACACACTCACACAAATTAGTGGGAAGAATATTTTTTAGCAGGAGACTAAAAGCAAAACAAGAAACCGGAAGTTGTGCTGCAACCGAAACGCCAATTTCAACCACCACCTGCAAACAAACAAGAGGCCAACATTTTGCCCTTTTTATAGATGTATACACAAGCAGGCAAAAACCTTCAAAAGATAACGCAAAAAGAAAAAAAACAAAAGAAAGAAAAGAGAACGCAAAAGAAAGAAAAAGTCGACCCCCTAAAAAGTGATGAATATTTTTTGGAAGGAGAATAAAAAAATAAACCTGAAAAGAAACCCCTTACCCAGTAAAAAACTGTGACTTGTTTTCGGCAGCAAGAAGGGAAATAAGAAGGGGACAGAGGAACATGCGTTAAAAATAGAAAAACCATTTCAACTACCGCGTGCAAACCAACAAAAGCAGACGACCCCCGAACCCTGAACAGGTCAACCTGGGAGTAATTATAAGATTAGAAGCCACTAACTTGCTCTCCCCATTTCCTCGACATCGGCAAAAAATAGAACCGCGAGACGACTTTTCCTAGCACGAGAAGGACAGTGCTACCACTTTTCCTAGTACGGGATCACCAAGAACAAAGATGCCCTCTTTGACGAGATTCCCTATGACCAGTTTTCCTAGGACGAGTTGGCTGCGACGAGTGGGCCTGTTCATCCAGCGCACGCCCTGTAATACCCGTTTGTTGCTGTTGTGTCGGGGGGAGCAGGAGGCCATCGTATACGCATAGCTTCGCGATCGCTGCGCCGCCTGCCGCCGCTTCTCCGCGGCGTTGACGGGACTTGCACTACGTGGCTCGTGCAGTGTTCTGGTTCTGTTTCGCTTCTTTTCGCCTTTCCGCGCCCTAAAAAAACTCGTTATGGTGACGTCTATAGACAAAGAGTACGTTTAGGTTACTTAAAATGCAGCTGCCTCTTCGTAGAGTACGCGATCGCCTGCAAGAGCTACCCGGGGACGTGGTTCTGCGCACTTCGTCGCCGCTGTTCCGGGCGTCGGCGACGGCGCCCATGCCACCTCCTAAACATCAGGCACAAATGAATTTTACGGTCGCCTCGTTTAGACCTGATACTGGCACAATGAGAGGTTGGCTTCATTTTGAGGCGTGCACAACGAACGCGGCTTCGTTTCGAGTATATACATCGCAGAAAAATGTGTTTCGGGGATGTGATTACCCAATCCTGGACAATAACTAATGGCCGTTAAAGAATATAAACCATGCGAAAATGTTAAGTAAATTCCAAGGCTGTGCGTCGTTGAATATGTGCCCACACACGCCATATAGCAAGAACCAAGGCAAGTTAATGAAACCAAGGAAAAAAATGCTGTGCAAGTGCGGACTTAAGAAACATGATAGCTCTAACAGAAGCGAAAAAAAAATAGGGCAGCTTCTGACATGCTAAAGACGTTCGTCGAAACCTAAGCCAGGTAGGGTTCAGTAGACCAACTACACGCGAAATGCACTGGTTTTTCGCGAGACATCGGTGAGGGGGGGGCGGAAGGGGGGGAAGGTGCGGGGGACGCTGTGTACAAATGCGGAGCGGAATCAAGCAATGACCGGTTTAGTAATCCCACACACAAATCTCGCGTTCGCTTTCCTTTTGTTTTTCTACTTCAACGAAGAGCTGATCGTACGACGGACGCATTTTTGAAAGTATACAGTGTAGGCTGATCAACAATTAAGCCATGAAAGGTGTCGTTGGAACAGTGTGGCATATAATAAGGCCCTCTGGTTTCAGTTTCGGCTTTATTCTGCAGTCTCCCTGTGCCATATGACGATATTTCGAAGAAGCACGATCGCGGACGCGGACTATATTCTAAGCCCGTCTCCGCGCGGCTCGCAGAGGATATGTGTAGCAGATGAATGACTGCGCGCTGTCGCTCACCTCACGACAAGACGACTCTGTCGTGTGCTGATCCCCGAGTATAATTATGGATTGTCCATCGTACTTTTGTTGAATATTCCCGAAATTAACACAGACTGGCTTGTAAATGGCGGTGATCAATACCTGAGGTTTACTATTGGCAAACGTAACTGGCGCGGTGGCAGGTATCAGTGCTCCGCTGATTATGTAAGCGCACAAAACCGATTTAAATAGTAGTGTATAGCCGTAGCCTGAGCATCTGAGGAACCGGTGGTTACGGAGACATGGCCAGTAAATTCAGGTCAGTGTAACTACAATCGGCTCCATCATACGCCGGTTCCGCGACGATGGCCTCTGGCACACATCTGGTGCTTATACAGACCGAATATACCCCACTAGGATCGCGTCAGAAACATTTACACTCTCGTAAACACACCCCATTTGCGAACAGAGTGACCGCTCCACATAAACATGGATTTCAAACGCCCGGAAACGGTATATCTCAGTCGTGAACGTACCCCAAAAACAGCGGTGGCACTGTGGAGCGGGGCGCGGACTCCCGCGGCGGCTTTGTAAACGGGCCGCTAGGGGGATTTTAGTGGCGCCCCTACAGGCCGCGCTCGAGGCGTATAGTCCCGCGCAGGGATGGCACTGCCCTTTGTTCCTCTTGGGTGCAACAAAAGCCGACCCCCCACTCGTTTTCACTGAGAAGAGGGCGCAGTCGAGGTTACACGGACGGGGGCAAATGCTGACGTGTGTATTTGAGAGGAGGGATTTTGAACACGAGTGGAAATAGCGCGGTTGTTTTGAGAGGGGGATTCTTACACTGGCAAAGGGCGTTCGGGTTGTTTCGTGGTCCACCCACCGCAATGTCCGTGCACCGAAATGTCCGCACCGTAACGTCCTGCACCGACATGTCCTCCTACACCGAAATGTCCGGATACCGGCTATAGGGCCCCCTTCTTGCTTGTTTTTCCAGTCATTTTCATCACTTTAATTAGCGGGCAACGCATACCCATGTTAGCCAGCTCAAGTAGCGGCTGTGTTGATTTACTCGCGTCATATCATTCACGTTCTTTTTTTTTTGTGCGGATTCCGTCACCCCCGAGGGGGACACTGGGACTCGTTGAGGCTGCACCGACGGTGCAGACGAGAATGAACTGTCCGGTTAATTATATCATGATTGCTTTTGCCATCACTAGATTATTACAACTTTGTTTGCGAGGGGACACGGGGACTCGTTGCGTCTGCGCCGACGATGTAGACGACATGGAGGAAGAAAAAGTTAGGAGACGGCATGACGTCCCGCAGCTAGCCTTCACAAGCCCAGCTCCGTTGAAGCCGCTCCCTCCAGTGACCTCCATGGTCGGGTGGGCAGGCGGCGGCGGCGGTCTCCGACTCCGGCGCATCTCTCGTGTTTCGTTGGCGGTAGCTTTTCCCCGTCCTTCCTGCATTTGTCTGCTCGGCGATCTCATGCCCGGTGCGAGCAGTAGAACCGCGTATGTGCGGAAGACAAAAGCCGTCGGAAAAAAAAACCAACATATAGCTGGCTTCGCGACAACGGCCCGCAGAGCAGTTTGGAGCAGACGAAATTGAAGAGTGCGCGGCGGCCCGCTGGGGTCACGGGGTGCAGTGACGCCGGGGCCGACTTCGATTTTACTTTTTATGTAGAGGCTTCACGTTTCTCCGGCGGCGCCGTCTCCTAACGTTTTACTTCCTCCATGGTAGACGAGATTGAACTCTCCGGCTAATTATATCATTATTGCTAGTGTCATCACTAGATTATTACAACTTTGTTTGCGTGGGGACACTGGGACTTGTTGCGTCTGCACCGACGATGTAGACGAGATTGAACTCTCCGGCTCATTATATCATTATTGCTTGTGCCAGCACTCGTTTCTTACAACTTTGTTTGCGTATATTGCAAGGCCATAACTACTCTCTGGCAACCCGCCAGCTATCGGCTCAAGCCAGCCGGCCTCTGCACATGGCCAACTTCGTCGTCTACACTCCCATTTTCCCACCGCATCAGGTTTTTCCCCTCCAAAAGATGACGACCCACGCCAATGCAATGACGACCGTCACTCCCCCGCAGGGCGCCCGGAACTCCTTCCTTGGAATTTTCCTTCCTTGGCCGAGGCACCCACGTGAAGTTGGCGAGTGTAAAGTGTGTTGTACAATAGCATCTCAATTATTTCCCTCCGGCTCTTTGGCCGCCACCTACACTCCCTCTCCACCCCTCTCCCTCTCATCTGCGTCATTCCTGGCAGAAAAAACCTACAGACTTTCGCAGGTACTACGAAAGCATACGCGCAGACTAAAGCAAAACAAGCTGACACATTTCATCTTTATAACAGCGTGACTGGAGGCAGTTGGTCCAATAAAGTTTTGAACGCCCAAGAATAGAAAGAACAAATTTACAAAAATTACTTAACCAAATAAAAAGTGTATTTTAAAAGAAACAAAGACTGAAATAGAAAATCCCGGAAAATAACATTCAAACATGATTGAAATCGTGAAATTATAATTGCGCGGGTTTTTTGAAACAATGTCTTCTGCGATTATTTAATGAGGATCGCTCGTCGATCCTATTTCATTGGTTGAACTTTCTTTTAAACGATTTTTCAACACGCACTCACTTAGATTACGCATGCCGTGGAGCTATATTACTGAGCTGTTGTCGCAGGTTGCTCAAAAAAATACGGCAATAAGTCATTACAAGATAACAGTGAAAAAAAAAATACACGATGATACTGTCACTGATTTGTTCTATAAATTAAGTCCCTACAAAAAAGAAATAAAGAACAAAATTGACTGAAATCATCAAATATGTTGGCGCATATTCCACAAATAAATGTACATTTTTGGAAAAGCCGCATAACCATCCGCTGGCCTAAAATAACTCAGAATCGCGAGCAAGAACATCCCTAATAGATAGTTCAGAATGGCGTGCTTTGTCAATCGAATTATACTCCAAGCCGCTCTAACATCTGAATAAATCGAATTCAAAGAAACGAATCGTAAGCGCCCACTTTCTTCATTTAAACCAGAGAAAGCTTGGTGTTCCAGCCGTCTTCCTCTTTAAATAACTTTGATTATTTTTTGTGTCCTGGAGCCGTGTTTGCATATAACATTTGAAAGGCAGCAACTGAAACAAGGCATACATTTTCGGCACCATAAGAAAAATGCATGCATCTGTCCCGCAGAACCACAAAGATCTATGCCCTTCATAGTTATACATGTGTTTTGAAAGAAATAAATGAGCAGCATGGATACCTACAGTGTACAACAAAATAAGAACACAAGATTGCTGTCGAAATACCAACTTTAAATGTAGTAAGCGTGAATATAATACAACAACCTCGCTTATCTTCGTCCATCCGCGAAAAAGACGCTCCTCTAGATGTGTGCGATTTAATTCAACGAACCGTCTTGACAGAACCCTCCTTCTACAAACGCCGTTCGCTAGAAAGGAATTATTCGGTGGCGGTTTATTTCAGCGCGTTAACTGATTGTAGGCTTACTTGTTTAATGCCACCACTATGGTTTTATGCCCACGGTGGAAGGGTTTTGCCTTGAATATCAGCTGTGCAAGAATAATTTGCGTTGAGTTGAATAACTACATTGCTTGCCGCAGTGTCTGCGTATATGCAGTTTACTTTCCAACCTGCTACACTGAATGTCATTTATGTTAGGTTGGAGACAATGATCTGATTCTGTTTTATTCGCAATCGCTGTCCTGTATGTTAAGCCAATCATCGGTCACTACTTCATCGTACTAGGTTATGTGTATTTGCTCGGCTTTTTTTAGGGGCGAAGCCTCTTAAGGGCTCGGGCTTTCTGCGTCTCCTGTCATTGTCGTCGTTGTAGTCACGGTGCTAAAACATCGAAACACTCGTTTTCCAACGGCTCACGCTAGAAAGTGACATCACCATGGGAAAAAACGTGTACTAAAAGGACCAACCAGGACACTCGTTTTCCAACGCCTCGCTCTAGAACGCTTCTTGCTTCAAAGAAACGAGACTTTTTCAGCAAAGCTGTATATCTCTAGGCTCTAACCCCCAAAGGATTCATCTCCGTGGGCAAAAACGCCAAGGTGCCAAGAATACTGTTATACACTGCATGCTTTGCCCCTCCACAAGTTTCACGTGAGTGGAGATGGTACGAGATTTTTTTTTTCTTTTGCAAACGCTCTTCGCTATTATGTTCAAACTTTGTGTGTTGGTTGCTATAACTTCTTATCTTGGTATCTAGCGAATTTGAATTTTCCAATTTTTTACAAGGTACACATTCGAGGGAACATCGTATTGTTTATATTGTAAATATTTCGACACTGTAGGTTTGTGCAGTGTAAGCCATGCCATGTATTGAATACTTGGTCCCAGTCAAGCTATGTTTAAAGCTTTTTTGCCTAAGAACCCATCTAGGTCTTTTAAAAAATAGGTAGGTAGCTGGGTTAACTGGTTTTACCAGAGGAAGGGTTGGAAGCCAGTAAAACCCGGCTACTCCATTTCGCTGAACGAAGGGCCATAGACCCAATTAAAGAAATCACAAGTACACGACAACGTCCACAAGGTTCCCGAGGTTTAGTTGGTCCTTCTGGGTTCGTATTCAGGAATTCGCGGTGAAAGGCTTAAACTATCCGTCGTTAGTTTGAAGGGATACCTGTTGAGTTAAAGGATGCATTGAAGGCACGGACAACCTTACTTTTACGTTCAGCGTCAGGCCAATCACCTAATACTTTCTGGACCCACCAAATATGGTTAGCTACTGCTATTGTTTGTGCCACAGTTCACGTTTTAGCCTGGAGTATAATGGGCGGTCTAAAATAACGCGCTGGAATCATCTACCTTGTGCTCTCTGCATGCGCGGCATGGTGAATTTTCACAGTCATTTTAACAGCAGAACTGGTTACGCCCAGCTTTGTCCGTCAGTCTTACCAAAAAGCCTCGAAGCCTGAGAAATAACCGTGGCTCGGGAAGGCATGAAACCGCAAACCAGAAACGCCATGAAACCGGAAACCTAACTCTGTGCCACCCCAATGGCCTGAGGGTGGCACGGTTGTAGCGGCGGCAGTGAACAACACAATAACAATAATTGGAAAGAAAAAAATCCTGGGCCATCTCCACTAACGTGAAACCTGATGTGGGGCAATGCTTGCAGTGTATAAGTGTATTCTTCGCGCCTTGGAGTTTTTGCCCACGGAGATTAAACCACTGGGGGTAGAGGTATACAGGTTTGCTGTAAAAGTCTCTAGTCTTTGAAGCACGAAGCTCACTGGCGCGAGGCGTAAACTAGGGTCCCCTTCTTTTTTTAGTAATCGTTACGAAGCGCTCCAGCGCGAGGGGTAAACGAGTGTCCCGGTTTTTTTATTACGCGTTACGTTCTAGCGCGAGGCGTAAACGACTTTTCGGGTGTTTTACAACATGACTATGTAAAATGACGATTACGACGACGAAGACGACGACGAAGACGACGACAGGAGACGCCAACATCCCCAGCCCCTAAGGGGCCCCTGCCCGCGGTCGGTATCGAACCTGGGATCCTCGCGTTATGGATAATGATTGAGCATCGCATTCCGGGCGCACCGCATTTCCTTTGGGTTCGTATCGCGGGCGTTGACTTTAGACTCGGCCGCCAGTTCTAGCGTGGGCGGCCCACTTTGGGAAAGATGTGGAAGCCTGCAGACGAAACGATCCGGGCCTGCCAGTCTTGGAGACCTTTCAGCGGCAAGTTTGGAAATGAACTTGCGAGATGCAACAGACTGCTCTCCGACGAAGAGATGGGGCCGCGAGCTCTGCTTTTTCTCTTGCAGAGCAAGCCGCTGCATTTTTTAAACAAGAAAAAATGTGTAGGCAACGCCGAGTCGCATAGGGTGGAAGAGAGCTTCGACATATTGTGGCACCTCTTCATTCAATCGAAACTGCAAGGCTGGAAAATATTTGAATAGAATCGAAATAACTGTAATACGCAGGTCTAGATTTCTAAAAAGTTTTGTAAGGGGGTCTCAAGGCAAAAGCTTGTTATTATTATTTTTATACTCTGATATTACCCCCAAAAATTGAAGGGCTGCTTCAAAAACGATTAGTGTAAGAGATCGTTTCTATAAACCTGATGTTGAAAAGGAAACAAAAGCCATTTTGAGTTTCATATAGCCCAACTTTTTGTTTTCCCTTTTTGAATTTTTTGGTTTTACACAAGTTCGTTTGCTCTCGGTGTCTGAATAGTTTTACCAAAGGACGGCCCTAGTTTTTGCCGCTTTCATTCCAAATATCTACATAGTGTAAAAATTAAAGCGTGAACATGTTTTTCGAGAAAGAGTAGCGGAACGTGAAGAGAAACTCCTACAGAGCATCTTGCACTCCCTCTAACATTTGTATACGCTTTAAAATCTAAACAAATGCCCAGTTAGGCATTCCATAAAATCGTGCCCTTCTGTCGGTGTGCTGTTTGGACGCTGCGCTGTTTTGTCGATGTGCTCTTCCGTCGCGTGCGCTTTTGACGCCGTGCTGTTTTGTCGCGTGCTGTTTTGCCGCGTGCCCTTTTGACGCCATGCTGTTATGTCGGTGCTCTTCTGTCGCGTGCCCTTTCGTCGTGTGCTGTTTTGACGGCGCCCCCAAAAATATCTATCGGTGATTTTGAGTTTTTATATTCCTGGCTTGTTTCTAGGTGATTGGCTTATACACCTATGATGCAAAAAAAACTGGAGCATTGCGTTCAGCTTAGAACTTATGTATAGGATTGTGTGCTTATCATAATTTCAGAGGTGATATATGACAGCGCGGTGGAAGTAAATTGGGGAAACAATATAAGCAGCAAGAAGTCCCTTTTCAGCTCTTATTCCATTCAATCTGAGCATAAGGGTATGTATGTAAAATATATATAGTCGGTGGTGCTGCTAACCATTCAGGGTGTGCCATTGATATTTAGGATCGTCACCCATGAATCGTTAGTCTGGCCTATCTCAGCCACAAATACTGCATAATAGTGTTATTCACTACAGCTTTATTTATACTACCGCTGCCTCTTCCAGGGTTGCCACTGCAATTTTCACCAACCAGCCAGTTGTCGACCGCAGCAATCAACTAGAGGTTAGTCACTGCCAACCTGTCTTTTCTACAAGTTCTCTGTTGTTCACTTAGGGAAGTTTGAACAGAGAAGCCAAAAGACGCAGTGTGTAGCATTTCTTTACTAGATAATTAAAAAGACGCAGTGTGTAGCATTTTTTCCTAGATCATTAAGAAGAAAGGTCGTATTCTTAACTTTCCACGGAAGACCAAAAACCTGGTGAGCACTGTTGCCAAAAACGTTTTCCGAGGTAGCAATTTGGAGGCTGCCATATATAAGGATGCAGTTACACAAATAGAATACCCACCTAAAAAACAGTGTTAATTCACGTTAACGAACATGGCATGACGCCATAGCAAAATGTAAATTGTGTTGAATTGCAAGCCACATGCACCAAAAAATATGCTCAGAAAAAGCGTTTATATTTGGTTTTTGGCACACTTTTAACAATGATGACTCTCTCCAAACTCAGCAGGTTTTTGTGTAGTTGACCGAGGTTTTGCATGCGGCGGACGGCCAAACCGCTATCGTCATTCTATATCTCCTGAGGTGAATAATGTTCTATTGTTTTCTCAGAATATTTACTATACTTGCATGGTTTTCTGAACTTGTCACATTTCTCTCGACGCTGGGGAAAGTTCCTTTTGCATTAACGAAGGCAACTTTGCTCGTTATTTCCACCGAAAGAATTTTCTGCCAGAGGAAAGGGCCATGTTGATTCTCGATTGCCGGGGAAAGCGCGTGCACGGTCACTTGGAAGAAGGGAAGAAAGAAGTGCGCGGTTGTGTGCGCGCGCTCGTGCTTAATCGGAAGAAATAAAAGTTCAAGGCGTTCCGAACGGTAGCGCGGCGTCGGGTCTTCTCGAGTTTACATTTCTGGTGCTGTGAATCCCGGGAGAAGACCCGCATCGTGTCCTGACCGATGGACAAGCTCCGCCGTCAGCGAGGCGCTCTCCCTGGAGCCGTCGCGAGGCTGCTGAAGGCAGCCACCGAGATCTACGAAAGCCCCTCGCCGTCTTTGCATGACCTGTAAGTGGCCATAGACCAGCTGGCAAGTATAAGAGGGCTCACTGAAAAAACTGGATGACAAGATCGGGGAAGCACTCGAAGGCGATGAGTTCGACCAGGATATTGCCGACGTGATAGAATATCAAGAAAACATATGTCCTGCGATCAGTCGGCTGCGATCGGCCATGAATGCGCTGCGGTTGCCCATGAGAGCTTCCGGCCGAGGAACTGCTGGGGAACCACCACCAGTTCAACCGCAGAGCGTGGAGGTCGAAGGCGTCTGCCCTGCAGCCCATCCTAACCCGCCGCGGTACGTCGGCTCTCGTCCATTCACAACGCGGGTTGTCCTGCCGACGCTGCAAGTTCCCCACTTTTCTGGCGAGCCACGCGAATGGCAGGGATTTTGGGACCATTTTGAGGCGATCATTCATAACCACTGGGCCCTACCCGATATAGAGAAATCTAAGTATTTAAGATCTTACCTCACCGGAGACGCAAAACGCGCAGTTGAATGGATTCGCCTAAACTACGCAAATTACCGGCAGGCGGTGAAGATCCTCACCGACCGGTTTGGACGCACAGAACTACTTGTGGACGACCACGTAGACAGCCTACTCGCCATCACACCGACTCAATCGTCGACGCAAGTGGCACGCCTCCCAGACCTGTACGAGCAGGTACAATTCAGGACTGGCTGTCTCGAGAGCCTTGGCATTCCAGCTTCCGAGTCGAGTACGCGGTGATCCTGAACCGAGTTCTCATGCGCTCGTTACGTGAAGACCTGGCGATTCTCTTCCGACAGCGTATGAAGGAGACCGCCAACGGCAATGTTCAGCCAACGTCTCGAGAAGAGCAAGTCAAGGCCATCATGGCGTTCTTGAAAATTCAGGTGGATAGCAGGGAGGAAAGCAGAGCTTTTCGATCGAATTCTGACTCGAGGAGGCCTTCAATCCCGCAGCAGTCGGACACCTCCTCTCCTCACTTGACGTCCGCCTTGGCCTTGTCAGCAGGCTCTGCATCGGCTTCAACAAATTTGTCGCCCGGAGGAAAACTGGCGTGCTACCTGTGCGGTATTCAGGGCCACAAGTCACGGGACTGCCGGGCCGTCTTAACAGTGGCGGAAAAGCGACGGCGCCTTTCAAGAAACCACTGCTGTTTTAGATGCGCGAGGCAAGGGCACGTGGCGCGCAACTGCCATACTAGCACGACACTCAAGTGTGATACTTGTTCGGGACCTCACATAACCGTCCTTTGTGACATTTGGGAGCGATCGGGGACCACTTGCACGACTGCTGCTTGCCGTGACGGAGACACCGATCGTGAGCAACGTCCACAACGAGATCGTAACGTGACGACAGCTCCTGCCAGCAGCACGTGCTCCTCGTCGGTGCTGCTCCAAACTGCCACAGTGTGGGCATGTGGTAACTGCGGTCGGCCGGCGTTGGTCTGGCTACTCCTGGATACTGGGAGCGAACGAAATTCGTGAGCAGTGACCTGTGTCGTCAGCTGGCCCTGCCTGATTCTGGAGTGGAGGACTTGGCCATGTTTACTTTTGGCAGTTCGAACCGTCCGCGATCGTACCAGTGCCGGAAAGTGGCGATCGCCTTACGAAACCGCGATAAATCGAGTCCAGTTACCCTCGACGCTCTTGAAGTGCCAGAGGTCTGCACGGTAGATGGTCCTCCCTTGAAAACTGAACTTGTAAATCTCCTTCGCGACCGCAATTTGCTCGCTGCCGATGAACCCGAAGAAGGGAAAGCACAGACGCCGAATATAAGTGTGTTAGTGGGTTCGGACAATTACTGGAGGCTCGTGAGCGGGCGCATCGAGCGCTTTAATGACAACCTTTGCGCCGTTGATACAGTGTTCGGCTGGGTTCTTTAGGGACCGTACTTAAGCAGCGATAGCACCCTGGTAAGGAGAAGCAGCACTGGGGCCTTGTTTTTGGCCTGCGTTGAAGGACCGGGCGAACATTTCCGGGGACAGGGACCGGGCCAGCCCTCAGAAATGTGGATATTGGACGCCATAGGTATAACTGACCCGCCTGATAAGACTAACGACGAACACCACAATGCGTTAGTGAAGTTTCCGTGTGGACTGCACAAAGAAGTTAGGCCTGTAGTGCCCCTCACGATCGAACCGCCAGCCCTTGTGTCCAGCACTAATGGGGGTGTAGCGGAGAGCAGACTTCGACGGCAGCTCGAACGCGGGGAACATCACCCGAATATTCTGGAAGAGTACGACGCTGCCATCGGCGAGCATTTCAAGGAAGGTCATGTGGAGCAAGTGCTGCAAGTTCCTTTCCAGGGGACACAGTTTACTTCCTCCCTGAACACACAGTCGTCAAACTGGAGACAGAGTGCACCATGCCACCGCCCGCTGCACCCGTTGTGCGTCGACGTGGTAAGTACAGAGAGGGAACCGTACGTAGACTATGGAGCAGGTGGAACAAAGAATATCTGCTGCTGCTTCGATCAGCGCATCAAGGCACGTCAACGCTCCCTCCTAAACTTCACGTAGAGGACATCGTCGTGGTTAAAGATGACAACGTGGCCCCACTGAGCTGCAAGAGTGGCCGTGTGGTCCAGTTATTTCCACGAAGAGAGGGCGTCCAGCACTACCACGAGATTCTCGTTCCTAATGGATAGCGAATCCCACACCCCATTCAGCGGCTGTTCCTTTTGGAGTCAACCGCGGCCGCGGGAGGATGTTGATTCTCGATTGCGGGGAAAAGCGCGTGCACGGTCACTTGGAAGAAGGGAAGAAAGAAGTGCGCGGTTGTGTGTGCGCGCTCGTGCTTTATCGGAAGAAAATAAAGTTCAAGGCGTTCGAAACGGTAGCGCGGCGTTGGGTCTTCTCCAGTTTACAGGCCGCTGCAGGGAAACGTAAATAAATGTCATTAGTTTTTCGGATGCAATACAATCGCGGTTCTTTAGGAGAAGAGCTGACGGCATTACAGCTAATATATATTTTCGCAATCATAAAATAGGTATTAGGTGATGATGATGACGATTTCTATTTGTTTCTCCTTTGTATCGGGGTGATGACATGTCATCTTCCAAAAAAGGAATAATATACCTATATGTTACACTCTTGGTTCAATACTAGCGTTGCTTAGGGGAGGTACAAAAAACTTATTAAGCACAAAATAGTTCTTTTTCTGTTACAGGTGGTAACTGTCTTAGGCAATATTCCACTCTCGGCTTTTCGTCCACCAGCATTCTAATCTTTTCGTTCCCCTCGACAGTCTTGAAGTTAACTTCTTTGTGATACCCTTAAATTATAGCGCTTTTGGAAGTCGAATGTTGCCCTCGTGTACATTTGGATTAATACCCTCAGAATCTAACATATGTGCAGCATAGTTTCTGTTTCTTTTCCGCAGACCACGCATACCCCATCATTTTGTGAATACTTCCCCAGAAAGCTTTTAGTTCGCAGGCAACCTGCTCTAGCCTGAAAACGCAAAGCACTGCCGCGTGAATTATCGTAGAAATTTTCCTTTCTGATGTTCAATTTCTCGGCCCTGTACATCTTTAACGACGTTTTAGCTTCCATTTCTTCCCTCCATTTATTTATTTATTTCAATCTGCCTTGCCTCTTCACCACGGTTCTTTCTGTATTTCTTCGCTAGCCTTCTAGTCTTCCTTACCCACTGCGTGTTCACGCTTTTTAAGTATAGGTACCTAAAAACCTTAGCTGCCCACCGTCTTTCATCCATTGCTCTCAACCTCATTTCAAAGCATATTTTACTCTGTGCTTCTGTAACTTCCAACGACGACCAGCCCATATCTCCCTGAACTGCTTTGTTAGTTGTTTTTCCATGCGACCCTAAGGCCAAACATCAAACCGTTCTCTGGTTCCCTTCAAGGCCTGATAGAACTTCTGATTTTAGGCAGATTACAGCATTCGCAAACGTGAGACCCGGAACCATTACTCCTTTCCACGTTACTCTTACTACTTCATATATGTTATACCCCCACAGCGTTCTATGCTTCATTATAGCTGCATTTCGCTTTCCTTTAATCTTAACTTTTTCCTCGTGAGTTGTTAAGTAGTTGTCCCCTTCGTTTTTCTAAACTCCCAAATATTTATTTTCCTTCACTCTGGGTAATTCGCTTTGCTGGATAGGCACTACGTGAGTGGTAGCATCCTTGAAAACCATTATTCCTGATTTTTCTGCATTAAAATTTATTCCGAGGTCGGTGGCTTCCTTACCGCTAATATATTTTAGCCGTTGCATAACGGTTTGGTTATCAGCTAAAAGAACAATTTCGTCTGCGTATAACATTCCTGGAATATGCTGTTCTGCCACTCCACCTTGTAGCGTATGGGTTAGGCTAAACCCTACTTGACTTTCTTGCAGTTTCTTTTCTAACACTGCAATGTAAAGTATACACAGTATTGGGGTCAAAGGGCATCCCTGTTTCAGTCCCCGATGGATGTTGACCTGCTGGGCGCATTTCTGTCCTTACCATATAAGGTGCACTCTATTGTCTTTATAGATTGCCTTAAAGAACTATATTAACTCGTCAACTAATCCCTGAAGTTTCAGCGTCCTCCACTGCCGGTCTCCGTTTACGTTGTCATATGCCCTTTAATGTCCAAGAATGTAATCCATAATGGTCTCTTCTGTGCTTTCGCATTTTCAATGCACTGCGTTATCACGAACAAATTGTCATTCAGTCGTCTGTGTTGTCTAAATCCATTCTGCAGTTCCCCAAGTATTTCATTTTCTTCCATCCATGCTTGAATTTCTGATTTTATTGCCTGCATTACGAATCTTTAAACCACTCACGTTACTCTGAGTGGTCTGTATGAATCAATACTGGCTTTGTCTCCTCTGCCTTTATATATTAAGTTCATCTTACTTTCTAGCCAGTCCTCTGGTATTTGTTTAGGTTCTATCACCTTATCGATTGCCCTCATAAACGAGTTTTTACTTTTAGTTCCAAAAAAATTATCAGTTGCATTGGTATTCCGTCCGGGCCCACTGCTGTCTGAGGGGAAACCTTTTGCTCTGCTTTTTTCCAATCAAGGTTGCTCAAAACCTTTTCCCTTTACGAAGTTTTCTACGGCGCTGATGATATCGGTGTAGGCTTCCCTATCACTATTGCGCTAAACTTCACACTAATCACTCGATGAATGTGCGCCAACGCGTGCTCTCCTTCTAAATGTTTCCCTTAATCATCAATCAGGAATTTTTGATGTATATCGTTTTCTGAGCTTAGTAATTTTATACGGTTCCAAAAGTTTTTGGATGCGCTTTTGTCCTTCTGCCGTATTTCTGCTATCCATTGTCGCTTTTCTGCTTGATCTTTGGTTGCACCATTTTCTGCACTTCTAGTTTTTTGTCACGGTACATATCTCACTTCTCCTTCACAACCTCCGGTTCCATACCAGTTCTTTTTGCTTCTCTATGTTCTCTCGACGCCTTTCTTCGCTGGTAAGTAGCCCCTTTTATTTCCTTATTCCACGAGCTTCTCGGCTTTCTCTTCCCTTTTCATCGGTTCTGTTGCTTTGCTTCATTCATCTTACCCTTTATGAACGCAATCATTTCGTCGTAATCCCAATTTTTGCGTGGGTATTTATTCATTTCTTCTTCCAATCTATCAGCGATGATCCTTAACTGTTCATTGTTCAAATTACTTCCTCCTATTGCACCTACTTCTACATTTGTCCGGGTTGCGCCTCCAAAGTGCAAGCTAAGTCGTTTGTGGTGGCTTTCTAAGCTGTCTGTTCCATTTTCATCCATTCTCATTTCCTGCAACCTTTCGTATACTGTCTCGGATACTAAACTGTAGTCTATGCTGGACTGTCTGTTACCACTTTCCCCCGTTATATGTCCATCACACTTGCTTTGCGTCTTAAAATAGCAAGCCGGTTTTGCTGACAGAGTTGTATCACTAGACAGACGTTGTGGTCTGTGCATCCATCCAAACCTTCTATATGGGCATTCATATCTCCAACTACGATTATTTCTCCCGAATCTTTGAACTCGTTTTTATCTCTTCTGAAACAGTTTACCATTTCCTCATTTTCCTCCCTAGCACTAATTCCGGTCCACAGATATACTACTCCTGATAATGTATTTTTCCCCTCCATGGTGCCTCTAACCCATAGATGCTCTTTACAGCTTTCATGCAATCTCTGCCAGTCGCTCCCTTGTTTATTGAGGATGCCAACACCTCCCCCTTTCTTCATTCCTGTGATCCTGTTGCAACCTTCCGAAACATAATTGCCTATGACCTGTGGGGTTTCTAGGTATTGGAGGTGAGTCTCGGCTAACCATACACGTCTATTCTTTCCTGTTCAATCTGACTTTGTATTTCCACCCACTTATCACGTTTTCTGCCTGCCTGCATATTTATGTAGCTGAATAAATATTTATTGGATTTGGTTTTCCCTTTTCGTTTACGGGGTCTATTTTTGTCTTTCACGAAATTGTTCGTTCCATTGTTTCCACCTAAATCGCTTCTGTCAACGTTCTGAGTAACGTCTGTAGGTTCTCCATTTAGATCTAGGCCTGGCTGCCTCCAAGCGTTTAGTGTTCATGTGTCCCCTGCTTTCCCTATGTCTCCTATTTTGCCTCCCTTACCTGCGCGGGCCCTGCTAAAAAAGCTACCGCTCTCCAAACTAAGCGCCAACCCACCTTGTTCCCTAACCTGGGGCTGAAATGAATCCCATACCACTGGAAAGCTTGCTTATCCTCACTGGTGCCCACTACCATGTTCACGTTTATCACTTCAAGCCCAAGTTCTCTGCCGCACCTCACAATCTCGCTGTTAGCAGCGAGTACTGCCCATTCGGTGTGCACGCCCTGCTTCATCACCTCCGGCACGGTGCGGACTGCAATGAGCACGTTTGAGGCCGTCGCCCGAAGGTCCTTTACCCCCTTGGCTATCTCGTGGCCAAGTTTTTCCTCCTCTTCGTTTAGAACATCGTTAAGCCCCGTGGCAATCACCACAAGGTTACTAGCTTTACTAGACAGGGCTAGCTGCCCCTTCGCTGCAGTCATCACAGTCTGCATCGTTTACCCGGGGAAACACCCCACCTTCACACGATTATCCCCCTTTACACTTTCCACTATGCCAGCGCTGCTCCTCTTCATGTTATAGTCTACCGTAAATTTTACCACGCTATCATCTGCAACGTGCCGCTCTTTACTGGTACCCGGCTTATCGACTAGCTTTGCTGGCCTATCTTGCAGCATGTGGGAGTAGCTGTTGCTTTTCGTTTATTCCACATCGTGTGTCACCTCGGCGCATGCCTCCGCTTCGCTGCATGGGCCGAAGTGTTCGTCATTTGTTGCCGAAATGGCGCTCCTTTCTAGCTTCCTCTCCGCTGCTTCTAACTTACCCTCCACGGCCCTCCGCTCGTCGCGTTCCTTACTTAGCGCTGCCTCCAATTCTGCGACCCGCTTAGCTAACCCCGAGTTATCCGCTTGTACGCGTTCTAGCCGCGACACCACTAAGCATAACCGACACGCACTTGCCCCTTCGTCTGCCTCGCCGCCATCCCGCTGAAACTCCTCTGGGTCTACCTGCCGTGGGCAGCTACCACACTGTACCAGCTTTCTGCGCGTCATGACGGCAAAAAAAGCCGACCCAGTGAGAAAGAGCGGTGCAGGTAAATACTCAGCTTCGGCTGTCCTCCGCTGCCTCTGCCGTTCCGCTGTCGTTGACTGTAGAAACACGCTGTTGTCGGAGCACCAGAAGCACGTCCGCACTGGTCGGACTGCGCACTGCGCGCTCGACCACTGCGAAAATGCATTCCATGCCGCCTCAAGTTGCACAGGGATCTCATCATTGAAAGCTGCGGTGGGTGTTACGATTCGGTTTATTGAAATTTTTCGCACCAATAGCACACGGAGATAAAGCGAAGAGAGACTCACAAAAATGGTGCAGCTGCCCAAGTGTTTATTGTGTAGAAAATTGGCCACAGTTGCAGTGGTTTAATTTCGGCGTCGGCGTTGTATAGGAGTTCGTCAAAGTGTGCCGGGTACGAGCTGAGTGATTCACAGCGGTATTTTGTTCGCAAATTCGTGCTGCCACGTAAAAACTACTCACTGTGCCTTGTGTTCCTCGCGAAATTGACCGCACCGGATCAGAACAGGGATTCTTAAGTCAGTGGAAATATGAACCAAGCAAGGCAAGCTGGCTCTTGGCTTTCGGATTGTTCAATAAATTCGTACAGAAATCCGAAGAAAAAAATGCAAAGAGTTCGGAAACACGAAGCAGCTCTAATAAACTTCTTGACAAGCATTAGCACTTCATTCAATTTCATGAGGAGTGTTATGAATTAGGGTACCAGAGTTGTCTTTGTTTGTAAGGGGAGCTCATTTATTCAAGGGCTTTTATTTTAGCCAACATCGCGTGATGTGGTGTACATGCTTCTACTAATATTCCTACTCCGTAAACGTGACGGCAGGAGCGAACAACCTGACTTATTTATGGTGGTTGGATTTATATAGTCAGAGTAGAAACAAGAATGTTGCCGGAGTGCTCAAAAATGAATGGGCACCTAGCGATACAAGTGCGCATTTAGGAGAAATAATGTCATTAGAATCAAGGTTTAGTGACATACCCACCAAACCGCAAGTGAAAGATATGTGAGAGAATTATTCACTAATAGCGCACCGAACGGCTGGTATACGTTATTTTCAAGGGTAAAAAAGGTGGAATTCGGGAAATACATCGTGATAGAGATTTCTTAATAGTAGGAATCCATCACGCACACTGCAATAATACTATTGTTCGGAAACAAATCTGCGTTATCTCAACGCTTGGTACGGGAAGTGTCCCGAGTGGTTCCAACTTGAGGCTGTTTTTGGGGAACATTCACTGTGTTTTACTTGAATTCTTCTCTTTAGTTGGGCAGCAAGCACTGTGGGGAACAGAAGCATGCCTACTTAAGGTACAGTCCGCTTCTTCTTCCAAAGATAGAATAAGTTTAATGGCGAAGCAATTCAAGTTTGGGTAGGTTGGACTTAATTGTAGATAAAAGTAAAGGCTGGTATGCGTACATGATATCATGTTCGATAATCAATAAAGAAAGCCCCTGGCACAAAATATATCTCATGACGTGAACGGTTCCAGTTGATAAACTTCCGATACATATTGTCACGAAGGCACCGACGACGCTGTTGCCATCGAGGAAAACATGTTTATTGGAGCGAACTTCTGCTCCCCTAACAAGTCAAAGAATACAGAGGCGGTGAAGCAGCAGTCAACAAAGTGATCCACGAATGCGAGCTACGGCGAATCGAATACCCCGGCGTCTGCTCTGCAGGCTTTTTATCTTTCGGCTCGCGTGGTCCTCGAACCGTGGATTCACATCTAGCACATTGTAGATCCAAGAAGTATATTCTGGGTTGTTCACTTTAAATCGGAATGCTCTCCCTCTCAGAACAGATACCACAGCGGCAAAGAAAGAAAGAATAGAACACGCGCTTCACTTGGCACAGAGCTAGCACCGACCAGCGCAGCTGGGCAGTGAAAGCAAAACACAATTAAACACAACGCATAGTTCGCGGCATTACCCCCCTCTAACAGTGAGTGCATCGACCCGATGCTGATATAAGCGACAGTACGAACAACTAAAAATAAAAGTTCGTGATCGTCTGTTGAAAGGTTTTAAGCGACCCACGTGGACGACGTCGGGTGGCGTGTGTCGTCGTGATGTGCCGGAGTCAACATCGGGGATCACTTTGTAGGTAAGTTGGCCAACACGTCGTAGATTTTTGTAGGGTCTGAAATACCGTAGTAGAAGTTTCTCACTCAGTCCGCGTCGTCGGATGGGAGTCCAAACCCACACACGATCCCCTAGGTGGTATTCGACAGCTCGGCGACGGAGGTTGTAGCGGCCCACATCCACCAGCTGCTGGTCCGTTATACGAAGTGGAGCGAGCTGGCGGGCCTCCTCCGCACACTGAAGGCATCCTTGGACGTCGGCGTTCATGTCGTCGTCTTCTACGTGCGGCAGCATGGCGTCAATCATTTTCGTCTGCCGTCTTCCGTAGACGAGCTCAAAAGGTGTCATCTGCGTGGTTTCTTGGATAGCCGTGTTGTACACAAACGTGACATACGGGAGCACTTCGTCCCAGGTCTTATGTTCAACGTCGACGTACATGCACAGCATATCCACAATGGTCTTGTTTAAAAGTTCCGTTAATCCATTCGTTTGGGGGTGGTACGCCGTCGTTCTTCGGTGATCCGTTTTGCTGTAGCTTAAGATTTCTTGGATGAGCTCCGCAGTAAAGGCCGTTCCACGGTCCGTGATGAGAACTTCAGGGGCTCCAGGTTGCAGAACAACTTGTCGTATGAAAAACTTGGCGACTTCTTCTGCAGCCCCCTCGTAAGAGCGGCGGTCTCCGCGTAGCGCGTCATGTAGTCTGTTCCTATGACAATTCACTTGTTCTCGCATCTTGACCCAGGGAACGAGCCCATAAGTTCCATTGCAATCTGTTCGAAGGGCCTTGTTGCGACGGCGATCAGCTTTAGAAGTCCGGCGGGTCTCGTCGGTGGCGTCATTCTTCGCTGGCAGTCACGGCAGCTCCGGACGTAGTGAGTTACGTCACAGGTAAGGCAGAGCCAGTAGTACTTTGCCTTGATTTTTCCAATAGTGCGGGCTGTGCCGAGATGTCCGGATGACGGGTCGTCCTGGCACGCTTCCAAAATTTCGTCACGAAGTTCGGCAGGGATGACAAGAAGGTAATTCGTTCTAGTTGCGGGGCTGAAAGTTTTCTTCACGAGACAGAGTTTCTGAGGCGTAATGCTGGTAAGCTGTGTTTGAAGGTCCTAGGAACGGTGACGTTGCATCCCTCGAGGTAGTCGATTATGACGCGTAACTCGAGGTCGGCACGCTGCTGGGCGGCAAGGTCGCTCTCTGTCACGATTACGAAGAACGCGCTGTCTTCATCAGAGTCTTGTGGTGGCGGGTCGACGGGGGCTCGGGACAGGCAGTCGGCGTCGGAGTGTTTCCTCCCGGATTTATAGACTACTGTAACGTCGAATTCTTGCAGGCGCAAGCTCCACCTAGCAAGACGGCCAGAGGTGTCCTTCAAATTGGCGAGTCAACACAGTGCGTGGTGGTGTGTCACAACCTTAAAGGATCTTCCATACACGTACGGGTGGAATTTCGAAATGGCCCATACAATTGCGAGGCATTCTTTATCAGAGGCTGAGTAGCTTTTTTCTTCCATGGACAGAGCACGGCCGGCATAGGCGATTAGTTTTTCCCACCCGCTTCGCTTTTGAACGAGGACGGCACCCAAGCCTATATCACTGGCATCTGTGTGAATTTCTGTTTAGGCGTTTTCGTCGAAATGAGCGAGCACGGGCGCGATCTGCAGGCGTTGTTGCAGTTCGCAGAACGCTTCCTCTCGGGCACTTTTCAATTTGAAAGGCGTGCTATCTTTCGTCAAGCGTGTGAGCTTCTCTGTAATGCGTGCGAGGGTTGCGACGAAGCGCAAGTAGTATGCGCACAGTCCCATAAATCTGCGCACGCCCTTCTCATCTTTCAGTCTCGGGAAGTCAGTTATGGCCGACGTTTTCGCCAGGTCAGGCAGGACTCCCGTGGTGTTGACGACATGGCCCAAAAACCTGAGTTCCTCGTACGCGAAGCGACTCTTTTCAAGCTTCAGCATTAACCCCGACGTACGGATGGCCTTGAGTACAGACTGCAACCTTGCAAGGTGTTCGTCGAAAGTCTGGGAGAATACCACAACGTCGTCGAGGTATACGAGGCAGGTGTGCCACTTCGGGCCATCTAGTACAGTGCCCATGACTCTTTAGAACGTTGCTGTTGCCGTGCATAGCCCAAACGGCATCACCTTGAACTCTTATAGGCCATCCGGGTTATGAATGCAGTCTTCTCTCGATCTCTCTCGTCCACTTCAATTTGCCAGTAGCCTGTATTAAGATCTATCCATGAGAAGTACTTCGCGTGGGAGAGGTGGTCGAGGGCGTCATCGATTCGTGGCAGGGGGTACACGTCCTTTTTCGTTATCTCGTTCAATCGCCGGTAGTCAACACAGAAGCTGAGTGTGCCGTCCTTTTTATTCACGAGTACGACCGGCGCAGCCCACGGACTTTTCGATGGCTGTATAATGTCGTCGATTTGAGTGCGGATATCTTCGCGCTCGTGTGAAGAGACGCGGTATGGTGACTGTCAGGTAGGTCGGGATCCATCCTCGGTTATTATCCGGTGCTTCGTCAGAGTTGTCCGACGTAACTTTGAGTTCAACGAAAAACAGTCGCTGTAGCAACGCAGCAAAGCCAATATCTTGTTCCTTTCTAATTGCGGTAGCGCCGGATTCACGTCGAAGGGATGCGGAAGCTTGAGGGTATCGTCTGGTGCGGGTTCGAAGTCGGCGACTGCGATCACATCACTTGCTTGTTGGTTTCTTCGAGGAACGCAATTGAAGCGCCCTTTTTTGTATTCTGGTACTGCTATGTGAAATCGGTGACCAAAACGTGGGATTTGCGCTGCTTAAACCACGCAATGCCTCTTGCGACACACACACCGCGGTCGAGAAGCAACCTGTGGTCACTCTCCACGCTAGCGTCGATGTCGGGAGGAGCACCTTCACAGTAGACGGTGACCATCAAGCTTGTGCGGGGTGGCAGGATGACGTGATCATCGGCGATCCTTACGGCTGAACAGTGTGCAGGGTTTGATTCCAGCGTCATGGAGTGATTGGAAGGAAAAGTTATCGACTTCGTCTGGAGATCGAATATTGCGCCGTTGTCCGTCCTAAAGTCCATTCCGAGAATTACGTCCCGGGAGCAGTTAGGCAAAATGACGAACGCCGCTGGGTACGTCTTGCCTTCTATGGTGACGCGCGATGTGCACGTTCCACTTCGCGTCACGAGGTGGCCTCCTGCTGTGCGTATATGCGGACCGTCCCGTGTTGTCGTAACTTTCTTCAGCTTAGACGCGAATGACCCACTCATTACCGAGTAGTCGGCTCCCGTGTCGATGAGGGCGACTACGTCAATGCCGTCGATGGACAACTGGACGTCGGACGCCACCATCCTCGAGTTCCGGGTGCGTCGGGGCGTCGCATCTCGGCTTGTTCGTTTTGACGGTCGGGCACTCTGCGTCGTCGTTGTCCTCGTCTTCTCAGCGGCCGTCCCGGTCATGTTGGGTACGCGCCGCGACGCGTAGCTGTCGCCGTGTTAGGGAGTCTCGTTACGGTTCCGTCGGGTCGTCGGGATGGGGGCATGTCGTGAATCACGGTCTTCGGCGTGCCCTTCCGTCGTTGGAGGGTTTCCATTTTTCCGCCGTTGTGCATCTTCACCTCCAGAATTTGCTTCATTTAGTTCCCCCGCGTGGGGTGGGGGACCTTCCACTTGGGAACTCAGCATTGCTACTGCGATTTGGCGACAGGAATTGGTAGGGCGACGGCAAACGGTTGAAACGGGCTGGTCCACGGCTGGTGTTGGACAGGTACTCTTCGATCTCCCATGGGCGCTGGCCGGTTCAGGCACGGGGTGCGTCGACAGAGAACCCTCGCAAACCGAGCCGTCTGTAGTGTCAGCGACGGTAGAATTCGTCGGCATCTCCGCAGTGGTAGCACCGCGAAAGGCTGTCGAGCGTTCGCCGGACGTTGGTGTTTCTTGGGGCGGGGGGTTGCACCACAGGTGGTCGGGCCGGGGACAGGGTACTACGGTACGGAGCCTCGTGACGATAGGGCGCAGCTGGGCGAGGGCGACGGACAGCAGCTGCGTAGGACATGGCTTGCGGTTCGCGAGGTGCTAGTGGCGTCGTTGAAGTTCCCAGTGCTTGCTGCACTTCTTCTCTAATGACGTCGGTAATAGAAGCGACTTGTGGCTGCGGCGGCGTTGGGAGCAGTTTCCGCAGCTCCTCCCTGACTATTTTGCGGATAGTCTCGCGTAGGATATCTTCGGGAATGCGCATGCTGTCGACACAATTCGCTTTGGACGGGCCAACAAAGTTCTGGTCGTACTGCTTAGAACGCATTTCGATGGCTTTCTCAATGGTGCTGGCTTCGGTCACGAATTTGGCGATGGTCTTTGGCGGATGTTGGACAAGTGCAGCAAACAGTTCCTCCTTCACACCGCTAATTAAGAAGCGCAACTTCTTTTCTTCCATCATTTCGGGGTCAGCATGGCGAAATAGCTGCTTCATCTCCTCAACGAAGGTCACGACCTGCTGAGAATTTATGGCTCGGTGGTTCGGTCTCGTCTTGATTATGGCTGCATCGTGTATGGGTCAGCCCGCCAGTCTGTCCTGACCTCACTCGAACCAGTACACAATCTGGGCCTCAGACTTGCCACAGGTGCATATCGCACCTCCCCCATCGACAGTCTCTACGTTGAGTGCAATGAATGGCTCCTAGAGTACCGTCGAGTATACTTAAGTGGAGTATATGCAGCCAAAACAGCATGTGTAAAGGACCATCCCTGTGCTGGTGAAGTGTTTGAGAATAGGTACAAGAAACTGTATGCAAACAAGCCCAGAGTGGTCCGCCCTCTTGCCCTTCGTTTGGAGGAATACATGTCTCGGTATTCGTTCAAGATGTGCCCGTCAAAACTTCTGAGTTTTTCGGACGCTGTGGCCCCGTGGGACCACATGGCCGTCGAATGTGATCTATCGTTGTTAAAATACGACAAAAAGATGTTTTCACACCAAATTTTGCGCCAAGAATTTCACGAACTTAAAGACAAGTACGGTAAATATTGTCACTACTTTACTGATGGCTCAAAAACCTCCTGTCATGCAGGTTTTGCTGTTTTCAATCCACCGGTGACAGTAGCAAAGAGGATTGCTGATGAGAGTAGCGTTTTTACTGCGGAAAGTCTTGGTATAACCTCAGCTGTTGAAGATGTAGTAGCAAAGGGAGCACAAAAAGTGGCCATTTTTACAGATTCTTTGAGTGCCATACATGCTTTAACCTCCCTTGTCCCTTCAAAGAATGCAGCTGTAGGTGAGCTAAAAAACAGACTGTGCGGCCTTACATTACCAGGGGTCAGAGTTGTCCTTTGTTGGGTACCAAGCCATATCGGCATCCCAGAAATTGAAACCGCGGATAAAGCAGCATATGAGACCGAGCATCTTTAAATAACAGAGTTAAAGCTTCCCTACCAGGACCTTCGAAACAGCATACGAAAGTCAATGATGTTGTACTGGCAGTCTGAATGGGATAAACAAACCAGAAATAAATTACATCTAGTGAAACCTTACGTATCTGAATGGAAAAGTAGTAGACACCGAGATCGTTTCTTCGAGGTTATTTTGTGCCGGCTGCGTATAGGTCACACCGTGCTGACACATGGCTGCCTGTTGAAAAAGGAAGAGGAACCCATTTGTGAGCACTGCGGAGAACCTCTTACTGTACTACATATCCTAATAAGTTGTCCATACCTAGAAGCGGCCCGCATTAGACATTTTAGAGCTTTATACACCTTTTGTATACCCTTACACCCAATGCTTTTACCTGGTGATGAACCAATGGTACCTTTGACTAAGGTTTTTGAATTTTTCAGAGACACTGGCTTTTTACACCAGTTTTAGCTACTTCATTACACGGAACTGCTTTTAAAATATTAATTTCTATATTTATGATACCTTGAGGAAAACTTGTAACTTACATTGATATCTTCTTACCATGTGTTTGGCGCATTATACCCAAAAGGTTGCTGCGCCATTAAACCTTAACTTCATCAACTTCATCATCGAAGGTCACGACCCCTTCGTTGGGGTGTTGCCTGCGCGTTTCCAAAAAAAGGGCGGCTCGTTGTTTTCACACGATGGTATCGAATGTTTTGAGGAACTCGCTCTTAAAGAGAGTCCAGTTGGTTAGGGAGCTTTCATGGTTCTCAAACCAGGTTCGGGCTGTATCTTCTAAAAAGAAGAATTTCTTCGTCATCACACCTGTTAAAGATGCGGACACGCTCCACTTCCTTCAAGCAGTCATTAGGGTCTTTCGCGGGGGATCCGTGGAACGATGGTGGTTCCCGGGGCTGTCGAAGAACAAGGGCAGGATTTGTAGTCCTGGTCATGGTGCCTGCGTTGATCATGGTGGTGCTCACGACGTCTTTAATTCTTCACTTTATCCGGAAGCAGTCTAAACTCTGGCTGAAGACCTTGCTGTCGGCGGCGGGCACGAGTGGGACTTGCTTGTTGGCTTGACGTGGGCTTAGGGTTCATGTACCCCGCAACTCTACCAGCTGTCACAAAGCCACAGACGACGCAGTTGTCTTCCAGGAAAACACGTTTATAGGAGCGAACTTGTGCTCCCCTAACAACTCAAAGAATACAGAAGATGTAAGGCAGCAGTCAACAAAGTGACGTACGCATGCTCACTATGGCGAGTCGAATACCCCGGCGTCTGCTATGCAGGCTTTTCATCTTTCGGCGCGCGTGGTTCTCGAAACGTCGATTCACATTTAGAACGTTGTAGATCCAAGATTATTCTGGGTTGTTTACGCAAGATCGGAATGCTCTCCCTATCAGAACAGATAAAACATGCCGCACAGAAAGAAAGAATGGAACACGCGCTTCCCTTGGCACAGAGATGACACAGACAGACGCTGCCGGGCGGTAAAAGGAAAACACAAATAAACACAATGCAAGCTTCGCGGAAATATATTTGGTCTATTGAGTGAACGGATTCAGCAAAAAAGGGCCCATCTCCCCGCGAGGGGGACTAGAGTAAATGCGTCGCATAGGGGTTGGGTGTATTGCGTTGACGTTTAGTGTTAGGAGAGTTGGTGGTAGTGAATGCGTTGTATCAGCAGCTTCTTGACGTAGTTTGAATGAGTCAAGGATATAAGGCGCGTTCGTAGCCTTTCATTCTGTGTCGGCTTTGTGGCGCAGTGGGTAGAGCACCATGTACCTTGCGTTCCGCCCGCAGGGTCGTGGGATCGAAACGAGGTGCCGGTAAGTATTTTTTTTATATAGTGTAGGGGGAGGGGTGCGGACCTGTTGTTGAGAGCGAGGAGGGTAGCGTGATGCGGGAGAGCAGGAGTGGGGAGAGGGCACACCTGGAACGGCTGTTGCGGACCCGAAGCCCACCCACAACGCCGGGTGACATCGTGAGTTAAAGAAATACTCTGCATTTAAAAGTATGAGAAATCTCTAAATACAAACTTGGTCTGGCCCACCTTGTCATTACCAAAATGCTTGAAATAGTTCGAGAGGGAGGATATTATTGAAGAAGTATCGTGGCTTTCCTGTAGGAATTATTCCCTTTGGTTAGGCAGCAGGCGCGAAGAAGACACCGAGCTGCGGTCAGATTGAGGACTACGTATTTTAGTCCAAAAGCCCAATACCCTAAAATCCGAAGTCATTCGAAGCGGGGTACTTTATGAGTAACGTAGGCTCCAGTAAGTAAAAGAGTGCTTAGAGTGTCTGCATAATTCTGTATACCAGGCAAGAGATCCGTGTTGAAGCGCAGTTATAAAATATTTGGTAAGTACGCCTTAGATGTCAGCTCAACCACACCATTAGTGAAATTATTTGGTGGTCTTCATAGGTAACACAAAATGATTTTGGCATTATTGCAGAATCAGTGATAAATGTTATCAATATGGTATTGCTCACGGTATATTTGCTGAAAATTCACTTTTGTGTGTTGCCAACAGATCTCGGCAGACTAACTCATGAGTCCACTCACACTGACTCTTTTGGATGCAAACTCATGTGTGAATTAGAGTTTGACTGAGCGCGAGGCTAGTGTCTCATCCTGAGTTTGAGCATAGTGAGCCCCAGTGAGTTCGATCCTGACTAAGTTTGAGTACGCCTGAGACCAATTGGAGCCCGTTTTGAGTTCTTAGTACATGTTGAGTTATGAGTACATTTTGAGTTTTCGTCGATTTTGAGCGTGGGTACGTTTTGATTCCTAAGTACATTTTGGGTTTGAGTACATTTTGAGTTTCAGTAGATTTCCACTTCTGAGCTCATTTTAGTTTTTAGACTGATTTCTGAGTTTCGTGCAAGCTTTTAGTTTCAGTTTATGTAGATAAGTGTCTCAGCAATGCGTTTGCTTTTCAGGGAGTGGTGATTTTAAAAAAAATTGTAATCGGGTTTGAGAGAGCCGTGCCAATTTTCCCGAGTTTTAGCTGCCAATAACCTCTCATTTTAAAAACCTCTATTACTTCACCGATTTTTTGTAACATTGCGAAACTTGGCGTCAGCGTTACGACCAAGCCAAACCTACTTCCTGGTAGGGCTACACATAGAGATGTAATTACTTGTTTGTTACAAAACAAAATTTTCGCAGATAAAGAGAGACGGGAAATATACACTAGGCCACCAGATAAGCTGCAAGAACGTGGTCATTCGTTTAACTTCCCGGAGCCTTAGCGGCAACATCGCCGGAATTATTGGGAACTCAGCGTATTTTTCCCATTTGAACTGAACTCTGCCAGTCGTGGCCGTGCTGTGCGTGCGAAAGAAAGATTTTTGGCAACGCAAACCAACTTTAAAAGTTCAATCAGGGCACGAGCTTTTTTTGCTGACTGAAGTGCCCACATTTATTTGATTTTCGCAGTGCAAGCCTCAAGGTGTATGTTTTTTAAAAGCTACAAGCAGGAGTAATTGTTTTACACTGGTGTTTTGCTACACTTCTGGAAACATTATTTTGAAGTCAATGTCAAGAATTATATTTTTAGGTGGCATTGTTCGTGCTATATAAGGAGAATATTTTTCTGGCCTTATGTGTAGTCCAGTAACTTTTAAATTACATATAATTAAAACTATTTTCAGCTAGCTGAAGGGGTTATTTATATAGAAATTTTTCGAGACTCCTACGCTTTTATACAAATGTATAACTGTGAGATTGAGTTTTCATTTCCTGGCTTGTATCTAGGTTATTGTATTCTACACTCTTTGATACCTAAAACCCGGAGCGTTACGTTCAGCATTGTACTGATGTATAGAATTGTGTGCTCATCAAATTTTCAGAGATGACACTTAGGAGCGTGGTGGTAGTAAATTTGGGAAAACAATATAAGCAGAGAGAAATCGGTTTTCACCTCTCATTCCATTCAATCTAAGCATAAGGATAGGTATATAGAATATTCATGGTCCGGTGTGTTGCTAACCATTCAGCGCGAGCCATTGATATTTAGGATCATCACCAATGAATTGTTAGACTGGACTACCTCATCCACAAATACTGCATAATACTGTTATCTACTACAGATTTATTTGTACTACCTCTGCCTCCTCCAGGGTCGGCAACAAAATTTTCCCCAACCAGCAGCAATCAACTAGAGGTAAGTCACTGCCAACCTCTCTTTTCTACTCGCTCCCTGTTGTTCACTTAGGGAAGTTTGAACAGAGAAGTCAAAAGACGCAGTGTGCAGCATTTTTTTCTAGATAAATAAGACGGAAGGTCGTATTCTCAAATTTCAACGGAAAACCAAAAACATGGTGTGCCCTGTTGCCAAAAACGTTTTCCGAGGTAGCAATTTTGAGGCGACCATATATAAGGATGCAGTCACATAAAGGGAATACCCACCGAAAAACAGTGTGAATTCTCGTTAATGAACATAGCATGATACCAAAGAAAAATGTAAATTGTGTTCAATTGGTCGACACATGCAGCAAAAAAATGCTCAGAAAAAGTATTTATATTTAGTTATTGGCCCAATTCCAGCAATGATAACTTTCTCATCAAACTCAGCAGGCTTTTTGTGTATTTGACCAAGGTTTTACATGCAACGCACGGCCAAACCACTATCGTCATTCTATGTCTCCTGAGGAGACTTATTTTCAATTGTTTTCTCAGAATAAATGCTATATTTGCATGGTTTTCTCAACTTGTCACATTTCTCACAACGCTGGGGAAAGTTGCTGTTGCATTACTGAAGGCAACTTAGCTCGTTATTCCCAGCGAAGGTATTTTCTGCTAGAGAAAAAGTCCGTTGTAGGGAAAAATAAACAAGGGTCTCTAGTTTTTTTGTATGCAATACAAACTCGGGTCTTTAGGAGATGAGTTACAGAATTACAACTAAAATATTTTCGCATTACCTAAAGAAACAGTAGGTATTGCATGCCGCCGAAAGTTGCACAGGGATCTCCCTATTCAAACCTGCAGTGGTTGTTACGAGTCGGTTTGTGGAATTTCGGTTTGCTGAACAATGTTTCTACTATTATTCCTCGTCCGTGAACGGGGGGCAGCAGCAAACAGCGTGACGTATTTTTCGTGGTGGTGTTTTATTAGAGTGAGTGTAGGAACAAGAATGTTGTTAGAGTGCTCCGAAATGAATAGGCCACTAGCGATGCACGTACCTATTAAGGAGAAATAATGTCATTAGAATAAAGGTTTAGTGACATGCCCACTAAATCCCAAGCGAAAGATATGTGAGAGGATTATTCAGTAATACTGCACCAAATGAATAATATATGTTCTTTTCCAGGGAATAAAAGTTGAAATTCGGGCACTACATCGCGATTGAGATTAATTGATTTGTAGGAATCCATCATGCACACTGCAAGAATGCTATGGTATGCAAACAAATCTACGTTATCACCAGGGATGGTACGGGAGGTGTCCCGAATGGTTCCAGCGTAGGGCTGTTTTGTGGACGTATTCAGTGTGTTTTGGTTGCTTTTCTCTATAGTTGCTCGGAAAACACTGTGGGGTACAGAAGCATGCGTGGTTAAGGTAGAGTACGCTTCTTCTTCCGAAGATATCATAGGTTCAATAGGGAAGCCATTCAAGTTGGGGAGGTTAGACGTAGTTGTAGATAAAACTAAAATATGTACAGGTAGGTGAAATAATCTCCGATAAGCTATAAAAAACCACTGGCAAAATTTTTTTCTTATGATTTAAAGGGTTCCCCAGGGTAAAATTGCGAAACTGTTATTTCGTCTATAGATTGAACGAATTCTGCAAAAACTATGTAAAATTCTCCAAATACAAACTTGGTGTGGCCCACATTGCCGGTACTGAAATGTGCGAGGTATTTTGAGAAGAAGGCTATGAATGAAGAACTAGCGAGACTTTTCTGCAGGAAATATTTCCCCGTGGTTAGGCAGCAAGCATGATCAGAACCGAAGCTGCGGGCATAATGAGGAGCGCGTTTTTTAGTCCGAAAGCACCATAACTAAAAGCCAAAGTCATTCGAGAATGGCTAGTTTATGGTAATTGCAGACTCCAGTAAGTAAACGAGTGGTCTTTGTGACGGCCTAATTTTTTTATACCAGGCAAGAGATCTGTCTTGAATCACAATTATAAATATTTGGAAAATATGTTTTGGATGTCAGTTTAACCGATCCATTTTGGAAATTCTTTTGTGGTGTTATTACGTAACATAAAATGTTTTAACTAATATTTTACAATCACTAATCAATTTTATCAATACCGTATTGCTCGTTGTATGTGCCCGAAATTCACATTTGTGTATTGCCAACAGATCTCGGCAGACTAACCAACGAGTCCACTTACTCAGACTCTCTTGGATTCAAAATCATGTGTGAGTTTGTATTTGACTGGCGCGAGGCCTTTGTGTCATGTTGAGTTTGAGCCTAGTGAACCCAAGTGAGTTTGATCCCCACTCAGTTTTAGTAAGCCTGAGACCAAATGATTTCCGAATCCGTTCCGGGTCCTTAGTACACTATGAGTTATGAATATATTTTGAGTTTTTAGTCGACTTTAAGTGTGAGAACATTTTTATTCCTGGGTTCGTTTTGTGTTTGAGTACATTTAGAGTTATGGGTATATTTTGAGTTTTTAGTCGATTTAGCACGTGAGTAAATTTGGATTCCTGAGTACATATTGGGTTTGAGTACAGTTTGAGTTTCAGTACATTTTCAGTTTAGTTCATTTTGAGTTTTCGCCAGAGGGATTTCTGAGTTTCAGTTAGCATAGATGTGTAGCTCAGCAATTAGTCTGAGTTTCAATAAGTGGTGGTTCTAAAATAAATTTGTAATTGCGTTGGAGTGAGTCCTGCCAAATTAACAAAATTTTGCTACTAATAACTGATCATTTTAATAAGATCTATTACGCACTTGCTTCTCGTAACATTGCGAAACTTGGCATCAGTGTCACGACCACGCGCAACCCATTTTCTGATAGGGCTAAGCATTGAGAAGATGTAATTATTGTTCGTTACGAAAGAAAAATTTCGCAGATAACGAGAGGTGCAAAATATACACTACCCACACGATATGCTGCAAGAAGGTGCTCATTCCGTTCTACTTCCCTGAGCCTAAGCGTCGACATCGCCGAAATTATTAGGCAGCTCAGTGTTTTTGTCCCGTTTGAACTGAACTCGTCGTGTTTCGGGCGTGCTATGCTGTGTCTGCAAAAAAATTGGCCAGGCAAACCTACTTTATACAGTTCAAACAGGGTGCGAGACTTTCTTGCATGACTCAAGTGCTAAATGTTGTTTGATTTTCGCTTGGCACGACTCTAGGATTATGGTTTGTTTAAAGTTACAAGCTGCAGAAAATTTTTTTACAGTCCATTTCGCTAGAGTTCAGACAACAATCTTTTAAAGTCAATATAACCGATTATAGTTTTATGTGGCATTCCGGGCGCTATATCAATGAGTTTGGTATTCTGGCCTTATTTGTAGTCCAATAACATTTGTATTAACAATAATTACAATATTTTAGACAAACTGAAGGGGTTATATACTCCTCGGGCAATTTTCACAGACTCGTACGTTTTTATACAAAGATATATAATGGTGATGTTGAGTTTTTATATTCCTGGCTTGTTTCTATGTGATTGGCTTATACACTATGTGATATTTGAAAACCGGAGCTTTGCGTTCAGCATTGCAGTGATATATAGAATTGTGTGCTCATCAAATTTTCAGAGGTGATACATGGGAGAGTGGTGGTAGTAAATTTTGGAAAACAATATAAGCAGCAAGAAGTCTGTTTTCAGCTCTCATTCTATTCAATCTCAGAACAAGGATAGGTATATAGAATATTTATGGTCCGTGGTGCTGCTGACCATTCAGCGCAAGCCATTGATATTTAGGATCATGACCCATGAATCGTTAGCCTGGCCTACTTTACCCACAAATACTGCATAATAGTGTTATTCACTACAGATTTATTTATACAGCCGCTGCCTCTTTCAGGGTTGCCACAGAAATTTTCACAAACCAGCCCGTTATCGACCGCTGCAATCAACTAGAGGTAAGTCACTGCCAACCTGTCTTTTCTACTCGTTCCCCATTGTTCACTTAGGGAAGTTTGAAAAGAGAAGCCAGAAGACGCAGTGTGCAGCGGTTGTTTTCTAGATAAATAAAAAGGAAGTTTGTATTCTCACATTTCCACAGAAAACCAAAAACCTGGTGCGCACTTTTGCCAAAAACGTTTCCTGAGGTACGAATTCTGAGGCGACCATATATAAGGATGCAGTCACATAAAGCGAATACCCACCAAAAAACATGTGAATTCTCGTTAATGAACATAGCAAGATAGGATAGTAAAATGTAAATTGTGTTCAAATGGAAGCCCCATGCAGAAAAAATGCCCAGAAAACGTATTTATATTAGGTTATTGGCACAATTCCAACAATGATAACTTTCCTTCAAACTCAGCACACTTTTTGAGTATTTGACCACGTTTTTATACGCAACGCAGGGCCAAACCACTATCGTCATTCTATGTCTCCTTAGCAGACTAATTTTCAATTGTTTTCTTAGAAGAAATGCTTTATTTGCATGGTTCTCTGAATCTGTTACATTTCTCACGACGCTGGGGAAAGTTGCTGTTGCATTACTGAAGGCAACTTAGCTCGTTATTCCCAGCGAAGGTATTTTCTGCTAGAGAAAAAGTCCGTTGTAGGGAAAAATAAACAAATGTGTTTAGTTTTTTTGTATGCAATACAAACTCGGGTCTTTAGGAGATGAGTGACAAAATTACAACTAAAATATTTTCGCATTACCTAAAGAAACACTAGGTATTGCATGCCGCCGAAAGTTGCACAGGGATCTCCCTATTCAAACCTGCAGTGGGTGTTACGAGTCGGTTTGTGGAATTTCGGTTTGCTGAACAATGTTTCTACTTTTATTCCTCGTCCGTGAACGTGGGGGTAAGAGCGAACAACCTGGCTTATTTATCGTGGTGGTGTTTTATTAGAGTGAGAGTAGGAACAAGAATGCCGTCGAAGGGCTCCGAAATGAATAGGCCATCAGCGATACAAGTACGCATTAAGGAGAAATAATGACATGAGAATCAAGGTTTAGTGACATGCCACTAAATCTCAAGTGAAAGATATGTGAGAGGATTATTCACTAATAATGCACCGAACGACTTATATGTTGTTTTCCAGGGCATAAAAGTTGAAATTCTGGCACTATATAGCGATAGAGATTTATGCAATTGTAGGCATCCATCATGTACACTGCAACAATGCTATGTTATGCAAAAAAATCTGCGCTATCACCACAGGTGGTACAGGACGTGTCCCAAATTGTTCCATTGTAGGGCTGTTTTGTGGAAGTATTCAGTGTTTTCTGCTTGATTTTTCTCTGTAGTTGGTCGAAAAGCACTGTGGGGAACAGAAGCATGCGTGCTTAAGGTAGAGTACGCTTCTTCTTCCAAAGATAGTTAAGTTCAAAATGGAAGCTATTCAACTTCGGGGAGGTTAGATGTAGTTGTAGATAAAAGTAAAAGTAAATATGGGTAGGTGATATAATCTTCGATGAGCAATAAAAGACCTACGGGCAAAACGTTTTTGTTATGACGTAAACGGTTCCCTAAGGTAAACTTGCGATACTGTTATTTCGTCTATCGATTGAACGAATTCGGCAAAAACTTTGTAAAATTCTCCAAATACAAAGTTCGTGTGGCCCACATTGTCGGTACTGAAATGGCGAAGTAGTTGGAGAGGAAGGGTATGAATGATAAACTATCGAGGTTTTTTTTCAGGAAATATTTCCCTGTGGTTAGGCAGCAAGCATGATCAGGACCCGAAGCTGCGGGCATAATGTGGAGCGCGTTTTTTAGTCTGGATGCACCATAACATCAAAGCCAAAGTCATTCGAGAGGGGGTAGTTTAAGAGTAATTGCAGAATCGAGTAAGTAAACGAGTGGTCAGAGTGACGGCCTAATTGTCTATACCAGGCAAGAGATCTGTCTTGAATCGCACTTATAACTATTTGGAAAATAAACCTTCGGTGTCACTTTAACCGACCCATTTTGGAAATTCTTTGGCGGTCTTCATACGTAACATAAAATGTTTTAAGTAACATTTTACAATCAGTAATCAATGTTTTCAATACCGTATTGCTCTTTGTATGTGCCCCAAAATTCACATTTGTGTATTGCCAAGAGATCTCGGCAGTCTAAACCATGAGTCTACTTACTCAGACTCTTGGATTCAAACTCATGTATAAGTTTGAATTTGACTGAGCGCGAGGCCATTGTGTCGTTTTGAGTTTGAGCCTAGTGAACCCAAGTGAGTTTGATCCCGACTCAGTTTTAGTAAACCTGACACCAAATGATTTCCGAGGCCGTTCTGTGTTCTTTGTACACTTTGAGTTCTGAGTATATTTTGAGTATTTATCGACTTGGAGTGTGAGAACACTTTGATTCCTGAGTTCGTTTTGGGTTTGAGTACATTTTGAGCTTTCAGTCGATTTACGCGCGTGAGTACATTTGGAGTCCTGAGTACATATTGGGTTTGAGTACATTTTGAGTTTCAGTACATTTTCAGTTGAGTTCATTTTGAGTTTTCGCCAGAGGTATTTCTGAGTTTCAGTTTGCGTAGATGTGTAGCTCATCAATGAGTCTTAGATTGAGCAAGTGGTGGTTCTAAATAAATTTGTAATTGGGTTTGAGTGAGTCGTGCCAAATTTACCAAATTTTGCTACCAATACCTGACTATAAAGAAGATCTATAACTTGACTTGTTTCTCTTAAGATTGCTAAACTTGGCATCAGAGTCACAACCAGGCACAACACATTTCCTGGTAGGGTCAAGCATTGAGAAGATCTAATTATTGTTCGTTACAAAAGAAAATTTTCGTAGATACCGACAGGCGCGAAGTATAGTCTAGCCACCAGATATGCGGCAAGAACGTGCTTATTCCGTTCTACTCCCTGAGCCTAAGTGTCGACATCGCCGAAATTATTACGCAGCGTCAGTGTTTTTTCACGTTTGAACTGAACTCGTCGTGTTTTGGGCGTGCTGTGTGTGAAAAAAAATTGGCCAGTCAAATCTAATTTAAACAGTTCAAACAGGGTGCGAGCTTTTCTTGCATGAGTCAAGTGCCCTATATTGTTTGATTTTCGCTTGGCGTGACTCTAGGTTTATGGTTTGTTTAGAGTTACAAGCTGCAGAAACTTTTTTTAAACTTCCATTTCGCTAGAGTTCTGACAACAATCTTTTGAAGTCAATATAACCCATTACAGTTTTAGGTGGCATTGAGGGCGCTATATCAATGAGTTTAGTATTCTGGCCTTATGTTTATTCCAATAACACTTGCATTACATATAATTACATTATTTTAGACAAACTGAAGAGGTGATTTACTCCTCGCGCAATTTTCACAGATTCGTACGTTTTTATAAAAGATATAAAATGGTGAAGTTGAGTTTATATATTCCTGGCGTGTTTCTAAGTGATTGGCTTAACAACATGTGATACAAAAAAACCGGAGCGTTGCGTTCAGCATTGCACTGATGTATAGAATTGTGTGCTCCTGAAATTTTCAGAGATGATATACAGGAGCGTGGTGGTACTAAATTTGGGGAAACAATATGAGCAGAGATACATCGGTTTTCACCTCTCATTCCATTCAGTCTCAGCATAAGGATAGGTATGTAGAATATTTACGGTGGGTGATGCTGCCAACCATTCAGCGCGAGCAATTGATAATTATGATAGTGACCCATGAATCGTTGGGCTGGCCTATATGATCCACAAATACTGCATAATAGTGTTACTACAGATTCATTTTTACTACCGCTGCCTCTTCCAGGGTTGCCACCTAAATTTTCACCAACCAGCCAGTCGTCGACAGAAGCAATCAACTAGAGGTAAGTCACTGCCAACCTGTCGTTTCTACTCGTTATCTGTTGTTCACTTTAGGAAGTTTGAACAGAGAAGCCAAACGACGCAGTGTTGAGCATTTCTTTTCTAGATAACTAAGAAGGAAGCTCGTTTTCTTACACTTCCACAGAAAACCAAAAATCTGGTGCGCACTGTTGCAAAAACGTCTTCTGAGGTAGCAATTTTTTGGCGACCATAAATAAGGATGCAGTTACATAAAGGGAATACCCACCAAAAACAATGTTAATTCACGTTAATGAATATAGCATGATACCACAGAAAAATATAAATTGTGTTGAATTGGAAGCCACATGCACCAAAAAATATGCTCAGAAAAAACCTTTATATTTGTTATTGGCACAATTCCACCAATGAAAACTTTCTCTTCAAACTCAGCAGGCTTTTCGTGTAGTTGACCGAGGTTATGCATGTGACGGATGGCCAAACCACTATCGTTATTCCATGTCTCCTCAGGTGACTAACTTTGAAATGTTTTCTCAGAAAAATACCAAACTTGCATGGTTTTCTGAACTTGTCACATTGGTCTCGACGCTGGGTGGAGCTGCTTTTGCATTAACGAAGGCAACTTTGCTCGTTATTCCCAGGGAATGAGTTTTTTGCTAGAGAAAAAGGCCGCTCCATGGAAACGTAAATAAAATCCTTAGTTTTTCGTACGCTATACAATCGCGGGTCTTTAGGAGAAGAGCTGATGGTGTTACAATTAAAATATTTTCGCGTTACTCAAAGAAGCTTTAGGCATTTCATGCCGCCTCAAGTTATACAAGGATCTCCTTTTTATAACCTGCGGCGTGTGTAACGAGTCGGTTTGTGGAATTTCGGTTCGTTGAATAATGTTTCTTTATATTATTCCTCGTCCGTGAATGTGGGGGCATGACTGAACAACCTGACCTATTTATGGTGGTGATGTTTAATTAGAGTTAGGGTAGAAACGGGAATATTGTCCGAGTGCTCCGAGATGAATAGGACACTAGCGATTCAAGTGCGCATGAAGAAGAAATAATGTAATTAGAATCAATGTTTAGTGACATGCCAACAGATTGCAAGTGAAATATATGTGAGAGGATAGCGGGCGCTATATCAATGATTTTATTGTTCTGGGCTAATGTGTAGTCCAGTAACATTTGTAATGTGTATAAATAAATTATTTTAGTCAAACTGAAGCAGTGTTTTACTCGCAATTTTCACAGACTTCACGCTTTTATACAAAAATATATAACGGTGAGGTTGAGTTTTTATATTCCTGGCTTGTTCCTAGGTGATTGGCTTATACACCTGTGATACAAAAAAAACCGGAGCGAAGCGTTCAGCTTAGCACTGATGTATAGGATTGTGTGCTCATCAAAGTTTCAGAGGCGATACATGATATCGTGGTGGTAGCAAATTTCGGGAAACAATGTAAGCAGGAAGAAGTACGTCTTCAGCTCTCATTAAATTCAATCTCAGCATAAGGATAGGTGTGTAGAATATTTACGGTGGGTGATGCTGCCAATCATTCAGCGCGAGCAATTGATAATTATGATAGTGACCCATGAATCGTTGGCCTGGCCTACCTCATCCACAAATACTGCATAATAGTGTTACTACAGATTCGTTTTTACTACCGCTGCCACTTCCAGGGTGGCCACCTAAATTTTCACCAACCAGCCAGTCGTCAACAGAAGCAATCAACTAGAGGTAAGTCACCGCCAACCTGTCGTTTCTACTCGTTATCTGTTGTTCACTCTAGGAAGTTTGAACAGAGAAGCCAAACGACGCAGTGTGGAGCATTTCTTTTCTAGATAACTAAGAAGGAAGCTCGTTTTCTTACCTTTTCACGGAAAACCAACAATCTGGTGCGCACTGTTGCAAAAACGTCTTCTGAGGTAGCAATTTTGTGGCGACCATAAATAAGGATGCAATTACATAAGGGAATAGCCACCAAAAAACAGTGTTAATTCACGTTAATGAATATAGCATGATACCACAGAAAAATATAAATTGTGTTGAATTGGAAGCCACATGCACCAAAAAATATGCTCAGAAAAAACCTTTATATTTGTTATTGGCACAATTCCACCAATCAAAACTTTCTCTTCGAACTCAGCAGGCTTTTCGTGTAGTTGACCAAGGTTATGCATGTGACGGATGGCCAAACCACTATCGTCATTCTATGTCTCCTCAGGTGACTAATTTTAAAATGTTTTCTCAGAAAAATACTAAACTTGCATGGTTTTCTGAACTTGTCACATTTGTCTCGACGCTGGGTGAAGCTGCTTTTGCATTAACGAAGGCAACTTTGCTCGTTATTCCCAGGGAATGAGTTTTTTGCTAGAGAAAAAGGCCGCTCCATGGAAACGTAGATAAAATCCTTAGTTTTTCGTGCGCAATACAATCGCGGGTCTTTAGGAGAAGAGCTGACGGTGTTACAATTAAAATATTTTCGCGTTACTCAAAGAAGCTTTAGGTATTTCATGCCGCCTCAAGTTACACAAGGATCTCCTTTTTACAACCTGCGGCGGGTGTTACCAGTCGGTTTATGGAATTTCGGTTTGTTGAATTTCGGTTTGTTGAATAATGTTTCTTTATATTATTCCTCGCCCGTGAATGGGGGGGCATGACCGAACAACCTGACCTATTTATGGTGGTGGTGTTTAATTAGAGTTAGGGTAGGAACAGGAATATTGTCCGAGTGCTCCGAGATGAATAGGACACTAGCGATTCAAGTCCACATTAAGGAGAAATAATGTAATTAGAATCAATGTTTAGTGACATGCCAACAGCTTGCAAGTGAAATATATGTGAGAGGATAGCGGGCGCTATATCAATGATTTTATTATTCTGGGCTAAGGTGTAGTCCAGTAACATTTGTATTATGTATAAATAAATTATTTAACACAAACTGAAGCAGTGGTTTACTCGCAATTTTCACAGACTCCACGCTTTTATACAAAAATATATAACGGTGAGGTTGAGTTTTTATATTCCTGGCTTGTTCCTAGGTAATTGGCTTATACACCTGTGATACAAAAAAAAAACCGGAGCGAAGCGTTCAGCTTAGCACTGATGTATAGGATTGTGTGCTCATCAAAGTTTCAGAGGCGATACATGATATCGTGGTGGTAGCAAATTTCGGAAACAATGTAAGCAGGAAGAAGTACGTCTTCAGCTTTCAATACATTCAATCTCAGCATAAGGATAGGTATGTAGAATATTTACGGTGGGTGATGCTGCCAACCATTCAGCGCGAGCAATTGATAATTATGATAGCGACCCATGAATCGTTGGGCTGGCCTACCTCATCCACAAATACTGCATAATAGTGTTACTACAGATTCATTTTTACTACCACTGCCTCTTCCAGGGTTGCCGCATAAATTTTCACGAACCAGCCAGTTGTCGACAGCAGCAATCAACTAGAGGTTATTCACTGCCAACATGTCTTTTCTACTCGTTTCCTGTTCACTTTAGGAAGTTTTGAACAGAGAAGCCAAAAGACGCAGTTTGCAGCATTTCTTTTCTAGATAAATAAGAAGGAAGCTCATTTTCATACCTTTTCACGGAAAACCAAAAACCTGGTGCGCACTGTTGCCAAAAATGTCTTCCGAGGTACAATTTTGTGGCGACCATATATAAGGATGCAGTTACATAAATGGAGTACCCCCAAAAAACAGTGTGAATTCACTTTAATGAACGTAGCATGATACCACAGAAAAATGTAAATTGTGTTCAATAGGAAGCCACATGTACAAAAAAGTGGTCATAGAAAGGCTTTATAGTTGTTTGTTGGCACAATTCCAACATTTATAACTTTCTCGTCAAACTCAGCAGGCGTTCTGTGTAGTTTACCGAGGTTTTGCATGCGAAGGATGGCCAAACCACTATCGTCTTGTTATATCTCCTGAGGTGACTAATGTTCAATTGTTTTCTCAGAATAAATGCTATACTTGCATGGTTTTCTGAACTTGTCACCTTTCTCTCGACGCTGGGGAAAGTTGCTTTTGCATTAACGAAGGCAACTTTGCTCGTTATTCCCACCGAAGGAAGTTTCTGCTAGACAAAATGACCGCTCCAGGGACACGTAAATAAATGTCCTTTGTTTTTCATATGCAAAACAAACGTGGGTCTTTAGGAGAAGAGCTGATGACATTACAACTAAAATATTTTCGCATTACTAAAAGAAGCATTAGGTATTGCATGCCGCCTCAAGTTGCACAGGGATCTCATCATTGAAAGGTGCGGCGGGTGCTACGAGTCTGTTTATTGAAATATTTCGGATTAATGGCACACGCAGATAAAGCGAAGAGAGACTCGCAAAAATGGTGCAGCTGCCCAAACGTTTATTATGTAGAAGATTGGCCACAGTTGCAGCGGTTTAATTTCGGTGTCGGCGTTGTATAGGATTTCATCACGGTTGGCCGTGTACGAGCTGAGTGATTTACAGCTGTACTTTGTAAGAACATTAGTGCTGCCAGATAAACACTACTGATCGTGCGCAGTGTTCCTCGCAAAATTGACCGCTCCGAATCAGAACAGGGGTTTTCAAGTGTGCGGAAATCTGATCCAGGCAAGGCAAGCTGGCTCTTGACTGTTGCATTGTTCAATAAATTCGTTCAAAGTCCGAAGGAATAAAAGCAAAGAGTTCGGAAATACGAAGCAGCTTTAATGGACTTCTTGTCAAGCATTACCACGTTATTCATTTCGATGAGGCGTGATATGAATTAGGGTTCCAGAGTTGTCTTCGTTTTTAAGGGGAGCACATTTATTCAATGGCTTTTATATTAGCCAACATCGAGTGATGTGGTGTACATGTTTCTACGTGTACACCACAGTCCACGAATGTGAGGGCAGGAGCGAACAACCAGAGTTATTTATGGTGGTGGGATTTAATTAGAGTGAGTGTAGGAACAAGAGGGTTGTCGAAGTGCTCCAAAATAATAGCCCACTGGCGATACAAGTCCGCATTTACGAGAAATAATGTCATTAGAATAAAGGTTTATTGACATGCCCACCAAAACGCAAGTGGAAGATATGTGAGAGAATTATTCAATGAAGTGCACCGTGCGACTGATATATGTTCTTTCCCAGAGCATAAAAGGTACAATTCGAGAAATACATCGCGATAGACATTTATTGAATAGTAGGAATCCATCAGGCGTACTGCAAAATTCCAATCGTGTGCAAACAAATCTGCGTTATGTCCACGGATGGTACGGGAAGTGTCCCGAGTGGTTCCAACGTAAAGCTGTTTTTTGGGAGTATTCAGTGTGTTTGACTTCCATTCTTCTATTTAGTTGGTCAGCAATCAATGTGGGGAACAGAAGCATGCCTGCTAAAGGTAGAGTCCACTTTTTCTTCCAAAGATACCATAAGTTCAATGGCGAACCAATTGAAGTTTGGGGAGCTTGGACGTAGTTGTAGATAAAAGTAAGGGCATGTACGGGTAGGTGATATAACCTTCGTAATCAATAGCGAAAGCCACTGGCACATAATATATCTTATGACGTGAACGGTTCCAGTGGGTAAATTTATGATACATATATTTTAACTAATGAGTGAACGAATTCAGCAAAAAGTATGTAGAAATCTCGAAATACAGACTTCGTGTGGCCGACATTGTCGGTACCGAAATGGGTGATGTAGTTCGAGAGGAAGGCTATTACAGAAGAAGTATCGTGGTTTTCCTGTAGGAAATATTTCCCTGTGGTTAGGCAGCATGCATGATCATGACCCGAAGCTGCGGTCATAATGAGGGGTACGTATTTTAGTCCGAAAGCCCCATAACCTATAGCCATAGTCATTCGAGGCGCTGTACTTTATGAGTAACAGCAGACTCCGGTAAGTAAAAGACTGCTTAGATTATCGGCATAATTGTGTATACCAGTCAAGAGATCTGGGTTGAATCGGAGTTACAAAATATCTGAAAATTACGCCTTAGATGTCAGTTCAACCAAACCATCACTGAAATTTTTTGGTCGTCTTTATAGATAACATAATTTTTTTTTGTTATTATTGCAGAATCAGTGATCAATGTTATCAATACGGTATTGCTCACTGTATATTTGCTGAAAATTCACTTTTGTGTGTTGCAACAGATCTCGGCAGACTAATTCATCAGGCCACTCACACAGACTCTTTTTGATTCAAACTCGTGTGTGAGTTAGAGTTTGACTGAGCGCGTGGCCTGTGTGTCATCCTGAGTTTGAGCATGGTGAGCCCCAGTGAGTTTGATCCTGACTAAGTTTGAGTACGCCTGAGACCAATTGGAGCCCGTTTTGAGTTCTTAGTACATGTTGAGTTATGAGTACATTTTGAGTTTTCGTCGATTTTGAGCGTGGGTACGTTTTGATTCCTGAGTACATTTTGGGTTTGAGTACATTTTGAGTTTCAGTAGATTTCCACTTCTGAGCTCATTTTAGTTTTTAGACTGATTTCTGAGTTTCGTGCAAGCTTTTAGTTTCAGTTAGCGTAGATATGTGGCTCAGCAATGAGTCTGCGTTTCAGTGAGTTGTGATTCTAAAATAAATTTGTGATTCGGTTAGAGTGAGCCGTGCCAATTTTCCCGAGTTTTAGCTGCCAAAAACTGGTAATTTAAAAGGTCTATTTATTGAAATATTTCTCATACCATGGCGAAACATGGCGTCAGCGTCAAGATTAAGCCCAACCCATCTCCTGGTAGGGCTGCGCATTGACAAGATGTTATTTCCTGTTTGTTACAAAAGGATATCTTCGCAGATAAACATAGACGCGAAAGATAGACTAGCCCACCAGATACGGTGCAAGGGCGTGCTCGTTCCGTTCGACTTCCCTGAGCTTTAGCGGCGACATCGCCGTAATTATTAGGAAGCTCAGTGTATTGCCCCGTTTGAACTGAACTCTGCCAGTTGTGGCCGTGCTGTATGTCTAAAAGAAAACGTTTTGCAAGGCAAACCTACTTCAAAGGTTCTATCAGGGCGCGAGCTTTTCTTGGCTGACTGAAGTGCCAATTTTATTATATTTTCGGTTTCCGGAACCCTAGGTTTATGGTCTTATAATGGCTACCAGCTGGAGTACTTTTTTTACACTTCTGTTGCGCTACAGTTCTGGCAACGTTCTTTTGAAGTCATTATCAAGGATTATAAATCTAAGTAGTATTGTGGGTGCTATATCAATGCATTTATTGTTCTGGCCTTAAGTGTACTCCAGTAACGTTTAAATTAAGTAAAATCCCATTATTTTTAGCAAGCTGAAGGGGTTATTTTTCTATACTCGCACACTTGTATACAAATGTATAACGGTGAGGTTGAGTTTCTATTTCCTGGATAGTTCCTAGTTTATTGGCTCATACACTCTGCGATACAAAAAACCGAAGCGTTGCGTTCAGCATAGCACGGATGTATAGAATTGTGTGCTCATCAAATTATCAGAACTGATACATGAGAGCGTGACGGTAGTAAATTTGGGGAAAAAATATAAGCAGATAGAAGTCTGTTTTCATCTCTCATTCCATTCAACGTCAGCCTAAAGATAGGTAAGTTAAATATTTATGGTCTGTGGTGCTGCTAACCATTCAGAACGAGCCATTCATATTGAGGATCGTGACCGAAGAATCGTTTGGCTGGCCTGCCTAATCCACAAATAATCATATTAGTGTTATTCACTACAGATTTATTTTTACCAGTGCTGCCTGTTCAAGGGTCACAACAGAAATCTTGACCAACCCGCCAGTTGCCCACAGAAGCAATCAAGTAGAGGTAAGTCACTGATAACCTGTCTTTTCTAATCGTTGCCTGTTGTGTACTTAGGGCAGTTTTGACCAGAGAAGCCAAAAGGCGCACTCGTCAGCATTTCTTTACTAAATGAATAAGAAGGAAGGTCGTATTGTACACTTTGCACGAAAAACCTTTAAAAAAAACTGGTCACACTGTTACCAAAAACGTTTTCCGAGATAGCAATTTTGACGCAATTATTTGTAACTATGCAGTTTCATTAAAGGAATACCCACCAAGAAGATACAATGAATATTCTCGTTAAATAATATAGGGTGAAACCGCGAAAAATGTAAACTGTCTTCAATTGGCAGCCTCAAGCAGCAGAGAAAAGCTCAGAGAAAGCAGTTTATATTTGGGTATTGGCAGTGCTGAAACAGTGATTACTTTCGATCTAAGTTCGCACGCTTTTCCTGTAGTTAAACGAGGTTTAGTATGCCAGAGATGGCCAAATCTGTATTGTCTTTCTATGTCTCCTGAGGTGACAAATCTTCATTTTTAACAGAATATATGAAATATTTAAATAATTTTTTGAACTTGTCGCATTTCTCTCAACGTTGGGGAAAGTTTCTGTTGCATTAACGAAGGCAACTTTGCTCGTTATCGCCAGCGAAATTACTTTTTGGTGTAGAAAACGGCCGCTCCAGAAAAAAGTAAATTAATTTTTCTATTTTTTTATAAGCTTTATAAACCCGGGTCTATAGGAGAAGAGCTGATAAAATTACATGTAAAATATCTCCGCATTCTGGAAAGAACTATTGGGTAAACTTGCACAGGGATCTATGTATTGGAAGCTGAGGCGGGTGTTACCAGTCGGTTTGGTGAAATATATCGGACCAATAGCAATCTGAGTTAAAGCGAACATAGACTCGCAAAAATGGTGCAGCTGCACAAATATTTCGTGTGTACACGTTCGGCTGCCGTTGCAGTTGTTTCGTATTGGTGTCGGCGTTGAAACAGGGAAAACAAAAACAAAACAAATAACTGCGAGGAACGTTTGGCGAGTACGAGGGAGAAACTAGACGCTCGTCGGTGCTGACGTGTGACGAAAGTGTCAGGGGAGGCCGTAAGAGATGCTGGAAAGTGACGACTAGCTTCGAGGTGATCGCTTAAGAGGGCGCGTGACATTGCTTGTGGTTATCAGCCGGTCAGATCCTAAGAAGCATCAGCTCCGAACCGGGACCAAGAAAACTCCTGAGAGTGCTGAGCAAATAATTTCGCATCGAAAGGTTCAGTAACTGTGCCCCATTTTTCGTAAGTGTCAGAACTTCTTCGCTCTTTTGTCGGTCCAGATAACACACAGAGTGCGAGCGCCGTAAAAAACAGAAGACGCGGGGTGTACAGGACACGCGCTACCTTCGACAATTCGTCTGTTGCACAACCACGCCATATGAACACGTCTGGCTAGCATTAACAGAGGAAGAAGGAAAGGAAAATATCAAAATGATGGGTGAAAGAAGAAAAACACTGCCGTGCCGACCACAAGAAATCTGTATCAAATTTTGATTTTGCCAGAGACGGCCTTTTGACGCATTGATCACCGGACCTTGCAATCTCTTTCGCTTTACCAATTTTTCTTGTCAGGCCCCAGTGGTGAAAATCCAAAACAGTCGGTTGGTCGTACAGAGCACGACACGGGTTTGCCAAGATACAATTTTTAGAACGCGCAGCCAACTGGCCGTCGCAATCAACAGTACTCACCTTATTCTTGCGCTCTTGTCAGCGAACGTTTAAGCATCTGCCTGTCTAGCCGATACAATGTCTACTACCCGGCAGGGGAATTTTGTAGGCAACGCTACGTCAGCATTTACATAGGCGTCTTTGTGTTTGATTGCGCAGATTGGTTTCCGTGCACGCGGTGGATAGCTCAACCTACACAAGGCCAACATCTTGTTACGCGCCCTGTACAGTCGCCAAAACTGTTAAAAACAACAAAGAACGAGGTGTCAGCGTGTGCACAGAGCGGAAGCTTATGATAGCGCTCAGGCTGCTAAGCCAGGGTGGGCGCATGCGCTGAAGCACCCGAATGCAGTAGGGCAGCATCGCGAGGGCCGATAAGCAGGCGCCAAAGATGCGGCTGCAGCTATCATAAGCTGCCACTCTGTGCGTAGGCCGGCACCTCGTGTTTTGTTGTTGTTAACAGTTTTGATGACTGTACATGACCTTGACCCCTGAACGTTGCCCAACTTTCTTGAAGTTTCGACAGGTTTTATGTATGTATTGAATAACAGCATTCGTTTTTTCGGCTATTTTTTCTTTGCCCTTCCTTGGGTTTTCTGCACTCTTGTCATCGTTTCAGCAAGGGAAACCGTAACCTCCCTGGGGAAACCCGCAGCTTTCATGCGTGCGGCCAGAATGTGAGGGATTTCATCTGCGGCGTCTTGGCATGAGTTCCAGAGAGCACTAGACAAGAAGGAAGCACTACTTTCCTTTTGACAAGCTTAAAGGGTGCCTAGCTGTACGGCAGTGGCGGCTTGTCGGCTCTTGGATCGTACAAGCACCACACGTGATCATCCTTTAAACGCAGCCGCAAACACAAAACCTATGCTGTCCTGCTGGGGCAATTCAAACATGTATGTGAGTGCCATAAAACATACATTAAATCTGCTAAGATATGATACACAACAAGGGCAGTCACAGCTAAAGAACATTATTGCAATTCTTGGCTGAAGGATCACGAAAAGAGGAAGCGTTTAAAACATTCCAAACTCGTCAGCATATCTGAAACATTTCAATACTTTAAGATTGCCTAGCCGCTGAACGAAAGCTTTGTCACCACGCGTTAAAATCAAATCACCTTAAAAAGGTGCGACACACGAAACAATGCAAACACCCTGCTTTTGCAGGTAAATTTTACTGTCAAAAGAAACAATGGTTGATTTGAGACGGAAAGATAAAAGCTCCAAGAATCCACTCGTGTTCATAACACACGCGTTCTGAAATACGACCGCACCGAAATCATTAATGGCGTTCTGGACACTGGACAGCAAACTTTTATGTGGCAAGGAATAAAACAAATCTTTTATGTCGACAGAGCAGGCAGTTAGGCTAGCATGGCCACCGGTCGTCACAAAAATTACTTACACCAGCAGAATCTCTTGTAAGAAACAATTTGGCAACGTCAAACAACTTAAGCTTGTTCTGCGAGAAGTCTTCGACACAGATTTGCCACGTCCCTGCCTCGTAGATGATCACGCCAAACGGACATACTACCTTATGCGTCAGTGCCGCAAAATACATTTCATGTGATACATTGTCGCAGCTCAATATTTGCTTGACAATTTATATAAGGGTCAGCTGCTCACACGTCGGCTAAACACGACAACTGACCTTTTGGAATGACAGCTTTTGGTGGGACCTAAAGAATGCTTGCACAGCTTCATAGAACCTGCTCGGAAAGTTATTAAACAGGTGAAATGTCGTAGTAAGCAGATCCGCCATTATGGGTCTTTACATTTAATAACCCTATTTGTCACGTACTTTACCCGCTTTTATGTCTTTTTTCTGCCACTCACTTTTACATTGGAATGGCACGAGCATGACAGCATAAGGTTTTTACATTTCCGGTGGCGTTTTAAAAATGATCATGCCTGTGGTTTTACGAGCCGACAGCCAAAAACCCAAACCTGCCACACAGCTCAGCAAGCTATAAGCTGGTGAAGAGGAAGATTGTGCTGCCGTTCTTATCTAATGCTCTCTGCAAGTCATGCCAACACACAGTAGATGATAGCCTTCATATTCAGGCTGCACGCTTGAAAGCTGCGAGTTTTCCCAGGCAGGTTACAGTTTCCGCTGCTGAAACGATGACCAAAGTGCAGAAATCCCGTCCAAGGACACAGAAAGAATAGCCAAAGAAAAAAGAGCTGTTATTTCATTTCTGCATAAAATCTCGCAGTTCCAAAAAGTTGACAACATCAAGGCGGAATGTCATGTTCAAGGCGCCCAACAACCTTTGGCTTTGTGCAGGTTGAGCTGTCCAAAGCGTGCGTGGAAACCGATCTGCGCTATCAAGAACAGAGATGCAGCCGTAGCGTTGTCTACGAAATTCCTTTGTCGTATGGTAGACACTGTATCGGGCAGACTGGGAGGTGCCTAAATGTTCGCTTTTAAGAGCACAAGAACAAAGTCAGTAGCGTTGGCACCGATGGCAAGCTGGCTGCCCATTGTAAAAATGTATCTCGTCAAACCCGTGTGATCCCATGTCCGACGTAACGACTGTTTTGTATTTTTCCCACTCCGGCGTGGCAAGAGAAATTGTTGAAGCGGCACTGATTGCAAAATCTGGCAATCAATACGTGAGCAGGCCGTCTGTGGCCTTGTAGAAACTTGAGCTGTACTTCATGTCGTAGGCGGCACGGCACTGTTTTTCTTCTTTCACCCATTGTTTCGATGTTTCCATTTCCTTCCTCTTCTCTTCATCTAAAAGACGTGTTTACATGCGCTGGTTCTGCAATAAACCAATTGTCAAAATTAGCTGTTGTCCTGTCCCCGCATCGTCCCCTTTTATTTAGTGCGCTTGTTTTCTATGTTGCTATAAACCAACACCGAAAACATTTTCCCTACCGAAGGGTCAAGATGATTCAGGTGTTCAGAGGAGTTTTGTTTTTGAAGTGAGGTTTGTCATGTGAGAGTATTTATTACTGTTACCAATTTCGCTGAACACGGTTCATAATTTGTACTAATTGACCTTTTCCGTGAAGGGGGGCGCGAAGGCATTACCCCTTTTTATTGGTGAATGTGTGGCCAATTAGAGCGAGACCTGGCATATCAGTGTTTTTCTTGGGTGAAGAGTAAACTTACATATTGGATAGCATGGCTTTATTGGACATCGATGTTTATTTAGATATCTACAAAACCGCAGGCAACAGAAAAGTTATGTGATCGGTCACACACAATTAACAAAAAGAAAGGTAAATTTTTTCGTGAAATCAAAAGTTTGATTTGGCACAATACTGCCATTGAGATTTCACAAATATAACGAACACCATCTGCAAATGGTATATAGCAATCTCTTCAAACACAGTCGGCATAATTGACACGCTTTGTACCGTGATGCATTGATTGATTGTGGGGTTTAACGCGCCGACGCAACACAGGCGATGAGGTGTACCGCAGTGGAGGTCTCCGGATTAATTGTGACCACCTGTGGATCTTTAACGTATGCCGAAAGGTCGTACACACGGGCGTTTCTGCTTTTCGCCTCCATTGGACAATGGCCGCCGCGGCCGGGAATCGAATCCGGGACCTAGTGCTCAGCAGCGCAACGCCTTAGCCACAGAATCACCGCGGCGGGTCAATTCAATATAATTCAATTCAATTCAATTCAATGTATTCTTCTTTGTGGCGCTACAAAACATACGCAAGAACTGTTTGGAACCATAGCCAGCGGATACTAAGGTTTCCAATTAAAAAAAAGCAACATTTGAATACAACACATGTGAGTCCATATCGCCAATAGTAAGCTTAAAAAAACGTTAAAAGACACTCTAAACACTCGTTAGAGCACAGATTTCTCGAATGAACTCAATTCTAAAAGCGAGCGAAATAAACAAGAGGACTTTGAATTTTTAGCAGCAATAACAACGTCAGTTGTATTTGTCACTCAGGTTTCAATGAATACTTCTTATTATAGCTCCCGAATCACTTAAATTGCAGGATTTCATCACATTGAATAAGAAGAATCACGTCCTCCGATATTAGTGTATAAGTGTGAGAGAACGTACAAATAATAGCTGCAAGCATGTACACAAAGTGCGTCATTTATTTTAAGGTCGCGCGTTTTATTGCAAGAGAAAAATTGTTAGCAAGTTTTACGTCATGCGGCAGGCTGCTCTAGATCTTTGCACCAGTATATTTCAGCATACGTGCAACGTACACATTTTTTTACGGCTCAGTTAAAGATTCCAACGGTATGGCCCCGTGTTGCGCCTGCAGGAGTAATAAATGTAGACACGTCAAACGGAAAGTTGTTTCTTATTATGTTGTGGATGCATTCAGTCGTTTTTTTTCTCGCGAAGTAGATCAAATGGTAAGACGCGTAGCTCAGTAAACAGCGCCTTGCTGGGTCGAGAGTAGCCTGAACGGGTAATTATTCTAAGAGCTTGTTTTTCGCTCGCCTCAGGCGCTCTATGTAAGTATTGTATGACCAGCCTCACGCCTCGATGCAATACGTAAGATCAGTGTGCACTAACGTGAAGTATAGGAATCGCAGAACATCGGTGTCGAAGTATTCACGTGACTGGATTATAGCAGAGCAGCCAGGAGCAATCTTGGCGCAAACCGCGTCGACGTAATGTTCCCAGTGTATATGCTTATCTAAGGTCACACCAAGGTACATAAAAAGGTTGGTTGATTCAAGCTGCACTTCGCAAATAGCTAATCTGATATCAGCCAGACCGAGAAATCCTTTCTGCGACTGTAAAAGTACGTACATAGTTTTCTTTGCATTGACTTTCAATTGGTTCCTCTGATACCAGTTTGAGAGTTTTTTCCGCTCAGCGTTTGCGATGGTTTCGAGTTTGGTAGTATCATTCGCAGAACGTATAATGGCAGTCTCTTCAGCGTACATGATAGAGTGGGCTGAGGTTAATATCTGAGGCAAGTCATTCACGTAAAGGGAAAAAAATAACGGACCAAGAGTAGATCCCTGCGGAACTCCTGTTTGCAAGTACTGCATAGATGACGTCACCATTTTTATTGAGACAACTTGTTGACGATTTGTAAGATAGCTAGCAAAAAATTCAAGCACGCTATCACGAACTCGTATATTTTTAGTTTGTTTAGCAAGATGTCATGGTTAACCGTGTCGAAAGCCTTCTTTATATCTAGAAAGGTAACAGCAGCTTGTTTGTTCGTGTCTAGGGCACTATTGATAGACTGGGTGAGTGCAATCAGGGCTCAGCTTAGTGGCTGAGCAAGTGGTACCACCCTAGCGACTGTTTATATGGCAGGACCGAGTTTATTGATATATTAAGTGGCCAGCACTCAGGGGATATAATAGCGGTTTTGATATGTAGTGTTTTTTATTTTGCGTCATAAAGGCAGTGCGAGCTGAAAAAAAAAGTGAACCAAGCTGGTGTAGATTATCAGTAAATGGGGGTACTCTGAATAAAGCAGCTGCCCGACAGTATCCGTAATTGTCGATGTAAAACCGAAGACCGGCCATTTTTCACCCCTATTTAAATTAACAGTCAACTTCTGAGTACACATTCGTGCATGCCGCCTCCTTTGTATATTTTATTTTCCTTCGTCACAAGCCCTATATTTTATCTGTAATATTTACTGTCAGTGATCAAAATTCTCGATGCTTTTCGAATTCTATATGTCTATGATTCCAGTTTTAGTTAGTATATTTGAAACACAGTTGCAAAGAAAACGAGAGTTGTATTTCTCCACGTACAAAGACCTGAGACGGCTCGATCATCGACGCATCAGACATAGTTAGCGGCATTGTCAAATTCTTTGAAAGCCAAAAAAGTACCTGGTCCGGTTACGCACAGAATCCAGCTAATCACCAAGCCATTGATAAAGACTTACGGCCATCATGTCGAGAAAGAAAAGATAGACAGAAGGATTCCAAAAATATCAAAAAGCTTTATGAGGCATTCGCGCCTAAGGCGCCTAATGTGAAAAGCAGCGTTTGATTGATTGATTGTAGAGTTTAGCGCGCCGACGCAACGCAGACAATGAGGCGCGCCGTAGTGGAGGGCTCCGGATTAATTTTGACCACATGGGTATTTTTAACGTGCGCCAAAATCTCGTACACACAGGCGTTTTTGTTTTTCACCTCCATCAGAAAAGCGGCCGCCACGGCCTGGAATCGAACACGCGACCTTGTGCTCAGCAGCGCAACGCCTTAGCTACTGAGCCACCGCGGCGGGTGTAAAGCAGCGTTTGTGTTTTAAATGCTGAGCATTTCTTTAACTCACGATGTCACCCGTTCTAGGCGTCCGTAGTAGTCCCCATCGCTCGCAGGTGCGCCCTCTTCCCCGCTCCTCCTCTTCCACATCACGCTACCCTCCTCGCTCTCAACAACAGGTCCGCACCCCTCCCCCTACACTGTATAAAAAAATAATACTTACCGGCGCCTGGTTTCGATCCCACGACCCTGCGGGCTGAACGCAAGGTACATGGTGCTCTACCCACTGCGCCACAAAGCCGACACAGAATGGAATGCTACGAACGCGCCTTATATCCTTGACTCAATCAAACTACGTCAAGAAGCTGCTGATACAACGCATTCAAAACCTCTGGGCGGAACGCGAGGTACATGGTGCTCTTCCCACTGTGCCACAAAACCGACACAGAATGAAAGGCTACGAACGCGCCTTATATCCTTGACTCATTCAAACTACGTCAAGAAGCTGCTGATACAACGCATTCACTACCACCAACTCCCCAAACACTAAACGTTAATGCAATACACCCACCCCCTATGCGAAGCATTTACTCGAGTCCCCCTCGCGGGGAGATGGTTTCCTTTTTGCTTGCGCTGCAGTCGTTTCTCCGCTCTCAGCTCTGTGCCTTCGGAAACACTAAATTTCGGGTCAGTGAACTCAGTTGAACTATGCTCCAACACGAGTGAGACGACGGAATCGCAGAGGCCGTTTGACGTTTTTACGTTGCGAAGAACACATTTTTATTCTAAAAAAGCACGATGATAAAAACTAAAAGTGGAACGTGCGTGTGGGGAATTCTTTCTTCTTCTTAACTTCTTCCTCGCTTCTTATTACTGGTTTTCTAAAATCAGTATATTAATTGTAGATTATTAACGTAAATATTGTCGTTAAATTTTAAATTTGCCATTTCACGCTCGGCTTAAATACATTTATGAGCTGAGTAAAATTTTTGAAGTATTACTGCGGTTTGGATACACTTTATATCATTCCTTCTTGAGAACTGAAACTTCTGAATTTTTTTTATAAAATAATTAGCTGGGCGGCATTCTAATCCACTGATATTCATACCGGAAGGGAGCTTGAAACATGTATGTCGTAACTTCTCGTAGTGTGTTCGTGCCACATCCTTTCGTTTATGCTTGAATATTTTTTTTGGCCTCGAAGTTTTAAGACATCGCTTGTAATACTTCGTGTGTTGGTTACGTTTCGAATAATTATGAGACTTTTGGACTTTGATTTCGAAATTTCTATGGTATTTCATTAATGGTTTAGTCAATTTGTGCTTCATTGTCAAAACGAAAAATTAGGTTCCACGCATACCTTTGCACTGATGTGTATTATCCCGTACCCACAAAATCCTCAGACATGAGATTCATGCGTCCAGTAACGCTGCATTCGGAGGTGGCAAAACAATTGCGATCAGAAGGATACAACGAAGACAAGGAGGACACACCAAAGAGCGCAGACAGACGTGGTTCATTTCCGCACGCACATACGCAAACATCATGCATCCAGGAGCAAAATAAAAACCGAAATAAATGTACAAAAACTAAGTGACATTATCGAAAAACATTTGGCATGACAGGCAGGACGACTTCAACACATCGCTACCCATAAAAATAGGGGTTTTTTGCCCAAGGATGATATTGAAATAACACCTTTGCATACTTCAAGCGCAAGAGAAAATCCGCCGGTTTCATTTTTCACGCCTGAGCGAGCCGCGGCTCCGTGCGAGCACGTCAATTTTTTTCAGAAATGAAAAACACTTACAACCAAATAATTACGAGTGAGCCGTGTGGTGGGCATTCTTTCTGTTGGTGCAGTACTTTTAGCGCCATTTACCTCATTATGTCAAACCAACTACACAGTCAGATTTGTTTTATGAATTGTGAAAAATATTTTCACAGCTGGAAGGCAGCCTTTAGCTGTGGTTTCATCTGTTTTGAGCGAGCCAACTGCAGTAATTGAGACATACGGGCTCAGCTCCTACTATCTTCCCGATGCGAAGAAATGGAGAGTTAATCTTCGAGCCCCGATTCTCCTTTTCTTGGTGGAACTCCATGATGACTTGTTCGGCTATGTTGAATCTGAGAACAACGATAAGGAGAAGCTCAAGATTTATGCACTCAGTTGTTTCTATTACCGTCACACCTGTACGGGCCGATGAACTAGAATGTTGACGCGTATTGTTCCGTTCAACAGGCCAACCGCAGGCTTAAATTTTAAAAAGTGGCAGGCTGCATCCTGGTGTGGATACCACCAACGTCAGCCTAATCGACTGTACGTGCTCAAGGTTTACTGCTTCTGCTGTTATATTGTTCCTGCGGGAGCCATGGAGCTTTAAGCTTCCAGCCAAAAGTCTCCCCTTTTTGGCAAAATACATTTTTTCTTTCTCATAGCTTGAAGACAGCTCCACGCTGTAGCTACATTCATTATGAGCCCCTGAAAAACGGCCTACCGAAAACGTACGGATTCTTCTCACGCTATCCTCCCTGTGGCAGACAATGAAGTTTATGCCAGCGGCCCCACGTCTCTTTAAATTTCCTAATCGCATTCTTATTTTATCAAAGCTAGAAGGCGGTTTTGAGCTGTGGCTCCATTTAAGTTGAGCCTGTGTATAGGAGAAACTCGACGTTTACAGTCGGTGATGTTGCTATCCTCCCTGCGCGAGCCAACGATGTTTAAGCGTGATCCGCACTGTGTTTCCTAATTGGCCAATCGCATTGATACTTTGTCAAAGCTGGAAGATCAACTTGCACTGTGCCTACATTCAGTCTCAACATAAAAGATGGGATATAATCACGCTCTATGATTTCTGATGTTGCCATCCTTACTGCAAGAACTAATAAATCTTATGGTGGTGGTCCAATGACACTCCTAGTTGGGCAATAAAATCCTTATTTTCTTTAGGCCGCCCGAACGTTTTGAGCTTTTCAGCTGTTGCTGAAATCCACTTTATCCTTAAAAATACAAGCTGCAGAATATTTACTGCCTGTTGGGTAGCTACCGTCTGTGGTCGAACTAATCCGTTTTAATTTCCGGCCGGCTTTCGCCTCTTATTGGCCAGCCGGGTCCTTTCTTAAAATTCGAATACCGCTTTGAGCTGTGGCAAGATTGAATATGAGCGCTATTGTTTAGAGCTACTGAGAACTTACGGCCGGTGTTCTTGCTATCAGCCCTACGGGATCAAGTGGTGGGTATTCCTACGTCACAATGTCTCTTCTGATTGGCCAACCGGTTTCCCATGTGTACGGTTCTATTGTTGTTCACTACGCCGTTTGGTAATATCGCAGATAACATCATGCTACGCCACTTTTCAACCTTCACCTTCGGACGCTTCTTGAAGTCATCGACGTAAAGCTAGGTCACTACGCATTGCGCTTTCTCATCGTTGCCTCTTGCGCTTTCGTGCGCACCACCTTGGCTTCTTGCACAGAGATTTCGCGGCGGCGGCGGCGGTGACGACGGCGGGGAATTCGGCGTATCCAAGATGGCGAACAAAAAAACCAAAGAATGAAGCAAGCGCGAGCAGGTTCGTCGAAAGTGTGAGAAAGAGTGTAGCAGGCAAAGGCTACAGAGTGATCTCGTCTGTTTCCTCCCTTCACTCTTTTGTATACTTCACCGCCTAGGAGCGCCCTTCCCTCAGAGTTTGGTCAGACGCTGCTCCTAACTTTATCACCATCAGCATCGTCATCCTCACCACCACCCCCTCTACGCCCACAGCGGGGCAAAGGCCTCTGCCATTGATTTCCAAATATCGCGGTCCTGAGCTAACTAAGACCAATTTATCCCCGCAAACTTCTTGATCTCATCTGGCTATGTAACTTTCAGCCGCCCTGCAACGCTTGCCTTCTGTAGTGATCCACTCTGTTAACCTAATGACCAAGTGTTATCTTGCCTTCGCATTACATGCACTGCCCACGCCCATTTCGCATTGTTAATTTATACTAATATGTCGTTCAAACGCATTTGTTCCTGGACCCACTCCACTCTCTACTCTTCCGTCAATGTTACACATAGCATCTCCCGTTCCATTGCTCGGTGAGTCGTCCTTAATTAAGGTTGAACCTGCTTTGTGAGCCTCCAAGGTTCTGCAGCCGTAGGTGAGTACCGGTAAGATGCAGATGTCATACATTTTCTTTTTTAGGGAAAATGATAGGCTGCCATTCATTACCTGAGAATGCTTGCCGTGTACACTAAACCCCATTCTTATTCTTCTTATTATGTCTGCCTCATGGTTAGGATCCGGGGTCACAACTTGGCCTAAGTAGATATACTGGCTTACTTCTCGCTCCGCCTCCCGACCTATCTCAACACCGCTTTGCTGTCACGAGGTTACTGATCATGACAATAGTTTTCTTCGCATTATTTTCTGACCCACAGCTATACTCTGTTTGTTCAGTGCAGAAAGCATCCTTTGCAATTCGTCCCCCGAGTTTCTTTGGAATTCAACGTCATGAACAAATCTGAGGTTACTGAGTGAGGTATTCTCCAATAACCCTTACTCCCACCTGCTCCCAATTCATTTTTCCGAATACTTCATGTACACAAACTATAAATAACATTAAAGAGATTGTGTCTGCTTGTCTGACGCCCTTCCTTATAGGTGTTTTACTGCTATCCTTATGGAGGATGATAGTAGCTGTTAGCCCATTGTAAATATCCTCTAGAAGTCTGAAATAATGCTCATCTATGCCCTGGTTCCGTTATGCTTGAATGACTGCTGAGGTTTCGACCGAGTCCAATGGTTTCTCATAATTTATGAAGGGTACATATAGAAGTTGAGTATAGACAGTTCCAATAGGCGATGGGAAAACGTACTCTCACACTCAGCGGTCGCCACGAGCAGCTGCCTTTCCCCCTCTCCAGAGTGTGCGCCCCGATCAGGGCGCTCATGGCGCGGCTGCTGCTGCGCCTTTGACTAAACTTTGTAGGCATCGCGCAGGCGGGTTTACAACTAATTTAGCAATGATAAATGCAGAGAATTTCTTTAACTCACGATGTTATGCGTCCGTAATTTGGCGTCCGCACCACGGCAGCTGCGCCCTCTCCCCCACTCCTCTCTTCGCCCTCAACACGCTTGCAACAACAGGTGCAGCGCGCGCTCCGGCGTTGCAAGCACCGTAGCAACAGCAGGTGCGGGCGCGTCGTGGCGTGACGGTGGCGTGATAGCGCGCTTTTTCTCCACCTCCTCTCCCTTGACTGCGTTTGTTGGGAATTTAAACCCGGGTGTCGGCGCGTCAGCCGCACTCCAGTTCTGCTTCGCTCTCTTCTCGTCGAGGTTGTCGCAGTTGCTAAGTGATGGAAGCAAGACCTTCAACTAGTACCGCGACGCAATCCAACTTCAGCGTCCCGGCACCAGTTCAAGACATCCTGCCATCACCATTACAACACCCATTGCCACTGCCACGCGCGTAACGCCGCTAATGCTCTGCATTTACTCGTGGCCCTCCCGCGGGGGCATGTCGGTGTCTTTTTCATCAAAATGTGGCTCATAAATGAGCCAGACTGGCAGCTTGCGAGTTCCGCACTTTACATGACACAAGATGTTTGGCAATTTTGTTCTGTTGAGCTCTTTCTGTACACCTACTTTCGTTTAATGGCAATAAATTCTTATAACTTCTTTCCTAACTAAAATGAGTTACTGAAACCTGCGTGTGCCACACAAGTATTAGTTCCATCTCCACCGTTGCTGCAGTCAGAGTGCGGCATACCGAGATTATGTATTACGTTGGCTGACCTTGACGATTTTCACAGTGACTACTATCTCTCTAGGTTGCCCCTCCCCCTGCCAATCGGACGAGAAGGAAGGGTGGGGGCTACTGAAGAGGATTCCGCCTCTCCTATTCACCTATCCCGACTATGGCAAAATAGAGTTGTTGACTCACTTACTCCAGCCGAGCGTTCAGTCTATTAGCCCAATTTGATGTCTCATAGCAACCCAAAGCGAATGCTTGAATGATTGCCGAATGGCGGACGCTTAATAAGGCCTTGTACAACGCTCTTTATGAGCTGTGTTTTTATTTTATTTATGTTGTACATTAGTGTTACGGCCAAATTGTTCTGCAGAGCAGCTTGAAATTGCAGAAAGAGGAAGTCTTGCTTAACGCTGGCGGCAGCGGTTGATATATCGATAAGATTTATTACAAACTATGTAATACGCCAAAAACTCACTAAGTTCACCCAAAACTACCTGTATTACAGCCTGCAGGGATTTGAAGTCAGAAGTTGGTTACACTAACCAGCGCTTCTGAGTGTTGCCCATGGCGCCGAGCATATTGTAGCGATGAGCTCCAGTAAGGAGAGTAAAAGCGTTTATTAACAGGGCTAACTTGTGCCGGCAAACACTGGCGATTCACAAGCAAGCTAGAGCAAGCGAGCTTGGACTTCTTTCTCCTCCGTCCACCACTCAGCACATATCCATTACTAGAAACAGCCCCGTTAGCCGGTCGGGGATTGATCCCACAATAATGAAGTCACGACATTGCTTCCCCCTCCAAGTTGCCATCGGCCCGATTCCAGGGAAGCAAAACGCAAAATAGGCACATAGATGTTCAGTGATGAACGAGAGTCAGGGTACGTAAGGTCGCATAGCATCATACTTCAGGTTCGCAAGACCGGGTGTAGTACGGCTTGATGCGTACCACATGGACAGCTTCTGGATTGGACCTCCGTCGTGAAGAACGGGCTGTTCTGTCCTCGGGTACGACCTCGTAGGTCACGTCCGACAGACGGCGACGAACACGGTAAGGCCCAAAGTATCGCCGAAGCACGTTCTCCGAAAGTCCTCTGCGGCGAATCGGCGTCCACACCCACACAAGGTGGCCTGGTCAGTAGTCGAGGTTACGGCGTCCCTTGTTGTATTTCTCGGCGTAGATTTCTTGTTGATGTGAGAATGCGGACGCGTGCTAGCTGGCGTGCTTCCTCCGCCCATTGGGTAAAAGCCTCGGCATCAGTGCTGGTGACGTTGGTTGAATTGACAGGAAACATTGCATGTAAGGTTGCCGTTACAGAGCGTCCGTAAACAAGTTCAAACGGTGCTCATTGCGTTGTTTCTTACATAGAAGTGTTGAAGGCAAACGTTGCGTAGGGAAGAATTTCGTCCACGTTTTTGTGCTGCAGGTTCACGCACATGGATAGCATGTCAGTTAGGGTTCTATTAAGGCGTTCGGTGAGGCCATTGGTTTGAGGGTGGTAGGCACTGCATTTCCGGTGAGTGCTATTGGTTAGCTTGAAGACGTCCTGTAGGAAGGTGGCAGTAAATGCGGTGCCCCTGTGTGTTATAATAATTGTCAACGCGCCCTGGCGTAGAACAATGTGTTAAACGAAGAATTTGGGGACTTCTAAAGCGGTGCCATTGGGAAGGGCCTTGGTCTCGGCATAACGCGTCAAGTAATAAGTGGCTACTACGATCCACTTGTTCCCCGACGCCGATGTTGGAAAAGGCCCAAGAAGATCCATCCCAACCTGCCAGATCGGCGAGTCGGGAGGATCCACTAGATGAAGGAATCCCTGTGGCCTGACGGGAGGTTTCTTGCTGCGCTGGCAATCCCGGCATGTCCTCACGCAGTGTCGTACTGATCGAAGAAGGTTGGGCCAGTAATAGCATTCATGAATCTGAGCGAAAGTGCGACTAACATGTAGGTGCCCGGCGGAAGGCTCGTCATGACAGGCTCGTAAAATGTCGCTTCTCAGAGCAGATGACACTACCAGGAGAAATTATCCTTGCTGCCGTACCTTCGTTTGTACAGCACATTGTTTCGCAGGGATTACGAAGCCAAACCTCCAATATTGAAGCGTGGTGGCGTAGTGTTTTCGCCGCGAAGGTGCTCAATCAGTGTCCGTAGGTCTGCGTCCCGTTGCTGCTAAAGGGCCATGTCCTCAGTATGGACTACCCCGAGGAATGAAACCTCCTCTTTCGTTTTAGGTGCTTCAGTCAGAATTGGCGCCCGCGACAATCGGTATCACTGTGCTTCTTTCCAAATTTTACACGACCGTTACGTCGTACTCCTGCAGCCGTAGGCTCCATTCAGCAAGTCTACGGGAGGAGTTTTCAGGTTGGCAAGTCAACACAACGAATGGTGATTTCTTACGGCTCTGAAGTGCCTTCCACACAAATATGGCCGAAATTTATTTATACGCCATATCACGGCAAGACACTCGTTTTCTGTTTCCGAATAGGTTCGTTCAGCTTTAGACAATGTGCGACTGGCATAGGCTGTAACTCTCTCGGCATACTGCTGCGACTGAACCAAGATAGCCCCGATGCCGGCGTTACTGGCGTCAGTTCTGATTTCTGTGCCGTTCGCCGTTCGCAGGCGTCTACGCAGTTCATCAAATGCAACTTTCTGCGTTTCCGTCCAAACGAAGGGTACGTCTTGTCTTGTGAGGCGAGTGAGCGGCTCCGCAATTCCAGAGAACCTTTCGACAAAGCGTCTGTAACAGGCACAGAGACCTCGGAAGCGTCGGACAGCTATTTTGTCGGTTAGTACTGGAAAAGAGCTTACAGATGCGGTTTTTTTCGGATCTGGGCGGACGCCTTGAGCACTAACCATGTGTCCAAGATATTTCAGCTTCTGGAATCCAAGGTGGCATTTTTGAGCCTTAATAGTAAGCTCGACAGAGCGAATTGTTTTTCGAACGAACTGGAAAACATGACTACATCGTCCAAGTAAACAAGGAAAGTCTGCCATTTCAATCGAGCGAGTACGGTGTCCATCTTACGCTGGAACGTTGAAGGGGCAGAACAGAGGCCGAATGGGAGCACCTTAAAATCATATAGCCCATCGGGTGTAACGAATGCTGTTTTCTCAAGGTCCCTTTCATCAACTTCTATTTGCCAATAACCAGATTGCCAATAACCAATTCTTCTCGTCCAGAGACGAGAAGAATTTAGCGTTACCAAAACGGTCCAACGTATCATCTATTCGGGTATGTAGATAAATATCGTGTTTAGTCATACTGTTTCGTTTGCGATAGTCTTCGCAAAAGCGAAGCGTGTTGTCCTTTTTCTTTACGAGTACAACTGGGGAGGCCACGGACTCTTGGATGTTTGCATAGCGTCGTCGGCGAGCATCTCTTTGACCTGCGTTTTGATGGCCTCCCTCTGTTTAGGCGACACGCGGTAGGGTGGTTGACGCATTGGTCAAGTGGATTCATCAGTCACGATGCGATGCTTCGCGATGGGAGTACGGCGCACTTTGAAAGACGTGGCTAAATGGTCGGTGAAGTCGTGAGTAGCCGTTTTAGGGCTTCTCTCTGAGTGGTCGGGAGGTCGTTGTTTATTTGAACTGGTATGTCGGTGTCACCTGTGAGCGAATCAAGAGACAGTGTCCTGAGCACGCCCACGTGCGTAACGTCAGCGCCTGCTTCAATGAATGTGATTGTAGTGCCTTTCGGAAGATGCCGACGTTGGGTGGAAAAAATCGTGACCAAAACTTCAGTGCATCCGTTGTGCAAGTTGACAAATCCTCTAGCCAAATAAATACCCCTATCCAGCAATAACTGAATGTTGCCTTAAGCGATGCCTTCACAATCCGCAAACTTGTCATTTTTGACCATTACAAAGATGCTAGAACGGGCGCGCAGTGCGACGTCGTCGTCAACAATGCGTAGTGCTCCATCGCGCTTGTCTTCGATGTTGCTTGCTATGGCTCCCTTTGTCGAAAAGCTAATTTTCAATTTTTGCAGGTCGATTACTACCCCATTTGTCTGCAGAAAGTCCGTGCCGGGAATTAAGTCCCTCGAGCAATCAGGGAGCACAATAAAGTCGTTAACGTAGGTGAAACCGTGAATTTATATGCGCGCAGTACACCTACCCACTGGGGTGATCAGATTGTTTGTAGCAGTGCGAACTTGCAGGCCAGTCCAGGGTGTGCTCACTTTCCTTAGCGTAGAAGCCAGTTTCACTGATGACTGAACGATCAGCACTGGTATCGGCCAATGCAGTCCTCGTACAGCCGTCGATATTCACCACCACTTCACAGGCAATCGGTTGGGTTAAACAAGTTTCAGGTACTGGCTGCTCGTCGTCTCGTCGTAGCGGTCGTTGCAGTGGGGGATCCTGGCAGTTTATGACATCAGCGACATCACCTCCAGAAGTCATTGCCTCAGTATCCCCGGCCTTCCGGGCTACCAGAGGGCCGACGGCCAAGGTCTGAGGCAAATCGAGGGCTGGAGGACCTGCGTCGCATCGGGGATGGGGACCTTGAGTGAGGGCGTTGCGGCGAATAAACGTTACAGCGTCCGGTGATATAGTTCATGATTTCGGGGGGGTCTCGGTCCGTGTTGCGGCCGTGGTGCTTTCGGCGGAAATCCACGCAGACCAGCTCGGCGATAGGGGCAGGTCCGGTAGATATGCCCTACTTCCCCGCAGTGGAAGCAGAGAGGCGTGTTGTCAGGGGTGCTCCACAGGTTACTTTTCCGGTGACCCGTTTCCGTCGACTAGGGTGTACGCGGCGTCAGCTCCAGGGTATGTTGCGGTGCGACCAAGGCAACGATAGGAGGAGCGCCATAGACGGGCTGGCGCAAGGCTGCTGCATATGAGGAGCGTGGTTCATCCTGCCGGAACACGTAAACTTGTTCTGGTACCCGAACACTCTGGCTTTCATCCTCCCTAACTAGTTCTGCTAAGGACAGCGGAGCCGGTGAAACCTGTCCCTGCTGCAGCCTTTGAAGCTCTTCGCGAACAATCTGTCTCACGAGCTCCCTGAGACCGAGGCTGTCCATCCCGGATACGTTGGGCAGGGCGGGTTCGTTGCGACTGTATTGCCGCGCCCTTTGGTGGAGCGCCCTTTCAATCGTGGTAACCTCGCGGACGAACTCGGAAGCCGTTGTTGGGGGACTCCGCATCATCCCGGCAAAGATGTCTTGCTTGACTCCGCGCCTGAGATGTCGAACCTTCGTGTCGTCAGCCAATGAGGGGTCAGCGCGCTTAAAATGATGAGCCATGTGTTCGGCGTACATGGCGACGCTCTCGTTCGGATTCTGGTTTCGGGTTTGAAGGGCAGCCTCAGCCTTCTCCTTGCGGTCACTGTTTGGGTAGGTTGCTAGTAACCGTTGTCGAAACTCCTCCCAAGACGACATCATGAACTCATTATTTTCATACCAGGTTCGGGCGTTTTCTTATAGTGAAAAGTAGACATTTCGCAGCATGAATATGTTGTCCCATTCGTTAAACGTTGCCACGCGCTCGAAGTGGTCAAGCCAATCTTCCGCGTCTTCATAAGGCTCTCCGCAAAAGACTTTTGGTTGCCGCTGCTGCTCAACGAGGTACTGAAAGGGCTGCCCATCGGAGTCGTGTTCACAGCGCTAGCCTCCCGCCCTGTCATCCTGGACGTGCGATCAGGCAAAAGGCCGCACTCCGCTGGAAGTCCGAGTAGACGACGGCTGGTTAGCCCGTGGATGGGCGAAACTTCGACTTCAATTGGCGACCCCGAGCTGTGCGTCCTTGACGGATGGGGTATTATGTATCCAGCTCCTCCGCCACTTATGTTGCGATGAGCTCCAGTAAGGAGAGTAAAAGCTTTTATTAACAGGGTGAACTTGTGCCGGCAAACACTGGCGATCCACAAGCAAGGTGGTGGTGGTGGTGCCAAATGAGATGGCTCATACCCACTCAGGGGAATTGGCCAGGAAAGGGGCGCTCACAGAGAGAAATTACAAAGTAATAAAAGAAACATGTTTAAGGAAATAAGTAAAATATTAGGAAAATATATACAGAAAAAAACTGCTCAAACATGAGACGTATCCTCAGGAAGTGTTGAAACCAACATAAAATAAAATAAAAATAAAGGAAAGAAAACATGAAAAGTATGTAGAGAAATAAAACAAGAAGGGAAGCTGGCGAAGGAGAGGCAGTGTGCGGGTAGAGCAAGCGAGCTTGGACTTCTTTCTCCTCCGTCTACCAGTCAGCACATACCCATTATTAGAAACAGCCCCGGTAGCCGATCGGGGATTGATCCCACAATAATAATGTCGCGGCATAATAAAGACGACGAAGAGAATGCGGCTGGCCCGAGTGATCATGGCCGCTTGTAAATAGATCGCAATGCTTTGCGGCAACATCTTGTAAATACATATTCTCATCGTCGCGCATTGTTCGCCTCATCATTGTCCTTCCACCACGTAACATTTTGGTGGAGGGTGCGGGTTTCAGTTCCTTCCTGGCCCCAAGCTTCACCCGTCTGGGCTCATGATGCGGTCTCATCCTGGCTCTTGGAAAGCGTCGGCTCGCCCCAGCCCAGGTGAGCCACGGACGCGACTTTCCTCAGCCCCGTGCCCCTGCCCATGCCCCGCCGAGACCCGATGAACTGACCAGCCACGACCAGACGTATAGCCGACGACGTTTACCTTGTGGTACCGATTGGCGTGTGCACTCCAAGGGTTCAAATTCGTCGTGCGACATTTCCTGTTTTCTTCACTGTGCTGGCTAACTCTTCGAGGCATCTTATGGTCGTGCAGGACTTCTGAGACTTTTGTGCTCGACGATCTCAGGCCGCGATTAATTTTCGGGAGCTGGTCGCCACATTTATATACCCCGAACATCGAACGACAGCAATCAACGTAGGCCGGCCATTCTTGTCTTTGCAGACAATGTCACGCTACCACCACGAGCCAGGATGTTTGATACCGGAGAGTTTCAGCCATGCTCACGCAGTTCTGACAACGCAGAGCACAATTCGCTATTCCCGGCTGGGTGGCTCTGTGCTGCCTGTGGCCTGGCTCAGTGAAGGATGAACTGAAATACTGCTAACTTATTTCAGTGAGGCGCATCAGCTTGTTTTTCCTAAAACAGGAGTTGTCTACTTGGAAAAGTCAGGGAATGTACCAAGCTACACAGTTTCTTGCTATCGTTCATATATGAAATGTACTCTGAAAAACCACGAAAATTTACTTGAAGCCTAAAAAGACAGCGACGCCAAAGGAGGAGCTTCTCAAGATGATAGAAACTGTCAGCGACTGTTTTGCTATGTAGTAGAAATGCGGCAGGCCACCGTAGATAAACGTTGTATCATAATTGATGAAAACGAGTGACTCATGTACTAGGGTCATTACGACTCATGTATCAGCGTCCGCGGAGGAGGGGGTGATATCTGTAGCCAAGAAAACGAAATGATTGAGACGGCATAATACAACTATCAACCAGCGCGTGGGCATCACCTGTGGTCCTCATCAAGAAATGTGGTACTTTTAGTTTTTGCGTAGATTACAGAAAACTGTGTCCTTGAGAAGCGCAGGACTTGACCACATGGGGGTCAATAGGAACGGCTTTCGTCTAGGAGTGGACCTGGGTATGCTGATGGTAATGACAGGATGCTTAGCAAAGTGACAAAAAAGACGTGTAATCGCTGCGGAGCATCATGACTGTTTAAATCGGCTCGACCACGCACGCTAGGTTTTCTTATTAAACTTACTTGCGCGGTGGATGTCTTACAATTGACAGTAGATGCATAAGATCGTGAACAAACGGCCTTTATTACTCCGCATGGACTTGATAAATTGAAGTGCTCCTATTATGGTCGTGCTCCGCTACCTTTGCGTTCCGAAGAATGATGGACCCTCTTGTATCTGGACTGAAATGGCAGTCCTGCTTTTGTACCTAGATGACATAGTATTTTTTCGAAACACTGGAAGTCTACTTGGAGCGCCTAGGCGCAGTTCTTGAAGCTATTCGCTCGGCCCAACTTTTCTCAAACCCAAGAAATGTCCCTTTAACTACAAAGAACTGAAATGTTTAGGCCACGTTGTAAGTCCCTAAGGTATCCGCCCCGATACTAAGACAGCCGCCGCAGATGCTTTTGCAGTTTCATCTTACAAATGAGCTGTTCGCCGTTTTGGGTGTCTCTGCGTGTAGTATAGACGTTTTCTGTTGAACGTTTTAAACCAAAGATAGCCCTTAGTCCGCTTGAGAGGAAGTGATGTTTATTTTGTTGGCGCTTCGAAGAGCACCCTGCATCAAAGAACATTAAAAATGAGCAACAACACTGTCCTGTTCTTGGCCACTTCAACGAGGACCCTGATACAGAATTGCACACAGCAGCAAGCAATAATGTTGTGGGTGCTGTCCTTTTACAGTCGAAAGATGGGTGTCTAACAGGTGGTACCCTATAAAAGCTGTACACATAATCGCGCTGGAGGTAACTACCCCACAACATAGAAAGACTGCTTAGCGGTCTTTAGGGCAATCATGAAATTTCCGCCATATTTGTACGGGTGATGTTTCCAACTTCCGACCGACCATCACTCCCCCCGCTCGCTCGCTCGCAAATATCAAGTATCCCTCAGGGCGCCTGGCCCGCTGCAGCCTCAGGCTACAGGAGCTTGGCGGGAACATAGTGTACAAGTAGGGTCGCAAACACACCCACGCTGACTGCCTTTCACGTGACCAGGCTTCTCAGTCCTCGACGGGTACTGACGATGACAGGGGATTCCCGGGTGCCAAACTCCATCGGCTTTTTCTTAGGAACAGCGAGAACACATTGATCTCCGTTCTCTCACCCATCACCTGAAAGACTGAACCCATCGATTGCCTCAAATTTTTATATGCAACCGCGCATAGTCTTTTCTTTCTAACGCCGTTGCTCTACAAGAAAATCTTTGCTCTATAACAAACACCATACCTACTTCTTGCGCCCGAGGCACACAGGGAAGAAATCTGCACGCCTGTCACAATGAGCCATTGTCCGGGCATCTCAGCAGCTCTCGCACTATGGCCCGCATGTGCCACAAGTATAACTGGCCAAAGCTGTCCGAGAGTGTGAAGTGGTGCGTAAGAACATGCCGAGACAGTCAAAGGCGTACGACGCTCCCCACAAAGCCAGATGGAAGTCTGTAGCCAATAAATCTACCTAAGATACTGTTTTATGACGTTGGCAATGGCCTTTTGGGACCATTTCTTCTGCCCTCATCTGGAAACAAGTGGATCTCTGTTGCTACAGATGATGAAACAAGGTATTCCGAGAGGAGAGGTCTTCCATGTGGCATTGCTGCAGAGGTTGTGAAGTTCTTCATCTAGAACTTTACACTTCTCCATGGGGCCGCTAGGGTACTTGTGACTGATAGAGGAACGGTGTTCATGGCACAACTAATTAACGAGGTTCTGGAACTGAGTTCTACCAGTCACTGGAAAGCAACGGCTTACGATCTAAGCGCTAAGGGACTCACTGAACGATTAAAGAACACAAGAACCGATAGCTTTCGATGTACGTCGATGTAGACAGCCATAACTGGGATGGCATATTTCAGTATGCATCATTCGCTTATAAAACCACCATGCTGCTGACTACGCGTTTTGCCCTTTCCATTTAGTCTACAGTACAGATGTTACCATTCGATACTACTTCTTGAAGAGAGTGGCAATGTTACAATGGACGCGGAAGAAATCATTTAGCGTTCTGAAGCCACAGCCTACTACCACGCCAGCGCATTCAATACCAGAGAACCGTCGAAGCGCAGTGTCACATTGTAGGGAACGTAGAAGTCACGTAATCGCGGGTGAACACATTTAGATAAGGATGACGGTTCGACAACGAGGTCCCTCCGAGAAGTTAATGGGACCCTACTTAGGGCGGTAGAATATTTTGGGGTGAATCAATGTGTAAACTTTGAAGTTACTCCTGAAGGTACAGTACCCTCCCCTAGGGCGACGATTCAGACTGAGGTTCTACGTGTCGCCCGGATAAAGCCATATTTGGGTCGTTGAACTCCAGTGTGGACGACTGTGACACTGCAAAAGTGTGATTTTGCTATACTTCCTCTCTATTTTTTTTTCGCTCTTTCAACCCGTTTGTCCCATGAGCTTCATATGGAAAGGGACGGTGCTTTCCAGGGGACGGGTAATGACACAGTGATTATGTCGTTTATTCCTATTGCATACTCATCACTTTGTCATGTCGCCATTTGGCTATGGGCCTCTGTAATTACGGTCGAAGAAGTGGAGCTCGAAGAGCGACATTTACTGTTCAGTCCTGATTTTTGCGCAGCTGTGCTCTGTGGCCTACTGTGTTCTCGTGGAAGAGATCTGCTATTAAAGTCATTTACTTTCATATAATTGTTTGCACACGTGTGGGCGTTCATCACGCAAGTGTGTCCGCACATGCGGTGAAAAGTGCACAAAATTAAAAAAAAAAGTTTTGGTTCCTTTGTTGCAGACTTATCCAGATCAATCTAAAATGCCACCCGAGATTTTCCATTTTGAGTGTGTATTCTCTGCGCAATTTATTGGGAGCTGAAACCCTGCACTTCATTTTTCTCTATATTGCGTTTTCCCGGAGATTCTATGAGAACGATGTATGAATAAAATGAAACCTATGACTGGTTTCGGTTCAAAAAAAGGACGTCGGCATTTCCGAGTGTTCGTTTCAGTAATATTGCTACCTCATCCCTTTTTTTGCTAGTTACGGGAGTAATGGGAAGGTGAATAATATGTTATCATCTGTCTATTTGCTTCATACAACAAACTCTAATATCAAGTTGCGGCATTTTGCAGAAATATGGCTTTGTTTGGTGCCCCACGACGAACTGACTACAGCATGACACATTTGGCAGAAGTGCGGAGTAGGAGGGGACTCCACTATGACTTCCAGGTAAGATGCCTGCCACGTAAAATTAGGTTTGGTTCCTAACAGAGTTATTCGGAATGCTGTCATTGGTTCATAATGACAAAAAAATCCCACCATCTCCACGAAGTGAATGATGATGAGAGCGGCGAAGCTAAAATGACTATCGGTAAAACCGTGAAACATTCACCCACACATCATATAAAGACTTGACACGTTGTTATACGTCGTCTTGATGGCGCGCACCATCTGAATGAGTTAAGGACATAAGGGGCATTCGTAGCCATGCTGGCGCCTCTGTTTGTAGCGCAGAGGGAGGACCGCCACGTACGTCCCGTCACGGCCAGAGAGTCGTGGGATCGAAACCGGGCGCCGCCGCGTCAATGGCACTCGATACGTTGTTATCGGTCTTCTTGATGGCGCGCACCAACTGAATGAGTGAAAGACATAAGGCGCGCTCGTAGCAATGCTCGCGTCTCAATTTGTAGCACAGTGGGAAGAACGCCTCGTACATCCCGTCGTGGCCCGAGAGTCGAGGGATCGAAACCGGGCGCCGCCGCGTCGAGACCACCACTCCTCCCTCGCAAAGCTTGAGACTTTCCGCCACTACGTTGACGAGCCCGTCGACGACGTCGATGTTTGTGTTGATCTTGGCCGTCGCCTTCTGCAGAGCGTCTTGTGTCGCGTACCCTCTGTACGTGTCTTGAGCTCGCAGGCGACGAAGGACAACCTCTTTTTCTTCTTCCTCTCCTCCTTGTTGGATAGCAGCGAACGCGTTGAACGCTTTGACCTATTCGGCCAATGTTTGGTTGGACAATCCCTAGGGGGATCAGACCACAATCATCATCCTGGTGCCATGTACAGCAGCAACAAGGGACAAGACAGGGCCCGAGCAAGCGGAGCTTCGCCCCTACAAATCTTTGGTAATGGGGTAGATTATGGGCAGGCATTTAGGGACGCTGCAAATACACCGCCCATTTATATACGCGTTCGGTGAAGAGAGCACTACTAATATGAGTTCAATCAATATACAGTCGATGCCGGATGTACCGAACTCACAGGTGATCGTGAAAAAGATTTATATATGGATAACCTTATATACAAAATATTTTCGTTTGCACAGGATTAGGCAAGGGATGTTGGAACTGTTCGGTATATTACATAATTCGATATATCCGCTTTTGGTATATGCGGGATTGACTTTATTTGTGAGCATGTATGAGCATAACGTCGCACACTATCACAAACTTGATGCTCGGCTTGGTAGCACCGCCTAGCATTGGATTTAAAAGCTCTTACACGGCATTTGCAGCTGCCCGATTTACAGTAACAACCCCCACAAATTACGTCATAAAAAATTACGCCCACCTATCCTCGCGGGAACCCTGGTGTGATGCGACGCCGAGGGGGGTTCAAGCGCAAGCGGAGAGCAACCGTCGACCGAAAGGCGGCCGGAGAGCGGCACACCGGTTATACGCGCAGCGCGCCCGAAGGAGAAGAGACCGCAGAGACAGAGAGTACTGCACATGCGCCGCCGCCAGTCTGTCTGCCGCGGCTATGCCGCAACACAATCCAACACAATTCACTTTAATCCAATCCAATTCAAATCCAATCCAATGCAATCCAATCCAAGCCAAGCCAAGGCAATCCATTCTAATCCAATCCAATGCCCCTCGCGAGAGAGGGGCATCGGAGAGGAGAGGGGGTCAGCGGCGGAGAGCGCAGCTCGCATGGTGAGGAGAATTGGAGAGGGGCGGACGACAACAAAGCCGATGACGCTCCATGGACAAGGCAACTGAATGAGATGAGTCGCATTTAAAACTCGTTATGTACACAAGTCATGTTACATGTGAAAGTATAAAAATGAAGCGTCAAATTCAAAGACTGCATTGAGAACTCCTAATAATACCAGTGGAATTATTAGCTATATAAAATGCCACAAAAGCAATGAATATAGAATAACCGACATAATGATCAACGACAGACATGGTAAACTGATAATCTATGAAATTTGTGAAATTGCACGTTCTGTGTGATAAGTAAATACTAATACTGAAGTATCATGGCAACAAAACAAGTACATATAAAGAATACACACCTAAATTTTTACCAGCTATATCAAATAAAAATGACGTAAGTTGCATGAAAATGGCAGCCTCCTCACTCCGTGGATGATGGCGAGGGTGCGGAGTAAGAGGACTGGAAATGACATCCATGTTGCGTGCCGACTGACATCCGATTTGCGCCGGGACCGTCATTCGATTTGATCTGTGAGTTGCATGTTGACTATTCCCTAAAGGAAACTGCAACTTACGGCTCTAATTTAATTTTGTTTAATTTTCGATGGGTGGGGGTGTGCGCACAAATGTACTCGCGCCGACATTGCAGGGTACTAAGGCACTCCGTAACGTTACAGGGGAGGGAGCAAGTCGTTTGACTCTCGGGTACTAACTAACGGTCATTGCCCAACGCGTAAGACGAGTGACACTAACTCTGTCTGGTCTACCAGACGCAGGCTCGAATCCTGCCGGTGCCTGTGTGATTTTTTGCGATTTGTAAATGCTGTGCACACGATTGCGGACGGACATTTGTGGTCCTAAGGTACTCCGCACCTAAAAAGGAATGAAAAATAATTGACCAAGCCAGCCTATTACGTAGTAAGATACTTCCATTATTTGCACGTTATAAAACTGCCCCCCTCATCGGTGGGTTATTTGTATGGAAAACAATTCTGCTTCATCATCTATATGCTGCTGAAACACGTGACAGGTCTGCAAGCAGCTGAGACGTGACAAAAACGAACCAAAGGAAATGGCCGGAGCAGCCTAGTTGGTGTATTTGCAGTTGTATACTTGGCACGTCATCGAACTTTCTGCCTGTTCGTTGGTGTTTTCAAAACAGAACTCTGCTTTATCATGAGACATCGAACTGTAGGCGCTTTCGGCACAAGTGGCAAGCCTGCGAGCAGCAGAGACTTGACAAAAAACGGAACGTAAACGATCTAAGGAACCTACTAAGTACTTACATTGTCTGCACATTGTAAAACTATGTCTTTAGACTATGGGTTTCACGTGAGCAAGAAATAATTCTGCTTCATCATTACAATTTAAAAGTTTATAGGGTGTTGAAACAACTTGCTGTCTTCCAGCAGCGGAGATGTGGCAAAAAAAAATAGGAAAGTAAATGACCGAAGCAGCCTATTAGGTGATATGGGTAATTGCATTATTTGCACGTCATCTTATATTCCGTCTCGTCTATGGGTTTATTGTAACGCAGATACAACTCTGCTTCATCATGAGGTACAAAAGTGTATGCGCTGTCGAAACAAGTTACAAGTTTGGGAGCACCGGAGATGTGACAAAAAAAAGGAAAGTGAATGACCGAAGCAGCTCACTAGGTTATATGGGTGCTTTATTTCTTTGCATGTCTTCCTATATTCTGCTTCATCTTTGGGTGTATTGTAAGCAAGACAACTCTGCTTCATCATGAGACATCGATGTGCATACGCTGTTTGAACAAGTGACAAGCCTGCAAGCAGCAAAGAAGTGATAAAAAATGGCAGCATCTCCACTCCGAGGTTACTGGTCAGGACGCCGATTACGGGTAATCAAAATGGCATCAAGGTTGCGCCCAGAGTTACACCCGATTGCGCTCCGACAGTCATTTGATTTGAGCCGTGAGTTGCGCCTTCATTATTCAATAATGAAACTCCAACTGATGGCTCAAATTAAATTTAGGTTTATTTTCGCTTGATGGGGGTGTGCTCACGGATGGACACTCACGGACATAGGGAGGCCCTGTGGTATTCTGTACCGATAAAGGCGAGGGAGTAAGCCGTTTGACTTCCGCTTACTACATCACGGTCAAAGCCCAATGGGTAAGACGACTTACTCAAACTCTGTCTGGTCTACCAGACACAGGCTCGAATTCGGCCGGTGGCTGCGTGATTTTTTGATAACTTACATGCTCTGCGCATGGACTTGGACGGACATTGAGCGCTCCTAATCCTAAGGTACTCCTCCCCTCAAATAGTAGTTTCATGAAGTACTGAAGAATTTTGAAGCCTGCAGTGAATAATAAAAAGCGTGATGCAAAGCTTTCAAACATATTGCAACTGATGCTTTGCACTTGACGGCTTTACTGGGCTTTAGTAGACTCCGAAATACAAATAAAATATTTTTTGTCATTTTTGCCACCTATAGTTTGGAGTTAGGGTAATAAAGTTTTTTTTATTGGTTGAAAACTTGTATATCCTAATAGCCAAAAGATGTATCAAAGAAAAAAAAGCTAATGGTGGTTCTTTTCCCGTTAACCAAAACGAGCTAGTACCTTATATTTAGCACCGTTTTCAGGCGAAACAACGCTCCGCATTTCTGACAGTGGCGCTGTTTGCATGAAATGAACAGAACGTGATATTTCAAGCGGATTGATTTTTCTGGGTTCTTAGGGGTAAAGATCACATTAAAGGTGCTACCCCAAAGGTGAAACGGTAGCTATTTTGAAAGGGAAGACAATACCATGTTTTGGTGAGCATTTATGCGGAGTGTGAATAAGAAATTATGTGCTGGGTCGGGTGAGAATTAAGGAAGCTACGTATAATAAATAGTGAAAGTAGTTATAGGAATGAGGGAAGTTTGTCTACGGAGTATATGCGGTGGAACGAATAAGCTCAATAACCTTTGCGCCATTTTTAAAACTAAGGTTTCGACCTCTACCAGCCAACGATTCCTTCGTGGAGTGCTGGACAAGAAACTACTAACGCGTCTGGGAAGAGGGAGGGCGGTTGTCACTCACTTAACTGAGTGTAGATGGTGCGGCGAATCGTTACCCAGCGTTCCCCGTGCATTGCCCACACCAGCGGACGCGTCGGCGGGGCGGAATTATCATATGCTTTAGCGGAGGTTATTTCGGGCCTGTTCTGGCGCACCTTTGCGTCCATTGCGCGCTTTTTTCGCACGACTTGAGTAACTTGTTCGACAGCACCTCCTGGTTAACCCGAATCTGGTGGAAGTAAGTGATCGTAAGGCAGAGGTAGGTTAAGAATTGTTATGCAGGGTGGGGTAAAATGTAGAGGCAACATACAGGCATCTGGCCGCTAGAGGAACACTTTTGCGCACTGCTTGCTACGAATAGTCTCTCTTTCCTATTTTGGTAAACAACGAATCGCTTGTGTTTTAAGAGGAATTACAAAAGGCGAAAGGAGAACCTGGTTCTGATAAACAGCAATTATAAAAGTTCCCTCACCTTCCTTGCCATCGTCAAACATACTGAACTAATTAGTTTAAATCGGTATAAATGGTAATCATTAAGCTCACATACCAAAGTGTTTCGGTGTCTGCGCTTGTGCCGCGCGGTGGTGTAGCCCCGACCAACCACATCAGAATGGCAAGGTTCTGCTGTCTCAACCTTCGAAAGATGCCCTTCCCGTTTTCATTCGGCTGACGCACGGCAGGGCTGCAGCGGCGGCGTATGCCGCTCGAGCCCGGCCGGTTTCCGCTGCTTTTGCGTTCGTGACACCTTTCCCGAGAATTCTATGTAGCAGCTGGCTGAATCACTGGTTTCAGTTTCTGTAGAGCCTCGTGTGTGAATTCAAGTCACGTCGCATGGGCAATTGCGGTGGGTTTCGCATAAAGCTTGACTTTCCATTCACCTTCACAGCGTGAATTGGAGCGAAATGTCGTATTAATACCTTTCTAACAGCTATAACTCCGACAGATTCCAACCGAACACCTAAAAATTTGTTATAATAAATGGGGTGCTGCTCTCAGTAAATTTGTTTGCCTACACAAAGTTCCGCGGTATAGAAATGGAGAGTGTCGTTTATTTTAAAGGAAATTTTTCTAATTCCCTGTAACACAATTTCTAAGACTCCTTTGTACAGAATGTATTGCAAACTTGCCCCATAACCGATATATTCAGAGAGTAGGCGAGAACGATTGAGGTCCGCGTAATTTGCAAGCGCCGGGATCAGGCACAAAAGATCAGCAACCGTTACATCAAGCAGAGATGATGATGATCGCCCGTGAAAAAAGGTCAAATGTGATGGAGATAAACATGCACAATGTCGAAAATACAATGAGCTAAAGGGGATGTTAATCCTCTCGGGTTAAGAAGGCTTATGACACGCGAACGCGGACACTAGCATCCCCCCACAGCTGAAGTGGCCAACCCGGCCATGACTGTCAGCTAAAGGAATCGCGGTGAAGGAAAGGCCTTATCCGGGGAACATGCCCGATCTCTGTTCTACGGAAACGATGGTTGGTGACACCGGAAGTAGGCGTTACACGGTATTTGACTGAAAATGCTTGCTCGCAGATCTTTTAAAGGCAAATAAATAGGGCATCAGCTTCTCGCGCAATCAAGGAACACGGAGAGGAGTGACAAGTAGAACGTCTTCAACAGGTTTGACAATGACCGAACGGTGCGTCTAGTCGTGGTGAGCTGCCGGTTTCTTGACAGACCGGAGTGTTCAAATGGGTAAAACTGCGCCAGTAAGCCCACCGAGAAACAAAGTGGGCGGAAAGATTCGGTGTTACAGGAATCGGTGCGAAGAGGAAAGGCGCGTCGAGTACAGAAGACGGAGAACGGACGTAGACGAAGAAGAAAGGGGGACACTCCAGTGGTTTGTTGAACAGCGGTATTGTAGACGTAGGTAAAAAAGGCAAAACGGTGTAACGACTGGTGGAGCTAGGGAGAATGTAGAAGGAAAACACGTCCGAAAGGGTCCGATATGAGCGCTTCGTTGGGCCGTTTGTTTAGGGGTCGTAGCTCGAAGCAGTAATATGAATAATTTTAGCGGCTCCAAGCACCGCGGAAAGTACAAAAGAAAGAACCGTTACCCCGGGGTAACTGTGAAGAAGTTGGGGGGAGAGAAAGCGGACAATGGCGCCGGAATATGACTCGTAAAAAGAATTCTGCAACTTCTGAAGCGCCGCCCGATCGAATAGCAGCTGCTTCAGCGCAAAGAGTCAAGTGGTCCACTGCCGTGACAACCCACCGATGGCCGACTTCAGTTCCAGAAAGATGACCATCAATTACAATGATGTTGAAGAGAGCAGAATGGTATGGAAGTGGTTCTAGCATCCCCACTGGTGTCGAAATCGGTCAATTGAGGTGCTGGCATGGTTGACACGATGCACCACATTTGGCGACGCTGGTCGAGAGGCCAGACAAAAAAAACAGCTTTTGATGCCGTCGTATGTCTTCTGGAAGGCAAGGTGACCAGCCGTTGTGTCATCTTGAAAAGTTCGCAAAATGTGTCGCCAAAGAGAGCGGCGAATGACGGTGAGCCACTTGTCGCCGGTAGGACGGTACTTGTACAGTAAAGGACGACAGCCTTCAAGAGTCTAAACTGTTTAAGTCGGCGGCGTCAGCGATGGCTTCATAATGGAGCGGAACCATCCAATAGATTAATCAGGTGGCGCCAGTGCGTATCCAAATGCTAGAGAGACCCAAGATCTGACCGGACCTGCGGGGTTGAAAAGTTTCACGACGGGAATTTGCGAGAGCTGCCACAACCGAAGCACGCGAAAAGTAACTGTCCTCTGTGGAGGACAGTAGACAACGTGAAAAAGCTTCGGCGTAGCATGTTTGTTACCGGTCTTGTATATCACGGTAAGTTTTTACTCCTGTAGGCGAAGTTACTAGACTCCAGGTGCGTCCGGTTCGGTTTTTGATGGGGGACAACAGAGTTGGTGGTGGTCAGTTACAACAGTGAAATGACGTCCGTACAAGTATTGCCGAAACTTTTGGATAGACCAAAGGACAGCGAGGCACAGCGGCTCGGTTACGGCATAGTTTTTTTTCGGCTGGCATGAACGTGCAGACAATGCAAAGGCCTGCACGTGCAGACAACGTGCAGATGTCAGCAACTGCTTTTTCCAAAGCAGAAGCAGTGCGTTGCAAGAGCACATCCCCAATACCATGGCCCCTGGCGTCGGGGGGGGGGGGGGGTATTGTTGGGGTCTTTTTACCAAAATGGATGAGCAACGTAGAAGTGATGGCCTGCTTGAGTGTTATAAACCCTGTCTCGAATACTTCCGACCACTGAAATGGTGCATTGGCAGCGAGCAGTTTGTGCAACGATGAAGCAATTGTCGAACATTTGCGATTGAAACGACGGTCGTAAGGCGGCAATCCGAGGAAACTGCAAAAGTTTTTCGGAGGGAGACTTGGGTGAAAATTTATAACAGACCCAGTTTTGTAGGGATCGTACCAATTCCATCTTTGCACACAACAGGACCGAATTTATTTGCGAAGTTATAATTTTTACATTCAGTTGCTGGCCGGCATCATTGAGGCCAGTTAAAACTTGATCGAGCTGCTGCAGGAGTTCTGTAAACGCTGAAGGAAAGATGTGAATGTCGACGTGATACAACTGACACGTTTTAATTTCAATGCACAAAGAGCGAAACAGCAAGGTCTATCATACGCTATAAGGTGGCCAGAGCATTGCAAAGCCGAAATGGCATGACAATAAATTCGTCGAGTCCGTCAGCGTTGTGAAAGGGGTTTTCTCTTTATCGGGCTCGAACATACGGAGCTCTCAGTGCCTGAATCGAAGATCAACATTTGAGAAGTAATCTGCGCCTTGCAAGGTGTCTAAAGCATCGTCGATGCGATGCATTGGGTGGCGATCGTTACGCGTGATTTTATTGAGTGCCCGATAATACCGACAAAATCTCATAGATCGGTCTTTTGTCTGAACTAGCACTACGGAGGATGACCAGGGAATTCCGGAACGATAAGTAATCTTTCTTTTCATCCTATCTTCGAGGTGTTCTTTTGGTAATTTTGAGCTGTTAATCTGAAACGCGCTACAGGGTCGCCGAACAATGCAGGAATCATCTGTTTCAATTCAATACGTGGCCGCTTAAGTCTACACGACAACCGGGGTGTGAGATTCCAGTATTGTCTTGTGTTTGCCACCGGGGTCAACAGTTGCTTGGTTTCTTCTGAGCTAAGGTCAACAGGTTGAGACTGGAGCTTGAGATCAGACGGATTTTTAAAGCTGATAAAGAGCCGAGAGGAAGAACAGCTGCCGGGTCATTGCGGGGGACGGAAGCAAATGTGTCCTCTTTAGTTAGTAGAATGATCTCGGATGTCCTACTGACTTCGGAGAGAATGGCCGAACCATGTAAAAACGGACACGGTGCGCGGTTGTTAACAGTCATTTAACAAAGAAATTCCTGGTTGGTGCAATTAACACATCCCTGGCAACAGTGTTGTTTCAAGCCGCGGAGATTACGGTTTCTTCGCCTGGAAACGGTAAAGTCGGAAGAAGTCGTCAAACATATGTCTGGCTCGTCAGTGACACTTGCTGTATACGTTCTTTTCGGTGATCGCTATCATCGGTTTTTCACAGCAGGTAAAAGCAGATGGGAATCGCAAAAAGTCAACCCCTAAAATGATTAGACGAGGGCATGGAGAGGCTATCGCAAAATGAACGTGATGACGAATGCCGTTGACGAGAACATGCGCTGTAAATGTCCTGAGAATTGAATCATAGCCGTGTTCGCACCACGCGTAGCACGGCCATAGTAAGAAGTAATTATATTGCCTATTGTCCTGCACAAAGTTTCCCTTTTTATAAATGCAGGTTTCCGGTGTCTGCAGGTGCTTGGGCGATAACTCCCTAAACTGTAACAGTGAATATATTTCATGCCCCGTAAGGGGGACTTGCACTGTTTTTTGTGACGCAGGTTCACCCCCAGAAACTGCCGCATCTAGTTTTCCGCACGGTTATCACCAAGGTGTAAGGCTGGGTATAAGGAGGACGTAGAGCGACACTAGGGTGCTGGGGAGCGACGTATAGCCGAGCGCGTGTCTTGCGGAAAGTTCGTAGCAGGATGAGACGGCGAAGGCTGCGGGAAGGAGGAAAGTAGACGCGCTGACGAGGCGCTTAGCCGAAGTAGGTGTTACGCTTGACTGGTGCGTAACTTTGGCTCTCGCGTTGGTGGCTTCGTCAGCAAAAACTAGAAATGAATTCTTGTATGCCACAGTAGTAACACACTGGTCGGTGACTTGTTCGACGTCTTGCTCGCCACGATGGAATAGAATGCGGAGAAGGCACAGGTGCACCAATAGCGGCCAAATGGCCATGATCTGTCAGAGGAGCGATTTGCTCCAAAGGACGTGTTGGTCTCGCCACAGCTTGAGACTAGGAAGGACGGGCAGCGGAGCATCACCACCAGGATGCTGAATGTCGGTCATACACGCCAGCTTCTCCTTTATCTAGTAGCGCAGGCCATGGTTGTGGACATGGGTGTTCGGCGGGCACGTTGCAATACGCTGCTTTAGCTACACACGGATGATATTCCTGATCAAAGTACGCGGCTATGAACACAAAAGGGAGCAGGTAGGCAAACAATCTCGTTGATTTTATTTGGACTGCAGGCGGTGCAGGTGCTGAGAGATCATGCGTACGTTAACAAGGGAGGTAGGGTACTGTACCGCGAGAGCATTAAAAGCAAACAAGGAGATTCTCTTTATAATGTGCTGTATTTTGCCGGTTACCGACATGCCCATCCAAGCTCGGCGGCAAGTAGTGATGACATCTGCCATCTACGAATAGTAGGCGACATACGGCTGCGGCACCCAAGTCGTGAATTTGGTTGTTGACTCCATCAGACAGAGTTGACGACTTGCGAAAAAGTTTACGCAGCTCTCCTACAAAGGTGATCCAATCAGACATGACTACTTCATGGTTGACAAAGCAGGTTTTTGTCACTTCAGTCACGGAAAATGGAAAAGTTCTGCTGTTTGAATGTATCGTCTCTGGGTTAAAAACGCTTAACCAGTTTAACTGATGAAGCCAATCTCCAACATCGTCACTGCGGAGGCCAGCAAAACACTGCGGCCTGCGCTGACGGCAGGTTACAGTAACGGCAGGCTGGACCACGCCCGCAGCGTTGCTGCCCGAGAGGCTGCTGTGGTGCTGTATGGAGCTGGTCGGAAGTATAACAGTCGACTGTATCGGAGCTCCAGTGGTGCGACCGCGAGATGTAGACGGCGGGCTCGAAGGCACCCTTCCGAATTAAGAGATGGGGCGAGAATGCTTGAGGTCCACCTATTTTACGAGTGCTGAGTGCAGCCACAAAAGAACAGCAACCGTTCCAGCCAGCGGAGATGATGGTGACCGCGGTGAAAACAAATTGGCTCCAATTGACGCTGCAAAGGTGGTTAGAAACCAACGTTTTAAACTAGACTCACAAGAATCGCTCATGAAATTACACATGTGTCTCTAATAAGAACGAAACCGGTGATTCTTCAAGTAGTTACGTAGAATTCGCAGGGGTGGTGTAACGAACGCTCCAGCGATGGCCGCTACCATGCTCGAGTGGCGGACACCGCCGTTTTAGCCCTGCCGTGTTTCAGCAGAAAGAAAATAGAGAGGAGCGTCTTTTGAAGGGCCACACAGGAGAATCTTGCTCTTCTGATGTGCTAGACCACCGCTAGACACGCGCGCAGACGCCGAAACAATTTCGGATAAGAGCTTAGTGATTCTTATTTATACAGATTTGAACTAGTTATTTTAGTACGTTTAAGAATGGCAAGAAAGCTGAAGGAACTTTTATAATCACTATTATTCTGAACCAGTTGCTCTTTTCGTCTTTTTAATACGTCTTAAAATCCAACATAATCGGTATTCCTAATTTAGAAAATGGAGTGAATTCGTGGCAAGCATTGCGCAAGAGGTAGCGTTCCTAAAGCAGCCAGGTATCTGTACGTAGACTCTACAGTTTGTTTTGCCGCCCGGCAAAGCAATCCTTAACGCATCGCTGCACTACGACAACTTAATTCCTATGGGTCTGGGTTAACCCGGATGTGCTGTCGAATACGTTAATCAAGCCGTGACTAGGAAGCGCGCAAGGCACTCAAGCTGTGCCCAGATAGGCCCAAAGCATCTGTCACTAAAGCAGAAGACAAGATGATGATGATGGTTGGGTTTTATTGGCGCAAGGCCGACTATGGGCAAAGAGCGCCAAAGAAGAAGTTACTTAATTATGATGAGACGTACATACTAAAATATCTGACTAAAAGTAAAGGTGATGCAAAACAAAAGACAATAGAGATGGCTGGTGTATAGGGCCAGGGTGATTACACATGATATGACAAGAGCTGCAGAAAGTTTACCTCAGCTAAAAACTTAAAAAACACGTTGACTAGAAAACATGGGTTCGTCGGCTAAAAAGTATGATGGGTGCAAAGGAATGTGTCGTCTGTATAATTCAGGGAAATGTTTGTGTCGTGTTGTGTCAAGTGCCTTGCATGTGATTAGTATGTGGACTACGGATAGGCCCTTTCCACACCTGCTACACATGGGTCCCGAAGTTCCAGTGAGCAGGTGGGAGTGCGTCGCATGTGTGTGACCTATCCGCAGCCTAGCCAGGGCAACTTCAGTGTATCTGTTGTGTGAGTCAGTTATGTAGCGTCCCAGTTGCGGTTTTGTTACGTGTAGTTTGTTGTCTGTTTGTTGACTCTAGTGTAGTTGCCATGTGTTACGAAGCTGTCGTCTGATGTGTGTCTTTAGGTCGGTGTAAGGTACTGTTGTTATGTCAACTGTGGTCATGAGAGCAGCAGCACTAGCCATTTGATCAGCGGTCTCATTGCCAGGGATCCCACAGTGACCTGGTACCCAGCATATGGTTATTTCTAAATCTGAAGCATATGCAGTCATTATGACCTTGAAAAGAACATTGATTACATAGTTTTTTGACGACCTTCCTGATGACAATGCCTGCACAACGCTTAGAGAATCTGTGTAGACGATGGACTTTGGAATCTTATGTTCGAGGATGTGGTTTGAAACGAGTAATATGCCATAGGCTTCTGCCGTGAAAATACTGGTATGAAAATTCATTGTCTTAGTTACGGTAAAATTTGGTCCGTGTGCTGCACAAGATACAGTAAAACCAGTTTTCGACGCGTCGCTATAGAATTCTGCGCGCCTGTACTTGTCCTGCAGGAACAGGAAGTGCTGCAGGATTGCACTCCTTGGTACCCTATTTTTTTCTACTAATGTGAATGATAGGTCGCATGATATAGGATGTAGATGCCATGGTGGAATTAAATTATGGATGGGTGTCTTGTGCGTATCTGAAAGAGGGACCGTGAGTGCAGAAGCCTCCTCCCTAACTCTGAGAGAGAAAGGTAAGGAAATAGATGGCCTATTTAAAAAGAGTTGCAAGTTTGATGTATTGTTTATGATGGAATTAAAAGGATGGTTGGTAAGGGACACAATCTTAGATGCATACAGCAGGTCAACATACTCCCGCTGATGCCCTAGACACCACTTGCCGCACTCGACATAAAGGCTTTCGACAGGGCTAGTGCGGAAAGCGCCGCATGAGAGGCGAAGGCCAAGATGCAGCACTGGGTCGAGCATTCTCAGTGCGGTCTTTGTCGCCGACCCATACACGACACTGCCGTAGTCGAGCCGGGACCCCACCAACGCTGTGTACAGGCGCAGCAGGAGTTGTTTGTCGGCCCCATAAGACTGATGTGAGAGAACCTTAAGAATATTCATTGCCTTTAGGCATTTACATTTGAGCTGTTTGACATGAGGAATGAATGTAAGTTTTTCATCGAATAAAATGCCTAAAAACTTGTGCTCCTTGTTCACAGGAATTGGCACATTCGCAAGAGTGATGTCTGGGTCCGGGTGGACCCCACGCTTCCTGGAGAATACAACACAAGAGCTCTTTCCGGGATTAATTTTAAAACCATTCTTGTCTGCCCAGCCGGCAAGCTTCTTGACGCCGAGCTGGACTTGACGTTCGCAGATGGACATATTACATGATTTAAAAGATATCTGCACGTCATCTACATACATTGAGTAAGAAATTGTAGGCGGCAGTGCCTTCCCAAGGGAGTTCATTTTTACTGTGAAGAGAGTGCAGCTTAGAACTCCGCCTTGCGGCACGCCATTTTCTTGCACGTGTACCTTTGACAGTGCAGAACCAACTCTGACGCGGAAGGTTCTCTCCGACAAATAGCTAGCAAGGGTGTTAAACATATTACCAGAAACACCGAATGACTTCAGGTCAGTAAGGATCCCATAACGCCAAGCGGTGTCATAGGCCTTTTCTAGGTCTAAAAACACAGTTAAACAGAACTGTTTATGCACGAAGGCATCCTTAATATACGACTCTAGTGCCACAAGTTGATCATTCGTGGATCGCCCCGCCCTGAAGCCTGCCTGGCAGCTCTCGAGAAGGCCGTTATACTCCAAAAAGTACACGAGCCTCCGGTTTATCATTTTCTCGAGAAGCTTGCACAGGCAGCTGGTCAGGGCAATGGGTCGATAGCTAGCGGGAGAAGAAGGGTCCTTCCCTTCTTTCAAGAATGCTACAACTATGGCATCCCTCCAAGACTTTGGAATGTGCCCCGAAAGCCATATCTTGTTGAAAAGGTGAAGAAGTGTTACAAGAGTGTCTGTGTGTAAGTTCTGTATCATTGTATATGTAATGTTGTCTGGGCCTGGAGCTGAGGGTTTACACGTGCTCAGAGCAGCCCTCAGCTCATGTAGTGAAAACAGGGAGGGAGTTGTACGAAGTCTGTGATTTGTTGTTGTCGTGTAGGGACTTCTTTTCACAAGAGGCTTTATGTTTCAGGAAAGTGTTCGTGTAGTGTGCTGAACTGGACACGTGTTGGAAGTGTTGTGCGAGTGTGTCAGCCTGGTCTTCCAGAGTGTCCCCTGTTGTACTGACCAGGGGCAGGCTGTGTGTCTGTTGTCCTTTGAGTTTGCGTATACGTGTCCATACTTTCCGTGTGTCTGTGTAGGAGTTTATTGATGTTATGAATGTACGCCAACTCTCTCGTTTCGCCTCACGGCGCACACGTTTTCCTAATGCCTTGGCCCGTTTGAACAAGAGGAGGTTTCCCGACGTGGGGTACCGACGAAGGATACCCCACGCCTTGTTCTGGGCCTCTCGCGCCCGCCTACAGTCCTCATTCCACCACGGCCTCCGCTGGTTGCGCGGGGCACCAGAGACGTGGGGAATGGACTTTTCGGCGGCGTCGAGGATGTGCGCCGTGAGGAGTTGGGTAGCTTCTTCAACGTGTAGGTGTCCTATGGATGTGTGGTGTAGTTTGGATGTCTTTGTAAATGTATTCCAGTTAGCTCGTGCTTCATTGAACCTATTATGGGAAGAGGAACTGCTTGGGCCTTTACCTATATATGTAAGTGAGGTGGGGAAGTGGTCACTGCCATATGGGTCAGTTCCCACACCCCACTCGAGAAGAGGAAAGAGAACTGGGGAGCCAATCGCCATGTCAAGACATGAGTATGTGTTGTGTCCTATGTTATGGTATGTAGGCTGTTTACTGTTGAAAAGGCATGCTCCTGAAGATGTAAGGAATTTCTCTATGAGGCGACCTCGGGCATCCATGCGAGAAGAGCCCCAAAGAGTGTTGTGAGCATTAAGGTCGCCTGTCAGGATGTATGGTTCGGGCAGCTGGTCAACCAGCGCCTCGAAGTCAGAGCTTAAAAGTGAAACATCAGGAGGAATGTATATGGAGCATACCGTTATTAACCTATTAAATATTATCGTTGTAATAGCCACAGCCTCCAGGATAGTGTTCAAGGTGACAGGGTGGCATGCTAAGGATTTGCGGGCGATTATGGCCACACCGCCAGAAGAGTGTGTGCAGCCAACCCTGTCCTTTCTGTATACCAGGTAACTATTCAAGAAATTTGTGTTCTTGGAATTCAGGTGTGTTTCCTGAACACACATTACACTTGGCTGATTAGCCTGCAGAATCTCATAGACGTCGTCAAGATTATTTAGAAGGCCTCTGCAGTTCCATTGAATGATATTTTCTCTTTCCATTATTATGTATTAGAGCTACTGGAGTGTGACTATTTATGTAGGGTCTTTCGGGGCTTGGACTCTTGGACGGGGTTTCTTTACCTCCTCTGGAGGTTTAGATGGAGGGACCCGTTCCTTCCGCTGCGAAGCAGACAGGAAGGGTCCCACATCCAAGTCATCATTTGATTTGGAAGGGGTACCCGGCGTACCGGACCCCCCGGATCTGGCACCCTTTGCGGTGCCCTTCGTTTTGGCCGCGACCGCCGAGGGCGTCAGGAGCGCCCCGGGTGGCACAGGCGGTGCGGCGGAGGTGGGAACTGCTGCGGTTTCCTCCAGCTCCATCTCCTCCGGGCCCTCGCATGTGCTTCGGGCCGGTGGAGAGGAGGAAACAGAGGGTGCAGCAGCATCCCCAACGGACGTGGATGCCACCACAGCCGCTGCTGACTTAGCAGGCGGTGCGGTGGCGGGTTGGGCCGCCAGAAGCAACCCAGGGGGGGGGGGGGGGGCGGGACCAAGTCCGACTCGCGGTACTGGGTCCCCGCCGAAACCAGACGCCGCTCCGCCCCCCGGCGAGCTGCGTCGGCGTACCTGCCCAGAGGGAAGGAGGCGAACCTCTTCCGTGCCTCGGGGAAGGTGATGTTTTCGATGACTTTCAAGGCAATGATTTGTTTCTCTTGTTTGAACTTTTCACAGCTCCTAGAATAGGCAGCGTGTGGTCCCTGGCAGTTGGCACAGGTGAAGTTCTCGGATTTACAATTGTCAGTTTGATGATCATGTGCTGCACATTTTGCGCACGTCAATTTACCACGACAAGACGTTGTGCCGTACCCAAACCGCTGACACTTGAAACAGCGGCGTGGGTTGGGCACGTAGGGTCGGATTGGACATCTCCAGAAACCTGCATTGACCGACTAAGGAAGGCTAGAGCGGTCAAGTGTCAAGATTATGTACTTAGTTGGAATTATTTCATCATTTCGGCGTATGGTGATTCGCCTCACTGCTGTCACGCCTTGATCTCGGAGGCCCTCGAGCAGATCTGCTTCAGTCTCATTCATTAGATCCCGATCAGAGATCACGCCCTGGCAGCTATTGAGGCTGCGATGGGGCGTGATCTTGATGTCAACATCTACCATGCGCGTTTGCTTGAGGAGGTTAGAGGATTGCTGTTTGTTTTCAACTTCTATCAGAACTTCTCCCGTTGTGAGTTTCTTAGCCTTGTAGGACTTTCCGACAAGGCTTTCAAGAAACTTGGAGATTAGAAACACAGACTGGGAAGTGATTGGTTTTGCCTTGTCAACAGATTCCATGATCAGAAAGCGCGAAAAATTATCGGGCTTTGGGGAAGAGATCGATTGCAAAGGAAGAAAAGAAACTTCGGTGCGGCCCCTTTTCGGGGGCCGATCACGTCTGGGGGGGGGGGGGGGGGGGTTTGAAGATGCCATATGATACATTGGAAAGCAGGGAGACGGGTGTACTTTCTCCTTTGACCTTACCCTGGTAGTCAAAGAGGTCCCGGAGCTCCCTGCCTGGTAGACAGGCAGGGAGCCCATCGGCCGGAGCTTGACCAAGGCTCCGACGGCCACCGTTCGTGGTTTCTAACCCTCCACCTATAAACACATTGCCACGGTTGGATCCAGCGTATGTTTGGGGGCTCGGGGTCCGCGGTATCGCCAGTACCGTCACCAAGATTGCTCAAGGTGCCCCGTGCGGGGAAAGCAGAAGACAAAGTCGACCGCCCCTCGCACGCGCCCGCTGGTATGAGCAGCGCGCGCGCAATAGGTAAATATTCGCCGCACCATCTATACACGGCTCCGTCACTGAAACCTATCCTCCTTCTCCTTAGCTGCTTTGGGAGTTCCTTGTCCCGCCCGCTGTGAAGGAACCGTCGAATGGTAGAGCAAGAAAGCTTTGCGTTAAAAAAATTCTGATTCCTTCACGGCTCCGCCTTTGTCCTGGCCAAAGCAAAAATGGCATATTTTAAAGCACCTGAACTTGTGTCTATTGTGCATAGGTTTCTGTGGAGAGGTTGTGCGTTATTTTTGTAAGTAAATATGTTAGGGAGTAGAAGCAGCATGTTTCCCGAACCTTTCTCAAACTTCGGCTACTGGTCAACAATCATGTTGCTTTTTGTCTTCGTGCCGATGATTTGATCTATTTTATCGTTACGTGGTGTCACGAACTGATCAAGTGATTGACATATTCGCGCTTACAAAAAACCGCGCTGAGAAAACAATTCAGGCGTATGTCAAATAGCACACCCGCAAATGTTATGCAATCGACACCTGCCAATGCATAACACAGAATGGGGGTTGGATGATAGGTTAAATTAGGGATTTGGCCCTTGCTCAGAAATATGCGCGCTTATAACTTTTCCACAAACTTTACAATCACACATCATTACATGAATTTTTTATTGAACCCCCCTATTCCATCTTTCCGCGCCGTAATTATCATAACAAAGATATGTGCCGGCTATCTGGCACACTTCGTTTCGTTCAGTCATCTGTCCCGGGCACTATTGTTGAGTGTAACAGTTTGCCCGCACACACTGCCACCGAGAGTCAGCTAAGTTTTTAGAGCTCATGCGCACTACAGTGTCTAACTAATTTTCTTTCTTTTGTTGTCTTGTTTTTTTTTTCTTTTTTTTAAATAAGGTAAAACGCCATGGAATTTCTGCCCGTATTTGCGTTTTGCGTTTTGTTGCGGTTGTAATGTTGCATTATATCTTTTTGGACTGCCTTTTCTTTTTGTTGTTGTTTTCACACCATGTTGTATTGCCCCCCCCCCCCCTACGTAATACGCTCTTCTAGACGGCCTTAATAAATAAATAAATAATGGTTATGTGTGTTTGGGATAGGCCCTTTTGTGGTGCAGTTTATTCCGTCCATCCTGTCCTTGTTTCCGTGTTTTTCTTCCCCATTGGGAAATCCTCACATAATCATCAGCAGCAGCATGTTCAGGTGCACTGCAGAACGGTCCACTCCAGTCCACTGAACAATAATGCAGTCCACTGCATAATGATACGCACAGCTTACCACTGAGTATTTCATACCGCAGTCGTGTTATTAGATGCGAAGCATCTTACGGTAGCAGCTATGTCCCTCCCTTGTCGTTATTTCGCCGTCCACACCCCAACTGGGCATGCTGGGCTTGCTGAACGCCCGGTAGTGTCTTATCATTTATTGGCGCCTGGAGCGACAGTATTGCTGGTGTTTTCCTGGGCCGGCAAGAGACGAGCACGCTTCACGTGCCTTCGAAGTTTCATCGTCGTAGGTAGCAGCGTTTGTGGGGGAGTCTGGGTGGGCCGTCATTACAAGCACCCCACAACCATTCGGGGAATGTGCATCGAGCTCATTTTCAGAAACTTTAAGGTTCATCCACTGCAACAGCTCTTGACTTTAAATTTCACAGAACTTAAGGCGGTCATAATCAAAGCGAAACGCCAATTACAGCTCGACGTCACCTATGTTGAATGTGATGATGGAAATACGTTAATAAAGACCACCTCATACCTCATACAACGTCTATCTCTCTCTCTCTCTTGCTGTCTCTCCACTCTAACAACCCCCACCGCTGTCCAATAAAATTACACCATCTTCACGTAGGAGAACCCTGTAGTAGGCGAAACAGCCATTGGGTCAACGCAACCTCCCATTTTGTAGTTCCGGTAAGTGAAAAGTGTAGTACTTACCATGGAAACTAAACAGTAAATATAACGGTAGCTACGTACCTCAACCTAACGGAAACGACGAAATGAAAATTAATGGGCACTTGAATCGACCCCATGGCTGCTTTGCATACCACTCAGGGTTCCCCTACGGGAAGATGCTGTAATTTGTTTGCCCTTTCCCTTCTTCTTGACCTATCTCTTGTCCAGCTCCTGTCCATCAATTGTCCACCGGTTCACTGTTCGTCTCATTACATGTCCAGCCCACGTCCATTTTTTTCTATATTTCAACATGATAAGTTCTACTCTAGTTTGGTATTTGTTCCAGGTAGCTCGCTTTTTGTATCTGAGTGGTATTCTTAACACTCTTCGTTCTATGGGCTGTTGAGCAGACATAATCTTGCTTTATAGTTCTTTAGTAAGGCACCAAGTGCCACCTCCCGTTGTTTTAACCAGTAGTGTGCACTGGTTGTCGGTTTTTATTTTGACTGGCAGCCCTAGCTTGCTTTTCAATATTTGGGGATGCTTCCCGTGTGCTGCCCAGCCCCTACCTATTCTGCAGCGTTTTTCTCTTTAGTGTTTGGGTCAGCGCTAACCATCTGTCCAACCTGGTCAAATTTTTACATATTCTCGCGTGTCGTTTCCTCAGTTTGATTAAGTTTGAATCACGGTATTGGTAGGCTTAATCTCTATTAGTTTAGATTGGTCCATATGCTTTTTAGCCCAAGGCAATGTTTTTTTATTGTAGTCTTCGAGCATTCTTTGCATGTGTTGAGCAGACTCACTCAGCAAGGCTATTTCTTATGCAAACCTCAAAAGCCTCAAGTATTCCACGTTTGTTCTCAATCCTACATTTTTTTAGTGAAGTTACCGAATACCACCCTTTTAGATACTGGGAATGGTTTGAGAGCAATGGTGTCTCCATTTTTACTCCCTGTCGGCTGGGAAAATTTTCGCTTTGATTGTGTAGGGTTGTTTGGCCCGAGCATAGCTTAAATATGTCTTGTAGAAGTCCTATGTATGTTTCCTCTTTTCCCCGTGTTATAGTGCTTCTAAACAGCTGCGCCGAGTACGAAACCAAACACATTCTTTTAATCTATATATGCCAGGAAAAGTGTTTAGTGTACTGTACGGATTTTCGATACCATGGTTGATGACAGTTGAATCCGATCCACCATAGTTGACACATCCATGCTCTAGCGTTTGAAAATTAGTTGCTTCGTTGTCTGAGTTTTCAGGTTCGTCCTGTTCAGTTGCTTCTTCCAGAGCAGCTGCTGATTTATTGAGTGCCAATGTCAGGTTGTTAATTAGCACGTCTACACTGACCTCCATCTACTCGTTCAAAAGCGAGAGTTTCTTTTGGTGAGATATTTTAAACTCCCGCAATCTGGCTCTCACTGATTTCAAGTGAGGTTTCTTTGTTTTCACATGTTTTGTTGTTTCTCTGCTAAGACTCAGTCTTAGCTTGTATCTCACCATCCTGTGATTGCTGCTCCGAATCTTACTGCCACTTCGTCTCAGACAATGCTCAGCCTGTCACTAAGAATGAAGTCAATTTTGTTTTTGTTTGTACCATCCGGACTTTTACGTGCATATTTTCTATACTTTTGTTTGTATAAGAACGCATTCGCTAACTTCTTGTTATTTTTCTCAGGAAATCCCACCAGTGTATCACCTCGGCTGTTGCGATTGTCTGCTCCGAAGTTTCCCTCTGTTCTTAAATCCTTTTGCTTCTTACCGACCCTTCAGTTAAAGTGTCCCATCACTATTTGGAACAGCGTTGTTGTCTTCTTCATTCCTGATTCGACGTCCTCATAGAAGCTATCTGGGGCACCATCATCATAGCTGGTTGTTGGCGAATATGCCTGCAGCATGTTACACCTGCATTGCTTGTTTAGTTTGATCACGACCGCGCGACTCTCTTGTTAATGCTGAAAAATCCTTCCATGTTTCTGCTATTTCTCTGTGCATACAAAATCTCACGCCGTTTTCTCAGGGTTCACTGCAGCACAAAATCTGTCCACTAGTGAGCTCCATAAAGACCTTTTCTCTCCATCGAACTTCTCTGAAGCATATATATCCCAAATAATGTCACAGAGGCTCTCAGTAATATCCTACGCTTCCCTCGCTTGACACAAGGTGGGCGTTGGCCTTTGCGATGACCAAGTTCTAATGTCATCCTGTCCGTACGCAGAGATTTTTAGCACCCTCTTCTGTATCGCTCTTCTGACAGCCGCCTTTTCTAGGTTCTCTACATATGCTTGGAACTGAGGTTCAAGCTATCGGTTGGTTAGTCAAGGAAGTTGGGGCCCATGTACTCCACCATGGTGGCCAGATCCTCTCGTGGTGAAGGAGCACTGTTTTCGTCTCTAAGAGCCTTCACGACATGGCTAATTCTATCTAGTGTACCCCTTTATATATCCGGGATGGTGTCCACTACCGTTGCGGGCAACACTCCATACCTTCATAGGTTGGCTGCACACAGCCAGAAGAGATCAGTGATGGAACGAGAGACGTTTCAGCCGAAGACGTTGTTGCGGGCGCTTGTAGTTATACGGAGTATTTGTGATTGGTTTTGGTTTTTGACACGTGCTGTTCTGCAGAACTAAGCTGACACGCTAGTTCCCTGAAAACATCGACTGACGTCTGGCCTTTCGAAAGGCAATATACTTCTATGCCCGTGTATAGAGCTTCGAACAAATGGCTAGTTCGAAGGTCAGCTGGCTAAAGAGAAGCTGGTGAAGAGAAGCTAAGGTTTTCAGCTGATGTTCAGAGCTAGTTTGAAGCTCAGCCCGCTGAGCTCCATAAAGCCTGCCTGATATGAAAGGAAGGTTGCGGAACGTACGGGTAATGCTTATATTTCGGAATTTTGCTCTAACTCTACCAACAATGTGTCTAGCGAGCTGATTTAACTTGTTAAACTGCCGGAACTGCTACACAATAATGTGAGTATGGCCTTTAAGGTGTCACATTGTCACGGAAGTTAGCCAGGTCGGTTGTGCTTGTCTTGTGACTTAGCGTGCGTGGTCGCTCCGGTGCCACACACAAGAAAACATTGATAAAAGTGAAGGTGTTTTTTAAAAAAATTACATGTTATTGAAAAAATTATTAAAAACATTCCTCGCAGAAGTCCTGACAAGAACGTGAATACCGCCGCAGCTCTGTCGAAGCGAGTCCGCTAGGAACAGCAGTTTTAGGTGTTATGGTGACGGTTTGGTTCTATTGCTTCTTTTGACTGTAATTTTACTACAAATTCACCTACTTAGCTGACTTAACCTGTCAAACTCTCAGAACAGCAACCCCATGAGGCGGTCATGCCTTTGAAAGAATCATCTTGCCGTGAAAGTTACCAAGGTCGTGGAAGTTACCGTATTACCTTGCGTCTTACTCAGGGCTCGCACCGGCCCCAGCGCTGAAGAAAAAGAAAACGTTGAAAACTGTAAGACTATTGCTGCAACGAAGTTCAAATTTAGCACAAAAAGGCAGATGACGCAGAATAGATCAGGCAAATGGTAAGTGCCCGAGAGCCATGTGTTCTGAACTCACTCGTAGGACAAAAAAAAATAGGCCTGATGCGTGTTTTACAAGCCACTTTCCGAGTTTATAGCAACTCCAGCAGCCCTTTTTTTAACCCTGTGACTAGTGATAACAAGCCCGTCCTATTATTTAAACTGGACGTTGAATATCTATTCAACATTGCATCCATTGAACCGTTAGGCTGCCGCGCAAATTAGTTAAATGTAGTGGGTGCAGTACATCTGCCAAGACATTTTAAATGCAGAGCATTTCTTTAACTCACGATGTCACCCGGCATTGGCATGCCTCGGCGTCAGCAACAGCCGTTCCAGGTGCGCCCTCTTCCCCACTCCTCCTCTCCTGCATCACGCTACCCTCCTTGCTCTCAACAACAAGTCCGCACCCCTCCCCCTACACTATGTAAAAAATAATACTTATCGGCGCCTGGTTTTGATCCCATGACCCTGCGGGTGGAACGCAAGGTACATGGTGCCCTACCCACTGCGCCACAAAGCCGACACAGAATGGAAGGCTACGAACGCGCCTTATATCCTTGACTCATTCAAACCACGTCAAGAAGCTGCTGATACAACGCATTCACTACCTGTGGGCGGAACGCGAGGTAAATGGTGCTCTTCCCACTGCGCCACAAAACCGACACAGAATGAAAGGCTACGAACGCCCTTTTTATCCTTGACTCATTCAAAGTACATTAAGAAGCTGCTGATAAACGCATTCACTACCACCAACTCCCCAAACACTAAACGTTAACGCGATACACTCACCCCCTATGCGACGCATTTATTCGAGTCCGCCTCGCGGGGAGATGGGCCCTTTTTATTGATAAGCACTAAAGCGGCACACAGGCATTTAGGAGCTACTGAAATATGGCACATTATTCTTCCACCTTTTTGCTACTTTGGCAAAACTGAAGCCAGCCAAGCTATCTGCATGTTTTCCATGCACCATGTTTTCCATGCACCACCGGAAGTTCACCATAAAGCCAACTACCAGAGGGGCTGACGTTCACAAAAATGAACTTCGGATACCTTCCCAAAGATTTTGCAAGCTGTTTCCCTTTCTCTGTTAAAAACCATTCAACAATACAGCACAGGAAACAAGCACTGGCTTTTTATGTAGCCCGTATGCTTTCTCGTTCAGTCCTATTTCTGTTTAACGAGATTTATAGTTTTAAGCTGGAGTAAGTTTCCCAGGTTTCGCTGAAAGTAAATGTAATATTCTCGGTAACATCGTTCTGTAAGAAAACCAGGGTTAAAAATACGTCAGAGTAAAGTTCAGCCAGCAAGCAAAACAACAGGCAGATCAACACGAGCAAAAGGCTGAAGTGAAGGGATTGTTGGAACATCATTACGTTTGCAAACAGCGCGGAAGACGGGACAGAGCAAGTAATAGACCAAAATGACTTTCTTCAGGGCAGCGCCTGTGTCGCGTATTACTTGCTCAGTCCCGTCTTCCGCGCTGTTTTCAAACAACGCGAGCAACCACACAGAGAGATTGGGCACAAAAGACCGGGCAATTTGAAAAAGCCCTAGAAGCACACTTTTCTCTTCTCCCTCATAAGAAAACAAATAAATAAGCTAATGTGCTTTTATCAAAGGCCTTCCAAGTTAATAACGGTTCCGGCCCCCTTCCTCTACCCATTCCGCTGCTGAGGACGACTCAACCGTAATGTCCAGAGACACGTTAATACTGGTGTGTAAAGAAGACAGTTCAAGCTACGATAAACTCGATTATTGAAAGCCGATTTTCGATGTTCTTAAAAAATAAGTGAAAAGAAAGTATTCACCGAACATAAACAACGTAGTCTATGACTGCAATTTTGAACTTAACCTCCTCTTCGTCCCCAGGCTCACCTTAATTACCAGCCACGAAGTTCCTCTGGTTTAGGTCCCAGAAGCCGCAAATATCTGCACAAAATTTCCGTAGCAGTTGCGACACTTTCCCATGCTTAAGCTGAAAAGTTGTTTTATGCTCCTCGGCGATGTTCTTCAGATGTGGTACATCTCAGCAGAACATTAGTTAGTCTCTTTGTAATAGCTAAGATACGGAACCAGCCCCACCCCCTATTCCGAAGTAAGGATAAAAAAATTGTAAATTTTGTTCGTTACAGGTCACAATAATGTATAGCTTTGTTTTTTTTTTATTTTTTGGTTGTAGGTTTACTTTTCTCACACCGTTTTTTTTCTCTCTATTTACAGTTAGGCATCAGGTTAAAAAGTGACTGGAAAAAGTTGTTCGCCTGGCCGAAGCCTTTGTACAGTGGCTGCTGTATTAGAGCCTTCTTCTTTACAGGCGAAAAACCGTAAGTGTGCTGTACCAATCTTCATCGTGGCCGTCATGTGCAATGTGTTGCGGTATATATTAATAATTTGCCGAAAACCTGACTGCCGTAACCTCCTCAGTCCCCGGGTACTTTTTGAGTACCACCGTTTCGAAGGCTACAGCTGCCCATGGCTTAAACTTCGCGCATTCAAACTTGTCGTTTTGCAAGGAGGAGACTTCTTTAACTAATTATTGACAGATTGCGCCATATGTTCAGCCATCTTCGAAGAGATACTGCACAAAACCCCAATATCTCAAGAGAAGTGCTGCTTCCAATTATGTGGTGGGAAGTCGAGGCAGATGCCTGAATTCTGATCTTTGTCTATAATTGCTGACCCGCAACTACTTCCTTACGTTTCAGAGAAATTGAGAGCCAAAGTACCCAAATGGGCACCGTGAAATTTTAATGGTATTGTTTCTTTTCTAACTAATTTGTATTTTTTTTCTTTAGGCCCACACCCAGAGTACCAAAATGGGTACCATCCGATTTTGATACTTTATTTAATTTTTGGTGTTTGTAATGTTCAAGTGCTTGTAATGTTTTGGTATTTCTTAGGCAAGACCTCAGTTAAAACAGTGTCTTCCAGTTTTTTTTATTGGTGCATTATTGGGACAGAAGAGGTTAAACCCATAACATATTTGCATGAGTGCAGCTAAATATTTGGAAAATATTTTAACAAAACTTTCGTGTCATAAACATGGCAAATTCGGTCATAAACATAGCAAAACATCTAAGCAATAAAAACAACCATATCTCTCTCCCTAATTTCAACGATTTAGGGCGATTTTACAAATTTTGTTTCTCACTGAGCCTGTAAAGTAGGATATTCTAATTTTGGCACCGCATGCTGGTTTTTACTGCTGCATCTGCCGAAATAAGTTTTATTTCTTCTATTTCGGGCCACGTTGATATTCTTGAGTGTTCCCAATCGGAGGGAGTCTGCTTCGCCTCTAGATAATTTGTTAGGAGGTGTACGCTCTGTTAAAAAATTTTTATTTATCACTTTTCACTGCTGAACTGTGAGTGCTTGTAGCAGCAGAGAATGGATAAATTGTTATTTATGCGCGGGGGTTCACATATTCATACAGGTTTCAAGGAAAGTATGATTAGCTGTGTTTTTACTGGACCAAGTTAGATTCCAGCTTTTGAAATTTTGAAAAAGTAATCCCAACCTCTTGCCGGCGTGTATTGGATTGTGGTCTGCTTTTTGCCAATTCCGAAAAACCAATGCATGATGGTTATTGCAAGTGGCATATCGAGTATGCAAACCAGTTTTATGTGGTTGATTTGGCTGCAAATGACAAACAAAACAAAAATCTTGCAAAAAATATAATTCTGTGGGGTGCATAAGAGAGGGGGAGGTTTTTGCGAGCTTTTGGCAGTTAACCCGGCTTTTATTAGGTAATTTTTGTACAGGGCCGGCCGCATTACCTCAGCGATACTTGTTCAATGCTGGTGTAGTGGCTTCCTGGAGGCCAATTTGACAGGGGTCACTACGTGTGTTTTAAAGAGCACCTTCACAATCAGGTGTTTTAAAGTTGGTGGGAAATAACTACCCATGATGCAAATAGTAGTCTTTTTCTGCCCTGTTGAATATTGGATGCGGCGAACGCTTGATAGGGGTAGAAGAGAGCTGCATTCGGAACAGCAATATCTTTCACGTTTTTTTGCCAATAAGCCTACTTTTAATAAGCAACACATCTCGGTTATGCTTTTTTCCTTTTTTGGCGCAATATTTGCCTGCGAGCACTCAACCCTATTACACCGCTTACTTAGTCTCAAAATACTTATAAGTCACTCAAGGCACCAGCGAACATTACAACTGTTCTCATGACATTTAAACACTCAATGTTCGAGGAAACAAATGTTATGTATTCCAGAATTGATCATCTTCTGCACTGTTGGTTAATTAATCATTTTGCTGCAGACCTAGCTCCAATATAAGCCCCCTTTTGATGATTGTTCATTTCACTTACCATGGATTGGAATCAATTTTATGCAACCGCCCACTGGTTTATTGGAATCGACTGCACCCACAACACCAAATGCACAACGCACTATCGCAACAATTCTGTGCTTGTGATTGCGAGTGCATGCACCTCATGTAGGACGTGTGTACCTAATCAATAACGCAAGGGAGATTTATGTCCTTCGAATTTTAGTGACCGATGTTACGACCCCATATACAGTTTCTAGCGTCAGTGATGCTTATCCATATGGAAGGATATAACGTATTGGTTTTCATTACCTTTTATTTTACAGGGGTGGCGGATTAGAAGTTAAATATAACTCGAACTGGTACCTCAAAATTGATATCTCCAATGAAAAATTTTATACTTATTTCTCAGACGCAAACACATCAGGCAACAAACACCACGGAAATGTTAAGGTGGAAAAGAACAAATACATTTCTATAGGTTTTGTCATTCAAGACCGCCATTTCGGTGTAAGTATGCTTACAATAATGAAGATATAACCACTAATGGGGGAAACTGTAAAAACTGTCGTGCATCCGCTCTTCGTGAGGACTACAAGAATGGGTAGCATGATTTATTTGAATGTCATGGGGTGCATCGCTGTTGTGAAATAACGTTTCCAAATATCTTGCTTATTTTTTTTTTTAACTGGTGCTAGCCTGCAGGAAAATATTACATATTTAATAAAAAAAACTCGTCTAGCAGACCATAAACGGAGCCAACAAGGCAATACAATAATTGTCAGTGTAGCTTATAAAGCAATGTGTCGATCCGACAATGAATAAGACAGCAGGTGCAATGGGCAACACACCTGACCAAACCAGTGAGTTCAAATTCAACTAATTACATAATAGAACTGCCGATACGAACTGTTTAAAAATTGCTGCCAAAAAAAAGTTCGTTAACACTTCAAAATGCACCAGTATACTTCACTTATATCATTGGCGAGCAAGCGTAAATCTGGGATATCAAAGCACCGTTATAGGTGCCCGAACGTGGGACAGGTGGCGCTGCTGGTGCCGTTCAACAGCGCCACCCGCGGAAGGAAATAGCAAAAATGGTATGCCTTTGCCCAAGCGCGAGCATTGGTAGAACGCGTTTTACGTGTTGTTTAAAAGTGCAACCACTCGTTGCGGTGATGATGTTGGTCTTATGACACGCACAATTTTTTTGCCAGAACAGGCGACCCGCGTTCCATTTACTAATTACCTAATTTAGGTTAATTATTTAATTATTAGTCATCATTAATTGGGGTTAAAGTCAAATTGATGTCAGTAGGGCATGTGAGGTTTGAAATTAAAGGTCTCGATGACGGGAATGACGTTGGACAAATTGAAAATTGCTTCCTGGTTACACTCATGAGATAGTCACGGGAATCATAGATTGGGTTAAATGTCAAAATGATGCCACTAGGGCTTGGGAGGTATCAAATTAAAGGTATTGATGAGGAAAAGCACGTGGGCAAATAAAAAATCACTTCCTGGTTATGTCATGAGATTGTCACGTGAGTCATATATTGGGTTAAAAGTCAGAGATGACACAAGGGCTTGTGAGGTATCAAATAAAGGTCTCGATGAGGGGAATCATATGGGATAGATTAAAAATTGCTTAATGGTTATAGTCATGAGATAGTCACGTGAGTCATAGATTTGGTTAAAAGTCAAAATGATGCCACTAGAACTTGTGAGGTATCAAATGAAGGTCTCGATTAAGGGAATCACGTCGGAGAAATTAAAAACTGCTTCCTGGTAATAGTCATGAGATATTCACGTGACTCATAGATTCGGTTAGCAGTTAAAGTGATGCCAGTAAGGCTTGTGAGGTATCAAAATAAAGGTCTCGATGAGTGGAATCATGGGGGACATATTAAAAATCGCTTCTTGGTTACAGTCATGACATAGTCACGTGAGTCATAGATTGGGTTAAAAATCAATGAGATGCCACCAGGACTTGTGAGGTATCAATTTAAAAGTCTCGATGAGGGGAATCACATGGGACAAATTAAAAATTGTTTACTGGTTATAGTCATGAGATAGTCACGTGAGTAAGAGATTGGGTTAAAAGTCACAGATGCCACCAGGGCTTGTGAGGTATCAAACTAAACGTCTCGATTAGGGGAATCACGTGGGACAAATTAAAAATTACTGTCTGTGTATAGTCATGAGATAGTCACGTGAGTCACGAATTGGAAGAAAAGTCAAAGTGATGTCACTATGACTTATGAGGTATCAAATAAAATATCTCTATGAGGAAAATCACCTGGCATAAATTAAAAGTAGCTTTCTGGTTACAGTTATATGAGATATTCACGTAAGCCGTGGATAAGGTTAAAAGTCAAAGTGGTGCCACTAGGGCTCCTGAGGTATCAAATGAAAGGTTTCAATAAGGGGAATCACTTGGGATAAATAAAACTTGCTTAGTGGCTATAGTCATGAGATAGTCACGTGAGTCATGGATTCGGGTAAAAGTGAAAGTGATGCCACTAGGGCTTGTGAGGTATCAAATTATAAGCCTAATTAAGGGGATTCACATGGGAAAATTAAAAAATGCTTTCTGGTTACAGTCATGAGATAGTGACGTGAGTCACAAACTAGGTTAAAAGTCAAAGTGGTGCTACTAGGACTTGTCAGGTATCAAATTCAGGGTCTCGATGAGGGGATTCCCAAGGACCAAATTAAAAATTGCTTACTGGTTATAGTCACGAGATAGTCACGTGAGCCTTAGATTGGGTTAAAAGTCAAAGAAATGGCACCAGGGCTTGTGAGGTATCAAACTAAAGCTCTCGGTGAGCGGAATCATGTGGGAAAAACTAAAAATCTCTTACTGGTTATAGTCATGAAATTGTCACGGGAGTCACGAATTGAATTAAAAGGTAAAGTGAATGTCACTATGGCTTATGAAGTATCAAATTAAAGATCTGGATGAGGAAAATCACCGGGGATAAATTAAAAATTGCTTCCTGGTCATAGTCATGAGATAGTCAGGTGAGTCGTGGATTCGGTTAAAAGTCAAAGTGGTCCAATAGGGCTTGTCAGGTATCAAATTAAAGGTCTCGATGGGCGAATCACGTGGGACAACTTACAAATCGCTTTCTTTTTATAATCAGGCAATAGTCACGTGAGTCATTAATTTGGTTAAAAGTGAAAGTGGTGCCAGTAGGGCTAATCATCATCATCATCACCACCACCAGCCTAACTACGCCCACTGCAGGGCAAAGGCCTCTCCCATTATTCTCCAATTACCCCCATCCTGTGCCAACTGTGACCAATTTATCTCCGCAAGCTTCTTGATCTCATCTGCCCATCTAACTTTCTTCCACCCCCTGCAACGCTTCCCTTCTTTGGGGATTCACTCTGTTACCCTTAATGACCAACGGTTATCTTGCCTTCGCATTACATGCACTGCCCACGTCCATTTCTTCGTCTTAATCTCCACTAATATGTCCTTAACACGCGTTTTTTCCTTGACCCACTCCACTCTCTTCTTGTCCCTTAATGTTACACCTATCATTTTCCGCTCCATTGCGTGGTGAGTAGTTCTCAATTTAAGTTGAACCCTCTTAGTGAGCCTCCAAGTTTCTGCCCCGTAGGAAAGTACCGGTAAGATGAAGCTGTCATACACTTTCTTCTTCAGCGACAACGGTAAGGTGCTATTCATTATCTGAGAATGTCTGCCGTATGCACTCCACCCCATTCTGAACCTTATAATTATCTCTGCCTCATGGTTGGGATCTGGGGTCACAACTTGGCCTAAGTAGATATATTGGCTTACCACTTCCACTGCCGGGCCCCCTATCCCAAACTGCTGTGCTGTTCCGAGGTTATTTATCATTACTTCAGTTTTCTGTATATAATTTTGCGGCCCACCATTCTACTCTGTTCGTCCAGTGCAGAAATCATGCTTTGCAATTCGTCCCCCGAGTTACTTAGCAAGGAAACGTCATCAGCAATTAAGAGGTTACTGAGGAATTCTCCATTAACCCTTACTCCCACCTGTTCCTAATCCAACGGTATGAATACTTCCTGTAAACCTGCTGTGAATAACATTGGAAAGATTGTGTCTTCTTGTCTGACGCCTTCCTTGTGGGTATTTTACCGGTCTCCTTATGGACGATGATGGTAGCTGTGGACCCATTGTAGATATCCTGTAGTATTCTTACTTAAGGGTCATCTATCCCCTGGTTCCGTAATGCCTGAATTACTGTTAGGGTTTCGACCGAGTCAAATACTTTCTCATAATCTGTCTCATAATCTATATGGGTTCAGTATACTCCGCGCACTTCTCCATCACCTGATTGATCATGTGAATATGGTTCATTGTTGAATAAACTTTACGGAACCCTGCTTGTTCTTTGACTGACATCTAAGGTTGCATAAATTCTGTTAGCGATTACCTTGGTAAGTAGCTTGTAGACGACGGACAGTGAGCTGATCGGCCTGTAAATTTTTAAGTCCTTCATGTCACCTTTCTTATAGATTAGGATGATGTTCGCGTTCTTCCAAGATTCCGCTACACTTGTGGTCATTAAGCATTGCGTATACAGGTTTGCCAGTTTTTCAAGTACAATTTCTCCGCCCTCCTTCAAGAGGTCTGCTGTTATCTGATCCTCACCATGTGCTTTGCCCCCTTTCATTTTTTTCAAATCCTTCGTTACTTCTTCGGTCGTTACTGGTGGGATGTCTATCTCCTCTGAACTACTTTCTCGTTCGGCATTATCCTGGATGTCCCGGCTAGTGTATAGATCCCTCTAGAACTCCTCGGCCACTCTGACTATTTTATCCCTATTTGTCATAACATTGCCTTGCTTATCTTTAAGTGCATACACAACCTTTTTCCCCACGCCAAGATGCCTCTTCACTGCTTTCAGGCTACCTCCGTTCTTTACAGCGTAATCGATCCTCTCCATATTATACTTCCGTAAGTCAGCTGTCTGCCACAGCTGACTGACATGGCTGACTGTACGGCTGACAGCTGTCTGTGAGCTGTCAGCCGTATGCCACTAGGGCTTGTGAGGTATCAAATTAAAGTTCTTGATTTGAGGAATCACGTGGGACAAATAAAAATTTGCTTACTGGATATAGTCAAGAGATAGTCACGTGACTCAAAAATTAGGTTAAAAGTAAAAATGGTGACACTAGGGCTTCTGGGGTAATTAAATTAAAGATATCGATGAGGGGAATCACTCGGGATAAATTAAAAATTACTTCCTGGTTATAGCCACGAGATAGTCACGTGAGTAATGGATTCGGTTAAAAGTCAAAATGGCGCCACTATGGCTTGTGAGGTATCAAATTAGAGGTCTCAATGAGGGGAATCACGTGGGTAACCTAAAATCGCTTCCTTTATTACAGACGTGAGATAGTCACGTGAGTCGTAGATCCAGTTAAAGTCAGTGATGCCACTAGGGGTTGTGGGGCATCAAATAAAGGTCTCAACGAGAGGAATCACGTGGGACAAATTAAAAGTTGCGCCCTTTTATAGTCATGAGATAGTCACGTCAGTCATAGATTGGGGTAAAGGTAAAGTGGTGCCAAGAGGGCTTGTGAGGTAATAAATTAAACTTGTCGATTAGGGGAATCACGTAGAACAAAACAAAAATGGTTCTGTTTATAGTGATGCGATAGTCACGTGAGTCACGAATTGGGTTAATAGTCAAAGTGGTGCCCCTAAGCTTATCAGGTATCAAATTAAAGATATCGATGAGGGGAATCACTGGAATAAATTAGAAATCGCTTCCTGGTTATGGTCAATAAATAGTCACGTGAGTCATGGATTCGCCTAAAAGTGAAAGTGGTGCCACCAGGGCTTGTGAGGTATCAAATTAAAGGACGCATTGTGGGGAATCACGTGGGACAAACAAAAATTGCTTCATAATTATACTCATGAGATAGTCACGTGAGTCATTGGTTGGGTAAATGTGAGTGTGACGCCACTGGAGCTTGGGAGAGATCAAATAAAGTTCTCGATCTAGAATGTTTTGTTACAAACTATTTTTTGAAAAGATAACACAGGAATATGTTAAAATAAAATGGGAAAAATCACCAGTTCAGGTGACATCACTAGACATCACAAGCCAACACAAGTCTACAAAAAAATTCGTATTAGGGTAGAGCGCACATTGTGGACGCGATTTTCTCTCTACCTAGTAGTTGTTTTCCTTTCTTTATTTTAAAAAGAACATGAACCGAAAATATGTTTGCTGACAGTTTTTAGAAAACATTTTTTTTGTTTATTAGTGAACTTTCTTTATTGTTGAGGCGCCACTGCTTTCGAGACCACTCCATTCGCCGCTGAATGAGCTACCAAACCTCGGTTCGCCTCTAAATATCATTCACCTCAAATGTGCTTCGGTGTTGTCGTGTAGCGCTGAAATATTAACATTTAAAGCAAATGTCATTAGCTCGAAAGGTAATTTGATCTGCCGTCTGAGAGTGGTATAACATATGCACACAGTTTCAATCATAATCCATATTATCGCTCATAAAATAAAATAATAATGATAAGGTGAAGCATTTCTATGGCAGCCGCTTGTGTACCCAAGGTAATGAGGCCTTCGCAGAACACTCCGTGCTAATACGTGGCTTGCACAACGTTCGTGCTGGCCGCTTGCATAATGTAGTTTGCCCAAGCAGGGCGCGATGGTGAAGTAACACAACGGCGAGGAGGGAACAGAGTAAGACTTAACGTGGGTTGCTCTCAGCCCACCCTGGAAAATATTTGTACGGGGTTCTTTGTAAATACATGCTGATTTTTCTGAGCCACTGCAAAAAACGTTAGTCGGATTTGGACATATATACTGTAACAGTCGAATGAAGTGAGCCTCAAAACTAAGCTATCTGAGGAGGTGCAAGATGTCTAGTGGAGTTGCAGAAGAACGATCGTTACAATGACAATTATAGACACTTCTTTGTCGAGGCCTCGAATTCATACGGTATTGGAATGAAATTGGGCGGATGGGTATTAATGTTCTGGAACCACACAAGCGGCAAAAACAGATTTATTACGCTAAGTGTAAATAGGGTGCCATCAGCCCGCTCTATATGGTGCGAATTTACAAGGGAATTCACCGCTGTTGCGTCGCTAGGGCGGCAATATGTCGGTTTGCTGCACAAGCTAAAACCATCTAAGCGATCGATATTTGATTCTGCCGAAGCTACAAAATTGCTTCCACAGGTTCAGAGGCACGATTGGAGAAGGCTAAGCGAGAAGCGACTTAAGGAGAACCAAAAGGAGAATTGGCGCAAAATACAAGAACAAGTGAACACTCCTAAGATGGTGTTACCGATTGAACGAAAGAGGTCGTCACAGCCTCTCCTAAAGTTTCCTTATTTTCATGGAGGAATAGGCTACAAATAGTGGCGCCAGTGTTCAGATAGTTGTGAATAGTTGTACCGAGATGACACAAACAGTTATCTCTATATTGTGATGCATGCATGTCGATTTATTCGTTGCCTTCTTACGGAGCAGAAAAAAATATAGTGCTGTCACGTTAAAAGAGTAGCTCTGTGAATTGTCTTGCAGGGCGCACCATTGCGCTGTTGCGCCGCGCATTCCCTAAGAAAAGAGTGAAGTCGCCACGAGTATTCTTGCTGACAGTCATCCTGGACGGCGCATCACGTGACTGTGGCGTTACTTGTTCCGTCGGTGGTTTGCAACACACTCTCTAGAGCATGAAGTCGTTTATAACAAATTTCACTACAGGACATTCTGGCACTGGAATCACGTGCCGTCATGGGACTGCTGGAAAAGGTTACATTTTTACTTCACCTGCCTTTGAAATTTCTATGCTTCGTGATTAACAACTCTTTTCCCGACGGTGGCTCGAGTTTTTTTCCCCCTAGCAGCACGACGCTCCCTATCCACTGCTTTGGAGCAAGCACTGCTTGCTTTCTTGAGGCGCTGTGTGTGTCTCTTTCTCGGGCTGTTATTTCGCGGCAAGGAGCCATCGATAAAAGAGCTCTGAACAGGTGGAGCGAACGTAGGAGAGTCGGATCAACTTCAGCAAACTTCGACTGCATCTATGATGGTGGAGGGGGGGCAGAGAGACCAGGGTGGGGGGGAGACAAGGGAGTTTCACAGGCACGAATGGCAGAAGACTACTGTCGTTCGATGACTTTTCCAGCAAAAGATGGAGATATAGTCTCTTTTTATTATTTCAATTCAAAATTTACATTATGGGAGTTTAACGAGTCAAGGTTGTGCACCTGGGTCACGATGGCTCTGGATTACGTTAGAGCACCTGGCAATCTTTATCGATCGAAATCATGACATACGATCGTCTTTTTTTTCTCCTCCATATGAAAAGCAGAGATCGCGAACGAGCTCAAACATGCGCCCTTGGGCTCAGCAGCATAACTGAATCACTGCAGCGGGTGGTATTTTCAGTTACTGTTGTAAGACTGCCAGGAGATGTAAAACGGTTCCGAATGGCGCTGGTTCGTTATGTGTATATTTGTTTACTACCATAAACACGTAAAGCACCATAGATATGTTTAACATCCTGGTACATTATTGCGTTGGTGCTACAGACCTTGCTCCACATGGCATATCAGCCACAAGTAACAAAGTAGGAATAAAGAAGCAAAACAAGTGAATATGTTTAATTTATATATAAGACAAAAGCGTTATTTCGAATTGCAAGGAGATGCCAACTCACTAGAGTTGTAAGTTTCCGTCAAATTGTGAAAATAAAAAAAAATATTCTTTTCATCTTTTTTAAGAAAAACATCGAAAATATTTACAAACACGATTCCAAACATTTCAAAAGCTCGACATGCTCTTAAAGAGCTGCTGAACAGCTTTTGAAAACATTTGTTGGTTGCATTCCTTTATAGTTTTCTTGATGCTGTATAAGGAAAAGGTGTTTCTTTCTTGTGAAAATACACCCAAACGGCCTTTTTTTCGCGAAAGTAAACGACCCCTTTCCATTCTGCGGTCAGAGCACTGGCTGCCTTTCGCGATCGCGGCCCGGTAGGTAACGTTCTATTCGGAAGACCCGGAGCTGCGTCGACCACTCAGCGTGCAGAGCTTTTTCTGTTCCCATTCAGAAACGGGTCAGAAAGTCCCAAGGAAAATTGAAGACGCACAAAATCTTTCCTTAGAATAGGGGAGCTGGAAGGAAGCACAAAATGAACAAGTCTGCTCGCGGCGAGATTAAAAAAGGAGTTTTTCTCTGAACGACTCATGGCCGACTTTGGATTTTGGGATGCAGGGATCTTGCGCAGACATGGGATTGTCGCTTTCACAACCAGCGCGAACACTCACTTTTAGCACAGTTTTCAACACCCCATCAACCCCTTTCTCGCATGTGGAACCGGCGCTACCATGGCACTGCCGCTCACGAAATTGCTGTTCTTGACGCACGTTCTCGGCTACTTAGTCTGCTCTTGCCCGTGGGGGGAAGAAATTGATAGCGTTTTAGGACGCTCGTCTTTCGTCGATGGATCCACTGGCTCATCTCCACCTGCATCCCCTGCTGGCGCTTAGACCGCTGAAATGTGCAGTGCCGGTGATTTTGGGCGGTGCCCACTACGAGACGGCGTGCCTAGCAGCGATAGTGACCACCACATTGGACTACAAAAGCAGCTCTTCTGCAGTCAAGCTCTGGGGAGTGGAGCCGGCGCTACCATGGCGCTGCCGCTCAAGAAATTCCTGTTCTTGACGCAGGTTCTCGGCTGCTTAGTCTGCTCTTGCCCGAGGGGCGAAGAAATTCATAGCGTTTTAGGAAGCTCGTCTTTCATCGATGGATCTCTTGGCTCATCTGTGCCTGCGTCCCCTGCTGGCGCTTCGACCGCTGAAATGTGTATTGCCGCTGATTTTGGACGGTGCCCACTACCAGGCAGCATGCCAGGGAGCGAAAGTGGCCTATACATTGGACTATAAAAGCAGCTCTTCTGCAGTCAAGCTCTGAGGAGTGGACCCAGCGCTACCATGGCGCTGCAGCTCACGAAATTGCTGTTCTTGACGCAGGTAGGTTGCGCAGATTTCAGAAATGTTTCGATAGTTTTAAATGCAGAGCATTTGAGTAATTCACGATGTCACCCGCGTTGACGTCCGTCGTAGTCCGCACCGTCGTTATCCGCACCCCTCCCCCTACACTATATAAAAAAATACTATCCGGCGCCTGGTTTCGATCCCTCGACCCTGCAGGCGGAACGCAATGTACATGGTGCTCTACCCACTGCGCCACAAAGCCGGCACAGAATGGGAGGCTACGAACGCGCCTTATATCCTTGACTCATTCAAACTACGTCAAGAAGCTGCTGATACTACGCATTCACTACAACCAACTCTCCAAACACTAAACGTTAACGCAATACACCCACACCATATGCGATGCATTTACTCGAGTCGCCCTCGCGGGGAGATGGGCCTAATTTTTTGCATTGCCTATTCCACCCCCTGCTCTTTTCATGAGTGTTTTTTCCCATTCAAAGTGCAGGGTACCCACGTACAGTAGGTGTTGTCGGTTTTTTTTATTGCGCCGTGTGGCATTTTAGTTACTGTTGTTAATGTTATGCGACGACATTGAATTAAATCCCGGCCCTACTGAAGCATTGCTTACGGAACTCCTAAACGGACAAAAAGAAGTGAAGAGTACACCTTCAGCTATCGTGCAATGCCAGACAGAAACCAAAGCGTCCTTATCTGAGCTGAAGAATCAAATGACTCAAATAGAAAGTAGAATTTCGAAGCTTGAAGAGCTACCAAGTATCATTCATAAAACTAAGAAAGAAATGTGAAGCTCGCACGGAAACAGTGAAGGCGTTGATTTAGAAGGTGGACGACCTCGAGAATCGCGGGCGGAGGTGTAATTTGGTTTTCTATGGTATTGAAGAAAGTGATGATCGGGAAAATAACCTCGCAAGTAAAAAGTTTGTGCTTGACCTCTGTACCTCCGTTCTCGGTGTTTGCCAAGTGGCTGTGGAAAGGGTTTACCTAGTGTAACTAGATAAGGTATACGAGTAGCGGCACTCAGGCACGATAGTCAGCAATGGCGGCCATTTTGGTGTTTATGAGTGTTGCAAGATTGCCGCTTCTACGGCCTCGCCACTAACTTCTACTCTGGCGTGTGTTAACAACAATGTAGAAGATACAGCAAAACGCATCTTCGTACGCACTCCTGCTGCTGAAAACCTGCTACACGCGTTATCTTTGAATCGTGTTCGGAACAACGTCAGTCGCGCGCAGCCGCTGAGCAGACAGGACAAGCTAAGTCTACCACAGTTTACCGACTGAAAATACACAAGCAACAAAATGGCAGCGAACATGAACCGTCGCAGTGTAAACAAGTGTCACGTGATGTGAACTGACCAATGATTGTACTATCGGCATGGAACAATAGGAGAAAAGAGCGCCGATACTCTGTAGCGTTATCTGGTGACACTCGGTTTACCGAATCGGAAAATTCGATTCCGAGAAACCCTAGCCTATCATTGCTAAGTTTGCAACTTAAAAAGATAGGCAGAGTGTGCTATTGTCGGCAAAGAATCTGAAAGGCCCCCCAATCAGCATATCTGAAGATTTTTTTCACGCACTCCGAAGGAAAAGTAAACTGCTGTGGGAGTACGCCAAAGCCCACAGCAACGAAACGGATAAGGGCTACTTATGTAAGGATACATTGTATTTGAACAAAGTAACGTATATATATGACGAAACTTGCGGTGAGGTTGTTTGGGCGCATTGACGGATACGATCTGAACGACCTGCTCTGCCTTTTTTGATAGGTAACTGCGGCAGTATTATTTACAAAAAGGATGATTTCTGTTCCCTACTTGACATGATAAAGCCGTCGGTGGTTCTTGGATCCGAATCTTGGTTGGAAGACAGCATAAGTGATTCCGAAGTTTTTCCCGCAGAATATGTGTGGTACCGTAAAGACCGAGATCGACACGGCGGCGGCGGCGTATTTATGCTTGTTCATTATAAGGTTAGCTCTCGTTTAATTGACACAGAGACAGGAACTTGCGATGCTATATGGCCGCAGCCTAAATTGGAAAACGGGAAAGTTTTAGCGGTGTGCTCCTTTTACAGGCCACCAGGGAGTCAGGTTAAAGTCCTGTCTGAACTCTGTGAACACATAATAGCAATTATTGCGGATAATCTAGTACTGCGTGGAGATTTTAACCTACCTAATACTAGTTGGGAACAACCTGAGCCCACTCAAACAGGCTACTGCGCGTCTAGTAAGGAAATGATAAATATACCTGGTATGTTTACACTATCCCAGTTAGCGCGGCAAAGTACACGAGGGAACAATGTTCTAGACATTTTTTTCACCAATATGCCTGAGGCAATGGGTACCCCGGTTGTGCTACCAGGCATTAGTGATCATGACGCAGTTTTGTGCACAATGCGTCTAGATTATGCTAGCATAGCTGCTACCCCTACTAGACGCATATACAGCTATAAAGAGCGCGTGTAGCAGAAATATTGGAATTACTAGAAGCGTACTACGATGTATTCGAAACATTATCCGAATCACTCAGTGTGCAGGAACTGTGAGATGTATTTAAAGATAAGTGCTTTTGCCTGCGTGATTGGCACTTACCTTCATGGGACATGACTGCACGAAAAAGCTAAAGTAATCCATGGGTCTCAAAGGCAGTGCGGATAGCCGCAGATAAAAGGCGTCGGGCTTATGCAGTTGTCAAAAAGAAACCGTCCCTTGCAGCATCTGAACGCTTACGTCACACAACTAATGCAATGAAAGCAGTTGTTAAGCAGCAAAGACTTCATTTTTCGCATTTTTTCACTTGCTCATTTATGTTATTTATTTATCAATAGTGTAGGTCTTCTGCAGACCCATACAGGAAGCGGGCATACAACATACCAGGTATCTGATTAGATTCAAAGTCAAGGAAATACAATATTTTGAGGGACAATACGCGGAACAGCGGAACACTTACATTAGCGAGTACATCAATAGTACATTGGTGCTCTTGCCATACATGAGAAGAACAAACAAAATGCTAGAATCCGCGTTCTACGCATGACAAACAACGTATGTACAAAAATTACAATACACCACTAAAATACACGTTTTTCGCTATCACAACAACAAGAACAACAAAAAAAAACTATACAGGCTGTCTTACCTGCTCCACAAATGAACGAAATTGATCAATATTTGTAATATTAAGAACATCACTTGGTAGCGCGTTCCAAGCGTTCAAAGCGCGAGAGAAAAAGGAATATTTGAACACATTGCTATGCGCACTGAGGGGACGTATGCATTTATCATGGTTCGTCCTACTAGAACGGCGGCCAGGCGGATGAATATAATCGTCTTTACAGATTTTAAGGTGACCATGAAAAAGGAGAGAAAAAAACTTCATGGAAGCAACGTGACGACGGCAAGACAGAGTTGCTATGTGGGCTTGATTGCGCGTGTCCGTTGTACGGTCGCACCAAGAGTATTTTGAGTAGATAAACCTCAAGGCCCTGTTCTGCAATCTTTCAAGTTTGTCGCGAAGGTAGTTTTGATGAAGGTCCCACACTATACTTCCGTATTCTAGAATGGACCTGACTAGGGTTTTGTAGGCGGTTAGTTTAACTGCTGAAGGTGCTTTGCCAAATTTTCTACGCAGAAATCCTAGTTGTTTAAATGCCTTGGCGAATGTATTGGTAATGTGCCCTTCCCATTTTAAGTCTTGCGAAAATGTGACGCCCAGATATTTTACCTTGTCAACTTTACTTATATTAAAACCATTAAGGCTGTACACGAAAGACGAAGGTAGTTTTTCTTGGTTAGGCTAATGAACACCGTTTTAGACACATTTATTCCCATTCCCCACATCTCGCACCATTGGAAATGTTTCGTAAAGAACAATTTAGCTTTTATTGGTCATCAATATTGCGTATTGTACTGTAAATGACGCAGTCATCTGAGAAAAGTAGCAATGTTACACCTGGTTGCACACAAGAAGAGATGTCATTACGTAAATAAGAAATAATGTTAGCCCCGAAACAGACCCCTGAGGTACGCCGGACAAAACACTGAGGCAGTCAGAATCAACGTTGTTTAAAGTTACATACTGGGAGCAATTGGTTAAGTAAGCCGAGATCCATGCAATTACTTTACTATTATTACAAATGATGTAAACTTGGATAATGGATAATAATTTGGAATGAGGCACACGATTGAACGCTTTCGCAAAGTCTATGAATATTGCGTCAGCCTGAAGTTTGGAGTCAATTATGCCAGTGAAGTCACGCGTTATTTCTGCAAGTTGCGTTACCGTGGACAGACCCCTACGGAATCCGTGTTGCTTCGTGTACAGCATATTGTTAGACTCTAAGTAATCTATAATGGCTTTGTTGAGGATATGCTCCATTAATTTACAACAGTAGGTTGTTAGCGATATGGGTCGGTACGTGTCCACCAGAAATCTGTTACCACTTTTATGGATCGGAATTATTCTTTCGCGTAGCCAGTCTCTCGGAAGTGCACCAGTTTTCAGTGAAAGCCTAAATATTTTAAACAAAGAAGGAGCAAGTTGTTCTGCATAACGCCTAAGAAACGCATTTGGGATTTTATCTGGACCCGGCGATTTTTTAACATCAGGTTGTAAAAGCAGATTCAAGATACCCTGTTCGGTTATCTCGATTTCCGGCATGGCCGAGTCACGTTCAACAAGCGGCCCTTGGACTGGGCATGCTCGGGTGAATACCGATTGGAAAAAGGAATTTAACGAGTTAACTATTGCTTGTGTGTTTTCAGTGACGGTGCCGTTGATTTCCATCTTACGGATTGGACTTTCCCGCTTAGTAAGGTAATTCCAAAATTTTCTCGGTTGTGCCGTCATAAAATCGGTGAGGGTGTGTGAAAAGAATTGTTCTTCGCTTGCTGCAACAGGCTTTTAAATTCTTGGTAAAACTGGCTTATTACAGCTGGATCGCATTTACGCTTACGAATTCTTTTCAGCTTCCGTTTCATATGAATTATTTCTAGCGTTATCCAAGGAGTCTTTCGTTTTGTCCTCTTACGTTTCGTAGGAATGGAAGTTTCTTCACAGTAAAAAATTGCTGCCTTAAATTTTAACCACAAGTTGTCAACATCATCGGAAGGTTCAGCGTAAAATCAACTTCATTTCGAGGTAATCAATAATGCTTTCATCGGCCGCTCTGGAATAGTCTTTATAAATACATGTGAATTTTCATTGCCACTTTTTACCGGGCTAAGATTTGGAAATTCAATTAGAACCAGTTTATGGTCAGAGATTCCATCTTCCACCGTAACTTGAGCATTTATTGAGCTAAAAAGTAAAGCAAGATTTAAGATGTTGGAAGCAAACCCTTAGATGCGTGTCGCTTGCGTTACGCATTGCGATAATGAGAAACTTAGCATGGTATCCAGAAGTTGCTCGCAGCTATTTGCCTCTCTGTTGCTGACGGTTAGGTTATCCCAATCTATTCCTGCCAAGTTGAACGCACCAACAAGTACTAGCTTCGTCCGATCATGCATTTTCTCGAGGAGGTAGTTGTGCGATTCCGGAAGGTAGGATTCAGGTGCCGCAGGTCATCTGTATACTCCACCTATTAGTAGATGCGTGGTTTGAAATGTGACAGTGCACCACAGACTCTCATGTTTCGGTTTACGATGTTCTTCCTGGAAAGCTAGGCCATCTTTTATAGCGATAGCCCCTCCGCCTCCATGGCTATCACGGTCTTTGCGAACTAGGCTATAGCCTTCTGAAATTATTTCTGAATCATGGATACTGGCATGAAGCCACGTCTCGGTAATCACTAAAATATAAGGTGCGAGAGCCTGTAAAATCTCCTCTAGTTTATCCGTATTGTTCACTATACTTCTGGCATTGAAACACAAAAAGAAAACGACGGCGTACTTGCTTGGCTTCATGCACTTGAACTACTGCCTTCGTGGCCAGCAGTTTCGGAACGCGCTGGCTGCAGAGGTATCCTTTTTCCCACGTGCCTATCCCAAACGTACAGCGCGTCGTTTATTTTCAGTTTATCGAAAAGAAGCACAACCTTATCGCCGCTGTCTCGGTTAGCTTTTGAGGACCCCCATAATTTCCTGTGTGTTTCACGGACTGCCAATGAAAAATCTTCGGACACCGATATGTTCGTGCCTTTCAACATTGAACAGTTGCGCAATATGGCCATCTTTTCAGCAAAGTCATAAAACCGCAGTTTGACGGGACGATCCCGATTAGCTATTCTTTTGCCAACACGATGAACCCGCTCTACGGTCTTCACTTTAACTTTCAGCAGATGGCTAAAGATTTTGTTCTCGACATATTTCCTCAAAGACGCGGGGCCTTCATCGTAATTTTCTGGTATGCCGTATATCACGATATTGTTGCGGCGGCTTCTGTTTTCCAAGTCGTGTATTTTACTGCATAACTGTACGACTTGCTTTTGAACCGCTGACAGTGGCTTCACACTTTTCAACTTTTTCCTTACAGTCGTTGAGTGATGCCAGTGTATTTTCAATGAGAGACAAGCGTGTTTGGCCTCCTTGCATTCCGATTTGAAGTTCAGTTTGGGAAGCCTTATTTTCTGTGACGGCATTTAAAATCTTCTGCAAAACGTGAGAATCGGGACCAAGCTTACCCTCTACGTCAGAATCAGGACCTGGGTTTTCCTCTACGTCGCCGCTCAGAATTAGCAATAAGTTAACTATACGAGACGCATCCATACAGCATGACCACAAACAGCCGGGGCTCGGCAACACCAGAAGGCATGCACAGCTAGTTCTGAAACACTTCGTAAAATGATTTTTTTACCTACCTGTGCATACAAGAGCAGGAAATTTAGCATCGTGCGCCCGGCGGTGCCAACGAGGCCACTGAAGCTTGGACGTAGGCGTTGCCCCAATTTATGCTGTTCCTCGTAGTTCGTGGGGGTTGCTGGGCTGCCGAATGTTCTACCGAGATGGACCACGTGACGCTTCGCCGAGTCAAACCGGGGAAGCGATATGGCTGTAGAAGGGGCCAGGCCAATTTGATACGATGCTGTCTATGTCACAGATGCAGTGTGTCCCAAAGGCGCCGGAAGCGAGGCATCGCCGTGCAAACCCAGTCCCAGGAATACCCGTGAATAGAAGAGCACGAAATTTAGCATCGTGCGCCTGGCGGTGCCACCCAGCCCACGGAAGCTTGGACGTAGGCGTTGCCTCAATTTATGCTGTTTCTCGTAGGTCGCAGGGGTTGCTGGGCTGCCGAATCTTCTATTGAGATGGACCACCTGACGCTTCGCCGAGTCAAAGGGGGAAACGATATGGCTGTAGCAGGGGCCAGGCCAACTTGATACGATGCTGTCGATGTCACAGATGCAGTGTGTCCCAAAGGCACTGGAAGCGAGGCATCGCCATGCAAACCCAGTCCCAGGAATACCTGTGCATAGAAGAGCACGAAATTTAGCATCGTGCGCCTGACGGTGCCACCGAGCCCACAAGTTGCGTTTCAAGGACCGACCAAAAGAGCTGTGGAAATTCATCAAACAAAGCAGAACTGACCAGGTATCTATTCCGCCCCTTGAAGTTGACGGAAATATTGTTGAGGACGCTGTTTCCAAAGCCCAACATTTTAACCTTTACTTTTCGTCGGTGTTTTCAAACTTTATTTATGTATTCATGCGGTTTGTCCAGTTCCTTATGCTCCAGGCCTTATGAATGACGTTGTCTTTGACCAGCGTGGTATTCAACTTCTGCTCGAGGGGTTAAATGTAAATAGTGCCCCAGGGCTGGATAACCTTCCAACTGCCTTGCTTTCCATGTGCGCCCCATCAGTATCAAAATATGTGCGTATTATTTTTACAAAGTCACTTGAAGAAGGGGCGTTGCCACGCGATTGGAAGATGGCAAATGTAGCGCCTATTCACAAGACTGGCCCAGATCGCTTCCATCAAATTATCAGCCGGTGTCGGTAACAAGCGCAGTTTGCACAATTTTTGAGCATGTTTTTTTCTCTGCTATCATTTTAATGCTTTTTCTTTGTTAACTCTGGTGCAGCAAGGCTTTCGCCGCGGGGTCCCGTGTATAACTCAGCTTACAGAATTAGTACATGAATTTGCTTACGCGCTGCAGAAAGGTTTATACGTTGATTAGTGTGTCCCTTGATAAAAAAAAAAAGCCTTTGATGTTGTTCCTCATTCTCTGTTAATTGAAAAGCTTTCCTGGTATAATAATGGTTGCACTGCAATTCATTGTATTAAGGAGTACCTGTCGAACAGAAAGCAAAGAGTTGTCCTGCATGGCGAAAAATCATAGGATATGGATGTTACTTCAGGGGTGCCTCAGGGCTCTGTCTTGGGCCCGTTGCTTTTTTTTTTATTTGTATGAATGATGTTACTACTAGAATTACTTCGTCTATGCGACGCTTCGCTGATGATTCTGTTCTCTACAGGAATATTAAAAATTAAGATGACTGTGAATTCTTGCAACAACACCTAAATAGGTTTTCCGAATGGTGCATGAAATGGGGTATGAGCATTAATTCGGACAAAACAGTTTTTATGCGTTTCACAAAGAAGAAAAATGCTCATTCCTATACCTATGTCCATAACGGGAACGATATTGCCTTCGTAAATGAGCATAAATATCTCGGTATTTTTTTCACTTCTAACCTTTCCTGGAGTCGTCAAATCAGATATGTCTGTTCCAGGGCATCACACGGTTTAGGGCTTTTCTGGCGCAACATCAAACAGTTTCCGTTAGACACAAAGGCATTGTTATAGAAGACTTACATCAGCCCTATTCTCCAATACGCGCGCACAGTCTAGGACCCTTGGACGGCCACAGATACACAGCGGATAGAAAGGATTCAAAATTTGTCGATTCGTTTTGCTCGCAATGGTTATTCTAAAATTTCACTGTGGCCCTGGCAAAAAGTTCTCTGGGATGGCAATCTTTGCACGGCCGCAGAAAAATGCTCCGATTGAAGCTTTTTCACTGCATATTTCACTGAAAAACTTAAATAAACCGCGACAATTACTTACTAAATCCAGATCACATCTCGTCCACAAGGGATCATTCGCTCAAAGTAAAAGACATTTCATGAAGAACAAATGTGTTTAAAATGTCCTTTTTTCCGAGGTCTGTATCGGAGTGGAATTTTTAAACTCAGCAGGACGTGTCTTTTACGTCGAGTGAAACTTTCGCCGCATGCCTGCAGATGAGGTGACTCATTTCAATTGCATGCTGTCTTTACTTGCCGTTGTTCAATCAGTATGTCTTATTTCGGTTGTTACTGTTCAATTTTGCTTTGTACAAACCTGAACTCAGTGTTTTCTTTGATAGTATGCCCCCCCCCCACTGTAATGCCAACATTGGCACTGTGGGTATCGTGATAAATAAATAAATAAATTAAATAAATAAATAAATTCGTGTGGGTTATAAAAAGCTCTAGGGCATCAATTTGACTTTAACGCAATCTATGACGACGTCGTTATCTCATGACTATAAGCAGGAAGCAATATTTAATTTGTCCGCCGTAATTCCCCTCATCCAGTCATTTAATCTGATACCACACAAGCCCTAGCGGAATCACTTTATTCCTAACCGAATTCATGACTCACGTGACTAGCTCCTGACTATACCAGGATGCAATTTCGAATTTGTCCCACGTGATTCTCTTCGTCAAGACCTTTAATTTGGGACTTCACAAGGCGAGTGGCAACAATTTGATTTTTAACCCAATTATTGACTCACGTGACTATCCCATGCCTATAGCCAGGAAGCAATTTTTAATTTGTCCCATGTGATTAATCTCATCGAGACCTCTAATTTGATAGCTCACAAGCCCTAGGCGCATCACTTTGACTTTTAACACACTCTATGACTCCATGACTATCTCATGACTATAACAAGGAAGCGATTTCTAATTTGTCCCCCATGATTCCCCTCATTGAGACCTTTACTTTGATTCCTCACAAGCGCTAGTCGCATCACTTCTACTTTTAACCCATTCTTTGAGTCCGTGACTATCTTATGACTATAACCAGGAAGCGATTTCTAATTTGTCCCCATGATTCCACTCATCCACACCTTTAATTTGATACTTCTCAAGCCCTAGTGATATCACTTTAACTTTTACCCGATTCATGTCTCACGTGACTATCTCATACTTATAACCAAGAAGCGATTTTTAATTTGTCCCAGGTGATTCCCCTAATCGGGAGCTTTAATTTGATACCTCACAAGCCCTGGTGGCATCTCTGACTTTTAATTCAATCTATGGCTCAAGTGACTGTCTCATGACTATAACCACAAAGCGATTGTTAATGTGTCTCCCATGATTCCTCTCCACTAGACCTTAAATTTGACACTTCATAAGCCCTACTGGCATCCCTTTCACTGCTTACCCACTCTATGAGTCACGTGGTTATCTCATGACTTTTACCAAGAAGTATTGTTAATTTCTGCCGCGTGATTCCCCTAATCGAGACCTTTAATTTGATACCTCACAAGCCCTAGTCGCATCACTTTGACTTTTACTTAATCTATGACTCACGTGACTATCTCAGGACTATAACAAGAAAACGATTTTGAAGGTGTCCCCCATGACTCCACTCATCGCGACCTTTATTTTGATACCTCACAAGCCCTACTGACATCCTTTTCACTGCTAATCCAATCAATGAGTCACGTGAATATATCATGACTATTACGAAGAAGCAGTAATTAATTTTTCCCACGTGATTCCCCTCATCGAGACCTTTAATTTGATACCTCACAACCCCTATTGACATAACTTTGACTTTTAACCCAATCTGACTAACCAATAATTAACTAATTAACCTAAATTAGGTAACTAACGTTCGGGCCCTGCTGCCTCTGGAAAAACTCGCGGCAAGCAAAGACAGCGCTCGCTAGTAAATAAAAAAACAACGTGCCGCAGCAGTGGGCATTGCGCCCACAGCTGTGGCACGTTATTTTTTTTTTCGTCCATAACTTATTTTTTCCGCCACTACGGCAAAAAAATGGCGCTCTTGGCGCGCGGCAAAGTCCAGGTTCCGGTCTCTATAGACTACCATGGTGCCCTCTGTACCCCTCGAATTCCTCCATTTGCACTATTAAGAAAATGGCTGTTTGTGTTTTGAACACAAAAGCGCACACCGCAAAACTCAGCGACAGATCTTTTCGGGTACACCTATCATTTCAGCTGTTAACAGCAAGTTATTTTGTAAACAGGAGCCAGTGGTGTATAAAAATGCGAAGAAATTGATCCATCTTTTAAAGTTCAGTGGGCACATTTGTCTTTTCGTCATGAAATTCATCACAGAAAATAAAGTAGAGTACTGGCCTGGCCCTCATCTTGCTTCGCTGAAGATGAGAATTGAATAAGATATTGTTTAGTGCTTTGCGCCGCATAAAAGCGTTCTTCGTCCTTCCATTATCCTCCCCCCTGTGTACTTCACTACGCCCCGGGATGTTATCGCACCTCACACCGCTTCGTTTTATGTCCCTGTACCTCCGAATCATTACACCAACTTCCAATAGTTTAAGAGAGCTTTTTTTTTAGATTTTCATAATTGTCAATACCTGATGTTTATTAAATAATGGAGAACTGTGGCTGAAGTAGGGTGCGTTTTCAATTATGCGTATTTCTTTTTTTTTGGAGCCGGTATAGGTTTTTTTATATTTGGTTTTCCTGTTGAACCCCACACTAGAAGGCAGTAGTTAAGGCGAGAATGTACTAGACTGTAGTACAGTTCCCTTTTTAACCAAGCTGGTAGTAAATATTTCATCCTATAAATAATACCAATGCACCGGGGTATATCCGTTCTAACTTTTTCAATCTGTGGAGACCAACTCAAATTTTTATTGAACACAATGCCAAGACATTTGTGTGAACTGACTGATTCAATACATTCGCCTCTGAAATTGAGGAAAACCTGTTGCCCTAAACGTTTGTTGTAAGCTCGAAAAATCATATTTTTTGTTTTTCTTGTGTTTAAATCAGTTTATTTGTACTAAGCCAAATTGGCAAATTTTCAAGCCATAAATTTGTTTGTCTTTCTAGCAGAGCCAGGTCTCTGCCAGAAAAAAAGACGTTTGCATCATCTGCATACAGTATTATATCCGGGGTAAAAGGCAAGTTAACTATGTCATTTATATATAATAAAAATATTAGTTGGCCGAGAATAGATCCTTGTGGAGCACAGTACTTAATTTGTCCAAAGTTGGACCTGGCGTGACTAATTTCTGTTTATTGAAGGCGATTATGTAAGTAACTCTTAATTAGACTGAGACAGGTTCCCCTGATTCCGTATGTCTCAAGTTTCTGAAACAAAATATCGTGTTTAATAGAATCGAAAGCCTTTTTAAAATCTAGAAACACTCCTATAGTAAATAATTTTTGTTCAATGTTATCAACAATTTAATCTTTTATATTTAGTATTGCCATTTCAGTTGATTTTTGTTTTTGGAAGCCATACTGTTGTTCGGCGATGATATAGTTAGTTTTACAGAAGCTTAAGATTCCAGTATTGATTACCTGATTTATTACTTTTGAAAAAATGGGTAGAACTGAAATCGGTCGGTAATTTTCCATGTCATTTGGATCCCCACTTTTGAAAAAACGGAAACTTTGGCAATTTTCAGAACATCAAGAAAATCACCAGAATTGAGTATCATGTGGCATATATGTGAAAATGTCTGACATATATATAGGGCGACTGCTTTAATCGGCTGTATTTTAAATTCATCAATGCCACATGCCCGGCTGTTGTTTAGTTTTCGAATTAGGCTCAGAGTTTCTGATTCAGTAACGGGAAACAAAAATTTTGAGCCTGCGGTACTAGATAGAATACAATGTTTTTTACTAGGATTAGCTGTGTGTGTGACCGTAGCAGCACCCGATTGAAAAAAAATGATTGTTAAACTTATCTGCAAGCAAACTTCCCGTGCACAGCTCTCCCTAAATAATAATGTCGGAAATAACTCGTCTCTCGCCTTTCGCCATGAGGTTATAATTATTGTTCCAGATTTTCCTGGGGTCGTTATAAATAGCTGCAAATTTATTTTCAAAGTATGCATTACACGCGTTTTTAATATCGGAATTTAATTTGTTCCTCACTTTTTGACCTGAATAAAAGCATCGTGATTTCTAGTTTCTATAAACGAAGCGAACAGTTTATTTTTTTCTTTGATTCTCTTAAGGAGACTGCGGTCAATCCATGGTTTCCTTATTTTTTGTTTCTCTTTAAATCTACATTTGGAAATGCTAGGCTGTAATTTAACGAATTTTGCCTGCTAACATGTTGTAAGCATCTTCAGGATTGGTTGCAAGTAAAACTTGGTCCCATTCGGTCACGGCCAATAATCTCTGAAATATCGTAATATTATTATCATTTATTAATCTTTTTCATATTGGGTGTATTTGTTGCCGTTTCTTGTATCGACTTGAAAATGATGTGAAAAAAAGGAAGATTGGCATATGATCACAAAGATCTGAAATTATTAGACCTGCTTGCAAACTGCTTGTTTCGTAATTCGTGAAACATAAATAAATCAATGTCTGAGATACCGCTGTCACTCGCGTCGCGATATCAATGACGTTTTCATACCCACAGGGAACAAAGATGTCCAGAAGATTTTGTGAAGAAGAGTCTCGGGATAATAAATCAACATTAAAGTCCCCAGTTATGATTACCGGCGTACGGAGAGATTCACAGTATTGTAAAACATTTTCTAAGAATTCCAAAAACGCACTGATTGTATCAGAAGGGGGTCTGTACACAACCAAAAATATAGTGTGCAAACATTTGATCATGATAGATTCGTAGTGAAAATTAACAGTAGAAAATTCTCTGACAATAGTAAAATGTACATTTTGGTTGACGTAAATGGCTACGCCTCCTGCCCTCATATTGCTCCGACACATTGAGGCACATCTGTACCCGGTAAAGTGCACAGTATCCCAGTCACCTAACAACCAAATCTCAGTAAAAGCTAACAGATCGAAATTATGATTAGGCTCTTGAAGGAGCATATCAACAGAATCCTTTTTATTTTTTAGGCTTTGAGCATTCAAGTGAAAAGACTGCTGTTTGTGACATATAGCGTAACACCGATTGAAAGAATCGGGATGAAGATAATTGTTTTGCACCGGACAAAAAGACATTAGAAAGGTTTCTGCACTGTCTAAAACCGATAAGGAGTTACGGGCTGATGTTATTTTTGCATGATCGGTTGTCCTATTCCCAGATTTTGGTAGTTATCGCCTATACTCTAATAACGATGGCCACACCTCTTTACACCCAATCCTTACGTTTGCATTCTTTTACTGTTTGGATTTTTTCCTTTGTTCCTCTTCCCATGTGTAGGATAGGAAATGAGGCCACAAACTGGTTGATATTCCTGCCGTTCCATTAGCTTCATGGCTTCCTTTCCTCAGTAGATGCTCCTTTGTGCGAAATGTTGAGCGGAAGTTCGTTTTGATATTGTGACGGCCAGGAAGACGGGAAGGGAACAGGAATTAACGCAGTTTTTTTACAAGGCTGAGAGCATCGCATAGGAGAAGGCGCAAGATCCTCTTCTGCTTCTTCTTCTAGCACTATCAGTGAGTCCAAATGTGCCATCTTGACCTTCTTCGGCTGCTACCGTGCACGTGTTCGAATGGTCTATATAGACAGTGAAGTAGGTCTTGTTATATTTTCTGTGAGGCTTAGACAACGTACTGCAACAACCACGGCTGAAAGCGTGGTCTCGGTGTTAGAGTTGCGTGAGGTGAGGACCATGATTTGGGTTTATAAAAGCACCGCTAGAAATGTGAGTTGTTCCCCGTCGCGAAGTTCCTAATGGAACCGCCATAAATATTTTGTACGTGACATCTGCCATTGATGGTTGACCCGGTATGCTGGGGAATATTCGAAGAGGATTTCTCAGAACATCCTATGGGACGTGACGGCGGCCACACCAGTGCAAAAGTCTTTCGAGAAAACTAAAGGTTTCGGTACAAGGAGTCGTAACGAGGCTTCTTAGATACATGGGATGAGAGCATGCTTGAGTGGGGAACTTGGCAAGCATAGTCGGCACGATTGATGGCTGCTGTGGCATACTTTGTTGTGAGCTAAGAACATGGTAAGAGGGGTGAAACTGAAAGAACTACCGCTCGCCCATACAGCAAGATGAATATGAACGAGCCTGCAGTGTCTCGGCGGGGCAAAGTGTAAGAGTGCTGGAAATAAGGAAATACCGCGCCCCAGCCAAGATTGTCTGTGAAGACTTCTGTACACATTGTCAGCGAGCATCCTGTTCAGTCTCTTTGTGAGGCTATTACTCTGTTTGATTTAGCACTTGTAATGTTATGATCTGTTGTGCATTGACGAACAATGTTGTCATATTATGGACAAACCAAAAGGCCCCTTAAACTGAGAAGCTGGCGAGGTGAAGCATGATGCGGAATGATGCCGCGCAGAAGGAAGCCAGCAATGTGGGATATGCAGATGACGGCAAGTGCACAGCAATGTTTAAACGCGTTACGTACAGAATGAGGATCGCTGTATTCTTGTTGCCGGATGTATGCTCTGCAAAGGAAACAAAAAGACGAGCACCAAAAAAAATGGTTTATTCAATAGTTGTGGGAGACCCTGCTTTGACCTAAAAGGCTTCTAGCCACGGTGGCAAAGAAAACACGTTTACGCATAACGGCGCACGGAACGGCAAAGTTCGGACACAAAAACGAGGGCGAACAGTGTCGTAAGTGTGCAAAACACCGACGTGACTAGCCGAAGATCAGTCGTACAGCTGTCTGAAGATATTTTTACATAGGTGGTCAGGGACAGAATGCAGGAGTTCGAGGACAACTGGATGGAGAGTCCCTAGGTGAAGAATGTCGTCTTGTAGTCGAAACAGGTGCTTTGTTCGTGCACGAGATCAGGTGTGCAATTTTTGTTATTCAATTTCAAAGAGGAATCACGGTGATGCTCATTGCCGATCTGTAGTAGGTCTGAGTGGAAAGCAACTAGAAATAAGGCAGAGGGTCGAAAGGGTTAACCTAATAACGAGATAGGCAGTAGGTGCCATAATAAAAGACACCAGACTTGTAGAGACCGCGGACTGAATGGACCTGAAGGCATAGTGCCAACCGACCCAGGTGCCTGGTGGAATCTTTCAACAAGCAAGGCAATATAACGCATGATGACATGTGACAACTTTAAAAGCTGTTCATAAAGATAGCAGGTGAAACTGTGGAGAGACCACAGAAATGAAGGCATTCCAGCTCGGCTATCGAGTGTGCGAGTTCGGGAGACATAGGAGACGACCGGCATATGCGGTGACGCAGTCGCGACCATCTTGCCATTGGGCGAGGACGGCGCCGATGCTATGAAAGCTGGGATATGTTCTCACATTGGTAAGAGGGACGGCGTTGAATTGCCCTAGAATTCCTGAACCCGTAAGTAGGTGTATTCGCATGCCAACGTCGTCCGCTTGCTTCAAACCCCTGTAACACATACACCCGGACGCACATACACCCAGTTCGAATGAATTTGTTGTTTACAACACAGCACACTGCTCTATGCAAATGTTGTCTACAGCTAGGGACTCTCAAGCATATACACCTGTAATGCGCTAACTTCCGAGCGCAACAACCCCTCACCACCCGTTCCTTTCCTGAGCTGTGGGAGACACTGTTGACCAGCTGATAACCAAAGGCGAGACTGCCGTGGTTTATACGGGCCAAAAAGGCTACGGCAACTCATGTATTCCCGGACTAGGGTTCTACTCTCACATTGCAGCTCATTCAAATGCTTTCTCCCTTCATGTAGAAAAAAAACTCAGGTCTTCATGGCATTGCCTTTGCGTGCTCATGAACTCGTTTAGCGCTGAATAGATGGTTACAAACGGTGACGTGGCGGCGAGCAAATGGCCATTTAGTGGAGTCTAGTTGTAACCAGATAAAGTACGTCCGAAAACTGAGTTGGGCATCTTTGAAATGATGGCGAGAAGAAAATGACAACAATCCAGCCACAGATGAAGATTGACGATTAGAATCCACGGAGTGGAGAATCCATAATAGGTTTGAAGGTGGTGGTGCATTGCACAGCCTAATCGACATTCCCTTGACTCTGCTGAGACCCTGGTGTGCGCCAAAGACGGTCGTTTGTCGGTCCATCTCTTCGACAGAGATCTACCAAAACCTCGACCAGAGATGTACTCAAGAAAAGCAGTTAGGACCGTGAAGGCAGTAGAGGACATTTTCCATTCTTGGTAGTGGGTATAAGTCATCTCGGTTAATTGATTGAGGCTGTGGTGATCGATACACAAGTGCCAGATACCGTTTTTTCGTTTACCAGAACGTCTATTGACGCCAAATAATTTTTAGACAGCTCGTTTTTGTTTGATCGAGCTTTTTCTCGACTTCTCTTTCGATTGGTATGGCGTTCCGTATGGGACATTTCTTGATGTCACCTGTAGATTTGGTGTGGTTTTAAATAGAGTTTGCTGTTGGTTGCGAGTAGTTTTCTTTTGTTTGTGAAATGACGAGTAGGTAGATTTTTCTGTGTTGGTCGAACCAGACATTCCTTTTTCTCTGGCCGTATTGAAAAGTATTGAGTTGACTCCGCGGGACTGTGCTCGAGATCCGGTCATTGCTTTTTTGCCGTTTGTTATTCTCCCGACAGCCATGATGGGTCATATACGCACAAAATTCTAGCCCGCTTAAGAGAGTGAGGTAACACAGCCTCCTTAGCAGAAGGGCGAGTTCGGCTAGACGGTAAAATTGCATGCCGAAATTTTCAAAAGCGCAACACTTGAAAAACGCGACATAAATAAAAGGAACACAGGACGAGCGCTTCCTCCCAACTGAATTTTAATCATAAAAGACGAAGAGATACCCTCTCAGTAACCGTACCACGCATGCGTCTCTAATAATGTGACGGAAATAACACAAAAATAACAAAAACAAAGACACAACTACTTCAACTGCGATGGGGTGGGCAACTCAATTAGTACCAAGACACGCAATCTATTTGCCGTTGGGCGTGTAAGGTAAGGCATGTATCTCCGTCAGGCTTCTGTTGCCTTACACACCGAAGACGTTGCGTGACTTTGTCGTGCGTCGTGTGGCCTGAAGAAGAGTAAAGTTGAGCGGGCTTTCATTCTAGAACGTAACCACTCTGTGTAAGTCTTCTTCACCGCGGCCCTTGGTCGTCGGCCACAGGTCCCATACAATCTCTGTAGGCGAAGGCCACCCGCTTCTTTGCCAAATGGTGAGCCCCCCACTAAACACCCGTTATAAACCTGCGGCCGCGCCACACGGTGCTAGTGGGCCGGACGCTTCTGGCGTTGTGTTTCTGTCACCAAGATATGCATTAAAATGCGCATTCCGGGTTTTTTGTTGTTGCAGTTAAGAGGGTTGCATTAAGGGGTTAAGAGGGTACCAGGGTGCCTTTAATGCAACACTCACTGTCGCAATTACCCAACCGTGAAATTCAGGATCCCTGCTGTGCCCCCAACGCTCCACGCTCTGCAGACTTTACAACCAGTTAAGCCAGGGGTGCACATGGCCGTGGGGTGGCACTGTCTTGCGGAACCCAAACCCTGTATGTGGCCAAAGCACGAATCATCAAAGGCGATTTCAATGGGGGGCGTTTCCAAGCCAGTGCCAGAATTCACGAGCTGCACTGCAAACTCAGCAGCATAGGTGCAAGGGAGCATACAGAGGTACTACAGTAATAACATAAGGCCACAAAGGTGAATGGCAGCACGGAGATGAAGAATACCTTACACATGTTGCGAAGCCTTTAGATGCAGGGTGGTAGCGTAATGCCGGAGGCCAGGGTCGTGCGACGGGCCAGTCTTAAGTGCTCAGTGATAATAAATCATTGTCCAGAAGCAAGGGATTGGAACCTAACGCAGCAATATAGCTCGACTCGAATACGTCAGGGCAACGCAGCAGTTGGTTTTACTTTCAAATCCTATGGTGTAAGAGGCGGAGAGGGTTGAGAGAGCCTTCAGACGAGCTCACCTAACGTTCGTCATGAACTTTCGTAATATGAGGTTTGAAAACTGTAACGAGCTGCTTGTCGGTGACACGTTTCGGCTGCTTTTTGGTGGCACACAGGTAGTCTTGTCATCGTGAGCGTACGCGGTGCGCGAGCCAAGGTACACATGTCAGGCAGATTCTGCGACGCTATTATCGTGCGAGAAGAAACCAAGCGTTCGGGGTACCACCGACGGACGCCGTTGTATAGTTAAGACCTGCCCGCTTTTCATACTCGCGGGCCACGCGTGCGATTGTGCCGCTCGTCCACACAAGCCCGAAACGACTTGTCGCAAAATATCTATGACTAAAGCTGTACTTGTGGTAGCTCTTGGAAGCGAACCCGCAACTTCACAAGATGAGGACCAAAAGAACGCGAGCCATACCATAACAAATCGCGAGCAACCGTAGTTCCAACCTTACTGCTTTCCCTTAAATCTAGAGTAAAAGGGACCGGTAAGGCGTCATGCTGGTATAAAACCAGAAAAAAATACTAATGACGCCGTTGTATTAGGTGGCTGCCCACTTTCTGTATAGCAAGTGCGACGCCAAAGGGTCGGAAACGTCAGTACTGCACAAAGCCGTAATTTAACTTCACTGCTAGAGTTCCGTACAAGTTTTTACAGGCCCGGTATCTTAGCACAAGCATACGAAAACACAAATATGCACGCACAAGTGGGTTTCTGTGACGTTACACAAGGAGACTGTAATGTCTCCGCAGTTAGAGCTAAAAGTCTCTTTTTACACATATTTTATTATATTCATCATCATCATTATGACCCACAGCCTATTAAATTGACACTGAAGTGATTTGTAAACATTGCGGGATTACTAGCGCAAATAGTAGTTCGGAGTCCATAGGCCATGTTTCGACCACTCTGAGCGCGTTTACGCGAATTTATTTAGTAGGAAAATAAATTCGAAACAGCGGTCCTCCTCTCTGCACCCTGGACCATTTTCTATGGCGTTTTTGTGTGACGTCAGCAGAAGATGAGCTGGCAATTGGCTGCGCTACTGCACGGTTCGCTGACCTACCGATCGAGTGAGTCGGCCCAGCGTTTAAACCGGCGGCCACCGACGGGTCGTCACAATTCACTCGCTCAATTGAAACTAAGCCACAACACGTTCGTGAATGGAAGAATGTGCCTTTTTTAAATGCAGAGCATTTCTTTAACTCACGATGTCACCCGGCGTTGCCGGCGTGCCTCGGCGTCCGTAACAGCCGTTCCAGGTGCGCCCTCTCCCCCACTCCTCCTCTCCCGCATCACGCTACCGTCCTCGCTCTCAACAACAGGTCCGCACCCCTCCCCTACACTATATAAAAAATAATACTTACCGACGCCTGGTTTCGATCCCACGACCCTGCGGGCGGAACGCAAGGTACATGGTGCTCTACGCACTGCTCCACAAAGCCGATACAGAATGGAAGGCTACGAACGCGCCTTATATCCTTGACTCATTCAAACTACGCCAAGGAGCTGCTGATACAACGCATTCACTACCTGTGGACGGAACGCGAGGTACATGGTGTTCTTCCCACTGCGCCACAAAACCTACACAGAATGAAAGGCTACGGACGCGCCTGATATCCTTGACTCATTCAAACTACGTCAAGAAGCTGCTGATACAACACATTCACTACCACTAACTCCCCAAACACTAAACGTTAACGCAATACACCCGCCCCCTATGCGACGCATTTACTCGAGTCCCCCTCGCGGGGAGATGGGCCCTTTTTTTACTTTGTTAGCTTGTACACTGTATCAATTAAACTCCGAGTCAGGGTCGCTCCACACAAGCGCTGCACAAGTGCACATGGCACGCTTCGCTGACTTTACTGTAGTAGGAAAATCTTAGTACACTTGAAAGCGGGAGAAGAGTCAACGAAGTCAATATTGGTACTAAGAAAATAAAATCAACTGAACCTTTTACAGTACAGGGCAAACCTAGGGTGCAGGAAGCACTTTTTTGTGCTGGCTGAACAAGCACAGCGGTTATCAGCACGAACGCACATCTGCAAACGCTTTTCGCCAAAGCATGGCACTTGCTATAGGTGAGATATTGCGGAAGTTTGGGGTACGCTTACTGCACAGGCGCTATACATCAAATAGCCACTTAAATTACTTCAATTGCTAACAATAAATAAAAGTGTAAACTGGTTATACATTATATACCTTGTGTATCCAACCTCGGCCAAGCTGGTTCGTGGCCGAGTGGTCTGCGGCGATGGGAGTTTTTTTTTTGCAAATCGAAACTTCTAATCCCCGAGTGTACATGTTTTTTTTGCAATTTAAATTTTTCGTTTTCGGCTGATGTTTTATATACTGTGTTCACCATTTTCGGGCCGTAACGTTCACTGCTCCACGAGCGAGTTCGCACAACGCTCGCAGAACTAACACTGACGCGCTAGCGAGTTCTCGGCGGCGTGCTGTTGCCACAAGCACCGACTACTTCCGGGCACTGGGCAGAATCCAGAATCAGCACACCCTTGGCGTGGTGCGAACACACTTTTCCCGATACAGGCATTAGTGAGGCAAGTTCCGTAAATGCGAGAGAAGCGCACGGCATTTGACCATCTGCGGTGACGCGGAGGCGTTCATCCACTGCGTAGGCTTCGGCTAGGAATTTTTACTATTCTAAGCCGTCCTGGCAGGCTTATCTTAGGCATTTTACCGCCGACAACATGGCAAAAGTGTGGTACGGTGATTACAGAGATATCGACAATGCCCATCCCACTATGCCGTCGGAGTTCAAGCATGTTGTTTTACAGAACCGAAACGAAAACTTGTTTGATTGCTAACCTTGGACGTCGTCCAATCACGGTGCCATCTCCTCCCGATATCACAGCCTTTAGATGGTGCGGCCGCCACAGACCACGCATGGTAGTTTTTCTTTTTTTCCGCTTTACGAAATAATTAACGACTTATGGACCAGATAAACGATATAAAGTGATGTAATTTGAGCCAGTCTACGCAGGGCACGCAAAAGCAGGAGCTTGACAAATTCATTTCAGTGTCCCTTTAAGGTGAATTGCAGGGTGTAGGGCTCTCCCATTGACCTCCGCCCACTCCTATCCTGTCCTGCACAAGTATAATCCTGGAATCAGAATTTCCTTAGTTCTGCGCGCATTCATCTCTCGGCGCAAGTGTTTCTCAAAACGGCGAACTATATCGAGAACGCTATAGATCAAAGATTGTTCTGCGCTAGGGACATTTGGGTGTTGCACTCCCTATCAAATGAATTAAGCTGTGGGGCATAACGGACAAAGAATGGAGGTGGCGCTCCACTTGCTACACAGATAACAAAGCGCAGTGCGGCCTCGCAGGAAAAACAAAAGATAAACACACCCAATACATGATTAGTGCCCCAACCCACACTTCTACGAGTGCATCGACCTGATGCTAAATACATAAAAGAGAAGTCCGAACAAACATGATAATTCCGCCATCTCGCGTAGTAAGATTTTGGGCGACTTCGGGACACGTGAGTCGTCGTGATGTGTTCGAATCACCACCGGCTATCACCTCGTAGGTAAGTTCGCCAAGGCGTCGTAGACCCCAGCTGGTCTGAAATACCGGCGATAAAGCTTCTCACTGAGTTGGCGTCATCGCTTGGCAGTCCAAACGCACACACGAACCCCTGGGTTGTACTCGGCGTCTCGGCGGGGGAGGATGTATCATCCTGCATCCGCCTGCTGCTCGTTCGTTGTACGAGCTCGAGCGAGCTAGCGGTCATCCTCCGCACGCTGAAGGTATACTTTCACATCGCCGTTGAGTTCGTCGTCTGTAACATGCGGAAGCATGGCGTCAAGCATCGTGGTTGTCTGTCCTGTGTAGAGAAGCTCGAACGGTGCCATCATCGTAGATTCCTGGATAGTCGTTTTGTATGCAAACGTTACATACAGGAGGGCTTCATTCCAAGTCTTGTGTAAAATGTCGACGTATATTGACAGCACATCTGCCATTGTCTTCTTTAGTCGTTCCGTTAGTCCGTTCGTTAGGAGTTGTACGCCGTAGTTCTTTAGCGATTCTATTCTGCTATAGCGTAAGAAACCTTGCACACGCTCCGCAGTGAAAGCCGTTCCGCGTCCGGGATAAGGACTTTAGGGGTGCCATGTCTTAGCACAAGTTGGTTTATGAAGAACTTCGCAATTTCTCGAGCAGTCCCTCTCGGAAAAGTGGCTGCCTCCGCGTAGCTCGCCATTTAGTCTGTCGCTACGACCGTCCACTTGTACTTGGACTGTGACCTAGGAAACAGGCCCAGAAGGTCTATTCTAATCAGCTGAAAAGGCCTCGATGGGAAGGCGATCACAAGCAGAAGTGCGGGGGGTCTTGTCGGCGGCTTTTTTCGTCGCTGGCAGTCATGGCAGCTTCCGACGTAGTGGACACATCGGTTGTAGGCGGGGACAGTAGACACTTTGACTTGATGTTTCCAATAGTGCGAGATGGGACGTATTTCCCCCGATCACGGATAGTCGTGGCACGACTCCAAAGAACGGAGTGTCTTCGTATGAGTCTTAGGATGGTAGGTCCACGGGGGCGAGAGACAGGCAGCCGGCATTGGAGTGTTCCCGTCCTGGTTTATAGACGATTGTGACGTCGAATTCTCGCAGGGGCAAGCTCTAACACCTACGACGGCCAGAGGGGCCCTTCATGCTGGCGAGCCAACACAGAGCATAGTGGTGTATCAAAACCTTGTATGATATAATGTACGAGTATGGGCCAAATTTTGAAATGACCAATATAAAAGCGAGTCACTCTTTCACAGAGGCTGAGTAGTTCTCTTCGTTCGACAGACTCCGGTTGCCATAGGCAATTACGTTTTAGTAACCGCTTTGCTTTTGGACGACGATGGCACCCAAGCGTATATAAGTGTTGTCCGTGTGCATTTCCGTTTCGGCGTTTTCGACGAGATGAGGAGGCACGAGCGGGCTTTTTGAGCGTTGTTGCAGCTCGAACAATGCTTCCTCTTGGGCGGTTTCCAAACTGAGAGGTGTGCTATCTTTCTTCAAGCAAGGGAGTGGATATGCAATGCATGCAAAGCTTATGACAAAGCAGAGGTACTACGCGCAACGACCCAGAACTCCTCGCACGCCCTTCTTGTATTTTGGTCTTGGGAAGCTTGCAATGACTGAAGTTTTCGCTTCATCAGGCGGCACTCCCGCGGCGTTGACAACGTGGACCAAAACTTGAGTTGCTCGTACATGAATCGGCACTTTAAGGTTCCAGGGCTAGCCCTTACGTAGGAATAGCCTCGCTTACAGATTCCTAGAGAGACTCGATACAATTTAATAGATTATGAGATAGCATCTGACTCGGTCGAATGGTCAGCAGTCATTCAGGCTTTACGGAACCGGGGTGTAGAAAAGCATTAGGTAAGTATACTAAAGGAAATATACTATGGATCCACAGCTACCATCGCCCTCCTAAAGAAGAGCAGCAAAAATAGAGGAGACACGGAGAAACAATTTCTCCAATATCATTCACAGGGCGTTTACAAGAAGTATGCAGGACATTACACTCATAAGAGGTGGGAGTAAGGGTTAATAAAAATACCTCAGTAACCTGAGATTTGCTGATGACGTTGCCTTGCTAAGTAACTCTGGGGAGAAATTGTAAAGCATGCCTACAGCACTAGACAAAAAGCATAGAACCGTAGAAGTCCAAATACTATGCAGAAAACTAAAATAATGATCCATTTACTTTAGCAGAAAACTAAAGTAAAGAGCACAGCGGCTTGAGATAGCCTGCGAGGCAGTGCAAGTGGTAAGCGATTATATATCTACTTAGGCCAAGTTGTGACCTAGGATTTGAGCCATGAGGTAGAGATAACAAGAAGGCTGAAAATAGGGTGGAGTGCATTCGGCAGGCATTCTCAGATAATCAATAGAAGCGTACCATTGTCCTTGAAGAAAAGAGTGTATGACAGCTGTATCATACCGGTACACACCAATGGGGCATAAATTTGGAGGATCACAATGAAGGATGAATTTAAACTGAGGGCAACTCAGCCAGCAATAAAACGGAAGAAAGTAGTGGTATCATAAAGGGACAAGAAGAAAACGGAGCAGGTCAAAGAACAAACGCGTCTTAAGGAGAAATTATTTGGCACAAAGAAAACGAAATTGACGTAGGCGAGACGTGTAATGCGAAAGCAAGGTAACCGTTGGTTTTTTAGGGTAACAGAGTGGATCTCTGGAGAAGGTAATCGTGACATGGGGTGGGAGGAAGTTAGATAAGCAGATGTGATCAAGAAGTATGCGGGGATTATTTGGTCGCAATGCGCACAGGACGGCGATAATTGGGCAATAATGGGGGATGCATTTGCCCTGGCGTGGGTGTAGATAGGGTGATGATGATGATTATCACCGTCTCCAACATTGAAAATTGATGATTAAAAGTCCTGGCGAATACCACAACGTTGTTGATTTATATGAGCCAGGTGTGTCACTTCAGGCCAGCTAGGACAGTGTTCATTACACTTAGAAACGTGGCTCATCCTTCAAATCTATCGATAAGAAGTACGTGGCGTAGCAGAGGTGGCCGAGGGCGTCTTTGATGTGGTGCAGGGCGTACACGTTCTTTTTAGTTATTTTGTTCAGCCGCCGGTAGTAACACAGTCCTAATGTGCTACCTTTTTTCTTCAGGGGTTGTACTGGCGCACACCACGGCCTTTTCGCTGGCTGCATACTGTCGTGGCTCAGCATGTTTTCGGTTTGTGTGCGGATTTGTTTAGGTCTGGCTCCATATTGAGTTGTTCTTCTGTGCATCACTAGAAGCGGATGATGGGATTTGGAGTTTGACGAAACCCATTCGCTGTAGTTATGCAGCAACGCAAATAATTTATTGTTTTTTTCTTGCGGCAGCGCCGATTTCCTAACGAAGGGATGCGGAAGCTTGAAAGCTTCCGCGTCCGTTGAGCGACCGCTACCAGGTCACTTGCTTCCTGGGTTTCTTCGAGAAACGCATGTGCAGCACCCTTGTTTAACTGCTGGGACTCTACGGTAAAATTAGTAACCAAAACGTGGAATCGGCATTGCTTAAACCACACAATCTTGCGACGGAGACAGCGTGCTCGAGAAGCAAACTTTTTTAACTCTCTACAGTGGCGTCGATGTAGGAGCAGCATCTTCACAGTAGACGGTGATGTCAAGCTTGCGCGGCGGAGCAGGGTAACATGCTCTTCAGCGATTTTCACTGCAGAACTGAGTTTTGGTTCGAGCATCACAGACGGATGGAATTAAAATGTTCTCGACTTTTTCTGCAGATAAATTATTTCACCGTTGACCGTCAACAAGTTCATTCCGAGAAATATACAACGAGAGCAAAAAGGTAAAATGACTAACGAAGCCGGGTGCATTGCTCCGTCTATGCGGACACGTGATGTGCACGTTTCACTTGGCGTTCGGACATGACCTCCTGCTGTGCATATGTGTTGACCGTCCCATCTTGTAATTTTCTTCAGCTTATACGCAAATGATCAGGTCATCACAGAGTAGTCGGCTCACATGCCTATGAGGGTAACTATTACAATGCTGTCAACCTAGGACTGGACGTCGGAGACCGCCTTCCTTGAGTTCTTTGTGCGTCGGGGTGTCGTATCTCAGCTGTCGGGCTTTATGCGTCGTCGATTCGTCTTCTCAACGGCGGGCTTGGTCATGTCGGGTTCGCGTCACGCGGTGTGGCTGCCATCGTGTTCAGAAGCCATGTAAGGATGAAATTCGGTTGTCGGACTGAGGCCATGGCGTGAGTCCGGGTTATCAGCGAGTCGTTGCGTCGTTGTCGGGTTTTCGGTTTTTCGCAATTGTGCAACTTCACCTCCAGACGTTGCTGCTTTTATGTACCCCTGAGTGGTCTAGAGGATCCCTCACACGTGAAGTTTGCGTTGTTTCGGCGGCTTGGCGGTCGGTATGGGTAGAAGATTGTCAACGGTAGAAGTCCGCGTGACATCGGTTGGTGTAGGACAGGTATTCGTCGATCTCAATAGGGCACTCGCCGGGTAGGGGGCGGCGTGGTGCGCCTACAGAGAACCTTTGCCAACCGAACCTGTTGCATGGGTCGTTACGGTAGATGTGGTCGGCTTCTCCAAGGTGGAAATACCGCGGACGATTATCAGAGGATCGTAATACGTCAGTCTTCCTCGGCGTGTGGTATTTTACTTGAAGGGCGGAGGTGCTCGGGCGGTAGATAGTGGACGGCTGTACGGCGGGTCCTCTTGACGACGAGTTAAAGGTGCGGTTTCTACGAACAGCACTGAAGTTGCTGAATGCGCGGGGCTTGTGTGGGATGCTTGATACGGTGTACAAGTCCCCTTCCAAGCAGCAGAAATTTTCAAGCCCAAGCATGGCAAATCATCAGTGGCCAATAAGTAGGAGCTTTTTAATACCTCGGCCGCCATTATTGGCTGGCGATTGGGAAAGGTGACACGCCAACAATTGGCCAAGCTCTGGAACAGCAATTTTTTACAACGCTTGGCAAAGTATGTTGCCATGATAATGCCTATGAATGGACCCCACGCTATTTTCATGCACATTTTTCGCTTTTTTGCCCGTCCTTATGACCAATGCCTATTTTATGAGTTGCCGCACGGCCCGATTTTCGCTTTATACATGCCATTATATAGGACATTTGTTAACGAGTGCGCATAATTATTTCTTTATGCGTACTCGTTAAATAATTTCTTGTACAATGGCACGTGTAAAACAGAAATCGGACCGCGACGCAGAATAAACAAACTGAATCAACTTTGCAAAGCATTGCGCGACTTCCCAAAAACAATTGTGCAACACAACACACCGGGTCTCTCTGTGTTTTTTTTTTATTATGCACATCAAACTTACGATAAACCTGCCTCAACAATAGCAAGAATACAAACACAAACACGAAAGCAAACGCAAACACGAAAGTAAAGAAAAAATCTTAAAAGCGGCCCTCATGAAGCGCGAACCGTTTATGCTTCGTTTACAGAGAGATGCCTACAAAACAGAAGAATTAAGATAAATGAAAGCAAGACCCTCCTCTCCAGTAATTCAACAACGTACCAAGATCACATAGCATTGTTGAACAGCACTAATTCAGAACAGAGCAGCCTGGAAGACTTCTCCTGCATCCGGCACTTCTCCACGGGAAACACCTTTAATTCACAGCGCCTGTATTAGGTAAAACAAATAGTTCTCTATAATGCTAAATGTACGCTGCTTAGTAAATACAGCACCTAGCACAAGCTTTACCACACGTACGTGTGAAAATATTCACCCGAAACCCAGCTTGTTAGTTTTTATAAAAAATTCTACGTACTGCATTAATAATTTTTGAATACTGCGTTTTACGATACTAGTTACTTGGCTCGTTGTTAAGAAAACAGTCCGGAATTTCTCCAAAAATGGACTTCACTTTAATTGCAGTCGCACAAGGTAACATGAAAAACTTCAATATACAAAGCAACATGTCAAGGCTCCGCGAAATTTTGTTGTGGCTACTGTAGCCATATAAACCATTATTCGCGACTGCAGTGTCGTTCCGTCAACGTTTTATTAGCGAAATGTTGTTTTCTACCAACGGGGGATAAGACACTACAAGGCAACGCACTACATAATGGGTTCGGAACGCACGAACATTCACTTTTTTTGCAAGACATACACGCCAACTTGGAGGTAGAAGAGAAACCTTGTGACCTTCGAATGCGTTATATTTTAAGGGGTAACCAAATAAAGCGACAATAAAGCGACGATACTAACCTAACAGATTATGTATTAAGCTGGTTACGGTGTTGCTGTCGCCTTCGCTCACTTCTCCTTCGTCAAACGCGGCAGATGAAAACGGAACCGACGGAGAAGCTCAGCGGCAGTGTAATTACCTTGTCGCTCCACAATACCTTTTCGTTGCTCAAAAAACTAGTGAAACGAAGGCTTCATTTTTAGCTAGAGTTTATAAAGCCAGGTTATTACATCCGCAACTCTTATACTGCACACAATTATTGCTTCAACAAATGCTGAACGTCGTGAACCTGCAGTGGGTTAAAGGCCATTGGTTCGAAAAACACGAAGCCGGAAAAGGAAAGCTCGAACTGGCCTCACACAAAAGGAAGCACATGTATGTGACCACTTAATTCTTTGCAAGAACCAACAACACTAAGCAGCACTCAACGAGCGCCAGTTCCTATAATCGACAGCCAAAGTATTGTTTGGAGCGAGCCCGAGCTCTCCCTTAACGCGCAAGGAGAATAAACGTTTTCAGCGGCGGCCGCAGCAGGCAAACGATGTTATTCCACCACTCAGGAGTCAGGTATACTTTAAACGCAGCCACCGACACAAAAACGCACATTACAGACACGGACAGGAGTACTATGACGGTTTCAATTCCACAAATTCCGCAAAGGCAGAACGCTCAAGTAGTCCGACGGACATCGTTGCGTAAGAACTCACAAGTAACCCATTCCTACAGAACATGTAACATTTATCTCTCACGCTCCTTTGATAATGCTACAATTTAAATTAAGTACACTTTGTTTGGTTGTTTGGTAGCATGGTTCTGTGCCTTTTTAGGTAACTACTTTTTCCTTCGTTGTGTCCTGTACACAGCACTTTAACCGTCGCCATTCGTCGTTTCGGGACACGCAACGGTCAAACTGCGCTTTTATCCGTCAGCGAGAAGCTCCGTCTCCTCTGCGATTTCCGTGTGACGTTTCTTCCGGTCGCCGTTTGCTTGGCGCTCAATCAATCTTTCAGCCAAGTTACCGATGAGTAGCCGATAGCTCGGAAGCCAATGGGGACACATGAGATTTCCAAGCATTGGTAATCGGCCTCTGCTGGTTGGGTACTGCCTGCTGAACCCCTTTTTAGATCCCGTCGGGCAGGGAGGCACCTTGAAGTGGTGGTGTCGCTCCAAAAACTCTTCGAAGCTACTCCCCCAACACTGCACGGATTGTCTCCCATAGTGTGTCGTATGGTACATTTCCAGCATCAGTCGTCTTCAAAATCAGCGCAATAATTGGGTGGTCGTACTGCGTCGTTCGTATTTAAAGCGTCTTCTCCAACGCGGCCGTACACGCGGCTTAGGCCACAGTCTTCGGGGTTTGCCAACTGCGCATCCCAAGAGCTCCTTCGTAACCCGTCGCATCAGAAACCATAGTTTCTTTTCATCGCTAAGTTTCTGTTCTTCCGGAGATGAACGGCGAAATACTGGCTCCAACGCCTTAACCAACCCTAGCACGCATTCTGTGGGATGCTGAACCCGTGTGTGCTGCAGCTGCTGGGCCCATTCCATTCGTACTTGAGTCGTGAACGGCTTCCAACGCCCTGTCTTGAATAAGTCCCAGGTTGTCGGCACACGTTTGTGGTTCTCCGAACAAATGCGTGTGGAGTCTTCAAGTTAGAAAACCACTCGTCTGAGTGTTTCGTCATAATTCAATGGGATACAGGTTTGGACCCTGCGCAAGATGCTTCGGCCTTTCCTCATGATCTTGCCTAGGTGACTTATGGAATGATGGCGGCTCCCGGGGTTGACGAGAAACTACACGAATGCTCGCGTCGTTGGTCATTGTGGATGCGTTTGTTCATAAGAGGAGTCTTGAAGTCTTCTGGATTTAAATTAACCATCAGAAGTTCAAACAGCGGCTTTAGGCCTTGCTGTTGGCGGCTGTCACAAGTTGGCCTTGGTTGACGCCTTCAGCGTGCAGAATTATACAGTCGTACAGAAGCGTACAGAATTATACAAAAGCGTACAGAATTATGACAAGCGGTGGCACGTGCGTGAGCCACCCGTCGCATCCTCTCATAGATGAGGAAGTACATTTCTGAGACACATTTTTTACTAGACCAATATAACCCTTCTAGAATGGTGAATATCTCCGGCGCTGCTGACATCGTGGCAAAGGAACTGCAATTCGTGGTTCCCAAAATGACACCTGTTTGGTTTAAATGCAAGGCCGGCGTTCCGCATCGCCTCGAGAACCAACGTCAGGCATTCGAGGTTCTCTTCGAAAGGACCACAAAATTAGACCACACGGTTCACTTATACGAAGCACGTTGACCAAGTATAACCAGACACTTCGGTGTCCGCTCTGTTTATAAAAAGCGACAAGGAATTAAAAGTGCCACAAGCCGAAAAACAATACTTTCAATTCCGAAAGTCTATCTGGTGCCACAAACGCGTTCTTCTCGTGGTCACCCCCTTCGACCTCCATTTGCCAACACTTGATTTGAGGTTCATTGCAGAAAAATAAGGTTGTTACAGAGTGTGTAACGATAATAGTCAATCCGAGGCAATGGATAACCGTCCTTTTTTTGTCACCTCGTTTCCTTTGCGGCAATGAATATAAAACCGCAAGGTACCACCCTTCTTTTTGAAAAAAAAATGACAGAGGTCCACTTCGGCGATGTGACGGCGTCTTCGTCCAGCACCGGCTGTACTTGCCAACACAATGTATCACGCTCCTTGGTGGCCACATGTTAGGTATTTTACAGAATGGACCTACAACAGTTTTTGACAATGATTGCGTGTTTTGTTAGTGGCGTCTTGTGAACCCCCTGACGAGAACGAAAAGCAGAATTTCCAATATTGGCGTGCAAAGAGGAAGCCTATAATTGCTGCATTACCGAATGGTTCTAACAAGATTCCCGTGGCGCTTTTGTATGCGCCGGCGCTCATTGCTGAAAGTGGTAGGCCGAAGATAGCAGTGGCCACTAGACAAGGTCGCAAGGTCTGGTGCGATGGAAAAGAAACAGACTAGAAGTCGAGCGGGCAGATAAGCCACACCATCGGCGGTGCAATTGTCGTCGTACATATTTGCAACAAAAGCAGAGAATTGTGGCGCGATGCAGAAGTCGTCTTGAGCGATACGCCGAGGTACACACCACGGTTCAGTCAGCACTTATGAGGGAAAGTTCGTTGTTAGCCTAACCATGCGCTCACCATTGTTGATAACTGCGCCATATTCGAACAGGCAATCCATTCGCAGAGGCCTGTTCTCATATAATTATAGAATATTGCCAGAAGTGAAAACAAAGTGGGAGCGTCCTCGAACTGAAAGAAGCTGCAATTCATCTAACGAAGTGCTCTGCTTCCCAATGCTGTTGGATGATAAGCACTGATGACACTTAGTCATTTTTTTTCTCTGCCTACACTCTGCAGCATTCTTTCCGTTAGTGGGAACTAGCCGTCCCGACACTGTCACCCCTGTTGGGACTGGCCATCCCAACACTGCCACCACTGTTCCGAGTGGCCTTCGCAGCGCGGCACCACTACTGGGAATCAGCCATCCCTGCGCTCTCACCGTCTCAGGAACTGGGTCACCTCATCACAGTGACCGCTGTTGTGACGTAGCCTTGCTTCGTCCACTGTCGACGCAACCCCGAGCAGAGCTATGAAGTTCTCGAGCCCCAAAACGTTGAAGCAACATTTATATGCAGTATGTAAAAGGGAAATAAAGATGTTATATGGTTCAAACAAAGCCGACGGCACCTCTCCACTAGGATCTCCGAAAAGTTCCACGCTCTCTGCTGTCTCCGAGCTGGTTTCATATTACCGGGAGTTTGGTGCAGCCGCGAGCGGTTTGAATCGCTCCTATGAGGATACTAACTCGCAGAAGTTGGAATCTGATGAATGTAGGCAAAGCGATTGCATCAGCTAGTCCGCCATTACCGGGAAAGAGAAGGGATGTTGCTGCGCCTCGGCCGCGGGCCCGTCGTCCAAGTCGTATTAGGGTGCAGCAATTATGACTTGGTGCCCTGGTGTCTCGACCACTTTCGCCCGGATCTTTCGGTCTTGTTTCTTAGCATTGCTCGCTTATCATTCTGCAGCTTGCAATGAACCAAACGACCACAGGCCACACCTAACGTAAGCGAGCACCCTCTGTTCTCCGTCAGAACAGCAGACTCCGAGAAAACGTGATAGACTCTCCTAGCTATGTGTCTATCCCAAATTTGGACCATCTACGTTAAGAAGACCACGCGGAACGCGAAACTCTTCAAATAACAATGAAAAATATGCGTCAGAGATAACACACGACAAAAAGTAATCATAACTAAGCTTAATAACTTTAAATCAAGCGGTGCGGGTATAATTTACTGAGGTAGCAAATGAGGGCAATAGTGTGCTCCCGTCTACCTGCTAAGCCTTGAGCTGCTCACGATGAAACGAAAGAGAAGTCAGGGAGCGGACGAAGACAGCAATATTTAGAACGCACGGCTTAGTGCGTCTGTGCTTGCGTCAAGATTTACTTTCTTATAACGAAGAAGATTGTGCTGTTGGAGTACCATACTCAACCTTAGCAAACAACCGTATTAGACGACATTTTATTTTGCCAGGTTAGCAGGCAATGATGAGTTTCTACAACAAACTAAGAACCGGCTACATAGCACGCTAACGTTTGCAATACCCACCCGACGCATCTCCATTCCTTTTCGGATGTATGTACGTCTATTCTCTGCAAGTTAGCTTGCGGCTTGAGTACAAAACAGGTAGTTTCCGGCCGCTCGCATCCCTGTGGAATAATACACCTCCCATGCCACGTTCGGTCGCATCGCATTCAATCACGAAACCCTTCGAAATTTCCGGGCCCTTTAGAACTAGCTCCTCACTAAAGGATCGTTTCAGCGTTTGGAAAACGTCCTCCTTTGTGTCCCATTCCACCTTCACTCGCTCAGTCTTCCTAATAGCGTCAGGAAAAGAACTAGCAAGTGTGGAATAATCTTTCACCTAAGTCTGCTAATATCCAGTCACACCTAAAAAAGCCATTATCTCTGACTAATTGATCGGCGATTGTTCACGACGGCGGCTATTTCTGATGTTCTTCGACGGCTGTGTAACCAGCAGCGGGCCTAGTTACGTCACCTCGGCGCAGCCTAGGTGATACTTCAACGGTTTTACTGTTAGGTCTGCTTCCTGCTAAGGGCGACACAGCGTGCTCTACAAGCTCCAACCAAATGCAGAATAGATGGCGACATCATCCAGGGGAAGGAACGCATACTATGGCAGGCCAGGAAACGCGCGATCCAATAGTTTAGAGAAGCACTGCTTCACGTTTTGGAGACATAAGCTCAAAAAGACGGGACAGGCTGTTCCGAACGGTGAAACGAACGGAGCGTTACAACTAGCTCTTCACCTCCCTGCTCGTCTCGTCATTGGAAATTGTTCTCTTTCCCGGTTGTATACAATGTTCGCAGAGCTAACAACCGTTAGCTCCTGCGGAGCTTTCTTCATTTACATCATAGCGGCAGGCACGCATGCCTTCCAATCGCGCTTTCGCTCAAAGCAAAGATCTCTCATCTTTCGTGTTCGCACTAAGTGCATTCGTACTACGTGGTTAGAATGCGGGTGAAAGTTAGAACTGTGCACTACCTTGATTGCGTGCCAGCTATGAAGGACTGGGGTTAACGTCGAGTTGGCTCGCACGGCGCAGCCAGCTAGCTGGGATTCTCCTCCAATAGAGATGACGTAAGCCGCTTCGGCCGATGACGGCTTGTGAAACCTACAGCTAAGCTTCCAAGGTCTCCCCTGATTCTGAGCATTGTGAAGTGGTTGCTGAAACCATGGCCGGCCCATGAAAGCGATCAGGGGACTCGTAAGGATCTTTCTCAGAAGTCTCATCTTTTAAGTTATCTCGTATGGGTGTCCCTTTGAGCTGGGAGTTTTTCACTGTTGGCATCGTTCGGTACCAGCCCACTAGATAGCTGTCTCGGCCGTGCTTCGACCCCCAACTCGTTTTCGCAGAAAAACCGATTGGAGACCAGTGAGAATGTACTGCTAATCTCGCACGGCTGCGTTTCTCTAGCCAAGAATTTTATGCAAACCATTTCAGCCGCTGGCGGCAGGACTACGGTACCACAAGTTTTCCGTCGTCGCGTAGTTCGGGCTACGCCCCTCGGCGTCTTTCCGGATCTCCCTCACTCCGGAAGTGACACGTTTCCGAGAGCGCGAGCCCACCTGCAAACTTGCGAGTGTCATGAGCAGCCCACTACTCGCAGACTCTACTAGTTTCTTAATCTTTATTTCCACGGGGCTCCTCTGCCTCTGCGCATTTCTCGTTTCCCTAGCTTCTTTCCCTGCGGAAGAATACGGTTGCTGTATATTCGCGTTTGTATTGAGACGGGCGTCATTCGCCTCTGATTTCTCAACAAAGAACGGTGGCAAGTTGTCCCGTATACGTGGACCGCTCACCTAAAATGTTGCAGAAGTTACTTTGGACGCCGCCGACCACCGCTGCAGCCTCAAATCTAGCCTCATCAACTCGATCCGCTCGTGCCTTTCATCTGCTGCCTCCGTTTCTGCCTCTCAGCTTCCTCTTTCCATTTCTGCCTTTCGGCTTCAAACCTCCGTTTCGGTTTTTCGTCTTCCTGGCTCCACTTCTGCCATTCCGCCTCTTCGCATTCACGGCGCTTTCTTATCTTATCTCTGGCTTCATCTCCTTCCAGATATGTTACGTTATCCTTCCGCATGACGCCAACAAACGCATGCTTCCGTTTCGCACAGCCTAAGGTAAGGCCTAGCTCTTAGTCATTTTTGATGAGTTCCGTCACTTTGAGGTCCTCCATCGTTCGCACTATCCCTTTGCTGCGTGCCCACGTTTGCATTACTTTGCCGTTTCTATACTATCAGCTAGTAGCAAGGCCCGCGCAAGTATTTCCCTACAGTGATTTGCTTACACCGTCGGCACTAGCTCTGGTGCCGACACACTTTCTGTACGTTTGAAACGCTCAAAGCTATACACAGTGCTTCACACAGCCTTTCTCTAAGCTACAATAACATGTGCTAGAGACGTCTCGTGAACTTAGAGCAAACACTAAGCTTTGCCACACTAGGTACTAGCCCTTGTCGGACCATCCCGCAGCTATCCCGACACTGTCACCACTGTTGGGACTGGCCATCCCACCGCTGCCAGCACTGTTGGACGGGCTTCCCAGTTCTGTCACCACTGTTGGAAATCAGCCATTCCAGCTCTGTCACTTGTGTAAGAACTAGGCCACCTCACCGCAATCACCACTGTTCTGACGTTGCCTTCCTCAGTCCGCTATCGACGCGGCGCAAACCAGAGCGATCAAGTTCTGGGGTAAGAAAGGCGTTACGTGGCTCTCGCAAAAACGGTAGGAAATGCTCGCACGGTACCTCCGAAATGTGCTACGGAGTGTGTGATTATATAATGCACGTAATGAGAGAAGAAACGTCCCGGTAACTTTCTATCTTACGATAACACCTGAACTGGGAGGAGAAGAATGATAGCATAAGAAATGAAAGTGGCGAGAGGGAAATAAAGGATAGTGTAGTTAGAGAGGAATGAGGAGGGGGGACACGGGGGAATCAGAGGACGGTATGTAGGGGCATTTCCGTTAGGAAAGTGAGGAGGGACCGGAGTGCTTTCTCATGTACTGAGGGGTGGGCCTTGGGAAATAGGAGATCCGTGGACGTTGTATGATTCAGGCATAATGAGACTAATGTTGCAAGCAGTCTAAAGCATGGACCAGAGTATTCTGGACATTCCAGAAGGAGATGTTGGACTGGCTCTTTAGTTGTGCGATTGCTACAGCTAGCGTTGTCTGCAAGGCCCAGCCTCTGTAGCACAGAGGCGGATCGGTGATAACCAACTCGGAGTGAGAGGATCGACCCAGTTCACTGGGGGATGGGCCCTTCCATGGTCGGAGATGGACATAGAGGGCTGTTGCAATGCAAGGTTCAGGGTGTAGGGTGGGGAGTTCTCCACGAATGATAAGACGGGTCTCATCTATCCGGGCTACATCAGTGCATGGGGTCGTAGGAGTATTGTGTCCTTCTTTGGCGAGACTATCGGACACGTCGTTGCCAGGGATGCTTTTGTGAGAAGGAACTCAATGGAAGGGGATGAGTTTCCCGTGCTGCTTATTGAGAAGGTTGGCCTTGTTGAGCAGGCTTTTTATGGCTGGAGTAGCTTTTCTTGGGAGGGCGAGTCTGGATAGGGCCGCCCTGGAGTCAGCGAGTATTATTGCCTTTTTGATGGCGGGGACATTTGAGATTAGGTACTGCAATTTTTGCCGTTGTGGAGCATCGCTGAATTGTAGGTGACAAAGGCTTCTTGCTCCGGTTGAGGGGATGATGCAGGTAGCTCTGGCTGAGCATCTCCCGTCGAGAACACAGCCGTTGGTGAAAATTTCGCTCAAACCGTTAAACTGGTCATGAAGACATTCTTCGGTGTCCTGGCGCGAAGGGTAGTGCAGAGAGTTGCGCTTGGAGCGGCCACCTGGCAGTGAGGTGTTGACCTGAATGGGAGCGGTAGAGTGAGGGGGGCAGGGTTGTAGTGAACAATTTGAGTGGTCTCACCGATGAGGACTTTGAATTGTGCGGCTATTTTTTCTATGCGGGAGTGTGGTCGACTCCTAAGATGTTTGGTAGGAGTGAGCCTTCTGTAGTTCTGTAGAGTCTGTCAGTATGATTTAAAGCCGTTTTAGTTGCCATAAGATAGAGGGGCAACGATTCTGCTTCGGCGTAAGTTGGGCCAATTTGTGAGCAACGGGGCGGGGCGAGACAGCGCCGGAGGATATTACGTTGATGAAGACCGATACTGTTTTGGTGTATGCTTGAGAGGTTGACGAGGGGAAGGGCGTAGTGGAAGGCAGAGCCATCTAGGGCTAGAAACGATCGGACAACCCAGGGCGGAGGGCACCCTCCCGCTATAAGTTGGGAGGGTATCATCTGGGTTTTTTGTAATGTGCTACGGATGGCAGAAAGGGCAGGGCGCCAGGAGAGGCCTTGATAAATGAGGAGACCGACGTACTTCACCTCTCTTGCCCAGGGAACCTGTTCGCCCGATACACAGAGTAGAGGAGCGCAGCGGTGGCTGGAGAGAGGACTCCGTAGAAATAGGACTTGGGATTTAGGGGGGGACACGGAAAGGCCAAGATCCATTAGGCTGTTCGTTACAGCATTAACTGCTGTCGGTATGGAGTACCTGAGATCGCAGAGGTTGTGGTAGACTCCATGGATCCTGAGCGCGATATCATCTGCGTATTGGAGATGGTGACCGCGCAAGGCAGTTCTTTAGGTATGAAGGAAGGGAAGTGACATAAGGCAAGGTTTAATAAGAAAGGACTTAGTTTGCTTCCTTGAGGGACTCCGGTGATGACCTTTCTGGGGTTGCTGAGCTGGCCGCAGGCTTTAACTCGGAATTGCCGGTTGTTGAGAAAGTTCCGAGTGTAATGATTAAGGTGACCTATGATGCCAAGGAGTTCTAGGGTCCTGAATATGTTCTCATGTGGGAGAGAATCAAAGGCGGCATCTACGTCCATGAGGAAGACGATGCTTGACCCTGAGTTATGTTTTGCTTCCTCAATTGTGGACACTACTTCAGCGATTGAGTCGGCAATACTTTTGTTTTCCCAGAAGCAAGTTTGTTTATCCCATAGTGACCCGGCTATTGTGGCTATACATTCCAGGCGCTTTATTCTGATGGTCTCGAGAATTTTGCCAACGGCTGATGTGAGGGCTAGGGGTCTTTAGGAGGAGATTTTGTGGGGTGGCTTTCCTTTCTTCAGGATGTAAACACTGACAGTGAGAAGCCAATCGGGGGGTAAGGTGTCAGAGAGCCAGATTTTGGTGAGGGCATCTCTAGGAGGGATACTTGAGGGGTGCCAAGGTTTTTTTTTGCCTGAAATATACCACGCTCGCTGCTGCTTCCTTGATGGTTTTATACTACCGGGGACCGTTGCAGCCGCAAGTGGTTTAAATTGCTCCAATCAGTTCTCTTGCTGGACGAAGTTTAAATCCGACGAGTGGAGGAGAAAAGTTTGCATCAGCCGAGCCGCGACGACAGGAAAAGGGAAGGCATGTCGCTGCACGTCTGCCGCGAGCAGGTCGTACAAGGTATGACTCGGCTCAGCCATTGAGAAGGAATAATGAGCGGCGACTCTGCAGCGCCGGCATGTTGGGGCACGTCTGCCGCGAGCATTTTGACAGATGCTCGAATTGGCCTCGCCATCGTGTGTCGCTATGAAGTAAATTTGGGCTGGGCTCCCTGGAACAAGACCATGCTTTGTATCTCAAGGGAATTTGCTCTTTTGTCGCTGTCTGGTGGTGGTGCTGGAGACCTTTTAAACTTACAGTATCCGAAACATTTGCTGCTCAGGTGCCTGTGTCCATTTTGCTGACGCCGGGCTGAGACTCAGATCTTCACGGCTGTGTTTAGTGGCGCCACTGGGTCGCTAAGTGGAGGGTTCCTGAGTTGATGATCGCGGTAGAAAACTGGTTGACTTAGTGGTTCGTGTGGCGAGATAGCAGTTTCAGTGGGCTTCTGTATGAACGAATGGCGGGGAGAGAAGCTTGCGAGGTCGATATCGCGGTATGGGCACCTTATATTTACGGGGCCATGTTTGCTACTGAGGTAACACAGTAGGCGCAGGTCACTAGTCCGTTACAAGTATCTGTTGCGTACCAGATAACGCTCTGCCTGTTCCTACACCGGCCAGAAACGCAGTGGATGTGGACGGCTAAGAGGGTATCATCATGAGATGATTAGGTGGCTGATTGTTAATAGCTGCAGTGTCTCTCTGGCAGGGATGTTTAGTGGACGAATGGGATGACGAAGGCACCTCGTAGAGCTCTAAACGTACATCATGACCACAGAAGATACGAACTTCTGCGATGTAATTCCCATGTTGTTCTCGCCGCACTGACCGGGTGAAATCTCCCAACGAATTCTCGTAGCTTTTAACATGGAGAGCATTGCCAGGAGCACTAGTGTTCATTTGGTCATATTCTAGGCTGCACTCGTGAAGAGGTCACTCGATAGCTCTCGCGTCCAGAATGAAACATTTTATGGTACGTATTGAATTTTGCATGAAACCTGCAAAATCTGCTAATTCCTCAAGTCAAAACTGCTTCTTGTGAAAATTCTCACGGTAGTAAAATTTCTTGGTTTTAGACATGGCCGGATCAGCCTAGTAAAAAATGGATCGCCCGTCATTTGCGAAAATCGTGAAACTTTTATTGGGCATTTGTATGCGCCCCTCCAGCAAACGCAGCGCTTGGACTCATAGGTCGGCATAGAAATGTTTCCATCAACTACTGGCCGAAACTTCCACGTCGCCAAGCTTTCCTCCTGATTTTTGTACCATACGAGCACTCTCCTCAAGCCCGAATTGGGCAATACATAGTTTCCCCAATTCGTCAGTTTCGTGGAAATCGGGCACTTGCTCTCAGTGCATTGGCCATTTTTAAACTTCTTTGACACTACCCCCCCCCCCCCAAAAACTGTTTGGGTTTTGGGGTTGCTGAAATTTTACAAGGGACAATACCACCGCCGGAGGTTCTCGAGCTGTACCTGTGAATACTGCGCCAGGAATGCCATTAACGCAGGGGACCAACGGAGCCTGCGCTTACGTATGCATTGACGTCTGACGTGGAGACGAGATGACGTCTGCTTGAGCTCGTACCCGACAGGGATGAATGAAGTAACAAACCCCCGCCCATCCATCAGTTTACCATTCTGATGGACAAAGGCATAAACCGCCTACCGATGCGTGTGGGCGGAACCTATTGATTAACAGCGGAGCGGTCGTAGGGGGCCGTAATCTGCGGAACGCAAATCGAGCGCCCAAAGCGTTAAAATGCCACGAAAATGTTGAGCACGCGTGATCGCGTGTGTCACGGGGACCACCGAGCGCCCCCGCACGAACAGTAAGTGTCAAAAAATCTCGCCAAGAACCCCAAGTAGCGACAAAATGCTGAGCCTCGGGAGCGAGTGCTCGCGACTTGGGGCCAGGCGTCCTAGGTTTTCCCATTGGCTTTATTAAAAATATTGGCGAAAACCCCGAGGAGGGCTTTGGGTTGCCTACCAACCAACAACGACACTGCTGATGGAACACCTGCGCCACGGAAGCTTACTGCAACTGCAGTAACGCCACGCAAGCGACGCGCTTGTACTTGCCACAACTGCACCGCAGCTGTTGGGAAACGCGGCCGCTTATGTAATGTTTTACGTGAGAAATATGATAATATCAATCATTATGACGATGACTACTACTAGCATAGGGCAACCCCGTGGCGGGACATATAAGTTACCAATATAAAACAACCACAATTATTTGGTGATCTGCCATTCAGTGCTCAGATAGCATGAAATCCTGCAGCTTTGCTATGTGTCAATCTTGCACCACTGAGTGCAAAAGTTGCCATTATTAGGCGAAGCCACTGATTGAAGAGACCAAAGAGAGCAGGAGTTTAGAGAGCTACATTAAATATGGCGGAATTATCCACCTATTTGGGCGCAAGAGCTCGAGCTCTATTGCCATCGCATTTATGCTCTAAGCAGTCTTGGGCAGTAACTAGTTAATAGTTACGCGTTACCGGTAACTAGTTACTTTTTTCGGTAACTTGTAACTGTAACAAGTTACTTTTAAGTTAGGGAATATGTAACTGTAACTGTGTTACTTTTTTGTAAAGAAACTGTAACGAATAATATCGTTACAGTTACTTAATTTCCACACAAAAAAAATTATCTAACAGCAACACTCATTAACGACCGATGTACAGTGTGCGCGTTTCACTTTATCAGCCTTTCTTCCGCAGAAGCTTCGTCTACTTTATCTATGCAAGCTCGCTCCCTTCTCATGGGTGAAAAACATCTTGACTAGAAATGTTGGGGGTGCACATGTGCGTGTCCCACGCGGTATTTTAAGGGCTTGAAGTTTCTAAGTCTAAGCTGCAGTATTTTCCTCGCAACGCGATATCGCTCTCACCCAGACCACAAATAACACTTCGACACGCACCTAAACGCACGTGGATGCATGTTGACGCACCACAACCTTTAGTCCGACGCTGCGGCATCACTATTTCGCCACATCTGGAGTTCAGCAAAAGTGTTTGACACAAAGGCGAACAGGAAAACAAACACCCACAAACGCCGCACAACGCCTTGAAACCTTTGCACTTTCGCGGAAGCCTGGAAAACTCCGGTAAGAGCGTCCCTTTCTCATTAGCGACGTCCAGCCCCGTTTGCAGTGTCATAAAACGCCGCGGGGAGTCTCCCGGCGGCCTCGCACTCGATCATCCCTGTGCGCACTGTAGAGTGTTCGATTCAAAAGTCGCAATTGCTTGCGGAAATTGTTCGCTTTAGAAACCCCTGGCCGTATTTGAGACGACGCGTTTGGGAAGCCTGGTCTAGAGGCTTCATCGAGCTATACCAAGTGCTCGAATGAGGTAGAGGAAGTAATAAAGTTCATGCCCCTCCACACATACGACGACCCCAACGATGGTGGCCCCCGAGTGCCCTCACACCAGCCAGCATCTTGACCGAAAGACGTCTGACCACACTGCCACTGCACGAAGAAACGTTCCTGGAAAGCCTCGCGACTTCGTTTCGAGGGCTTTCGCCGAAACGAGAACAGTAGCTACATCTGCTTTTGAACTTTGGGTGCAAGGAATACTTGGGCGCGCTTCGTTCGGCCTGCGCCTCAAAGCAAACGAAGGGACGCGTTCCTTGGATCGGCGACGGGATTGCTGTTGAAGGCTAGAATTGTGACAACAGTTTTTTCCGGTCGAGACGGCAAAATCCGTCTTTGCGAGGGCAGGGAGGAGGAGGGCGAGGGGGAAAAGAGTAAAGCGTTCCTTTCGGTTTCTATTCCCTTTCGAAATATCTTGCCTCATTCCGGGGATGGGGGTGCCTGGGGGTTAGGGCGGGAGAAAGACTCTGAGGGCCCACGGACAAACGTTGCTTCGGCAATGGCTCAAGTTAGTCTCTATCTCCGACCACAAGTACGAAATAAAAAGTTAACGAAGCGCCTTTTTTTAGTATCTTTTAAAAACACCTCGGCAACCGATGTACTCGCACGTCCGTTTCCCCTTTCCTTCAAAGGCATTCCGTCGATCCGCCACCTTCGCCCCCTTTTTCCCATTCTCTCTCACTACGCGGGGCGGTCAAGCGACGGCATTGTAAGCGAAAATAAATTGACATCGAAAGGTTGTTTCGGCTGTGTTGTCCTCCAGCTCGGTATAGTATAACTTCGGCCTCTCTGATTACAACTTTGAAAAACAGCTAATTTCATGCTACAATGATGTTTGCAAATAAATTTCTTGCAGTGTTAGTGAAGCAACAAAAAAATAAACTTCCTTATGATGGATAGCAAAGCTTTCGTAATAGAAAAATATGAGGCCTACACAACGATTGTTGGTTTGGGCATGAGTGTGGATCATTTTAGGTTCACCTCGTGTACGCTTTACTACGTGTAATTTTTACTACCTGCATGTCTTTGTACGTTTCTATTAAATAGGCCAAATCTTTTTGGGTATTGCTTAGTTTTATACAGTAACAGAAAATTAACGACGTTACTTTATGGCAGTAACTGTAACTAGTTACTTTTAAAAATGCGGAAATGTATCTGTAACAGAGTTACTTTTTTGGGTTGGGTAGCTGTAACTGTAACGCTGACACTTTTTTTGTGTAACGTGCCCACGATTGGCTCTAAGCCAGTCTCCTCGCAGATATCGCGTACCTCCAGCAGGGAGATATTATTTTAAGCGGGGAGATATTACCTAGAGCAGGGAGATATTTTTACAAGCTACAAGAAGGTGATGGTCAACGTATCACTGCGATCAGCAGAGAAGAGTTTCATAAGGGTAAGCACAATCATCAGTCAGCAAATAGCAGCAGCCAATTTTTGGCAGACTCAGAAGAGAGCCGAACACTGAGAAATTGGGGAAAAGAGAAGCGAGGCTTTCAATGTTTCTACTTTTTCATGTTTTACGTTTCTTCGTTTGCTTGGGTAGTTTTATAATGCAAAGCTTTGTACCATACCAGCCTGTGATTCCTTCCATGGGGTGCAGGACAAAAAACTCTGAACGCAAATGGGGAGAGGGAGGCAGTTTTACATCCGTAGCGTGGTGTAGATGGCGCGGCGACAGGGAGCTACTGCCAAGCTTCTACCTGGCCGCTGGATATCTAGCGGCCGTGATCGGCGGGACGGCTTTGTCTTCTCTTCTAGGTTCGGTTGTTTTAGGCTTGTTCTGTCAAGGTTCGCGTTCATTTTACGCTTTATTCGCACGGCGTGATAAACTTTTTTGACAGCAGCTTCTGGGTAACCTGGACCCTACAGAATCATGTGGTCGTACGGCAATTTAAGTTAAGGAGTAGATTTCCGGGCAGGAAAACAAAATGTAGAGACCACATACAGACACCTCGCCGCTAGAGGAGCCCTATTTTTTAGCACTCCTTGACAACAATGGAACTCGGTTTTGTAAATTGGTGAATACCAATTCGATTCCGTTTTAACAAGTATTACACAATGCGAAAGCAGCATCTGAATCTGATGCATAGCAATTATAAAAGTTGCCTCAGCGTTTTCGCAATGCAAAGAAAGGTAACTAGTTTAAATCGATATAAGTGGGAATCACAACGCGCACATGCCACATTGTTTCGATGTCTGCGCTTGTGTTGCGCGGGGGTGTAACCCCTACCTAGGACATCAGGATGGCTAGGTTCCGCTGTCTCACCCTTCGAAAGACGCTCCTCTTTGTTTTCTGCCGACGGACAGCCGGGCTAAAGCGGCGGCGTCGTCCGCCCCTCTAGCCCGGGCGTGGCCGACGCTTCTGCGCTCGGGACACCGCCCCCGCGGACTCCAGATAAGGTCTGGCCGAACCTCTGGTCTCGATCTTTGATGCGCCACATGTATGAATTCAAGTGACATCACTTAGGTAACTGTTGTGGGTGTTGCTTAAAGCTTTTCTTTCAAATCGTCTTCTCAACGTGAATGGGAGCCAATTTTTTTCATGTGGCTCTTGAATGTTTATAAGATCGGAGCTGTAGGGAGTTTTCGATGCATAGAGATAATGCCTCTCACGCTGACATGTTAAGTGATGGTGCAAGCAACGAAGACACAGAAGACTCTATCGCCTCATGGACTTTCCAGATGAAGGTACGGCGTTGGGCCGATTGATGGCGCTGTCACTTCGCGAGCGTACAACTTCTCACCACGCTCGACGCGTGTACCTTCCTATACATGCAGCGGCAGACTACCAAAAGTATGTTGGTGAGCGTCGAATACGTGCATTCTGCAGTGAGTGGCATTCTCATTGACTCCGCCTTGAGTAAAGTGGGCGCAGCGTGTCGAGGCCGCCAAATGCCACTGCCGCAGTCGAAAGAACTTTTAACGTACACGATGTGAGCGGCCGTACCGCATTGTCAACGCCGCTGCAGATGTTTCCCCGAGTTGAGGTTACGGGCAACCAGTGCTGGATGTCGGCTCCAGTGCCGGGGCACACGGCACACTTTTATTTCATATATGCGCCGATAAACGGCCACACTCCCATGCGTTAGCTTCTATTTAACACATACACAAATAAGTGAGGTTGGGAGTGACGCCTGCTTCTCAGGTGCCGGTTAGCCTGCCAATGTCATCTCTGCTTTTTCAGATGAATTCAGAGCCGTTGAGCTGGCTTGAATTTTTGTAGGATACGGAACTGCACAGTCTAAGGGGGTCTGCTGGTGACGTACGCCTCATCTGAGACGGCTTTTGACCAATTCAAGAAGTAAAGCAGCGCACAATCCCACTTGCTGTTTCGAGCTATTTTGTATGACTCGCGGGTGGCTTGTCGTGAGTGGGGCCCAAGACACATTAAATTTGTGGCAGTCTATAAGGTAGCTTGTGGTGGCTTTATATATAATGTGACTAAAACCTACGCTGGCCACAAAACGCAGGGTTAACTATCCATTCAATTAGTTAGGGTTTCTCTTTCAGTCGAGTTATAAGAGAACAATTTTTGCTTTCAGATTTGAAGGAAAAGCAGGAGCAGATGAGTTGAGTATTGATCTTTTGAAGTTGTTGCTCATGAACTAGTTTTCTCGGCTCATCCGTTGAAGTTTGCTTTCGGTTTGACCCTTTCGTCAGGAGCCCAACCACATCTGGACGATTTCTAAGGGTGACAATTCCGGATACTGCTGCCATTCTGAGCCTCATAACAGGCAAGATGGCTATGCAAGCAGTGGCCCAGAAGTGGTATCTTAAGTGGCCGAACTGGTGCCTCAAAAGCACATTCCCTGCATCCATGATAACACGAGCGCCAGTGCAGAAAATCAAGGTGCTCTACTGCAATACTTGCTCTACGCATTCTCAGGGGCCATGTCACATTGTGCTGTACCAGATATATATGTGGTCCACTACGCCACCCGCTTCTGCTTATAAAAAATCGGGTCTCCTGCTGCTCTTGCAATGTGCTTTAACCTGCCGTATCGGCTTGAAGTTCACTGCTACTTTGGCATTCCCTGAAAACGGTGACTATTATGACAACATGAGCGTACTCTACAGCCGATGGCAAGTTGAGCAGCTTGTGACCGTTTTTGGTATAATGACAACTTAAGTGGCTGCACAAGCGATATTTTTGGAAGCTGGTTAATAAGGAACGATGTGGATTTGTTGACCGCGGACAATTGTTGCATACCTTGTAGGCGCTATTGAATGTTTGCTCTAGCCATGCTGTCCAAACGGTAAGGGCTCTGTTTTGTGGATGGTGATGTGGGGCCTTTTAGGCCTGCCTACCAATTGCTTGCAAACTTCTTTGGGAGTCAAAGTTTTAGGCACAGGCATCTGGACTAGCAGCGTAGTCATGAGCATATTAGCTATCTCGATTTACGTGGGTGACGGCACCAACTCGCCTTACCACGTAATGTGCTTAGCTGAACGTCGAAAACTGCTCCCCACTTCCCGCTGTACGATTCAAATGTACCTGCTCTGCTTGCCGCAAGGCGATTAGCCGCAGGAAGTTAGGTGTAACGTCCTACTTTGAGGTTTGAAATGTCAGGAGTGAGTCACATTTAATGTTTACAACCTTGAACTGGCAGCAGTGCAAAGGCAACCGCGAAGATTCTGCATATTAGCAATGCGTGCCTTTGACGCGCAAGCATAGTTTGGAGTAAAATCGTCAATGGCTTTCGTATACAGTCATGCTAGGTGAGAGTGTTAGTAGAGGCTGATGACCAGCTTAGGTAGGAGCACCGTAAACGTCGCACAAACATCTGAATTTTATCCGCAAGATTAGTGCTACTAGAATTACCTGCCGAAAATGTTTGGGTTTTGGCGTGTAACCGGCACAAGGCATTCAATAATTCCGAGTTTGTAAGGGGGCACAAAAGGCCGGTGATGTACTTGGGAGCGACCCTAAATAGATATATGTACAGAGATCTTTATTGCTACCAGCAGGCTGTCGAAATACGAGAAAACGCCTAACATTGTAAGGTACCGGCCCTTGAAAATTGGTGAGAGCCTTAGTAAAGAGCGAGTTGTTTATGATCAAATTATGGCATGTGTGAGAGGTTTGTACCGTTTCTATAGGAATTTCACCTCTTTATTGTGTTTTACACTGTTTATTTGGGACTCCATCTGGAGACAAAAGAGACAAACAAACATGTTGCAGCACATGTGCCTCTGAGGCCTTTCACAATTCCAATTGTTTTTGCCTCAATTGTTCAGTTTTATCTTGTTTCTTTGCGAAATACAATAATGCTCCTTGCGCTTTGTATGGGAGATGAAGGTGCATGGGACGCTTGCGAATTTCTTGTTTTAATACATTTTTATCTCGTTTGGTACACCAAAACAATATTTCGGTTAAGTAGTTTTGGCAACCTAGTTTTTACGTGCCCGTAGATGCACGGTTATTTGTCCGGTGTAAGCCTTGCAACCTTGTCGATACTGCATTACATGTGGTGTTGTAGAGATTAACGGACCACGCAGGGCCAAGCCAGAATGCGGAGAAGCGTGTCGACAGAAATATGGTGTTGGCATGGGTGAAGGGATTCTCCCCTAATATTCTCTCTCGTATGCTACGGGTAAAAAAAGTGTCCGAAACAGAAAGTCTTGTACCCCCACATGGCGTTTCGTGTTTCTGGTTGGAAAAACCTGCGTAAATCAATCATGTTTTTGTAGTGTTCGGGTGGGATTATTCTCTGAGACCTGCTTCAGTGCACATCCAATTTTGCTTTACACGCACACGATAACCGTTATTACCAATGAAGAGTGATGACAGTGTACCTTACGACCTCGTAGGTGTTCTCGCCGTACATGAAAATTGCAAGTCCCGTAGGTGCATACGCCATTGTGATGTTGACGTGGATTGCTCTAAGGCGTTTTTTGGGGTATATTCGGTTGCATATTGAAATATCGATGGCTTACCTTGATCATCCTTATGGTTGCATCTGACTAAAACACTAGCAAGCACAAAAACGTTTTCGTTTGTTTTTCGCCAGCCTAGGGACGGCTAGCAGTTTTAATAATTTAATTTTTTGGTCGTACGTGTGTCTACTGCCAAAGTAAAGGCATATTTAGGGAAGCTTCCACTCACACGCAAGAGTTCAGTGGCGGAGCTGTTGTAAATTAGCATTGCCGATCAAATGGCTCGGTTTTAGTAGCCTTGTAGCATAATTACAGCGCTAGTAATCAGGGATGTACGCATAAAACCTGTCGTCTTCGCAGCGATGGGTGGATGCAAAGTCCTCCTGAGCATGGAGACTTCCACCCAATCTTTGTCATCGACTCTAGCAGCGGTGACGGGATATGCAAGTAATCTGCGAAAGGAGTGACACACTCGTTGCCCTATCCCCAATTATCGATATTGGTTTGGAAAGAATTCGGAGGCTGCGGGGACATCTCTGAGAAATGGTGTCTTTCACCCTTAATCGTTAGCGCGGGAATGGTGTTTACATGCGCGGTAGCACTTTACAGAAGCAGTAAAGGATTGTTTGCTAAATCCACTGCGCGATCCGGAGACTAGACATTGTCTGCCAGGCAAGCGCTCACCTGGGACTTTCATCACTTTTCAGAGTAAAGCTCATGCTTGCGACTAGTGCTCTGGGTCGGCGCGAGGCAAGAGCTTACGAGAGCTTGACATTTTACCGGTAGATTTTCTGCAGCGGTGAACATACGGCAAGAAAGAACAGCGCGAATATTTTTAAATTAAAAAATAGCTTCTTTGGCGTCGTGGGATTGTCAGCGGTTTTCTTGTTTCATAACTTGAAGAACAACTGTTCTATCTCGACCTTGCGAGGTGTTGATATTTTTGAAGACTCCGTTTGGTTGCGTGAGTCCGCGTGTAGACGGTGCCTTAAACTCTCATCGCGGGTGACCTCCGACTACAAGCCAAGACCGTAAATTGCCTCGCGGTTACGAGTAATTATTTTAGGGGTAGCAGCACGTACCAATTCATGACCCAGACAGAAAAATTGGCCGCGTATCTGCTCCTTTCGTTTCAAATGTCGACAAAAGACGATAGCCTTTGTGGACATTTGCCATGTAAACGTCTTCCTTCGCTTTCCCGCTCACCTCTCATGTTGTTCCTCTTGCGTAGCGCTCTCCCCAAGGGAAGCACGCTAAAGGTTTGCTCAAGCCTATTTATATTTAGCGCATTCCACTGCCCCAGCCCGGGTGCCTCGATGCCAGCGCTGCCGTACGGTGGAGACGCGCGTGAATTAGGGAGCCCTAGCTGTTACTCTAGAAGACTGTTGCGCAGGCCTTGTTTTACTTTAGACGAGTGGCTGAATGGAGACACAGACAGAAAGACAGACAGGCAGACAACAATTCTGGGTTTAAGTAGCCCAAGACAGTCTATCGGCTTTAAACAAAACATTAGGCCTACAGAGTGCATACGTGGATGTTTCTGCGGTTGTTCTGCCAAAGCGGTGCATTCCGCAGCATATTCACATACAAATAGTCACAGATTGACAAACTCGCCTCAAGTCAAAGCAGCTAAGATAAAAATTCTGAACTGCGCTCCAATCCTAGTCAAATCTAAAGTAGTCAAAGTCCGAACCGTGCGTCAAAGTAGTCAAAGTCCGAACCTTGTGAGTTCGAAACTCAGAGGGCAATCAAGGAATGCCTCATCAAAAAGCATTGCGTTGAATATTCGCATCGTTTGACAAAGGAGTACATATTTTTTTAAATTACGTGATGTCTTGTTTTGTAAAATTTTTGTGCCAAGGTTTGAAATACAAGTAAACGCGATTCTCTAGATTTCTAGAACAATTTATCCTCATGTATATTGTTTGCGCAATGTTGTTCACTTTACTGCATAAAAAATGTGCATATGGACGTTCTTAAAGATACCATTTAAAAACCCTAAATTTTTGGTTTTTCTTTCAGGCCCTCTTTGGAAAGCTGGCAGTTTCGTACCACAACATGAGGAATATCGTAGGCAAGTGAAATATTACAAATATATTCCTTGTAACGCAGATGAAATAGCGACGTTTGGTTTTGTGTTGTACTCTTCGTCTTGTGTTGTACCAAAAGTACTGCCGATACCAAGTTTTTATTTTTAGTTTTGTTGATTATTTTCCGTACGCTTTTCACGTTTTCCACGATGACAGTATTGAGCTAAACTACATAAACCAATAAATTCTGGTCATTGATTTTGTACTGTTTGAAATGTTCATTTCGAAGAAAAGTTTGCAGAGCGAGCGTTTGCTTTGTTTCTCGCTGTTTGTCGCTCTTCTTTGTTTCTGTGTCTCGCTGCGTAAGAAACTTTGTACCTGCAGCAATAACCAGAAAAGCATTCGATATGTCGAAAATTTTTTAAATAATTCATTGATGATCTAGAACATTTACTGCACTTTTTTCCACGCATGCCGAGCCGGTAAAAAGCCATTGATATCATAAACACTTTGCTGCAAATGTGGAAGAATGTTTAATGCAGAAGGTTGAATTTTGCTACCTTGAATAACTGACCTTGCTTTCTGCGTAAGAGGCGAACTGTGTGTGATCGGTAAGACTGTGAAAGACAGTTTCCTGGGTGCTACGAAATGATTGATTGTTTGATTGATTGTAGGGTTTAAAGCGCCGACGCAACACCGGCGACTATGCCCGCCGTAGTGTCGGGCTCCGCATTACTTTTGACCACCTGGGGATCTTTACGGCACCGACATCTCGTACACACGGGCGTTTCCGCATTTTGCACCCATCAGAAAAGTGGCCGCCGCGGCCGGGAATAAAACCCGCGACCTCGCGCTCAGCAGCGCAACGCCCTCGTAGGCACCGCGGCGGGTTCTACGAAATGTTCCGCATGAAATACTGTAGCATAGATTTTCATTAAAACTGTTTCACTCATGCCGGGAATTCACATTGCCACCAATAACATATTTATAGTTACAGAACGCCTACCTTACATCGTGTGCCGGGAGTCGCAAAGAAAGCGAGAAATGGGCCTCCAGCCATGAAGGGACTAACCGCTGACTTTTTATGGCTGAAGAGTTGTTAAGCAAATAGATTTTACTGAAAAGAATTAGTAACCAGACAAAAAAGAATCTTTCGTGTTGTCACCTAAACGTTTCAAGGTGCTTTGAATGTTTGCTACGAATGTTTGCGGTTGGTACGAATGTTTGCATAATAATTACCGATGTATAAACTCATCGACGGTCCCTTTCCATTCGCTTACTTTGGGACCCTTATCTGTAGGTTTTTGATGATGTACTATTATGACCAATATGAAAGGGAACACAGGAACGCCTAGAAAACACCCTCAGACCCAGCTATGACTGATATGCAGCGGCCGCCGTCGGAAACAGAGTGGAAAGGGCGACGCTGTTCTTGCAACTGTTGCCATTCCCGCCGTGCGCCTTATCGGCTGCCCGCAATGCCATATTATCGGTGAAAGGACGTAAGCTGCTGCTTAGTAGAAATGCCAGCGTGGTGGGAGTGCCAACAGTAAGTGGAAGAGTGCCCTCCTTTCCCCCTTTGGTTTTCACAGCGCCATCTGCGTATCGCTCAGAATCTGTTTCGAGGCTGTTTTCCACGCGTTCCTGTGTTCCCTTTCATATTGCTCATAATAGTACTTCTCTTACGCACTTTATGAAACCCTCTTTTTTCTTTTTTGTGCTTATTCTATTGTGAGCTCTTTTTTCTTTTCTCCACTTCTTCGTCCTCCCCTTCTTCATCATCATCATCTTATTCCTCTTCGTCTTCTTCTTCTTCTTCTGCTTCTTCTTTTTCTTTTTCTTTTCCTTCTTCTTCTTCTTCTTATTATTATTATTATTACCATTATTATTATAATTATCATTGTCCTTCTCTTTCTTCTTTTCCTTGTTCTTTTTCGTCTTTTCTTTGTTCCTAAGGCTGGTCCCGCAATTCTTGGACACGTCGCATGTAAACCGGGGGTAAGCGCTGCAAAAAATTAGCTGCACACGGCTCGATGGGCACCGAGAGTCGGTAATCAGCGCGGTATCGTCAAGGCTTGGACTGGATGTACTCTCGGGTGGCACATGGGTTTGAGTGGTTTGGTTCCGCTTTGTTTTACTACATTCTGTTAAACTATGTATAACAGAGATATTTCTGAACCTCGGTTATTTTTCCGGGTGGTTGCAGGTGTGTGGTGCAAACGTCTTGGTTGCCGGAGATGAAAAACCGTGGGCCAGGACGATGTGGTGTTTATTAGCCTGCTTGAGTTTTTTTTCCTCAGCTCGGGCTTATTGATGAGCTAGGTTTGGGGTTGTTCTCCTACCATAAAAATTTGATTACTATGGACTGAGTTCATAAGGATCTCCGCTGGGCTGTAGCCATTTCCGAGTGGTATTTATCTGTTTGTAATGGCGTGTTTCACACGGGTAGTGGCATATTTTTTAATGGCGGCCTAATCGCAGTCAGTGCCAATTCTGCCACACTGCCGTTACTCGCTTGGGTGCGTATGAGGTGAAATAGAAGAAATTTTACAGTCATGTGAATTCCGAAATAGTCGCCGAGTTTGTGCATGACAACTGAGGAGCATTGTCGCCAGTAGCCCTCTCAGGAATTTCATGTCTTCCGAATGCTGACATGCAATATTCGATGGATATATCAAAAGAGAGGGATTTGAGTCGCGTGATCTGTGGTACCTGGAGTAGTAGTGTAATGTTACTAGCCAGAGTAGTCTGTCGCTATACAAATAATTTATTGCTGCCCTCTACCAGAGCCAACTCGGGAGCTCTGTTCGCATCCCGGACAGCGTTTTGTACAATGAACGTTACAGACACGCACACATTCGCTGAATGGTCCAAGTACCAGCATATTATACAGCGCCCGCTCTCAGTTGTCGCGTTGCGGATTATGTGGACACTGACGCTGGTGTATGATACACAAAACGGGTAAACAACTCCTTTTTGGATAGTGAGAATTCAACAATATAAACCCCGATTTTGACCACAAGGGTAGTATTATCCAAAATAACTAATGGTTTGTGGACCTTTCCAAGCATTCTAAACACAATCATATGTTCAATATGAAAAAGAATTGATGCTCGATCTCCCGCGTAGCGCTCGGCTTTCGTTCTAATACTTAAGAACTGACATACAATTCTTACTTTCCCTGTTAGATGGTTAGATGATGCTGCCAATCCACACCCTGACAAAAATGACATAGAATTACTAGTGCAGTGGAAGACCCTTTATTCTCGCACAGCATAGTATCTGGCGTTTACTCACGCATGGTAGCAGGAATAGGAAAACGGGCATGTACAGTTTCGTTACAACTTCAGTTCGGAAAATGTTTGCTGGAAGGTCTGCCCAGATGTCACGAAATAACACTACACGTCCCCAACCAGCCACAAAACACACGCGTTAGGATCTGATACCTCCGTGTACATTCTTTGAATATATAATATAGAGGCTTCCTCGTCTGACCACACGCAGAAAATACTGCACCACACTAGCCTCACCCACGAACTATTTTACTTGGCTTTAAAATCGATTTTTCTTTTCAGACTACGAGTGGGTTGTAAACATTTACTCGGAATCAATGTTTCTAACATCATTTCACGTGTACGATGAAACAGGCAGAAATTTTCCAGCTAACGGCCTTGTAAGTGAAAACACTTTATTTTTCGTAATAATAATTATTGCCCCGCATGAATTCCGCGGACCCCGTCTTTATTAATTTAAATAGAAAACTCTCCATTCGACAGCACCCAGCGTGAAAGGGAAACGTCTCAAACGGGGATGCGACCCTTTCTCACCATTTGCAAATGTTCAAATAACAAGATATGAATGTTTGCTGTGGTAGAAGCACCGGAATCTCAAACTAGGTTGAACATTTGTGTAACAAATCCAGGTGTTCCCATTAGGGTTGTTTATTATCGCGGAATAAGGACTGGCTTCGGTTGGGCAGACTGCAGAGAATAATAGGTTTTAAATTTAATATTAAATTGTAATTTAAATTTATTCTTGATACTGTAATATACATTGTTAAATTAAAATGTATGAATTGCTTGTGACAGGCGTAGGCGGAACACTACGCGATTGTTCAGTAATGTGTACTACATGTTTTGTGGTTTAGTATGCTCCAGACAGGGGGCTGTAGATGCATTGAATTTTTCACTACGTCATGTATTTATTTAATAAAAGCGCGCGAGTTTAGTGACGGCGTAAGTGAATAGACAAAATATGGCCTTTTTAAACTATATTTTCCTTTATATACTGAGAGAGCATTCTTCATTTTCAGGGCCCAGCTTACCTGACCCTGGACCACAACGAGTTTTTTCTCACGCCAGTTGGATCAAGCGTGAGCGTAGAACTTGTTTACAAAGGAAACCAGAATGACACGTAAGTATCCTAAGACGCTTACCGGGGAAGCGACTTCAAGCCAACCTCTCTCAGACGTTCAAATTGCCAATCCTTTTACTTTTCTGTTCTATACTGTACAATAATGGTCAATGACCACTGTTTGAAATGGTACCAAAGGCGCCCTGGCAACACTTGGGTAGAGGAAAGTGCGTGTGGTAATTTCTTCCCTGTTGTAGCTTCTGCGCATAATGCCGACGATCATCTTCAGTTTTAATTGCTGCCACGCATTGATACCGAGACTAACTGACTAAGCGATTATATCCACAATATAGTCGCGACTTGTGCCGCGATGTGTTGTTAGTAGAGACGTTTCCTTCCGCGTCATGCTTATTTAATGCCTGCATGTTCTATACGCTGCCGGAGCGATTTGCGGCAACTTTGGTGAAACATGTCCAGTGCACCTTGTACTACCGTGGCCGACGGCCGATACAGGAGCAGCCTCAGCATCTGAGCTGCCACTGCAGGCTAACCAACAACAAACTTTATTGATGATGTGCGCAGGTAAATAAACAGATGACAACATATGGCAGCGCCATCACTGGTGGCGGAATGCAATTACAATACAACATATTTCCTTCCTTGTTTCAAGTGTATGGCTTAGTGGTTTACTTAGGTTAGTACTGCTAGCAAACACTTTGGAGAGGCATGTACAGAAAGTTCCAGATATATTCACTTAAACTTTGCGCACAACGATAGAAGAAAATAATTTCCAAAAGGTTAGGAATCGCCGAAGAAAATACTGACTATACATAGTCTAGATATCTGTTGGGCAGCCATCTTGCTCTATAAGGTTGCCCCCGACATTGTGGTGGCTCGTAAGGCGAACCAGACGTTCCTTGCACTTTTTCCTCAACTGGCACTTGTTGCAAAGTCACTGCAGAACTGTGCTCACTACTTACGGGCGGTGTACGTGCTGTCACTCCGGGAGTATCTGATAGGAAACAGTGATGAATGGCTGATGCTGGCGCAGCTGTGTTTGGCGGCGTTAGCGTACGCCAAGTATCACTCACAAGTGAAGTCGTCCCTGAATGCCTAATATCGCTCCGAGGTGAGGGGGAGTTCTCAGCCTGAACATGTGGAGGAAACATCTTGGACATCTTTCATGCATTCCATGTCTTCCCGTCATCAAGTCTGAAAGTCGATGGTAACTTCTGTTTCGCAACCTTTCGGAGATGACTGAAGGACAGGTCCCCATTAAACCAAATCGTTGGCCTCCTGACATAGATGCTGTCGCCGACATCTATGTTAGTGTTCTTTACTGCCCGACACCCGTCGTGTAGATTTTGGTGTATGCTTGGCTCTTCTTCACTCTGTACCTCAGCTGACGAAGTTCTTTGATTTGGTCAGGGAAGAATAACTGATACGGGTAACCAACAATGTCTAAGCGAGTTCTAGGCAACCTTCAGTAGAGAAGCAGTGCTGGTGCAATCACAGTGATGGCATGTAGTGTGCAGCGGTAAACCCCCAAGTAGTCCGTCACGGCTTCCTGAAGTGTTCTGTGCTCGAACAGGGCCAACTGGTTGAAGTTCTTAAATACATGGTTGAAGTGTTCAACCTGCCCATTTTCCTGATGTTAATATACAGAAGAGTGTGTCAGCTGAATTCCGAGCTCTTTGAAAAATCGCGAAACTTCTCCGGAAAAGAACTGAGCCCTATTGTCGGCGACCACTTCATCTAAGTGCCGTCCCGGGAAAATATTTGAAGCAAAAAGTTGGTGACTGTCCTTGTCATGACCTCCCTGCTTAACTTCACCACGGGCCACTTGGAGAAGTTACCAACTAGTGTCATGGGGTATCTAAACTCCTTCGGAGCTATCTCAGTCGGACCAAAGATGTCGATGGCCAGCTTCTTCCACGGATGGTGAAGTAGCGGGTTGGGTTGGAGAGGACCAACAGCAGTATTCGCGCTCTTCTCTGCACTTTAACACACACGGCAGTTCTGTATGGCGCCTTCTACTTGCTGATTCATACCGGGCCACCAAATGTAGCAGGCGTGCCTTCTTTTGAACTATCCCAGGATGTGTTTTATGCTTAAGGAAACTACCTGATTCGAGGGAGACGTTTGAGCGACAAGTCGTTCTCCACGCAGGAATAAGTCATTCATGACAGAATGTTCTTCCCGCAGAGTGAAGTAATGGTGGACTTCCTTGGAAATGAACTTACGCTAGGGCCAACACGCCGGCATGCAGAAATTGATACATTCCAAGGTGTCATCGTCACGCGTGGCCTGCTAAAATCCTCTTTGGCACTGCACAGCTGCTCCACGAGAATTACTACCTCTTGTTCAACAGAAGTGTCTTGCTATGGCAGCGTAGTTTGCTCATCATAGGCAGCAGAAAGTGACAGGTGCGAAAGCGCGTCTTCCACCTCGTTTTCCGACCATTTCTTGAACTCCACCGTGTAGTTGAGCGACAATTCCTACAGACCACCTACGAATTCCAAAAGGTGGTCGCCCGTTCCCTGGATAGACAGCAATGCCATTACCGCCCGATGATCGGTCCGCAGCTTGAAAAGTCGTCCCCATAAATACACATGCCATTTTTCACATGCCCAGACGCATGCGCTTCACGCTTAGCAGTAGAGTACTTCCTTTCAGTCTCAGCCAGTTCTCTTGACGCAAATGCAACTGTGTGATTGCACCGGCCGTCTCTCTATTGCAAAACTGCACCCAACCCGTACACAGAGGCATCATTAGTGACCATGACTTAGAGCACTTTATCGAACATGCGCAATACGTTTGGGCGAGGCGAATCAGAGGTTCCAGAACCAGAAGCGAACCAGAAGCTCATTCACCTTTAGGAAGCTGGCTCCCGAGGCTGCATCCTAGTCGACGGAGTGTCCTTGCGGAGCAGGTGGCGCATAGACTCTATTTCGGTAGCAATCTGCGGGACAAACGTTGCGTAGTACTCGATGAGGCCAGGAAGGACCGAAGCTTCACTGCGTCACTCGGTGTTGGGGCATGGATAACTTCGTCAACCGTTGTTTGAAGGAGTGATTTTTCTTCAGAACTGACGCGATGTCCTGAGAATACAGTTCCTTGACATTGAAGACACATTTTTCATTTAACTTCAACCCCGACATGGAGATGCGCTGCAGGACGTCTTCAAGATATCTCATGTGCTCTTCCTCAGTCTTTGTGAACACATTGATATCATCGATGTAGCAAAGACCGCCTTTGCAGTCTTGAAGAATTCCAGTCATTAGCTGTTGGAATGCTGCAGGGGCTGATGCAAGGCCAAAGTGGGCCCTCTTAAATCTGAACAGTCCCTCATGGGCAATGAACGCTGTTAAGTTTCTACTGTAGGAATGAAGAGCAACGTAGTATTATGTTCAGGCCAGATATAACTTGAGAAATAATGCGCTCCTCCCAGGGCATGCAGACGCTCTTGTGGGCGGGGCAGTGGAAAATAGTCAACCACCCCAGCCTTGGTCCGCTCTCTCAGATCGACGAAGAGTCTAATGTTTCCATCCCCCTTTGATACTGCGGCGATTCGTGACACCCACTCAGATCCGTTTACCCTCTCCACAACGTCGGAAGCTAGGAGATGTTGCAGCTCGTGAGAGACCGACTTCCTCGCGGCAAATGGCAGGCGTCGCAGTATTTGCCCAAGTGGGACCACTTGCTCTCTCAATTTCATGTTTTGCTGGAACCCTCTGGCAAGTCCCAGGCCCAGCGATACCAAGTGGGTGAAACTGGCGATAAAATGGCAGGCATGCCAAACTTCGGGGGGCCAGCTGACTTTTCCCAGTATTACTTTGTTTTGTTCCCGCTATCACTTTCGGTTCCCAGTATTATTTTGCTTGCACTCTTGGGAGCCTGACCCAGTATGGGCTTCAAAATGGCCAGTAGTCTCAAAATTTGGTTTGGTGGCCCTGTTCAGGCAGCACAGTTTTGTGCCTAGAATCTGAAGTCGTAGGGCTTGCACGGCGTCGAGACCGAGGAGCGATGTTCTACTGCGGGTGACATATAAAGATATGGAAGCTTTGTGTATCCTGTACACCACTTCTGTCTGGAACAGGCCCAGTAAGGGGATCTTCTTGCGGGAGAACACGAGCTGGGTAGTACTGGTGCTGTGAAGCTGCACGCTGTCGCCAAACAAGCTTCTGAAGTCATTCACCGCCAGTATCGAAACCGCTGAACGCGTGTCAATGAGGAACATAATGGCCTATGTAGGTAACCGGGAATCAACGGCTCGAAACCGGACGTCCCAGTGAATTCCGGTGCCCTTGCCAGTGAGAAAATGCAGAAATCCCCCTCGCGAGGGGCACGATCAAATGCAGAGCATTTCCGCGGGGGGCGCGCCTGCAAGTCTTGTGGATTACGTATTGGTTGTTGTTGTTGTAATTGTCTTCCAGCGTAGACATTGTAGATGAAGTCGATGGTGAAACGTGAAACGTGCCGTGAACCCCCTACCGCGGCTATTACTCAACGTGGAACGGCTATGACGCAACGTGGCGCGGCTATGACGCAACACAATCCAACACAATCCACTTTATTCCAACCCAATCCAAATCCAATCCAAGCCAAGCCAAGCCAAGCCAATCCAATCGAATCCAATCCAATGCCCTTCGCGAGAGAGTGTTATAGCGCCGAAACCGCGCCACCACACGAACGCGTGATGCGAACCGAACGCGGCGAGAGAGGGTGTTGCGCACGTCCCCACTTGTGCGCCCGAACCGAACGCGGCGAGAGAGGGTGTTGCGAGCGGAGAGAAGGCGGGGAGGACGCTGGGGAGAGGCCGCACCTGTGGCCGACGGTTGAATGAGTTAAGGATTTAAGGCGCGTGCGTAACCTTCCATTCTGTGTCGGCTTTGTGGAGCAGTCGGTAGAGCGCCGTGTACCTTGCGTTCCGCCCGCAGGGTCGTGGGATCGAAACCTGGCGCCGCATGGTAATATTTTTTATATAGTGTAGGGGGACCGATGCGGACGGGAGCTATGCGGACTACGGACGCCAACGCGGGTGACATCGTGAGTTACTGAAATGCTCTGCATTTAAAAGTCACGATCCTGCTTATGCTGTCTTCATCTTCACCACGGAGAACCCCGTGAACTGGCGCCAGCCGTTGTCCCCTACCCCGTCGACATATGCGGCAGACATATTTGAAATGGCCGCGGAGCCCGCACGCTAAGCAGGTCCGGACGCGGGTGGCGCCCCAAGAGCAGTCACATCGTTCTGCACCACAGTTCGCGCGCACTTCCGGAAAACCGACAAATGGTGCCACGGTAACATCAGGAGTGCCGAAAAAACGGGAGTGCGATGCTTCTTTTCGGGTGTGTCTTTGGGGGTGTATCTGGTTCCAGCGATACTGGCGGTCGACTTTTTTGCTTTCACCGGCTGCGTTGTGACCGCGCGAGTTCTGCGCACGCTGCTGCCAAATGCGCTGCACAGGCTTTCTAAGATGTTGTGCTTCGCGGAGTGCTCGCTCGAGCAGTTTCCAAATTTCCACGGCTCGGTCAAACGTGACAAAGTCGCCTCCAAGCAGCAGATGCTCTCTCAACCATGGCCCAAAACACCGGTGACGAATAGCTCGGCCAAGTTTTTGTCAGCTACAGTCTCGAAGTTTCAATATGCTGCTAGCTCACGCAGCGCGAGGGCAAGTAGGCGATTGACTCACTGGGAAGCTGGTGACGCTCTCGGAAGCGGTGCAATTCGACGCGGATGTTGACGGTAGCGATGATTTGATGCGCAAGGACCTCGACGGTTGTGTAGTATAGTTTAGCTCCATGGTCTGCTTTGGCGGCTTCTGCTGTCCCGCTCTGCAGGGTGGTCGGTGAGGGAAGTGCATCGGCAATGCGTTGACCTTCTGTGCTGAGGCAACGAAAGAGATTAGCTAAACAGCAGGCCAGTGATACTTCGTCGGCGCCGGATGCCAGGAGTTATTTTTGAAAAGTCGGTACCAGCCAGGCCATGGCAACGCCGGCATGTTAGGTATGGCATGAAACGGTGGTTGGGGGCGTTATTTCAGCTTGGGCTGTCATCCTCGTCGCCAATGTAGTATCGCGACCAACGGCCGATTCCGGGGCAGCCTCAGCACGTGAGCTACCACTGCAGGCCAACCAACAAATACCTTTATTGACGATGTGCGCATGTGTATATACAGATGACAACAGATGGCATCGCAATCAGTCGTGGCGGAGTGTATTTACAATACTACACATCTTTTCCAAACTTTAGCCAGAAAGCTCTTGGGAGGCACTGCTCCAAACGCACGGTAGCACAGAATCTGGAAATGTTCCTTTATACCGCGCCTAGAGTGAAGTGCTGATGGGTTGTGCCAAATTGATTATGAGAGTGATGCTGTTACAATGACTGCACTATCTGATTGCACTTTAAACATGGAATTCAAGCCTTTCATTTCTTTTTCAAACTTCGACACATGAACACATAGTCCGCAAATAACAAACAGCGTTAGCAACACTAACAGCAATTGTCACAGTACAGAATGGATGCTTAACACATGCACACCAAGCTCAAGATGCGTATGGACATGAGCGAAGTGTTGGCGATGCGGCGCCCTGCTTATTTTTATTGCAAATCCCATGAAGTACAAAGAACAATGAAGGGGGGTGATAACAATTGTGTGGCAATAGAACAATACCTACCACAGCGTAATGGCTGGCTGTGGCGCATGCATTTCCTGGCTTGGCACACTGATGAGCATACTGCAATAAACTCTCTATTACGGCTTTGCCATACAAACCTTTCATCCAGCTAACATCCAAGGGTGTGTTAGAAAGATAGCGTTGTATGATTTGAAGCACGGATGGTCGAAAACCATGAGTTTGGGTTACCGTTTTTGAGTGAGCGAAGGTAACCGTATTTTGGAAGCGTAATGGAGCCCGGAGTAAAGAACCTCCCTAATCTGATAAACCAACATCTCCGGGGTGATAAAAGTTTCGCAACGCCCTGCGTACTGCTCGTCCTTCCCGAATACTCGGGGCCCCACAAAATAAATAGCCTCTTTGCTTTAAGACTTTATCATTCTTGGTCGTCTAACAAACAAGCATGATTGAGTGTAGTTCAGACTCAAATTCCCCAAGCGCTGATACAGTGCGTTCATGCACTCTGACAAATAACAAAGAGGTAGTGACCAGCTTTTCTAAGCGTTTTTTTCACGTAATATTAGTCACAATCCTGATGTAATATTGTATAATGGTCTTTCAGGGTGACAGTTCGATTGGAGAAAGATGGCCCAGAAGCAAAGTACAAGGGCGTACCCTTGAATACGAACGATGAATTCACGGTGATTGTTGAAAACACCGTCAATGGATGGTACGTGACCGTCAGCTTTGAGGGACCGAACCAAACTCCAAGACACATCCGACGTAACTGGATAGACTACTACACTAGACCGACTTTTAGCTGGAACTGCACTGTGATGCGCATCCTTGCTGTAAGTACACCTAAGCAACGCCAACAAATACCGTGACATGTTATGTAGAGTCCCGCAAATTGCTGCCTAGGAAGATGATGAGCGGGCAGTTCCGTGCAGGAGCATGGCTTTGGCCTGATTCTTGCTTCTACAGATCCGCTGTTTCTAAGTGTCGTTTAAGGCAACATTGGATAAAACAGTACTTGTGCGACATCGTGCATTTTATTACCTCGCGTTCTAGTAACAAAGGACGACATATACGAAGCACGGGATTACTGTACTTAACTGAATCCCTGTACAAGATTTTTACTTCTACATTCAAGAGTTAGTTTCAATGCAAGGCACAATTTTCTAAAAGAAGAAAGGCAATGTAGTGGCGCGATATTACACGCGTAATAATTTGTGCTCACTGTGACGCTTTGATATTTGTAGGTACAATGCTAAGAAAGGAGGTCCACACTGTCCAAGAGCTACTCCAGCAGAATGGGGGTATCATAACAAACAAGAGTGGCTTGCTATCGGATTGCATCTCTTGCCTAGCGCGACCTACTGAGAACATCTCAATCTACGGCTGTTGAAATCTCTTGCATCTCGAATAGGCCCCAAGCTTGTAGTTCTAATATTATAAAGAAGATGAAGTACTCCATGCGACTTCTTTATTAACGACCAAAACCTTATAGTGTCATTTATTTTTAACGTTTTTCAGGCCATGTATTTAGGCTACGAAACGTATTAATTTTGATGTTTAACTTGCAAATAAATAAGAAACATTTCCGGAAACACTGAAACAGACTTGTGTGCCACACTTCAGGTAGTGCCCTATGGGTGGTGCTTTGGGAATATCAATATTGAAATTAACTACTATTAATCTTTTCTCATTGTACTGTCCTGCCCAGTTACAACAAAACAAGGATAAACTAGCGAGTTTCACCCCTGAACTTCCCATCTGGAAGTAAAGTATCGCTGTCCATAAACAAGTACGAGAAGTAGCAGCGTGAAGTAAATGTAGCGACTTTTTTCACAGCGGGTTAGTTCGGTGTGTGACTGTTTTGATTAAACTGCCTCAAAATAGCGAGATACAACATTTTCTGCTGCAGGTATGCGCCCCCATACCTCCCCGCCATCGACATTAATTGCTACCTCGGTCTTGTAAGGGATTTTACTAACAAGTTCACAGACATTTACTTGCATCACACTAAGAGGTATAATAAATCCTGTTTCAAAAGATCTGAACAGCTTCCGCGAAGCTTTTTTCAAACACTCTAAGGATTCTGATTTCTTGGGAAGCTGTAAAGAGTAAGCATAGAATCTTAAAAATCAAAATTTCGCATGAGTTTTTTTAGATCGTGCACAGTTTTTTAAATTCCTCATATTTCTCACAGGTGACTGTGAAAATTATTCTAGAAAATTTTTACTGCATCTGTGTATATTCAAGAATGTGCAAGAATTCAAGATTTTAGAAAATAAAAAAATTTAGCGGGCTATGGGTCAAGAGACAGATGCTGGGGTGCTGGTGCTGTTAGCAATCTGATTATCTTCGGGGGTTCCTCAAACATCTCCATTGAAAGCCCTACGCTCTTTGGTTCATTCCGCAGAGTAGAAGCAGATCGGCCAAATGCCTGGTGTTTTTTGGTGCAAGGTTCTTGCCCGCTTTGCAGCATGGTACTGAATCACAGTATAATATAGTTGTTATTGTGGTAAGGCCTATTATACTGGAAGAGATGTAGCTGACTGCCCTTGTCTTTGTTCAAGCATGCAGACACTCGCAATTTTACTTTTTATTTTTTTTTTCAATATTACCAGCCTGAGTGCGGGACCTTTTGAAGGAATAGAAAGGAAATAAAGCAGTTGCTGACTGTAATTAGAATAACAAAAAAAAAACATGAACTGACAACTTACCGACAACCTATTTATTCATTTAAAAAGAAAACAAAAGAAAAAGAAGCCATAGCAGAGCGAATGACAACCTCCACCTTTACGTACGCGCATGGAATTTTTTTCGCGCCACGGAAGAAAATTCGTCCGATAAAAATTTTTTCAGTTTCAAAAGGACGATACGACGACCAACATTGCACACACAGAAGGAATGTACCCAGAAGCAAACACTTACACGACCGAGAAAAAAATCGCAAATCTGTTTTAAGGACAACAGATTCCTGCGGGAGAAACAAGACCCAATTTAATAAATGCATCGCTTTTGACACATGTATATAAAATATACCCTTAAAAATAACGAAGAAAAAACAATAAAAATGAGAAGTTCAATGGAAACTTCTTTTGTAAATTTTTGCGATATAGGGCATTTGAATATAGTCCAAGACGACTTTACTCGAACTACAATATACTCCAACTGAAGATTTTGAGCACTTGTTTGACAATATCTAACAGCCCCTCTGGGAGTGTATAGTATTTGGACATGCATACATACATACATACATGCAGACATACATGCATACATACATGCATACATACATGCATCCATACATACATACATACATACATACATACATACATACATACATACATACATACATACATACATACATACATACATACATACATACATACATACATAGAGTCTACCAAATGTTTGTGGGCGAAGTCGGAAACATGCAGGCTCCAAATAATTGAATGAACAAGCATACGTACAGAGCGAGGCTGAAACGTTTTATGCAGGAAAGCTCGAGAAAATAAATAGCTCTCTTACTGCCCTAAAGCATTTGGTCACATTTAAAGGTAAAGAATATTCTTTGCATTCTTTATGGTAGAGAAGTATTAGTATAAGCCCACAAAATTTTGACAAACGGTGTACATACATACATACATACATACATACATGCATGCATGCATTCATACATACATACATTACATACATACATACATACATATATACATACATACATACATACATACATACATACATACATACATACATACAAACATACATACATACATACATAGTGTGATAAAGTAGAGGTTCCTAATTATATAGCGTATTTGACCGAAGTTTGCATTCAAAGTGCTGTCAGCATGATCCTAACGAGTAAACTTTTGGAATGAACCAAACTTGTGTTTTGTTTCCTTGGCCCTTTTAATCGAAAGGTTTAGGAGTCCACATATTGCTACAGTGTAGATCAATGGGGACTTTGCAGTCATCGCAAAAGAGTAATTTATTCAGGAGCGGGTTTTAAATGATCCGGCATGGGCTGTGTGACATATTTGAGGAAGCAACCAAATATTACCAGCCAGAACAGTGACCCGACGTGCCGGAAAATAAACCGTAAATATTACAAGCACTGTTCAGGCATAAAAAACTCAGCAATGCTTTAATGTGTTGCTGGCAAAGTTGTAGCAATGAGCTTTATTCCAGCGATGACTTGTCTGGATTTTTTGAGCTTGTCTGAACCCTCAGTACCCTTTAAGATAACAACACATGCAACTTGCTTATTTTGTTATTTCAAAAGTTGTTGCAGTGCAATGGAATAGAAATTAGCTTCATAGCGCAAAGAATTCAGGTTCGATCGCAACCAAGGGAAGTGGTTTTGTTTTCAGAACCTCTGTTTCGGTACGTTACTCCATGAGCCGATAATAGGTGGAAAGAAAAACTTGGGTCCTAAGGTGCTCTTCACTTAAAATGAGGGAACAAACGCTCTCTGGTAACCAATTTTGTGCAAAAAACACCTCATTATATGCATTAAGCTTTATGATGAAATGGCTAGCATAGCAAAACAGTCGGTAAGTGCCCGTGTAGTGTGTGTGAAAACCATCGCTACCCTATTATGAAAGGGCCTAGTTTTTCGGCTTGTCTGGGGGTATCACTGCATGAATGTATCCAATATTATAATAGGTGTTACACTTTAGTGCGCAGAATAAAAAAATGCTTTTGGCAGGTCGCAAATTCTGGATCCTGAATTGATGTCCTTCTGCTTCTCTGCACCAATCATGACCACCCACCCACAAGCTTTTGCTAATATTCTGTTAAAGCTGCGAATTTGTATATGTGTGGCCCATTTTATGGTATATGTGGCCGAATAACTATTCATTGTGTCTTGTATATTTCACTAGATTTGAAAACAGCAATACAAAAATGCATACTCTTGCTGTTTCAAGCTCATTCTGACACATGTCAATGGCAATGTCTTACTAGATGGTTTGATTGGTCATGTGCCCCAGTACAATACCCACATACTTCAAGAGTACATTTATGCCACTCGCATTTTGTTCTTAAAGCGTCAAGTTTAGGGTGCGCTGAATTAGATTTTGCCACCTAGAAACATCAAAATCCCACGGCAGACTGTTAACGGATGTTACTGTTGGTTATATCACCGTGCTGTAATTGCCTGAATTTGTTTCTCTTGTTGGCTCAGCACTTGTAATTGTGGTCTCGAGGCTAGAACATGCAAAAGACCTAGTGTGAAGAAAGGTGCCCACTCTTTTTGTGCAACGAATAGCAACGCTTGCTGTTGGGTGTGGTTGCCCTGTCACACCAGCTGCAATGAAGTGGGGATCCAAACCTCCTTATCCTGAAAAATGGTGCTATCCCTGGTTGGCACGAATAATGATGTTGGTTAAAAAATGGCAGCACCGCCACTCCGTGAATTGTGCCGAGGGTGCGGAGCACGGCCACTCGAAATGACATCCAAGTTACTCCCTAAGTGACATCCGAGTGGCGCCTCGGCCATTATGCGATTTCAGCTGTGAGTTTCGCCATGAATATTGCTTAAATGAAACTGAAACTCATGGCTCAACTCGCAATTGGCTTGATATTTGCTTGATGGTGGTGGGCGCACGGATGGACGCTGACAGACATTGGGAGATCCGAAAGTACTCCGCACTATTACAGGCGAGGGAGTAAACGGTTGGATTCTCGGGTACTTACTCACGGCCGTAGCCCAATCGGTAAGACGACTGACACTAAGTCTGTCTGGTCTACAAGGCACAGGCTCGAATCCTGGGGTCCTGTGTGATTTTTCGGATAGACAATTCTATGCGCACGGACGCGGACGGACAATGTGCGGTCCTAAGGTACTCCGCACATAAAAAGACATACAAAATGAGCATTGTTGTGCCACCCGAGCAGCAAAAGTGCGAGCAGTTGTCATCAGCGGCGTTTCCAGAATAACTGTGCTGCATAATACAGCTGTAAAAGTCGACCTGCCCTGATTTTATGAAAGGTAGAATAAAATGCGTACTGTATATTTTTAGAGGAGTGTTTGCTGAATGGTAGACCACTGCATCCTTAGATCCTTAGCTGTCACCGGTTCGTGACAGTCAATCAACGATCACTCAACGAGCAGGTAAATAACAGCAAATCTGTCTTTTGTCCTTGTTCCCTGTTGTGCCCTTAGGGCAGTTTTGGCCGCAGGAGCCGAAAGGCATAGGGTGCAGCATTTCTATTCTACGTAAATAACAAAAAAGGTCGTGTTGTACAAATTTCACGGAAAACCAAGAAATTGGTGCACAACGCTACTAAGAATGTTGTTAAAGGTTTTGAATTTTAAAGCAAACATTCCTAGATGAAAGGGTCACATAAAGGAAATGCGCTCCAAAAAGCGACAGTGTGGATCCTAATAAAGAGAGCATGTCCTTAATTGGTAGAAAAAGGTAAATCTTCACCCGAAATCAAGGTGCGGAAGAGAGAATGCTAGGAAGGAAGTTGTTTATATTATGTAATGGTGCGATAGAAACAATAAAATCTTTCACTTGAAACTTCGCACGTTTTTCTGTAGTTGAACGAAAGGTTGACGGCAAAGCCTGCATTTTCATTTCATCACTCCTCATATGACACATTCTCAGTTTTACTGAAACGAAATATTAGAATATTTCCTCGGTTTTCTGATTTCGTCCCATTCTTCTCCATACCGTAGAAACGTGTTTGTTGCATCAACGAAGGCAACTTGGGAATTCCTGGCGCTGGTATTTTGTGCTAGAGAAAACAGCTGCCCCAGGAAAAATGAAATACAGATCCTGATTTTTTTGTTATGGTATATAAACCCTTGTCTTAAGGGGAAGAGCTGACTGCTTTACAACTGGAATATTTCCGAGTTCTCGAACGAAACATGAGGTTAAGAACCTTCGGCGAGCGTTACGGGGGTTTTATATCGGCGCCTGAGTCGTAAGTGAGCGAACAAAAACAAAGGAAACGTCGAGGAAAGATTGTAATGGTACGAGGGAGAGGACAGTATACGGCACTTTCACATGATGTTCTAACAAGCGACGCATGAGACAAGTGTCAGGGGAAGCAGTGACAAGAATCTGGGTGGTGACGAAAAGCTGCGAGGTGATGGCTTGGCGTTGCGCCCCGTTCATGCTTTCGGTGATAACGCGGCCTCATCATAAAAAGTAGCTGCTTCGAGCCGTGATCAAGAAAACTGGAGATAGAGCTGCGCACAAATTTCGTATACAAAGATGCAATAACCGTGAGCAATCTTTTGGTAAGCGTCACAGGTGCTTCGCTTTGTTGTGGGGCAAGATGATTTTGGTGTTTTACAGAATATTGCTTGTGAATTAGGGTTGTTGTGTGAAAGTATTTATTAGTGTTATCAGACGTCAGGGGACACGATTCATAACTTTTTATAGATGGCCTGATCCGGCAATTGGAGGGATAATACTCTAAATTGGTTTAGTTGTGGGCATGGTCCTAGAGTGGCATCTGTGAAGACTTCTTTTCGAGTGGGTCACCAGTAAAGTTCCGCATTCGAGAGCACGGCTTTATTCGGTATCGATGTTTATTACAATCTCACCCAGAAATAGAGGTAAAAAAGTGATTTGATCAGTCACACACAATTGACAACGAACATCAGTAATTTCTTGTAAAGTCAAATGTTTGAGTAGAGCGAAACACCGTGATTGAGATTTCGTCAGCAGAACGAACACATCCTGCAAAACGTTTATAATAAGCTCTTATAATAATTTCTTATAATAATCTTTTATCTCATATTGCATTTCTTCTTGGGACAACACAAATCAAACTCACTTGGCACCTTTACAGCACACACAAAACCAAGCTTTAAGAATAATCACTTACAGCCATTTTTCATGTGATGCGTTAACTTTACTCCGCAGATTTAATATTTTGTCAATTGGCGATTTAAATAAATATTCTCTTTGCGTCCTAACTTATAAATTTTGTCAAGGAAACTCACCCATTTCCTTAATATCTAAAGATCAAATCCCGCATTTTGATCGCACTCGATTCTCACACCACAACAATTATCTCTTACCAAAATGTAGGACTAACTACGGCAAACTATCTGCGAACTTTTTGGCGACCTCATTCTGGAATTCAATACCAACAACCATCAAATCATCTCCTTCAATTCATTCTTTTAAGAGGCAGCTTCGCCGGATCATTTTGGCCTAACGATTGTTATGATTTACTTATATATGTGGTATGTTGATGAATATCCCCCTTTAATTATCTTTTTGTATAATACTTCTAATTTTTAGTAACAATATTTGGCTTGATTGTGTAATCATGTTCTTCGTGTTTTTTTAGGACTGTTACCGCTGTTAACCGCGTTTGGTGTACTTTTCGTTCATACTTGTTGGTAGGAGGTCCCTCCCCAGTCTATGACTACGGGACCTCCTAGAGTTATTTATGCACTGTACAGTTTCTACTGAAACAATAAACTGAAACTGAAACTGAAACACAGTCAGCATATTGAACAAGGTCGTTAAAATTATGTACCCCATTTAATTACAACATGGCGCCTGTTTTTATGGTAGTACCAACATTTTTTGTGCAGGAGGGTTGTTGCTAATGTTAGGTGGCGAGTATTCTGGGGACTTTTTTAAACCTTGAGGTATAGTACTTTTTTCTTTTTTTCTTTTTAAAGGAAGAGCAAACAGATATAAGCCATTCAATGTGGGGTAGATTATGAAAAAATAGAGATTCCTTCGAATCAAGCAGTCGTGCGAGTGTCTGCGTAATTGCGAGCGTAGAACCGAAGAGTGTCCTTTATTCACAGTTCTCATAATTAACTGTCACGTTCTCGCCCACATCCCGTCTTGCCGCCTATATTGGGTATTTTGTTTACCTTCTTCACAAACCTAAAAATTTATGGGTAATATTTACCCTCAGTCATCAGTGTTCTTGATGGTATTTGTCTCTGTATAAATTAAGGAGTTGATTCAAACTGGTGTATTAGAAACACAGCGGAATTTAAAAATAAAGCTGTATTACTCCAGTTACAGACTGTAGGCGGCTTGTTCCTCAAAGTATCAGCCACATGTCCAGGTAGCGTTATATTTTATGAAAGCTAACAGAGCTCCTAGTTCCACCATGCAGAAACAGCATCAATCACCCGCACATTGACAAAGAAAGAGTGCCCTGGTGGAGGCAGAGGAAAGGTAGATACAAGGTCACGAAAAATACCCAGAAGTATTGTTGAGTGTTGTTGTTCATGGCGGCTATTGTGTAGAGAAGCGTTTGTGCTTTGTTTGCGGTGCAATCGTGCCTGCACTCAGAGGGCTCTCTTAGAGCACACATTCAAATTCTGCTCAGTCAACTCGGTTGCAATTGTTCAAATATCAATAAACTTACCGCATCTTTATTCACGTGAACAAAGTTGTTTCACTTTACCTTGGCCACGTTATGTTTGGCGTAAATACATTTATAGATGAGTAACATTTTGAAGTGTAATGAAGTGTAAACACTTCATTCATGATTATATAATCAAAGTTCTGAATTTTTAATAAAATATTTCTGCGGGCATAATTTTACTGTGTTGATTCATATCGAATGGGTGCTTCAAATATGTATGTCGTAGATTCCTGTAATGTATGTGAGTCAGGTTTTATTTCTTGCAATTTTTTCCGGTGTAGAAATTTGATGAAATCGCTCGTCCCCTTCCATGTCTTTGTTATGCTTTTAAAGATTTATATGACATTTCGACGTTGATTTTGCATTCAGGTGCAATTGTGCAATGCCTTAGCCAATTTGTGCTTGGTACTCACTTTCCGTGCACAACATTGCACAGCTCTGTATTATCCGTTACCTCTAAATCCTGAGGTGAGAGACAAGTTTCCAGTTCCGCTGAAATCGGGAATAAGAAAACAATTGCACTCAGAAGTGTAGAACCAATTGAAGAAAAACACACCAAAGAGCACAGGCAGTGTTCATTTTTATGCGCATATATGTAAATATCATGTAGGCATCTGGAAACAAGAAAAAGTATAGAAAAAGCAAGAATGGTACAATAAACAAATTCGCCATGATTCGCGTGTCGACTTGTACAGATCACTCCCTATTAAGAACTGTAGTTTTGTTATCCAAGAATGATAAGTAACACTAATGCATTCATCACCCACATGCAAAAATCGAGGGCTTATATTTTTTCACGCGTTAGCGAGTCATGGTTCTGCGCGAGCACATCAATTTTTCTCAAGAACGGAAAACCCTTACAATCGAGAAAATAAATTCAATGACTGCGCCCTGTGGTGCCTCTATGTTTCTGTTCATACTGCAATGCTAACGCGATGTTTTCCCATGGTATGAGCCCAACTACCACGTCCGTTTGCTTTTACGACGTGGAAAAAATTTCTTCACAGGCAGCAGTCAGTTTTCTGCTGTGGCTTCATTTATTATGAGCGACATAATTGGTGTCATTCAGATATGTTGAATTTAGTCTATGTTCCCTTTGAGAGCGAAAAAGGGTTTGAGCTTGAATTCCAGCTTCTGTTTTCTTCGTACAACTCCTTCCTTACCTGAGCGAATTTATAAAATCTTAGCATAAACAAATGAAGATGCTCAATATTTATGCCCTCCGCAGTTACTCCCGTAGCTGTGCGGGACGAACAGGTAGAATGTCGAGTCCTATTGTCGGGTATAATCAGTACACCACATGCTTACAATCCCCAATGTCGGAGACAGCTTTCTCTGTGTCTAGATGCACTCCCAGCGTAAAAGACTGTACCGAAAAAAGGAGGTTTACGGCCACTCCTCTTCCTAATCTTCCTGCTTAAGCCATTAGGGAGCCATGGTTGGGCATCAAGATCTGGAGTTTTGTGCTGGTTTTCCTAGCGCCGCTTGCGCTGTTCCAGTCCAAAGAGGAAAGAGCGCACACCATTGTGAAAAATGGTCAATGGTTTCCACCACGAAGCATAGCCCTGGTTGCTCCTCGGCAAAGGCACTCTCAGGTCGAAAGTGGCTGCGGGCCATGGACGTATGGTGCCAGTTCGTTTCATCTTTCCAGTGGGCTATCCAGTACGCGTCTTCACTATTTGCAGACATGGCAGAACCAGCAATGGCGACACGTGTCTCGCTTTCTTGCAGGCAAGGTAACGTAGCAACCCAGTTCCCCAAAACGTTGGGGACCCTTTAATGATTCTCCATATATTCGCCATAACAGTTGCACTGCAGCGCGCAGCTCAGCCTTTTTGGAATGCAACTCTGAACAGGGAAGTTCCTTCATCAACTGTGCGTACATACTTCTACTCAACTCCTTCAGCGTCAGGATAAATGAAACCCGAGGGCTTAGACGACACACATTATCATAAGCCCCCTCCTCACCGTCAAAGCTAAAGTGCGGGCAACATCTCGGCGCACGCCTTCAGCAGTACTAGTTGAAGTCAAGGGTTTCACGGACATCCGTCTTCTCGGGAGGGTACATTTGCGAGAGAAACATGGCACCGACCAAGTAATAAAAAAGAAAATCTTAAAAGACGTTTCGTCTCCTGCACAGGAGCCTTGTTCAGAATGAACATATTGCAGGCAAAAAAGGCCTTAACTAGGGTTTAAAACGTGAGGTAGGCAGCGTCATGTTTCAATGTCATTAAGAGAGTTCGTCACAACCTGTTGGGCTGCGGCTACTCTGACACCTTTGTATCATCGGTGGAAAGAAGGCTCGCTTTGCAGACTACGCCCAGTGCCGGTAGAAAGATAAAAAGAAGTGGGCTGCCTCTTCTTATGTTCTTGGCACAAGCGAAGAACTGGCTCGGGTTCTGCACAGCTCTGATGTGCACGTGGAAAATGCCATTAAAGAAGCTGCAACATATTATGATCTGCGTAAAGGACAAGCTTCCTAAACAAAGGTTTCCCGGAGTGATAATCAAGATACCCTGTGCAAACTGCACCTATGTGTACGTAGGCGAAACGGGCTGCTTTGAAAAGCGCCTAAAGCAGCACTGCTATGATGTGAAGACGAAAAAAGTGGTCTCGAATGCACTGGCCGAATATGGAGAGCTGTCGGTCCACGAGTTGACTGGGAGAATGCACGCACCATCCCCACGGAGAAGAATTTGGCTCATGATTACATTTAAAATCATAGAACAGTTGCTTGAAATTGGATAGGGGGTCGCGACTGCTTCACACGTTTTCTTGATATCTTTGTTATTTTTTCGAAGATTGCGATAATATTGGTATTATTGTTTTCGGGACTAAGCTGTCTTTAAAATAAACCTTACCTGTATTTTGTCATCGTGGCTCCTTTAACGATCCTACCGACTGCGCCAGTTATCTTCGCGATGTTCTTTTCCTCGGGGCTTCTCCTCCAAGCCACAGTAGCGTTCAGGATCTAACCCCGGTTTTCTCAACCGATAAACTCATCTTGGGACAGAAAAACTGTACATTTATTTACGGCCCAGTGGGCGGATAATAAAGAGTGCTCGGGCGGAGCTCGTATACGATGGGCCTGGAACCCAGGCACCCAAACCGCGTCTCTGTGTCTTCATCTTCCCTTCAATTTACCACTGAGGGCCGGGGTCCATCCCCGTTATGGTGGCCGGTAGAAGATCCTTTCCGAGCAGGCGCAGGTTTTCTCAAAATGCCTGGCGTTTGAAAGCGCCGCGCGACACGTTCTTTCTATTTATGCGATACTCTTCCAAGCGCCCGCGCCAGTTATTGCGTTGAAGTGCCCGAGACACCGTGTTGAACGTTGCTGGGGAAACTGACGAGCGCCAAAAGGAGATCTTTGTCGAGGCTTTCCTATGCGGCACTCCACTGATGACACAATGCAAAACGAAGCAAAACGTCGACGTTCATATGCTTCTTACCAAACTCATCCGCCACCGAAATATAATTGTTGGAGGCGGAGAACCCAGCCTCCAAGGCGCCTAGACGCGTTTTTCAAGGAGGATAACCAGCAAAGTGCATGGTGGCTTGTGACTACTTTAAAGTGACGGCAATGGATGTAAGGAAACATTTGTCGCCACCCCAAACGGTTGCAAGGCATTCCTACACTGTAATGGAATAATTCTTCCACAGGCAGTGTCAACGAACCTCTAGCATAGGAAACAACCCTCTAACCGAGATTCACATCACTTTAAATGAGAACAGCATCGACTCCGTCGCCGCCTGCGTTTGTGTGAAGGATAGTGGGCTTGTTTTTATCGAAGGGACAGAATACTGGGCAAGACGTTAGGCGGTTTGCAGTGCTTCGTAGGATTGTTGGCACTCATTTGATGAAACGTTAGCCGTGCAGGATGTAGGAGCTGGCTGAGGGGTGCCGCAATGGCCGATTTCATGCAAGATGAGCCATACGCGATCAGCTTCTACCACATGTTTGTTGACTTTTCGGCAAAGGGCCACACCATCTTTAGTGTATTTGGTTTACGCCTCACTAGGAGGTTGAATTTGCATCCTCCCCAGCTTCTTTTTCGCGATGTATGAGCGGGCAGCGGAAGAGCCAAAATTGTCGTGCTGTTACGTGGTAAAATCGACCCAGTCAGTGATACGGTGCTCGTTGTTTAAAAACCATGTCATGTCCATCTCAGGAAGAGGAAAGGAAACGTTCTGCAGCTGTGCGCGGTTGTTCCACCTGTTAAAAGCGCTACATCCTGCGTAGCTGTCGAGTCACTCTTCAATGTCATAAACACGAAGGCCAGCGAACATGAGTGGACCCCGCTGGCAGCTGGTGACGACGTACCGTGGGACGCGGCCGAAGTAGCACCGTTGGCTGGTTCTGCTCTGAGCGAAATGGCTTCTTGCGCTAAGCGACGACACGAATACAGCTCCAGAGTTAAGCGTAGTGTTGATTCTCGATTGCGGGGCAAAGAGCGTGCACGGTCACTTGGAAGAAGAGAAGAAAGAAGCGCGGGGGTTTGTGCGCGCGCTCGTGCTTAATCAGAAGAAATAAAAGTTCAAGGCGTTCCGAACGGTAGCGCGGCGTCGGGTCTTCTCGAGTCAACATTTCTGGTGCCGTAAAACCCGGGAGAAGACCGGCATCGTGTCCTGACCGATGGACAAGCTCCACCGTCACCGAGGCGCTCTCCGTGGAGCCGTCACGACGCTGCTGAAGGCAGCCACCGAGATCTACGAAAGCCCCTCGCCGTCTTTGCAAGACTTGCAAGAGGCCATAGACCAGCTGGGAAGTAAAGAGCGCTCACTGAAAGAACTGGATGACAAGATCGGGGAAGCACTCGAAGGCGATGAGTTCGACCAGGATATTGCCGACGTGATAGAATATCAAGAAAACATCTGTCATGCGATCAGTCGGCTGCGCTCGGCTTTGAATGAGCTGCGGTTGCCCATGAGAGCTTCCGGCGGAGAAACTGCAAGGGAACCACCACCAGTTCAAACGCAGAGCGTGGAGGTCGAAGGCGTCCGCCCTGCAGCCCATCCTAACCCGCCGCCGTACGTCGGCTCCCGTCCATTCAAAACGCGGGTTGTCCTGCCGACGCTGCACGTTCCCCACTTTTCTGGCGAGCCAAGCGAATGGCAGGGATTTTGGGACAATTTTGAGGCGACCATTCATAACCACCCGGACCTACCCGACATAGAGAAATTTAAGTATTTAAGATCTTGCCTCACCGGAGACGCAAAACGTGCAGTTGAATGGATTCGCCTAAACGACGCAAATTACCGGCAGGCGGTGAAGATCCTCACCGACCGGTTTGGACGCACAGAACTACTCGTGGACGACCACGTAGACAGCCTACTCACCATCACACCTATTCAATCGTCGACGCAAGTGGCACGCCTCCGAGACCTGTACGAGCAGAAACAATTCAGGACTGGCTGCCTCGAGAGCCTTGGCGTTCCAGCTTCCGAGTATGCGGTGATCCTTAACCGAGTCCTCATGCGCTCGTTACCTACCGTCCGCGTATGAAAGAGACCGCCAACGGCAATGTTCAGCCAACGTCTCGAGAAGAGAAAATCAAGGCCATCATGGCGTTCTTGAAAATTCAGGTGCAGAGCAGGGAGGAAAGCAGAGCTTTTCGATCGAACTCTGACTCGAGGAAGCCTTCAATCCCGCAGCAGCCGGACACCTCCTCTCCTCACTTGACGTCCGCCTTGGCCTTGTCAGAAGGCTCTGCATCGGCTTAAATAAATTTGTCGCCCGGAGGAAAACTGGCGTGCTACCTGTGCGGTAGTCAGGGCCACAAGGCACGGGACTGCCGGGCCGTCTTAACAGTGGCGGAAAAGCGACGGCGCCTTTCAAGAAACCACTGCTGTTTTAGATGCGCGACGCAAGGGCACGTGGCGCGCAACTGCCGTACTAGCACGACCCTCAAGTGTGATACTTGTTCGGGACCTCACACAACCGTCCTTTGTGACATTTGGGAGCGATCGGGGTCCACTTGCACGACTGGTGCTCACCGTGACGGAGACACCGATCGTGAGCAACTTCCACAACGAGATCGTAACGTGACGACAGCTCCTGCCAGCAGCACGTGCTCCTCGTCGGTGCTGCTCCAAACTGCTACACTGTGGGCATCTGGTTACTGCGGTCGGCCGGTGTTGGTCCGGCTACTCCTCGATACTGGGAGCCAACGAACCTTCGTGAGCAGTTACCTGTGTCGTCAGCTGGCCCTGCCTGGTCCAGGAGTGGAGCACTTGGCCGTGTTTACTTTTGGCAGCTCGAACCGCCCGCGGTCGTACCAGTGCCGGAAGGTGGCGAATACCTTACGAAGCCACTATAAATCGAGTCCAGTTACCCTCGACGCTCTTGAAGTGCCAGAGGTCTGCACGGTAGACGGTCCTCCCTTGAAAACTGAACTTTTAAATCTGCTTCGCGACCGAAATTTGCTCGTTGCCAATGAATCCGAAGAAGGGTAAGCACAGACGCCGACTATAAGTGTGTTAGTGGGTTCGGACAAATACTGGAGGCTCGTGAGCCGGCGCGTCGAGCGCTTTAATGACAACCTTTGCGTCGTTGATACAGTGTTCGGCTGGGTTCTTCACGGACCGTACTTAAGCAGCGATAGCACCCTGGTAAGGAGCAGCAGCGCTAGGGCCTTGTTTTTGGCCTGCGTTGAAGGACCGGGCGAACATTTCCGGGGACCGGGACCGGGCGAGCCCTCAGAAATGTGGAGATTGGACGCCATAGGGAAAACTTACACGCCTGATAAGACTAAGGACGAACACCACGATGCGTTAGTGAAGTTTCCGTGTGGACTGCACAAAGAAGTTAGGCCTGTAGTGCCGCTCACGATCGAACCGCTAGGCCTTATGTCCAGCACTAACCGGGTTGTAGCGGAGAGCAGACTTCGACGGCAGCTACAAAGCGGTGAACATCACCCGAATATTCTGGAAGAGTACGACGCTGCCATCGACGAGCATTTCAAGGAAGGTCATGTGGAACAAGTGCTGCAACTTTCTTTCCCCGGGGACACAGTTTACTTCCTCCCTGAACACACAGTCGTCAAACTGGAGACAGAGTGCACCATGCCAACGCCCGCTGCACCCGATGTGCGTCGACGTGCTAAGTACAGAGAGGCAACCGTACGTAGACTATGGAGCAGGTGGAACAAAGAACATCTGCTGCTGCTTCGATCAGCGCATCAAGGCACGTCAACGCTCCCTCCAAAACTTCACGTAGAGGACATCGTCGTGGTTCAAGATGACAACGTGGCCCCACTGAGCTGCAAGATCGGCCGTCTGGTCCCGTCATTTCCGGGAAGAGATGTCGTCCAGCGCTACCACGAGATTCTCCTACCTAATGGACAGCGAATCCGACGCGCCATTCAGCGGCTCTACCTTTTGGAGTCAACCGCGGCCGCGGCGATTGCGGGAGAAAGCGCGTGCACGGTCACTTGGAATAAGAGAAGAAAGAAGCGCGGGGGTTTGTGCGCACGCTCGTGCTTAATCAGAAGAAATAAAAGTTCAAGGCGTTCCGAACGGTAGCGCGGCGTTGGGTCTTCCCGAGTCAACACGTAGAGAGGTGGACTGCGGGATCGAGATGCACCCTCAAGTACTTGTGAGACGACAGTTGGCGTGGACATATATTTCAGCAGTAGAGCTGCAAATAGTACAGCTGCAAAAACGTTTAGTGTTAACCCCTTTGGGCAGCGTTTTGAGGGTTTTGTATCGGCGTCGGCGTTATGAGTGAACGAACAAAAACTAAGAAAATGGCGAGGAAGGTTTGGCGAACGTACGACGGAGAGAACAGTGTGCTGACGCTCCATGAGACGCTCCTGCTTTGTGACGCATGACGAAAGTTTCAGGGGAGGCAGGGGGACATTGTGGGAGGTGACGACAAGCTGCGAGGTAATGGCTTAGCATGGCGCGCCGTTTCTTGTTTGGGTGATCACGTGGTCTCTTCCTAAAACTAAAAAGCTCGGAGCCGTGAGCAAGGAAACTGGATATCGCGCTGCGCACAAATTTCGCATTTAAAAGTGGAGTACGTGTCAGTCATTTTGTGATCAGCGTACCAAGGGCTTCTTTTTATGTCCGGGCAAGATGACTGAGGTGTTCAGGGGAGTTTTGTTTGTAATGTGAGGGTTTTGTGTGAAAGTACTTATTACGGTTAGCAAGCATCGTGTAACACGATTCGTAATTTTACTGCTTCGCCTGGTCCGGCCACAACATATTGACCATTGTTAGTGGTTAGTGTGGTCCTAATTCGAGCGATATCTATCAGAACAGTGTTTATCGACGGGGTCAATAGTAAAGTTACGCATTCGAGAGAAGGGGTTTAATCGGTATCGATGTTATCTCTATGTCGACTAAAACTGCAGGTAAAGCAAACGTGATATGATCAGTCACACCGAAGTAACAAAGGGACAGGTAAAATTTCTCGCGAAATCAAAGGTTTGAGTAGAGAAAAACACCGCGATTGAGATTTCGCCAATATAACTACGCATCCTGCAAGGGTATATAATATTCTCTTCAAACACAGCATAATCAACATGGTCGGTAGAGTGCTGCATTCCATTTGTATCTTATCTGGCGCCTGTTTATACGGTGGTGGCGACTTTCCTCTGCAGGAGCTTTGTCAATACTGGTACGTGACGAGTACTCCGAGGACGTGTTTTGCAGGCTTGAGGTGTACCACTTTTTTATTTTGTTTATTTTAAAACCAGTGCAAACTGATAGGAATCATTCACGCTGGCTAAGAGATTTCAAATAGTTGATTGATGATTGATTGATTGTGGGGTTTAACGCGCCGACGCAACGCAGGCGATGAGGCGCGCCGTAGTGGAGGGCTCCGGATTAATTTTGACCACCTGGGGATCTTTATCGTGCGCCGAAATCTCGTACACACGGGCGTTTTTGCTTTTCGCCTCCATCAGAAAAGCGGCCGCCGCAGCCGGGAATCGAACCCGCGACCTCGTGCTCAGCAGCGCAATGCCTTAGCCACTGAGCCACCGCGGCGGGTGATTTCAAATAGTTACTCAATAAAGAGTTGGGGGAGTTTCTGCACAATTGCAAACGTAAAAGCGAGTGTAGGCTTTCTTCGCAGTTCGCTGGAGTAACCGTCAACTTCCACATTCCTTGTTTCTACATGTTTAGGTATTTTATTTGCCTTTTTCACAAGCCTAAAAAACATTTACCGTCAGTGTTCCAGTGTAGCCGATGCTATTTTCTTCTGTATAACACTATTGCTAAAAGTCAAGCTGCTGTATTGAAAATACTGTGGTAATAAAAAGAAAGCTATATACCTTCGTATACAAAGACAAGAAACGGGTAGCTACTCGAAGAATCAGCCAAATGTAGCGGCAGCGTCACCTTTTTTGAAAGCCAAAAGAGCGCCTGGAGAAGCTACACACAGAAAGTATCTAATCATCAGCGCATTGGTAAAGAAACAGTGCCCAGGTGAGGAAAGGATGAAGATAGATACAAGACCACAAAAATACTAAGAAGCTTTATTGAGCTTTCGTGTCTACGGTGCCTAATGCGTAAAGTAGCGTTTGAGGTTTTGCTTCCAATGCAATGGTGCCTCCTCTCAAAGGGCTCTCCTAGCGCAAACAGTGAATTTCGGCTCAGCGAAATTAGTTCAACTGCGTTCAAGTACGACTAAAGTATTGCAGATTTATTCACGTGAACAACGTTGTTCCACTTTACCTTTGCCAATTTGCGTTTGGCCCAAATACATTTATGGCTGAGTAAAATTTTTGCAATCATGTTTCGGTAGCGTTTCTTTCATTCATTCTTAAGAAGTCCGATTTATGATTTTTATACAATAATTAGGCGGACGCCGTTTTAATGCATTAACTCATATCGGAGGGGTGATTCGAATATGTGACATAAGTTCTGCGAGTGTATGTGCATCACGTCTTTTCCTGTAAGCGGGAATTCGTTTTCGGCCTCAAAATGGTTTGAAATCGCTCGAACCTCTTTCGTGTGTTAGTTATACTTTTGAATGACTATATTAGGTTTGGACGTTAATTTTGCATTTCTATGATATTTCTATAATGCTTTTGTCCATTTTTGCTTCTTGGTGAAAATGAAAACTGCAGTGCCATGCACAATTTCGCACTGGTGTGTATTATCCAGCACCCATAAGGTCCTCACATCAGACACAAGTCCGTAGTAGGGCTGAGTTTGAGGATGGGGAAACAATGGCGCTCAGAAAGACAGAACCAATAGAAGAAAGACACACCAAGCAGCTCAAACAGACTGAGTCCATTTTCACTTGCACACATTTTATTATTATGTACACATAAGGGAACCGAAAAAAAATAAAAAATACAGGAAAGGTAAGACAAATACAATAAAAAATTTGCCGTCATACGCGTGCCGAATCAAAAAGGTCACTCACATCAAGGAATAGGGTTTCTTGCCCAAGAATGATATTGAAGTAACACTGATGCATACATCTTCCGCAGGCAAAATTCGAGGGTTTCTTTTTTTTCTCGCATGAGCATGTTACGGCTCCACTCAAGCACCTTAATTTTTTTTAAAATAGAGAACACATATATTCGAGGAACTGATATAAATAAATGTGCAGTGTGATGTGCCTTCTTTCTGTTCATACTGTAATGTTATCGCAATATTTCGCCATATTGTCAACCCTACTACCCCGTCAGCTTTCTTTTACAAATTCGAAAAAAATATTTTCACAGGCAGAACTCAGCTTTGTGAAGCGGCTCCATTTATTTAGATTGACCTGATTGGAGTAATTAGGTTATAGAGCCTCTTGTGCTATCTTCCCCATGTGAACACAAAAGGCTTTAAGCTTAAAAACCTGTTTCTGTTCTTTTAGGACAACTCCATCATTACCTCAGCGGCTTTATAGCGCCTGAGCATGCAGGTATCATGATGCTGGATATTTATGCCCTCTGCTATAACAGTTACTCTCTTACCTGTGCGGGCCAAACAGGTTGAATTTTGCGTCCTATTGTGGGGTTTAACCGGCCCGGCCAATAGCTTGGTTACTTTAACAAAGGTGGGAGACAACTTTCTGCTTTGTCTAGATGCACTCACCGCCTAGAGAACTGTTCAGGCTCAAGGTTTATCGTCACTCCTGTTGCTATTCTTCCTGCTTAAGCCTTAAGAAGTCTTGGTTGTGAGTCAAAGTTGGGTGTTTTCTGCGAGATTCCTAGCCTCGTTGTCGCTTCCACCGTCCAAAAAAAGAAAAATTCAAACCGTTTTGTAAAGTGTCAATGCTATCACCAGCAAGCATAGCCCTGATTGTTGCTCCGCAAAGGCTCTGTCATGTCGAAGCAGCTGCCTGCCATTGACGTGTACTATCACTTGGTTTCACCTTTCTAGCGTGATATTGACTGCGCGTATTTATTATTCGACAGACATGTCCGGATCCGCAGTAGGGACAAGTATCTGCCTTTCTGCCAGGCCAGATAACCTAGCACCTGAGATCCCAAAAACCTTGGGGCCCCTTTATTGATTGTTCATGGGTTTGTCATAAAAGTTCCAGTGCGGCACGCAGATCAGGTTTTGGGGATTACCACATTGAACAGGTCAGTTGCCTCATCAACTGTGACCAGATACGTCTCACAACTTCACCATCCAGCAGAAATGAGACACATGAGCGCTCGCGACGCACACTATCTCAAGCCACCACCTCACCGTCCCAGCTACAGTACAGGCAGCATCCCGGTGCACACCCACAGCAGTAGGAGTTCCGTTTGGGGTATTGTAATAAATAAAAAGATTGGTCTCTGAAGGACTCCTGCCAACACGGCGACAAAGAGGGTCATAGTTTTGGGCAGCTAGTATAGCTTTCCGGCTGAAAAAGACTGCCCACGAACCAGACCTTGCTTCCACATGGTTTAACAACCATGGCCTGCCAACTGTCCCGCCGCTTTCTTGCCGCCCCCAGCGCTCGGCGGGGTGTTGGCGTGATCCTTCTCGACTCTGTGCTCTTTTGGTACACTAGACGGGTAAGTGACCCATTTTACTCCTTCGGGGCGATTTACATGGCGTCACTGGCAGTAGTCACACTGGTCAGTCAATCTCAATGGACAACGAGGCACATACAGTAGGTCAGCTATCATAATGCTTCCCTAAACCCAGGCCTAATCCCAGGTGAAAACCTCAGGCCTTCCCTATCGTCAGGCCTAAATTCAGCGTACCCGACTCCTGATGGCGCTGTGGATTTCTCTACTTTACGTATACCACCAATCTAGTTGGGGCGCGATCCCACCATTTTAGGTCCCAGTGGGGCTGCGTTACCGCGTCGCCTCCCGTAAGCGAAAAGTTGGCTCTTGTGCACAGCAGAAGCATTACGACAAATTACGGCAGCGGGTACAAGTTTCCTATTGCTGGCCAAAGGCAAGTATGCCAAGAAAACCATGTTGAGCGCCGGTTTTGTTGTGCATATAGAGCATAACCCTTGTAGTACACTGCATGACACGACACACTGCCAATAAACACATGGAATCCGAGATAGTTAAGGAAGCTACGAAAATGTAACTGCCGTGTTATTATAGGGACAGTGGAGATGAAGTGACAAAGGAGTATGCTCGGTTTACTGAGCGGACAATTTTTTGGGGGGCTAACGCCCACGTTATAGAGCCACTTGTCAGATGAAAACCGCTGAAGGGCGATCTGGCAAAATTTGCGCGTGAGCGTGTGGCACTCGCGATGTTGAGAGAGCTCAGCATTAAGAGCGAGTTTTTGGGCAGCGCACGTGTGCAGGTGCAAGGTGTTTGACTGTCATGTCCATGATGCATCTCCACGCTGGCTGATTGGCTCACAAATAGGAAAAGACACAACACGTGCGCCCTAAGATGCGTGCCTCTAGCGTGTTCGTGAGGTGATAGGTAGAACCTATCGCAAGTGATTTCACAAACGTGCAACCTAAGGTACGGGCCGTCAGCGGTAAGCGCAGGCGGTATTTTCGGGCACAGCAAAAGTGGGACCAGAAGATGAATAAATTGTGACGTTCCATAAGTGTCCTGAAGTAAATTTCTCCGATCCATCTCCCTTGGAGGGCGCACATTGCTTGTCCTGGTGAGGGAGTGTTTCGATCCTCATCCAAATTGGTTAATGAGGTCAGGTTAGCCTCACTTCACAAGGCAGAGCGCCCTCTATTTCACATAATTTATTATTAGCAAGAGTCGGGAGAGCCGTCAACTCGTGCAAGTGTTCAAATCGTGAGCTCGCCTCTACGAAGTGGCCCCGAGACGAGCGGGTTGTTTTGAGAATTAGGAGGGAAAAAGACGAGCGATACGTAGAAACCAAGCAATCATGTTATGGTAGCGGACGGCAGGATATCTACAATGTGTGAGGTACTGCGTTCGCAAAACACCGTGGTTCACCCCATTCTTATGATACTGAATTTGAGAAATATTCTAGAAAGCTAGAGGTTAGCTTTGAGCTGTATCTCAATATAATGTTAGACCCAAGCGGATGAAATGCTCAATATCGATGACATGTTTTGCTGCTAACCTTCCTGCGTGAGGCAAGGAGGTGTACGCTTGCGGATTAATTATTATCGTCATTGACCAACCGCATTCACATCTACCTTGTGATAGCATTGACCTCGAAAAACGTTTGTCCTGCCACCGCCGAGTTTTTCTGAGACGCATCTCAGTTCTTCACTATCCACAAGATTCTCCACAGCAACAACGACAACGAGTGACCTCCCAACTGCCTTTTCTGGGCAATAGCTCTTGCAGATTTGGGGTAAGGTGGACCAGAAAAGTACAAACGCGTTGTGCTAAATATTTACGTGTTAACGGGACTTAACAGGGGATCAGATTTTAAATTTTTTATACAAAACAAATGTACCAAGCCATATCGTTGCTAGAATTGTTCCCTCAGGTGACTTTTGAAAAAGACTTTTGTGGAGCATAGGTTTAAATATTGAACGTGCAGAAAAATTAGACAGTGCACATATTTGCACAAAAAGTAAAATGGGGAAGAGCAATTGAATGTTTTTGCTGACAACACAATGGGAGATATAAAAACCCGCGTTGAAGACAATGTTTCAGTTAAGATTCGGGCACAGCAGCTAAAATAATTTAATCAACTTATAACATTAGGAATTCTACTTCAAAGTGAGAATTCCTACTATACCAGTGATGGGGAAGGCTGTGTGCACATTGGATATTATCTAACGTGGTCAATGGTTTGATTTTCTTTCAACTGAGTAAATCAAATCTTATGATTGTTGTTCTAACTTTGTCATTTTTTTGTCAAAACTTTGTCAAAAAAAAACGTTCTTGGTATATTGAGGCAGTTTTCGGAGTTCATTCTTCGCTGTTGGTGCAGTTGTGTGTGGTTCCGTGGAGGAAATGGCAACATCTATAAGGGTATGAAAGGTCTATTGTTGTTGGTATAGGATTTAAGTAAGGTTGGCCAAGTACGAGCTAAGTGATTTACAATGGTACTTTGTTCGCAAATTTGCGCTGCCACATAAAAAATTATTGATTGCGTGCAGTGTTTCACGCGAAATTGCGAGCACCGTAGCAGAACAGGGGTTCCCACGTGTGTAGAAACTGATCAAGACAAGGTAAGCAGGATCTTACGTGTCGGACTGTTCAATACGTTCGTACAAATATAGTAGGAATTAAAACCGAAGAGATCGGAAGCAAGAAGCAGCTTTAATTGACTTTTTGACAATAATTTGCAGGTATTCTCTTTTATGAGGGGCGATATGAATTAAGGCACCAGAGTTGTCTTAGTTTGTAAAGGGAGCACATTTATTCGATGGCCTTTATACATTTTAGCCGACATCGCGTGAGGTGCCGTACCCGTTTCTACTACTATCCCTCCTCCGTGAACTTAGGGGCAGGAGCAAACAACCTGACATATTTATGGCTGCGGGGTTAATTTAAAGTGAGGGTAGGAACAAGAATGTTGTCGGAGTGCTGCGAAAGGAATAGGCCACTAGCGATCTAATTCCGCATTCGGGAGAATGAATGTCATCAGAATCATGGTTTACTGAAATGGCCATCAAATCGCAAGTAAAAGATATCTGAGGGCATTATTCAGAAATAATGCACTGAACGACTGAAATATGTTCTTTTCCGGGGCATAAAAAGTGTAATTCGGGCGCTACTTCGCGATAGAGATTTATTGAATAGAAGGAATGCATCATTGGACGCCTGCCTGGAACAATAATATTCGGTGGAAACAAATCTGTGTTATCAACACAGACGTTACGGAAGTGCCCTGAGAGGTTCCAAAGGAGTGCCTGTTTTTCGGAAGTATTCAGTTTCTTACAAAAATTCACTGTAGTTGGTTAACAAGCACTGTGGGAAACAGAACCACGCGTGCTTAGGGTAGAGTCCGCTTCTTCTTCCAAAGGTAGCGTAAGTTAAACGGTAATGCCATTTAGTTGGGGTAGGTTGGATGTAAGGGTACATATAAGTCAATAAAGGTAAGAGTGGGTGATATAATCTTCGATAAACATTAAAAAAGACACTTCCAGAAATTCTTCCTAATGACATGAGCTGTTCCGTAAGGTAACATTACAATACTGGTATTTGGTCTATAGAGTGAACAAATTCGCCAAAAACTATATAAAAATGTTCCAATGGAAACTTCGTAAGGCCCACATTGGCGGCATACCAACGGTTGAAGTAGTTCGAGAGGAAGGCTTCGGATGATGAAGGATCGAGGTTTTCGTGCCGGAAACATTTCTCTGTGGGTAGGCAGAAAACGTGACCGGTGCACGATGTTGCGGGCCTAATGTGGAGTAGGTTGTTTATTCTTAAAGCACTTAAGCCGAAAATACAAAGTCATTCGATGCGGGGTAGTATTGAGTAATGGCAGGCTGCAGTGAGTAAAGGAGTGTTGAGAGTGTCAACGTATTTGTGTATACCAGGCAAGAGATCCGTCTTGAATCAAAGTTATAAAGTAACTGGACGGAGCGCCAGAGATGTCACGTTAACTAACGCATTTCGGAAATTCCTTGGTTACCTTCCTAGGTAACATAAAGTGTTTTAAATGTTATTTTACAATCAGGGATTAATGTTATCAATACGGTATTGCTTACTGTATATTTGTGAAAATTCACCATTGTGTGTTGCCAACCGATGCCGGTGGACTAACTCATGAGTCCAGTCACTCAGACTGTTTTGAATTCAAACTCATATGTGATAGTAGTTTGAGTGAGTGCCAGGCTAGTGTGTCATTGTGAGTTTGAGCTTGATTGAGTTCGAGCCGAGTGAGCCTCAGTGAGTTTCATCCCGACTGAGTTTGAGTACACCTGAGAACAAGTGATTTCTGAGTCAATTCTGAGTTCTTAGTACATTTCGAGTTTCAGTACATTTTTAGTTCCGGGCAAAATTTGTGTTTTGAGTATATTTTGAGTTATCAGTATATTTTGACTTTCAGTATATTTTGAGTTCTTGTACGTACTAAGCTTTCAGTCCATTTTGAATTCTGGGTACATTTTAACTTCTAAGTGAATTTTAAGTTTCAGTGAATTTTGAGTTCGGCGTACATTTTCAGTTTTGAGTACATTTTGAGTTTGGAGACCATTTGGAGTTGTGAATACCTATCAGTAGCCTATGAGGCAGCTGGGGTTGACTGTTCATTTCGATGCTTTGCTTTGGGCTCGCAATTCATGTTATGTGCGGGTATGGCAGCATTCGCGATCCGCATGAGTGGTGTAGGGAGGGGGAATGTCTGATTTTAAGTGCGAATGCACTTCTTAAGCGACCCTGAACCTGCGTCCACCGGCGACGTCCGCGTAGCATACCCACGTGGGGTATTGGCCAGGAATCTCCTCGTCTTCCTTGGCAATGGGGGGGATGGGCGCGCGCTGCCTGGCCGCTGACATGGCACATACCCACGTGGGGGATTGGCCAGGAATCGGGCGTGAGAAGGGCTAATGCACCCGCTTAAAGGAGTACTGACACGAAATTTCAAAGCTGAGACCCGCTCTAGCAATCAACTACAACGACAACACAAATAGGTGTCTGTGAATAAATGCATCTTTCTTTGTTTGTAGTTTGTGTGTGTGTGTGTGATCTCTCTTTCGCGAACATTACCGAACCGCGCAAATTCAACTCGTGCATTCGCACTTTCACATTCTTCCCCTCGGAGAAATGCGGGAAATTTTCAAACGCTTCTTGTTAAACTTTAATCACTATCAGTCTCAGCACCTGCTCACACACCTGCTCTCCCGGCTGGACGTGTGACTAATATTCAACAAGTGAGGTCATAAAAAGGAGCTACGTACCTTTTCCTCTTGTTATATCCTCTAAGAAGGTGGGAGAGGGCGGTGGGAATGCACACGGCGGCTCTTGCTTGCTGGTTGTTCGCCTGCTTCTCTTAACGAATGATAGGCTTTGTTTTAAAAAGGAAGAGATTGGCGCTGGGCGAAGAAATGGCCGGTGGCTGTCCCTTCCACCGTTTCAAATGAGTTGACAACCGAAATGTCTGGCCGACGCCCGTTTATACAGAATAATGAACGCAGTAGGAGGTACATTGAATGAAAACGCAACCTAATGCCGCTAAGGCGTGTAAAGTGTCAAATTCAAGGTCACAAATTACGGAATTGCGCTGGTAAATAAAAAGCCAGGGTTCCCGCAAGGGAACCCTGGTGTGATGCGACGAATCGGGGGCTTGAGTTGGGGTTTCCGTTGGGTTGATTTTCTAAATCGCGTTAAACGTGTTGTGAACGCGTATGATACATTTTCATGACATGCGGGTGTTCCTATACGCCGGACAATTGGCGTAATTGTTGTGTCACAGCACTCACTGAAGGGACCGTCGCTTCCATCACATCTTCATCGGAAGAATCAAGTGAAGCACGAAGTAGTCAAGCACGAAGTAGTCAAAGCAAGGTCACGTTAGTGCGAGAGCGAGCGCTTGACTGAACCTCCGGGGCGCGATACCCGCTTTATATTCACAGCGATTGAAGGAAAGGAGACAACGCAGGAGAGTCGCGCATGCCCGCACTTGCGCACACCGGAGCAGTTGTTAACGCCGCGAAGCGCGCGCCGAAGAAGCGCGCCAGCTGTGGTATACTAATGAGCCGGAATGAGAGTGTTGCACACAGTTGAGGGAGAGAAGAACGGAGGAGGGATGTGGACGGACGCCGCGACGACGACGCAGGAGGGACAAGTCCGAGGGCAAGAGATGCGTCGCATCTAAAATTCTTGGTGTTTACAGTTATCAGGCAGCAAAATAATTCTTAGGTTGGGGTAGTATTCTAGATGATGACGAAAGAACGTGTGGCGAATACATTAAATGTCCAAATGAGGGAAATCACACGGCACAAGTATTCGGTATGTTTTTATCATCACTACGTCATGGTAAGTCATAAGTTGGGTTTAAAATTAAATTCATGATGCTAGTGCCTGTGGTGTATCGAATTAATGGTCTCGATGTGGGGAATCATGAGAGACAAATGCAAATATGTTTTTAGTTATCATGGCATAATCAGGGTGGGTCACAAATTGGGTTAACATTAAAAATTACGCCACTAAGGTGCCCTGGGAATCAAATTGAAGGTAGCAGTGAGATATATCACGTTCGACAGAATGCGGTATGGATATATCATTAGATATTCATGGCTAGTCATTGTTTGGGTTAACATTCAAGTTGCTGGAACTTGTACGTGTTGGGTATCACAATAATGGTCTCAATGAGACGAATCACGTGGGATACAGACAAAAGTGCTTCCCGAATATAGGGATGAGATAGTAATGGCGAGTCTTATATTAGGTTAAAATTCGGAGTGACCCCACTAGGGCGTGTAGGTTATCAAATTATCGGCTGTGATGAGAGGAATCAAGGGGACAAATAAAAAAGGATCTGTGGTTCTAATCTTGAGATAGTCATGGTGAGTGAGAGATTGTGTTCACATTCAAGGTGAGGCCATTAAAAGATGTGGAGAATCAAATTGAAGGTTTCAAAAGGGGAATCACGTGGTAGATATAAATAATTCGTACTTGTTACAGTCATGACAACCATGATTGATGAGATTTAATTAAAATTCCAAATGATGCCGTTAGGGAGTGTGAGGTATCAAACTAAACTTTCTCATTGAGGGACAATTGTGAAAATGCTTCCTGGTTATAGTTAATAGACGGACGTATTGAGTCATGCATCGACCGAGCATTCAATTCAATGTGATGTCACTAGGGCTGGTTGGGAACCAATTTACGGTATCCATGAGGTAAATCTTGTGGAATAAAGAAATGCGTCATCCTTATTATTGTGATATACTCACAGCAAGGCATAATATAGGTTAAAATGGAAAGTCGGGCTGATAGGACGTGTGGGGTATCAAAATATTTTTCTTTGGGATGGAAGGTAGATGGGAAGCCACCATTAAAAATCATGGCACTGAATATAGGCCAGTGAGTAAAAAAAGGTCTTATTCTGCACCACAGAGATACAATTGTGCTCGTGAATTGTTGGCACGCCATCTTGAGAGCGTGGCTGTGCAGGCACATTGCAGAATTCAACATCTGTCAACCAGCCTGCATTACCGAGAAACTGCTTAGGAACTATTGGGCTGCTATATTTTGGAGTTCATAAGGTGTCAGGTATTCTATGAATTCCTGGTTTGAATATCCAATGCGTTCATATTCGACTCTATGTGCCCCGTGCAGGCGCAGGGTGCGCCGCTAATGCTGCATACTAAATTCGATACTGATCTATTACCCTCTAATAATTTTCTGCTACGTTAGGTAACAGTAATTCAAATGGCTCCGCTCGACCAAATATGCATGAGCTGCGGAATAAAAATACACGTGTAATAGAAAAAGAAGCATGTGTGTACCACACCACAGATGTGATGTTTCGTCATATTTATCTGTGCCGCGGTTTTATAAACTGTAAGTTAGAAATTGCAGACAAAAAAACAAAAAGAGAAGGCCGAGTGCTCGTGAGCGTTTTTCACGTGGCGCCCGGCGAGCTTCTCCGACACAAGCAGTAGCTTTAGCAATATTAAAAAAACAAAAACTGCAGCGCTGTCGTCAAGCGCTACGCTCGTGTAAAAAAAAACGTCCGGAGTTATGCTAAACATAAACGACTCTCGGGTCGTGAGAGGTAAGCGCGGCCGCACTCTCTAGAAGCCATTATGGATATTTTGATATTTGGGTGCAAGTGTGTCAATACTTCTCGAGAGGACTTGCATATCCCGCAAGCGCTGCTTGGAGTAGATGACGAAGAGCAGGTAAAGTCTACACTGCTGAGGAGGAAGTTTCATCCACCCCTCTACGCGAAGTAGACGACAACCTATTCGATGCATAATATGACGATTGGTATCACAACCACTTAAAAATAAACAATGATTATGAAACTTCACTACCCAGGCGGCACAGAAAGTGTGTCCGAAGACAGGCCCGTCTATGGCCGCTTTCTGGCATGTCCGGCCAGAATTCATGTTCTGGTAGCCACTGATTACACGTTGAAAAGCCAACATTCGGCAACGAGTGCTTCGGTATTTTTCCAGCCGCCCGTGTTCAGCCACACAACGGCAGGTACCCAGCTGCCGCATATTCAGTTTACTTTCCGCTGCTGATGCCCAGAAAGAGAACGGCCGAAATATGGCCTTACGGTATACGGTTTTCCTTCGGGAAGCGGTGTTCACCCGAAGCAGGGCAAGCGACCGGCCACAGATTATTCGTATTCTTGTGGCAGTGGGTATTCGAAAGAAGACTGGCGGGAGTGCGGCTGCCGCGCATTCGCTTTTTCAGCGGTAACCCGCGCGCACGTCCGGTGGCATATTCGTTTTCTTCGTGCAACTGGTGTCACATAACACGCCGGCCTGCGTACGGCCCCAGCATGTACGTTGTTCCTTCGGTTAGCGGTCTTCGGCCGGATTACGGCAAGTGAACGCCGCAGAATATTTGGCAACAAGGGTTTAGCTGCAGATCAGCCGACCTAAACTCTGGGGTTATCCATCGTTACTTCGATGAGCTGTGTACAGACGCACAACGGCACGCGTATGGGCACCAAGAACCCATGCACTGCTCGAAACTTTTGTTTTGAAAAAGCTGTTAGGGAGCCGAGCGATGCAGACACGATTTTAATCCGCTCGATGTTTCCACGCTTTAAATAGAACGAACTTCGTTTGGAACCAGTAATGAGTGGCACTACGTGATTCGGCAGGGTGCAAGGACTCACTGGACATTAACAGTTATCCCTTTAGGCCATCGGAATAACATTTATTCCCACAAGAAGACTGTGCCGCACTGACGGGTGAACTAAGCCGCGCCAGTCGCAGCGCTACCACGCCTCGCCCTGCAGCCTCGTCGACGCACGAGCTCGCCGGTATTCGCCCCTTCGAAAAGTGGAGAGCATTGGAGCCATCGACGTCGCATTGTTGTCCGACTCGAGATGGCCGTGCCTTGCCGAAATTAACTGGCTTACGAGGGCGTCGAGCAAGAGGCCACTACGCAAGAGGTTAACCGGCGCCATATCAAGGACTCCCCACCAAAGAAACGCAAGAGCGCGCAAAAGCGCAAGTTTTGCCAATTCCTCTGACAATATTACAGCGAAAAAACAGTGTTGCAATATTTTGTTCGTAGCTTAGATCGTGCATTTGTAGGCGCAACTTCGTGCCCTGCAGTACGTTACTTCGTATGATTTTTGACAGCCTTTTTAAAAACAAGTGTTACTTTAAATTGACATAGCAACAGAGCCTTGTCAAGGACACATCCTCGATTTTAGTTTAGTGGCGGTGTATTAAGGTGAGCTCAACTACAGTTGGGATACCACACAATTGGGTAAATACAATCTGCATCCTAGTCAACAGGGATTTCGTCAAGGTTTTTTGCTCATGTCAGCTTGTTGAGTTAACGCATGATTTAGCATTAGCAATCGATAAGCGTAGAGTAGTTGACTATTTTTTCTCGAATTTCACAATGTATTCGACGTTGTTTCATGTGAAATTGTTATTAAAGTGCGAAGCTCTAAACTTATTGAATGGGTTACTACATGGATAACCCACTACCTCTTTCTAACACGGCAGTCGTTCGTTCTCAATGGTTGTTCTTCAGGATATGTTCCCGCGGACCCAGGAATTCCCCAGGGTTCTGTTGTGGGCCCTCTTTTATTTCGGGTATATATTAATGATATTACTGTTCGCCTCAAATCTTTCTTCGAAATGTTCGCGAATGACTGTGTAGTTGCAGGACTGTAGAGAATGAACATGATTTTGAATTCCTGAATCATGATTTCATTGTAATAGCATCCTAGTTTGCTGATTCAGATATGTCGTTGAATATAAAACGTTTATTCACGTCCCCTTTCTTGCCAGTTAAATACGTATAGCGTAAAATGCGCTGCTTTAAGAACGGCAAGGAAATATAAATAACTAGGGTTTATTTAACGCGTGGTTTGAGGTGAACCAGGCACATTTACAGCCTAAAAGTTAAGACTGCATGTATTTTGGGTTTTCTGAGGCAAAATTTCGGCGAACCTCTATCTAATTTAAAAGAACAACCATATACGTATTTCACTCCTGTGCGCTTAATGTTAGAGTACGCATTTGTTTGCTGCGATTCGTACACCAAAGAGCTTGTCGATACGCTCGAAAACGTAGAGAATAGGCAGTGCAATTCTTTTTAGGTAATTGGGTTCTTCAACTTAGTGTGAGAGGAAGCAACAGTGAACTTAAAAGGTACGACGTGAAAGATCACAGACGAAACCTCAGGTTGAAAGTTGTTCGTAATATCTATAACTCGAGCACTGGAATCGAAGGGGAGAAGTATACTCAAGCTCCATTCTACATATCCCAATGTGGACCGCAATCTTAAAGCAAATTATTGACTTTCCTTTAAAGGCGATGCCGTGCTTGATTCATATTGTCCTAAATGAATACCAGAGTGCAAATATCTTCCACATATGATTGTATCCAGTATTTTCAATGACAATTTTCGCAGCGATTTGTAGAATTATGTGGTTATTTTGCCTCAAATTTATTGCTTGGTGTTATGTGCCTTTTTGGTGTAATGCAGGCAAAGGTGAAGCACGTACCAAAAAGATAAATAAATAAATAAATAAATAAATAAACTTGCGGAGCCGCAAGTTTGCCTCCGAAGGGTTCAGAGCCTTACGCATTCAAACTCTACCAATGAAATAGTTATTGTTTTATTTGTTGCAGTATGAAAGGTTGGCTTTATGCATACTACCATTGCTATGTTATTAGTTTGAAAAAACATCATGAAGCTCTAGTTTTACGCATTTCCTTGCGTGAACACAGAAGGGGACAACTGCACCCACCAAAACTAGTGCGTCATTCGCAACCCGACTGAAATTTTTTTAACGTGGTATACGACATGAGAGGAAATTATTTTTTTTATATATTAGGTGGTGTGCGCGTAAGTAATGAAAACAATACAAAAAATCGATTGAAAATGACAGTACTTGGTCGATCTCTCATAGGATCAGCCCTGTGAAAGATGAGAAAGCAGATCGAGTGGACAATGTCTTAGCGAAAAAAATGGCCAAAAACTGGACATACGTTTTGTGTGGAGGAAATCATATTGAAGGTTCATAAGCATTTGTGGAGTATCAAAACACTTCTTAAAGGAGCCATGAAGCGAAAACACAAGTTGTGTTCATTAAAAAGATTACTTCGATAGAATCATACTGACACCACTTTTAACGTAAACTTCGCTCAAATAAGCTACATAATTACGAAAAAAGGGAATGGCCATGCGACCCACTAGATCATTTCCCGGAACAGAACCTATGATGTCACATGAGACAGCTCTGCGATTCGCGAAGGGCGGCAAAGCAAACGCAAATTAGTCATTGTTTTTAAGCTTGCTATACGAGTATGTGCGCCTACATTTAGGGCACATCCTTTTCAAAGCCGTAAGAACGGTTGGACAAACAGTGTAAGTTAAGAAAGCACATGTAAACATAGAAGTACCGATGCGTATTGCTGTTGGTACTGCGCGCACTATGCTTGTTTAGCTTCACAGAACTGCGGAGATTTGGGGTCGTTTTAGACGATACTGGCCGACTGATTGACGGTACGGTGTTTTACTTGACCATATTTTTCGATCGAGCACTATGTTTCAGGAAACAATTTTCTCCCAGAACAAAAACAAGTCACAAGTCACGTTAAACAAGGTCAAAAACAAATCAAGGCCACAAAACGCCATGCCACGGTGTGGTGGCGCCATCTAGGTTAAACGTAAACAAACGCTGGAACACCTCGATTCCAACACTGTCATACAGAGTGGAGACACCCTTTGAACGGCCCCGTGCCGGTGCAATTGGTGAACGTGCTCAACGAGACGTTCTTTTTGTTTCCCACGCGACTCAGCAACGCGTCACAGATAAGATGATTCAAACTTCGCCAGTTATCGCGTTGCGGCGATAATTGTAGCGTGGTTTTGAAACAATGACTTGCTTCGGTAGTGAGCGAGCGACCCAAAATGGCGGCACCAGCTTATACGTGTCTCGACCCTGCAGGGTGGACGAGTAAATCAAGGGACCCTAGGCTGCAGAGTTGCCTGTGATGTCACTGCGGACCACAAAAACACTCCATTTAGCGAAAAAATCAAACTTTTAACCTAAATTTATTATTTTTCAGTCAACAATGCGTCGTTGGCATTCGGGAAAGTGCTGGGGCACTATAAAACACGAAATCTTTCGAATAACACAAACTTGTACTTTGTCTTCATGGCTCCTCTAAAGGCATTCGCGGCGCGTTTATATACAGCTAAACGGATCAAGCAACTGTTTAAAAATAGTTGATTAAGTCAGAACATGGAAGTGTTCAGAAAGACTGTGCTAAACAAATTTGGGTAAAAGCGGCCCTTTCATCCTTGTGAAATTAAACCCTTTTGAGGTATGCGCCTTCCGCCTACCCACCCCCATTCCCCGTTTATTACAGGTAAGCCGCCCGTAGAAGATATCACGAGCTGGGCAATACAACTATTCCAGCTGTGCAAAGAAATGAATATTTTCTTCATCCGACAGTAAAGGGGGCACAGCAATTTTAAGAACGACACTTTTTGAGCACTGTTTAAAAAATGAATTTTGCTGTCAGGTGACGCCGATTTTGAGGTAGTCTGCGCTGAAGGCTGGACGGCTGGTGGCAGCGCGCGGGCTCACTTCGTTGTGGATGCAGTGGACCCTTAATGGTGGTTTTTTGCTGCTGCACAGCGCGACTGAGTCATCTGCTTGCGCTGCGTACACCGGCCTCAGTACAGTTTAGTACTGTGGCTGCATTCCAATGCCCGTTGCTTGGCCGAATATTCGGCAGCCTTAGTCCGGCTGGAGTCAGACGACCGTATCTCGGCTGTCCTCCGGTGGCCGTACTTCTGCCGCACATGGGTGGCTTTGGAATGGTCAGAGCCCTACGGCTTCAATCTGGCCGTAGGAACGTAAGCCGGTCGACTGGGCGACGGACACAGGCCGTTGCATAGAAATGGGATTACGGCCGTATACGGCCAAAAGGCCCGCATTTGGACACGGGCCGAACACGTCTGCCGGAATAAGGCTGGACAGAAAATCCCTCGCCAAAGTAAACCGGCTTGAGTTAGGCCGAAGAGTCTTGTGCTGCCTGTGTATGTGTCCCGCAATCATAGCAACATGCAAAAGCTTCGCCATTCAAGACTTGCGCGTGAGTGCAAGCTTGTCAGAATTTTTTAAATTCAGTTTTCGTCGTACCCTAGGCAGGCTCCTCTTGTACTCTCTACAAATGAGAACCACCCAAATGTGAATCCCTATATCTGGATTGAGATAGCTGTTTAGAAGCACACACCACACATTGCGCCCCGAAGCGGAGCATATCGCAAGCTCGGAACCTATGAAAGCTACAGATGCTATTTCCCGGAACAGCTGCCGTTTGCTTACCGGCGCTTGTGTATATCAAAATTAAGACTACACATCTGAAATAGGTATATACCATTGAAATTTCACGTTTTAACGTGCCTAAGCAGCATTGGACAATCAGGCGCACCGTTGAGGAAGGATATGGATAAATTTGGCTACATGGGAGTCGCTAACGGTCAGTGATATCTCGACGCACGGGAGTTTTCGCTTGTTGCCTCCTTGAGAAAAGCAGCCATGCACCGCACCTGTGATGAAATCCGCCTCATTGGGCTCCGCAACACACCGCATTAGGCTGTGCACCAACGCGCCTGAAAACCAACTTTTAGCATTGGTGGTGGTGACCGGTTTTATAAAGTATTTTAAACCCTTAATATCTCCTATACGGACGTCTTTTCAAATTTATTGTATGGCGTTACGAGCGGGCAGAACAAGAACTTTGCTTGTGGAGGAGTACGAGCTTTACTCCACAATGCTACACACGGAAGAGCTTTGGAGGAAGACTTTTGCTTCACAAGCAAAGCGATAATTTTCCCTCTGGCGTGCTGTATGACAGGCACATAACATCACGCGAATGCTTTTCACAGCATGTCTGGACGGGGTGTTTAAAAAGCTTGAGTACGAAAACATAGGGCTAAGCATAAATTAGAATACTTGAGCCATTTGATGTTTGCAGGCGAAATAGTATTGCTAAGTGAGATTGCAGAACACCTGCAGAAATGCTTGCGGGAGGGAAATTAGAAAAGATGGTGATGGCGTTTAAAATATTAATAAATAAATCTAAAAAAATGAGAAGTAACCACTAGGGAAACGTCCTGTTCTGGTTAGGAAACGAAACGCTTGAAGAAGCAAAAGAATCGAAGTACTGCAGGCAGACAGTTAGTGCTGACCCCAACGCGATACAGACAACCGGCACACAATAATTATGGGCGGAGTAGCACTCGGCAAGCACTCCCAATTAATGAAAAGTAACTACCTCTGTCACTCAAAAGAAATATATATAACCACTGCATACCGCTGGATATTATTTCTGGTTGTTTTCTTGCCAAGTTTCAGTCCATACATCATATGAAGCTGAAATTTGCCGCTTTGCTAAACAACTAGAAAGCAACCTTAGGGGGGCTGAACTGGACATGAAACGAATAATGTTGGAAGTAATACTGAGGGACCGGAAACGAGCTAACTGGATCAGAGAAAAAATAGTGTAGAAGATATCACAGTTTGGAAAATAAAAAGAAATGAACGTGGTGTGGCCATTTTGTGAAGCGAAGTGTCAGCCGGTTGACAATTCAAGATATGAGTCTGGAAGGAAGGGAAGGCCAGTAAATCGTTGGGGGAATGAAATAAGCAAATTCTGTGGTAAGCTGTGGATCGGACCAGCACGCGATAGGAGCATTTGGTGGTCAATGGGATATGCCTTGGTCCTGGACTCGACATAAATAAATGGTGGATGATGATGACGGTGATAATGATGATGAAAACAAGAGCTTTTACCAAGGCATTTCAGGCACCAAAACACTATACTCGGACATGAAAAACAGGACAGTCGCATTTCTAAGCTGTTGCCGAGCGCACACTTTGCAGTGTTTATGCGGCCAATTTTAAATCAGCGGAGGGCCTCAGCCATTTCAAATGCTCCAGGCTACGCAGGAAGTATTGGTCAGACTTAGATGAAACAATCATTTGTGATTAGAATTGTAGCAGCCACATCTTTATCACCGCAACCACCCTTCATAATCACCATCCGATGCAGTTGCTGCATAATAGGCCCGTTTCAATTCCGTGCGATACAATGCAACGGGCAATATAACACCACCTTGCCTGGTCGGAAGCTCAAGGGACTACATGATCCGCGGGCCCCTGTTGACTTTGATTTGTATGTGCAATCATAAGTACACAATGCCACACTGCCTTCTCGGCCACCTTTAAAAAACAAAAGGACCGCTCTTATTTTCGTGTTCAACAATTCAAAAATTCGGATTCTGCAAAGCTTAGCGGTGAAGAGGAAACATTCAGATGGCACACAAAATTATCCGATGGTCGATAGAACAAGGGTAATGCACGGTTCTGGGCAGCACCAAAATCTCCTCAAGTGATATTTACCGCACAATATTGCCCTTCCACACTACACTTTAAAACCATTACAACCATAAGTATTGTGTAAAGAACTGCAAGCGAAGCTTCCGTTCAATTATTTTTTTCCAGCGTTGCTTAAGGTCCTGCTGCCCACTTTATTCTTCATAAACACATAAGGCTGTTGGAGCAGAAAGCGCATAAAATTTTCAACCATTGCCAACTATTACAGGTGCACTCATACGCCGATCTTCTTCCGATGTTTTTTCGTACAAGATTTGCAATGAGCAGGAAATTTGAATTCTTTTTGGGCTCTTTTAGAATACTTCATGGCGCTTGTTTTCTGTCGAAATAATTTTTACTTCCTCTTTTATCACAAATAATTCTCATTTACACTAATATACCGAATAAAGTTACAAGCTTTGCCAATAAGGCATTCACGTGCAGATCCTGGACATTGCATGGTTGGTGCTGGTTGGTAGTTGCCAAATATTGTTTTTCCATGAACATTAATAATGAATTGTATATCCATATCCTTACCCAGGTAGATTGCGGCAGTTGTTTATTAGTAATTCGCGTGATATCGCCTCATGAACACGAAGTACAATAGAAATACGAAGTATAAAAACAAGAGTGAGCTTCCTTAAATATCAATTCCTTCCAAACATTCTACTGTCGTCATATACCCGGATCGAAAATGGAGAAGAAACCCAACACCGCCTTTACGTGTGCGAAGCTGCGCGCTTCCTTTCCTTTTAACGTTATTTTGTGCCACAGCTTGTAAATATTTGATGCATTGCATTTAGATATTTTTCATAGTTATGGCAGAAAGAAGTAAAAGACGTCAGAGCAACCTTAAGTACCTAACACAAAATCAATGACACAATCTTCGTCTGCTTGGGGATGCTCTGTGAGTGATGCAGGTGTCGTGAATATTTCAGCCAGTTAATTATTGCTGCAACGAAACCCGCGGATGCTGCAACACCCTTCACCACGTACATTGCTGAACTGCTTCATTGCTCCTCGTGTGAAATTGGGAGGTTGGGGAAGAGAAGTAACACCGAATAAAAAGACACCGAACAATGCGAATTTGTGAAAACGGACTTTCGTTCAGAAAGCGGCAATATATACTACAGGTTACCCCTGCAGCTGATACAAAAAATAAAAAAAGAATTCAAGGTATACAAGCGGGGTAGAGTGAGCAGTGGGTAGCTGCGGATGTTGCCCTTTCCCGATATTTCAGAAAAGTTTCCCCGATCTCCATATCCATCTTGGCTCCGTGGCATTTCACCAGCGTTTTTTCCATCACCACGTGGGCTTTTCTCCAGACATAACGAGATGGAGATTTGCCAAGTCAAGTTTTAGAGAAAGCCTCGTCAAATGCCGCAAGCGCGATTGATTCCTCTCAAGCGCCTGATTAGGGTTCTTGAATGTTGCCGTAACTGAAATCTCAACGCGCCACTAATAAACATTTTGTGTTTGCTTTAGCTACACGTGAATATCCAATCAAAAACAATAATTGTACAGCCCACATGAGATTACCACACAGCTCCGAATTTTTCCTTATGAAGTGGCGGCACATACTGATCTAACGATGCGGTCGTTGCCTTAATGAAAATTGCTAACTCAAACCCTTGCCTTTGACAACACAATTCCTTTTGTGCTACAATTTCAGCATGTGAGATCAATTCGTGCAGTTTATCAACTCCTTTATAGAACTGATCAGCGGGGTGCCCTTTTCATCGGTCCCACATGATTTTATTCATCGAAACCTTTATTTCATACACCACACACACTGGCGGCATTTGTTTGAATTGTAGCCTTATTTATCACTTACCATGACTATCTCACGAGGAGAACGGGGACGCATCTTTTATTTGTACAGGTGATTCCCCTCATCGAGAATTTAAATTTGATCCTTCTTGCCTGGCTGTGGCATCATTTTGCTTTTTAACCCAATCGATGACTCACCATGACTATGCCTAATTATGACCATGGGTAATTTTCATTTGTCTCACGCGATTTCCCTGATTATTACCTTCACTTGGACACCCCACATGCTCCAGTGCCGCTTCACTTTGCACGTCAACCCTATCTATAATAACCATGACTGTATCACAATTATAACCACGAAGCAATTTTTATTTGTCCAACACGAATCTCCTCACAAAGATCTTCAATTTGATATTCCCCACACCCTAGTGTTATCCCAATAAATTTGAGACTATTCTATGACTCACCGTGACTATGTCACGAGTACGATAAGGGTGTATTTTTATTTGTCCAACGTTATTGCCCTAACTGAAAACTTTACTTTGAAACCCCACACTCCTGAAGGTCATTATTAAAAATTCCAACCAATATAATAACTCATCATAAGTAAGTCATGATTATCTCCGCAAAGCGTTTTTTTGTCCCGCGTGAATTTCCTCCTCGAGACGTTCAAATGGGTAGCGCAAATGCCATAGTGGCACACCACTTTGAATTTTTACTCAATCTGTGACTACCCATGACTACCGCGTTACACTGCTGGCGATTTTTTGAAAATGTTTCTATCATTCTATTTTCCAGTTTTTGAAAATTTTATTTGATAAATTATTTTCAATAACACTATTGTAACGAGATCACGTTAAACTTCCGCGATAAAAACATTCTTACGGAAATGCAGGGCGCTACAGAGTCCTTGGCTCGGAGGCGGGAGGGAGTTACTCGGCAAAGAATGCTACCCATTAAAAACAAAGGCATATATTATAAATGCCTCGTGCTTGAGAGACTCTCGGGGACATTTTTCTTAGAAACAATGCGTTTTTTTAGGATGCAGAGCAAGAATGCAGGGGACAGAAACCCTCACTAGCTTCGATGTAAGTGAACTGAGCAGTGAGCACACAATCCCTCGCTCAATATTTTGTTTCTCCCCTGGACCCCAGCACTCCATCCAGTCGCTATCTCTGTCATGAACACGAACACGCAGCATATGTAAAGCGTTTGATATCCAATATATACGTGGAGCCGCTGGCAAGCAGTACTTATCATTATGGCCACCGCGTATAGCTTTAATATTTCTCCAGAAAAATGGTTTCTGTCCTAACATGAGTTAGTGTGCCATGTCGTACCAAATTCAAGAGTTATTCAAGGGCAGCAAACCAATTTGTACCTGTATGATTATTAACGCGCAGAAATTTTAAAACTCTGAATGCTAATAAATTGTGAGCCCATCTGTGAACGACCAAGTTATGAGCACGAGCGTGTTCTGAGCCCATTTGAGTTCGGAACTCATTTTGAGATTGCAGCCAATTTTGAGCTCTTCCGTCAGTTAAGTTTTGAATCCACTTTGTGTTCAGGACACATTTTCTGTTTTTAGTCCAAGTGCGTTTTGAGTACATTTCGAGTTCTGCGTACATTTTGATGTTTGAGTCCAATTAGAGTTTGAGTCTAATTTAGGTTTTAGGTAAATTTTGAGTTTTTATTCAAATTTGAGTTTGAGCCTATTTTTGAGTTTTCAGTCCATTTTGAGTTGTGAGTATATTTTGAGCTTTTCGTCGATTTTGAGCATGAGTACATTCTGAGTTCCTAGTACATTTGGGTTTGAGTACATTTTTAGTTGGAGTACATTTTCAGTTCTGAGTTCCTTTTGTGTTTTCGCCCGAGGGATTTCTGTGTCTTGCGCTAGCTCTGAGTTTCAGTGAGCGCAGGTGTGCGGCTCAGCAATGAATCTAAGTCTCAGTGAGTGGTGATTCTAAAATAAATTTCTAATTGAGTTTGACTGAGCCGCGCCAACTTTGAGGAGTTAGGGCTGCCGAACTCTTTTATGCAAATGTATAACGGTGAGGTTGAGATTTTATTTCCTGGCTTGTTTCTAGGTTATTGGCTTATACACTCTGTGATACCAAAAAGCTGGAGCGTTGCGTTCATCTTAGCACTGATGTAAACAATTGTGTGCTCATCAAATTTTCAGAGGCGATACATGAGAGCGTGGTGGTAGTAAATTTTGAGAAACAATACAAGCAGCAAGAAATCCTTTTTCAGCTCTCATTCCGTTCAATCTCAGCATAAGGATAAGGTACGTAGAATATTTATGGTCGGTGGTGCGGCTAACCATTCAGCGCGAGCCATTGATATAAAGGATAGTGACCCATAAATCGTTAGGCTAGCCTACCTCATCCACAAATACAACATAATAGTGTTATCCACTACAGATTTATTTATATTACCACAGCCTCTTCTAGTGATTGCACAAAACCTTTCACCAACCAGCCAGTTGTCGACAGCAGCAATCAACTAGAGGTAAGTGACTGCCAATCTGTCTTTTCTACTCATTCCCTGTTACTCATTTAGGGAAGTTTGAATAGAGAAGCCCAAACACGCAGTATGAAGCATTTATTTTCTAGATAAATAAGAAGGAAGGTTGTATTCTTAGGTTTACACGGAAAACCAAAAACCTGGTGTGCACTGTTGCCAAAAACGTTTTCTGAGGCAGCAATTTTGAGGCGACCATATATAAGGATGCAGTTACGTAAAGGGAATACCCAGCAAAAAAACAGTGTGCATTCTCGTTAATGGACATAGCATGATATCATAAAAAATGTAAATTGTGTTCAAATGGAAGCCACATGCAGCAGAAAAAATGCTCCGAAAAAGACTTCATAATTGGTGTTTGGCACAATTCCAACAATGATAACTTTCTCATCAAACTCAGCAGGCTTTATTTGTAGTTGACCAAGGTTTTGCATGAAACGGATGGCCAAACCACTATCGTAATTCTATGTCTCGTGAGGTGACTAATTTTCAATTGTTTTCTGAGAATACACTCTATAATTGCATGTTTTTTTGAACTTGTCACATTTATCTCCACCCTGGGGAAGTTGCTGTTGCTTTACCAAAGGCAACTTTGCTCGTTATTCCAAGCGAAGGTATTTTCTCCTAGAGAAAAGGGCCGCTCCAGGGAAACGTAATAAATGTGCTTAGTTTTTCATATGCAATACAAACCCGGGTCTTTAGGAGAAGAGCTGACGGCATTACACCTAAAATATTTTCGCACTAATAAACGAAATATTAAATATTGCATGCAACCTAAAGTTGCAATAGCATCGCCTCATTGAAACCTGCAGCGGGTGTTACGAGTCGGTTAGTAGAATTTTGGTTTGTTAAATCATGTTTCTACTATTATTGCTCGTCCGTGAACGCGAGGGCAGTAGCGAATAACCTGACTTATTTATGGTGGTGGTATTTAATTGGAGTGAGGGTACCAACAAGAATATTGTCGGAGTGCTCCGAAATGAATCGGCCACTAGCGATACAAGTCCGTATGCAGGAGAAATAATGTCATTGGAATCATGGTTTAGTGACATGCCCACCAAATTGCAAGAGAAAGAGATGTGAGAGGATTATTTACGAATAGGCCACCGAACGACTGGTATACTTTCTTTTCCTGGGCACAAAAGGTGCAATTCGGGCACTACATTGCGATAGATAATAAATAAATTCTAGCAATCCATCATGCACACTGCAACAATACTATTGTAAGCAAACAAATCTACGCTATCGCCACGAATGGTACGGGACGTGTCCCGAGTGGTTCCAACGTGAGGCTGCTTTTTGGAAGTATTCAGTGTTTTTACTTTAATTTTTCTCAGTAGTTGGTCGGCAATCACTGTGGGGAACAGAAGCATGCGTGCTTAAGGTAGAGTCTGCTTCTTTTTCCAAAGATAGCATAGGCTCAAATGGGAAGCCATTCAAGTTGGGAGAGCTTAAACGTAGTTGTAGATAATAGTAAAAGTAGGTATGGGTAGGTTATATAACCTTCGATAAGCAATAAAGAAACCACTGGCAAATATTTTGTGTTATGACGTAAACCGTTCCTTGGGGTGAAATTACGATACTGGTATTTGGTCTATACAGTGAACAAATTTGGCAAAAACTATGTAAAAATTTCCAAATACAAAATTGGTGTGGCCCACATTGTCGGTACCGAAATGGGTGAAGTAGTTGGAGAGGAAGCTATAATAATGAACTATCGAGGTTTTCCTGCAGGAACTATTTCCTTGTGGATAGGCACCAAGCATGAGCAGGACCCGAAGCGGCGGGGGTAATGTTGAGTGCTTTTTTTAGTCCGAAAGCACCATAACTTAAAAGCCAAAGTCATTCGAGGCGGGGTAGTTTATGAGTAATGGCAGACTCCAGTAAGTAAACGAGTGGTTAATTGTCGCCATAAATGTTTATACCAGGCAAGAGATCTCTCTTGAATCGCAGTTGTAAATATTTTGAAATTGCGCCTTCGATGTCACTTTACCCGAACCATTTCGGAAATTTTTTGGTGGTCTTCATAGGTAACTTAAAAGGATTTTTGTATTATTGTAAAATTAGTGATCAATGTTATCAATACGGTTTGCTCACTGTATATTTGTTGAAAATTCACTTTTGTGTGTAGCCAACAGATCTCGACAGACTAACTCGTGAGTTCACTCACTCACACTTTAGTGGATTCAAACTCATGTGTGAGTTGGAGTTTCACTTTGCGCGAGGCTAGTGTGTCATCCCGAGTTTGAGTATAGTCAGCCACAGGGAGTTTAAACCTGACTGAGTTTCAGTACGCCTGAGACCATTTGGGGCCCGCTCGGAGTACGCAGTACATTTTGAGTTAAGAGTATATTTGGAGTTTTTAGTATATTTTGAGCGTGAGTACGTTTTGATTCCTAGGTACATTTTGGGTTTGAGTACATTTTGAGTTTTAGTAGATTTTCAGTTCTGAGTTCCTTTTTAAGTTTTCGTTTTAGTGATTTCTGAGTTTTGTGCTGACTTTGAGTTTGAGTTAGCAGAGATTTGTGGCTCAGCAATGAGTCTGAGTTTCAGTGAGTGGTGATTCTAAAATAAATTTATAATTTGGTTTGAGTGAGCCCTTTCGGCTGACAATAACTGCTCATTTTAAAAAGCTCTATTACTGCACTCATTTCTCGTAACCTTGCGAAACTTGCCATCAGCGTCACTACTAAGCCCAACCCATTTCCTCTTAGGGCTCGCATTAAAAAGATGTAATTACTTGTTCGTTACAAAAGAAAATGTTCGCAGATTATGATAGTCGCGAAATATAGACTAAGCCACCAGATAAGCTGCAAGGAGGTGCTCATTCCGTTCTCCTTCCCTAAGCATTAGCATCGACATCACCAACATTATTAGGCAGCTTCAGTTTTTTTTCCTTTGAACTGAACTCTACGAGTTATGGCCGTGCTGTGTGTGCAAAAAAAAATTTTGGCCTGACAAACCTACTTTACAAATAACAGTCAGGGCGCGAGCTTTTCTTCGCTGACTGAAGTTCCCAATTTTGTTCGAGTTTTGCTTGGCGCGACTGTAGGTTTATGTTTTGTTTAAAGTTACAAGCTGAAGAAAATGTTTTTGACACTTCCTTTTCGCTAGAGTTCTGACAACATTCTTTCGAAGTGAATATATCGGAATATAGTTTTAGGTGGCATTGCGGCCGCTATAACAATAAGTTTATTATTCTTCGCTTATGTGTTGTCCAGGAACATTTGTATTATGTATAAGGACATTATGTTAGGCAAACTGAAGGGGTTATTTACTCTCGCAATTTTCAGAGACTCGTCCACTTTTATACAAATTATAAAATGGTGAGGTTGAGTTTTTATATTCCTGGATTGTTTCTAGGTGATTGGCTTATACACCTGTGATACAAAAAAACCAAAGCATTGCGTTCAGCTTAGCACTGATTTATAGGATTGTGTGCTCATCAAATATCAAAAAAGGTGATACATAAGAGCTTGGTGGTAGGAAATTTTGGCAAACACATAAGCAGGAAGAACTCCGTTTTCAGCTCTCATTCCATGCAATCTCAGCATAGTAATCGGTATGTAGAATATTTATGGTCGGTGGTGCTGCTAAACCATTCAGCGCGAGCCATATATATTTAGCATCGTGACCCATGAATCGTTATGCTGGCCTACCTCATCCACAAAAATTCTGCATAATAGTGTTATCCACTACACATTTATATACTAGCGCTGTCTCTTCTAGGGTTGCCACAAAAATTTTCAGTAACCAGCCAGTTGTCGGGAGCAGCGATCAACTAGAGGTAAGTCACTGCCACCCTGTCTTTTCTACAAGTTCTCTGTTATTCACTTAGGAAAGTTTGAACAAAGAAGCCAAAAGACGCATCGTGCACACATTTCTTTCGTTGATAACAAAGAAGGAAAGTCGTATTTTTAAATTTCCACCGAAAAACAAAAAACTGGAGCGCACTTTTGCCAAACACATTTTTCGGGGTAGCAATGTGGAAGCGACCATATATAAGGATGCAGTTTTATAAAGCAAGTATCCACCAAATAACGTGTTAATTCAGGTTAATGAACAAAGCATGATACCATAGAAAAATGTAAATTGTGTTTAATTGGAAGCTACATGCGCTAAAAAAATGCTCAGAAAAAGCCTTTATATTTGGTTATTTGCACAATTGCAACAATGATAACTTTCTCCTAAAACTCAGCAGGCTTATTGTGTAGTTTACGAAGGTTTTGCATGGCAGGGATGGCAAAACCACTATCGTCATTCTATGTCTCCGGAGGTGACTAATTTTCAATTGTTTTCTCAGAATAAATACTGCATTTGCATGGTTTTCTGAACTTGTCACCTGTCTTTGGACGCTTGGGAAAGTTGCTGTTGTAATAACGAAGGCAACTTGGCTCGTTATTCCCAGCGAAGGTATTTTCTGCTAGAGAAAATGGCCGCTCCAGGGAAACGTAAATAAATGTTCTTAGCTTTTTGTATGCAATACAAACGCGTGTCTTTATGAGAAGAGCTAACGGAATTACAACTGATATATGTTCGCATTACTAAAAGAAGCATTAGGTATTGCATGCCAGCTCAAGTTGCACAGGGACCTCATCATTGAAAGCTGCAGCGGGTGTTACGAGTCGGTTTATTGAAATATTTTGTACCAATAGCACACGAAGATAAAGCGAAGAGAGACTCGCAAAAATGCTCCAGCTGCCCAAATGTTTAGTGTGTACACGATTGGCCATAGTTAGAGTGGTTTATTTTCACCGTCAGAATTGTATAGGATTTCATTAAGGTTGGCCAGGTACGATCTGAATGATTTACAGCGGTACTTTGTTTGCAAATTAGAGCTGCCACATGAAAAAACTAATGGAGTGCAGTGTTCCGCGCGAAACTGACCGCACGGAATCAGAACAGGGGTTCTCAAGTCAGTGGAAATCTGATCCAGGCAAGGAAGCTGGCTCTTGACTGTTGAATTGTTTAATAAATTCGTACAAAAATCATAAATAAAAGCCAAGAGTTCGGAAACACCAAGCAGCTCTAATGGAGTTCTTCACAAGCATAAGCACGTTATTCACTTTTTGGAGTGTGATATGAATTAGGGTACCAGAGTTTTCTTCATTTGTAAGAGGAGGACATTTATTCAATGACTTTTATTTTAGCCAGCATCGCGTCACGTGGTGTACATGTTTCTACTATTATTCCTACTCTGTGAACATGGGGTGCCGGAGCGAATAACCTGACTTATTTATATAGGTGGGATTTAATTAGAGTGGGGGTAGGAACAAGAATGTTGTCGAAGTGCTCCGAAATTATTAGGCCAATAACGATACAAGTACGCATTTAGGGAAAATAATGTCATTGGAAGCAAGGTTTTTTGACATGCCCACGAAATCGCGAGTGAAACATATGTGAGACAATTATTCACTAATAGGGCACCGAACGACTGGTATATGGTATTTTCCAGGGCATAAAAGGTGGAATTCGGGAAATACATCGCGAAAGAGATTTATTGAATAGTAAGAATCCATCATACACACTGCAACAAAACTATTGTGTGCAAACAAATCTGCGTTATATCCACCGATGGTTCGGGAAGTGTCCCGAGTTGTTTCAACGTGAGGCTGTTTTTTTGAAGCATTCAGTGCGTTTTACTTGAATTATTCGCTGTAATTAGTCAGCAAGCAGTGTAGGGAACAGAAGAATGCCTTCTTAAGGAGGAGTCCGCTTCTTCTGCCAAAGATATCATAAGTTCAATGGCGAAGCAATTCAAGTATAGAGAGGTTCGACGTAGTTGTAGATAAAAGTGAAGTCAGGTATGGGCAGGTGATATCATCTTCGATAATCAATAAAGAAAGCCACTGGCACAAAATACATCTTATAACGTGAGCAGTTCCATGGGGTAAAATTACGATACTTGTATTTTGTCTAATAAGTGAACTAATTCAACAAGAACGATGTTAAAATCTGCAAATACCAACTTGGTGTGGCCCACATTGTGGGTACCTAAATGGGTGAAGAATTTCGAGAGGAAGGCTATTAATGATGAAGCATCATGGTTTTCCTGTACGAAATATTTCCCTGTGATTGGGCAGCAAGCATGATCAGGACGCGGAGCTGCTGTCCTAATGAGAAGTATATATTTTACCCCCGAAAGCACCATATCCTAAAAGCCAGTCATTCGAGGCGGGTTACTTTATGAGTAATGGCAGGCTGCAGTTAGTAAAAGATTGCTTAGAGTGTCTGCCTAATTCTAGGCAAGGGATCTGTGTTGAAGCGCTTTTATAAAATATTTGGAAAGCACGTCTTAGATGTCAGTTCAACCAACCAATTTGTGAAATTCTTTGGTGGTCTTCATAGGTAACATGAAACGATTTTGGTAATACTGTGGAATTAGTGATCAATGTTATCAATACGGTATTGCTCACTGTATATTTGCTGAAAATTCACTTTTGTGTGTTGCCAACAGATCACGACAGACTAACTTATGAGTTCACTCACTCAGACTCTTTGGATTCAAACTCATGTGTGAGTTGTAGTTGGACTGAGCCCGAGGCTAGTGTGTCATCCTAAGTTTGAGCACAGTGAGCCCGAGTGAGTTTGATCTTGACTGAGTTTGAGTACGCCTGAGACAAATCGGAGCCCGTTCTGAGTTCTTAGTACATTTTGAATTGAAGTATATTTTGAGTTTTAGTCGATTTTGAGCGTCAGTACGTTCTGATTTCTGAGTACGTTTTGGGTTTGGGTACATTTTGAGTTTCTGTTGATTTTCAGTTCTGAGCTCCTTTTAAGTTTTCGCCAGCGGGATTTCTAAGTTTCGTACTGACTTTGAGTTTCAATTAGCATAGATATGTTGCTGAGCAATGAGTCTGAGTTTGAGTGAGTGTTGATTCTAAAATAAATTTGTACTTGGGTTTGAGTGAGCCGTGGCAATTTTCCCGAGATTTGGCTGCCAATAACTGCTCATTTTAAAACGCTCTATTACTTCACCTAATTGTCGTAATATTACGAAACGTTTCGTCAGCTTCACGACCCAGCCCAACCCATTTCCTGGTAGGGCTACGCATTGAGAAAATGTAATTACTCGTTCGTTACAAAAGAAAATCTTTGCAGATAAACATAGGCGAGAAATATAGACCAGGCCACCAGATACGCTGCAATGATCTGCTCATTCCGTTCTCCTTCCCTAAGCCTTAGCGTCGACATCGCCAAAATTATTATGCAGCGTCAGTGGTTTTCCCCATTTGAACTGAACCATGCGAGTTGTGGCCGTGCTGTGCGTGCGAGAGAAAGAATTTGGCAACGCAAACCTACTTTAAAAGTTCAATCAGGGCGCCAGCTTTTCGTGGCTGACAGAAGTGCCCACTTTCGTTAGATTTTCGTTTTGCAGGACTCTATAGGTCTGTTTTTTTAAAAGCTACCAGCTGGAGTAACGTTTTTACACTTGTGTTTCGCTACAGTTCTGGGAACATTCTTTTGAAGTCAATGTCAAGGAATACAGTTTTAGGTGGCATTGTCGGTGCTATATAATTAGTTTTTTTCTGGCCTGATGTGTAGTCCAATAACAATAAATTACGTATAATTAAAATTATTTTTAGCTAGCTGAAGGCGTTATTTACTCTCGCAATTTTCCGAGAGTCATACGACTTTTTACAAATGTACAACAGTGAAGTTAAGTTTTTATTTCCTAGCTTGTTTCTAGGTAATTGGCTTATACACTCTGTGATACCAAAAATCCAGAGCGTTGCGTTCAGCATTGCACTGATGTAAACAATTGTGTGCTCACCAAATTTTCAGAGGTAATACATGAGAGCGTGGTGGTAGTAAATTTCGGGAAACAATATAAGCAGCAAGAAGTTCGTTTTCAGCACTCATTCCATTCAATCTCAGCATAAGCTTAGTTCTGTAGAATATTTATGGTCCGTGGTGCTGCTAACCATTCAGGCGAGCCATTGATATTTAGGATCATGATCCATGAATCGTTAGGCTGGCCTACCTCATCCACATATACTGCATAATAGTGTTATCCACTACAGATTTATTTATACTACCGCTGCCTCTTCCAGGGTCGCCACAAAATTTTCCCCAACCAGACAGTTGTCGACAGCAGCAATCAACTAGAGGTAAGTCACTGCCAACCTGTCTTTTCTAGTCGTTCCCTTTTGTTCACTTGGGGAAGTTTGAACAGGGAAGCCAAAAGACGCAATATGCAGCATTTCGGTTCTTGATAAATAAGGACGAAAGTCGTATTCTTTACTTTCCACGGAAAGCCAGAAACCTGGTGCGCACTGTTGCCAAAAACGTTTTCCCAGGTAGCAATTTTGAAGCGACCATATATAAGGATGCAGTTACATAAATGGAATACCCACCAAGAAAACTGTTAATTCAGTTATTGAAAATAGCATGATATCATAGAAAAATAAAATTGTGTTAAAATGGACGCCACATGCACAAAAAATGCTAAAAAAAGCCTTTATATTTGCTTAACAATTCCAACAATGATATTTTTCTCTTCAAACTGAGCAGGCTTTTTGTGTAATACCGAGGTTTTGCTTGGGACGGATGGCCAAACCACTATCGTTATTCTATGTCTCCTGAGGAGACTAATTTTCAATTGTTTTCTCAAAATAAATACTATACTTGCATGGTTTTCTGAACTTGTCACATTTCTCTCGACGCTGGGGAAAGTTTTTTTTGCATTAAAAAAGGCAAGTTTGCTCGTCATTCCCAGCGAAGGTATTTGCTGCTAGAGAAATGGGCCGCTGCAGGGAAAAGTAAAAAAACGTCCTTAGTTTTTTTATGCAATACAAACCAGGTATTTAGGAGACGAGCTGACGGCATTACAACTAAAATATTTTCGCATTACTAAAAGAAACATTAGGTATTGCATGCAGGATAAAGTTGCACTGGGATCTCCTTATTGAAACCTGCGGCGGGTGTTACGAGTCCGTTTGTGGAATTTCGGTTTGTTGAATAATGTTTCCACTATTATTCCTCGTCCATGAAAGTGTGGGCAGGAGCGAACAACCAGACCTATTTTTGGTGGTGGTTTTTAATTAGAGTGAAGGTAGGAACAAGAATGTTGTCGGAGTGCTCCGAAATGAATAGGCCACTAGCGATACAAGTCCGCATTAGAGAGAAATAATGTAATTAGAATCCAGGCTTAGTGAAATTCCCACCAAATCGCAAGTGAAAATTATGTGAGGGGATAGCCGGCGCTATATCAATGAGTTTATTATTCTGGGCTTATGTGTAGTCCAGTTAAGTTTGTAATACGTATAATTACATTATTTTAGGCAAACTGAAGCTGTTATTTACTCTCAAAATTTTAACAGACTCATATGCTTTTAAACAAAGTTTTATACGCTGAGGTTGAGTTTTTATATTCCTGGCTTGTTCCTAGGTGATTGGATTATACACCTGTGATAGAAAAAAATCCGGAGCATTGTGTTCAGCTTAGCACTCATGTATAGGATTGTGGGCTCATCAAATGTTCAGAGGTGATTCATGAGAGCGTGATGGTAGTAAATTTCGGGAAACAATATGAGCAGCAAGACGGCCGTTTTCTACTCTCATTCTATTTAATCTCCGCCTAAGAATAGGTATTTAGAATATTTATGGTCCGTGGTGCTGCTAACCATTCAGCGCGAGCCATTGATATTTAGGAGCAAGCTCCATGAATCGTTAGGCTGGCCTACCGCATCCACAAATACTGCATAATAGTGTTATCAACTACAGATATATTTATACTACCGCCGCCTCTTGCTGGGTCGCCACAGAATTTTTCCCAAACAGCGAGTTGTCCACAGCAGCAATCAACTACAGGTAGGTCACTGCCAATCTGTCTTTTCTACTCGTTCCCTGTTGTTATCTAGGGGAAGTTTGAACAGAGAAGCCAAAAGGCGCCGTGTGCAGCATTTCTGTTCTAGATAAATAAGAAGGAAGGTTGTATTCTTAACTTTCCACCCCCGCACGGGGCACCTTGAGCAATCTTGGTCACGGTACTGGCGATACCGCGGACCCGGAGCCCCCAAAAAATACGCTGGATCCAACCGTGGCGATGTGTTTATAGGTGGAGGGTTAGAAACCGTGAACGGTGGCCGTCAGAGCACAGTTCAAGCTCCGGCGTATGCGCTTCCTTTCTGTTTACCAGGCAGGGAGATCCGGGACCTGTTTGAGCATCAGGGTAAAGTCAAATAAGAAAGTACCCCGCCCCTGCTTCTACACTATGATATATGGCATTTTCTAAACACCGCCCTGGAAGTGAACGGCCTCCGAAAAGGGGCCACACCGAAGTTTATTTCCGACCTCTTGCAACAACTGTCTTTTCAACAAACGTGAATAAGTAATATCGTTTTCTTGTGATCGAGTCAGGTGACCCAACGAGAGCCGTCGCTTCACTGTCGGTATTCCTAGTCTCAAAATTTCTGCAAAGCACATTAGGTGAAATGTATAAAGCCAAAAAACTCAGGACAGGAGAAATCCTTGTCGAACTCAACACTGAAAAACAATCCCGCACACTTCTTGCCCAAACTCGCATCCATGACCTGGACATCTGTATCACGCCCCACCGGAGCCTGAACAGCTCCCAGGGTGTGATTTTAGAGTCGGATCCCCTTACAGAAACAGATTCCGACCTTCTTGAAAGGTTAAAGGACCAGGGCGTCACAGCCATGCGCCGCATCACAATGCGCAGGGACGATAAGATAATCCCCACCAAGCAAATTATCCTGACTTTCGACAGATCGACACTTCCGCAATTTATAAATGCAGGCTACATCCAATGCTCTATTCGCCCGTACATACCGAACCCGCACCGCTGCTTTAAGTGCCAGCGGTTCGGGCACAGTACAACCTCTTGCCGTGGCAAAGCAACCTGTGCGAAATGCACAGCGCAGGACCACCCCACCGACAATTGCAGTTCTGATAGCCTCACTTGCGCAAACTGCAGGGGCCCAGATGCGGCCTACTCCAGGAAGTGCGAGAAAGTTCTCCTTGAAAAGAAAATAATCAACGTGAAAGAGACAGAGAACATCACCTACACAGAGGCGCGGAAGAGGGTCGCCTCTTTCCCTCTGTGGAGGTACGCCGACGCAGCTCGCTGGTGGGCGGAGCGGCGTCTGGTTTCGGCGGGGACGCAGTACCGCGAGTCGGAATTGGTCCCGCTCCCGCCCCCCTACCACCACTGGGTTGCCTCAGGCAGCCCAACCCGCCTCCGCACCGCTTTCTGAGCAAGCAGCGGCTGGGGGGGAAACCACGTCTGCTGGGAGCAATGCGGCATCCTCCACTTCCGCTCTAGCGTCCCAAACCACAGGGGAGGGCACAGACGAGATGAAGAAGGAGGAACCAGCGGCAGCTCCCACCCTCACCACACCACCTGCGCCATCCCAGGCATTCCTTAAACCCTCGGTCGTTGTGGGTCAGTCAAAGCGCGCCCAAAAGGATGAGCGGTCCAAGGGGCCTGATCAGTCAGGCACTCCGAGGACGTCAGACGACGAAACGGATGTCGGACAGTTCTTGTCTGCGGTGCACCGCAAGGAACGTATCCCGACGCCAAAGCCTCCCGAGAAGCCCAAAAAGACGAGAGTCACAGCCCCGAGAGACGACACATAAACATACACACTCCAGTAGCTCTCACACTAAATAATGGGAAGAGAAAACCTAATTCAATTTAACTGTAGAGTCCTCCTTAAAAATCTTGACGATGTGTACGAAATACTGCACTTCAATCAGCCAAGTGTCATGTGTATACAAGAAACACATTTAAATTCCAAAAATACAAACTTTTTGAATAGTTACCTGGTAATTAGGAAGGACAGGGACGGTGGTGCTACATCTTCTGGTGGTGTGACCATCATTGCTCGAAAGTCCCTGGCGTGTCACACTGTCCAATTACAGACTGTCCTTGAGGCAGTTGCCATTCGTACCATAATCTTCAATAGGCTAATAACACTATGCTCCGTTTACATCACCCCTGATTTCCAGCTCTCGAGCTCGGATTTCGAGGGCCTTGTAGATCAGCTACCTGCACCATTTATCCTTTTAGGCGACCTAAATTCACACAATGTACTCCGGGGCTCTTCTCGCACGGATGCCCGAGGTCGCCTTATAGAAAACTTTTTTACACCCTCACGAGCATGCCTATTCAAAAACAAGCCTACATACCATAATATAGGACACAACACATATTCACACCTCGACTTGGCTATTGGTTCCGCAGTTCTCTTTCCATCTCTTGAGTGGGATGTTGGCACTAACCCATATGGTAGCGACCACTTCCCAACCACAATAACATACATAGGTAAAGGCCCGAACAGTTCACCTTCTCATAACAGGTTCAATGAAGCCAAAGCGAACTGGAGTACATTTAGAGAGACATGCAAACTAAACCACACAACCATTAGACACCTACACGTTGAAGAAGCTTCCCAACTACTCACGGCACACATCCTCGAATACGCCGATAAGTCCATTCCCCACGCCTGTGGTGCCCCGCGCAACCAGCGGAGGCCGTGGTGGAATGATGACTGTAGGCGGGCGCGGGAGGCCCACAACAAGGCGTGGGGTATCGTTCGTCGGTACCCCACGTCGGGAAACCTCCTCTTGTTGAAAAGTGCAAAGACGACGGGAAAATGTGTGCGCCGTGAGGCAAAAGGAGAGAGTTGGCACACCTTCTTGACATCCATTAATTCATACACAGACACACACAAAGTCTAGACACATATACGCAAGCTGAAAGGGCAACAGACACACAGCCTGCCCCTGGTTAGCACAACAGGGGACACACTCGAAGACCAGGCAACACACTTGCACAACACTTTGAACACGAGTCCAGCTCAGCACACTACACAAAAAATTTCATGAAGCGCAAAACGTCTGCGGAGGATAAGTCACTGCGTGATAGCAACAAGTCGCACACTTCTTACAATTCTCTTTGTTCAATTCATGACCTGAAGGCAGCCCTGGCAACATGTAAGCCTTCAGCTCCAGGTGCACACAAAATCACATAGACCATGATACAACACCTACACTCTAACCCTTAAAACACTTCTACATCTATAACATAACATAGGGCTTTCGGGGCACATTCCTCGCTCTTGGAGGGAGGCCATAGTAGTGGCTTTCCTGAAGGAAGCGAATGACCCTTCCTCTCCCGCTAGCTATCGGCCCATCGCCCTTACAAGCTGCCTGTGCAAGCTACTCGAGAAGATGATAAACAGGAGACTTGTGTACTTTCTTGCGTACAACGGTCTTCTCGAGGACTGCCAGGCAGGCTTCAGGGCGGGGCGATCTACAAATGACCAAGTTGTCGCCCTTGAATCATACATAGAGGATGCTTTCATTCACAAACAGTTTTGCACAATGGTGTTTTTTGACCTTGAGAAGGCATATGACACCGCCTGGCGCTACGGCATCCTCAGTGACCTGAAGTCATTTGGTGTCTCAGGGAACATGATGAACATTCTTTTTAGCTATTTGTGCGAAAGAACTTTTCGTGTCAGAGTTCATGGGTTCATGTACAAGAAAACGGCGTTCTTCAAGTTGGAGTTTTAAGCTGCACTTTTTTCATAGTTAAAATTAACTTTCTTGGGAAGGCATTGCCATGTACACTTTCTTATTCCATGTATGTAGACGACGTCCAGGTATCTTTTAAATAATGCAATATGTCCATCTGTGAGCATCAAGTCCACCTCACTGTCAAAAAACTTGCCAGCTGGGCAGGCAAGAATGGGTTTACACTTAATCCAGAAAAAAGAACCTGTGTTGTCTTCTCCAGGAAGCGTCGGATCCGTCCAGACACAGACATTACACTTAATAGCCTTTCGCTTCCTGTGAGGAAGGAACACAAGTTTTTAGGAGTGGTGTTGGATAATTAAACTCACATTCATCTCTCACATTAAGCAATTGAAACATAAATGTCTAACGGCTCTCAACATTCTTAAAATGTTGTCACACCACTCCTATGGAACGGACAAGCAACTCCTCTTACGTATTTTTAAAAGCCTAGTGGGGTCCCGATTGGACTAAGGAAGCGTCATTTATGGGTCTGCCACAAAAATGGCACTAAAAATGCTCGACCCAATGCTGCATCCGCGTCTTCGCCTTGCATGTGGTGCTTTTCGCACTAGCCCAGTCGAGAGCCTCTACGCCGAGTGTGATAAATGGTCCCTATATCACCAGTGGATTTACATGGATTGGTTGTATGCCTCGAAAATCGTGGCCCTGACTAACCACCCTTTTAATTCCACCAATAATAACCCATCCACACAACAACTATTCTTAAATCGTCAATCCTAGTCTTTGCCTTTTTCACTTAGGGTACGAGAGGAAGCCTCTGAGCAAGTTACCCTTTTTAGACATTCACAAGACACCCATCACTGATTTTATACCACCATGGAATCTGCGCCCTGTGCTCTGTGACCTCACTTTTACGCATCTTGATAAGAACAGTGCACCAAGAATTGCGATTCAGCAGCATTTCTTGTATCTGCAGGATAAAAACAGGGCTGAATAGTTTTTTAGTGATGCTTCCAAAACGTTCACTGCGGTGTCTTGTGCTGCTCATGAACCCAATGTCGAAGGAGGTCGAACCATGAATGCAGAGACAAGTATTTTTTCGGCAGAAGCATATGGCACCTTTCTGGCTGTAAATCACATAGTTGAACATAATATTCCTAAATACATCATCTATACAGTTTCGCTGAGGTTCGTCCGTGCATTAACATCCGGAAAGTCATCGAAAAACCATGTAGTTAACCTTGTCTTCAAATCAATTATGCTGGCGTATTCTTCAAACCTTGAGGTGACTGTGTGTTGGGTGCCAGGCCACTCTGGCATCGGCGGAAATGAACTGGCGGATGAAATGGCCGCCAATGCTGCACTCCGAGAGTAAACATAACAACACTACCTTACACAGACCTCACGCCACCCATAAGACAGCAACTCCGTAAAACTTGGCAAGCAGACTAGAGCGAACAGACAGACAACAAACTACACGTCATAAAACCACACTTGGGGCAATACACTACTGACTCACACAACATGCACATTGAAGTTACCTTAGCTAGGTTACGGATAGGCCATACGCATGTAACGCACTCGCACCTGCTCACGGGATCTCCAAGACCCCTGTGTAGCAGGTTTGGGGAGGGCCTATCCATAGTCCACATACTCATACAATGCAAGGCACTTGACACAACACGACACAAACACTTCAGAGAACTCTACACAACACATATTCCCCTACACCCATCGTTGTTTATGGGTGACGATGCCATGGTTTCTGTAAAACGCATGTTTAAGTATTTGTCAGAGGTTATGTTTTTATACCTCATTTTCTATCACGCATAATCAAATCTGGCCCTATACACCAGCCATCACCATTATCTTTATTGATCTTCCTACGTCTAGTTTACACGTTTTATACCTACCTTTTGTGGTGAAAACTACTTTTCATTAAATGCCTTCTCTGGCGCTCATTGCCCTCGTCGGCCTTGCGCCATTAAACACCAACCATCATCATCAAAAATTAACTTTCCACGGAAAACCAAAATCCTGGTGCACACTGTTGCCAAAAACGTTTTGCGAGGTAGCAATTTTGAGGCGACCATATATAAGGTTGCGGTTACATAAAGGGAATACCCACCAAAAAACAGTGTGAATTCTCGTTAATGAACGTAGCATGATACCATAGAAAAAAGTAAATTGTGTTCAATTGGTAGCCACATGCAGCAGGAAAAATGCTCAGAAAAAGCCGTTATATTTGACTATTGGCACGATTCTAACAATAAGAACTTTCTCTTCAAAGTCAGCAGGCTTTTTGTGTATTTGACCAAGTTTTTACATGCAACGGATGGCCAAACCACTATCATCATTCTATGTCTCCTGAGGAGACTAATTTTCAATGGTTTTCTCACAATAAATGCTATAATTTCAGGGTTTTCTGAACTTGTCAAATTTCTCTCAAATTCGGGGAAAGTTGCTGTTGCATTACCCAAGGCAAGCTTGCTGGTTATTCCAAGCGAAGGTTTGCTGCTAGAGAAAAGGCCGCTGCAAAGAAAAGTAATGTTCTTAGTTTTTTGAGCGTAATACAAACCCTGGTCTTTAAGAGAAGACATGACGACATACAACTAAAATACTTTCGCATTAGTAAAAGAAACATTAGGTATTGCATGCAGCATAAAGTTGAACAGGGATCTCCTAATTGAAACCTGCGGCGGGTGTTACGAGTCCGTTGGTGGAATTTTGGTTTGTTGAGTAATGTTTCCACTATTATTTCTGGTCCGTGAACGTGGAGGCAGGAGCGAACAACTGGACCTATTTTTGGTGGTTGACTGCCCTAAGCGCACGCGGTCGCTTAGGGCAGTCGGCTGGAGATTCGTGAACGTGCTACACGGGGAAGAGTCCTGGGGTGACGCGGTTCAGCGGAAGTTCATCGGTAGGCCCGAGACGGAGCGGTCCATGCGTCGGATCAGCGCTCCAGTTCGCCCGTCGCCGCGGGTCCTACGAGGCTACGCCCGATGAGCTTCTGCACCCTGGAGCCCCGAAACACATAAGTGCGGCTGCCGAGGTCGGCTGTACGCAGTCGCGACTTTCCGCCGTTGAACTTCGCGGGTTCTCCTTCCTCGTAGAGCCTTTCTTTCGCCGCGCCTCGCCTTCGTAATTTGTATGTTGCCTCGGATTGAGATAGCTGCCTCCTCCGGGTTTGTTTCTTCCGGCGTCGCTTGTAGTTAACGGGTTGAAAGTTTTTCTGTGGTTTTGTGTCTTGTTTGTAGTAGTGTGTTTTGAGGGTAGCGATGTTGGAGGGCACCTTGCTCGCCATGTACAGCTTGGAGAGCTGCTCGATTTCTTTTATAGTAAGTGCTGTATCGAGGCTCAACCAAGTGTTTGCCTCTAGATTGTTATGCGCGTTGTGTACTTGTTAGTATGTTTTTTTGGTAGTTGCGTTGTCGAGGTTTAAACATGTGTTTGCCTCTAAAGTGTTTCGCGTGTCGCGTGCGGCTGTCTGAGTTAGAATTCCAAGGCCGAAGGTTAAGGCATGGGTCACGTTGGATCGAGTGTTGTCATAGTGGCCACCCTGTGAATTTGGGTTTCTTTTGTTGTTTTACTACGTGGTTAGCGCTGTGTGCTAGTCTCCCGGCGCGTGCGTGCGCTTAGTGTACGGCTGATTAGTGCCTGCACGCACGAGGCCAATGGCAGTGTGAAGGGTTTTTTGTCTTCTTGAGTCGGGGTTGCCCTGTAGTCTTTTGGTTTGTGCAGTAAACCTACATAGTTGAAAACGTAGTCGATCATCTCCGTTGTGAATTTATTCACCCCAGCAATACTCGGCACTCGTGAAAACTCACGGGCCAGCCAACCTGCTAAAATTTAAATAACTGTTGTCTCGCGGACCTCCTTTGGTATTTGCAAGCGGACGCAATTATACGGGGGAAGAGTTTGTCAGAATAAGGGGCGTCAACGGCAGGATCCGTAGGCCACGTATTGAGGTTGCTAGAATCGGAGAGGCTCACGTGTAGTAACGCTAGCCGCTGGCTCGCGTGTTTGTTTTTTGAGGCTCCACGGTAGCTGAACTAGCCGCCACGACACAAGGTGCTTCTAGCAGATATTTTTTGTGTGTTCTCCCGGCGCTCGAGATGGCGGAGGCTGACAAGCTGATCGAACAGGGCCGAATTTCCTGACTGGAACGAAGTAAGTTGATGGAGTTCGTCCAGCAGGAGATAGCAAGGCGTAGAGATGAGCGTAATGAAGAACGGCAAAGGAATACGCAAGAGGCAAAATCAGAAAGGCTGAAGGTGGAGGCCGAAAGGCAAAGAGACAGGGAAAGGTTTGAGAGAGAAAAGGAGGCGTTCGAACAATAACTTAAGAAGAAGGAGCTCGACTCGCAGTTGCGTATTCGGGAGATGGAAAAGGAGCAGGAGCTGCTGTTGCAACGCCGGAAACGCGAGAGCCGAGGTTCGGGTGCACTGGCGGACGGGACTACAGGTTCAAGCGAGAGCAGGATAAGCCCGCACAAATTCATGCCGCCCTTCACCGAAGAGCGTGACGACCTGGACGCATATCTGCGACGGTTCGAACGTGTGGCCGAGGGCCAGAACTGGCCTCGGGAACAGTGGGCGACGGCCCTGAGCTTTGCCTGAGTTGCGAGGCTCTATGTGTCTTTAGCTGCATGCAGGCAACCGAGTGTGCGGATTACGACAAGTTGCGGAAGGCGTTAATGCTAAGGTTCCGCATGACCGAGGAAGGATTTCGGGAGAGGTTCCGTGATAGCGCACGTTTGAAAGGCGAAACATGCACGCAGGTTGTTACGCGCTTGCGAAATTTCCTGGAGCGTTGGGTTGAGCTCTCGGGATGGGAGAAGAGCTACCAGGCGCTGTTCAAGTTGTTTTTGAGGGAGCAGTTCCTGGCCAATTGCTCCCCGAGTTTGCAACTTTTCTTGAAGAAAAGGAAGGACTCCGGTCTGACAGACCTCGTGGCACGGGCGGAGCGGTATGTCGAGGCTCACGGGTGGAGCAACTTTGCGGGACGCACAGCGGTTGAACCGAAGCCAGGGGGAGACGCAACCGGGACCAATGGGAAAACAGGGCCCCCACCTCCATCTCTCCCCGCCAAGGGCTTGAGGGTAAAGCAATGTTATCTTTATTCCCGTGTGGGACACCTGGCACCGGACTGTCGGGGCGAGCAGCTTGGTCGGGGTGTGGCTCGCATGAGATGTTTCAAGTGCGGAAAAGTTGGCCACGTTAGCCGGGACTGCAGATTAGTGGCGCCGCAGCCGACCCCACGGGTCCAGAGAGAAGCCGCAGCCGCAGGCGTCGATGGCCACTCAGTAGATTTCGGAGATGGAGAAAAGGTGCCAACTGTTGGCGCGGCACTCAGTCGGAAGGTACCACGAACGGACGTGGGGCGGCCTATCATAGAGGGTCTGATCGGTTTCGAGAGAGTTCGTGTACTTCGCCACCATCGTCGCGACCTAACAGGAACGAGCTCTCCCGTCTGCCTCCTAGACCGGTCGGTCTTAATGCTCCCCGAGGCCTCGATAGTTGTTGACACACCCAACTTCACTGGTCGCTGGAGGGTCAAGTGCCTAGACAGCCAGCTGTATGACTTGGCTTTGGGAAATGTTGAAGGCGTCCGGCTGGCCGACTGTCCGGACCCAGACTGGGGGAGGAGAACCCGCTCTCACGAGACAACAGGCAAGAGTCGAGGGGTTGTCGGAGGAAAAACTGTCAAAGCGGGCCGCGGGTGCGCATGTGCAGGACCGCATGGGCACCCAGGCGCCGGACCTGTACGGCGCGACGGCAAGCCTCGTGGTTACCCGAGCCCAGAGTCGCGACGTGGCGCCGTTCCGGAAACTTAAGGTGGCTGGAGACTTTCCGGAAGTTACGCGCGGTGAGCTAGTTTAGGAACAAAGGGGTAACCCTACCCCGAGAGGATGTTACGAGCGGGTGGGAAAAAGTTTCAACAACAAGAAAGGGGAAGGCCACCACTTGTTTATCAGTGACGAAGTTCTGGAGTGAAAGTACACCACCAGGTTTGGCAGCGAAGTTACGCAGGTAGTCGTTCCGAGGAAATACCGGACAGTGGTCTTGGAGCTCGCGCATGATGGGTTGATGGGAGGACACCAGGGAGCGAAGAGAACGCTACTGAAGATGCGGGCGGAGTTCTTTTGGCCGGCGCTGCAAGCAGATGTCAGACGATAGGTGGCCTCGTGCGACGTGGGTCAGCGTATGTCTCCGAAGGTGCACACCCGGAGGGCGCCGATGGTGTGGGTGCCCATAATCGACGCCCCTTTTCAGAGGGTGGCCATCGACTTTGTGGGCCCACTGAAACCAGGTTCTGCGCAGGGGAACAGGTACGTCCTGACCATGGTCGACTAAGCAACACGTTATCCCGACGCTGTTGCCCTCCCGAGCATAGAGAGTGAGCGAGTAGCAGAGGCGTTCGTCGGTATGTTTTAGCGGGTCGGGGTGCCAAAGGAGATCCTGAGCGACAGGGGAAGTAATTTCACCTCCTACGTAATGGAGGAGGTAGGCCGCCTATTCTCGGTGCCGCAACTCGACACGACGCCGTATCATCCCATGGCAAACGGTTGGTGGAACGCTTCAGCGGCACACTGAAGCAAATGCTGAAGCGGATGTGTCAGGAAAACCGAAGGATTGGGATCGGTACCATGCGCCACTGCTGTTCGCGTATCGGGAGGTACCTCAGGAAAGCTTGGTTTTCTCGCCTTTCGAGATGTTGTACGGCAGGAACGTGCGAGGGCCCCTAACAGGGCTGAGTGAGCTGTGGACAAATTCAGGGATACCGATTGACACAATAACCACGTACAAATATGTTCTTGGCCTCCGCGATCGGCTTGGCACACGTGTCGGCTCGCACATGAGGAGTTAAAGAAGGCACGTAAGCAGTATGGCCATTACTACAACCTGAAGAGCTGGAAGCGCTCCCTGTGGCCTGGCGAACAAGCCTTAATTCTCCTGCCCACCGACCACAACAAGCCGCTGCTGCATTGGAAGTGGCCATTTCAGGTTGTCAGGCGAAGAGGTGACGTCGACTACGAGATAGACCTCGGTCATGGAACGAAGACATTCCATATCAACATGTTAAAGAGGTACCAACCCAGGGAGACGAACGCCAGTGTGGCGGGAGCAGGCATATCGATTGCCTGGGAAGATGGTGACTCGAGCAACATGGAACTCCCATTGCCGCGCCAATCCCAGTTTTTTCACGACGTCAAAGTGTGTCCAGGCTTAACCAAGCAGCAACAGCAATAGATACGGGACCTGCTACAAGAGTTCGATGCAATTTTCTCAGATTTACCAGGGAGGACAGGCGTGGAGGAATGTAGGCTGTAGGTGAGGACTGAGCAGCCTGTCTATGTGCGGCAATACCCGCTCCCGTTTGCCGTTTAAAGGTATCATTGATTAAGGGGACAACGAGATGCTCGCCCTCGGCATCGTGGAGCAGTCAACGTCGGCTCATAACTCTCCACTTCTCGCGGTGCGTAAATCGGATGAACGCACCATGTGTGCATTGATTTTCGAAGGTTCAACGATGCTCTTGTGGATGATGCCGAGCTTATACCCTGCTCGGACGAGCTGCTGGCGGCAGTTGCCCAGAAACAGATCTTCACCAAGCTCGACTTCGCGAAGGGATACTGGCAGGTACCGCTATCGGCAATGTCTAGGCCTATGACGGCCTTCTCCATAGATAAAGGACGCTATCAATTCTGCTATATGCCGTTCGGCTTCAAAACCGCGCTGGCAATATTTACGAAGCTCAAGCGCAAGGTACTTTCCGGTGTTCCTGACGTCGCCTAGTAGTACCACGACGTGCTCATTGCGAGTCAGACATGGCAACAACACTACGAGGCTTTGCGAGAGGTCTTCACGCGCATCCGAGGGGCGGGGCTCACCGTAGAGCCAGGTAAGAGCGAAGTGGGCATGCAGGAGGTCTCGTTTCTGAGCCACCTGATAACGTCAGGGGAAAAGGGAACGATAGCGAAGACTGTCCAGAAGATCCAAGATGCCCCGCGGCCCAAGACCAAGAGGCAGGTCCGATCGTTCCTAGGGCTCACGCGCTACTATAAAGAGTTCATGCCGATCTACGCCCAGGTTTCCACCCCCCTTTCTGACCTGACAAAGAAAGGGCAGCCTACAGCGGGTAAATGGGGCCCCGAGCAGGAGACGGTTTTCACTGCTCTTAAGGAGCGCCGGGTAAACGCTCCAATTCTCAAACTCCCAAACTTCGAGAGGGAGTTCGTGCTCCTGACGAATGCCTCTGATTGGAGGATTGGGGGCCGTGGTTATGCAGGAGCACGACGGAATGCTGCATCCCGTGGCCTACGCCAGTCGGAAGTTGCTCCTCTGGGAGACAGCCTATTCCACTATCGAAAAGGAGCCGTTGGCTCTGGTTTGGGGAATGGAAAAATTTTAATCGTTCCTGCTTGACAGGAGATTCCTCGTTCAAACGGATCATCAACCCCTGAGGTTTATCCAGGAGGCTAGGTCCGCCAACAGCCGGGTCGTTCGCAGGAGTATTTAATTACAACAGTACAGCTTCAGGGTAGAGTACATCAAGAGAAGGGAGAACGTGGGAGCCGACTAGCTGAGCCGTATGGACTGAGGGAGGAGCAGGAGGAGGTAAACTTTATTTAGTCAAGCTCTGTTACGGGGACGTGGTGGCCGCTGGCTTTAGCGTGGCGGTGACATGGCAGCCCGATTCGTAAGGGAGGATTGAACCTCCGGATCAGAGCTGCCCAGCGCCCTCTCTCAGTGCTCGTCGCAGGTGATGGAGGGAAAAGGATCATTGGGACAAGCCCACATGGTGTGGGATAAGGTGGCGGGAATGCCGCATGATGGGCAGTTCGGGGAGGGAAATAAGGACGGATGAATGCGATGGAGCAGCGCGCGACAGGGATAGGCTGCCTGTCTGCAGAAGGCGCCACGTGCGTTCTTGCACGTTGTCGAGACTGACGTGAGCAGGGGGATATACACGGCGGGCGAGGCGGAAATGTGTCGCTATGTCGTGATAGCTGAGTAGGCTATCTCTAGCTGATCTGGCACCGTGCGAGGGGACGAGGCTGGGGCCGGCTCGGAAAGTGAACCCTCGAGCAGCAGAATGGGCCGCCTCATTACCTCCTAGCCCGGCGTGAGCAGGGGTCCAGATCAGTTCTACTGAGGTGCAGGGAGGATTTTGAGAGAGAATTTTGAGTGCCTGTGGGGATACGAGCCCCTTGGCAAAATTTTGAATGGCCGTTTTCGAATCCGAGATCACAATTGTGGGAGTCGGCCGGTGCGTTAAGGCAAGCGCTATTGCCGCCTCCTCCGCCGTTGCAGGATTGATGGTGCGGACAGAAATTGAGTCAACTGGGGGGGGGGGGGGGGGGGTTGTGGTTCGCGACGGGAAAATGAAAGGAAATTCACTGGGGATATTTTGAGCTCGGCAGGGAGCTCACCTGCATACAACCCAGTGCAGGGGAAGGGAAGTAGAGGGGGAGTGATAGGATAAAGTAGAAAGAGAGAGAGAGAGAGAGAGAGAGAGAGAGAGAGAGAAAGGTATAAAGAGAGCTGTCAGTCCTAGAACGCTGTCAGTCCGGGCACACCAGTCAATCACTGCACTCCGGGCTACAGCCGCTGCGTGAGGCCGGTCGTCTTCAGGAAGTGAAGCAGATAAGTGAACACTTCCCGTTGGGTTGCCGCAGGTCCCTTCGGGAACAGAAGGTCCTCCATGTCGGCGCTAGGAAGGCCTCGACGCTGGAGCGCTCGGTGGAGCTCTGCTCTCGGGCCTGCGTGGTGGGGGCAGAAGCAGAGTAGGTGCTCGAGCGTCTCCAGTTCGGAACAGTCCGCACATGTAGGGGAATCCTTGCGGCCATGTCGGTGCAGACGCTCCGCCACATTGCAGCAGTTCAGCCGCATGCGGAGAAGCAGGCAGCGGGCGTCCCTGCTGATGCGTGCGGGCAACGGTCTGGGCGCCAGGCCGCTCACGACCCGAGGGTCGGGGTGCATCGTCTGCACCATGCGGTCCAGGGCAGTGCGGGCCTCGTCGAACGCGGTGACGTCTTCGGAGACTGGGGTGCCCTCCTGGTGGGCCTCCCTGGCGCGGGCGTCGGCGTCTTCATTGCCCCGGATGCCACTGTGGCCCGGCAGCCAGTGGAGCCGCAGGTCGCAGCCTCGGGAGGCCACAGTGCGCAGCTTGATTGCAAGGGAGCGCTCCGGGTAGCCGCTGCTGTTGGTGGGTTGATCGGCCGCGTGCAGCCGCAGCAGGGCAGTCCTGGAGTCCGTGAGGATGACCACCCCGGGGTGGTTATGGGGCCCCCTTTCGAGGAGGAGGTCGGCGGCCAGGTGCAGCGCTGCCAGCTCCGCCCGTGTGGAGGAAGTGGGGAAGGGCAGGCGGCAGCTCCGGCTGGCTCCCAGCTCAGGCACCACGCACGCAGCCGCCCCCTCGCACGTGCTGTGCTTGACGGAGCCGTCCGTGAAGAGATGCAGGTAGCTGCTCAGCTTGTCCTGCAGCAGGACGGCCGCCTCTTGGCGGATGGCTTGGGGTGGTGTGGTCTGCTTGTTGCGGACCCCGCGGAGGGTCGTGGTGATCTGCAGGGCCTCCCCGGTGTCTGGTTGTGGCGGCTCCAGACAGGGTCGGTTCGGAACCTCGATGCCCTCCTCGAAGATAGTGAGCAGCGCTCCCATGTGTGAGTTGGGCCGGCTACGGAACCTCTGCAGGAGCGGAGCCCCGTCACGTACGGCCAGCAGACGCTGGATGTGCCGCAGCCCCGTCTGCAAGGCCCGCATCTCGATGGGCCAGGTGCCCGCCTCGGTGTAAGTTCCCGCAACCGGCGACGTGGAGAGGAGGCCCAGGCAGAGGCGGATGGCGCGGCGTTGGTCGATCTCCAGCTCCTGCCAGCGTCGTGGTCCCAGGTAGGCGAGTGGAAGCGCGTACAGCACAGCTGCGGAGGCCATGCCGTGGAACACGCGCTGCGCCACTTGGTGTAAGCAACCATTGCCTCGTGACAGAAGCTGCCGCACCCCTTGGAGCACCTGTGCGCTGCGTGCCCGGAGAGCCTTGACAGCGGGCAGCCATGTGAGCCGGCAGTCAATGAGCAGCCCCAGGTACTTTACGGTCAGCTGCCAGGGAAGAGGTCGCCCTTTGAGTGTGATGGGTGGTGTTGCCTGTCGAGCCCTCCATCCTCCCGGGTGCAGCATAAGGGCCTGCGTTTTGGCCTCCGAGAGCTGCAGGCCACGGCTCTCGAGGAAGACCGCAACTGCGCCCAGAGCCTCCTGGAGGCACGCCTTGACTATATGGCAGTCTTTGGTGAGGCCATGGGTCCAGAGTGCCACGTCGTCAGCATACACCGCCACCTCTACTGGGTGTCGCAAGCCTGGAGGGATGCAGTCGGGGAGAGGAGCCAGCACCAAGTTGAAAAGAAACGGGCTCAGCACGCTTCCCTGGGGCACCCCGGAGCGGACGTCTCGAGGACTGCTGGTCGCCCGGCCTACCTTCACCCGCAGGGTCCGGTCACGCAGGAACGCCCGGATGTAGCCTCCTAGGCGCATTAGGGCGGTCAATGACTGCTACCGCATACGCATCATAGTGGCGGTAGTCAGCCGCGTCCACATAAAGAATGTCCGGTCGGACGGGGAGTCGCTTATTGAGCGCGCGCACCCTTTGCTCCCGCCGCCCCCTGTGGTAAGTTGGGTGCATATTGCGCGGGAGTGGGCGAACCAGTATATTAGAATGGATATTCGGGGGGATTTGAAGCTTGCTGTCGGTGATTAGCGGAGCTCGTAAGCCGAGTTTTCCCAGAATGTGCCGTCCAGTAGAGGTGCCTGATAGCCGTTGCAGCTGACCTATGCGATGGGCCTCCACCAGTTCCTCCGCGAGGTTGTAAATTCCCAAGCTCTCAAGTCGGGCAGTGGAAGTGTACAAGGGGACCTGTAATGCAGCCTTGTAGGCTTTCCTGATGAGACAATTAATTTTCTTCATTTCAGTGGGAGTGACCTGAAGGAAAGGCAGTGAGTATGTGATGCGGCTTACGACAAAAGCCTGCACCAGTCGCACTCTGTCTTCCTCCATAAGCCCTCTGTTCCGGGCGGTTATGCGTCTAATGAGGCCGATTGTTTGATTCACGTGCGAAGAGAGTTGTGAAATGTACTGAGTGTTAGCCCGGTTAAGCTGGATTAGAAGACCGAGTATACGTATGCTGTTTACCACTGGGACAGTGATGTCACCAATTTTAATTTGTATATCCGGGACGGACTTGGAGCTGCTTTTTGCCGGTAAAAGAAGGAGTTCAGATTTAGTAGGGGAGCAGTCAAGTCCGGCTGCGCGCGGTTCCTCGATGACAATTTGTGCTCCAGTTTGTAAAGTTTCCTCTATCTGTGCATCGCTGCCTCCAGACATCCAGAGAGTGATGTCGTCCGCGCAAAGGCTGAATTTAGGGCGAGGAATTTTCTCAAGTCTCTGGGGGATGTTGAGAATTGCAAGATTAAAGAGTAGAGGGGAGAGAACGGCGCCCTGAGGTGTGCCAATAGAGGGAATATTGATGGGGTCCGAGATTATGTTTCCAACCTGAATAACCGCTGTGCGTGACGTTAGGAAGCTTCGCACATAGTTGTAGATGCGTTCTCGCGGGGATACAGCAGTTAGTCCCCGCATAATAGCCGCATGGGAAACCCGGTCAAAGGCCTTCGTGAGGTCCAATGCAAGGATGGCAGCCGTGTCCACTTTAGATGCTGGAGTGATGACTTCGTGAAATAATTGAAGGTGAATATCCTGAGTTGATAATCCAGAGCGAAAGCCAATCATTGAATGAGGGAAGGCATTGATGGAGGTGAGATGTTTCGTTAGCCGGGCATGGATTATGTGCTCAAGAACTTTACCCATGCACGACGTAAGTGATATCGGCCTGAGTTGATCCATGCTGAGAGGTTTTCCTGGTTTGGGGATGAGAGAGATTTTTGCGTGCTTCCACGACTGGGGTAGGGTACCTGATGTCCAAAAATGATTAAAAAACTTGGTGAGAGTCGAGATTGAAGGATCGTCCAAGTTACGTAACATTTTGTTAGTAATTCCGTCTGGTGCCGGGGCTGACCCTGGGCGGATGTGGAGTAGAGCAGTTCTTACTTCCGCCTCCGTGATATCAGCGTCAAGTTCAGGGTTGGCCGTTCCTTGGTAGAGAGGTAGATCCAGTTTCTCCCCCTTGGGTATGTACAAAGACTTGGCCGCGTCGATGAGCTGTTGGTTCGTGCCCGGGAAATTGTGAGCAATAGCAGTAAGCCTATTAATTTGGGAGGTCTTTGATCTTTCAGGGTCTAAAAGATGTCTAAGAATAGACCACGTGCGTTTCATGCTCAAGTGGCCTTTCATCTGGTCACACAGTTGACCCCACTGATTCTGTGCCAAATGAGCAGCATGGGATTCAATTTGTAGGCTCAATTCTGCCATTTTTCGGCGGAGCTTACGATTACGTTTGTTTTTTCGCCATCGGTGCTGTATGCCCTTGAAGGCCTCCCACAGGTGAAGTAGCCTTGAGTCCACTATGTCGGACGGGATTTCAGGGTCTAATTGGTGGTTATTGAGGTGGGCATCGGTAACTATCTGGCCGACCCAGTCCTGGAAAGTGTCAGTCTGAATTTCTGGTTGGGAGTAGTTAGCGCGGGCGCGGCGGAAATCATCCCAATTTGTTATCTGGGTATGTCTGGGTCGCGGTTTGATGGAATGGGCCAGGGAGATGTCTGTTTGAATAATGAAGTGATCACTACCCAATGATGAGTCAGTACAGCTCCAGCGGACGTTATGTATTCTATGGGTGAGGGTGAGGTCCGGCGTGGAGTCTTTTTGAACGCTGTTGCCAATTCTAGTCGGTATTCATGGGTCTGACTGGACTGTGAGTCGAAGTGCTTGAATGCATTCCCATAGAAGACGACCCTTTTTGGTGCACCTGGGGTAACCCCATGCAGTGTGAGGCGCATTGAAGTCGCCCACTATGAGAAGGGCATGATGTTGAGCAGCCTGTTTAGCCAGGGAAAAGAGCCTGTTAAAGTTATGCCCAATGGCTTTGGGACTGCTATATACATTGAGAATGTATAGCCTGGAGGCGTTACGTTGCACAGGATAGAGGACAATTAGATCATGCGGAATGTCAATGCTATCAAATTGAGATCGTTCGGACGGGATGTTTCTTTGGACAAGAATCGCTGTATGAGGATTAGCCGGACATTGAAAAGCCCTGTAACCCTGGAGCTTAGTTGTAGCTCCAGCTTCCTGTACGGCTATGACTGAAGGGGGAGTTTCCATGCAGGTGACGAGCATTTGCAAATTGTGCCTTTTCTTGCTGTAGCCCCTGCAATTCCACTGCCAGATTCCTAAAGTTTCTTTAGTGCTGGCCATAGACGGGATTATATAGGGGATCAGTGGCCGCTGAGGATGCGGTGGGAGCATTTATACGGGCACCTATTTGGTCAACCCAAGACTGCATTTGCGCTCTTAGCTCCTCAAGATTGGCCTGGAAAGTAGAAAAGTTGGCTAGAACAGCCTGATGTAGGCTGGAGTACTCGGCTTTCTGCTCCGAAAGAGCTAGCTTGCATGAGCTTTCAATAGAAGTTATCTGCCGCTGTAGCTGTTTATCTCGGTCAGAGGGCTCGGGTGGAGATTGGGGGTCGGACGACAGCGCCTTCCGCTTGGGCGGAGGAGCGTTAGGGGGAGACGGATCTTCTTTTCGGTGGATTATTTGCTGTTTTAGGGATTGATTTTCGTGCCGCAGGGTAGCATTTTCCTGGCGGAGAAGGGTGATTTCGGCCCGGATGGCATTTAGTTCTTTAAGAATGTCAGGGGAAAGCGAAGGGGGAGGGGCAGGGTTCGACGAGCTACTGGTAGGAGCGCTCGGGCAGCTCACCTGATATCCCCGCACGTCCTTCTGCCGGTGCTCGCAGTCCCGGCGGGGCTGTAGGGGTGTCTTCGTGGTAGTCTTCATCCCTGTGCCTGCATCACGAGTTGGGCGGCGGGGAGGGGGGCGAGGTCCCTCTGAAGACAGAGAAGGTTCGTCACGCTGAGCAAGGAAGGAGTCCTTAGTTGGTTTTTCGGAAGACACAACCTGTGCGTAGGTCGGGTGCCGACGGCGGGGCTGGTAACGTCTGGGGCAGTCCGCCGAGCCCGTGAGATGCGGGCCTTCGCAAACGATGCATCTGGGGGAGCAGTTGTGATTCTCGGCAGCGTTCATGGTGCCGCATCGAGAGCAACGCGCGGGGGCTTGGGCATTCGGGCAGACGTCTTGGCGGTGGCCCTGTTGCCAGCATACCGCGCATGCCTCGGTCTTCCTCCGGAAGGGTTTGCAGCGATAAGTGGTGGCTCGGTACCTTATCCAGAAGGGAACTTTCGTGCCGTCAAATAAGATTTGAGCCATGTTTGACGAATTGAGCCGTTTGACGTCTAAAATTCTCATGTCCGGGTTGTAGTTGCAAATACTGTCTCTTATCTGCTCCGGGGTGTCATCTTCGGGAATATTGAAGATCACTCCCGCTACGGTATTCGACGGCGCCAAGACATGCGCGGCTATCTCGTACTGCTGCCCGCGTAGCGTGAGAGAGGTGATGCTGGCGTACCTTGTTGCGCGGTCTTCCAGTGGGGTGCTGACAAGGATGTAATTGGAGACGTGTTGCACGCGGATCTGGTCCTCTCGATTCGCGGCCAGTCCAGCCTGAGCTTGAACAGCGTCCGCCAGAGTGGCTTGGGCGATCGCCGCAAGGGCAAGTCCACCACGGGGGCGCAGGACGATTTTGATGTCGGACTCCGGTAGTGGGGAAACAGGTGGCTGTCGCTTCACGGGACGCCGATGTCCGCGTTGCGGTGTGCCCCTGGTCCCAGGAGTAGTGGTGGTCTGCGCAGGGGCCTGCCTCGCAGCTTGAAGGGCTTGTTGCCGGTGGCGAATGGTGGCCCATCCGGGCTTCTGGAACTCCGCCGGGTCCATTTCTTCTCCTTCAACGACGGCTTCTATTATTGGGAATTACGCGGCAGCGGCGGCGCACCGCAGCTGGCGTGGTCGCGTGCAGAGGTTGCGTCGGCCGGCGACGCAGCGTCGCTAGGCCTGCTAGGCCTGGCGCGACCGGCGGCGTGGTCGGAACTTTGAAGGGTCCTAGCTGGTCGTTACGGGCTTCAATATTCAAGATGAAGGTGTTCCTGGAGTCGCTGAGACTTGGCGTTTCTCGTAGGTCCAACCTTGATGCTTGGTGCGATGTTCAGCAGCAAAAATGGTAGCACAAGAACGAGAGCCGACGTGAGATGCATCTACATCCTGCGGCCCCCTAGCGGCCTTTCCTGGACTGAGGGAGTAACCTGCCGAATCGAGTGAAATAAAAACACCTCGCGGTTGGATTGCTTCAGGGATACGTTTGTTTTTCATATGTGTTTATTTCGTACTGTCTTTTTGCTGAGTGTGTCGTGCAGCGTGCACCTTCTCTGCACGTGGATGCAGTTTTGGTGTAGGAATGAAAGCTTTTAGTTTCGTTCCCTTTAGGAGATTTGTGCATTGAGTTCTCCCTGTTTAACACTAGTGTGGGAGTGCAAGAGAGACTTGAGCAGCGGTGTGCGTGGACTCCCACCGTGGAGTGTGAGTTGTTGTGGCGCGTGAACTTGCGCAGTGCAGTCGACCGAAAGTGCTCTGCAGGTGAGCGCATGCTGAGATTCGTGAGTGCGCATTTCCACAATTCATCGGGGCTGTGTGACCAAGAAAGACACTGACTCATTACGAACTTTCTTTTGCTACTATTTCTTATTGCCTGTGTAGAGCAGTGTGCATCTGTAGTGGCCTATTGTTTGTGTGGGTTAGAATATTCTGGGATAATATTCTTTAGTAAGGGGCAAGTGTCACAAACTGCAGGCCAGACCCTCCATTTTTTTATATTCGGACGGCCGACATGACGGCCTCCCGGACGGAGACGGCCATTTTGTGCCTCGCTGAGGAATTCGGGGTCCCCCTTCTGCTTTGTGCTCACCTCCTTTGTTTCGCCCTGCCTGCTACAAGGACAATGCGAGCTGCCGCATTACACCGTGCATGTGCGTAGGATGACGTCACGATCGCTATCTCGGAAGCGCGCGGGTGATCGAGGCGAGTTGCCGAGGGCTCCGAGAGGGGGAAAAGAGGAACAATAGGAAGATGTCAGAGCAGGAAGTCAGCGGCCGGCGAAAGTTATTTAAGGAAGCGCACACGGTCGCTTAGGGCACTCGGCTGGTGATTCGTGAACGTGCTACGCGGGCAAGAGTATGGGGGTGACGCGCTTTAGCGGAAGTTCATCGGTAGGCCTGCGACGGAGCGGTCCACGCCTCGGCTCAGCGCTCGCGTTTGCCCGTCGCCGCGGGTCCCATGGCCGACCAGCTGCTGCACCCTGGAGCCCCGAAACACGTAAGCGCGGCTGCCCGGAGAGGCCAGCTCTACCCCGTCGTGACTTTCCGCCATTGAATTTTGCCGGTTCTCTTTCCTCGTAGAGACTTTCTTTCGCCGCGCCTCGTATTCGTAATTTGTATGTTGCCTCGGATTGAGATAGCTGCCTCCTCCGGGTTTTTTTTCTTCCGGCGTCGCTTGTAGTTAACGGGTTGAGAGTTTTTCTGGGGTTTTTTGTGTTGGTTGTAGTAGTGTGTTTTGAGGGTAACGATGTTGGAGGGCACCTTGCTCGCCGTGTACAACTTGCAGAGCGGCGAGATTTCTTTTATAGTAAGTGCTGTATCAAGGGTCAAGCAAGTGTTGGCTTCTAGAGTGTTATGCGGGTTGTGTACTTGTTAGTATTTTTTTGGTAGTTACGTTGTCGATGTTTAAACATGTGTTTGCGTCTAGAGTATTTCGCGTATCGCGTGCGGCTGTCTGAGGTATAAGCCCAAAGCCGAAGGTTAAGGCGTGGGCCACGGGGGATCAAGTGTCGTCATAGTGGCCACCCTGTGTATTTGTGTTTCTTTTGTTGTTTTACTACGTAGTTAGCGCTGTGAGCTAGTCTCCCGGCACGCGCGTGTGCTTAGGTTACGGCCGATTAGTGCCTTCGCGCACGAGGCCGATGGCAGTGTGAAGGTTTTTTTTTCTCTTCTTGTATGGGCCGTTGCCCTGTAGTCTTTTTGTCTTTGCAGGAAACCTATATACTTCAAAACGTAGTCGAGCCTCTCCGTTGGTAATTTATTCACCCCAGCAATCTCGGCACACGTGAAAACTCACGGGCCGGCCATCCTGCTAAAATATAAATAACTGTTGTCGTCTCGCGCCCCTCCTTTGGTATTTGCAAGCGGACGCAATTTTCCGGGGGAGGAGTTTTTGACAGAAGAAGAATGTTACCGGAGTGCTCACAATGTAATAGGCCACTAGCGATACAAGTCTGCATTTAGGAGAAATAATGTCATTAGAATCAAGCTTTTATGACATGCCCACGAACACGCAAGTGAAATATGTGTGAGAGAATTATTCACTAATAGTGCACCGAACGACTGCTATAGGTTTTTAAAGAGCATAAAAGGTGGTATTCGGAAAATACATTGTGATAGAGATTTAGTGAATAGTAGAAATCTATCATGCACACTGACACAATACTATTGTTCAGAAACAAATCTGCGTAATCTCCACGGTTGGTACGGGAAGTGTCCCGAGTGGTTCACACGTGAGCCTGTTTTTTGGGAGCATTCAGTGTGTTTTACTGGAATTCTTCTCCTTAGTTGGTCAGCAAGCAGTGTGGAGAACAGAAGCTTGCCTACTTAAGGTAGAGTCCGCTTCTTCTTCCAAAGATACAATAAGTTCAATGGCGAATCAATTCAAGTTTGGGTAGGTTGGACATAGTTGTTGATAAAAGTAAAGGCTGGTATGGGTAGGTGATATCATCTTCGATAATCAATAAAGAAAGCCCCTGGCACAAAATATACCTTATGACGTGAACGGTTCCAGTGGGTAAAATTACGTTACATATTGTCCCGAAGCCACAGACGACGAAGTTTTCTTCGATGAAAACACGTTTATTGGAGCAAACTTGTGCTCGTCTAACAACTCAAAGAATACAGAGCCGGTGAAGCAGCATTCAACAAAGTGACGTACGCATGCGAGCAACGGCGAGTCGAAAACCCCGGCGTCTGCTCTGCAGGTTTTTTATCTTTCGGCGCGCGTGGTTCTCGAACCGTCGATTCACATCTAGCACATTGTAGATCCAAGAAGAGTATTCTGTGTTGTTTCGGTTAGGTCAGAATGCTCTCCTTATCACAACAGATAATACATGCGGCAAAGAAAGAAAGAATAGAACACGTGCTTCCCTTCGCACAGATATAACACAGACCAGCGCAGCTGCGCGGTAAAAGCAAAACCCAAACAAACACAATTCATGGTTCGCGGCATTACCCCCCCTCTAAAAGTGCATCGACCCGATGCTAATATAAGCGACAGTTGGAACAGAGAAAAATAAAAGTTCGTCATCGTCTGTTGAAAGGTTTTAAGCGAACCACGTGGATCACTTCGGGGCGCGTGTGTCCTCGTGATGTGCCGGAGTCAACATCGGAGATAACTTCGTAGGTAAGTTGGCCAACACGTCGTAGAATCTTTTAGGGTCCGAAATACCGTCGCAGAAGATTCTAACTTAGTACGCGTCGTCGGATTGGAGTCCAAACCCACACACGATCTCCTGGGTGGTACTCGACGGCTCGGCGTCGAATGTTGTAGCGGCCGGCATCCACCAGCTGTTGGTCCGTTATACGAAGTCGAGCGAGCTGGCTGGCCTCCTCCGCACACTGAAGGCATCCTTGGACGTCGGCGTTCATGTCCTCGTCTTGTACGTGCGACAGCATGGCGTCAAGCGTTGTAGTCGGCCGTCTTCCGTAGACGAGCTCGAACGGTGTCATCTGCGTGGTTTTTTGTAGAGCCGTGTTGTACGCAAACGTGAAATACGGGAGCAGTTTGTCCAAGGTATTACGTTCAACGTCGACGTACATGGACAGCATATCCGCAGTCGTCTTGTTCAAATGTTCCGTTTGTCCATTCGTTTGGGGGTGGTACGCCGTCATTCTTCGGTGAACGGTGTTGCTTTAGCGTAAGATTCCTTAGATGAGCTCCACAGTAAAGGCCGTTCCACGGTCCGTGATGAGGACTTCACGGGCTCTATGTTGCCGCACAACTTGTCTTATAAAAAATTTGGCGACTTCTTGTGTAGTCCCCCTCGAGAGAACGGCGGTCTCCGCGTAGTACGTCAGGTAGTCTTTTGCTAAGACAAACCACTTGTTCTCGGATCTTGACATAGGGAACGTGCCCAGAAGGTCCATTCCAATCTGCTGGAAGGGCCTTGTTGGGACGGCGATCGGCTGTGGGAGTCCGGCGGGTCTCGTCGGTGGCGTCATTCTTCGCTGGCAGTCACGGCAGCTCCGGACGTTGTGGGTGACGTCAGAGGTAAGGCGGGGCCAGTAGTACCTCGCCTTAAGTTTTCCAATAGTTCGGGCTGTGCCGAGATGTCCAGAAGACGGGTCGTCGTGGCACGCTTCCAAAATTTTGTCACTAGGGACCGCGGGGTTGACAAAAAGGTAATTCATTCTTGTCGCGGGGTTGAAATTTTTCTTCACGAAGACAGAGTTTCTTAGGCTGAATGCTGGTAAGTTGCGTTTGAAGGTGCTAGGGACGGCGACGTTGCATCCCTGACGTAGTCGATTACGACGCGTAACTCGGGGTCGGCACCCTGCTGGGCGGCTATGTCGCTCTAGGTTAAGAAGAACGCGGCTAGGTTATGAAGATCGCACTGTCTTCATCAGAGTCTTGTGGTGGCGAGTCGATGGGGGCGCGGGACAGGCAGTAGGCGTCGGAGTTTTTCCTCCCGGATTTATAGACTACTGTAACGTCATATTCTTGCAGGCGAAAGCTGCACCTACCCAGACGGCCAGAGGGGTTCATCAAATTGGCTAGCCAACACAGCGCATGGGGTTCTGTCACAACCTGAAAGGATCTTCCATACACCTAAGGGCGGAATTTCGAAATGGCCCAAATAATTGCGAGGCATTCTTTCTCAGAAGCTGAGTAGTTTTTTCTTCCTTGGACCGACATAGGCTGGCATAGGCGATTACTTTTTCGCACCCGCTTCGCTTTTGACGAGGACGGCCCCCCATCCGTCCGGCATCCGGCATTCGCGTGAATTTCCGTTTCGGCTTTTTCGTCGATATGAGCAGGCTCTGCAGGCGTTGTTGCAGTTCGCAGAACGCTTCCTCTCGGGCACATTGCAAGCTGAAAGGCGTGCTTTCTTTCGTCAAGCGTGTGAGTCGCTCTGTAATGCGTGCGCAGTGTGCGACGAAGCACTGGCTGTATGCCCACAGTCCCAGAAATCTGCGCACGCCCTTCTAATCTTACGGCATTGGAAAGTTCGCTATGGCTGAAGTTTTCGCCGGGTCAGGGAGGACTCCCGTGTCGTTGACGACATGGCCCAAAAACATGCGTTCCTCGTACGCGAAGCGGCTCTTTTCAGGCTTCAACATTAACCCCGACGTACGGGTGGCCTTTTGGTCATTAGGCATGGCGTATACAGGTTGGCCAGTTTTTCAGTTACAATTTCTCCGCCATCCTTCAAGAGGTCTGCTGTTATCTGATTCCCACCAAGTGCCATGCTCCCTTTCATTTCTTTCAAAGCCTTCCTTAATTCTTCGGTAGTTACTGGTGGGATTTCTATCTCCTCTGAGCTACTGTCTCGTTCGGCATTATCCTGGATGTCCCGGCTACTGTACAGGTCCCTAGAGAACTCCTCGGCCACTGTGACTATTTTATCCCTATTTGTAATGACATTGCCTTGCTTATCTTTAAGTGCATACATCTGATTTTTACCACGCCAATACGCCCTTTCACTGCTTTTAGGCTACCTCCGTTCTTTACGGCGTATTCGATCCTCTCCATATTATTCTTCCGTATGTCAGCTGTCTTATGCTTAGTGATTAACTTCGTAAGCTGCGCTAGTTCTATTCTGTCAGCTGCGGTAGAGATGGTCATGGTCTGCCGTTTTCTAATAAGATCTTTCATCTCCTGTGAAAGTTTACCAGTATCCTGTCTTGCCATAGTGCCCCCGATTTCTACTGCACACTCCGTGATAATGAATGTAAGGTTGTCGCTGGCTTCCTGTGTCGTAAGCTCGGCTTTATCGTTAAGAGCTGAATATCGGTTCTGCAACGCGATCCTAAAATGTTCTGCTTTTCGTCTTACTGTTAGCTCATTTATCGGCTTCTTTCTTACTAGCTTGTTGCGGTCGCTCCTCAGATCTAGTCTAATTCGAGATCTTACCAAATGGTGGTGACTTCACGTTACCCTTCCGAGCACTTCCACATCTTACACGACGCCAGGGCTATCGCATATATGAAGTCTATTTCATTTTTATGCTTCCCGTTTGGGCTCCTCAGGAGCATACTCTCCCGTTTACAGAAGAAAGTAGTCATTAGGCGTAGGTTATTCCGTTCTGCAAACTCAACTATTAGGTCACCCTTATATTTCAGACTATTGTCCCCAAGACTATTGTCCCCAACTGCCTTGTCTCCAGCCTCATTCTTGCCTACTTTAGCACTGCAGTCCCCCATAACCTCGGTATACTGTGTTTTTACTGTAGCCATTGCTGATTCCACATCTTCATAGCAGCGTTCCACTACTTGGTCGTCGTGGCTGGATATGGGTGCGTCGCCCTGCAACTCCTTGAGCTTGTACCTTTTAATGGGCCTACCCAGGCGGCACAGAAAGTGTGCCCGAAGACCGGCCCGTCTATGGCCGCTTTCTGGCATGTCCGGCCAGCATCCAGGTTCTGGCAGCCACTGATCATGCGTTGGACGGCCAACATTCGGCAACCAGCCCTTGGGTATTTTTCCGTCCGCCCGTGTCCGGACGCACAACGGCAGCTAACCGGCTGCCAGATATTCAGTTCTCTTACGGCTGCCGATGTTGAGAAAGAGAACGGCCGAAGTACGGCCTTAGGGCATCTGTTTTTTTCTTCGGGAAGCGGTAATCGGCCGAAGCACGGCAAGCGACCGGCCACAGAATATGCGTATTCTTGCGGCAGTTGTTGTTCGAAAGGAGACCGGCCGGAGTGTGGCTGCCGTGCATTCGTTGTTTCAACGGTGAACCGCGCGTCCGGCGGTAGAATATCCGGCAACCAGTGTTATGAATGATACCGGCCGACGTACGGCCCCAGAATATACGTTTTTCTTTCCGTTAGCTGTCCTCGGCCGAATTACGGCAAGCGAATGGCCACAGAATATTTGGCAACCGGTGTTCAAGAGGAGACCGGCCTACGTAAGGTATCTGGTTATACGTCATTTTTTCGGCAAACGCCATACAGCCGAACAACGGCACGCGCCTGGGCGCCGAGAATTCATGCACAGACAAAGGAGACCGACCGGTTTTTTCCTGGGGGGAGAAAAAACTGTTAGTGAGCCGAACGACGGGGATGCGTTTTTCATCCGCTCCGTGTTTTTACGTTTTAAATGAACGAAAATCGTTTGTCAAACAGTAATGAGTGTTCTCGGTGAACGGGCAAGGTGGAAGGACTCACTGGACGTTAGCAGTGAACCTTTTAGGCCAGCGTAATGTCATTTATTGCCACAAAAAGAATGTGCCACACCGACGGGTGAGCTAAGCCTCGCCAGTCATCGCCGCTACCACGCCTCTGCCGCCGGCTTCGTCGACGCATCAGCTCGAGGCTATTCGCCCCCTCAAGAAATGGAGAGCATTGGAGACATCAACCCGGCAGAGATGTCCGATCCGAGATGGAGATGGTTCACCAAAATAACTGGCCTTCAAGGGCGCTCGAGCAAGCGGCCACCACGCAGGAGGTAAACCGCCACCATGTCAAGGACTCCCCACCAAAGAAAGGCAAGTGCGAGCGAAAGCGCAAGTTATTCTGCTTACAATGAAACTGCGACCAGAAATATTGCACTATGTTGTTGGTGATAAACGTAGAAGAGACTCGCTCGCGCATTGGTAGGATCAACTTCATGCCCTGCACTATGTTACTTATTGGGATTTTACGACTGCCTATTTAGAAAAAAAACTATTTTCAATTTGCGATAACAACAGAGCCTTGTCACTGACGAAGCCTAGCTGTTAATTTAGTTCCGATGTTTGAAGGTGAGCTCAGCTACTCTTGGGATATGACTCATTTGATTAAACATAATCGCCAGCATCCTAGGAAACATGGATTTTGTCAGGATTTTCTTGCTCAACGCAGATTGTTGAGTTCACGTACGATTTGGCTCTTGCAATAGATAAGCTTAAAGTGGTTGACTGTATATTCTTGGACTGCAAAAAAGCAAATGATGGTGTCACAAACTCGAGCGTACGACGTCTAAAAGTACCTTATAAATTTTTCATTTCATTTGAACAGCGCCTAATTCTTCTTGCAGTCGTTCGATTCATTCAGTTCGGTTCCATTCGCCCCGAGACAATATGGAGCTTTCTCGAACTAAGAGACGGTAACACGATCACTCGCCGGCTCGCCGGCCAGAAAACAACAAATATAAAACCTCCGCCGCTCCGGTTTCGTCGAAGCTTCCAGTACTTTCGAGGAGGTGCGCGTGGCTTTTGCCAGTGCTAAAGAGCGTCGATGATTCTAGAAGGGAGAAGAGTGAAGTTATTCGCTGACGCCGGCGGGCGCGTTGTGTGTTGTGCTCTCCATCTCCGCGCCGGCACGGTTATAAAAAGAGAAGCCGCGCCTAAGCAAACCAGCTACGTTTGGCAGTCGTGATGTGATAACGGCACCTGTCAGTTTGTGCATCACACCATCGGCGACCCGCACCCTGGAGGACTCCAACGTACTCCCGGGACTCGAATCACCGTGATCGTCCCGGACGGCCTGGCCTACAACGAAGCCGCGCTTCCCAGGTAGCCGAATCGCCTCCGACAGCGGTGCATCGTCCAGCCCGGTCGCTGAATATGCTGGGACTCTGTCTCTCATAAGCATCGAACTGTTCGTTTTCTTTTTTTGTTAACTGCTACGCTTCGTAATATTCATTTGTTAGCGCTCCTGTTTGTATCATTTTGTCTAATTGGACTGTTTCTTGTATTTGAATTCCATCTAAGTTGTCTGTCATTATCGATCCGTTACCTCGGACTTGCGTTTGTAACTTGCCTGTCTAAATATAAGTCTTTGTGCTGTTTTTCGTTCAGGGCTCTTGCTCATTCTTGCCGCTCTGGTCGGCGAAAGCCGCACATAAGACGGCCACCCCCTTTGTCACCTATGCCCTGTGGATTCGGTGGGGTTTGTTGGCTCTCTGGAGTCGACTGCCCATATCTTCCGACAGTGCACCCTAATTTAAGGAACCGGGTGACAGATGGTGTTCCATATCACCTTCTGCGTAGTACATTTCATCCTATGAACTGAATGGATCGGTTTTTGCATTGTTATTACTATTGGTCCTATAGCTTTGTTCAAAAGTACTGTGTAGTTTACCGGACTATAGCGAATGAACTGCAGCTTTATTCGAATTTACTAATATCCTGGTGTGCTGATTCAGAAACGGTTTTGGGTGATAAACAGTGTGTTAACGGCACCTTTAGAAGAAAACCTTCATTCAAATTGAATAAGTATATCGTAAATTATGCTGCTGTGACAACGGCTGAGCAATATAAATAACTAGGAGTTTATTTAGGGAGTGGTTAGAGGTTAAATAGGCAGGTTCACACCATAAAAGTTATGGCTGCATATGTTTTTGGCTTTCTGAAACGAAATTTCAGTGAACCTCCAACTAACTAAAAAGAACAACCGTATTTCACTCATGTGCGCTCAATCTTGGAGTACGCATGTGTTTTCGTGGATCTCTACACCGAAGAGCTGGTTGATACGCTCGAAAACATACAGAATATGTCAGGGCGATTCGTATTAGGTAATTGGCACGCTCAACTTAGCATGCGAGAAAGTAAAAGTAAACTGAAATGGCAGGACGTGGAAGATCACAAACGAAACCACAGGTTGAACTTTTTTCGTAATATCTATCATTCGAAAACTGGAGTAGAAGGGGATAAGTATGTCCAAGCGCCATTCTACATATCGCAAAGTGGGACCGCTAGCCTAAAGCAAGTTATTAACTTTCCTGTAAAGGTGACGCCTTGCGCGATTCATTTTATTTTACATCAATACTGCAGTGTAATTATCTTCCACGTATGATTGCATTAACTGTTTCTATCGACGATTTTCAGCGCGCTTTGTAGAATTATTTTGTTATTTTGTCTCATATTTAATGCTTAGTGTTATGTATCTCCCTTCTGTAATGCATGCAAAGGCAAGCAGGCATAAAATAAATAAATAAATAAATAAATAAATAAATAAATGAATAGATAAATGAATAAAAATAAGTAAATAAATAAATAAATAAAAATAAAAAATAAATAAATAAACTTCCAGAGGCGCAAGTCTGCCTCCGATAGGTTGAGAACCCTACGCATTCAACCTTGACCAATAAAATATTTATTGCCCTATTTGTTGCAGTATGCAAGGTTACCTATATGCATGCTACCATTTCTATGTTATTGGTTTGAAACAAATTATGTAACTCTAATTTTACGCCTTTCCTTGCGTGAACACAGAGGGATACAACTGCAGCCGCCTGAAGCAGGGCGTCATTCGCAACGCGTCTAGAATTTTTGGAAAGTAGTATGACATTAGAAGAAACTTAAGTTCTTTTGTACTATTAAGTGGTCTGGACGTTACTCATGAAAACAACATTAAAATAGATTGAAAATGAAAGTACCTGTTGGCTCCTTCTTAGGATCAGCCCTGCGCAAGATCATCAGAAAAGTTGATCGAGTAGAAAATGTCTTTGCAAGAAAAATGGGCAAAAAATTGACATACTTTTTTGTGAAGATGTTATATTAAATGCTCCTGAGTGTTTTGTTGAGAACCAAAACGCTTCGTAAAGGCATTCACACCGGTTTTATATCCATCAAAATTGGTCAAGCAACTGTTATAAAATAGTTTATGTAGTCATAGCATGAAAGTGTTCCGGAATATTGCCCTAAAAGAAATTGGCTAAAAGCGGCGCAATTTATCTCTCTGAAATTCAACCCACCAAAGTATGCGCCCTCCGCCGCCCCCCCCCCCCTCCACCTCCTCTTTCCCCGTTTTCCCCGTTTCTTACAGGTAAGCTTCCCCACAGAGGATATCAGGACCTGGACAATACATCTATTCAAGCTCTACAAAGAACTGAATATTTTCTGTGTTCGGCAGTAAAAGAGGCACAGCAATTAAAGGAACGACAATTTGTGAGCACTGTTTAATAAACGAATTTTGCTCTCAACTGAGGCTGGTATTAAGCAAGGCTGCGCTGAAAGCTTGACGGCTGGTGGTTGCGCGCGAGCTCACTTTGATGTGGCTGCATTGGACCCAAAATGCTGGGTTTGTGCTGCTTCTGCACTGCGCGAATGAGTCATCTGCTTGCGCGACATGCAGTGACCGGCCTCAGTACAGTTAACGTACTGTGGCTGAACTCCAATGCCCGTAGCACGGCCGTATTTCCGGCAGATTTAGTCCGGCTGGAGTCCGACGACCGTATCTCGGCTGTCCTCCGGCGGCCGTATTTCGGCCGTACACGGGTGGCTTTGGAATGGCCGGAGCCCTACGGCTGGAATCTGGCCGTATGGCCGTAAGCCGGTCGACTGGCCGACGGACACTCGCCGTTGGACAGCCAGGGGAGTACGGCCGTATACGGCCAAAAGGCCCACATTTGGACATGGGCCGAACATGGCTGCCGGAAAACGGCCGGACAGAAAATCACAGCCAAAGTACACCGGCCTGTTTTAGGCCGAACAGTCCTGCGCTGCCTGGGTAATTACAAGACCCGCTGCCCTTTCGTTAATGCTATAGTATTCTTCTATGTTGCCATCTATGCTTTTATTGACTAGCAATCCCACTCCCAATTCTCTTCTGTCCTCTAGACCCCGGTAGCATAAGACGTGTCCATTTTTCAGCACCGTAAATGCCTCGCCTGATCTCCTAACCTTGCTAAGCCCTATTAAATCCCATTTAATGCCCTCTAATTCCTCGAAGAACACCTCTACACTCGCTTTGCTAGATGAGGTTCGCGCGTTGAACGTTGCCAGGTTCAGGTTCCATTGGCGGGCCCCAAGTGTACCGGAATATTGGAAGAACGCGAACATCATCCTAATCCATAAGAAAGGCGACATGATGCACTTGAAAAATACAGGCTGATCAGCTTACTGTCAGTCGTCTACAAGGTACTTACCAAGGTAATCGCAAACATAATTTGTGAAACCTAGATTTCAGTCAATTTAAAGAACAAGCATGGTTCCGTAAAGGTTATTCAACAATGGACCATATTCACTCGATCAATCAGGTGATAGAGAAGTGCGCTGAGTATACTGAACCTCTATATGTAGACTTCATAGATTATAAGAAAGCATTTGACTAGGTCGAAACCCTAGCAGTTATTCAAGCATTACGGAACCAGGCGGTAGATGAGCATTATGTAAAAATACTAGAGGATATCTACAATGGGTCCACAGCTACCATCATCCTCCATAAGGAGAGCAGTAAAATACTTATAAGGAAGGGTGTAAGACAAGGAGACACAATCTCTCCACTGTTATTCACAGCATGTTTGCAAGAAGTATTCAGAACGTTGGATTTGGAACAGGTGGGAGTAAGGGTTAATGGAGAATACCTCAGTAACCTCAGATTGGCTGACAACGTTGCCTTGCCAAGTAACTCGGGGGACGAATTGCAAAGCATGCTACACGCACTGAACGAACAGAGTAGAACCGTGGGCCTGAAAATTAATATGCAGAAAACTAAAGTAATGAACAATAACCTCGGGACAGCACAGCGTTTTGAGATAGGTAAGCGAATATTTCTACTTAGGCCAAGTTGTGTTCCAGATCCCAACCATGAGGCAGAGGTAATTAGAAGGATAAGAATGGGGTGAAGTGCATATGGCAGACATTCTCAGATAATGGATAGCAGCCTTCCATTGTCGATGAAGAAGAAAGTGTGTCACAGCTGCATATTACCGGTACTCACCTAAGTGGCAGAAACCTGTAGGCTCACTTAGAGGGTTCAACCTAAATTGGGAATGACTCAGCGTGCACTGGAGCGGAAAATGAAAGGTGTAATATTAAGGGACAAGAAGAGAGCGGAGTGGGTCAGGGAACAAACACTTGTTAAGTACATATTTGTAGAGATTAAGAAGAATAAATGGACGTGGGCAGGGCATGTAATGCGAAGGCAAGATAACCGCTGGTCATTAAGGGTAACAGAGGGAATCCTTAGAGAAGCAAGCGTTGCAGGGGGCGACAGAAAGTTAGATAGACAGATGAGATTATGAAGTTTGCGGGGATAAATTGGTCACAGTTGCCAACGGACCGAGGCAGTTGGAGAATAATGAGAGAGGCCTTTGCCTTGCAGTGGGCGTAGATAGGCTGATGATGATGATTATTATTATGAAGGATGGCCTTGAGTACAGACTGCAACCTTTCAAGGCGTTCGTCGAAATTCCCGGAGAATACCACAATGTCGTAGAAGTATACGAGGCAGGTGTGCCGCTTCAGGCCATATAGTACAGTGTCCATGACTTTTGGAACGTTGGTGGTGCGTGCATAGCCTAAACAGCATCACCTCGAACTCCTATAGGCCGTCCGGGGTTATGAATGCAGTCCTCTCTCGATCTCTGTCGTCCACTTGAATTTGCGAGTAGCCCGTCTTCAAATCCATCGATGACAAGTACTTCGCGTGGCAGAGGTGGTCGAGGGCGTCGTCGATTCGTGGCAGGGGGTTCACGACCTTTTTGGTGATCTTGTTCAATCGCCGGTAGACAACGCAGAACCTGAGTGTGCCTTTTTTTCCTTCAGGAGTATGACCGGCGCAGCCCACGGACTTTTAGACAGCTGTTTAATGTCGTCGTTGAGCATGTCGTCGAATTGAGTGCGGATGGCTTCGTGCTCGTGTGAAGAGACGCGGTACGGTGACTGTCGGGTAGGTCTGGCCCCATCCTCCAGTATTATCCGGTGCTTCGTCTCAGGTGTGTGACGTAACTTTGAGTTCGACGAAACACAGTCGCTGTAGAGACGCAGCAAAGCCATAAACGTGTTCCTTTCTTCTTGCGGTAGAGCCGAATTCACATCAAATGGATGCGGAAGCTTGAAGGTATCGTCTGGTGCGTGTTCAAAGTCGGCTACTGCGATCACGTCACTTGCTTGTTGCGTTTCTTCGAGGAACGCGATTCAAGCGCCCTTGTTTAAATGCTGGTACTCCTAGGTGAAATTGGTGACCAAAACGAGGGATTTGCGCTGCTTAAACCGCGCAATGCCTCTTGCGACAGACACACCACGGTCGAGAATCAACCTTTGGTCACTCTCTCCTCGATAGCGTCGACGTCGGGAGCAGAACCCGTCACAGTAGACAATGACCATTAAGCTTGTGTGGGGTGGCAGGGTGATGTGATCATCGGCGATCTTTACGGCTGCACGGTGTGCAGGGATCGATTCCGGCGTTATGGAGTGATCGGAAGAAAAAGTTATCGACTTCGTCTGCAGATCGATTATTACGCCGTTGTCCGTCAAAAAGTCCATTCCGAGAATTACGTCGCAGGAGCAGTTAGGCAAAATGACGAACGCCGCTGGGTACGTCGTGCCGTCTATGTTGACGCGCAATGTGCACGTTCGACTTGGCGTCACGAGGTGGCCTCCTGCTGTACGTATATGCGGAACGTTCCAGCTTGTCAACTTTTTTCAGCTTAGACGCGAATGACCTGCTAATTACCGAGTAGACGCTCCCGTGTTGATGAGGGCGACTACGTCAAAGCCGTCGATGGACAACTGGACGTCGGACGCCGCCTCCCTCGAGTTCCGGGTGCGTCGGGGCGTCGCATCTCGTCTTGTGCGTTTTGACGGTCGGGCACTCTGCGTCGTCGTTGTCCTCGTCTTCTCAGCGGCCGTCTCGGTCATGTTGGGTATGCGCCGCGACGCGTAGCTGTCCCCGTGTTCGGGAGTGTCGTTACGGTTCCGTCGGGTCGCCGGGATGAGGGCATGTCGTGAATCACGGTCTTCGGCATGCCCTTGTGTCGTTGGAGGGTTTTCATTTTTCCGCCATTGTGCAACTTCACCTCCAGAATTTGTTGCATTTAGTTTCTTCCGCTTGGGCTGGGCGACCTTCCACGCGGGAACTCAGCATTGCTACTGCGGTTTGGCGACTAGAATGGGTTGGGTGACGGCGAACGGTTGAAACGGGCTAGTTTACGGCTGGTGTTGGACAGATACTCTTCGATCACCGATGGGCGCTTGCTGGTTCGGGGGCGGGGTGCGTTGACGGAGAAGCTCCGCAAAACGAGCCTCCTGTAGGGGCAGCGACGGTAGATGTGGTCGGCCTCTCCGCAGTGGTAGCACAGCGAAAGATTGTCGGATGTTCGCCAAACGTCGGTCTTTTTTGGGGCGGGGGGTTGCACCACAGGTGGTAGGGCCGGCGACAGGGGACGACGGTACGGAGCCTCGTGACGAAAGGCCGCAGGTAGCAGCCGTGTAGGACATGTCGTGCGGCTCGCGAGGTGCTAGTGGCGTCGTTGAAGTTCCCAGCGCTTGCTGAATTTCTTGTCTAATGACGTCGGTAATAGAAGCGACTTGTGCTTGCGGTGGCGTTGGGAGCCGTTTCCGCACCTCCTGCCTCACTATTTCGTCGATAGGCTCGCGTAAGCTATCTTTGGGAATGCGCATACTGTCGACGCAATTCGCAATGAGCGTGCCAACAAAGTTCCGGTCGTACTGCTTAGCACGCATTTCGATGGCTTTCTCAATGGTGCTGGCTTCGGGCACGAATTCGGCGACGGTCTTTGGCGGATTTCGGACCAGTGCAGCAAAAAACAGTTCCTCCTCCACACCGCGCATTAAGAAGCGCAAGTTCCTTTCTTCCGTCATTTCGGGGTCCGCGCGGCGAAATAGCTGCTTCATCTCCTCAACGAAGATCACGACCCCTTTGTTGGGGTGTTGCGTGCACGTTACCAACAAAAAGGCGTCTCGTTGTTTTCGCACGATGGTAGCGAATGTTTTGTGGAACTCGCTCTCAAAGATAGTCCAGTTTGTTAGGGAGCTTTCATGGTTGTCAAACCACGTTCGGGCCGTATCTTCTAAATAGAAGAAAACGTGGTGGATTGTTTTTTCGTCATCCCACCTGTTAAAGATGCGGACACGCTCCACTTTTCCCAACCAGTCATCAGGGTCTTTTCCGGGGGATCCGGGGAACGATGGTGGTTCCCGGGGCTGTTGAAGAACAAGGGCAGGGTTGGTAGTGCTGGTTATGGTGCCTGCGTTGATCATGGTGGTGGTCATGCCGTCTTCTGTCTTCACTTTATCCGGATGCTGTCCAAACTCCGGCTGAAGACCTTGCTGTCGACGGCTAGAACGAGTGGGACTTGCTTGTTGGCTTGACCTGGGCTTAGGGTTCATGTACCCCGCAACTCCACCAGATGTCACGAAGCCACAGACGACGCATTTTCTTCGAGGAAAACACGATTATAGGAGCGAACTTGTGCTCCCCTAACAACTCAAAGAATACAGAGGCCGCGAAGCAGCACTCAACAAACTGACGTACGCATGCGAGCTACGGCGAGTCGAATACCCCGGCGTCTGTTCTGCAGGCTTTTTATCTTTCGGCACGCGTGGTTCTCGAACTGTCGATTCACATCTAGAACATCAAATCCAAGAAGATTATTCAGGGTTGTTCACGTTAGATCGGAATGCGCTCCCTATTAGAACAGATAACTCACGCGGCACAGAAAGAAAGAATGGAACACGGGTTTCCCTTAGCACAGAGATAACACAGACCGGCGTAACCGGGCGGCCAAAGCAAAACACAAAAAAAAACAATGCATGGTTCACGGCAATATATTTGGTTTAATCAGTGAACGAATTCAGCAAAAAGTATGTATAAATCTCAAAATAGAAACTCGGTGTGCCCCACATTGTCGGTACCAAAATGGGTGAAATAGTTCGAGAGGAGAGGGAAGAAGCAGAAGAGGCAGCTCGCAGTCGTGATTCCATGGGGTCTACAGTTTTTACTCATCTATTGCGGTAATTTCATCGTCCGTTTCAACCAGTGTTAATATTGTGCGTATCAAGTTCGGATAATCATTTTGACACCACAGTTGACCCTGTTCGTGCAGTATTACCTCAGTTATGGCTGTTATTCTTGTAAAGTAAAAGAGAGAAAGAGTGCTTAGAGTGTAGGCATATTTTTAAATACCAGGCAACAGATCCGTGTTGAATCGCAGTTATGAAATATTTGGACAGTACGCCTTAGATGTCAGTTCAACCACCCCATTACTGAAATTCTTTGGTGGTCTTCATGCCTAACACAAAATGATTTGGGTGTTATTGCAGAATCAGTGACATATGTTATCAATACGGTATTGCTCACTGTATATTTGCTGAAAATTCACTTTTGTGTGTTGCCAACAGATCTCGGCAGACTAACTCATGAGTCCACTCACACATACTTTTTTGGATTAAAACTTATGTGTGAGTTAGAGTTTGACTGAGCGCGAGGCTAGTGTGTCATCCTGAGTTTGAGCATAGTGAGCCCCAGTGAGTTCGATCCTGACTGAGTTTGTGTACGCCTGAGAGCAATTGAGTTCTGAGCCCGTTCTGACGTCTTAGTGCATTTTGATTTATGAGTATATTTTGAGTTTTTCGTCGAATTTCAGCGTAAGTACATTTTGATTCTCAAGTACATTTTGGGTTAGAGTACATTTTGAGTTTCAGTAGATTTTCAGGTAGCTTAGATATCTGGCTTTGCAATGAGTCTACGTTTCAGTGAGTAGTGATTCTAAAAAAAATGTGATTAGGTTTGAGTGAGCCGTGCCAATTTTCCCGAGTTTTAGCTGAAAATAACTGCGCATTTTAAAAAGCTCTAATATTCACTTATTTTTTGTAATATTGCGAAACTTGGCGTCAGGGTCACGACCAAGCCCAACCCACTTCCTGGTAGGGCTACGCATTGAGAAGATGTAATTACTTGTTCGTTACAAAACAAAATTATCGCAGATAAAGATAGACGCGAAATATTGACTAGGCCACCATATACGCTGCAAGGACGTGCTCATTCCGTTCTACTTCCCTGAGCCTTAGCGTCGACATCGCCGAAATTAATAGGCAGCTCAGTGTTTTTTTTTCATTTGAACTGAACTCCGCGAGTTGTGGCCGTGCTGTGCGTGCGAAAGAATTGATTTTGGCAACGCAAACCTACTTTAAAAGTTCAATCAGGGCGTGAGCTTTTCTAAGCTGACTAAAGTGCCCACTTTCCTTAGATTTTTGTTTAGCAGGACTCTAGGTCTATGTTTTTTTTGAAAGCTACAAGCTGGAGTAATTTTTTTACACTTGTGTTTCGCTAGAGTTCTGGAACATTCTTTTAAAGTCAATATCAAGGAATATAGTTTTAGGTGGCATTATTGCTTCTATATATTGAGCTTTTTGTCTCGCCTGATGTGTAGTCCTGTAACTTTTAAATTACGTATTATTAACATTATTTTTAGCCAGCTGAAGGTGTTATTTACTCTCGCAATTTTCCCAGACTCATACGCGTTTACACAAATTTGTAACGGTGATGCTTAGTTTTTATTTCCTGGCTTGTTTCCAGGTTATTGGCTTATACACTGTATGATACCTAAAAAAGGAGCGTTGCGTTCAGCATTGCACTGATGTATAGAATTGTGTGCTCATGAATGTTCAGTGGTGATACATGAGTGCGTGGTGGTAGTAAATTTGGGGATACAATATAGGCAGCAAGAATTCCGTTTTCAGCTCTCATTCCATTCAATCTAAGCATAAGGATAGGTATTTAGAATATTTAAGATACGTGGTGCTGCTAACCATTCAGCGCGAGCCATTGATATTGCCGCGAACCATATACGGGTTTGTTTATTTATTGTTTGTTTTTAATGCCCGGCCGCGCCCGGATCTGTTTCCTGTGTCCCATGCGAAGCGCGTGTTCCAATCTTTATTTTCATGCCACACGGGCTATCTCATTCAGATAAGCAGAGTGTTTCGCCCTAACGCCGCTAGCCCAGAATAATCTTCTGTGATCTACAATGTTCTGGATGTGAATCGACGGTTCCAGAAACTCTCGCGCCGAAAGATAAAAGCCTGCACAGCAGGCACCGCGGCATTCCATTCAGCGACGCTCCCCGACGGACGTCACTTTTTTGAACGCTGCTTCGCCGCCTCTGTATTCTTTTGAGTTGTTAAGGGAGCACAAGTTCGCTCCAATAAACTTCTTTCTCCTTCAAGACAACTCCGTCGTTCTTGTCTTCGTGACATCTGGTAGAGGTGCGGCGTACCCACCCTTTATGCTTCCTACGACATCTGGAAGCTGCCAAGCCAGTCCAACCAGAGAAAGCCGCCGACGCAAGGATTGCTACGCGAGTTAGGTCTTATGCAAGAAGGGCCCAACAGAAGAAACGCTGCAACCAACACCATGGTGCAAGAAACAACGTCGCCATTGTTCCGGGGAGCCCCCGCTGAAGACCCCAAGGAATGGTTGGAGAAGCTGGAGTGCGTGCGGACCTTCAACAGGTGGAACGATGAATAAACGTTCCGGCATGTTTTCTTTTACTTGGAGGATGCAGCTCGAACTTGGTTCGAGAACCACGAGAGCACCTTGACCGACTGGACGCAATTCAAAAGCGAGTTCCTTAGGACCTTCACGACCGTGGTGAGAAAAGAACGAGCTGCGCATTTACTGGAAACTCAAACGCTACACCTGAACGAAGGAGTCGTAATCTTCGTTGGGGAAATGAAGCGACTATTTCGTCGCGCGGACCCGGATATGACAGAAGAAAAGAAACTGTGGTTTCTGATTCGAGGAGTAAAGCAAGAACTTTTTGCTTGCCTTGTCCGCAACCCCCCCAAATCGGTGACCGCATTCGCATCCGAGGCGGCCGCCATGAAGAAGACGTTGGAAATGCGCACGAGGCAGTACGACCGTCCCATAAATGCGCTATGCGCACACGATTGACGCCGGGATCTTAGCTCTCACACACTACGTGATACAATCCGCGCTATCGTCAGGGAAGAACTGCGGAAACTCTTCCCAACAACGCCGAAACCACAAAGTCACCTCTATGAGCGACGTGATTCGGGAAGAAATTCAACTCGCTTTGGGGACTTCTACGCCTCCCGAAGTACCACGTGAGCCTCAAGCTATGGCCTACTCCGCGGCTGTTCGACGACCCCGCACTGCTCCAACCCGTCTTCAAGAAGTCCCGCCGTACCTCCGTCCACTGTCGCCCGCCCGACCACCTGCACACCAAAACCAGGCGCCGAGGAAGACGGACGTATGGCGAACCGCCGATAATCTTCCGCTGTGCTACCACTGCGCAGAGGCCGATCACATCTACCATCGCTGCCCGTACAGGAGACTCGGACTGCGTGGTTCCTCCGTCGACGCCCCACGTCGCCCTACCCATACCAGACGCCCAACCGCCGTAGCAGTGCTGATTTCGCACGTGGAAGGTCCCCCAGCTCACGCGGGGGAAACTAAAAGCAGCAACTTCTGGAGGTAAAGTTGCACGATCGCGGGAAAATGAAAAACCCTCAACGACGCAACGACTCGCGGAAGACAGTGATTCACGACCTGCCAAGTTCCCGACGACCCACCCTAACCCTGACAATACTCCCGAACACGACGACAGCTACACGGCGCGCCGCGTACCCGACCTGACCGAGACGTCCGCTGAGAAGACGACGACAACGAAGACGCACAGTGCCCGACCGTCAACACCCACAAACCGAGATGCGGCGCCCCGAAGAACACCGAACTCGAGGAAGGCGGCATCCGACGTCAAAGTGTCCATCGACGCCTTTGACGTAGTCGCCCTTGTAGACACGGGAGCCGACTACTCAGCTATGAGCGGACCATTTGCGTCTAAGCTGAAGAATGTTATGACCAGATGGGACGGTCCGCACATACGCACAGTGGAAGGACACCTCATGACACCAAGCGGAACGTGCACTTACCGCGTCACCATAGACGGCACGACGTACCCTGCCGCGTTCGTCATTTTGCCAAACTGCTCCCGCGACGTAATTCTCGGAATGGACTTTTTGACGGACAACGGTGCAATAATTGATCTGCAGACCAAGTCGATAACTTTTTCCTCCGATCACTCCGTGACGCCGCAACCGAACCCCGGTCACCGTGCAGGTGTAAGGATCGCCGATGATCATGTCACCCTGCCACCCCGCGCAACTTTGATGATCACCGTCTACTGTGAAGGTGCTGCTCCTGACGTTGACGCTATCGTGGAGAGTGACCAAAGGTTGCTTCTCGACCGCGGTGTGTCTGTCGCAGGGGGCATTGCGCGGATTAGGAAGCGCAAATCTCACGTTTTGCTCACCAATTTCTCTGAGGAGTACCAGCATATAAAAGGGGGCGCTTCAATTGCGTTCTTCGAAGAAACGCAACAAGCAAGTGACGTGATCGTGGTTGCCGAATTTGAGCGCGCACCCGAAGATACCTTCAAGCTTCCGAATTTCTTCGACGTGACTCCGACGTTACCTCAAGCAGAACAAAACAAATTATTGGCTTTCCTGCGTCGCTACAGGGAGTGTTTTTCGTCGACCTCAAAACTACGTCAGACACATCTAGCGAAGCACCGAAAAATAACCGAAGATGGAGCCCGACCTACCCGAAAATCACCGTAACGCGTCTCTTGCCACGAGCGGGAAGCCATCCGGACTCAAGTCGACGACATGCTCAGCGACGACATACTACAGTCATCGAAAAGTCCGTGGGCTGCGCCGGTCGTACTCGTGAAAAACAAAAGATGGCACTTTAAGGTTCTGCAGTGACTACCAGCGACGGAACAAACTCACCAAAAAGGACGTGTACCCCCTGCCACAAATCGACGACGCCCTCGACCACCTCTGCCACGCGAAGTACTTCTCATCGATAGATCTGAAGACCAGCTACTGGTAAATTGAAGTGGACGAGAGAGACGGAAAAAAGACTGCATTTATAAACCTGGATGGTCTGTACGAGTTCAAGGTGATGCCGTTTGGGCTGTGCGGTGCGCCAGCAACGTTTCAAAAAGTCATGGACACTGTGCCAGCTGGCCTGAAGTGGCACACCTGCCCCGTATGCCTCGACGACGTTGTGTTATTCGCCCGGACTTTCGACGAACACCTTGCAAAGTTGGAATCTGTACTCGAGGCCATCCGTACGTCGAGGTTAACGCTGAAGCCCGAAAATTGCCACTTCGCTTACGAGGAACTCAAGTTTTTGGGACACGTCATCAACGCCGCGGGAGTCCTGCCTGACCCGGCGAAAACATGAGCCATAGCGAACTTCCCAAGACCGAAAGACAAAAAGAGCGGTCGAAGATTTCTCGGACTGTGTGCATACTACCGGCGCTTCGTCGCAAGCTTCGCACTCATCGCTGAGCCACTCACGCCCCTGACAAAACATAGCACCCCTTTGGCCCGGGGAAAACGCCCAAGAAGAAGCATTGTGCGAGCTGAAACAACGCCTGCAAAACCCGCCCGTGCTCGCTCATTATGACGAAAATGCCGAAACAGAAATGCACACGGACGCCAGCGATATAGGTTTGAGGGCCGTCCTCCCCCAAAAACAAAGCGGGTGCGAAAAGGTAATCGCCTATGCAAGCCGTGGTCTGTCGAAGGAGTAGAAAAACTGATTGATTTTAGGGTTTAACGCGCCTACGCAATGCAGGCGTTGAGGCGCGCCGTAGTGGAGGGCTCCGGATTATTCTGACCACCTGGGGATCTTTAACGTGCGCCGAAATCTCGTACACACGGGCTTTTTGCTTTTCGCCTCCATCAGAAAAGCGGCCGCCGCAGCCGGGAATCGAACCCGCGACCTCGTGCTCAGGAGCGCAACGCCTTAGCCACGGAGCCACCGCGGCGGGTAACAGCATTCAGCCTCAAAAACTCTGTCCTCGTGAAGAAGAATTTCAGCCCCGGAACGAGAACGAATTGTCTTCTTGTCATCCCCGCAGACCGTCGTGACAAAATTTTGGAAGGGTCCCACGACGACCAGTCTTCCGGACATCTCGGCACAGCTCATACTATTGCAAAAATTAAGGCAAAGTACTTCTGGCCCCGCGTTACATCTGACGTCACCCACTACGTTCGGAGGTGCCGTGACTGCCAACGACGAAAAACGCCGCCGACAATACCCGCCGGACTTCTGCAACCGATCGCCGTCCCGTCGAGACCCTTTCAACAGATTGGAATGCACCTTCTAGGCCCGTTCCCTACGTCACGATCAGAGAACAAGTGTATTGTCGTAGCGACAGACTACATGACGCGCTACGCAGAGACCGCCGCTCTTCCGAGGGGGACAGCACAAGAAGTCACCAAGTTGTTTATAAACCAGGTTGTGCTGCGACAAGGAGCCCCTGAAGTCCTAATCAAGGACCACAGAACGGCCTTTACCGCGGAGCTGATGCAAAGAATCTTACGCTACAGCAACACGGATCACCGAAGAACGACGGCATACCACCCCCAAACGTACGGACTAACGGACCGTCTGAACAAGACGATTGCGGATATGCTGTCCATGTACCTCGACATTGAACATAAGACTTGGGACGAAGTCCTCCCGTATGTCACGTTTGCGTACAATACAGCGACGCAGGAAACTACGCACATGACACCGTTCGAGCTTGTCTACGGAAGACGGCTGACTACGATGCTCGACGCCATGCTTCCGCATGTAGAAGACGACGACCTGAACGCCGACGTTCAAGGGTACCTTCAACGGGCGGAGGAGGCCCGCCAACTCGCTCGAGTTCGTATACCGGACCAGCAGCTGGTGGATGCCGGCCGCTACACCTCCGACGCCGAGACGCCGAGTACGAACCAGGGGATTGTTTGTGGGTTTGTACTCCCATTCGACGACGCGGACTCAGTGAGAAGCTTCTGCGACGGTATTTCGAACCCTATTGGATTCTACAACGTCTTGGCCAATTAACCTACGAAGTTATCCCCAGTGCTCATTCCGGTAAACCACGACGACGCACGCAACCCGAAGTCGTCCACGTGGTTCACCTCAAACCGTACTTCGCAAGATGACGAACTCTTTTTGTTGTTATTTTGTTGTGGTTGTTTGTTCGGACTGTCGTTTTATTTTAGCATCGTGTCGATGCACTCTCTGAGGGGGGGTAATGCCGCGAACCATATACGGGTTTGTTTATTTATTGTGTGTTTTTATTGCCCGGCCCCGCCCGGATCTGTTATCTGTGTCCCATACGAAGCGCGTGTACCATTCTTTATTTTTATGCCGCACGGGCTATCCATTCAGATAAGCAAAGTGTTTCGCCCTAATGCCGCTAGCTCAGAATAATCTTGTGCGATCTACAATGTTCTGTATGTGCATCGACGGTTCCAGAAACTCTCGCGCCGAAAGATAAAAGCCTGCACAGCAGACGCCGTGGCATTCTATTCTGCGACGCTCGCCGACGCAAGTCACTTTGTTGACCGCTGCTTCGCCGCCTTTGTATTCTTTTGAGTTGTTAGAGGAGCACAAGTTCGCTCCAATAAACTTGTTTCTCCTTCAAGACAACTTCGTCGTCCTTGTCTTCGTGACAATATATAGGCTTGGGACCCATGAATCGTTAGGCTGGGCTACCTCATTCACAAATACTACATAATAGTGTTATCCACTCCAGATTTATTTATACTACCGCTGGCTCTTCTAGGCTTGCCACAAACATTTTCCCCAACCAGCCAGTTGTCGACAGCAGCAATCAACTCGAGGTAAGTCACTGCCAACCTGTCTTTTCTACTCGTTCCCTGTTGTGCACTTATGGAAGATTGCAGACATAAGCCAAAAGACGCAGTGTGGAGCATTTCTTTTCTAGATAAATAAGAAGGAAGGTCCTATTCTTAACTTTCCGCAGAAAACAAAAAAACCTGGTGCGCACTGTTGCCAAAAACGTTTTCCGAGGTAGCAATTTTGAGGCGACTTTATATAAGGACGCAGTTACATAAATGGTATACCCTAACAAAAAAAACAGTGTGAATTCTCGTTAATGAATATGGCATGATACCATAAAATATAAATTGTGTTTAATTGGTAGCCAAATGCAGCAGAAAAAATGGTCAGAAAAAGTCTTTATATTTGTGTACTGGCACAATTACAACAATGAAAACTTTCTCTTTAAACTCAGCATGCTTTTTGTGTAGTTGACCGAGGTTTTGCATGCGATGGATGGCCAAACCACTATCGTCATTCTAAGTCTCCTGAGGTGACTAATGTTGAATTGTTTTCTAAGAATAAATACTATACTTGCATGGTTTTCTGATCTTGTCACATTTCTCTCCATGCTGGGGAAAGTTTCTGTTGCATTACCGAAGGCAAATTTTCTCGTTATTCCCAGCGCAGGTATTTTCTCCTGGGGAAAAAAGCCGTTGCAGGGAAAAGTAAACAAATGTCCTTAGTTTTTTGTATGCAATACAAACCCGGGTCTTTAGGAGATGAGTGACGGCATTTCAATTAAAATACTTTCGCAATACCTAAAGAAACATTAGGGATTGCATGCCACCTAATGTCGCACAGGGATCTCAACTTTGGAACCTGCGGTGGGTGTTACGAGTCGGTTTGTGGAATTTCGGTTTGCTGAACAATGATTCTACTATTATTCCTCGAACGTGATCATGGGGGCAGGAGAAAACAACCTGACTTATTTATCATGGTGGTGTTTAATGAGAGTGGGGGTAGGAACAAGAATGTTATCGGAGTGCTCCGAAATGAATAGGCCACTAGCGATACAAGTCCGTATTAAGGAGAAATAAAGTTATTAGAATCAAGGTTAGTGGCATGCCCACCAAATCGCAAGTGAGAGATACGTGAGAGTATAGCGGGCGCTATATCAATGAGTTTATTATTCTGAGCTTCTGTGTATCCAGTACGTTTGTATTACGTGAATTTACATTATTTTAGGTAAACTGAAGCGGTTCTTTACTCTCGTAATTTTCAGAAACTCGGACGCTTTTATACCAAAAGATATAACTGTGAAATTAATTTTTTATATTCCTGGTTAGTTCTTAGGTGTTTGGCTTATACATCTGTGATAGAGAAAAATGGAGCATTGCGTTTAGCTTAGCACTCATGTATAGTATTGTGTGCTCATCAAAATTCCAGAGGTGATTCATGAGAGCGTGGTGGTAGTAAATTTCGGGAAACAATATAAGCAGCAAGAAGTCCTTTTTCAGCTCTCATTCCATTAATTCTCAGCATAAGGTTAGGTACGTAGAATATTTATGGTCTGTGGTGCTGCTAACCATTCAGGGTGAGCCATTGATATTTAGGATCGTGACCCATGAATCCTTAGTCTGGCCTATCTAAGCCACAAATAATGCATATTAGTGTTATTCACTACAGCTTTATTTATACTACCGCTGCCTTTTCCAGGGTTGCCACAGAAATTTTGACCAACCAGCCAGTTGTCGACCGCAGCAATCAACTAGAGGTTAGTCACTGCCAACCTGTCTTTTTTACAAGTTCCCTGTTGTTCACGTAGGGAAGTTTGAACAGAGAAGCCAAAAGACGCAGTGTGTCGCATTTCTTTACTAGATTTATTTATTTATTTATTTATTTATTTATTGTACCCTCAGGGCAAAGGCATTGAAGAGGGGAGTGGGTTTTACAAAAAACAAGGATTCAGAACGTGAGTAAAAGGGAGTACAGGATTCAACGTTTTCTGAACAAGCAATTTTAGCTCATAACAAAGTCAGGACACAAAAGCAGAATAAAAGAGACGTAGTGTACATATAAATAATTTTGGTATACAATGCCAACTACGAAGCACATTAGAACACACAAGAACAGAAAAAACCGAAAAGGCCACACGTCGTAGGTAATCTCAGTTTACAATGTTTGTTAGTGCAGCGCGAAACAGCTGATAATCAGTAATAGCAGCAGTCGCGCCAGGAAGCTGGTTTCATTCCTTGCTGGTGCGTGGGATAAAAGATTCAGAACACGTTCTTGTTTGACATACCGGTATACCAACGTTGTGCGCATCATCGATGCGGGATGACACGTAGGACGGTGAAAAAAAAAGATTAGCTCGTAGGTGTGGGCTGTTATGGAAGATTTTATGAAAAAATCACAGGCGAAAAAACTTACGACGAGAAGAAAGGGAAGTCAATTGCAACGAGTTTTTCATAGCTGTGACGCTTGCTCTTCGATCGTAATTGTGTGGGATAAACCGGGCAGATTTATTTTGGACCAATTCGAGGCCTTTAATTAAATAATTCATGCTGGGGTCCCAAACTGAAGCAGCATATTCTAATTTACTTCGAACCAAGTTTTTATACAACAGTAGTTTTAGAGAGGCAGGTGAAGAAGAAAAATTGGACGAAGATAGCCTAGCATGCGGTTTGCATTGTTAATAATGTTGCTTATGTGAACGGATCAGGTCAGGCGAGAAGTAATGTGCACACCTAAGTACCGTTAGGATGAAACACAGTCGAGTGAAACTATATTAAGATGGTACGAAGCGGGAGTGGGTGACGATCGACAGACGCGTAATACTTTACACTTAATAATATTTAGGTTCATTCGCCAAAGACTACACCAGTTTGAAATAATATTAAGGTCGTTTTGTAAAATACTAACATCACTTGTGTCGATAATTTCGCGAAATATCACACAATCATCAGCGAACAAGTGTATGTTTGATGAAACGCAATCAGTGAGGTCATTGGTGTAAATTAAAAATAAGAGGGGGCCCAGCACTGAACCTTGGGGTACCCCCGAATGAACTGGACATTCTGGGGAATCATAAGAGTTGGCTGGAACAAACTGTGTACGGCCACACAAAAAGTGTTCCAACCATTTTAACATATCACGATCAAGGATAAGTTTGCTTAGTTTCAGTAGCAGGATATTATGGGACACTTTCTCAAACGCTTTTGCAAAATCCAGGAAAATACAGTCTGCTTTGGAGCGACTGTCAAGAATGCGGTGAAGATGGTGTGTAAAAGACAATAATTGTGTTTCACACGAAAATCCCTTTCGGAAACCATGTTGTGCATCCGTGAAAAATGAGTTGGATTCGACAAATGTAACGATGCTTGTGTACAAGACATGCTCCAAAACTTTACAAGGAATGCTCGTAAGGGATATAGGGCGGTAATTTAAAGGAGATTCTTTGCTACCTGATTTGTGAACGGCAACCACCTTACCTATTTTCCACTGAATGGGTAGGGACCCGCTGTCGATGGATTGTTGAAAAAGTTTGGAAAGAAGAATTGAAGAATACGTGGCCGTGAAATTTAGAAGTTATAAGGTCGACACCAATGCTTGAATTGGGCTTAAGTGACTGTATTATTTTATAAATTCTCTGAGCGTCAATAATAATTTAATTCATGAGTGGACAATCATGCAGCTTTGAAGAAGGTAGAGATGTACTGGAAGAAACAACAAAATTACTACAAAAAAACTTGTTCAGGACAATCGGACACTCATTGACAGGAATGGATTCGTCATTATGGTCCAGCAGTTTATTTGAATCAGTCGTGCTTGGATTGATTACGCGCCAAAAGTTTTGGGGACTGTTTAGAAGCAGGCTAGGTAAGGTACTCCGGAAAAAGTTGGACTTCGCATTTTTGACAGCAGATACATGGGAATTGTTAGCCGCTTTGTATGCCTCCCATCGAACATTCGGGGGCAGCGATTTCGCTTCACGGTAAAGGTGCTTCTTGCGGTTTGATAGACGTTTTAAGTAGGCATTATACCATGGAGCTCTTGCGTAAGAATAGATTTTGCGAACCCGGATGTATCTGTTGGTTAGGTCGCGTACCTTTTGCAGGAATAAGTTCCAGTTATCTTCAACTGTACGGTTGTCGAAATTGTCCAGAAAAATGTCAAAAAAAGTGGACAGTTCAATGTTAATGGCATCAAAATTTGCTTTCTTATAATCCCTAATTTGCTTAGTTGTCTTGCGCGTTTCTACAGCTAGTACTGTGATGTCGAAAGAAAGGATTAAATGATCACATAAACCGGGTAAATATGTCATGCACGAGACCGAGTCGGGTCGTGAGGTAAGTACGAGGTCTAGTACTGTTGCTGTACTGTCTGTTATTCTCGTCGGCTGGGTAACTAGTTGAGTAAGAGTAAAGGTTGAGCAAAGGTTCTGGAAGTCGCTAATTTGTGAGGAACTTGAATTAAACATAGGCGATTCGGTGGACCACATGATTTGAGGGAAATTAAAGTCACCTAGTAAGAAAATCGGGGAGTTTGGGAGGCGAGTTACAATGGTATTAAGAACATCCTGTAAGGAGGCAGCAAAGGTTGGCGGAGCGTTAGGGGGGCGATAACATGCCCCAAAAATGAATTTCTGTTGCGCCACCTCAACACACGATAAGATATTCTCAATATCGGTTTCAACAGCAATGTGGTAAGAATCATGATCATTCTAAACAGCAAGCATAACGCCGCCACCTTGGCGAAGGGTACGGTCACAACGGTAAATTGTGTAGCGGGACGCATCGTAAAAACTTTCCGCGTTCCGAATGTTATCATTAAGCCAAGTTTCGGTTAACGCGATAACATCGGGTACGCACGTGTCTACGACCGAGTTAAAAGTGTCAAGTTTGTTAAGCACGCTCCTGACATTCGCTAGAAGTACAGATAAGCGTGACGGGGCAGCGATCGTCCATATCCCCTCGCATTTTCCTATAGTGTCTCAAGGTTTGCTGTTTGGGTAGCATCTATGCCGTTATTTTGTGAAGCTTTGCGTTGGTGCGCTTGAGGGTGGGAAAAGTTCCTTGTTTCTGTTATAGAATCGGTTGAAGAATCATATACGTTGCATTGTTCGTTGACATACAGTTTCGTGTAGCGCAATTTGTATTTCGGGGATCCAGGTAGACCCTTAGCGAATTCAGACAGTTTTTTTCGTGCCTCACGAGTCGCAGGCGAAAAGTTTTCGGATACCGAAATCCCGGATTGTTTAAGATTAGCGTGCGCTGACAGCACCTTATCTCTGGTTTTGAAGAAACAAAATTTCATTATAATGGGGCGGGGTCGAGATGCAGATAGCGTCCCTATACGGTGAGCTCTTTCGACCTCTGAGGGGGGTATTTCGACGCCAAGTGCGGAGTGCAGCGCGGCAATGGTTTTCACCTCCGTGTTGTGCCATGTTTCTTTAGAATCTGGAATACCGTGAATAACAACGTTATTCCTTCTGGAGCGATCCTCCAAGTCGTCCAACCGCGTCTGCAACATCTCTTGTTGGGACGTCAGCTGGGTGGTAGAGCTCTTAATTGACACTATATCTTGCTGGAGTGTATTTAGGGTTCTCGATTCATGCTCCAAGGCTTCGAGGCGGGTGAATATATTTGAGAGACTAGTTTTTATAGTCTCCTGGTTATATTTTATTGCTTTAACATCCGTGCTTAGATTGGCTTGGCACTCAGCTAGATTAATCGTTCGTTCGTTGATACTTTTGAGCATTTCTAGTATGGCGGTGCTATGTACAGGAGTTTGTTCTTCATCTACGTCTGCGCTGGAACTGCGAAGAGCAGGGGGGCCAGGGTTAGTTTCTACGTTGCCCGAACAAAGCAACAGCAAACTTACATCTAAGCATTATTTCAAAATAATACACAGCTCACGTGGGCATGGGAGCACAACTAAGAAAACATTGTCACTTTTTCTAGCATGTAGTGGAGCATATTTACACACCTGTGGGGCGAAGAAGATCAACATGTTAGCCATGCTTTCGCAGTGGCTGCTCTCATGCCCACTGAAAGCGGGGAAGGATTTCCAGGGCGTTAAGTAGACTTTGGGTCTAGGGGTCGCTGTAGAGTCGGTGCACTTGTGCGCAGAAGCGACGGCCAATGAAGATGCTTCGATGAATGTGCACGCTGAATTGTCCGGAAAGGCTGGTACCGTATCGGCGTTGGCACCCAAAAACAGGCACGAGGCAGGGCAGGGTGTTGCAATCAGCAAAGAAGCTGACAGGGTAAAAAAAACCTGTGGGGCGAAGAAGATCAACATATTAGCCATGCTTTCGCAGTGGCTGCTCTCATGCCCACTGAAATTAAAAAGACGCAGTGTGTAGCATTTTTTCCTAGATAATTAGGAAGAAAGGTCGTATTCTTAACTTTGCACGGAAAACCAAAAACCTGGTGCGCACTGTTGCCAGAAACGTTTTCCGAGATAGCAATTTTGAGGCGACCATATATAAGGATGCAGTTACATAAATGGAATACCCACCAAAAAAACAGTGTTAATTCACGTTAATGAACATAACATGATACCTTAGAAAAATGTAAATTTTGTTCAATTGGAAGGCCCATCCACCAAAAAATGCTCAGAAAAAACCTTTGTATTTGGTTATTGGCACAATTCCAACAATGATAACTTTCTCTTCAAACTCAGCAGGCTTTTTGTGTACTTGACCGAAGTTTTGCATGGGACGGATGGCCAAACCAATATTGTCATTCTATGTCTCATGAGGTGACTAATGTTCAATTGTTTTCTCAGAATGTATACTATACTTGCATGGTTTTCTGAACTTGTCACATTTCTCTCGACGCTGAGGAAAGTTGCTTTTGCATTTTCTGCCAGAGAAAAGAGCCGCTCCAGGGAAACGTAAATAAATGTCCTTAGTATTTGGGATGCAATACAATCGCGGGTCATTATTAGAAGAGCTGACACCAATAAACCTAAAATATTTTCACATTACTAAAAAAGCATTAGGTATTGCATGCCGCTTCAATTTGCACAGGTATCTCATCATTGAAAGCTGCGGCGGGTCATTGAGTCAGTTTATTGAATTATTACGGACCGATAGCACACGGAGATAAAGCGGAGAGAGACTCACAAAAATGGTGCAGGTGCCCGAAGGTTTAGTGTGTAGACGATTGGCCACAATTGCAGTGGTGAAATTTTGGCGTCGGCGTTGTATAGGATTTAATCAAGGTTGGCCAGGTGAGAGCTGAGTAACTTGCAATGGTACTTTGTTCACAAAATAGCGCTGCCACATAAAAACTACTGATGGCGCGCAGTGTTCCTCGCGAAATTGACCACACCGGATCAGAACAGGGGTTCTCAAACAGTGAAAATCTGATCCAGGCAAGGCAAGCTGGCTTTTGACTGTCGTATTGTTCAATATATTCGTACAAAAATCGGAAGAAAAAAAAGCAAAGAGTTCGCAAACACGAAGCAGTTCTAACAGACATCTTGACTAGCAGTAGCAATTTATTCACTTTCATGAGGAGTGATATCAATTAGGGTACCAGAGTTGTCTTCGTTTGTAAAGGGAGCACATTGATTCAATGGCTTTTATTTTAGCCAACATCGCGTGATGTGGTGTACATGTTTATACTAATATTTCTAGTACGTGAACGGGGGGGCAGGAGCGAACGACGCGATTTATTTATGGTGGTGGTCTTTTATTAAGTGAGGGTAGGAACAAGAATGTTGCCGGAGTGCTGACAAATAATTAGGCCACTAGCGATACAGGTGCGCATTTAGGAGAAATAATGTCATTAGAATCAAGGTTTAGTTACATGCCCACAAAACCGCAAGGGAAAGATATGTAAGAAACTTCTTCGCTAATAGTCCATCGAACGACAGGTATATATTATTTTCAAGGGCATAAAAGGTGGAATTTGCGAAATACATTGTGATAGAGATTTATTGTATAGTAGGAATCCAACATGCAAACTGTAAAAATACTATTGTTTGAAAACAAATCTGCGTTATCTCCACGGTTGGTACGGGAAGTGTCCCGAGTGGTTCCAACTTGAGGCTGTCTTTTGGGAGCATTCAGTGTGTTTAACTTGAATTCTTCTCTTCAGTTGGTCAGCAAGCAGTGTGGGGAACAGAAGCATGCCTACTTAATGTAGAGTCCGCTTCTTCTTCCAAATATACAATAAGTTCACTGGCGAAGGATTTCTGGTTGAGGCAGGTTGGACATATTTGTAGACAAAAAAAAGGCTGGTATGGGTAGGTGATATCATCTTCTGTAATCAATAAAGAAAGCACCTGGCACAAAATATATCTTATGACGTGAACGGTTCCAGTTGTTAAAATTACGATCCATATTGTCACAAAGCCACAGAGGACGCTGTTGCCTTCGAGAAAAACACGTTTACTGGAGTGATCTTGTGCTCCCCTAACAACTCAAAGAATACAGATGCGGTGAAGCAGCAGTCAACAAAGTGTCGTACGCATGCGAGCTACGGCAAATCGAATACCCCGGCGTCGGCTCGGCAGGCTTTTTATCTTTCGGCGCGCGTGGTTTTCGAACTGTCGATTCACATCTAGCACATTGTAGATCCAAGAAGTTTATTCTGGGTTGTTCACGTTAGATCGGAATGCTCTCCCTATCAGAACAGATAACACATGCGGCAAAGAAAGAAAAAAATAGAACACGCGCTTCCCTTAACACAGAGATAGCACAGCCCAGCGCAGCTGGGCGGTAAAACCAAAACACAAATAAACACAACGCATGGTTCGCAGCATTACCCCCCCCCTCTGACAGCGCATCGACCCGATGCTAGTATAAGCGACGTTCGGACAAATAAAAACAAAGTTCGTCATCGTCCGTTGAAAGGTTTTAAGCGAACCACGTAGACGACTTCGGGCGGCGTGCGTCGTCGTGATGTGCCGGAGCCAACATCGGGGGTCACTTCGCAAGTAAGTTGGCCAACACGTCGTAGAATCTTGTAGGGTCTGAAATACCGCCGCAGAAGTGCCTCACCCAGTGTGAGTCGTCGGATGGGAGTCCAAAACCACACACAATTCCCTGGGTGCTACTCAACGGCTTGGCGTCGGAGGTTGTAGAAGCCCGCATCCACCAGCTGCTGTTCCGTTATACGAAGTCGAACGAGCTGGCGGGCCTACTCCGCACACTGAAGGCATCCTTGGACGTCGGCGTTCATGTCGTCGTCTTGTACGTGCGGCAGCATGGCATCAAACATTGTAGTCGCCCGTCTTCCGTAGACGAGCTCGAGCGGTGTCATCAGCGTGGTTTCTTGGATAGCCATGACATACTCAAACGTGACATACGGGAGCACTTCGTCCAACGTCTTATGTTCAACGTCGACGTACATCCACAGCATATCCGCAATCGTCTTGTTCAAACGTTTCGTTAGTCCGTTGGATTTGGGGTGGTACGCCGTCGTTCGTCGGTAATCCGTGTTCTTGGATGAGCTCCGCAGGATAGGCCATTCCACGGTGCGTGATGAGGACTTCAGAGGCTCCATGTTGCAGCATAACTTGTCTTATGAAAAACTTAGCGACTTCATGTGCAGTCCCTCTCGAAAGAGTGGCGGTCACCGCGTAGCGCGTCATGTAGTCTGTTGCTATGACAATCCACTTGTTCTCGGATCTTGACGTATTGAACGGCCCCACAAGGTCCATTCCAATCTGCTGGAAGGGCCTTGTTGGGACGGCGATCGGCGGTAGAAGTCCGGCGGGTCTCGTCGGTGGCGTCATTCTTCGCTGGCAGTTACGGCAGCTCCGGACGTAGTTGGTGACGTAAGAGGTAAGGCGGGGCCAGTAGTTCTTCGCCTTGATTTTTCCAATAGTGCGGGCTGTGCCGAGATGTCCGGAAGACTGGTCGTGATGGCACGCTTCCAAAATTTCGTCACGAAGGTCCGCTGGGATGACAAGAAGGTAATTCGTTCTTGTTGCGGGGCTGAAATTGTTCTTCACGAGGACAGAGTTTCTGAGGCTTAATGCTGGTAAGCTATGTTTGAAGGTCCTAGGAACGGTGACGTTGCATCCCTCGGGGTAGTCGATTATGGCGCGTAACTCGAGGTAGGCACGCTGCTGGGCGGCTAGGTAACTCTCCGTCACGATTACGAAGAACGCGCTGTTATCATCAGAGTCTTGTGGTGGCGGGTCGACGGCTGCTCGGGACAGGCACTCGGCGTCGGAGTGTTTCCTCCCGGATTTATAGATTTCTGTAACGTCGAATTCTTGCAGGCGCAATCTCCACCTACCAAGACGGCCAGAGGGGTCCTTCAAATTGGCGAACCAACACAGCGCATGGTGGTCAGTCACAACCTTAAAGGATCTTTCATACACGAACGGGTGGAATTTCGAAATGGCCCATATAACTGCGAGGCATTCTTTCTCAGAGGCTGAGTAGTTTTTTTCTTCCATGGACAGACCACGGCTGACATAGGCGATTACTTTTCCACACCCGCTTCGCTTTTAGATGATTACGGCACCCAAGCCTATATCACTGGCATCCGTGGGAATGTCCGTTTCGGCGTTTTCGTCGAAATGAGCGAGCGCGGGCGGGCTCTGCAGGTGTTGTTGCAGTTCGCAGAACGCTTCCTCTCGGGCACTTTCCAAACTGAAAGGAGCGCTATCTTTCCTCAAACGTGAGAATGGCTCTGTAATGCGTGCGAAGTGTGTGACGAAGCGCCCGTAATTCTACAAACCTGCGGACTGGGCTTTCATATTTCGGTCTTGGTGAGTCCGCTATGGCTAAAAGTTTCGCCGCATCAGGCAGGACTCCCGTGGCGTTGACGGCATGGCCCAAAAACCTGAGTTCCTCGTACGCGAAGCGGCTCTTTTCAGACTTCAGCGTTTACCCCGACGTAAGGATGGCCTTGAGTACAGACTGCAACCTTGCAAGGAGTTCGTCGAACGTGTGGCAGAATACCACAACGTCGTCGAGGTATACGAGGCAGGTGTGCCACTTCAGGACACCTAGCACAGTGCCCATGACTTTTTGGAACGTTGCTGGTGCTGTGCATAGCCCAAACGGCATCACCCTGAACTCGTATAGGCCGTCCAGGGTTATGAATGCAGCCTTCTCTCGATCTCTCTCGTCTACTTCAATTTGCCAATAGCCTGTCTTCAGATCCATCGATGAGAAGGACTTCGTGTGGCAGAGGTGGTCGAGGGCGTCGTTGATTCGTGGCAGGGGGTACACGTCCTTTTTGGTGATCTTGTTCAATCGCCGGTAGTCAACGCAAAACCGGAGTGTGCCGTTTTTTTTCTTCACGAGTACGACCGGCGCAGCCCACGGACTTTTCGATGGCTGTATAATGTCGTCCTTCAGCAGGCCGTCGACTTCAATGCGGTTGGCTTCGCGCTTGTGTGAAGAGACGCGGTACAGTGACTGCCGGGTAGGTCGGGCTCCATCCTCGGTTATTATCCAGTGCTTTGTCAGAGGTGTCTGACGTAACTTTGAGTTCGACGAAAAATAGTCGCTCTAGCGACGCAGCAAACCCAATAACTTGTTCCTTTCTTCTTGCGGTAGCGCCGAATTCACGTCGAAGGAATGAAGAAGTTTGAAGGTATTGTCTGGTGCAGGCTCAAAGTCGGCGACTGCGATCACATCACTTGCTCGTTGCGTTTCTTCCAGGAACGCGATTGCAGCGCCCTTGTTTAAAGGCTGGTGCTCCACGGTGAAATTGGTGAACAGAATTTGGGATTTGCGCTGCCTAAAAAACCACGCAATGCCTCTTGCGACAGACACACCGTGGTCGAGAAGCAAACTTTGGTCACTCTGCGCGATAGCGTCGATGTCGGGAGGAGCACCTTCACAGTAGACGGTGACCATCACGCTTGTGCAGGGTGGCAGGGTGACGTGATCATCGGCGATCCTTACGGCTGTGCGTATATGTGGACCGTTCCATCTTGTCGTAACTTTCTTCAGCTTAGACGCGAATGACCACTCATTGCCGAGTAGTCGGCTCCCATGTCGATGAGGGCGACTACGTCAAAGCCGTCGATGGAGAACTGGACGTCGGACGCCGCCTTCCGCGAGTTCCGGGTGCGTCGGGGCGGCGCATCTAGGATTGTGCGTTTTGACGGTCGGGCACTCTTCGTCGTCGTTGTCCTCGTCTTCTCAGCGGCTGTCTCGGTCATGTTGTGTACGCGCCGCGACGCGTAACTGTCGCAGTGTTTGAGAGTCTCGTTACGGTTCTGTCGGGTCGTCGGGATGAGGGCATGTCATGTATCACGGTTTTCGGCGTGCCCTTGCGTCGTTGGAGTGTTTTAATTTTTCCGCCGTTGTGCAACTTCACCTCCAGAATTTGCTGCATTTAGTTTCCGCCGCGGGGGCCGGGGGACCTTCCACGCGGAAACTCAGCGATGCTACTGCGGTTTGGCGCTGGAATGGGTAGGGCGACTGCGAACGGTTGAAAAGGGGTTGTCTAGGGCTGGTGTAGGACAGGTGCTCTTCGATCTCCGAAGTGCGCTGGCCGGTTCGGGGGCGTGGTGCGTCGACGGAGAACCCTCGCAAACCGAGCCTTCTGTAGGGGCAGCGACGGTAGATGTGGTCGGCCTCTCCGCAGTGGTAGCACAGCGAAAGATTGTCGGACGTTCGCCAAACGTCGGTCTTTGTTGGGGCGGGGGGTTGCACCACAGGTGGTCGGGCCGGCGACATGGGACAACGGTACGGAGCCTCGTGACAATAGGGCGCAGGTGGGCGAGGGCGATGGACAGCAGCCGCGTAGGACATGGCTTGCGGCTCGCGAGGTGCTAGTGGCGTCGTTGAAGTTGCCAGCGCTTGCTGCACTTCTTCTCTAATGACGTCGGTAATAGAAGCGACTTGTGGTTCCGGTGGCGTTGGGAGCAGCCGCTCCTCCCTCACTATTTTGCGGATAGTCTCGCGTAGGCTATCTTCGGGAATGCGCATGCTGTCGACGCAATTCGCATTGGGCGTGCCAAGAAAGTTCTGGTCGTACTGCTTAGCACGCATTTCGATGGCTTTCTCAATAGTGCTGGCTTCGGTCACGAATTCGGCGACGGTCTTTGGCGGATTTGGGACCAGTGCAGCTAAAAACAGTTCCTCCTTCAGACCGCGTCTTAAGAAGCGCCACTTGTTTTCTTCCATCATTTCGAGGTCAGCGCGGCAAAATAGCTGCTTCACCTGCTCAACGAAGATCCCCACCCCTTCATTGGGGTGTTGCGTGCGCGTTTCCAACAAAAGGTCGGCTCGTTCTTTTCGCAGGATGGTAGCGAATGTTGAGGAACTCACTCCTAAAGTGAGTCCAGTTGGTTAGGGAGCTTTCATATTTCTCAAACCACGTTCGGGCCGTATCTTTTAAATCGAAGAAAACGAGGTGGAAAGTTTCTTCGTCATCCAACCTGTTAAAGATGTGGATACGCTCTTCTTTCTCCAACCAGTCACCAGGGTCTTCTGCGGGGGATTGATGGAACAATGGTGGTTCCCGGGGCTGATGAAGATCAAGGGCAGGATTGGTGGTGTTCATGACGTCTTTTGACTCATGGGGGTGTTCACGACGTCTTTTTTCTTCACTTTATCCGGAAGCAGTCAAAACTTCAGCTGAAGACCTTGCTGTCGGCGGCTGGCACGAGTGGGACTTGCTTGTTGGGTTGAGGTGGGCTTAGGGTTCGCGTACTCCGCAACTCCACGAGATGTCACGAAGCCACAGACGACGCAGTTGTCTTCAAGGAAAACACGTTTATAGGAACGAACTTGTGGTCCCCTAACAACTCAAAGAATACAGAGTCCGCGAAGCAGCAGTCAACAAAGTGACGTACGCATGCGAGCTACGGCGAGTCGAATACCCCGGCGTCTGCTCTGCAGGCTTTTTATCTTTCGGCGCGCGTGGTTCTTGAACCGTCGATTCACATCTAGAACATTGTAGATCCAAGAAGATTATTCTCCGTTGTTCACGTTAGATCGGAATGCTCTCCCTATCAGAACCGATAACACATGCGGCACACAGAAATAATGGAACACGCACTTCCCTTGGCACAGAGATAACGCAGACCGGCGCAGCCGGGCGGCAAAATCAAAACACAAATAAACACAGCGCATGGTTCGCGGCAATACATCTGGTCTAATGAGTGAACGAATTGAGCAAAAAGTATGTATAAATTTTTAATTACAAAGTTGGTGTGCCACACATTGTCCGTACCAAAATGGGTGAAATAGTTCGAGAGGAGAGGGAAGAAGCAGAAGAGGCAGCTCGCAGTCGTGCTTCCATGGGCTCTACAGTTTTTACTCATCTATTGCGGTAATTTCATCGTCCGTTTTAACCAGTGTTAATACTGTGCGTATCAAGTTCGGATAATCATTTTGACACTACAGTTGACCCTGTGCGTGCAGTATTACCTCAGTTATGGCTGTTATTCTTGATGGCCGCGTCATGGCCATGTCAGGCCTAACCCTCCACGCCCGAGAGATGGGCCCGGCGCCTGTGCTTACATGCAACGGACATCGAGCGTGCGACATGGCACCCAGCCTGTCTCAGTAGCTGACTCCAGTCTTCCAATAAATGCAGACATAGACCCTGAAGTAATGAAAGATGGCCACACAGAGTCCGACACAGCAAATACCGATGGCTTCATCGAGGTCTTGTCTAAAGCGCAACGCCGACGCCAACGTGGCCTATCTACAGAAGGAAGTGCGGAGCCAGCCCCAGCTCAAGCAAATGCCACTACAGACTCTACGTCAACACGTAAGACGTTCATTTGTCCTCAACCGCTACCCCGTGACGACTTCAAGCTTGTCTTACGACCTGAAGGGGGCCTTCCTCTCGAGGATGTTCAACACGCAGAAATCTCCGTGGCCTTACTCAATGCCATAGGGACTACTTGGCGACAGGCGAAGCTGAAGCTTCGTACTGACACGACCCAGAATACGGCTACAGTAAGCACACCTTCTGCGGAGGCCGCTTTTGCTCTAAGCCAATTTAAACAACTCACGATCAGAGCTGCCATCCACCAAGTCTCGCTCTACGGCTTAGCACCAGACGACTCAATCAAGGGAATTATCCGTGGGGTACCCCTTCGTTTCACAGAGCAGGAAATCCTGAACAACCTGGGCAAACCCACGACGAGATCTACACAGTGCGCAGATTGGGCCAAAATACAACGGTCATCCTTACTGTAGCGGGACCAAAGTTACCTTACCATGTAGGATTCTATGCGGCCGAATACCGTTGCTCTATATAAAAAAAGACAATTTCTGTGTGTTCTACATATCGTGCGATTGGACATTGTTCCACAGCCTGCCCTCATCTGATGGCTAGAGTTTGCCATCAGTGCGGTCTTCGGGACCCTGTTCAAGATCAGCCGTGCTCTCCCACCTGTGGCCTCTGCGGTGGCCTTCATCTCTCCGGCTCCCATGGCTGCACCAAGCGCTACGCGGAACCGTATATTCTGCGTCAATGAAGGCTTCGACAAGCCAGAGCGGGAAGCCAGCAGCCAGCGCGAGACTCCGCTTTGACACGAGGGCGACACCGGGAGCGGTCTACCACGCCGAGTTCGAGACTGCGTAGCAAATCCAGCAACAGAGGTTCTCGACCAGAGAAGACCAGGAAAACTGGCTCAAACGTGGACACAAAACAAGTAATCTCGGCACAACGGGTGTCTCCCACAGCTCTGACCTCAACCCCTCCTTCCAACTTAAATCATAAGTCTGCCACAGCATGTCAGGGTTGCACAGAACTACTACAGCTTCTTAAAGAACAAAAATCAGTTATGTCAGCTATTCAATCGCGTTTTGACGCATTAGAACTCACTAAGGGTACCGTGACCGAAAAACGCAAGAAACCCAACCCACAGCCCCCACCCTCGACTTCCGCGCCCCCTGCCACACCACAAGAAACCCAGACCGCAGAGGCCGAACGCTATTCCGACAAGTCATGGTTCCAGTCAATGTTAACCAAGCTTGATGCACAACATGGCACTTTAAATCAAGAAATTCAAATCCTCAGGCAAGACAACAACCTCCTTAAACAAGAAATTAACTCGCTACGAACTGAGCACCTAAATTTCCGCCAAGAGGTAATGTCTCTTCCGGCCCTCTCCGGGCATTTAGAGACCCGCCCTGATGCCTTGTCCGGCTAGCTAGACAGCCGACCTGATGCCGGCCCCATCCGTCAAGATAGACCTGAAAGCACGGGCTCTCGCTCCCACCGCCGACCCACCCCTTCTGCCAGATCCGTCGAACCCAAACCCTCCCACACATCCCTTGATGACCACGACACAGCTTAACAAGCACGCCACTGCACTCCTGCAGTGGAACTGTCGAGGCTTCAAGAACAAATCAGGGTCTTTACAAAAATATATAAACCTTCTCGATCCCCCACCTGATATCATCGCTGTCCAAGAAACGAACGACCTCACCAAGCTTCCTGGCTATATTACCTATGAAGACCCGTCTAAACGAGCCACAGCCACACTCGTCCCAAATTCAATAGCCTCTGTACAGCATTCCACGCCACAAAACGGGTGCGAACACTCACTATTGGAAATTTTATCGCCATCGACCAAACATAAATCCAATCTCTTCATCCTCAACATCTACTGCCGGCCCTCCACCAAGAAAGCTGATGTTGAATCTACGATACAAGATGCTATCGCCCTAGCTGGCTCCCGTCCGGTACTTATTCTAGGAGATTTCAATGCCCACCATCAACTTTGGGGCTACAAGAACAGAACGAAAAAAGGTCGGCAAGTTGCCTCGGCCATTGAGCAGCTTAATCTCAACATCCTAAACGACTCAAACACACCGACCCGAACTGGCACCAGTACTTGCTGGGACACCACGCGAGACTTGTCGTTGTTGGTTGGCCAGCTCGATGTCACGTGGTCATCCACCCACACTAACTTAGGCTCAGACCACGACATTATTCACGTCCTGTTGCGTAACCGGGACTACAAGGCACGATTACGAAAAACTCCGATTACAAACTGGGATAATTTTCGGAAGGCGCTGTGTAGCCATACGCCAAATCCCGATCAGTCCTACACTGCATGGATAGGCGACCTTCTTTAGACAGTTCACTCTCATACGCGAGCTGTAACCACGACTTACCAGACCCCTTGTGAGGATGCGAGGTTGCTGCACCTATGGAAAGCACGCCATAGCCTTGCCCGTAGATGGAAACGCCAGCGCCACAATCGGTAGCTCCGTAGAAACATATCTCTTTTCAGTCAGCAGGCGGTGGAGTATGCACAGTCGTTGCGCAAAAAAAATGGGCTGCACCTTTGCGACAGCCTCCAAGGCACTCTGACCTCCCGCAAAACCTGGAACCTACTTAGGTACTTTATTGACCCCCTAAACAGCAAGGGGGAATCAAATCGAAACATGGCCCGCACTCTTCACGCTTACCCCGGAATTCCAGAACACCTCATTCAAGACCTAACGGCTAAATACCTCCAAACAGAGATACTATCCCCGCCTCTACCGTACTCTAGTACTCCCAACGCAGATTTGGACCGAGATATCCAACTTTTTGAACTGGAAGGAGCCCTGCAAGAAAACGATGCACGATGCAAGAAAACGAGTGCCCTAAGTAACCTATAAGCTCCTGGCCAATTTAGGTGATGATGAACTTGCCATCCTGCTTAAACACCTCAATGAATTTTGGACATCTGGCCGCCTACCTATTCAATGGAAAACCGCCGATGTCCGCTTCGTTCCTAAAGTGGGCAAATCGCCACACAGACAATCTCCGGCCTATTTCCCTGACCTCTTGCGTTGGGAAGCTATTCGAACGCATTATACTCAAAAGGCTGCAGCCATACCTTGAAGACACCAACCAAATGCCCAAAACAATGTTCGGGTTTCGGCAACATTTAAACACCCAGGATATTGTGTTGCGACTCAAAGAAGTGGTAATTGCACCTGCCACTCGCCACTCACCTCGATCCATTGTGGGCCTCGACCTAAAAGGGGCCTTCGATAACGTTGCGCACGCAGCGATTCTCTCCCGCGTCAATAATAGTGGCTGTGGCAACCGAATTTATTCCTACATTTCGGTCTTCCTCACAGGCCACCAGGCTGTGCTCAAAATTGGAGATATAAAATCCAAACCAATCTCTCTTGGCAGTCGGGGTACATCGCAAGGCTCGGTATTGTCTCCACTCCTCTTCAATATCGCTTTTCTGGGTCTACCAAAACAGCTAGAGCAGATTCCGAATCTTCACCGCGCACTGTATGCAGACGACATCACCCTCTGGACTGACACAGACTCTGTCGGTGGGCTGCAGGACACATTGCAGCGTTCAGCCGAAAAAATCAATAATTACGCCCAGACTTGTGGCTTACATTGTTCCCCGCAAAAATCAGAACTTGACATCATCCGGAAACGCCCCCCACGACACCACGTCGAGCCCATCGTAATATCCCTTGACGGCCATTCGATCAAACCTAGCCACTCACTCAAGATATTAGGCCTTACCATCCAAGCCAATACCCGAAACGACTTTTCCTTGTCAAAACTGCGTAATATGTCTGCTCAAGTCGTGCATAAGATTAGGTGGGTCACTAACCGGCATCGTGGAATGAAAGAAAAGCACACAATGAGACTAATTCAAGCTTTCGTCATTTCTCGCCTCACTTATGTTGCTCTATACATGGCCCTAACCGAATCCGGCATTGAAGCACTAAACAGGATCATTCGGAAGGCATTTAAGCAAGCACTCGGGATCCCTATGAGTACATCGACAACCGAGCTTCTTGAAATTTGTCTTCAAAACACTATTGAGGAACTCATTGCAGGTCATCTCGCAAGCCAGCGCCTCCGTCTGACACACACTTCAAACGGCCGCTTTGTTCTTCAATGCATCAGCTCGCCCTGCGCAGAACAAACCCAAGTGGCCCCTTTGTCAGACAAGTGGAATAAACATATTTCTGTACGACCCCTACCAAAGAATATGAACCCTGACCTCCATCCCGAGCACAGGACCACCCGCAGCCAAGCTCACGAACGCTTATATGGGAATCGCTCTGACGTGTCCTACACCGATGCGGCGATCTACGCTGACAACGAAACTTTGCTTGCAGTGACAACAACCAGAGGCCATTTAACTTCATGCGCATCCATCCGTACGACATCCCCACGAGACGCCGAAGAACTCGCCATTGACTTAGCCCTCATCCAATGTTCCAGCAGATTCATCATCACTGACTCTCAAGCAGCCTGCCGCAGTTTCCTTTCAGCGAGGGTTGCACCAACGACCCTGCGGTTACTTCAGCGATACCGTCCATCTTACTGAGTGGCGATCGTTTGGACACCTGCCAATGCCTCTGTACCGGGAAACAACTTCGTCCACCAACAGGCTCGCGAACTGGTCCGCCGAGCCCCAGAGGTCACCATAGCTCCGACGCCACTTCTCACCTATCAGGAAATTACCCAATTTTACCGGACCACCAGACAATAATACCTGTGCCCTCACCCATCCCTCAGCCAAACTCAGGAAATACAACTCCGACAATTACAAGCAGGCACGTACGTTCACACGGTTCGAATGAATTTATGATTTCCCACACGGTACACCGCGCTATGCCAGTTTTGTCCACAGCTAGGTACCCTCCAGCATATAATTGAGGAATGCGCCCACAACCCAGCCCTACCACCCCTCTCCACCAGTTCCTTTCCTGAGCTGTGGGAGACACTGTTGAGCAGCTGTCAACCGGAGGACCAGACGCTCCTGGTGACACGAGCCAAGACGGCGAGGGCAACGCATAAATTCCCGGACTAGGGTTCCACTCTCACAATTGAGCTCATTAAAATGTTTTCTCTCGACAGAGAGGGGAAGGATATCATTAAAGAAGTATCGTGGTTTTCCTGTAGGAAATATTTCCCTGTGGTTAGGCAGCATGCACGGTCAAGACCCAAAGCTGCGGTCATAATGAGGACTACGTATTTTAGTCCCAAAGCCACATAACCCAAAAGCCAAAGTCAATTAAGGCGGACTACTTTATGAGTAACGGCAGACTCCAGTAAGTAAAAGAGTGCTTAGAGTGTAGGCATATTTCTAAATACTAGGTAAGAGATCTGTGTTGAATCGCAGTTATGAAATATTAAGAAAGTACGCCTTAGATTTCAGTTCAACCAACCCATTAGTGAAATTCTTTGGTGGTCTTCATAGGTAACACAAGATGATTTTGGTATTAATGCAGCATCAGTTATCAATGTTATCAATACGGTATTGCTCGCTGTATATTTGCTGAAAATTCACTCTTGTGTGTTGCCAACAGATGTCGGCAGATTAACTAATTAGTCCACTCATACCGACACTTTTGGATTCAAACTCATGTGTGAGTTAGAGTTTGACTGAGCGCGAGGCTAGTATGTCATTCTGAGTTTGAGCATAGTGAGCCCCAGTGAGTTTGATCCTGACAGAGTTTGAGTATGCCTGACACCAATTGAGTTCTGAGCCCGTTCTGAGGTCTTAGTACATTTTGATTTCTGTGTATATTTTGAGATTTTCGTCGAATTTCAGCGTGAGTACATCTTGATTCCCGAGTACATTTTGGGTTTGAGTACATTTTGAGGTTCAGTCGATTTTCAGTTGTGAGTTTGTTTTAGGTTTTCCCCAGAGTCATTTCTGAGTTTCGTGCAGACTTTGAGTTTCAGTTAGCGTATATATGTGGCTCAGCAATGAGTGTGCGTTTCAGTGAGTGGTGATTTCAAAATAAATTTGTAATCAGATTTGAGTGAGCTGTGCCAATTTTCCCGTGTTTTAGCTGCCAATAACTGCTCATTTTAAAAAGCTCTATTACTTCGCCTATTTCTCGTAACAATGCGAAACTTGGCGTCGGCGTCATGACCAAGCCCAACCCACTTCCTGATAGGGCAACGCATTGAGAAGATGTAATTACTTGTTCGTTACAAAACAAAATCTTAGCAGATAAAGATAGACGCGAAATATAGACTAGGCCACCAGATACGCTGCAAGGACGTGCTCATTCTGTACTACTTCCATGTGCCTTAGCGTCGACATCGCCGAAATTATTAGGCAACTCAGTGTTTTTCCTATTTGAACTGAACTCTGCGAGTTGTGGCCGTGCTGTGCGTGCGAAAGAAAGAATTTTGGCAACGCAAACCTACTTTAAAAGTTCAGTCAGAGCGCGAGCTTTTCTTGGCTGACTGAAGTGCCCACTTTCGTTAGATTTTCGTTTTGCAGGATTCTAGGTCTGTTTTCTTAAAAGCTACTAGCTGGAGTAATTTTTTTACACTTGTGTTTCGCTACAGTTCTGGGAAAATTCTTTTGAAGTCAATATGAAGGAATATACTTTTAGGTGGCATTGTTGGTGCTATATAATAATTTTTTTTCTGTCCCGATGTGTAGTCCAGTAACTTTAAATCACGTATATTTAACATTTTTTAGCTAGCTGAAGGTGTGATTTACTCTCGCAATTTTCGTAGAATCATACGCTTTTTTACAATGGTATAACGGTGAGGTTGAGTTTTCATTTCCTGGCTTGTTTCTAGGTTATTGGCTTATACAATCTGTGATACCTAAAAACTGGAGCATTGTGTTCAGCATTGCACTGATGTATAGAATTGTGCGCTCATCAAATTTTCAGAGGTGATTAGCGTTGTGGTAGCAAATTTCCGGAAACAATGTAAGCAGCAAGAAGTCCATTAGCAGCCCTCATTTCATTCAATCTCAGCAAAAGGATATGTATGTAGAATATATATAGTCCGTGGTGCTGCTAACCATTCAGCGCGAGCCATTGATATTTAGGATCATGACCCATGAATCGTTAGGCTGGCCTGCTTCCTCCACAAATAATGCGTAATAGAGTTATCCACTACAGATTTATTTATATTACAGCTGCCTCTTCCAGGGTCACCACAAAAATTTTCCCCAACCAGCCAGTTGTCGACAGCAGCAATCAGCTAGAGGTAAGTCACTGCCAACCTGTCTTTTCTACTAGTTCCCTGTTGTTCACTTAGGGAAGTTTGAACAGAGAAGCCAAAAGACGCAGTGGGCAGCATTTTTGTTCTAGATAAGTAAGAAGGAAAGTCGTATTCTAATTTTCCACGGAAAGCCAAAAACCTGGTGCGCACTGTTGCCCAAAACGTTTTCCGACGTTGCAATTTTGGGGCGACCATACATAAGGATGCAGTTACACAAAGAGAATACCCACAAAAAAAATTGAATTCTTGTTAATGAACATAGCATGATTCCATAGAAAAATGTAAATTGTGTTCAATTGGAAGCCACATGCAGCAGAAAAAAGGCTCAGAAAAAGACTTTATTTTTGGTTATTGGCACAATTCCAACTATGATGACTTTTTCTTCCAACTCAGCAGGCTTTTTGAGTAGTTGACCAAGGTTTTGCATGAAATGGATGGCCAAACAACTATCGTCATTCTATGTCTCCTGAGGAGACTAACTTTCAATTGTTTTCTCAGAATAAATGCCATAATTTCATGGTTTTCTGAATGTGTCACATTTCTCTCAACGCTAGGGAAAGTTGCTTTTGCATTACCGAAGACAAGTTTGCTCGTTATTCCCAGCGAAGGTATTTGCTGCTAGAGAAAACGGCCGCAGCAAGGAAAAGTAAACAAATGTCCTTGGTTTTTTTGTATGCAATAAAAACCCGGGTCATTAGGAGAAGAGCTGACAGCATTACAACTAAAAATTTTCATATTACTAAAAGAATGATAAAGTATTGCATGCCGCTTTAAGTTGCACAGGGATCTACTTATTGAAACCTGTGGCGTGTGTTACGTGTAGGTTTGTGGAATTTCGGTTTTGTTGAGTAGTGTTTGTACAATTACTTATAGTCCGTGAACGTGCGGGCAGGAGTGAACAACCTGACTTATTTATGGCGGCGGTTTTTAATTAGAGTGAAGGTAGGAACAAGAATGTTGTCGGAGTGCTCCGAAATGAATAGGCAACTAGCGATACAAGTCCGCATTAGGGAGAAAGAATGTCACTAGAATCAAGGTTTAGTGACATGTCCACCAAATTGCAAGTGAAAGATATGTGAGAGGATAGCCGGCGCTATATTATTGAGTTTATTATTCTGAGCTTACGTGTATCCAGTAACGTTTGTATTACGTATAAAAACATTATTTTAGGCAAACTGAAGCGGTTATTTACTCTCAAAAATTTCACAGACTAGTACGCTTTTATACAAAATATATAACGGTGAAGTTGAGTTTTTATATTCCTAACTTTTTCCTAGTTGGTTCGCTTATACACCTGTGATACAAAGAAAAACCGGAGCATTGCGTTTAGCTTAGCACTCATGTATAGGATTGTGTGCTCATCAATATTTAAGAGGTGATACATGAGTATGTGGTGGTAGTAAATATGGGTAAACAATATAAGCAGCAAGAAGTTCGTTTTCGGCTCTCATTCCATTCAATCTCAGCATAAGGGTAGGTGTGTAGAATGTTTATGGTCTGTGGTGCTGCTAACCATTCAGGGTGAACCCATGATATTTAGGATCGTGACCCATGAATGGATAAGCTGGCCTACCTCAACCACAAATACTGCATAATAGTGTTATCCACTACAGATTTATAGTACCGCTGCCTCTTCCAAGATTGCCACAAAAATTTTCACCAACCAGCCAGTTGTCGAGTGCAGCAATCAACTAGAGGTAAGTCACTGCCAACCTGTTTTTCTACAAGTTCCTTGTTGTTGAATTAGGGAATTTTGAACTGAGAAGCGAAAAGACGCAGTGTGTAGCATTTTTTTCCTAGATAAATAAGAAGGAAGGTCGTATTCTTAACTTTCTACGGAAAGCCAAAAACCTGGTGCGCACTGTTGCCAAAAACGTTTTCCGAGGTAGCAATTTTAAGGCGACCATATATAAGGATGCAGTTACATAAAGGGAATACCCACCAAAAAAACGGTCAATTCTCGTTAATGAACATAGGATTACACCATAGAAAAATGTAAATTGTGCTCAAATGAAAGCTACACGCACGAAAAAAAATTCTCAGAAAAAGTCTTTATCTTTTCTCATTGGCACTATTCTATCAATGATATTTTTCTCCTAAAGTCAGCAGGCTTTTTGTGTAGTACCGAGGTTTTCATGCGATGGATAGCCAAACCACTATCATAATTCTATGTCTTCTGAGGTGACTAACGTTCAATTGTTTTCTCAGTATAAATACTATACTTGCATGGTTTTCTGAACTTGTCACATTTTTCTCGAGGCTGGGGAAAGTTGCTTTTGCATTAACGAAAGCTACTTTGCTCGTTATTCCCACCGAAGAAATTTTCTGCCAGAGAAAAAGGCCGCTCCAGGGAAACGTAAATAAATGTACTTAGTTTTTCGGATGCAATACAATCGCGGGTCTTTAGAAGAGCTGACGACATTACAGGTAAAATATTTTCGCATTACTCAAAGAAGCATCAAGTAATGCATGCCGCCTCAAGTTGCACAGGGATCTCTTCATTGAACACTGCGGCGGGTGTTACGAGTCGGTTTATTGAATTATTTCGGACCAATAGCACATGGAGGCAAAGCGAAGAGAGACTAAAAAAATTGTGCAGCTTCCCAAACGTTTAGTGTGTAGACGATTGGTCGCAGTTGCAGTGGTTTAATTTCGGCGTCGGCGCTGTATAGAATTTAATCAAGGTTGTCCAGGTGCGAGCTGAGTAATTTACAACGGTACTTTGTAAGCACATTATTGCTGCCAGATAAAAACTACTGATTGCACGCAGTGTTTCTCGCGAAATTGACCGCACCAGATCAGTACAGGGGTTCTAAAGTCAGTGCAAATATGAACCAAGCAAGACAAGCTGGTGTTTGACTGTTGGAGTGTTCAATAAATCCGTACAGAAATCGAAAAAAAAGCAAAGAGTTAGGAAACACGAAACAGCTTTATAGACTTCTTTACAAGCATTGGTATTTTATTCACTTTCATTAGGAATGATATGAATTAGGGTACCAGAGCTGTCTTCGTTTGTAAGGGGAGCGCTTTTATTCAATGGCTTTTTTTTAGACAACATCACGTGATGTGGTGTACATGTTTCTACTATTATTCTTATTCCGTGAACGACGGGGCAGGAGCGACCAACCTGACTTATTAATGGTGATGGTCTTTAAATAAGTGAGGGTAGGAACAAGAATGTTGTCGGAGTGCACCGATAATTATAGGCCACTAGCGATACAAGTCCACATTTAGGAGAAATAATGTCATTAGAATCAAGGTTTAGTGACATGCCCACCAAATCGCAAGTGAAAGATATGTGAGAGAATTATTCACTAATAGTGCACCGAACGACTGATATATATTATTTTCTAGGGCATAAAAGGTTGAATTCTGGGAAATACATCGCGATAGAGGTTTATTGAATTGTACTAATCCATCATGCACACTGCAACACTACTACTGTGCGCAAACTAATCTGCGTTATCTCCACGGTTGGTACGAGAAGAGTCCCGAGTTGTTCCAACGTGAGGCTGTTTTTTGGGAGCATTCAGTGTGTTTTACTACAATTCTTCTCTTTCCTTGGTCAGCAAGCAGTGTAGGGAACAGAAACTTGCCTGCTTAAGGTAGAGTCCGCTTCTTCTTCCAAAAATACAACGAGTTCAAAGGCGAAGCAATTCAAGTTGAGGGAGGTTGGACATAGTCCTAGATAAAAGTAACGGCTGGTATGGGTAGGGGACATCATCTTCTGTAATCAATAAAGAAAGCCAAAGGCACAAAAATATCTTATGGCGTGAACGGTTAAATTAGGTAAAATTACGATACATATATTTGGTTTCATTAGTGAACGAATTAAGAAAAAAGTATGTAGAAATCTCCAAATACAAACTTGGTGTGGCCCACATTTGCGGTACCAAAATGGGTGAAGTAGTTTGAGATAAAGGATATTAACGAAGAAGTATTGTTGTTTTTCTGTAGGAAATATTTTCCTGTGGTTAGGCAGCATGTATGATCAGTACCCCAAGCTGCGGTCATAATGAGGTGTACGTATTTTAGTCCGACCGCCCCATGAACAAAAAGCCAAAGTCTTTCGAGGCGGGGTACTGTATTAGTGACGGCAGACTCAGTAAGTAAAACAGTGCTTAGAGTGTCTGCATAAATGTGTATACCAGGCAAGAGATCCGTGTTGAATCGCAGTTATAAAATATTTGGAAATTAAGCCTTAGATGTCAGTTCAACCAACACAGTAGTGAAATTCGTTGGTGGTATTCATGGGTAACAAAAATGACTGGTATTATCGCAGAATCCGTGATCAATGTTATCAATACGGTATTGCTCACTGTATATATCTATGCTGAAAAATCACTTTTTATGTGTTGCGAACAGATCTCGGCCGACTAACTCATGAGTCCACTCACACAGACTCTTTTGGATTCCAACTCATGTGTGAGTTAGAGTTTGACTGAGCGCGAGGCTAGTGTGTCTTCCTGAATTTGGGCATAGTGAGTCCCAGTAATTTTGATTGAGAACGCCTGAGACCAATTGGATCCCGTTTTGTGTTCTTTGTAGATTTTGAGTTATGAGTATATTTAGAGTTTTTCGCCGATTTTGAGGTTGAGTACGTTTTGATTCCCGAGTGAATTTTGAGTTTGAGTACATTTTTAATGTCAGTAAATTTTCAGTTCTGAGTTCGTTTTAAGTTTTCGCAGCGTGATTTCTCAGTTTCATGGAGACTTTGAGTTTCAGTTAGCGTAGATATGTGGCTCAGCAATAAGTCTGCGTTTCAGTGAGTGGTGATTGTAAAATAAATTTTTAATCGGGTTTGAGTGAGACGTGCCATTGTTCCTCAGTTTTAGCTGCCAAAATATGCCCATTTTAAAAAGCTGTATTACTTCAATTATATCTCGGGACATTGCGAAACTTGCCGTCAGCGTCACGACGAAGCCCAAACAACTTCTGGAAGGGCTACGTATTGAGAAGATGTAATTACTTGTTCCTTACAAAACTAAATCTTCGCAAATAAAGATAGACGCGAAATATAACGCAAACCTACTTTATATGTTCAATCAGGGCGCGAGCTTTTCTTGGCTGACTGAAGTTCCCTATTTCGTTAGATTTTCGTTTTGCAGGGCTCTATGTTTAGTTTTTTAAAGCTACAAGCTGGGGTATTTTTTTTACACTTCTTTTTCGCTACAGTTCTGGCAACATTCTTTTGAAGCCAGTATCGAGGACTATAGTTTTTAGGTGCCATTCTGGGTGCTATATAATGAGTTTATTATTCTGGCCTTATGTGTAGTCCACTAACTTTTATATTACGTAAAATAACATTATTTTTAGCTAGCTGGAGGGATTATTTACTCTCGCAATTTTTCCAGACTCATACGCTTTTAGACAAATGTATAACGGTGAGGTTGAGTTTTTATTTCCTGTCTTGTTTCCAGGTTATTGGCTTATACACTCTGTGATACTTAAAAACCGGATCGTTGCTTTCAGCATTGCACTGATGTGTGCTCATCAAATGTTCAGAGGTGATACATCAGAGCGTGGTGGTAGTAAATTTCGGGAAACAATATAACCAGCAAGAAGTCCGTTTTCAGCTCTCATTGCATTCAATCTGAGCATTAGGGTAGGTATGTAGAAGGTTTATGGTCTGTGGTGCTGCTAACCATTCAGGGTGAGTCATTGATATTTAGTATCGTGACCCATGAATTGTTAAGATGGCTTACCTCAACCACAAATACTGCATAATATTGTTATCCACTACAGATTTATTTATACTACCGCTGCTTCTTTCAGGGTCGCCACAAAAATTTTCCCCAACCAGCCAGTTGTTGCCAGCAGCAATCAACTAGAGGTAAGTCCTAGCCAATCTGTCTTTTCTACTCGTTCCCTGTTGTTCACTAGGGGAAGTTTGAAAAGAGAAGCCAAAACACGCAGTGTGCAGCATTTGTGTTCTAGATAAATAAGAAGGAAAGTCGTATTCTTAACTTTCCACGGAAAACAAAAAACCTGGTGCGCACTGTTGCCAAAAATGTTTTCCGAGGTAGCAATATAGTGGTGGCCATATATAAGGATGCAGTTACACAAATAGAATACCCACTAAAACAGTGTTAAATCACGTTAATGAACATGGCAGGACGCCATAGAAAAATGTAAATTGTGCTGAATTGAAAGCCACATGCACCAAAGAATATGCTCAGAAAAAGCCTTTATATTTGGTTATTGGCACAATATCAACAATGATGACGATCTCCAAACTCAGCAGGCTTTTGTGTAGTTGACCCAGGTTTTGCATGCGGTGGATGGCCAATCCGCTATCGTCATTCTATTTCTCCTGAGGTGACTAATGTTTAATTGTTTTCTCAAGATTTATACTATACTTGCATGGTTTTGTGAACTTGTCACATTTTTCTCGACGCTGGGGAAAGTTCCTTTTGCATTAACGAAGCCAACTTTGCTCGTTATTCGCACCGAAAAAATTTTCTGCCAGAGAAAAGTGCCGCTTCAGGGAAACGTAAATAAATGTCATTAGTTTTTCGGATGCAATACAATCGCGGTTCTTTAGGAGAAGAGCTGATGGCATTACAGCCTATATATTTTCCCTTTACTAAAAGAAGTATTAGGTGATGACGATGATGATGATGATTTCTTTTCGTTTCCCCTTTGTATCGGGGTAATTACATGTCATCTTACCAAAAAGGAATAATATACCTATATGTTACATTCTTGGTACAATACTAGCGTTGCTTAGGGCAGGTACAAAAAGCCTATTAAGCCCAAAATACTTATTTTTTCTGTTACAGGTACTAACTTTCTTAGGCAATATTCCCCTCTCGGCTTTTCGTCCACCAGCATTCTAATCTTTTTTTCGTCCCCTCGACAGCCTTGAAGTTAACTTCTTTGTGATACCCTTAAATCCTAGCGCTTGTGGAAGTCGAATATTTCCCTCGTGTAGATTTGGATTGATACCCTCACAATCTAACATATGTGCAGCATAGTTTCTGTTTCTTTTCCGCAGACCACGCATACGCCATCATTTTGGGAATACTTCCCCACAAAGCTTTTAGTTCGCAGGCAACCTACTCTAGCCTGAAAAAGCAAAGCACTGCCGTGTGAATTATCGTAGAAATTTTCCTTTCTGATGTTCAATTTCTCGGCCCTGTACATCTCTAACGAAATTTTAGCTCCATTTCTTCCCTCCATTTATTTATTTCAATCTGCCTTGCCTCTTAACCACTGTTCTTTCCGTATTTCATCGCTAGCCTTCTCTTCTTCCTTAACCACTGCGTGTCCACGCTTTTCAAGTATAGGTACCTAAAAACCTTAGCTGCCCACCGTCTCCAATCCATTGCTCTCAACCTCATTTGAAAGCATATTTTACTGTGTGCTTCTCTAACTTCCAACGACGCCCAGCCCATATCTTCCAGAACTGCTTCGTTAGTTGTTTTTCCATGCGCGCCTAAGGCCAAACGTCAAACCGTTCTCTGGTTCACTTCAAGGATTGATAGAACTTCTGATTGTAGGCAGATTACAGCATTCGCAAACGTGAGACCCGGAACCATTACTCCTTTCCACGTTCCTCTTACTACTTCATATATGTTACACCCCCACAGCGCTCTATGCTTCATTATAGCTGCATTTCGCTTTCCTTTAGCCTTAAGTTTCTTCTCGTGAGTTCTACGTAGTAATCCCCTTGGTTTATCTACACTCCCAAATATTTATTTTCCTTCACTCTGGGTAATTCGCTTTGCTGGATAGGCACTACGTCCGTGGTAGCATCATTGAAAACCATTATTCCTGATTTTTCTGCATTAAAATTTAATCCGAGGTCGGTGGCTTCCTTACCGCTAATATATTTTAGTCGTTGCATAACGGTTTGGTTATCAGCTAAAAGAACAATGTCGTCTGCGTATAACATTCCTGGAATATGCTGTTCTATCACTTCATCTTGTAGCATATGGGTTAGGCTAAACCCTACTTGACTTTCTTGCAGTTTCTTTTCTAACCCTGCAATGTAAAGCATACACAGTATTGGGGTCAAAGGGCATCCCTGTTTCAGTCCCCGATGGATGTTGACCTGCTGAGTGCATTTCTGTCCTTCCCATGTAAGGTGCACTCTATTGTCTTTATAGACTGCCTGAAGGAACTATATTGTAACGGTCAACCAATTCTACAACATTGGCTTGGCCAAGTGGATTGGATTAGCTGACGAGGAGAAAGAGGATGCGGGAGCTGGGCTCTCTTGACTAGAGGAAGAAGAAGCCGGACCGCTGCTCGCGTCGTGCTCAACGGTGCTCGACTGTCCCCTGCCTTCGGAGCCTGCATTCTTGCCTTAATAAATCCCTCCCGGACGTAACAATATTAACTCGTCATCTAATCCCTGAAGTTTCAGCATCCTCCACAGCCGTTCTCTGTTTACGTTGTCATATGCCCCTTTAATGTACAAGAATGTAATCTATAATGGTCTCTGCTGTGCTTCCGCATTTTCAATTCACTGCGTTATCACGAACAAATTGTCATTCAGTCGTCTGTCTTGTCTAAATCCATTCTGCAGTTCTTCAGGTATTTCATTTTCTTCCATCCATGATTAAATTTCTGATTTTATTGCCTGCATTACGAATCTCTAAACCACTCACGTTACTGTGAGTGGTCTGTATGAATCAATACTGGCTTTGGCTCCTCTGCCTTTATAAATTAAGTTCATATTACTTTCTAACCAGTTCTCTGGTATTTGTTTGGGTTCTATCACCTAATCGATTGCCCTCATAAATGATTTTTTTACTTTTAGGTCCAAGACATTTATCAGTTGCATTGGTATTCCGTCCGGGCCCACTGATGTCTGAGGGGAAACCTTTTGCACTGCTTTTTTCCAATCAAGGTTGCTCAAACCCTTTTCCCTTTACGAAGTTTTCTGCGGCGCTGATGCTATCGGTGCAGGCTTCCCTATCACTATTGCGCTAAAATTCTCACTAATCACTCGATAAATGTGCGCCAACGCGTGCTCTCCTTCTAAATGCTTCCCTTCCTCATCAATCAGGAATTTTTGATGGTTATCGTTTTTTGAGCTTAGTGATTTTACATGGTTCCAAAACTTCTTGGATGCGCTTTTGTCCTTCTGCCATATTTCTGCTTTCCATTGTTCGCTTTTCTGCTTGATCTTTGCTTGCACCATTTTCTGCACTTCTAGTTTTTTTCCCACGGCACATATCTCACTTCTCCTTTACTACCTCCGGTTCCATACCAGTTCTTTTTGCTTCTCTATGTTCTCACGGCGCCTTTCTTCGCTGTCAGTAGCCTGTTTTATTTCCTTCTTTCACTAGCTTCTCGGCTTTCTCTTCCCTTTCCATCGGTATTGTTGCTTTGCTTCATTCATCTTAGCCTTTATGAACGGAATCATTTCGTCGTAATAATAATTTTTGCGTGGGTATTTGTTGATTTCTTCTTCCAATCTATCAGCGATGATCCTTAACTGCTCATTGTTCAAATTAGTTCCTCCTATTGTACCTACTTCTACATTTGTCCGGGTTGCGCCTCCAAAGTGCAAGCTAAGTCGTTTGTGGTCGCTTTTAAGCTGTCTGTTTTATTTTCATCCATTCTCATTTCCTGCAACCTTTCGTATACTGTCTCGTATAATAAACTGTAGTCTATGCTGTGCTGTCTGTTACCCCTTTCCCACGGTATTTATCCGTCACACTTGCTTTCCGTGTTTAATATAGCAAGCCGGTTTTGCTGACATAGATCTTTCACTAGAGAACCGTTGTGGTTTGTGTATCCATCCAAACCTTCCATATGGGCATTCAAATCTCCAACTAAGATTATCTCTCCCGAATCTTTGAACCCGTTTATATCTCGTCTGAAACAGTCTACCATTTTCTCATTTTCCTCCCTAGCACTACTTGTGGTCCACAGATATACTACTCCTGATCATGTATTTTTCCCTTCCATGGTGCCTCTAACCCATAAATGCTCTTTACAACTTTCATGCAATCTCTGGCAGTCGCTCCCTTGTTTAATAAGCATGCCAACGCCTCCCCCTTTCTTCATTCCTGTGATCCTGTTGCAACCTTCCGAAACATAATTGCCTATGACCTGTGGGGCTGCTAGGTATTGGAGGTGAGTCTCGGCTAAAGCGTACACGTCTATTCTTTCCCGTTCAATCTGATTTTGCATTTCCACAAACGTATCACGTTTTCTGCCTGCCTGCATATTTATGTAGCTGATTAAATATTTATTGAATTTGGTTTTCCCTTTCCGTTTATGGGGTTTATTTTTGTCTTTCACGAAATTGTTCGTTCCACGTTCCATTGTTTCCACTTAAATCGCTTCTCTCAACGTTCTGAGTAACGTCTGTAGGTTCTCCATTTAGATCTAGGCCTGGCTGCCTCCCAGCGTTGAGTGTTCATGTGTCCCCTGCTTTCCTTATGTGTCCTAGTTTACCTCCCTTACCTGCGCGGGCCCCCCTAAAAAAGCTACCGCTCTCCAAACTAAGCACCACCCCACCTTGTTTCCTAGCCTGGGGCTGAAATGAATCTCGTCCCACAAGAAAGCTTGCTTATCCTCAATGGTGCCCACTACCCTGTTCACGTCTATCACTTCAAGCCCATGTTCTCTGCCGCACCTCACGATCTTGCTGTTAGCAGCGAGTACTGCCCATTCGGTGTGCACGCCCTGCTTCATCACCTCCGTTACGGTGCGGACTGCAATGAGCACGTTTGGGGCCGTCGCCTGAAGGTCCTTTACCCCCTTTGCTATCTCCCGGCCAAGTTTTTCCTCCTCGTCGTTTAGAACATCGTTAGGCCCCGTGGCAATCACCACAAGGTTACTAGCTTTACTAGACAAGGCTAGCTGCCCTTCGCTGCAGTCATCACAGTCTGCATCGTTTAACCGGGGAAACACCCCACCTTCACACGATTATCCCCCTTTACACTTTCCACTATGGCAGCGCTGCTCCTCTTTATGTTAGAGTCTCCCATAATTATTACCACGCTATGATCTCCCACGTGCCGCTCTTTACTGGTACCCGGCCTATCGACTGGTTTTGCTGGCCTATCTTGCAGCATGTGGGAGTAGCTGTTGCCTTTCGTTGATTCCACAACGTGTGTCACCTCGGCGCATGCCTCCGCTTTGCTGCATAGGCCGAAGTGTTCGTCATTTGTTGCCGAAATGACGCTACTTTCTAGCTTCCTCTCAGCAGCTTCTAAATTACTCTCCACGGCCCTCCGCTCGTCGCGTTCGTTACTTAGCGCTGCCTGCAATTCTGCGACCCGCTTAGCTAACCCCGAGTTACCCTCTTGTACGCGTTCTAGCCGCGACACCACTAAGCATAACCGACACGCACCTGCCCCTGCGTCTGCCTCGCCGCCATCCTGCTGAAACTCCTCTCGGTCTACCTGCCGCGGACAGCTACCACACTGTACCAGCTTTCTGCGCGTCATGACGGCAAAAAAAGCCGACCCAATGAGAAAGAGCGGTGCAGGTAAATACTCAGCTTCGGTTGTCCTCCGATGCCTCTGCCGTTCCGCTGTCGTTGACTGTAGAAACACGCTTTTGTCGAAGCACCAGGAAAGCACGTCGGCACTGGTCGGACTGCGCACTGCGCACTCGACCAGTGCGAACATGCACTGCATACCGCCTCAAGTTGCACAGGAATCTCATCATTGAAAGCTGCGGCAGGTGTTCCGATTCGGTTTATGGAATTACTTCGGACCAATAGCACACGGAGATAAAGCAAAGAGAGACTCACAAAAATGGTTCAGCTGCCCAAACGTTTTTTGTGTACACAATTAGCCACAGTTGCAGTGGTTTTATTTCGGCGTCGGCGTTGTATAGGAGTTCATCAAGGTTGGCCGGGTACGAGCTGAGTGATTCACAGCGGTATATGGTTTGCAAATTCATGCTGCCACATAAAAACTACTCACTGTGCCCAGTGTTCCTCGCGAAATTGACCGCACCGGATCAGAACAGGGATTATAAAATCAGTGGAAATATGAACCAGGCAAGGCAAGCTGGCTCTTGACTGTCGGATTGTTCAATAAATTCGTACAGAAATCGGAAGAAAAAAAAGCAAAGAGTTCGGAAACGCGAAGCAGCTCTAATAGACGTCTGGACAAGCATTAGCACTTCATTCACTTTCATGAGGGGTGATATGAATTAGGGTACCAGAGTTGTCTTCGTTTGTAAGGGGAGCTCATTTATTCAATCGCTTTTATTTTAGCCAACATCGCGTGATGTGGTGTACATGTTTCTACTATTATGCTTAGTCCGTGAACGTGAGGGAGTAGCGAACAACCTGACTTATTTATGGTGGTTGAATTTATATAGTCAGGGTAGGAACACGTATGTTGCCGGTGTGCTCAAAAATTAATATGCCACTAGCGATACAAGTGCGCATTTAAGAGAATAATCTCATTAGAATCAAGGTTTAGTGACATACAGCCCAAACCGCAAGTGAAAGATATGTGAGACAATTATCCACTAATATAGTGCACCGAACGGCTGGTATACGTTATTTTTAAGGGCATAAAAGGTGGAATTTGGGAAATACATTGTGATAGAGATTTATTGAATAGTAGGAATCCATCACGCACACTGCAACAATACTAATGTTCGGAAACAAATCTGCGTTATCTCAAGGCTTGGTACGGGAAGTGTGCCGAGTGGTTCTAACTTGTGGCTGTTTTTTGGGAACATGCACTGTGTTTTACTTGAATTCTTCTCTTCAGTTGGTCAGCAAGCACTGTGGGGAACAGAAGCATGCCTACTTAAGGTACAGTCCGCTTCTTCTTCTAAAGATTGCGTTGCAATTCAAGTTTGGGTAGGATGGATTGTAGATAAACGTTAAGGCTGGTATGGGTAGGTGATATCATGTTCGATAATCAATAAAGAAAGCCCCTGGCACAAAATATATCTCATGACGTGAACGCTTCCAGTGGATAAACTTCCGATACAGATTGTCCCGAAGCCGCAGACGACGCTGTGGCCATCGAGGAAAACACGTTTATTGGAGCGAACTTGTGCTCCCCTGACCTCTCAAATAATACAGAGGCGGTGAAGGAGCAGTCAACAAGGTGATCTACGCACGCGAGCTACGGAAAATCGAATACCCCGGCGTCTGCTCTGCAGGCTTTTTATCTTTCGGCGCGCGTGGTTCTCGAACCGTCGATTCATCTAGGACATTGTAGATCCAAGAAGTATATTCTTCGTTGTTTACGTTAGATCGGAATGCTCCCCCTCTCGGAACAGATAACACATGCGGCAAAGAAAGAAAGAATAGAACACCGGCTTCACATGGCGCAGAGCGAGCACCGACCCGCGAAGCTGGGCAGTGAAAGCAAAACACAAATAAACACAATGCGTCGTTCGCGGCACTACCCCCCTCTAACAGTGCATCGACACGATGCTAATATAAGCGACAGTACGAACAACTAAAAATAAAAGTTCGTCATCGTCCGTTGAAAGGTTTTATGTGACCCACGTGGACGACGTCGGGCGGCGTGTGTCGTCGTGATGTGCCGGAGTCAACATCGAGGATCACTTCGTAGGTAAGTTGGCCAACACGTCGTAGAATTTTGTAGGGTCTGAAATACCCTCGTAGAAGTTTCTCACTCAGTTCGGGTCGTCGGACGGGCGTCCAACCCCACACAAAATCCCGTGGGTGGTATTCGACGGCTCGGCGTTGGAGTTTGCAGCGGCCGGCATCCACCAGCTGCTGGTCTGTTATACGAAGTCGAGCGAGCTGGCGGGCCTCCTCTGCACAGTGAAGGCATCCTTGGACGTCGGCGTTCATGTCGTCGTCTTCTACGTACGGCAGCATGGCGTCAAGCATTCTAGTCGGCCGTCTTCCGTAGACGAGCTCGAAAGGTGTCATCTGCCGTGTTTCTTGCATAGCCGTTTTGTACGCAAACGTGACATACGGGAGCACTTCGTCCCAGGTCCTATGTTAAACGTCGACGTACATGCACAGCACATCCACAATCGTCTTGTTTAAAAGTTCCGTTAGTCCGTTCGTTTGGGGGTGGTACGCCGTCGTTCTTCGGTGATCCGTTTTGCAGTAGCGTAAGATTTCTTGGATGAGCTCGGCAGTAACTCCGTTCCACGGTCCGTGATGAGAACTTTAGGGGCTCCATGTTGCAGCACAACTTGTCTTATGAAAAACTTGGCGACTTCTTGTGCAGCCCCCTCGAAAGAGCGACGGTGTCCGCGTAGCGCGTCATGTAGTCTGTTGCTATGACAATCCACTTGTTCTCGCATCTTGACGTGGGGAACGGGTCCAGAAGTTCCATTATAATCTGTTGGAAGGGCCTTGTTGGGACGGCGATGAGCTGTAGAAGTGCAGCGGGTCTCGTCGGTGGCGTCATTCTTCGCTGGCAGTCACGGCAGCTCCGGACGTAATGGGTGACATCAGAGGTAAGGCGGGGCAAGCTATCTTTCGTTAAGCGTGTGCGTTGCTCTCTAATGCGTGCGAAGTGTGCGACGAAGCGCCGGTACTATGCGCAAAGTCCGATAAATCTGCGCACGCCCTTCTCATCTTTCGGCCTCGGGAAGTCCGCTATGGCTGAAGTTTTCGCCTGTCAGGCAGGACTACCGTGGTGTTGATGGTTTGGCAAAAAAGCTTGAGTTCCTCGTACGCGAAGCGGCTCTTTTCAAGCTTCAGCATTAACCCCGACGTACGGATGGCCTTGAGTACAGACTGCAACCTTGCAAGGTGTTCGTCGAAAGTCTGGGATAATACCACAACGTCGTCGAGGTATACGAGGCAGGTGTGCCACTTAGACCATCTGGCACAGTGTCCATGTCTCTTTGGAACGTTGCTGTTGCCGTGCATAGCCCAAACGGCATCACCTTGAACTCTTATAGGCCGTCCGGGGTTATGAATTCCGTCTTTTCTCGATCTCTCTCGTCCACTTCAATTTGCCAGTAGCCTGTATTCAGATCCATCGATGAGAAGTACTTCGCGTGGGAGAGGTGGTCGAGGGCGTCATCGATTCGTGGCAGGGGGTACACGTCCTTTTTGGTGATCTTGTTCAATCGCTGGTAGTCAATGCAGAAGCTGAGTGTGCCGTCCTTTATCTTCACGGGTACGACCGATGCAGCCTACGGACTTTTCAATTGCTGTATAATGTCGTCGCTGGGCATGTCGATGACTTGAGTGCGGATGTCTTCGCGCCCGTGTGAAGAGACCCGGTACGGTTACTGTCGGGTAGGTCGGGCTCCATCCTCGGTTATTATCCGGTGCTTCGCCACAGGTGTCTGACGTAACTTTGAGTTCAACAAAAAACAGTCGCTGTAGCAACGCAGCAAAGCCAATAACTTGTATCTTTCTTCTTGCGGTAATGCCGGATTCACGTCGAAGGGATGCGGAAGCTTGAAGGTGTCGTCTGGTGCGGGTTCAAAGTCGGCGACTGCGATCACGTCACTTGCTTGTAGCGTTTCTTCGAGGAACCCAATAAAGGCGCCGTTTTTTAAATGCTGGTACACCTTTTTTGAAATCCGTGACCAAAACGTGGGATTTGCGCTGCTTAAACCACGCAATGCCTCTTGCGACAGACACACCGCGGTCGAGAAGCAACATGTGGTCACCCTCCACGCTGGCGTCCATGTCGGGAGGAGCACCTTCACAGTAGACGGTGACCATCAAGCTTGTGCGGTATGGCAGGATGACGTGATCATCGGCGATCCTTACGGCTGAAAGGTGTGCAGGGTTTGATTCCGGCGTCATGGAGTGATCGGAAGAAAAAGTTATCGACTTCGTCTGCAGACCGAATATTGCGCCGTTGTCCGTCAAAAAATCCATTCCGAGAATTACGTCGCGGGAGCAGTTAGGGAAAATGACGAACGCCGCTGGGTACGTCTTGCCGTCAATGGTGACGCGCGATGTGCACGTTCCACTTCGCGTTACGAGGTGGCCTGCTGCTGTGCGTATATGCGGACCATCCCGTCTTGTCGTAACTTTCTTCAGCTTAGACGCGAATGACCCGCTCATTACCGAGTAGTGGGCTCCCGTGTCGATGAGGGCGACTACGTGAATGCCGTCGATAGACAACTGGTCGTCGGACGCCGCCTTACTCGAGTTCCGGGTGCGTCGCCGCGTCGCATCTCGGCTTGTCTGTTTTGACGGTCGGGCACTCTGCGTAGTCGTTGTCCTCGTCTTCTCAGCAGCCGTCTCGGTCTTGTTGGGTACGCGCCGCGACGCGTAGCTGTCGCCGTGTTCGGGTGTCTCGTTACGGTTCCGTCGGGTCGTCGGGACGAGGGCATGTCGTGAATCACGGTCTTCGGCGTGCCCTTCCATTGTTGGAGGGTTTCCATTTTTCCGCCGTTGTGCATCTTCACCGCCAGAATTTGCTTCCTTTAGTTTCCACCGTGTGGGCTGCGGGACCTTCCACGTGGGAACTCAGCACTGGAACTGCAATTTGGTGACTGGAATGGGTAGGGCGACGGCGAACGGTTGAAACGGGCTGGTGCACGGCTGGTGTTAAACAGGTACTCTTCGATCTTCCATAGGCGCTGGCCGGTTCGGGGACGGGGGGCGTCGAAGGAGAACCCTCGCAAACCGAGCCTTCTGTAGTTGCAGCGACGGTAGATGTGGTCGGCCTCTCCGCAGGGGTAGCACAGCGAAAGGCTGTCGGACGTTCGCCAAACGTAGGTCTTTCTTGGGGCGGGGGGTTACACCACAGGTTGTCGGGCCGGGGACAGGGGACTACGGTACGGAGCCTCTTGACGTAATGAAAAAATGCGCTAACAGGACGGGACTGAAGGAAGGAAACACAAAACAGCGCAGACTAGCAAACTGAGTTTATTGACAACAGCATATATACTACCACTTATCGGCACGTGGGCAATCAACAGGGAAAGATAAAACACACATCACTAAACGCACAAGCAGCCACATATCTGTCAATAGTCCAGGAACGCGATTTCTTTGGTCGATAGGGATATCGACGCAACGCTTATGCAATTATCACCCACGACCAAAGAAATCGCGTTCCTGGACTATTGAAAGATATGTGGCTGCTTGTGCGTTTAGTGATGTGTGTTTTATCTTTCCCTGTTGATTGCCCACGTGCCGATAAGTGGTAGTATATATGCTGTGGTCAATAAACTCAGTTTGCTAGTCTGCGCTGTTTTGTGTTTCCTTCCTTCAGTCCCGTCCTGTTACCGCATTTTTTCATTATGTCAAGAAACCAACTAGCCCCCCAGATAGCTTTGATGAACCTCTTGACGGTAGGGCGCAGGTGGGCGAGGGCGACGGACAGCAGCCGCGTAGGACATGACTTGCGGCTAGCGAGGTGCTAGTGGCATCGTTGAAGTTCCCAGTGCTTGCTGCACTTCTTCTCTAATGACGTCGGTAATAGAAGCGACTTGTGGTTGCGGCGGCGTTAGGAACAGTTTCCGCAGCTCCTCCCTGACTATTTCGCGGATAGTCTCGCGTAGGATATCTTCGGGAATGCGCATGCTGTCGACGCAACTCGCTTTAGACCGGCCAACAAAGCTATGGTCGTACTGCTTAGCACGCATTTCGATGGCTTTCTCAATGGTGCTGGCTTCGGCCACGCATTTGGTGACGGTCTTTGGCGGATTCCTGAGAAGTGCAACGAACAGTTCCTCCTTTACACCGCGCATCAAATAGCGCAACTTCTTTTCTTCCGTCATTTCGGGGTCAGCGTGGCGAAATAGCTGCTTCATCTCCTCAACGAAGATCACGACCCCTTGGTTGGGGTGTTGCGTGTGCGTTTCCAACAAAAGGTCGGCTCGTTGTTTTCGCACGATGGTAGCGAATGTTTGAGGAACTCGCTCTTAAAGAGAGTCCAGTTGGTTAGGGAGCTTTCATGGTTCTCAAACCAGGTTCGGGCCGTATGTTCTAAAAAGAAGAATTTCTTCGTCATCCAAACTGTTAAAGATGCGGACACGCTCCACTTTCTTCAAGCTGTCATCAGGGTCTTCCGCAGGGGATCCGTGGAACGATGGTGGTTCCCAGGGCTGTTGAAGAACAAGGGCAGGATTTGTAGTGCTGGTCATGGTGCCTGCATTGATCATGGTGGTGCTCACGACGTTTTTCTTCTTCATTCCGTAAGCAGTCCAAACTCTGGCTGAAGACCTTTCTGTCGGCGGCTGGCACGAGTGGGACTTGCTTGTTGGCTTGACGTGGGCTTAGGGTTAATGTACCCCGCAACTCCACCAGCTGTCACGAAGCCACAGACGACGCAGTTGTCTTTCAGGAAAACACGTTTATAGGAGCGAAATTGTGCTCCCCTAAGAACTCAAAGAATACAGAGCATGTGAAGCAGCAGTCAACAAAGTGACTTACGCATGCGAGCTATGGCGAGTCGAATACCCCGGCGTCTGCTATGCAGGCTTTTTATCTTTTAGCGCGCGTGGTTCTCGAAACGTCGATTCACATCCAGAACGCTGTAGATTCAAGAAGATTATTCTGGGTTGTTTACGTTAGATCGGAATGCTCTCCCCATCAGAACAGATAAAACATGCGGCACAGAATGAAAGAATGGAAAACGCGCTTCCCTTGGCACAGAGATAACTCGGACAGGCGCTGCCGGGCGGTAAAAGGATAACACAAAAAAACACAATGCATGCTTCGCGGCAATATATTTGGTCTATTGACTGAACGGATTCAGCAAAAAAGGGCCCATCTCCCCGCGAGGGGGTCTCGAGTATATGCTTCGCATAGGGGTTGGGTGTATTGCGTTAACGTTTAGTGTTTTGGGAAGTTGGTGGTAGTGAATGCGTTGTATCAGCAGCTTCTTGATGTAGTTTGAATGAGTCAAGGATATAAGGCGCGTTCCTAGTCTTTCATTCTGGTTCGGCTTTGTGGCGCAGTGGGTAGAGCACCATGTACCTTGCGTTCCGCCCGCAGGGTCGTGGGATTGAAACCAGCTGCCGGTAAGTATTATTTTTTTATATAGTGTAGGGGAAGGGGTGCGGACCTGTTGTTGAGACCGAGCAGAGTAGCGTAATGCGAGTGAGGAGGAGTGGGGGAGAGGGCGCACCTGGAACGGCTGTTGCGGACGCCGAAGCCCGTCCACAACGCCGGGTGACATCGTGAGTTAAAGAAATGCTCTGCATTTAAAAGAATGAAAAATCTCTAAATAGAAACTTGGTGTGGCCCACCTTGTCGGTACCAAAATGGGTGAAATAGTTCGAGAGGAAGGATAATACTCAAGATGTATCGTGGTTTTCCTGTGGGAATTATCTGCCTTTGGTTAGGCAGCATGCAAGATCAAGACCTCGAGCTGCGGTCATAATAAGGACTACATCTACATCATCATCATCAGCACCAGCCTATCTACGCCCACTGCAGGCAAAGGCCTCTCCAAGTATTCTACAATTACCTCGGTCCTGTGCCAACTGTGACCAATTTATCCACGCAGACCTCTTGATCTCATCTGCCCATCTAACTTTCTGCTGCCCCTGCAACGCTTGCCTTCTCTAGGGATCCACTCTGTTACCCTTAATGACCAGCGGTTATCTTTCCTTCGCATTACATGCCCTGCCCACGTCCATTTCTTCTTCTTAATTTCTATTAATATGTCTTTAACACCAGTTTGCTCCCTGACCCACTCCGCTCTCTTCTTGTCCCTTAATGTTACACCTATCATTTTCCGCTCCATTGCCCACTGAGTCGTTCTCAATTTAAGTTGAACCCTCTTAGTGAGCCTCCAAGTTTCTGCCTCGTAGGTGAGTAACGGTAAGATGCAGCTGTCCTACACTTTCTTCTTCAGCGACTATGGTAGGCTGCTATTGATTATCTCAGAATGTCTGCCATATGCACCCCACCCCACTCTGATCCTTCTAATTATCTCTGCCTCATGGTTGGGATCTGTGGTCACGACTTAGCCTAAGTAGATATATTCGCTTACCACTTCCACTGTTTCGCCACCTATCTCAAACTGTGTGCTGTCGCAAGGTAATTGATCATTACTTTAGTTTTCTGTGTATTATTTTCAGGCCCACGGTTCTACTCTGTTCGCCAAGTGCGTAAAGCATGCTTTGCAATTCTTCCCCCGAGTTACTTAGCAAGGCAACGTCATCAGCAAATCTGAGGTTACTGAGGTATTCTCCATTAACCCTTACTCCCACCTGTTCCCTATCCAACGTTCTGAATACTTCTTGTAAGCATGCTGTGAACAACATTGGAGTGATTGTGTCTCCTTGTCTGACACCCTTCCTTATAGGTATTTTACTGATCTCCCTATGGAGGATTATGGTAGCTGTAGACCCATTGTAGATATCCTCTAGTATTATTACATAATGCTCATCTACCCCCTGGTTCCGTAATGCCTGAATGAGTGCTAGGGTTTCGACCGAGTCTAATGCTTTCTCATAATCTATGAAGGCTATATATAGGGGTTCAGTATACTCAGCGCACTTCTCTATCACCTGATTGATCGTGTGAATATGGTCCATTGTTGAATAACCTTTACGGAACCCTGCTTGTTCTATAGGTTGACTGAAATTAGGGTTGCAGAGATTCGGTTAGCGATTACCTTGGTAAATGCCTTGTAGACGACTGACAGTAAGGTGATGGGCCTGTAATTTTTCAAGTCCTTCATGTCACCTTTCTTATGGGTTAGAATGATATTCGCGTTCTTCCAAGATTCCGGTACCATTGCAGTCTTTAGACATTGCGTATACAGGCTTGCCAGCTTTTCAAGTACAATTTCTCCGCCATCCTTCAAGAGGTCTGCTGTTATCTGATCCTCACCAGGTGCTTTGCCCCCTTTCATTTCTTTCAAAGCCTTCCTTTCTTCTTCGGTCGTTACTGGTGGGATGTCTATCTCCTCTGAAGTACTGTCTCGTTCTGCATTATCCTGTATGTCCCGGCTACTGTACAGATCCCTATAAAACTCCTCGGCCACTGTGACTATTTTATCCCTGTTTGTTATGACATTGCCTTGCTTATCCTTAAGTGCATACATCTGATTTTTCCCCACGCCAAGACGTCTCTTCACTGCTTTCAGGCTACCTCCGTTCTTTACAGCATATTCCATCCTGTCCATATTATACTTCCGTATGTCAGCTGTCTTACGCTTATTGATTAAATTTAAAAGCTCGGCTAGTTCTATTCTGTCAGCTGCGGTAGAGATTCTCATGGTTTGTTGTTTCCTGATTAGATCTTTCGTCTCCTGTGAAAGTTTACCAGTATCTTGTCTAGCCATAGTTCCCCCGACTTCTACTGCACACTCCGTGATAATGCGTGTAAGGTTGTCGCTGGCTTCCTGTGTCGTAAGCTCGGCTTCTCGTTCAGGGCGGAATATCGGTTCTGCAGCGCGATCCTGAATTCTTCTACTTTACGTCTTACTGTTAGCTCATTTATCGGCTTCTTTCGTACTAGCTTGTTGCGGTCCCTCCTGAAATCTAGCCTAATTCGAGATCTTACCTAACGGTGGTCACTGCATCTTACCCTTCCGAGCACTTCCACATCCTGCACGACGCCAGGGTTATCGCATAATATGAAGTCTATTTCATTTTTGTGCTCCTCATTCGGGCTCCTCCAGGTCCACTTCCGACTCTTCCGTTTACAGAAGAAGGTATTCATTATGCGTAGGTTTTTCCGTTCTGCAAACTCAACTAGTAGGTCCCCCCTGCTATTTCTACAGCCCAGACCATAGTTCCCAACTGCCTTGTCTCCAGCCTGATTCTTGCCTGCTTTAGCATTGAAGTCATCCATAACTACGGTATACTGTGTTTTTACTTTAGCCATTGCCGATTCCACATCTGCATAGAAGCGTTCCACTACTTGGTCGTCGTGGCTGGATGTGGGCGCGTAGCCCTGCACCACCTTGAGCTTGTACCTCTTATTGAGCCTAATTACAAGACCTGCTGCCCTTTCGTTAATGCTATAGTATTCTTCTATGTTTCCAGCTATGATTTTATTGACTAGAAATCCAATTCCCAGTTCTCTTCTGTCCTCTAGACCACGGTAACATAGGGCGTGTCCATTTTTCAGCACCGTAAAGCTTTCGCCTTCCCTCCTAACCTCGCTAAGCCCTATAACATCCCATATAATGCCCTCTAATTCCTCGAACAACACATCGAGACTTGCTTCGCTACATAAGGTTTGCGCGTTAAACGTAGCCAGGTTCAGATTCCATTGGCGGCCTGTCCGGATCCAGGGACTCTTAGCACCCTCTGCTGCGTCACAGGTGTGGCCACCGCCGTGGTCAGTTGCTTCGCAGCCGCTGGGGACTGAGGGCCGAGGGTTAATTGGCGTATTCATGGGAGGTTGTGGCCGTTACTTCACCAGGGTTGTCAATCCTGCTCTGGTGAGGGAGTGCATTGCCGGCAATGGTCGCCGGGGTCAGGCCTACGTATTTCAGGCCTACGGGATCAGGCCTACGGGGTCAGACCCCGTAGGCCTGGGTAGGCCTTCGAGGTCAGGCCTACGTAGGCCTACTACGAGGACTACGTATTATAGTCCAAAAGCCCCATAACCTAAAAGCCAAAGTCTTTCAAAGCGGGGTACGTTATGAGTAACGGTAGACTCCAGTAAGTAAAAGAGTGCTTAGAGTGTCTGCATAATTCTATATACCAGGCAAAAGATCCGTGCTGAATCGCAGTTATAAAATATTTGGTAAGTACGCCTTAGATGTCAGCTCAACCACACCATTAGTGAAATTATTTGGTGGTTTTCATAGGTAACTCAAAATGATTTTTGCATCATTGGAGAATCAGTGATCAATGTTATCTATACGGTATTGCTCACTGTATATTTGCCGAAAATTCACTTTTGTGTGTTGACAACAGATCTTGGCAGACTACCTCATGAGTCCACTCACACGGACTCTTCTGAATGCAAACTCATGTGTGAATTAGAGTTTGACTGAGCGCGAGGCTAGTGTCTCATCCTGAGTTTGAGCATCGTGAGCCCCAGTGAGTTCAATCCTGACTGAGTTTGACTACGCCTGACACCAATTGAGTTCTGAGCCCGTTTTGAGGTCTTAGTACATTTTGATTTATGAGTATATTTTGAGTTTTTCATCGAATTTCAGCGGGAGTACGTTTTGATTGCCGAGTACAATTTGGGTTTAGGAAAATTTGAGTTTCAGTAGATTTTAAGTTCTGAGTTCGTTTTAGGTTTTCGGTAGAGTGATTTCTGAGTTTGGTTCAGACTTTGAGTTTCAGTTTACGTAGATAAGTGGCTCAGCAATGAGTCTGCGTTTCAGTGAGTGGTAATTTTAAAAAAAATTGTAATCGGGTTTGAGAGAGCCGTGCCGATTTTCCCGAGTTTTAGCTGCCAATAACTGCTCATTTTAAAAAGCTCTATTACTTCACTTATTTCTCGTAAAATTGGAAAACTTGGCGTCAGTGTCACGACCAAGCCCAACCCACTTCCTGGAAGGGCTACGCATAGAGAAGATGTAATTACTTGTTCGTTACAAAGAAATTTTCGCACATAAAGACAGACGCGAAATATAGACTAGGCCTCCAGATAAGCTGCAAGAACGTGCTCATTCCGTTCTACTTCCCTGAGCCTTAGCGTCGACATCACCGAAATTATGGGGAACTCAGCGTATTTTTTCCATTTGAACCGAACTCTGCCAGTTGTGGCCGTGCTGTGCGTGCGTGCGAAAGAATTTTTCAACGCAAGCCAACTTTACAAGTTCAATCAGGGCACGAGATTTTTTTGGCTGACTGAAGTACCCACTTTATTAGATTTTCGTATTGCAGGCCTCTAGGTGTATGTTTTTTAAGAGCTACAAGCTGGAGTAGTTGTTTTATTTGTTTTGTTTATTTGTTTATTGTTTATTTCGGCAACAAAGGAAGTTGCCCTGGGGCTATGGCAAAAGGCAACATTTAAAGTCACCTGACTAGGCCCCTAGCCCCAGGCAGCCCAACCACACAAACAGCAGTTTGGTACAAAACGAAAATAGCTTAGAAATTGTAATTCATACCTTATACAATTCTATGTTCAACTAAACAACAATATCAGGCTAACCATACACAGTTGGTATTTATTTCTGAAATCTGTAGTCAAAATTTGCAAGCATAAATATGCGTAATAAAATAACTCTTGTTACACAACAAGAAAAAATGTTTTTTTTACAGTGATTGCAATACAAAAGCATTATTACAAAAAACAAAAAAACACACGCACACAATAACAGAGCTACAAAAGAGACAGAAGAACATGACATTATTGCTCGAGTAGAAGCCGTTTAACTTTTTTCCGAAAGGCTAGCAGAGAAGAGCAGCTGTGCATCACATCAAGTAGAGAAGGATACATATTTAAAAGATTTGGTATCTGCCATTGAAACAGTTGCATGCCGTATCATGTCCTAGTCTGAATTTTTTTTAAATGCAGTGTGTCTGAGAGTATAGTGCGGATCAGTAGTAGTGTATAATGATAAAAATATTTATGGGTCTGATTTCAAGTTCAGGAAGGCTGTTTCGGCTAGGCGTTGATTATACATATCCTTAATAGTCAATATGTAGCTATATTTAAAATAGCAAGAAACATGTTGTCAACTTGCTAAGTTGTGAATGAATTGTAAACCACGTTTTTGCATTAAATAAAGAACATGAATGTTTGATTTTGACGTAGCGCCCCAAACTAGTAGACAATACTGTAGTATTGTGTGAACAGCGCAATGGTAAAGTTGTCGTTTTATCTTCTCGGGTAACAACATACGAAGCTTGTTTAGAGCGCCAATTGTTTGAGCTACACTGCGTTTTACAAAATTTACATGATACGTCCACCGAAGGGATTCGTGGAAATAGACACCAAGAAACTTACATTCTGAAACTTGTTGTAACACTTCTGATTCGAACGATATGGCATTTAGACGTTGGACTGGTTTATTTATAGGAGAAAAGATAATATACTTAGTTTTTGTGTATTCAAATGTAGCTGATTTGCACTTAACCACTGTGGAGGTAAATATTTTGGAGGTAAATATTAGCATCACGTACGAGGACTGTTCGTTCTTTTGAGGAGAAAAACTCATTTGTGTCGTCAGCGTATAACACCATTTCAGGAGTCTCAGGAATGTTGGCAATATCATTAATATAAAGAAGAAATAGTACCGGTCCTAATATAGACCCTTGTGGGACACCACAAGCGAGGTATCCAGCATCTGATAATACGTTATTATTTACAACAAACTGTACTCTATTTGAGAGATAGCTCTTCAATAGTTTATATGCCCTGCCACATATTCCGTAATATGGGAGCTTTCTGAAAAGAATATCATGCTTGATTGAATCAAAAGCTTTTTTAAAATCAACAAAAATACCAATTGTATAGAGGCGGTTTAATATGTTGGAAACAATTTTTTCCTTAATGTTAAGTAAAGCCGATTGTGTTTATTTCCCCTTTTGAAACATATATTGTTTTGGAGATAACAGTTGATATTTTTAAGGTGAATAGTTATTCGGGCGTTAATTATTTTTTCAGAAATCTTTGAAAAAAGTGGGACGATAGATATTGGCCTGTAATTAGAAATGTTGCTAACCGCACCTCCCTTGTATAAGACACTAACTTTGGCAATTTTGCTCCACTGCTGGCAACATTCTTTTGAAGTCAATATCAAGGACTATATTTTTAAGTGTCATTGTGGGTGCTATAAAATGAGTTTATTTTTCTGGCCATATGTGTAGTCCACTAAATTTTAAATTACATATAAATAAAATTATGTTTAGCTAGCTGAAGGGGTTACTTATTCTCGTAATTTTCCCAGACTCATACGCTGTTATACAATGGTATAACTGTGAGGTTGGGTTTTCATTTCCCGGCTTGTTTCTAGGTTATTGTATTATACACTCTTTCATACCTAAAACCCCGAGTGTTGCGTTCAGCATTGCACTGATGTATAGAATTGTGTGCTCATCAAATTTTCGGAGATGATACATAGGAGCGTGGTGGTAGTAAATTTGGGAAAACAATATAATCAGAAAGAAATCGGTTTTCACCTCTCATTCCAATCAATCTAAACATAAGGATAGGTATATAGAATATTTATGATCCATTGTGCTGCTAATCATTCAGCACGAGCCATTGATATTTAGGATCATGACCAATGAATCGTTGCATTGCACTGATGTATAGAATTGTGTGCTCATCAAATTTCCGGAAATGATACATAGGAGCGTGGTGGTAGTAAATTTGGGAAAACAATATAAGCAGAGAGAAATCGGTTTTCACCTCTCATTCCAATCAATCTAAGCATAAGGATAGGTATATAGAATATTGTGCTGTTGTGCTGCTAACCATTCAGCGCAAGCCATATATATTTAGGATCATGACCAATGAATCGTTGGACTGGCCTACCTCATCCACAAATACTGCATAATACTGTTATCTACTACAGATATTTTTATACTACTGCTGCCTCTTCCAGGGTCGGCAGAAAAATTTTCCCCAACCAGCCAGTAGTCGACAGCAGCAATCAACTAGAGGTAAGTAACTGCCAACCAGTCTTTTCTACTCTTTCCCTGTAGTTCACTTAGGGAAGTTTGAACAGAGAAGCCAAAAGACGCAGTGTGCAGCATTTCTTTTCTAGACAAATAGGACGGGAGGTCGTATTCTCAAATTTCCATGGAAAACCAAAAACCTGGTGCGCATTGTTGCCAAAAACGTTTTCCAAGGTAGCAATTTTGAGGCGACCATATATAAGGATGCAGTCACATAAAGGGAATACCCACCAAAAAAGAGTGTGAATTCTCGTTAATGACCATAGCATGATCCCATAGAAAAATGTAAATTGTGTTCAATTGTTAGCCACATGCACCACACAAATGCTCAGAAAAGTATTTATATTTGGTTATTGGCCCAATTCTAGCAATGATAACTTTCTCTGCAAACTCAGCAGGATTTTTGTGTATTTGACCAAGGTTTTACTTGCAACGCATGGCCGAACCACTATCGTCATTCTATGTCTCCTGAGGAGACTTATTTGCAATTGTTTTCTCAGAATAAATGCTATATTTGCGTGGTTTTCTCAACTTGTCACATTTCTTACAACGCTGGGGAAAGTTGCTGTTGCATTACCGAAGGCAACTTTGCTCGTTATTCCCAGCGAAGGTATTTTCTGCTAGAGAAAAAGTCCGTTGCAGGGAAAAGTGAACAAATTTCCTTAGTTTTTTGTATGCAATACAAACTCGGGTCTTTAGGAGATGAGTGACGGCACTAGAACTAAAATATTTTCGTATTGCTTAAAGAAACCTTAGGTATTGCATACCGCCTAAAGTTGCACAGGGATCTCTGTATTGAAACCTGCGGTGGGTGTTACGAGTCGGTTTGTGGAATTTTGGTTTGCTGAACAATGTTTTTACTATTATTCCTCGTCCGTGAACGGGGGGGGGGGGTAGAAGGCAACAACGTGACCTATTTTTCGTTGTGGTGTTTTATTAGAGTGAGTGTGGGAACAAGAATGTTGTTAGAGTGCTCCGAAATTAATAGGCCACCAGCGATGGAAGTCCCTATTAAGGAGAAATGTCATAAGAATAAGGTTTAGTGACATGCCCACTAAATCTCAAGCGAAAGATAAGTGAGGGGATTATTCACTAATAATGCACCGAATGTATGATATATGTAGTTTTGCAGGGCATAAAAGTTGAAATTCGGGACCTACATCGCGATAGAGATTTATTGATTTGTAGGAATCCATCATGCACACTGCAAGAATGCTATGGTATGCAAACAAATGTGCATTATCACCACGGATGGTATGGAACGTGTCCCGAATGGTTCAAACGTAAGGCTGTTTTGTGGATGTATTCAGTGTTTTTTGCTGGATTTTTTCCAATAGTTGCTCGGGAAGCACTGTAGGGAACAGAAGCATGCGCGCTTAAGGTAGAGTACGCTTCTTCTTCCAAAGATTCCATAGGTTCAATAGGGAAGCCATTCAAGTTTGGGAGGTTAGACGTAGTTGTAGATAAAAGTAAAAGTATGTAGAGGTAGGTGAAATCATCTCTGATAAGCAATAAAGAAGCCACTGGCGAGATTTTTTTTTATGATGTAAAGGGTTGCCTAGGGTAAAATTGCGATACTATTATTATGTCTATAGATTGAATGATTTCGGCAAAAACTATGTAAAAATCTCCAAATACAAACTTGGTGTGGCCCACATTGTCGGTACTGAAATGTGCGAAGTATTTTAACAAGAAGGCTATGAATGATGAACTAGCGAGACTTTTCTGCAGGAAATATTTCCCTGTGGTTAGGCAGCAAGCATGATCAGAACCGAAGCGCGGGCATAATGTGAGGGGCGTTTTTTTGTCCGAAAGCACCACAACTTAAAAGCCAAAGTCATTCGAGAAGGGCTAGTTTAAGAATAATTGCAGACTCGAGTAAGTAAACAAGTGGTGTTTGTGACGGCCTAATTTTTTATACCAGGAGAGAGATCGGCCTTGAATCACAATTATAAATATTGGGAAAATACGCCTTCGATGTCAGTTTAACCGATCCATTGTGGAAATTTTTCTGTGGTGTTCCTAAGTAACATAAAATGTTTTAATAATATTTTACAATCAGCAATCAATGTTATCAATACCGTATTGGTCTTTGTATGTGGCCCAAAATTCTTATTTGTGTATTGCCAACAGATCTCGGCAGACTAACCCATGAGTCCACTTACTCAGACTCTCTTGGATTCAAACTGATGTGTGAGTTTGAATTTGACTGAGCGCGAGGCTATTGTGTTATTTTGAGTGTGAGCCTAGTGAACCCAAGTGAGCTTGATCCCGACTCAGTTTTAGTAAACCTGAGACCAAATAATTTCCGAATCCGTTCCGTGTTCTTAGTACACTTTGAGTTATGAGCATATTTTGAGTTTTTAGTCGACTTTTAGTGTGAGAACATTTTGATTCCTAGGTTCATTCTGGGTGTGAGTACATTTTGAGTTATGGGTATATTTTGAGTTTTTAGTCGTTTAGCACGTGAGTACATTTGGATTTTTGATTACATTTTGAGTTTCAGTACATTTTCAGTTGAGTTCATTTTGAGTTTTCGCCAGAGGGATTTCTGAGTTTCAGTTAGCATAGATGTGTAGCTCAGCAATTAGTCTGAATTTCAGTGAGTGGTGGTTTTAAAATAAATTTGTTATTGGGTTGGAGTGAGTCGTGTCAAATTTCCCAAATTTTGCTACTAATAACGGATCATTTTATTAAGATCTATTACTCACTTGTTTCTCGTAACATTGCCAAACTTGGCATCAGTGTTACGACCACGCGCAACCCATTTTCTGAAAGGGCTAAGCATTGAGAAGATCTAATTATTGTTTGTTACGAAAGGAAAAATTTCGCAGATAACGAGAGGCGCGAAATATACAATACCCACACGATATGCTGCAAGAAGGTGCTTATTCCGTTCTACTTCCCTGAGCCTAAGCGTCGACATCGCCGAAATTATTATGCAGCTCAGTGTTCTTGTCCCGTTTGAACTGAACTCGTCGTGTTTCAGGCGTGCTCTGTGTGCCAAAAAAAACTTTTGCCAGGCAAACCTACTTTAAACAGTTTAAACAGGGCGCGAGCTTTTCTTGCATGACTCAAGTGCCAAATATTGTTTGATTTTCGCTTAGCACGACTGTATATTTATGGTTTGTTTAAAGTTACAACCTGCAGAAATTTTTTTTACAGTTTTATTTCGCTAGAGTTCAGACAACAATCTTTTAGAGTCAATTTAACGGATTATAGTTTTAGGTGGCATTGCGGGCGCTATATCAATGAGTTTAGTGTTCTGGCCTCATTTGTAGTCCGATAAGATTTGTATTAAGAATAAATACATTATTTTATTAAGAATAAATACAATATTTTAGGCAAACTGAAGGGGTTATTTACTCCTCGCGCAATTTTCACAGACTCGTACGTTTTTATACAACGATATATAATGCTGATGTTGAGTTTTTATATTCCTGGCTTGTTTCGATGTGATTGGCCTATACACTATTTGATACCTGAAAACCGGAGCGTTGCGTTCGGCATTGCACTGATATATAGAATTGTGTGCTCATCAAATTTTCAGATGGGATACATAGGAGAGTGGTGGTAGTAAATTTCGGGAAACAATATAAGCAGCAAGAAGTCTGTTTTCAGCTCTCATTCCATTCAATATCAGAACAAGGATAGGTATATAGAATATTTATGGTTCGTGGTGCTGCTGACAATTCAGCGCGAGCCATTGATATTTAGGATCATGACCCATGAATCGTTAGCCTGTCCTACTTCATCCACAAATACTGCATAATAGTGTTATTCACTACAGATTTATTTATACAGCCGCTGCCTCTTCCAGAGTAGCCACAGAAATTTTCACCAACCAGCCAGTTGTCGACCGCAGCAATCAACTAGAGGTAAGTCACTGCCAACTGTCTTTTCTACTCGTTCCCCATTGTTCACGTAGGGATGTTTGAAAAGAGAAACCAAACGACGCAGTGTGGAGCTGTTGTTTTCTGGATAAATTAGAAGGAAGTTCGTAGTCTCACATTTCCACGGTAAACCAAAAACCTGGTGCGCACTTTTGCCAAAAACGTTTTCTGAGGTAGCAATTCTGAGGCGACCATATATAAGGATGCAGTCCCGTAAAGCGAATACCCACCAAAAAACAGTGTCAATTCTTGTTAATGAACATGGCATGATATCGTAGAAAAATGTAAATTGTGTTCGATTGGAAGCCCCACGCAGAAAAAATGCTCAGAAAAAGTATTTACATTTGGTTATTTGCACAATTCCAACAATGATAACTTTCTCTTCAAACTAAGCACACTTTATGTGTATTTGACCATGTTTTCACACGCAACGCAGGGCCAGACCACTATCGTCATTCTATGTCTCCTGAGCAGACTAATTTTCAATTGTTTTCTCAGAAGAAATGCTATATTTGCATGGTTCTCTGAATTTGTTACATTTCTCACGACGCTGGGGAACGTTGCTGTTGCATTACCGAAGGCAACTTAGCTCATTATTCCCAGCGAAGGTATTTTCTGCTAGAGAAAAAGTCTGTTGTAGGAAAAAATGAAGAAATGTCCTTAGTTTTTTGTATGCAATACAAACTCGGGTCTTTAGGATATCAGTGACGGCATTACAACTAAAATATTTTCGCATTACCTAAAGAAACACTAAGTATTGCATGCCACCAAAAGTTGTACAGGGATCTCCCTATTGAAACCAGCGGTAGGTGTTACGAGTCGGTTTGCGGAATTTCGGTTTGCTGAACAATATTTCTACTATTATTCCTCGTTCGTGAACGTGGGGGCAGGAGCGAACAACCAGACCTATTTATGGTGGTGGTGTTTCATTAGAGTGAGGGTAGGAACAAGAATGCTGTCGGATTGCTCCGAAATGAATAGGCCATCAGCGATACAAGTATGCATTAAGGAGAAATAATGTCAATAGAATCAAGGTTTAGTGACATGCCACTAAATCTAAAGTGAAAGATATGTGAGAAGATTATTCACTAATATTGCACCGAAAAACTGATATATGTTTTTTTCCGGGGCATAAAAGTGGCAATTCTGGCACTATATCGCGGTAGAGATTTATTGAATTTTAGGCATCCATTATCCACACTGCAACAATGCTATGTTATGCAAAAAAATCTGCGCTATCACCACGGATGGTACGGGACGTGTCCCGAATGGTTTCAATGTAAGGATGTTTTGTGGAAGTATTCAGTGTTTTTTGCTTGATTTTGCTCTGTAGTTGGTCGGAAACCACGGTGGGGAACAGAAGCCTTCGTGCTTAAGTTAGAGTACGCTTCTTCTTCCAAAGATAGTAAGTTCAAAAGAGAAGCTGTTCAACTTCGGGGAGGTTAGACGTAGTTGTAGATAAAAGTAAAAGTAGGAACGGGTAGGTGATATAATCTACGAAAAGCAATAAAAAACCACTGGCAAAACTTTTTTGTTATGACGTAAACGGTTCCGTAGGTTAAAATTGCGATACTGTTATTTCGTCTATGGATTGAACGAATTCGGCAATAACTATGTAAAATTCTCCAAATACAAACTTCGTGTGGCCCACAATGTCGGTACTCAAATGGGCGAAGTAGTTGGAAAGGAAGGCTATGAATGATTAACTATCGAGGTTTTTCCTCAGGAAATATTTCCCTGTGGTTAAGCAGCAAGCATGATCAGGACCCGAAGCTGCGGGCATAATGTGGAGCGCGTTTTTTAGTCCGGAAGCACCATAACATAAAAGCCAAAGTCATTCGCAAGGGGGTAGTTTAGAGTAATTGCAGACTTGAGTAAGTAATCGAGTGGTCAGAGTGACGGCCTAATTGTGTATACCAGGCAAGAGATCTGTCTTGAACGGCAATTATAAATATTTGGAAAATATCCCTTCGGTGTCACTTTAACCGACCCGATTTGGAAATTCTTTGGCGGTCTTCTTACGTAACATAAAATGTTTTAAATAATATTTTACAATCAGTAATCAATGTTAGTAATACGGTATTGCTCTTTGTATGTGCCCCGAAATTCACATTTGTTTATTGCCAACAGATCTCGGCAGTCTAATCCATGAGTCTACTTACTCAGTCTCTTGGATTCAAACTCATGTGTGAGTTTGAATTTGACTGAGCGCGAGGCCATTGTGTCATTTTGAGTTTGAGCCTAGTGAACCCAAGGGAGTTTGATGCCGACTAAGTTTTAGTAAACCTGAGAACAAACGATTTCCGAGGCCGTTCTGTGTTCTTAGTACACTTTGAGTTCTGAGTATATTTTGAGTATTTTTTCGACTTTGAGTGTAAGAACACTTTGATTCCGGAGTTCGTTTTGGGTTTGAGTACATTTTGAGCTTTTAGTTTATTTAGTGCGTGAGGACATTTGGAGTCCTGAGTACATATTGGGTTTGAGTACATTTTGAGTTTCAGTGCATTTCCAGTTGAGTTTATTTTGAGTTTTCGCCAGAGGTATTTCTGAGTTTTAGTTTGCGTATATGTGTAGCTCATCAAAGAGTCTGAGTTTCAGTAAGTGGTGGTTCTAAATAAATTTGTAATTGGGTTTGAGTGAGTCGTGCCAAATTTACCAAATTGTGCTACCAATAACTGGCCATTTAAAAAAGATCTATTACTTCACTCTTTTCTCGTAACATTGTGAAACTTGGCATCAGAGTCACGACCACGCACAACACATTTCTTGATAGGGTTAAGCATTGAGAAGATCTAATTTTGTTCATTACAAAAGAAAATTTTCGCAGATACCGACAGGCGCGAAATATAGACTAGCCACCAGATATGAGGCAAGAACGTTCTTATTCCGTCCTACTCCCTGAGCCTAAGCGTCGACATCGCGGAAATTATTACGCAGCGTCAGTGTTTTTGTCCCGTTTGAAGTGAACTCGTCGTGTTTCAGGCGTGCTGTGTGTGCCAAAAAAACTTTTGGCCAGGCAAACCTACTTTAAACCATTTAAACAGGGCGCGAGCTTTTCTTGCATGACTCAAGTGCCAAATATTGTTTGATTTTCGCTTTGCACGACTGTAGGTTTATGGTTTGTTTAAAGTTACAACCTGCAGAAATTTTTTTTACAGTTTCGTTTCGCTAGAGTCCAGACAACAATCCTGTAGAGTCAATTTAAGGGATTATAGTTTTAGGTGGCATTGCGGGCGCTATATCTATGAGTTTAGTGTTCTGGCCTCATTTGTAGTCCGATAAGATTTGTATTAAGAATAAATACATTATTTTATTAAGAATAAATACATTATTTTAGGCAAACTGAAGGGGTTATTTACTCCTAGCGCAATTTTCACAGACTCGTACGTTTTTATACAACGATATAAAATGCTGACGTTGAGTTTTTATATCCCTGGCTTGTTTCGATGTGATTGGCCTATACACTCTTTGATACCTGAAAACCGGAGCGTTGCGTTCGGCATTGCACTGATATATAGAATTGTGTGCTCATCAAATTTTCAGATGTGATACATAGGAGAGTGGTGGTCGTAAATTTTGGGAAACAATATAAGCAGCAAGAAGTCTGTTTTCAGCTCTCATTCTATTCAATATCAGAACAATGATAGGTATATAGAATATTTATGGTTCGTGGTGCTGCTGACCATTCAGCGCGAGCCATTGATATTTAGGATCATGAAACATGAATCGTTAGCCTGGCCTACTTCTTCCACAAATACTGCATATTAGTGTTATTCACTACAGATATATTTATACAGCCGCTGCTTCTTCCAGGGTTGCCACAGAAATTTTCACCAACCAGCCAGTTGTCGACTGCAGCAATCAACTAGAGGTAAGTCACTGCCAACTGTCTTTTCTACTCGTTCCCCATTGTTCACTTAGGGATGTTTGAAAAGAGAAACCAAACGACGCAGTGTGCAGCTGTTGTTTTCTGGATAAATTAGAAGGAAGTTCGTAGTCTCACATTTCCACGGTAAACCAAAAACCTGGTGCGCACTTTTGCCAAAACGTTTTCTGAGGTAGCAATTCTAAGGCGACCATATATAAGGATGCAGTCACGTAAAGCGAATACCCACCAAAAAACAGTGTCAATTCTCGTTAATGAACATAGCATGATATCATAGAAAAATGTAAATTGTGTTCGATTGGAAGCCCCATGCAGAAAAAATGCTCAGAAAAAGTATTTACATTTGGTTATTTGCACAATTCCAACAATGATAACTTTCTCTTCGAATTCAGCACACTTTATGTTTATTTGACCATGTTTTCACACGCAACGCAGGGCCAGACCACTATCGTCATTCTATGTCTCCCGAGCGGACTAAGTTTCAATTGTTTTCTCAGAAGAAATGCTATATTTGCATGGTTCTCTGAATTTGTTACATTTCTCACGACGCTGGGGAACGTTGCTGTTGCATTACCGAAGGCAACTTAGCTCATTATTCCCAGCGAAGGTATTTTCTGCTAGAGAAAAAGTCTGTTGTAGGAAAAAATGAAGAAATGTCCTTAGTTTTTTGTATGCAATACAAACTCGGGTCTTTAGGAGATGAGTGACGGCATTACAACTAAAATATTTTCGCATTACCTAAAGAAACACTAGGTATTGCATGTTACCGAAAGTTGCACAGAGATCTCCCTATTAAAACCAGCAGTGGGTGTTACGAGTCGGTTTGCGGAATCTCGGTTTGCTGAACAATATTTCTACTATTATTCCTCGTCCGTGAACGTGGGGGCAGGAGCGAACAACCAGACCTATTTATGGTGGTGGTGTTTCATTAGAGTGAGGGTAGGAACAAGAGTGCTGTCGGAGTGCTCCGAAATGAATAGGCCATCAGCGATACAAGTACGCATTAGGGAGAAATAATGTCATTAGAATCAAGGTTTAGTGACATGACAATAAACCTCGAGTGAAAGAGATGTGAGAAGATTATTCACTAATAATGCACCGAAAAACTGATATATTTTCTTTTCCAGGGCATAAAAGTTGCAATTCTGGCAATATATCGCTGTAGAGATTTATTGAATTTTAGGCATCCATTATCCACACTGCAACAATGCTATGTTATGCAAAAAAATCTGCGCTATCACCACGGATGGTACGGGACGTGTCCCGAATGGTTCCCATGTAAGGCTGTTTTGTGGAAGTATTCTGTGTTTTTTGCTTGATTTTTCTCTGTAGTTGGTCGGAAACCACTGTGGGGAACAGAAGCATTTGTGCTTAAGGTAGAGTACGCTTCTTCTTCCAAAGATAGTAAGTTCAAAAGAGAAGCTGTTCAACTTCGGGGAGGTTAGACGTAGTTGTAGATAAAAGTAAAAGTAGGAACGGGTAGGTGATATAATCTACGAAAAGCAATAAAAAACCACTGGCAAAACTTTTTTGTTATGACGTAAACGGTTCCGTAGGTTAAAATTGCGATACTGTTATTTCGTCTATGGATTGAACGAATTCGGCAATAACTATGTAAAATTCTCCAAATACAAACTTCGTGTGGCCCACAATGTCGGTACTCAAATGGGCGAAGTAGTTGGAAAGGAAGGCTATGAATGATTAACTATCGAGGTTTTTCCTCAGGAAATATTTCCCTGTGGTTAAGCAGCAAGCATGATCAGGACCCGAAGCTGCGGGCATAATGTGGAGCGCGTTTTTTAGTCCGGAAGCACCATAACATAAAAGCCAAAGTCATTCGCAAGGGGGTAGTTTAGAGTAATTGCAGACTTGAGTAAGTAATCGAGTGGTCAGAGTGACGGCCTAATTGTGTATACCAGGCAAGAGATCTGTCTTGAACGGCAATTATAAATATTTGGAAAATATCCCTTCGGTGTCACTTTAACCGACCCGATTTGGAAATTCTTTGGCGGTCTTCTTACGTAACATAAAATGTTTTAAGTAATATTTTACAATCAGTAATCAATGTTAGTAATACGGTATTGCTCTTTGTATGTGCCCCGAAATTCACATTTGTTTATTGCCAACAGATCTCGGCAGTCTAATCCATGAGTCTACTTACTCAGTCTCTTGGATTCAAACTCATGTGTGAGTTTGAATTTGACTGAGCGCGAGGCCATTGTGTCATTTTGAGTTTGAGCCTAGTGAACCCAAGGGAGTTTGATGCCGACTAAGTTTTAGTAAACCTGAGAACAAACGATTTCCGAGGCCGTTCTGTGTTCTTAGTACACTTTGAGTTCTGAGTATATTTTGAGTATTTTTTCGACTTTGAGTGTAAGAACACTTTGATTCCGGAGTTATTTTTGGGTTTGAGTACATTTTGAGCTTTTAGTTTATTTAGTGCGTGAGGACATTTGGAGTCCTGAGTACGTATTGGGTTTGAGTACATTTTGAGTTTCAGTGCATTTCCAGTTGAGTTTATTTTGAGTTTTCGCCAGAGGTATTTCTGAGTTTTAGTTTGCGTAGATGTGTAGCTCATAAAGAGTCTGAGTTTCAGTAAGTGGTGGTTCTAAATAAATTTGTAATTGGGTTTGAGTGAGTCGTGCCAAATTTACCAAATTGTGCTACCAATAACTGGCCATTTAAAAAAGATCTATTACTTCACTCTTTTCTCGTAACATTGTGAAACTTGGCATCAGAGTCACGACCACGCACAACACATTTCTTGATAGGGTTAAGCATTGAGAAGATCTAATTTTGTTCATTACAAAAGAAAATTTTCGCAGATACCGACAGGCGCGTAATATAGACTAGCCACCAGATATGAGGCAAGAACGTCCTTATTCCGTCCTACTCCCTGAGCCTAAGCGTCGACATCGCCGAAATTATTACGCAGCGTCAGTGTTTTTGTCCCGTTTGAACTGAACTCGTCGTGTTTCAGGCGTGCTGTGTGTGCCAAAAAAACTTTTGGCCAGGCAAACCTACTTTAAACCGTTTAAACAGGGCGCGAGCTTTTCTTGCATGACTCAAGTGCCAAATATTGTTTGATTTTCGCTTTCCACGACTGTAGGTTTATGGTTTGTTTAAAGTTACAACCTGCAGAAATTTTTTTTACAGTTTCGTTTCGCTAGAGTTCAGACAACAATCTTTTAGAGTCAATTTAACGGATTATAGTTTTAGGTGGCATTGCGGGCGCTATATCAATGAGTTTAGTGTTCTGGCCTCATTTGTAGTCCGATAAGATTTGTATTAGGAAGAAATACATTATTTTATTAAGAATAAATACATTATTTTAGGCAAACTGAAGGGGTTATTTACTCCTCGCGCAATTTTCACAGACTCGTACGTTTTTATACAACGATATATAATGCTGACGTTGAGTTTTTATATCCCTGGCTTGTTTCGATGTGATTGGCCTATACACTCTTTGATACCTGAAAACCGGAGCGTTGCGTTCGGCATTGCACTGATATATAGAATTGTGTGCTCATCAAATTTTCAGATGTGATACATAGGAGAGTGCTGGTAGTAAATTTCGGGAAACAATATAAGCAGCAAGAAGTCTGTTTTCAGCTCTCATTCTATTCAATATCAGAACAAGGATAGGTATATAGAATATTTATGGTTCGTGGTGCTGCTGACCATTCAGCACGAGCCATTGATATTTAGGATCATGAAACATGAATCGTTAGCCTGGCCTACTTCTTCCACAAATACTGCATATTAGTGTTATTCACTACAGATTTATTTATACAGCCGCTGCTTCTTCCAGGGTTGGCACAGAAATTTTCACCAACCAGCCAGTTGTCGACCGCAGCAATCAACTAGAGGTAAGTCACTGCCAACTGTCTTTTCTACTCGTTCCCCATTGTTCACTTAGGGATGTTTGAAAAGAGAAACCAAACGACGCAGTGTGCAGCTGTTGTTTTCTGGATAAATTAGAAGGAAGTTCGTAGTCTCACATTTCCACGGTAAACCAAAAACCTGGTGCGCACTTTTGCCAAAACGTTTTCTGAGGTAGCAATTCTAAGGCGACCATATATAAGGATGCAGTCACGTAAAGCGAATACCCACCAAAAAACAGTGTCAATTCTCGTTAATGAACATAGCATGATATCATAGAAAAATGTAAATTGCGTTCGATTGGAAGCCCCATGCAGAAAAAATGCTCAGAAAAAGTATTTACATTTGGTTATTTGCACAATTCCAACAATGATAACTTTCTCTTCAAATTCAGCACACTTTATGTTTATTTGACCATGTTTTCACACGCAGCGCAGGGCCAGACCACTATCGTCATTCTATGTCTCCCGAGCGGACTAAGTTTCAATTGTTTTCTCAGAAGAAATGCTATATTTGCAGGGTTCTCTGAATTTGTTACATTTCTCACGACGCTGGGGAACGTTGCTGTTGCATTACCGAAGGCAACTTAGCTCATTATTCCCAGCGAAGGTATTTTCTGCTAGAGAAAAAGTCTGTTGTAGGAAAAAATGAAGAAATGTCCTTAGTTTTTTGTATGCAATACAAACTCGGGTCTTTAGGAGATGAGTGACGGCATTACAACTAAAATATTTTCGCATTACCTAAAGAAACACTAGGTATTGCATGTTACCGAAAGTTGCACAGGGATCTCCCTATTAAAACCAGCAGTGGGTGTTACGAGTCGGTTTGCGGAATCTCGGTTTGCTGAACAATATTTCTACTATTATTCCTCGTCCGTGAACGTGGGGGCAGGAGCGAACAACCAGACCTATTTATGGTGGTGGTGTTTCATTAGAGTGAGGGTAGGAACAAGAGTGCTGTCAGAGTGCTCCGAAATGAATAGGCCATCAGCGATACAAGTACGCATTAGGGAGAAATAATGTCATTAGAATCAAGGTTTAGTGACATGACAATAAACCTCGAGTGAAAGAGATGTGAGAAGATTATTCACTAATAATGCACCGAAAAACTGATATATTTTCTTTTCCAGGGCATAAAAGTTGCAATTCTGGCAATATATCGCTGTAGAGATTTATTGAATTTTAGGCATCCATTATCCACACTGCAACAATGCTATGTTATGCAAAAAAATCTGCGCTATCACCACGGATGGTACGGGACGTGTCCCGAATGGTTCCCATGTAAGGCTGTTTTGTGGAAGTATTCTGTGTTTTTTGCTTGATTTTTCTCTGTAGTTGGTAGGAAACCACTGTGGGGAACAGAAGCATTTGTGCTTAAGGTAGAGTACGCTTCTTCTTCCAAAGATAGTAAGTTCAAAAGAGAAGCTGTTCAACTTCGGGGAGGTTAGACGTAGTTGTAGATAAAAGTAAAAGTAGGAACGGGTAGGTGATATAATCTACGAAAAGCAATAAAAAACCACTGGCAAATCTTTTTTGTTATGACGTAAACGGTTCCGTAGGTTAAAATTGCGATACTGTTATTTCGTCTATGGATTGAACGAATTCGGCAATAACTATGTAAAATTCTCCAAATACAAACTTCGTGTGGCCCACAATGTCGGTACTCAAATGGGCGAAGTAGTTGGAAAGGAAGGCTATGAATGATTAACTATCGAGGTTTTTCCTCAGGAAATATTTCCCTGTGGTTAAGCAGCAAGCATGATCAGGACCCGAAGCTGCGGGCATAATGTGGAGCGCGTTTTTTAGTCCGGAAGCACCATAACATAAAAGCCAAAGTCATTCGCAAGGGGGTAGTTTAGAGTAATTGCAGACTTGAGTAAGTAATCGAGTGGTCAGAGTGACGGCCTAATTGTGTATACCAGGCAAGAGATCTGTCTTGAACGGCAATTATAAATATTTGGAAAATATCCCTTCGGTGTCACTTTAACCGACCCGATTTGGAAATTCTTTGGCGGTCTTCTTACGTAACATAAAATGTTTTAAGTAATATTTTACAATCAGTAATCAATGTTAGTAATACGGTATTGCTCTTTGTATGTGCCCCGAAATTCACATTTGTTTATTGCCAACAGATCTCGGCAGTCTAATCCATGAGTCTACTTACTCAGTCTCTTGGATTCAAACTCATGTGTGAGTTTGAATTTGACTGAGCGCGAGGCCATTGTGTCATTTTGAGTTTGAGCCTAGTGAAACCAAGGGAGTTTGATGCCGACTAAGTTTTAGTAAACCTGAGAACAAACGATTTCCGAGGCCGTTCTGTGTTCTTAGTACACTTTGAGTTCTGAGTATATTTTGAGTATTTTTTCGACTTTGAGTGTAAGAACACTTTGATTCCGGAGTTCGTTTTGGGTTTGAGTACATTTTGAGCTTTTAGTTTATTTAGTGCGTGAGGACATTTGGAGTCCTGAGTACATATTGGGTTTGAGTACATTTTGAGTTTCAGTGCATTTCCAGTTGAGTTTATTTTGAGTTTTTGCCAGAGGTATTTCTGAGTTTTAGTTTGCGTAGATGTGTAGCTCATCAAAGAGTCTGAGTTTCAGTAAGTGGTGGTTCTAAATAAATTTGTAATTGGGTTTGAGTGAGTCGTGCCAAATTTACCAAATTGTGCTACCAATAACTGGCCATTTAAAAAAGATCTATTACTTCACTCTTTTCTCGTAACATTGTGAAACTTGGCATCAGAGTCACGACCACGCACAACACATTTCTTGATAGGGTTAAGCATTGAGAAGATCTAATTTTGTTCATTACAAAAGAAAATTTTCGCAGATACCGACAGGCGCGTAATATAGACCAGCCACCAGATATGAGGCAAGAACGTCCTTATTCCGTCCTACTCCCTGAGCCTAAGCGTCGACATCGCCGAAATTATTACGCAGCGTCAGTGTTTTTGTCCCGTTTGAACTGAACTCGTCGTGTTTCAGGCGTGCTGTGTGTGCCAAAAAAACTTTTGGCCAGGCAAACCTACTTTAAACCATTTAAACAGGGCGCGAGCTTTTCTTGCATGACTCAAGTGCCAAATATTGTTTGATTTTCGCTTTCCACGACTGTAGGTTTATGGTTTGTTTAAAGTTACAACCTGCAGAAATTTTTTTTACAGTTTCGTTTCGCTAGAGTTCAGACAACAATCTTTTAGAGTCAATTTAACGGATTATAGTTTTAGGTGGCATTGCGGGCGCTATATCAATGAGTTTAGTGTTCTGGCCTCATTTGTAGTCCGATAAGATTTGTATTAGGAAGAAATACATTATTTTATTAAGAATAAATACATTATTTTAGGCAAACTGAAGGGGTTATTTACTCCTCGCGCAATTTTCATAGACTCGTACGTTTTTATACAACGATATATAATGCTGACGTTGAGTTTTTATATCCCTGGCTTGTTTCGATGTGATTGGCCTATACACTCTTTGATACCTGAAAACCGGAGCGTTGCGTTCGGCATTGCACTGATATATAGAATTGTGTGCTCATCAAATTTTCAGATGTGATACATAGGAGAGTGCTGGTAGTAAATTTCGGGAAACAATATAAGCAGCAAGAAGTCTGTTTTCAGCTCTCATTCTATTCAATATCAGAACAAGGATAGGTATATAGAATATTTATGGTTCGTGGTGCTGCTGACCATTCAGCACGAGCCATTGATATTTAGGATCATGAAACATGAATCGTTAGCCTGGCCTACTTCTTCCACAAATACTGCATATTAGTGTTATTCACTACAGATTTATTTATACAGCCGCTGCTTCTTCCAGGGTTGGCACAGAAATTTTCACCAACCAGCCAGTTGTCGACCGCAGCAATCAACTAGAGGTAAGTCACTGCCAACTGTCTTTTCTACTCGTTCCCCATTGTTCACTTAGGGATGTTTGAAAAGAGAAACCAAACGACGCAGTGTGCAGCTGTTGTTTTCTGGATAAATTAGAAGGAAGTTCGTAGTCTCACATTTCCACGGTAAACCAAAAACCTGGTGCGCACTTTTGCCAAAACGTTTTCTGAGGTAGCCATTCTAAGGCGACCATATATAAGGATGCAGTCACGTAAAGCGAATACCCACCAAAAAACAGTGTCAATTCTCGTTAATGAACATAGCATGATATCATAGAAAAATGTAAATTGCGTTCGATTGGAAGCCCCATGCAGAAAAAATGCTCAGAAAAAGTATTTACATTTGGTTATTTGCACAATTCCAACAATGATAACTTTCTCTTAAAATTCAGCACACTTTATGTTTATTTGACCATGTTTTCACACGCAGCGCAGGGCCAGACCACTATCGTCATTCTATGTCTCCCGAGCGGACTAAGTTTCAATTGTTTTCTCAGAAGAAATGCTATATTTGCAGGGTTCTCTGAATTTGTTACATTTCTCACGACGCTGGGGAACGTTGCTGTTGCATTACCGAAGGCAACTTAGCTCATTATTCCCAGCGAAGGTATTTTCTGCTAGAGAAAAAGTCTGTTGTAGGAAAAAATGAAGAAATGTCCTTAGTTTTTTGTATGCAATACAAACTCGGGTCTTTAGGAGATGAGTGACGGCATTACAACTAAAATATTTTCGCATTACCTAAAGAAACACTAGGTATTGCATGTTACCGAAAGTTGCACAGGGATCTCCCTATTAAAACCAGCAGTAGGTGTTACGAGTCGGTTTGCGGAATCTCGGTTTGCTGAACAATATTTCTACTATTATTCCTCGTCCGTGAACGTGGGGGCAGGAGCGAACAACCAGACCTATTTATGGTGGTGGTGTTTCATTAGAGTGAGGGTAGGAACAAGAGTGCTGTCGGAGTGCTCCGAAATGAATAGGCCATCAGCGATACAAGTACGCATTAGGGAGAAATAATGTCATTAGAATCAAGGTTTAGTGACATGACAATAAACCTCGAGTGAAAGAGATGTAAGAAGATTATTCACTAATAATGCACCGAAAAACTGATATATTTTCTTTTCCAGGGCATAAAAGTTGCAATTCTGGCAATATATCGCTGTAGAGATTTATTGAATTTTAGGCATCCATTATCCACACTGCAACAATGCTATGTTATGCAAAAAAATCTGCGCTATCACCACGGATGGTACGGGACGTGTCCCGAATGGTTCCCATGTAAGGCTGTTTTGTGGAAGTATTCTGTGTTTTTTGCTTGATTTTTCTCTGTAGTTGGTCGGAAACCACTGTGGGGAACAGAAGCATTTGTGCTTAAGGTAGAGTACGCTTCTTCTTCCAAAGATAGTAAATTGAAAAGAGAAGCTGTTCAACTTCGGGGAGGTTAGACGTAGTTGTAGATAAAAGTAAAAGTAGGAACGGGTAGGTGATATAATCTACGAAAAGCAATAAAAAACCACTGGCAAAACTTTTTTGTTATGACGTAAACGGTTCCGAAGGTTAAAATTGCGATACTGTTATTTCGTCTATCGATTGAACGAATTCGGCAATAACTATGTAAAATTCTCCAAATACAAACTTCGTGTGGCCCACAATGTCGGTACTCAAATGGGCGAAGTAGTTGGAAAGGAAGGCTATGAATGATTAACTATCGAGGTTTTTCCTCAGGAAATATTTCCCTGTGGTTAAGCAGCAAGCATGATCAGGACCCGAAGCTGCGGGCATAATGTGGAGCGCGTTTTTTAGTCCGGAAGCACCATAACATAAAAGCCAAAGTCATTCGCAAGGGGGTAGTTTAGAGTAATTGCAGACTTGAGTAAGTAATCGAGTGGTCAGAGTGACGGCCTAATTGTGTATACCAGGCAAGAGATCTGTCTTGAACGGCAATTATAAATATTTGGAAAATATCCCTTCGGTGTCACTTTAACCGACCCGATTTGGAAATTCTTTGGCGGTCTTCTTACGTAACATAAAATATTTTAAGTAATATTTTACAATCAGTAATCAATGTTAGTAATACGGTATTGCTCTTTGTATGTGCCCCGAAATTCACATTTGTTTATTGCCAACAGATCTCGGCAGTCTAATCCATGAGTCTACTTACTCAGTCTCTTGGATTCAAACTCATGTGTGAGTTTGAATTTGACTGAGCGCGAGGCCATTGTGTCATTTTGAGTTTGAGCCTAGTGAACCCAAGGGAGTTTGATGCCGACTCAGTTTTATTAAACCTGAGAACAAACGATTTCCGAGGCCGTTCTGTGTTCTTAGTACACTTTGAGTTCTGAGTATATTTTGAGTATTTTGTCGACTTTGAGTGTAAGAACACTTTGATTCCTGAGTTCGTTTTGGGTTTGAGTACATTTTGAGCTTTTAGTTGATTTGGTGTGTGAGGACATTTGGAGTCCTGAGTACATATTGGGTTTGAGTACATTTTGAGTTTCAGTGCATTTCCAGTTGAGTTTATTTTGAGTTTTTGCCAGAGGTATTTCTGAGTTTTAGTTTGCGTAGATGTGTAGCTCATCAAAGAGTCTGAGTTTCAGTAAGTGGTGGTTCTAAATAAATTTGTAATTGGGTTTGAGTGAGTCGTGCCAAATTTACCAAATTGTGCTACCAATAACTGGCCATTTAAAAAAGATCTATTACTTCACTCTTTTCTCGTAACATTGTGAAACTTGGCATCAGAGTCACGACCACGCACAACACATTTCTTGATAGGGTTAAGCATTGAGAAGATCTAATTTTGTTCATTACAAAAGAAAATTCTCGCAGATACCGACAGGCGCGAAATATAGACTAGCCACCAGATATGAGGCAAGAACGTCCTTATTCCGTCCTACTCCCTGAGCCTAAGCGTCGACATCGCCGAAATTATTACGCAGCGTCAGTGTTTTTGTCCCGTTTGAACTGAACTCGTCGTGTTTCAGGCGTGCTGTGTGTGCCAAAAAAACTTTTGGCCAGGCAAACCTACTTTAAACCGTTTAAACAGGGCGCGAGCTTTTCTTGCATGACTCAAGTGCCAAATATTGTTTGATTTTCGCTTTGCACGACTGTAGGTTTATGGTTTGTTTAAAGTTACAACCTGCAGAAATTTTTTTTACAGTTTCATTTCGCTAGAGTTCAGACAACAATCTTTTAGAGTCAATTTAACGGATTATAGTTTTAGGTGGCATTGCGGGCGCTATATCAATGAGTTTAGTGTTCTGGCCTCATTTGTAGTCCGATAAGATTTGTATTAGGAATAAATACATTATTTTATTAAGAATAAATACATTATTTTAGGCAAACTGAAGGGGTTATTTACTCCTCGCGCAATTTTCACAGACTCGTGCGTTTTTATACAACGATATATAATGCTGACGTTGAGTTTTTATATCCCTGGCTTGTTTCGATGTGATTGGCCTATACACTCTTTGATACCTGAAAACCGGAGCGTTGCGTTCGGCATTGCACTGATATATAGAATTGTGTGCTCATCAAATTTTCAGATGTGATACATAGGAGAGTGGTGGTCGTAAATTTCGGGAAACAATATAAGCAGCAAGAAGTCTGTTTTCAGCTCTCATTCTATTCAATATCAGAACAAGGATAGGTATATAGAATATTTATGGTTCGTGGTGCTGCTGACCATTCAGCGCGAGCCATTGATATTTAGGATCATGAAACATGAATGGTTAGCCTGGCCTACTTCTTCCACAAATACTGCATATTAGTGTTATTCACTACAGATTTATTCATACAGCCGCTGCTTCTTCCAGGGTTGCCACAGAAATTTTCACCAACCAGCCAGTTGTCGACCGCAGCAATCAGCTAGAGGTAAGTCACTGCCAACTCTCTTTTCTACTCGTTCCCCATTGTTCACTTAGGGATGTTTGAAAAGAGAAACCAAACGACGCAGTGTGCAGCTGTTGTTTTCTGGATAAATTAGAAGGAAGTTCATAGTCTCACATTTCCACGGTAAACCAAAAACCTGGTGCGCACTTTTGCCAAAAACGTTTTCTGAGGTAGCAATTCTGAGGCGACCATATATAAGCATGCAGTCACGTAAAGTGAATACCCACAAAAACCAGTGTCAATTCTCGTTAATGAACATAGCATGATATCATAGAAAAATGTAAATTGTGTTCGATTGGAAGCCCCATGCAGAAAAAATGCTCAGAAAAAGTATTTACATTTGGTTATTTGCACAATTCCAACAATGATTACTTTCTCTTCAAACTCAGCACACTTTATGTGTATTTGACCATGTTTTCACACGCAACGCAGGGCCAGACCACTATCGTCATTCTATGTCTCCTGAGCAGACTAATTTTCAATTGTTTTCTTAGAAGAAATGCTTTATTTGCATAGTTCTCTGAATTTGTTACATTTCTCACGACGCTGGGGAACGTTGCTGTTGCATTACCAAAGGCAACTTAGCTCATTATTCTCGGCGAAGGTATTTTCTGCTAGAGAAAAAGTCTGTTGTAGGAAAAAATGAAGAAATGTCCATAGTTTCTGTATGCATTACAAACTCGGGTCTTTAGGAGATGAGTGACGGCATTACAACTAAAATATTTTCGCATTACCTAAAGAAACACTAGGTATTGCATGCCACCGAAAGTTGCACAGGGATCTCCCTTTTGAAACCAGCGGTGGGTGTTACGAGTCGGTTTGCGGAATTTCGGTTTGCTAAACAATATTTCTACTATTATTCCTCGTCCGTGAACGTGGGGGCAGGAGCGAACAACCAGACCTATTTATGGTGGTGGTGTTTCATTAGAGTGAGGGTAGGAACAAGAATGCTGTCGGAGTGCTCCGAAATGAATAGGCCATCAGCGATACAAGTATGCATTAAGGAGAAATTATGTCAATAGAATCAAGGTTTAGTTACATGCCACTAAATCTAAAGTGAAAGATATGTGAGAAGATTATTCACTAATAATGCACCGAAAAACTGATATAATTTTTTTCAGGGCATAAAAGTTGCATTTCTGGCAATATATCGCAGTGGAGATTTATTGAATTTTAGGCATCCATTATCCACACTGCAACAATGCTATGTTATGCAAAAAAATTTGCGCTATCACCACGGATGGTACGGGACGTGTCCCGAATGGTTCCAATGTAAGGCTGTTTTGTGGAAGTATTCAGTGTTTTTTGCTTGATTTTTCTCTGTAGTTGGTCGGAAACCACTGTGGGGAACAGAAGCATTCGTGCTTAAGGTAGAGTACGCTTCTTCTTCCAAAGATAGTAAGTTCAAAAGAGAAGCTGTTCAACTTCGGGGAGGATAGACGTAGTTGTAGATAAAAGTAAAAATAGGTACGGGTAGGTGATATAATCTACGAAAAGCAATAAAAAAAACCACTGGCAAAACTTTTTTGTTATGACGTAAACGCTTCCGTAGGTTAAAATTGCGATACTGTTATTTCGTCTATGGATTGAACGAATTCGGCAATAACTATGTAAAATTCTCCAAATACAAACTTCGTGTGGCCCACATTTTCGGTACTCAAATGGGCGAAGTAGTTGGAGAGGAAGGCTATGGATGATTAACTATCGAGGTTTTTCCTCAGGAAATATTTCCCTGTGGTTAAGCAGCAAGCATGATCAGGACCCGAAGCTGCGGGCATAATGTGGAGCGCGTTTTTTAGTCTGGAAGCACCATAACATAAAAGCCAAAGTCATTCGCAAGGGGGTAGTTTAGAGTAATTGCAGACTTGAGTAAGTAATCGAGTGGTCTGAGTGACGGCCTAATTGTGTATACCAGGCAAGAGATCTGTCTTGAACGGCAATTATAAATATTTGGAAAATATCCCTTCGGTGTCACTTTAACCGACCCATTTTGGAAATTCTTTGGCGGTCTTCTTACGTAACATAAAATGTTTTAAGTAATATTTTACAATCAGTAATCAATGTTATTAATACCGTATTGCTCTTTGTATGTCCCCCGAAATTCACATTTGTTTATTGCCAACAGATCTCGGCAGTCTAATCCATGAGTCTACTTACTCAGTCTCTTGGATTCAAACTCATGTGTGAGTTTGAATTTGACTGAGCGCGAGGCCATTGTGTCATTTTGAGTTTGAGCCTAGTGAACCCAAGGGAGTTTGATGCCGACTCAGTTTTAGTAAACCTAGAACAAACGATTTCCGAGGCCGTTCTGTGTTCTTAGTACACTTTGAGTTCTGAGTATATTTTGAGTATTTTGTCGACTTTGACTGTTAGAACACTTTGATTCCGGAGTTCGTTTTGGGTTTGACTACATTTTGAGCTTTTAGTTGATTTAGTGGGTGAGGACATTTGGAGTCCTGAGTACATATTGGGTTTGAGTACATTTTGAGTTTCAGTGCATTTCCAGTTGAGTTTATTTTGAGTTTTCGCCAGAGGTATTTCTGAGTTTTAGTTTGCGTAGATGTGTAGCTCATCAAAGAGTCTGAGTTTCAGTAAGTGGTGGTTCTAAATAAATTTGTAATTGGGTTTGAGTGAGTCGTGCCAAATTTACCAAATTGTGCTACCATTAACTGGCCATTTGATGAAGATCTATTACTTCACTCTTTTCTCGTAACATTGTGAAACTTGGCATCAGAGTCACGACCACGCACAACACATTTCCTGATAGGGTTAAGCATTGAGAAGATCTAATTTTGTTCATTACAAAAGAAAATTTTCGCAGATACCGACAGGCGCGAAATATAGACTAGCCACCAGATATGCGGCAAGAACGTCCTTATTCCGTCCTACTCCCTGAGCCTAAGCGTCGACATCGCCGAAATATATTACGCAGCGTCAGTGTTTTTGTCCCATTTGAACTGAACTCGTCGTGTTTTGGGCGTGCTGTGTGTGCAAAAAAAATTGGCCAGTCAAATCTAATTTAAACAGTTCGAACAGGGCGTGAGCTTTTCTTGCATGAGTCAAGTGCCCAATATTGTTTGTTTGATTTTCGCTTGGCGTGACTCTAGGTTTATGGTTTGTTTAAAGTTACAAGTTGCAGAAACTTTTTTTAAACTTCCATTTAGCTAGTGTTCTGACAACAATTTTTTGAACTCAATATAACGGATTATATAATAGGTGTTATTGAGGCCGCTATATCAATAAATTTAGTATTCTGGACTTATGTGTAGTTCAATAACACTTGCATTACATATTGTTACGCCAATAATACATGCCGAAGGTTGCAACCATGCCAGCCTCATTACCGGAGTTGGAGAAAGAAGAGAACGAGGTTGCACTCCGGCTTGGCCCCATCATTCACGGACCGCTCTACCATCTACGCTCTTCCTGCACCATCCAACCTCACTGTAAATAAATCCATCTCGTAACAGTTTGGTGGAGAAGCGGGGTACGCCACGCCGGACCTCCAGGATTTCCGCCGTAGCCGACGTGTCGCGGGTCTGCCACCACTGTCTCCTACGATGCATCAAGGTGGGAACACTGTGCCGGCCCCCACGCCTGGCTGGCATCCCCCGCGAGAGCCCCGAATGTTCACTGGGAACGCCGATGAAGACGTTGAGGAATGGCTGAGGCGTTATCGACGGGTGAGCCGATACAACCGCTGGGATGCCGCTGCACAACTCGGGAATGTCGTGTTCTCGCTACATGAGACTGCCCTGACCTGGTTTGATAACAATGAAAGCAAGTTCACAACCTGGGACCGTTTCGTCGAAGAAATTTCATCCCGCTTTGGCGACTCCGTCGGAACGAAGAAGCAGGCTGAACAGACGTTGCTCCATCGCGCCCAAGTCCCAGGTGAGACGTGCACCACCTACATCGAAGATGTCTTAAAGCTCTGCAGACTCGTCGGCCCGCGAATGTCTGAAGATGATAAAGTGGGTCACTTATTAAAAGGGATCGCTGAAGACGTCTACAACTTTTTATGGGACGTGAAAAGTTGGAATCGGCGTCAGACGTTGTCCAGCATATTCGCACCTTCGAGGCGTTGAAGAAGCGTCGCATTACACCTAAGTTCGGCCGTTTGGCTAATGTTACGACTGTGGCAAGCATTGACCTGCAACCGCCTGCCGACTTTGCTGAAGTGATACGACGCATTGTCCGCGAGGAACTGTTACGACAACAAGAGTCCCGGCACTATACCTACAGCGTACACATCCGGGACAGCTACGTGCTACAGGACGTCCAGGCCAACACACTTTCTCCTTCGAATGTTCCATTCCACGATGCGAGCTTTATGACTCGCACTCACAGTCCGCAGCGCTCTGATGTCCACCAGTCAGCACGCAACAGTCGCAACGTGGAACGGTTGTCTCAGCGTTCCCAACGTACAACGTATGACCAGCGTCCTCGGCGCCAAACGTTTGAAAATCGTTCTGACGATGTGTACGAGGAATACTTCCCTGACCGCCGTGAGCGTTGCCCTACCTGCTACAATTGTGGTATAGAGGGGCACATTTCCCGCTTCTGCCGCCGTCGCCGCCGAGCACCACGGTACGAGCAACCGCCCATGTGGAACCGCCCCAACACTCGGCATGGCCGCTACGACACTTCCCTGCCACAGTATCTGCGCCCTATGAAACAGCCACCGCCTCGTCGTGATTCGCCTGCATCTGACCGGACTATAACACTTCCCAGCACACGACAGCGGCGTTCACCCTCACCATTCCGGCGTCGGTCGCCACCGCCGGAAAACTAGCCGGCGCGGACAATGGAGGTGAGGTCGCAGCACAATCACCCCTTAGTATGCCTCTTACCGGACAGTCTCAATTGGAACTACCTTTGCCTGTATCCATGCTAAAGAACACAGTTGAAGTATTGGTAGATGACACCAGAACAATGGCTTTGATTGATATCGGAGCAACAGTGTCTGTCATGAGTTTAGCTTTCAAAGCCCGCCTTAGCCGTAAAGTTATGTTTACATGGGACCGAATGGTGACTTTTCGGGGTGTTGGTGGTGAGTGCCTGTGCCCTCTTGGGGTTTGCTCAGTGAATGTTTCGTTTGGTGGCCACACGTTCGGAGCGGAATTTGCAGTGCTTCCGCGATCTACGCAGGATGTTATTTTGAGTCTGGATTTCGTAAAGTAGTGCGGGGCCACCGTTGACTGTCGCAACGGAGAAATTTACGTGGATGGGACCGTGCTACCTGCCCTTGTGGAAGGCTCTTTTTCCGATAACCGTGCCTTCTGCGTATTGGCTGACACAATCATACCAGCGAGGTCAGCGGCATTTGTTTCTGTTCTTTGCCCCGGAGTTGACGTAGACGGCTTTGAAGCATTGGTCGAACCAGTTCCTCTGAATTGTGCCAAAAAAGACATTCTGGTGCCACGGTCAGTTGTTTCAGTTGTCCAAGGATACACCGCATTGTGGACAATTAACTACTCTTCTGAGCCCGCCGTGCTTCCCCGTGGCCTGAAGCTTGCCAAATTCTCCGAATTTGCGTCTTCTTCAGTGGTGGTTTTGACAGAAACCTTCGATTCCCCTTCTCGCAATTGCCCGGTGGACACTCCTAAGTTGGAGGGCATGGTACATGGATCCCTTGGCCCAGAAAAACGTCGCGCATTGGTGCAAGTTCTTACGCGGTACTCAAGTGTGTTTGATTTCGCCCGCCAACATCTACGCTCTTCTGTAGCGAACACACGGGCCCACCATTTAATTATCACTGGAAGAGCACGGCCCATACGGCAAAAGCCTTATAGCGTCTCTCCTTCTGAGCGACGAGTCATTAACGAACAAGTCCACGAGATGTTGCAGAAGGGCATGATTAGGGAATCCTCAAGTCCTTGGGCGGCGCCGGTGATTTTGGCCAAAAAGAAAGATGGGTCATGGCGCTTCTGCTTCGACTACCGGCGCCTTAACGAAATTACCAAGAAGGACGTATATCCACTGCCCCGGATAGACGACGCAATAGACTGTCTCCATTCGGCTTCATACTTCTCCACAATTGACTTACGATCAGGCTACTGGCAAATTCCTGTGCACCCCGACGATAAAGAAAAGACCTCCTTTGTCACGCCCGGTGGACTTTTCGAATTTAATGTAATGCCTTTTGGACTCATCAACGCACCTGCCACGTTTGAGCGCTTTATGGACACTCTTCTTCGATGACTTAAGTGGGAGGTGTGCATGTGCTACCTTGATGATATCGTGATTTTCGGTCGCACTTTTCCTGAGCACAGCGCTCGCTTGGCCACTGTTTTGGAATGTTTGGACAAGGCTGGTCTCATACTAAGTTCGAACAAATGCCGATTCGGCGAAAGGCGCACACTTGTACTCGCTCTCGTTGTCGATAAAGAGGGCGTCCGACCATATCCGCAACAGATTCTAGCCGTCAGCCGCTTTAAAGAACCGTGCTCTGTTAAGGACCTCCGCAGCTTTTTAGGACTATGCTCCTATTTTCGCCGTTTTATTCCCGAATTTGCCGAAATAGCCTACTTTCTCACATGCCTTCTCCAGAAGAACGTCCTCTTCAAATGGAGCTCTGACTGTGACATCGCTTTCCGCCACGTGAACCACCTCATGACGTTGGTGCCGGTGCTTCGTCAGTTTGATCCCGCAGCTCCAACGGAAGTGCACACCGATGCCAGTGGTATTGGACTGGGGGCAGTCCATGTTCAATGACACAGTGACGGGGAGCATGTTATTGCTTATGCGATCCGCACTCTCAGTAATCCAGAGCGGAACTACACAGTCACAGAAAAAGAGTGCCTCGTGGTTGTTTTCGCCATACAACGATTTCGCTGGCACCTCTATGGACATAACTTCACAGTCGTCACAGACCACCATTCCCTCTGCTGGCTCATCAATCTTCGAGATCCGTGTGGGCGACTGGCGCGCTGGGCTCTCCGACTACAGGAATATGACTTAACGGTGTCGTACAAGAGTGGCCGCACGCATGCCGATGCCGACTGCCTTTCCCAGCTGCCATTACATTCAACGGACTCAGATGCTGACAACCTTGATGAGTGCCTCGCCTCGGTGTCGACGGCGTTTCCCGATATAGCTGTGTTCAAACGAGAACAACGCAAGGACAAGAGTTTGGACCACCTTTTCGCCTCAGCCGAGTCGAACCCTACTAGCCGTTTCTGCCTCCACAATGGCTTGCTTTTCGAGAAGAACTATTCCGCCATCGGTTCGCGCATTCTTCTTGTGGTACCACAATTCCTTCGCAACGTTGTTCTGAACATTATGCACGATGACGTAATTTCTGGCCACATGGGGCTCGCCCGCCCTCTTCACCGCACCCAACAACGCTTTTCTTGGCCCAACATGCGCAAAACTATTGAGCGCTATGTGGCTTCTTGCAACGAATGTCAACGTTACAAACATCCCACCACTGTCCCGGCAGGCCGACTTCAGCCTGTGGACCCGGCATACCGTCCTTTTGAAAAAGTTGGCATAGACTTGTTGGGACCTTTCCCGCGCTCATCACAGGGAAACCGCTGGAGTATTGTATGGCTGGATTACTTATCACGCTACGCTGAGACGGCATCCCTACCCTCTGCAACTGCGACCGAAATCTCGCTCTTCTTGCTCCGGAACGTATTGCTACGCCATGGACCCCCAAAAGTCATAATCAGCGACCGCGGGCGCCAATTCACTGCGGCGGTGGTTGAAGAGCTTCTTCGCCTTTGTGCCGTACAATTTCGGCACTCCTCGCAATACCACCCTCAGACTAACGGTCTGACGGAACGAACCAACCGAACATTGACGTCCATGCTAGCGATGTACGTCGCTTCGGACCACAGAAACTGGGACGAGCTGTTGCCATTTATAACGTACGCATATAACACGGCGAAGCATGAAACCACCGGTTACCGCCCGTTTTTCTCCCTTAACGCCCGTCAACCTAGCAGCGGCATGGACACCATGCCTCCTTTCTCTCTGCATGACGAACCCTCGTTGGCGAGGATGCTCTGCCTAGCTGAAGATGACCGTGGACTTGCTCGCCTACGTACTCTCGCGTCCCAAGAGCGCTCCAAGAAGCGATTTGAAAGTCGCCGACGTGATGTTATGTACGCGCCGGGTGACTTTGTGTGGCTATGGACGTCATTGCGAAAGCGTGGGCTATCCGAGAAGCTTCTGTCCCATTACGTCGGCCCGTTTGTTGTGATCGAGCGTCTCAGCGATGTTGCGTATGTTATTTCACGCTTAACTTCAAGTGGGCGACAATCCAAAAAGACACAAGTGGGGCATGCTGCCCGCCTGAAGCGTTGCCAAGAACGCAGTGTAAGTTAACTTGCCCAGAGGGCTTCGTCTGGGACAGGGGAAATGTTACGCCAATATTACACGCCAAGGGTTGCAACCATGCCAGCCTCATCACCGGAGTTGGAGAAAGAAGAGAACGAGGTTGCACTCCGGGTTGGAATAATCATTCACGGACCGCTCTACCATCTACGCTCGTCCTACACCATCCAACATCACTGTAAATAAATCCATCTCGTAACAGTATAATTACATTATTTTAGGCAAACTGAAGAGGTTATTTACTCCTCGCTGAATTTTTACAGACTCGTACGTTTTTATACAAAGATATATATGGTGAAGTTAAGTTTTTATATTCCTGGCTTGTTTCTATGTGATTGGCTTATACACACGTGATACAAAAAAAAACCGGAGCGTTGCGTTCAGCATTGCACTGGTGTATAGAATTGTGTGCTCATCATATTTTCAGAGACGATACATAGGAGCGTGGTGGTAGTAAATTTGGGGAAACAAAATAAGCAGAGAGAAATCGGTTTTCACCTCTCATTCCAGTCAACCTCAGCATAAGGATAGGTATGCAGAATATTTATGGTCGGTGATGCTGCCAACCATTCAGCGCGAGCCATTGATATTTATGATAGTGACCCAAGAATCGTTGGGCCGGCCTACCTCATTCACAAATACTACATAATAGTGTTATCCACTACAGAGTTATTTATACTACCACTGCCTCTTGCAGGGTTTATACCTAACTTTTCACCAACCAGCCAGCTGTTGACAGCAGCAGTCAACTGCCAACCTGTCGTTTCTACTCATTATCTATTGTTCACTTTAGGAAGTTTGAACAGAGAAGCCAAAAGGCGCTGTGTGCAGCATTTCTTTTCTAGATAAATAAAAAGGAAGTTCGTTTTTTTACCTTTCCACGGAAAACCAAAAACCTGGTGCGCACTGGTGCCAAAAATGTCTTCCGAGGTAGCAATTTTGTGGCGACCATATATAAGGATGCAGTTATATAAATGAAGTACCCACCAAAAAAACAGTGTTAATTCACGTTAATGAACATAGCATGATACCATAGAAAAATGTACATTTTGTTGAAATGGAAGCCACATGCACCAAAAAATATGCTCAGAAAAAGCCTTTATATTTGTTATTGGCACAATTCCACCAATAAAAACTTTCCCTTCAAACTCATCGGGCTTTTTGTTGAGTTGACCGAGGTTATGCATGCGACGGATGGCCAAACCACTATTGCATTTCATGTTTCCTGAGGTGACTAACTTTCAATTGTTTTCTCAGAAAGATACTAAACTTGCATGGTTTTCTGAACTTGTCACATTGCTCTCGACGTTGGGTGAAGCTGCTTTTGCATTAACGAAGGCAACTTTGCTCATTATTCCCAGGGAAGGAGTATTTGCTAGAGAAAAAGGCCACTCCAAGGAAAAGTAAATGAATGTCCTGAGTTTTTCGTGTGCAATACAATCGCGGGTCTTTAGGAGAAGTGCTGACGGCGTTACAACTAAAATATTTTCCCGTTATTCAAAGCTTTAGGTATTGCAAGCCGCCTCAAGTTACACAGGGATCTCCTTTTTGAAACCTGTGGCGGGTGTTACGAGTGGGTTTGTGGAATTTCGGTTTGTTGAATAATGTTTCTTTATATTATTCCTCGTCCGTGAATATGGGGGCATGACCGAACAACCTGACCTATTTATGGTGGTGGTGTTTAATTAGAGTTACGGTAGGAACAAGAATATTATTCGAGTGCTCTGAAATGAATATGACACTAGCGATTCAAGTCCGCATTAAGGAGAAATAATGAAATTAGAATCAATGTTTAGTGACATGCCAACAAATCGCAAGTGAAATACATGTGAGAGGATAGCGGGCGCTGTATCAATAACTTTATTATTCTGGGCTTATGTGTAGTCCAGTAACGTTTGTAATACGTATAAATAAATTATTTTAGTCAAACTGAGGCAGTGTTTTACTCTCGCAATTCTCACAGACTTCAAGCTTTTATACAAAAATATATAACGGTGAGGTTGAATTTTTATATTCCTGGCTTGTTCCTAGGTGATTGGTTTATACACATGTGATACAAAAAAACCGGAGCGTTGCATTCAGCATTGCACTGATGTATAGAATTGTGTGCTCATCATATTTTCAGAGATGATACACAGGAGCGTGGTGGTAGTAAATTTGGGGAAACAAAATAAGCAGAGAGAAATCGGTTTTCACCTCTCATTCCATTCAACCTCAGCATAAGGATAGGTATGCAGAATATTTACGGTCGGTGATGCTGCCAACCATTCAGCGCGAGCCATTCATATTTATAATAGTGACCCAAGAATCGTTGGACCGGCCTACCTCATTCACAAATACTACATAATAGTGTTATCCACTACAGATTTATTTATACTACCACTGCCTTTTCCAGGGTTTCCGCCTAAATTTTCACCAACCAGCCAGCTGTTGACAGCAGCAGTCAACTAGAGGTAAGTCACTGCCAACCTGTCGTTTCTACTCATTATCTATTGTTCACTTTAGGAAGTTTGAACAGAGAAGCCAAAAGACGCTGTGTGCAGCATTTCTTTTCTAGATAAATAACAAGGAAGGGCGTTTTCTTACCTTTCCACGGAAAACCAAAAACCTGGTGCGCACTGGTGCCAAAAATGTCTTCCGAGGTAGCAATTTTGTGGCGACCATATATAAGGATGCAGTTATATAAATGAAGTACCCACCAAAAAAACAGTGTAATTCACGTTAATGAATATAGCATGATACCATAGAAAACTGTAAATTGTGTTGAATTGGAAGCCACATGCACCAAAAAATATGCTCAGAAAAAGCCTTTATATTTGTTATTGGCGCAATTCCACCAATGAAAACTTTCCAATCAAACTCATCGGGCTTTTTGTTGAGTTGACCGAGGTTATGCATGCAACGGATGGCCGAACCACTATTGGCATTTTATGTCTCTTGAGGTGACTAATTTTTAATTGTTTTCTCAGAAAGATTCTAAACTTGCATGGTTTTCTGAACTTGTCACATTGCTCTCGACGCTGGGTGAAGCTGCTTTTGCGTTAACGAAGGCAACTTTGCTCGTTATTCCCAGGGAAGGAGTATTTGCTAGAGAAAAAGGCCGCTCCACGGAAAAAAAAAAAATGTCCTTAGTTTTTCGTGTGCAATACAATCGCGGGTCTTTAGGAGAAGTGCTGACGGCGTTACAAATAAAATATTTTCCCGTTATTCAAAGCTTTAGGTATTGCAAGCCGCCTCAAGTTACACAGGGATCTCCTTTTTGAAACCTGCGGCGGGTGTTACGAGTGGGTTTGTGGAATTTCGGTTTGTTGAATAATGTTTCTTTATATTATTCCTCGTCCGTGAATATGGGGGCATGACCAAACAACCTGAACTATTTATGGTGGTGGTGTTTAATTAGAGTTACGGTAGGAACAAGAATATTATTCGAGTGCTCTGAAATGAATAGGACACTAGCGATTCAAGTCCGCATTAAGGAGAAATAATGAAATTAGAATCAATGTTTAGTGACATGCCAACAAATCGCAAATGAAATACATGTGAGAGGATAGCGGGCGCTGTATCAATAACTTTATTATTCTGGGCTTATGTGTAGTCCAGTAACGTTTGTAATACGTATAAATAAATTATTTTAGTCAAACTGAGGCAGTGTTTTACTCTCGCAATTCTCACAGACTTTAAGCTTTTATACAAAAATATATAACGGTGAGGTTGAATTTTTATATTCCTGGCTTGTTCCTAGGTAATTGGCTTATACACATGTGATACAAAAAAACCGGAGCGTTGCATTCAGCATTGCACTGATGTATAGAATTGTGTGCTCATCATATTTTCAGAGATGATACACAGGAGCGTGGTGGTAGTAAATTTGGGAAAACAAAATAAGCAGAGAGAAATCGGTTTTCACCTCTCATTCCATTCAACCTCAGCATAAGGATAGGTATGCAGAATATTTACGGTCGGTGATGCTGCCAACCATTCAGCGCGAGCCATTCATATTTATAATAGTGACCCAAGAATCGTTGGACCGGCCTACCTCATTCACAAATACTACATAATAGTGTTATCCACTACAGATTTATTTATACTACCACTGCCTTTTCCAGGGTTTCCGCCTAAATTTTCACCAACCAGCCAGCTGTTGACAGCTGCAGTCAACTAGAGGTAAGTCACTGCCAACCTGTCGTTTCTACTCATTATCTATTGTTCACTTTAGGAAGTTTGAACAGAGAAGCCAAAAGACGCTGTGTGCAGCATTTCTTTTCTAGATAAATAACAAGGAAGCGCGTTTTCTTACCTTTCCACGGAAAACCAAAAACCTGGTGCGCACTGGTGCCAAAAATGTCTTCCGAGGTAGCAATTTTGTGGCGACCATATATAAGGATGCAGTTATATAAATGAAGTACCCACCAAAAAAAAACAGTGTAATTCACGTTAATGAATATAGCATGATACCATAGAAAAGTGTAAATTGTGTTGAATTGGAAGCCACATGCACCAAAAAATATGCCCAGAAAAAGCCTTTATATTTGTTATTGGCGCAATTCCACCAATGAAAACTTTCCAATCAAACTCATCGGGCTTTTTGTTGAGTTGACCGAGGTTATGCATGCGACGGATGGCCGAACCTCTATTGGCATTTTATGTCTCTTGAGGTGACTAATTTTTAATTGTTTTCTCAGAAAGATTCTAAACTTGCATGGTTTTCTGAACTTGTCACATTGCTCTCGACGCTGGGTGAAGCTGCTTTTGCATTAACGAAGGCAACTTTGCTCGTTATTCCCAGGGTAGGAGTATTTGCTAGAGAAAAAGGCCGCTCCACGGAAAATAAATAAATGTCCTTAGTTTTTCGTGTGCAATACAATCGCGGGTCTTTAGGAGAAGTGCTGACGGCGTTACAAATAAAATATTTTCCCGTTATTCAAAGCTTTAGGTATTGCAAGCCGCCTCAAGTTACACAGGGATCTCCATTTTGAAACCTGCGGCGGGTGTTACGAGTGGGTTTGTGGAATTTCGGTTTGTTGAATAATGTTTCTTTATATTATTCCTCGTCCGTGAATATGGGGGCATGACCAAACAACCTGACCTATTTATGGTGGTGGTGTTTAATTAGAGTTACGGTAGGAACAAGAATATTATTCGAGTGCTCTGAAATGAATAGGACACTAGCGATTCAAGTCCGCATTAAGGAGAAATAATGAAATTAGAATCAATGTTTAGTGACATGCCAACAAATCGCAAATGAAATACATGTGAGAGGATAGCGGGCGCTGTATCAATAACTTTATTATTCTGGGCTTATGTGTAGTCCAGTAACGTTTGTAATACGTATAAATAAATTATTTTAGTCAAACTGAGGCAGTGTTTTACTCTCGCAATTCTCACAGACTTCAAGCTTTTATACAAAAATATATAACGGTGAGGTTGAATTTTTATATTCCTGGCTTGTTCCTAGGTGATTGGCTTATACACATGTGATACAAAAAAACCGGAGCGTTGCATTCAGCATTGCACTGATGTATAGAATTGTGTGCTCATCACATTTTCAGAGATGATACACAGGAGCGTGGTGGTAGTAAATTTGGGGAAACAAAATAAGCAGAGAGAAATCGGTTTTCACCTCTCATTCCATTCAACCTCAGCATAAGGATAGGTATGCAGAATATTTACGGTCGGTGATGCTGCCAACCATTCAGCGCGAGCCATTCATATTTATAATAGTGACCCAAGAATCGTTGGACCGGCCTACCTCATTCACAAATACTACATAATAGTGTTATCCACTACAGATTTATTTATACTACCACTGCCTTTCCAGGGTTTCCGCCTAAATTTTCACCAACCAGCCAGCTGTTGACAGCAGCAGTCAACTAGAGGTAAGTCACTGCCAACCTGTCGTTTCTACTCATTATCTATTGTTCACTTTAGGAAGTTTGAACAGAGAAGCCAAAAGACGCTGTGTGCAGCATTTCTTTTCTAGATAAATAACAAGGAAGCGCGTTTTCTTACCTTTCCACGGAAAACCAAAAACCTGGTGCGCACTGGTGCCAAAAATGTCTTCCGAGGTAGCAATTTTGTGGTGACCATATATAAGGATGCAGTTATATAAATGAAGTACCCACCAAAAAAAACAGTGTTAATTCACGTTAATGAATATAGCATGATACCATAGAAAAGTGTAAATTGTGTTGAATTGGAAGCCACATGCACCAAAAAATATGCTCAGAAAAAGCCTTTATATTTGTTATTTGCGCAATTCCACCAATGAAAACTTTCCAATCAAACTCATCGGGCTTTTTGTTGAGTTGACCGAGGTTATGCATGCGACGGATGGCCAAACCACTATTGGCATTTTATGTCTCTTGAGGGGACTAATTTTTAATTGTTTTCTCAGAAAGATACTAAACTTGCATGGTTTTCTGAACTTGTCACATTGCTCTCGACGCTGGGTGAAGCTGCTTTTGCATTAAAGAAGGCAACTTTGCTCGTTATTCCCAGGGAAGGAGTATTTGCTAGAGAAAAAGGCCGCTCCACGGAAAATTAAATAAATGTCCTTAGTTTTTCATGTGCAATACAATCGCGGGTCTTTAGGAGAAGTGCTGACGGCGTTACAAATAAAATATTTTCCCGTTATTCAAAGCTTTAGGTATTGCAAGCCGCCTCAAGTTACACAGGGATCTCCTTTTTGAAACCTGCGGCGGGTGTTACGAGTGGGTTTGTGAAATTTCGGTTTGTTGAATAATGTTTCTTTATATTATTCCTCGTCCGTGAATATGAGGGCATGACCAAACAACCTGACCTATTTATGGTGGTGGTGTTTAATTAGAGTTACGGTAGGAACAAGAATATTATTCGAGTGCTCTGAAATGAATAGGACACTAGCGATTCAAGTCCACATTAAGGAGAAATAATGAAATTAGAATCAATGTTTAGTGACATGCCAACAAATCGCAAGTGAAATACATGTGAGAGGATAGCGGGCGCTGTATCAATAACTTTATTATTCTGGGCTTATGTGTAGTCCAGTAACGTTTGTAATACGTATAAATAAATTATTTTAGTCAAACTGAAGCAGTGTTTTACTCTCGTAATTCTCACAGATTTCAAGCTTTTATACAAAAATATATAACGGTGAGGTTGAATTTTTATATTCCTGGCTTGTTCCTAGGTGATTGGCTTATACACATGTGATACAAAAAAACCGGAGCGTTGCGTTCAGCATTGCACTGATGTATAGAATTGTGTGCTCATCATATTTTCAGAGATGATACACAGGAGCGTGGTGGTAGTAAATTTGGGGAAACAAAATAATCAGAGAGAAATCGGTTTTCACCTCTCATTCCATTCAACCTCAGCATAAGGATAGGTATGCAGAATATTTAAGGTCGGTGATGCTGCCAACCATTCAGCGCGAGCCATTCATATTTATTATAGTGACCCAAGAATCGTTGGGCCGGCCTACCTCATTCACAAATACTACATAATAGCGTTATCCACTACAGATTTATTTATACCACCACTGCCTCTTCCAGGGTTTCCACCTAAATTTTCACCAACTAGCCAGCTGTTGACAGCAGCAGTCAACTAGAGGTGAGTCACTGCCAACCTGTTGTTTCTACTCATTATCTATTGTTCACTTTAGGAAGTTTGAACAGAGAAGCCAAAAGACGCTGTGTGCAGCATTTCTTTTCTAGATAAATAAAAAGGAAGCTCGTTTTCTTACCTTTCCACGGAAAACCAAAAACCTGGTGCGCACTGGTGCCAAAAATGTCTTCCGAGGTAGCAATTTTGTGGCGACCATATTTAAGGATGCAGTTATATAAATGAAGTACCCACCAAAAAAACAGTGTTAATTCACGTTAATGAACATAGCATGATACCATAGAAAAATTTAAATTGTGTTGAATTGGGAGCCACATGCACCAAAAAATATGCTCAGAAAAAGCCTTTATATTTGTTATTGGCACAATTCCACCAATAAAAACTTTCCCTTCAAACTCATCGGGCTTTTTGTTGAGTTGACCGAGGTTATGCATGCGATGGATGGCCAAACCACTATTGACATTTTATGTCTCCTGAGGTGACTAATTTTCAATTGTTTTCTCAGAAAGATACTAAACTTGCATGGTTTTCTGAACTTGTCACATTGCTCTCGACGCTGGTGAAGCTGCTTTTGCATTAACGAAGGCAACTTTGCTCGTTATTCCCAGGGAAGCAGTATTTGCTAGAGAAAAAGGCCGCTCCAAGGAAAAGTAAATAAATGTCCTTAGTTTTTCGTGTGCAATACAATCGCGGGTCTTTAGGAGAAGTGCTGACGGCGTTACAACTAAATAATTTTCCCGTTATTCAAAGAAGCTTTAGGTATTGCAAGCCGCCTCAAGTTACACAGGGATCTCCTTTTTGAAACCTGCGGCGGGTGTTACGAGTGGGTTTGTGGAATTTCGGTTCGTTGAATAATGTTTCTTTATAATATTCCTCGTCCGTGAATGTGGGGGCATGACCGAACAACCTGACCTATTTATGGTGGTGGTGTTTAATTAGAGTTACGGTAGGAACAAGAATATTGTCCGAGTGCTCTGAAATGAATAGGACACTAGCGATTCAAGTCCGCATTAAGGAGAAATAATGAAATTAGAATCAATGTTTGGTGACATGCCAACAAATCGCAAGTGAAATATATGTGAGAGGATAGCGGGCGCTGTATCAATAACTTTATTATTCTGGGCTTATGTGTAGTCCAGTAACGTTTGTAATACGTATAAATAAATTATTTTAGTCAAACTGAAGCAGTGTTTTACTCTGGCAATTCTCACAGACTTCAAGCTTTTATACAAAAATATATAATGGTGAGGTTGAATTTTTATATTCCTGGCTTGTTCCTAGGTAATTGGCTTATACACCTGTGATAAAAAAAAACCGGAGCGTAGCGTTCAGCTTAGCACTCATGTATAGGATTGTGTGCATCAAAGTTTCAGAGGCGATACATGATATCGTGGTGGTAGCACATTTTGGGAAACAATGTAAGCAGCAAGAAGTCCCTTTTCAGCTCTCATTACACTCAATCTCAGCATAATTGTAGGTATGTAGAATATTTATGGTCCCTGGTGTTGCCCACCATTCAGCGCGAGCAAATGATATTTATGATAGTGACCCATGAATCGTTAGGCTGGCCTACCTCTCCCACAAATACTGCATAATAGTGTTTTCTACTACATATTTATTTTTACTACTGCTGCCTCTTCCAGGGTTGCCACATAAATTTTCACCAACCACGCAGTTGTCGACAGCAGCAATAAACTAGAGGTTAGTCACTGCCAACCTGTCTTTTCTACTCGTTATCTATTGTTCACTTTAGAAAGTTTTGAACAGAGAAGCCAAAAGACGCAGTTTGCAGCATTTCTTTTCTAGATAAATAGGAACGAAGCTCGCTTTCTTACCTTTCCACGGAAAACCAAAAACCTGGGGCGCACTGTAACCAAAAACGTCTTCCGAGGTAGCAATTTTGTGGTGACTGTATATATATGGATGCAGTTACATAAATGGAGTACCAAACAAAAACAGTGGTAATTCACGTTAATGAACATACCATAATACCATAGAAAAATGTATATTCTGTACAAATGGAAGCCACATGTACAAACAAATGCTCAGAAAAAGCCTTTATATTTGGTTGTTGGCACAATTACAACAATTATAACTTTCTCGTCAAACTCAGCAGGCTTTTTGTGTACTTTACCGAGGTTTTGCATGCGACGGAAGGCCAAACCACTATCGTCATTTTATATCTCCTGAGGTGACTAATGTTCAATTGTTTTGTCAGAATAAACGCTATACTTGCATGGTTTTCTGAACTTGTCACCTTTCTCTCTAAGCTAGGGAAAGTTGCTTTTGCATTAACGAAGGCAACTTTGATCATTATTCCCACCGAAGGAAGTTTCTGCTAGACAAAATGATTGCTCCAGGGACACGTAAATAAATGTCCTTTGTTTTTCGTATGCAAAACAAACGCTGGTCTTAAGGAGAAGAGCTGATGGCATAACAACTAGAATATTTTCGCATTACTAAAAGAATCATTAGGTATTGCATGCCGCCTCAAGTTGCGCAGGGATCTCTTCATTTAAAGCTGCGGCGGGTGCTACGAGTCCATTTAATGGAATATTTTGGATTAATAGCACACGGAGATAAAGCGAAGAAAGACTCGCACAAATAGTGCAGCTGTCCAAACGTTTATTGTGTAGAAGATTGGCCACAGTTGCAGTGGTTTAATTTCGGTGTCGGCGTTGTATAGGATTTCATCACGGTTGGCCGTGTACGAGCTGAGTGATTTACAGTGGTACTTTGTAAGCACATTAGTGCTGCCAGATAAAAACTAGTGATTGTGCGCAGTGTTCCTCGCAAAATTGACCGCTCCGAATCAGAACAGGGGTTCTCAAGTCAGCGGAAATCTGACCCGGGCAAGGCAAGCTGGCTCTTGACTGTCGGATTGTTCAATAAATTCGTTCAAAAGTCCGAAGGAATAAAAGCAAAGATTTCGGAAATACACAGCAGCTTTAATGGACTTATTCTCAAGCATTAGCACGTTATTCATTTCTATGAGGGGGGATATGTATTAGGGTTCCAGAGTTGTCTTCGTTTTTAAGGGGAGCAGATTTATTCAATGGCTTTTATATTAGCCAACCTCGAGTTATGTGGTGTACATGTTTCTACATTTACACCACAGTCAGCGAAAGTGGGGGCAGGAGCGAACAACCAGAGTTATTTATGGTGGTGGGATATAATTAGAGTGAGTGTAGGAACAAGAGTGTTGTCGAAGTGCTCCGAGATTAATAGGCCACTGGCGATACAAGTCCGCATTTACGAGAAATATTGTCATTAGAATCAAGGTTTATTGACATGCCCACCAAAACGCAAGTGAAAGATATGCGAGTGAATTATTTACTAAAATCGCACCATGCGACTGATATATGTTCTTTCCCAGGGCATAAAAGGTAGAATTCGAGAAATACATCGCGATAGACATTTTTTGAATAGTTGGAATCCATCATGCACACTGCAAAAATACAGTTGTATGCAAACAAATCTGCGTTATGTCCACGGATGGTACGGGAATTGTCCCGAGTGGTTCCAACGTGAGGCGGTTTTTTGGGAGTATTCAGTGTGTTTTACTTAAATTCTTCTCTTTAGTTGGTCAGCAAGCACTGTGGGGAACAGAAGCATGCCTGCTAAAGGTAGCGTCTGCTTCTTCTTCCAAAGATACTATAAGTTTAATGGCGAAGCAATTCAAGTTTGGGGAGCTTGGACGTAGTTGCAGATAAAAGTAAACGCATGCATGGGTAGGTGATATAACCTTCGATAATCAATAGCGAAAGCCTCTGGCACAAAATACATCTTATGACGTAAACGGTTCCAGTGGGTAAATTTATGATACATATATTTTAACTCATGCGTGAACGCATTCAGCAAAAAGTATGTAGATATCACGAAATACAGACTTCTTGTGGCCCACTTTGTCGGTATCAAAATTGGTGATGTATTTCGAGAGGACGGGCATTACTGAAGAAGTATCGTGGTTTTCCTGTAGGAAATATTTCCCTGTGGTTAGGCAGCATGCATGATCAGGACCCGAAGCTGCGGTCATAATGAGAAGTACGTATTTTAGTCCGAAAGCCCCTTAACCTAAAAGCCCAAGTCATTCGAGGCGGTGTACTTTGTGAGTAACGGCAGACCCCAGAAAGAAAAAGACTGCTTAGATTGTCGGCATAATTGTGTATACCAGGCAAGAGATCTGGGTTGAATCGGAGTTACAAAATATTTGAAAATTACGCCTTAAATTTCACTTCAACCAACCCATTACTGAAATTTTTTGGTGGTCTTCATAGGTAACACCACATGATTTTGGTATTATTGCAGAATCAGTGATCAATGTTATCAATACGGTATTGCTCGCTGTATATTTGCTGAAAATTCACTTTTGTGTGTTGCAACAGATCTCGGCAGACTAACTCATCAGGCCACTCACACAGACTCTTTTGGATTCAAACTCATGTGTTAGTTAGAGTTTGACTGAGCGCGAGGCCTGCGTGTCATCTCGAGTTTGAGCATGGTGAGCCGCTGTGAGTTTGATCCTGACTAAGTTTGAGTACGCCTGAGACCAATTGGAGCCCGTTTTGATTTCTTAGTACATGTGGAGTTATGAGTGCATTTCGAGTTTTCGTCGATTTTGAGTGCATTTTGGGTTTGAGTACATTTTTGAGTTTCAGTAGATTTCCAATTCTGAGTTTGTTTTAGGTTTTCACCAGACTGATTTCTAAGTTTTGTGGTAGCTTTTAGTTCAAGTTAGCATAGATATGTGGCTTGCAATGAGTCTGCGTTTCAGTGAGTAGTGATTCTAAAATAAATTTGTGATTGGGTTTGAGTGAGCCGTACCAATTTTCCCTAGTTTTAGCTGCCAATAACTGCTAATTTAAAAGGTCTATTACTTCAATTATTTCTCGTAACACTGCGAAACTTGGCGTCAGCGCCAAGATTAAGGCCAACCCATTTCCTGGTAGGGCTACGCATTGACAAGATGTAATTTCCTGTTCATTACAGAAGAATATCTTCGCAGATAAACATAGACGCGAAATATAGACTATGCCACCAGATACGGTGCAAGGGCGTGCTGTTTCAGTTCGACTTCCCTGAGACCTAGCGGCGACATCGCCGTAATTATTAGGAAGCTCAGTGTTTTTTCCCGTTCGAACTGAATTCTGGCAGTTGTGGCAGTGTAGTGTGTCTAAAAGAAAACGTTTTGCAAGGCAAACCTACTTTAAAATTTCTATAAGGGCGCGGGCTTTTCTTGGCTGACTGAAGTGCCAATTATATTATATTTTCGGTTTGCGGAACCCCAGGTTTATGGTCTTATAAAGGCTACCCTCTGGAGTACTTTTTTTACACTTCTGTTTCGCTATAGTTCTGGCAACATTCTTTTGAAGTCGATATCAAGGATTATAATTGTAAGTAGTATTGTGGGTGCTATATCAATGCGTTGATTATTCTGGCCTTAAGTGTACTCCAGTAACGTTTAAAATATGTTAAATCACATTATTTTTAGCAAGCTGAAAGGGTGTTTTACTCTCGCAATTGTCCCATACTCGCACACTTGTATACAAATGTATAACGGTGAGGTGGAGTTTTTATTTCCTGGCTTGTTTCTAGGTTATTGTCTTATACACTCTGTGATAATGAAAAAACCGGAGCGTTCCGTTCAGCATAGCACTGAAGTATAGGATTGTGTGCTCATCAAATTATCAGTGGTGATACATGAGTGCGTGACAGTAGTAAATTTGGGGAAACAATATAAGCAGATAGAAGTCTGTTTTCATCTCTCATTCCATTCAACATCATCCTAAAGATAGGTAAGTTGGATATTTATGGTCTGTGGTGCTGCTAACCATTCAGAACGAGCCATTCATATTGAGGATCGTGACCGAAGAATCGTTAGGCTGGCCTACCTAATCCACAAATAATGCATAATAGTGTTATTCACAGCAGATTTACTTTTACCAGTGCTGCCTCTTCAAGGGTCACAACAGAAAGCTTGACCAACCCTCCAGTTGCCCACAGAAGCAATCAAGTTGAGGTAAGTCACTGATAACCTGTCTTTTCTACTCGTTCCCTGTTGTGTACTTAGGGCAGTTTTACCAGAGAAGCCAGAAGCCGCACTTGTATACACTTCTTTACTAAATGAATAAGAAGGAAGGTCGTATTCTATACTTTCCACGGAAAACAAAAAAAAACTGGTGCACACTGTTGCCGAAAATGTTTGCCGAGGTAGCAATTTTGAGGCAAATATTTGTAAGTATGCAGTTACATAAAAGGCATACCCACCAAGAAGATGCAATGAACATTCTCGTTAAATAATATAGGGTGAAACCGTAAAAAATGTAAACTGTGTTCAATTGGCAGCCTCAAGCAGCAGAGAAAAGCTCAGAGAAAGCAGTTGATAATTGGGTATTGGCAGTGCTGAAACAGTGATTACTTTCTATCTAACTTCGCACGCTTTTCCTGTAGTTAAAGTATTTTTGTATGCCAGAGATGGCCAAATCTGTATTGTCTTGCTATGTCTCCTGAGGTTACTAATCTTTATTTTTAACAGAATATATGTAATAAATACATTGTTTTTTGAACTTGTCACATTTCTCTCAACTTTGGGGAAAGTGTCTGTTGCATTAAGGAAGGCAACTTTGTTGGTTATCGCCAGCGAAACTACATTTTGGTGTAGAAAACGGCCGCTCCAGAAAAAAGAATATACATTTTTCTATTTTTTATAAGCTTTATAAACCCGGATCTATAGGTGAAGATCTGATGAAATTACAACTAAAATATCTCCGCATTCTGGAAAGAACGATCAGGTAAACTTGCACAGGGATCTCTTCATTGGAAGCTAAAGCGGGTGTTACCAGTCGATTTGCTGAAATATATCGGACCAATAGCCCTCTGAGTTGAAGCGAACAGAGACTCGCAAAAATGGTGCAGCTGCGCAAACATTTTGTGTGTAGACGTTTGGCCGCGGTTGCAGTTGTTTCATATTGGTGTCGGCGTTCTAACTGGGAAAACAAAAAAAAAATAAGTGCGAGGAACGTTTGGCGAGTACGAGGGAGAAACTAGACGCTCGTCGGCGCCGACGCGTGACGAAAGTGTCAAGGTAGGCCGTGAGAGATGCTGGAAAGTGACGACTAGCTTCGAGGTGATCGCTTAAGAGGGCGCGTGACATTGCTTGTGGTTATCAGCCGGTCACATCCTAAGAAGCATCAGCTCCGAACTGGGACCAAGAAAACTCCTGAAAGTGCTGAGCAAATAATTTCGCATCGAAAGGTGCAGTAACTGTGCCCCATTTTTCGTAAGTGTCAGAACTTCTTCGCTCTTTTGTCGGTCCAGATAACACACAGAGTGCGAGCGCAGTAAAAAACAGAAGACGCGGGGTGTACAGGACACGCGCTACTTTCGACAATTCGTTTGTTGCAGAACCAGGCCATATGAACACGTCTGGCTAGCATTAACAGAGGAGGAATGAAAGGAAAATATCAAAATGATGGGCGAAAGAAGAAAAACACTGCCGTGCCGACTACGACAAGAAATCTGGATCAAGTTTCGATTTTGCCAGAGACAGTCTTTTGACGCATTGATCACCGGACCTTGCAATCTCTGTCGCTTTAACAAATTCTCTTCTCAGGCCCGAGTGGTGAAAATCCAAAACAGTCGTTTGGTTGTACAGAGCACGACACGGGTTTCCCAAGATACAATTTTTAAAATGGGCAGCCAACTGGCCGTCGCAATCAACACTACTCAGCTTGTTCTTGCGCTCTTGTCAGCGAACGTTTTAGCATCTGCCTGTCTAGCCGATACAATGTCTACTACAAGGCACCGGAATTTTGTAGGCAACGCTACGTCAGCATTTACATAGGCGTCTTTGTGTTTGATTGCGCAGATTGGTTTCCGTGCACGCGGTGGATAGCTCAACCTACACAAGGCCAAAAGCTTGTTACGCGCCGTGTATATGACCTTGACCCTTGAACGTTGCCCAACTTTTTTAAAGTTTCGACAGGTTTTATGTATGTATGGAATAACAGCATTCGTTTTTTTGGCTATTCTTTCTTTGCCCTTCCTCGGGTTTTCTGCACTCTTGTCATCGTTTCAGCAAGGGAAACCGTAACCTGCCTGGGGAAACCAGCAGCTTTCATGCGTGCAGCCAGAATGTGAGGGATTTCATCTGCGGCGTTTTGGACTGAGTTGCAGAGAGCATTAGACAAGAAGGAAGCAGTAATTTCCTCTTGACCAGCTTAAAGTGTGCCTAACTGTACGGCAGGGGCGGCTTGTCGGCTCTTGGATCGTACAACGAACACACGTGATCATCCTTTAAACGCCGCCGCAAACACGAAACTTATGCGGTCCTGCTGGGGCAATTCAAACATGTATGTGAGTGCCATAAAACAGACATTAAATCTGCTAAGATATGCTACACAACAAGGTCAGTCACAGCTAAAGAATGTTATAGCAATTCTTGGCTGAAGGTTCAAGAAAACAGGAAGCGTTTAAAACATTCAAAACTCGTCAACATATCTGAAACATTTCAATACTTTATGATTGCTCAGGAGCTGAAAGAAAGCTTTCTCACGACGCGTTAAAATCAAATCACCTTAAGAAGGTGCGACACACAAAACAATGGAAACACCCTTCTTTTGCAGGTAAATTTTACTGTCAAAAGAAACAATGGCTGATGTGAGACAGAAAGATAAAAGCTCCAAGAATCCACTCGCATTCATAACACACGCGTTCTGAAATTCGACCGCACCGAAACCTTTATGTGGCAAGGAATAAAACAAATCTTTTATGTCAACAGAACAGTCATTTAGGCTTGCATGGCCACCTGTCGTCACAAAAATTACTTACAGCAGCAGAATCTCTTGTAAGAAACAGGTCGGCCACGTCCAACAACTTAAGATTGTTCTGCGAGAAGTCTTCGACACACATTTGCCACGTCCCGGCCTCGTAGATGATCACGCCAAACGGACATACTACCTTATGAGTCAGTGCCGCAAAATACCTTTCAAGTGATACATTGTCGCAGCTCAATATTTGCTTGACAATTTATATAAGGTTCAGCTGCTCACAAGTCGGCTTAACACGACAATTGACCTTTTGGAGTGACAGCTTTTGGTGGGACTTAAAGAATGCTTGCACAGCTTCATAGGACCTAGCTCGGAAAGTTATTAAAAAGGTGAAATGTCGTAATAAGCAGAACTGCCATTACGTGTTTTACAATAATTAACCCTATTTGTCTCGTATATTACCCGCTTTTATGCCTTTTTTCTGCAACTCACTTTTACATTGGAATGGCACGAGCATGACAGCATAAGGTTTTTACATTTCCGGTGGCGTTTTAAAAATGATCATGCGTGGTGTTGCACGAGCCAAGAGCCAAAAACCTAAACCTGCCGTACAGCTCAGCATTCTATAAGCTGGTGAAGAGGAATATTGTGCTGCCGATCTTGTCTAATGCTCTCTGCAAGTCATGCCAACAAGCAGTAGATGATAACCTTCATATTCAGGCTGCACGCTTGAAAGTTGCACGTTTTCCCAGGGATGTTACGGTTTCCGCTGCTGAAACGATGACCAGAGTGCAGATGTCCCGTGGAAGGACAAAGAAAGAATAGCCAAAGAAAAAAGAGGTGTTATTTCATTTCTGCATAAAATCTCTCAATTCAAAAAAGTTTTCAACACCAAGGCGTGAATGTCGTGTTCACGGCGCCCAACAAGCTTTTGGCTTTGTGCAGGTTGAGCTGTCCCAAGCGTGCGTGGAAACCGATCTGCGCTATTAAGCACAGAGACGCACAGAGATGCAGCTGTAGCGTTGTCTACGAAATCCCTTTGTCGTGTGGTAGACACTGTATCGGCCAGACTGGGGGGTGCTTAAATGTTCGCTTTCAAGAGCACAAGAACAAAGTCAGTAGCGTTGCCACCGATGGCCAGCTGGCTGCCCATTGTAAAAATGTATCTCGTAAAACCCGTGTGATCCCATGCCCGACCAAACGACTGTTTTGTATTTTCCCCACTCTGGCGTGGCATGAGAAATTATTGAGGCGGCACTGATTGCAAGGTCTGGCAATCAATGCGTGAGCAGACCGTCTGTGGCCTTGTAGAAACTTGAGCTGTATTTGTTGTCGTAGGCGGCGCCGCACTGTTTTTCTTCTTTCGCCCATTTTTTCAATGTTTTCATTTCCTTCCTCTTCTCTTCATGCTAACAAGACGTGTTTATATGCGCTGGTTCTGCAATAAACCAATTGTCAAAAGTAGCGCTTGTCCTGTCCCCGCCTCGTCCCCTTTTATTTAGTGCGCTTGTTTTCTGTGTGGCTATAAACCAACACCCACAACATTTTCCCTACCGAAGGGTCAAGATGATTCAGGTGTTCAGAGGAGTTTTATTTTTGATGTGAGGTTTGTCGTGTGAGAGTATTTACTACTGTTAGCAAATTTCGCTGTACACGATTCATAATTTGTACTAATTGACCTGGTCCTTGAAGGGGGGCGCGGAGGCATTACCCCTTTTTATTGGTGAGCGTGGAGCAAATTAGAGCGAGACCTGGCATATCAGTGTTTTTCTTGGGTGAAGTGTAAACTTACACATTGGATACCACGACTTTATTCGATATCGATGCTTATTTCTATAACAAAAACCGCAGGCAACAGAAAAGCTATGTGATCGGTCACACACAATTAACAAAAAGAAAGGTAAAATTTTTCATGAAATCAAAAGTTTGATTTGGTCACAATACTGCGATTGAGATTTCACCAATATAAGGAACACCATCTGCAAAGGGTATATAGTAATCTCTTCAAACACAGTCGGCATAATTGACATGCTTTGTACCATGGGGGCATTGATTGATTGTGGGCTTTAATCCGGCGACGCAATGCAGGTGATGAGGTGCACCGTAGTGGAGGGCTCCGGATTAATTTTGACCACCTGTCGATCTTTAACGTGCGCCGAAAGGTCGTACACACGGGCGTTCCTGCTTTTCGCCTCCACTAGATAATGGCCGCCGCGGCCGGGAATCGAACCCGGGACCTCGTGCACAGCAGCGCAACGCCTTAGTCACAGAGTCACCGCGGCGGGTCAATTCAATATAATTCAATTCAATTCAATTCAATTCAATTCAATGTATTCTTTGTGGCGCTACAAAACATACGCAAGAACTTTTTGGACCCATAGCCAGCGGCTAGTTAGGGGTCCAATAAAAAAAGCAAGATTTGCAGACAACATATGTCAGTACATATCGTCAACAGTAAGCTTAAAAAAATGTTAAAAGACATTCTAAACACTGGTTAGAACACAGATTTCTTGAATGAACACAATTCTAAAAGCCAGGAAAATAAACAAGAGCACGTTGAATATTTAGCAGCAATAACAACGGCAATTGCATTTGTCACTCAGGTTTCAATGAATACTTCTTATTATAGCTCCCGAATCACTTAAAATGCAGGATGTCATCACATTGTATGAGAAGAATCACGTCATCCGACAATGGTGTATCAGTGTGAGAGAACGTGCAAATAATAGCTGCAAGCATGAACTCAAACTGCGTCATTCATTTTAAGGTAGTGCGTTTTATTGCAAGAGAAAAATTGTTAGCAACTTTTAAGTCATGCGGCAGGCTGTTCTAGATTTTTACACCACCTAATTTCAGCATACTTGCAACGTACACATTTTTTTACGGCTAAGTTAAAGTTTCCAACGGTATGGCGCCGTGTTGCGCGTGCAGGAGTAATAAGTGTAGACACGTCAAACGGAAAGTTGTGTCTAATTATGTTGGGATGCATTCAGCCGTTTTTTTCTCGCGAAGTAGATCAAATGGTAATACGCATTGTTCAGTAAACAGCACCTTGCTGGGTCGACAGTAGCCAGAACGCGTAATTATTCTAAGAGCTTGTTTTTGCGCTCGCCTCAGGCGCTCTATGTAAGTATTGTATGACCAGCCTTCCGCCTTGATGCAATACGTAAGATGAGTGTGCACTAACGTGAAGTATAGGAATCGCAGATCATCGGTGTCGAATTATTCACGTAACTGGATTAGATCAGAGCAGCCAGGCGCAATCTTCGTGCAAACCGCGTTGACGTGATGTTCCCCGTGTATATGCGTATCTAAGGTCACACCAAGGTACGTGAAAAGTTTGGTTGATTCAAGCTGCGCTTGGCAAATAGCTAATCCTATAACAGCCAGACCGAGAGATCTGTTTTGCGACTGTAAAAGTACGCACTTAGTATTATTTGTATTGACGTTCAATTAGTTCCTCAGATACCAGTCTGAGATTTTTTTCAGCTCAGCGTTTGCGATGCTTTCGAGTTTGGTAGTATCATTTGCAGTAATTAAAATGGCAGTGTCTTCAGCGTACATGATAGAGTGGGCTGAGGTTAATATCTGAGGCAAGTCATTCACGTAAAAGGAAAAAATAACGGACCAAGAGTAGATCCCTGCAGAACTCTTGTTTGCAAGTACTGCATAGATGACGTCACATTTTTTATTGAGACAACCTGTTGACGATTTGTAAGATAGCTAGCAAAAACTTCAAGCACGCTATCACGAAACTCGTATATTTTTAGTTTGTTTAGCAAGATGGCATGGTTAACCGTGTCGAAAGCCTTCTTTATATCTAAAAAGGTAACAGCAGCTAGTTTGTTGGTGTCTAGGGCACTATTGATAGACCGGGTGAGTGCAATCAGGGCTGAGCTTAGTGGCTGAGCAAGTGGAACCACCCTAGCGACTGTTTATATGGCAGGACCATTTTTTTTCTGTGGAAGCTTATTGATATATTGGGTGGTGAGCAATCCGGGGATATAATAGTGGTTTTGATGTGTAGTGCTTTTTATTTTGCGTCATAAAGGCAGTGAGAGCTGAAAGAAGAAGTGAACCAAGCTGGTGTAGATTATGAGTAAATGGGGGTTGCTCTGAATAAAGCAGCTTCCCGACAGTATCCGTAATAATCGATGTAAAACCGAAGACCGGCCATTTTTCCCACGTATCTAAATTGACAGTCAACTTCTGAGTACACATTCCTACATGCGCCTCTTTTGTATATTTTATTTTACTTCGTCACAAGCCTTATATTTTATGTGTAATATTTACGGTCAGTGATCAATATTCTCGATGCTTGTCGCGTTCTATATATCTATGATTCCAGTTTTACTTAGTGTATTTGAAATGCAGTTGCAAATAAAACGAGAGCTCTATTTGTCCAATTTCTCCACGTACAAAGACCTGAGTAGCAGTTTCAAATTCTGTGAAAGCCAAAAAAGTGCCTGGTCCGGCTACACACAGAATCCCGCTAATCACCAGGCCATTGATAAAGACGTACTGCTATCGTGTGGATAAGGAAAAGATAGACAGAAGGATTCCAAAAATACCAAAAAGCTTTATGAGGCGTTCGCGCCTAAGGCGCCTAATGTGTAAAGCAGCGTTTGATTGATTGATTGTATTCTTGTACGCGCCGACGCAACCCAGGCGATGAGGCGCGCCGTAGTGGAGGGCTCCTGATTAATTTTCGCCACCTGGGATATCTTTAACGTGCGCCGAAATCTCGTACACACAGGCGTTTTCGATTTTCGCCTCCATCAGAAAAGCGGCCGCCGCGGCCGGGAATCGAACCCGCGACCTTGTGCTCAACAGCGCTACGCCTTAGCCACTGAGCCACCGCAGCGGGTGTAAAGCAGCTTTTGTGTTTTAAATGAAGAGCATTTCTTTAACTCACGGTGTCACCCGTTCTAGGCGTCCGTAGTAGTCCGCAGCGCTCCCAGGTGCGCCCTCTCCCCCGATCCTCCTCTCCCGCATCACGCTACCCTCCTCGCTCTAAACAACAGGTCCGCACCCCTCCTCTTACACTGTATAAAAAATCATACTTTCTGGCACCTGGTTTCGATCCCACAACCCTGCGGGCGGAACGCAAGGTACACGGTGCTCTACCCACTGCGCCACAAAGCCGACACAGAATGGAAGGCTACCAACGCGCCTTATATCCTTGACTCATTCAAACTACGTCAAGAAGCTGCTGATACCACGCATTCACTACCTGTGGGCGGAACGCGAGGTACATGGTGCTATTCCCCAGCGCCACAAAACCGACACAGAATGAAAGGCTACGAACGCGCCTTATATCCTAGACTCATTCAAACTACGTCAAGAAGCTGCTGATACAACGCATTCACTACCACCAATTTCCCAAACACTAAACGTTACGCAATACACCCACCCCCTATGCGACGCATTGACTTGAGTCCCCCTCGCCGGGAGATGGTTTCCTTTTTGCTTGCGCTGCAGTCGTGTCTCCGCTCTCAGCTCTGTCCCCTCGGAAACACTAAATTTCAGCTCAGTGAACTCAGTTGAACTATGCTCAAATACGAGTGAGACGACGGAATCGCAGAGGCCGTTTGACGTTTTTACGTTGCGAAGAACACATTTTTATACTAAAAAAGTACGATGATAAAAACTAAAAGTGTAACGTGCGTGTGGGGAATTCTTTCTTCTTCTTAACTTCTTCTTCCTCGCTTCTTATCACTGGTTTTCTAAAACCAGTATATTTTTTGTAGATTTTTTACGTAACTATTGTCGTTAAATTTTACGTTTGCCATTTCCCGTTCGGCTTAAATACATTTATGAGCTGAGTAAAATTTTTGAAGTTTTACTGCTGTTTGGGTCCACTATATCATTCATTCTTGAGAACTCAAACTTCTGAATTTTGTTTTTTTATATATAAAATAATTAGCTGGGCGGCATTCTAATCCACTGATGTTCATACCAGAAGGAAGCTTGAAACATGTATGTCGTAACTTCTCGTAGTATATGTGTCCACATTCTTTCGTTTATGCTTGAATATTTTTTTCGGCCTCGAAATTTTAAGACATCGCTTGTAACACTTCGGGTGTTGGTTACGTTTCGAATATTTATGAGACTTTTGGACTTTTATTTCGCAATTTCTATGGTATTTCTTCAATGGTTTATACAATTTGTGCTTCATAATCAAAATGAAAAAAAAGTGACACGCATACCTTTGCACTGATCTGTATTATCCCTTACCCACAAAATCCTCAGACATGAGATTCATGCTTCCAGTGACGCTGCATTCGGAGGTGGCAAAACAATTGCGATCAGAAGGATACAACGAATAGAAGGAAGACACACCAAAGAGCGCAGACAGACGTAGTTCATTTCCGCACGCGCATACGCAAACATCATGCATCCAGGAGCGAAATAAAAAAAACGAATTAAATGTACAACCACTAAGTGACATTATCGAAAAAAATTTGGCATGACAGGCAGGACGACTTCAACACATCACTACCCATAAAAATAGGGGTTTTTTGCCCAAGGATGATATTGAAATAACACTTTTGCATACTTCAAGCGCGAGCGAAAATCCCCCCGGTTTCATTTTTCACGCCTGAGCGAGCCGCGGCTCCGTGCGAGCACATCAATTTTTTTCAAAAATGAAAAACGCTTCCAACCAAATAATTACAACGAGTGAGCCGTGTGGTGTGCATTCTTTGTGTTGGTGCAGTAACTTTAGCGCCATTTACCTCAATATGTAAGACCAACTACACAGTCAGATTTGTTTTATGACTTGGGAAAATATTTTCACAGCTGGAAGGCAGCCTTTAGCTGTTGTTTCATTTGTTTTGAGCGAGCCAACTGCAGTAATTGAGACATACGGGCTCAGCTCCTACTATCTTCCCGATGCGAAGAAATGGAGAGTTAATCTTCGAGCCCCGATTCTCCTTTTCTTGGTGGAACTCCGTGATGACTTGTTCGGCTATGTTGAATCTGAGAACAACGATAAGGAGAAGCTCGAGATTTATGCACTCAGTTGTTTCTATTACCGTCACACCTGTACGGACCGATGAACTAGAATGTTGACGCGTATTGTTCCATTCAACAGGCCAACCACAGGCTTAAATTTTCAAAAGTGGCAGGCTGCATTCTGCTGTGGATACCACCAACCTCAGCCTAATCGACTGTACGTGCTCACGGTTTACTGCTTCTGCTGTTATATTGTTCCGGCGGGAGCCATTGAGCTTTAAGCTTCCAGCCAAAAGTCTCCCCTTTTTGGCAAAACGCATTTTTACTCTCTCATAGCTTGAAGACAGCTCCCCGCTGTAGCTACATTCATTATGAGCCCCTAAAAAACGGCCTACCCAAAACGTACGGATTCTTCTCACGTTATCCTCCCTGTGGCAGACAATGAAGTTTATGCCAGCGGCCCCACGTCTCTTTAAATTTCCTAATCGCATTCTTTTTTTATCAAAGCTAGAAGGCGGCTTTGAGCTGTGGCTCCATTTAACTTGAACCTTTGTATAGGAGAAACTCGAGGTTTACAGTCGGTGATGTTGCTATCCTCCCTGCGCGAGCCAACGATGTTTAAGCTTGATCCGCAATGTGTTTCCTGATTGGCCAATCGCATTAATACTTTGTCAAACCTGGAAGATCAACTTGCACTGTGCCTACATTCAGTCTCAACATAAAAGATGGGAGATAATCACGCTCTACGATTTCTGATTTTGCCATCCTTACTGCAAGAACTAATAAATCTTATGGTGGTGGTCCAATGACACTCCTAGTTGGGCAATGAAATCCTCATTTTCTTTAGTCCAGCCGAAAGTTTTGAGCTTTTCAGCTGTTGCTCAAATCCACTTTATCCTTAAAAACACAAGCTGCAGAATATTTACTGCCTGTTCGGTAGCCACCGTCTGTGGTCGAACTAATCCGTTTTAATTTCCGGCCGGCTGTCGCCTCTTATTGGCCAGCCGCGTTCTTTCTTAAAGCTGGAATACCGCTTTGAGCTGTGGCAAGATTGAATATGAGCACTATTGTTTAGAGCTACTGAGAACTTACGGCCGGTGTTTTTGCTATCAGCCCTACGGGATCAAGTTGTGAGTATTCCTACGTCACAATGTCTCTTCTGATTGGCCAACAAGTTTCCAATGTGTACGGTTCTATTGTTGTTCCCTACGCCGTTTGTTAATATCGCAGATAACATCATGTTACGCCACTTTTCAACCTTAACCTTCGGACGCTTCTTGAAGTCATCGACGTAAAGCTAGGTCACTACGCATTGCGCTTTCTCATCGTTGCATCTAGCGCTTTCGTGCGCACCACCTTGGCTTCTTGCACAGAGACTTCGCGGCGGCGGCGACGGCGGGGTATTCGGCGTATCCAATATGGCGAACGAAAAACCCAAAGAATGAAGCAAGCGGGAGCAGGTTCGTCGAAAGTGTGAGAAAGAGTGTAGAAGGCAAAGGCTACAGAGTGATCTCGACGGTTTCCTCCCGTCACTCTTTTGCATACTTCACCGCCTAGGAGCGCCCTTCCCTCAGAGTTTGGTCAGACGCTGCTCCTAACTTTATCACCATCAGCATCGTCATCCTCACCACCACCCCATCTACGCCCACAGCAGGGCAAAGGCCTCTGCCATTGATTTCCAAATATCGCGGTCCTGAGCTAACTAAGACCAATTTATCCCCGCAAACTTCTTGATCTCATCTGGCTATGTAACTTTCAGCCTCCCTGCAACGCTTGCCTTCTGTAGTGATCCACTCTGTTAACCTAATGACCAAGGCTTATCTTGCCTTCGCATTACATGCACTGCCCACGCCCATTTCGCATTATTAATTTATACTAATATGTCGTTCAAACGCATTTGTTCCCGGGCCCACTCCACTCTCTTCTCTTCCCTCAATGTTACACATATCATCTCCCGTTCCATTGCTCGGTGAGTCGTCCTTAATTAAGATTGAACCCGCTTTGTGAGCCTCCAAGGTTCTGCCCCGTAGGTGAGTACCGGTAAGATGCAGATGTCATACATATTCTTTTTTAGGGACAATGATAGGCTGTCATTCATTACCTGAGAATGCTTGCCGTGTACACTAAACCCCATTATTATTCTTCTAATTATGTCTGCCTCATGGTTAGGATCCGGGGTCACAAAATAGCCTAAGTAGATATACTGGCTTACTACTCGCTCCGCCTCCCGACATATCTCAACACCGCTTGCTGTCACGAGGTTACTGATCATGACAATAGTTTTCTTCGCATTATTTTCTCGCCCACAGCTATACTCTGTTTGTTCAGTGTAAAAAGCATCCTTTGCAATTCGTCCCCCGAGTTTATTTGCAATTCAACGTCGTCAACAAATCTGAGGTTACTGAGGCATTCTTCAATAACCCTTACTCCCACCTGCTCCCAATCCAATTTTCCGAATACATCATGTACACAAACTATAAATAACATTAAAGAGATTGTGTCTGCTTGTCTGACGCCCTTCCTTATATGTGTTTTACTGCTCTCCTTATGGAGGAGGATGGTAGCTGTTGGCCCATTGTAAATATCCTCTAGAAGTCTGAAATAATGCTCATCTATTGCCTGGTTCCGTTATGCTTGAGTGACTGCTGAGTTTTCGACCGAGTCAAACGGTTTCTCATAATTTATGAAGGGTATATATAGGGGTTTAGTATAGACCGTTCAAATGGGCGAGAGGAAAACGATCTCTCACACTCAGCGGTCGCCGCGGGCGGCTGGCTTTCCCCTTCTTCGGAGTGTGCGCCCCGATCAGGGCGCTGATGGCGCGGCTGCTGATGCGCCTTTGACTAAGCTTTGTAGGCATCGCGCGGGGGGGTTTACAACTAATTTAGCAATTATAAAGGCAGAGCATTTCTTTAACTCACGATGTTATGCGTCCGTAACTCGGCGTTTGCACCACGGCAGCTTCGCCCTCTCCCCCACTCCCCCTTCGCACTCAACACGCTTGCAACAACAGGTGCAGCGCGCGCTCCGGCGTTGCAAGCACCGTAGCAACAGCAATTGCGGGCGCGTCGTGGCGTGACGGTGGCGTGATAGCGCGCTCTCTCTCCACCTCCTCTCCCTCGACTGCGTTCGTTGGGAATATAAACCCGGGTGTCGGCGCGTCAGCCGCACTCCAGTTCTGCTTCGCTCTATTCTCGTCGCGGTTGTCGCAGTTGCTAAGCGATGGAAGCAAGACCTTCAACTAGTACCGCGACGCAATCCAACTTCAGCGTCGCGGCACCAGTTCAAGGCATCGTGCCATCACCATTACAACACCTATCACCACCGCCACGCGCGTAACGCCGCTAATACTCTGCATTTACTCGTGGCCCTCCCGCGGGGGCATGTCGGGGTCTTTTTCATCGAAATGTGGCTCATAAATGAGCCAGACTGGCAGCTTGCGAGTTCCGCACTTTACATTACACAAGATGTTTGGCAATTTCGTTCTGTTGAGCTCTTTCTGTACACCTACTTTCGATTAATGGCAATAAATTCTTATAACTTCTTTCCTAACTAAAATGAGTTACTGAAACCTGCTTGTGCCACACAAGTATTAGTTCCATCTCCACCGTTGCTGCACTCAGAGTGTGGAATACCGAGCTTATGTATTACGTTGGCTGACCTTGACGATTTTCACAGTGACTACTATCTCTCTAGGTTGTCCCCTCCCCCTGCCAATCGGAGGAGAAGGAAGGGGGGGGGGGCAACTGAAGAGGATGCCGCTTCTCTTATTCACCCATCCCGACTATGACAAAATAGAGTCGTTCACTCACTAACTGCAGCCGAGCGTTCAGTCTATTAGCCCAATTTGATGTCTCTTAGCAACCCAAAGCGAATGCTTGAATGATTGCCCAATGGCGGACGCTTATTAATAACCTTGTATAACGCTCTTTATGATCCGTGTTTTTATTTTATTTATGTTGTACAGTAGTGTTAGGGCCAAAGAGTTCTTCAGAGCAGCTTGGAATTGCAGAAAGAGGAAGCTTTGTTTATCGCTGGCGGCAGCGGTTGATATATCGATAAGATTTATTACAAACTATGTAATACGCCAAAAACTCACTAAGTTCACCGAAAACTACCTGTATTACAGCCTGCAGGGATATGATGTCAGAAGTTAGTTACACTAACCAGCGCTTCTGAGTGTTGCTCATGGCGCCGATAATATTGTCGCGATGAGCTCCAGTAAGGAGAGTAAAAGCGTTTATTAACAGGGCTAACTTGTGCCGGCAAACACTGGCCATCCACAAGCAAGCTAGAGCAAGCGAGCTTGGACTTCTTTCTCCTCCGTCCACCACTCAGCACATATCCATTACTAGAAACAGCCCCGTTAGCCGGTCGGAGGTTGATCTCACAATAATGAAGTCACGACATTGCTTCCCCCTACAAGTTTCCATCGGCCCGATGCCAGGGAAGCAAAACGCAAAATAGGCACATAGATGTTCAGTGATGAACGAGAGTCAGGGTACGTAAGGCTGCATAGCATCATACTTCAGGTTCGCAAGATCGGGTGTAGTACGGCTTGAGGCGTACCACATGGACAGCTTCTGGATTGGACCTCCGTCGTGAAGAACGGGCTGTTCTGTAGTCGGGTACGACCTTGTAGGTAACGTCGGACAGACGGCGAAGAACACGGTAAGGCCCAAAGTATAGCCGAAGCAGGTTCTCCGAAAGTCCTCTGCGGCGAATCGGCGTCCACACCCACACAAAGTCGCCTGGTCAATATTCAAGGTTACGGCATCCCTTGTTGTATTTCTCAGCGTAGATTTTTTGTTGATGTCGAGTGCGGACGCGTGCTAGCTGGCGTGCTTCCTCCGGCCATTGGGTAAAAGCCTCGGCATCAGTGCTGGTGACGTTGGTTGAATTGACAGGAAACATTGCATGTACGGTTGTCGTTACAGAGCGTCTGTAAACAAGTTCAAACGGTGCACATCGCGTTGTTTCTTACATTGCAGTGTTCAAGGCAAACGTTGCGTAGCGAAAAATTTTGTCAAAGTTTTTGTGCTGCAGGCCCACGTACATGGATAGCATGTCAGTTAGGGTTCTATTAAGGCGTTCGGTTAGGCCATTGGTTTGAGGGTGGTAGGCAGTGCATTTCCGGTGAGTGCTATTGGTTAGCTTGAAGACGTCCTGTGGGAAGGTGGCAGTAAATGCTGTGCCCCTGTCTGTTATATTGATCGTCGGCGCGCCCTGGCGTAGAACAATGTGTTAAACGAAGAATTTGGGGACTTCTAAAGCGGTGCCTTTGGGAAGGGCCTTGGTCTCGGCATAACGCGCCAAGTAATCGGTGGCTACTACGATCCACTTGTTCCCCGACGCCGATGTAGGAAAAGGCCCAAGGAGATCCATCCCAACCTGCCGGATTGGCGAGTCGGGAGGATCCACTAGATGAAGGAATCCCGGTGGCCTGACGGGAGGTTTCTTGCTGCGCTGGCAATCCCGGCAAGTCCTCACGTAATGTCGTACTGATCGAAGAAGGATGGTCCAGTAATACCAATCATGAATCTGAGCGAAGGTGACACTAGCACCTAGGTGCCTGGCGGAAGGCTCGTCATGACAGGCTCGTAAAATTTCGCTTCTCAGAGCAGATGACACTACCAGAAAAAATTTATCCTTGCTGCCGTACCTTCGTTTGTAGAGCACATTGTTTCGCAGGAAATACGAAGCCAAACCTCGAATAAAGAAGCGTGGTGGCGTAGTGTTTTCGCCGCGAAGGTGCTCAATCAGTGGCCGTGGGTCTGTGTCCCGTTGCTGCTAAAGGGCCATGGCCGTAGTATAGACGACCCCAAAGAATGGAAAATTCTCTTCCGTTTTATGTGCATCATTCAGGATTGGCGCCCGCGACAATCGGCATCACTGTGCTTCTTTCCAGATTTATACAAGACCGTTACGTCGTACTCCTGCAGCCGTAGGCTCCATTCAGCAAGTCTATCGAAGGGGTCTTTCAGTTTGGCAAGTCCACACAACGAATGGTGATTGCATACGGCTCTGAAGTGCCTTCCACGCAAATATGGCCGAAATTTATTTATAGCCCATATCACGGCAAGACACTCATTTTATGTTGCCGAGTAGTTTCGTTCAGCTTTAGACAATGTGCGACTGGCATAGGCTGTAACTTTCTCGGCATCCGGCTGCCACTGAACCAAGATAGCACCGATGCTGGCGTTACTGGCGTCAGTTCTGATTTTTGTGTCGCTATCGTCATGGAAGTGTGCCAAGACTGGGGCCGTTAGCAGGCGTCTACGCAGTTCATCAAATGCAACATTCTGCGTTTTCGTCAAAACGAAGGGTACGTCTTCTCTTGTGAGGCGAGGGAGTGGCTCCGCAATTCCAGAGAACCTTTCGTCAAAGCGTCTGTATTAGGCACAGAGACCTCGGAAGCATCGGACAGCTTTTTGTCGGTTGGTACTGGAAAAGAGCTTTCAGCCGCTGTTTTTTTCCGATCTGGGCGGACGCCTTGAGCACTAACCATGTGTCCAAGATGTTTCAGCTCCTGAAATCCAAGGTGGCATTTTTGAGGCTTAATAGTAAGCTCGGCAGAGCGGATTGCTTCCAAAACGCTTCGCAGTAGTGTTAAATGTTCTTCGAAAGAACTGAAAAACACGCCTACGTCGTCCAAGTAAACAAGGCAAGTCTGCCATTTCAATCGAGCGAGTACGGTATCCATCTTACACTGGAACGTTGCAGGGGCAGAACAGAGACCGAATGGGAGGACTTTAAAATCGTATAGCCCATCGGGTGTAACGAATGCTGTTTCCTCACGGTCCCTTTCATCAACATCTATTTGCCAATAACCAAATCTGCCAATAACCAGATTTGCCAATAACCAGATTGCCAATAACCAATTCTTCTCGTCCAGAGACGAGAAAAATTTAGCGTTACCAAAACGGTCCAACGTATCATCTATTCGGGTGAGTGGATAAATATCGTGTTTAGTGATACTGTTCCGTTTTGCGATAGTCTACGCAAAAGCAAAACGTGTCGTCCTTTTTCTTTACGAGTACAACTGGGGAGGCCACGGACTCTTAGATGGTTGCTAGCGTCGTCGGCGAGCATTTCTTTGACCTGCGTTTTGATGGCCTCCCTCTCTTTAGGCGACACGCGGTAGGGTTGTTGACGCATAGGGCAAGTGGATTCATCAGTCAGAAAGCGATGCTTCGCGATAGGAGTACGGCGCACTTTGGAAGACATGGCTTAATGGTCGGCGAAGTCGTGCAGTAGCCGTTTTAGGGCTTCTCTCTGAGTGGTCGGGAGGTCGTTGTTTATTTCAACTGGTATGTCGGTGTCACCCGCGAGCGAATCAAGAGACAGCGTCCTGAGCACGCCCACGTGCGTAACGTCAGCGCCTTCCTCAATGAATGTGATTGTAGTGCCTTTCACAAGATGTCGACGTTGAGTGGAAATATTGGTGACCAAAACTTGAGTGCATCCGTTGTGCAAGTTGACAAATCCTCTAGCCAAATAAATGCCCCTATCCAGCAATAACTGAATGTTGCCTTAAGCGATGCCTTCACAATCCGCAAACTTGTCATTTCTGACCATTACAAAGAGGCTAGAACGGGCACGCAGTGCGACGTCGTCGTCAGCAATGCGTAGTGCTCCGTCGCGCTTGTCTTCGATGTTGCTTGCTTTGGCTCCCTTTGTCGAAAAGCTAATTTTCAATTTTTGCAGGTTGATAACTGCCCCATTTGTCTGCAGAAAGTCCGTGCCGGGAATTAGGTCCCTTGAGCAATAAGAGAGCACAATAAAGTCGTTAACGTAGGTGAAACCGTGAATTTATATGCGCGCAGTACACCTACTCACTGGGGTGATCAGATTGTTTGTAGCAGTGCGAACTTGCAGGCCAGTCCAGGGTGTGCTCACTTTCTTTAGCGTAGAAGCCAGAGTTTCACTGATGACTGAACGATCAGCACCGGTATCGGGCAATCCAGTCCTCGTACAGCCGTCGATATCCACCACCACTTCGCAGGCAATCGGTTGGGTTAAACAAGTTTCAGGTACTGGCTGCTCGTCGTCTCGTCGTAGCGGTCGTTGCAGTGGAGGATCTTGGAAGTTTATGATATCAGCGGCATCACCTCCAGAAGTCATTGGCCTCAGTTTCCCCGCCCTTCCTGGCTACCAGAGGGCCGACGGCCAAGGTCCGAGGCAAATCGAGGGATGGAGGACCTGCGTCGCATCGGGGATGGGGACCTAGACTGAGGGTGTTGCGGCGAATAAACGTTACGGCGTCCGGTGATGTAGTCCATGATTTCGGGGGGTCTCAGTCCGTGTTGCGACCGTGGTGCATTCGGCGGAAATCCATGCAGATCAGCTCGGCGATAGGGGCAGGTCCGGTAGATATGCCCTACTTCCCCGCAGTGGAAGCAGAGAGGCATGTTGTCAGGGGTGCGCCCCAGGTTACTTTTCCGGCGACCTGTTTCCGTCGACTAGGGTGTACGCGGCGTCAGCTCCAGGGTACGTTGCGGTGCGACCAAGGCAACGATAGGAGGAGCGCCATAGACGGGCTGGCGCAAGGCTGCTGCATATGAGGAGCGTGGTTCATCCTGCCGGAACACGTAAACTTGTTCTGGTGCCCGAACAGCCTGGCTTTCCTCCTCCCTAGCTAGTTCTGCTAAGGACAACGGAGCCGGTGAAACCTGTCCCTGCTGCAGCCTTTGAAGCTCTTCGCGAACAATCTGTCTCACGAGCTCCCGGAGACCGAGGCTGTCCATCACGGATACGTTGGGCAGGGCTGGTTCGTTGCGACTGTATCGCCGCGACCTTTGGTGGAGCGCCCTTTCAATCGTGGTAGCCTCGCGGACGAACTCGGAAGCCGTTGTTGGGGGACTCCGCATCAGCCCGGCAAATATGTCTTGCTTGCCTCCGCGCCTGAGATGGAGAACCTTCGTGTCGTCAGTCAATGAGGGGTCAGCGCGCTTAAAATGATGAGCCATGTGTTCGGCGTACATGGCGACGCTCTCATGCGGATGCTAGTTTGGGGTTTGAAGGGCAGCCTCAGCCTTCTCCTTGCGGTCACTGTTTGGGTAGGTCGCTAGTAACCGTTGTCGAAACTCCTTCCAAGACGACATCATGGACTCATTATTTTCATACCAGGTTCGGGCGTTTTCTTGCAGTGAAAAATAGACATTTCGCAGCATGAATATGTTGTCCCAGCCGTTAAACGTAGCCACGCGCTCGAAGTGGTCAAGCCAATCTTCCGCGTCTTCATAAGGCTCTCCGCAAAAGACTTTTGGTTGCCCCTGCTGGTCAACCAGGTACTAAAAGGGCTGCCCATCGGAGTCGTGTTCACAGCGCCAGCGTCCCGCCCTGTCATCCTGGTCGTGCGATCAGGCAAAAGGCCGCACTCCGCTGGAAGTACGAGTACACGACGGCTGGTTCGCCTGTGGATGGGCGAAATTTCGACTTCAATTGGCGACCCCGAGCTGTGCGTCCTTGACGAATGGGGTATCATGTATCCAGCTCCTTCACCACCTATGTTGCGATGAGCTCCAGTAAGGAGAGTAAAATCGTTTATTAACCGGGCGAACTTGTGCCGGCAAACACTGGCGATCCACAAGTAAGGTGGTGGTGGTGGTGCCTAATGAGATGGCTCATAGCCACTCAGGGGGATTGGCCAGGAAAGGGGGTTCACAGAGAGAAATTACAAAGTAATAAAAGAAACACATTTAAGGAAATAAATAAAATATTTGCAAAATATATACAGGAAAAAAACTGCTCAAACATGAGACGTATCCTCAGGAAGTGTTGAAACCAACATAAAATAAAGAATAGAGGAAAGAAAACATGAAAAGTATGTAGAGAAATAAAGCAAGAAGGGAAGCTGGCGAAGGAGAGGCAGTGGCCGGGTTGAGCAAGCGAGCTTGGACTTCTCCGTCTACCAGTCAGCTCATACAAATTACTAGAAACAGCCCCGTTAGCCGATCGGGGATTGATCCCACAATAATAAAGTCGCGGCATAATAAAGACGACGAAGAGGCAGCGGCTGGCCCGAGTGATCATGGCCGCTTGTAAATATATCGCATCGCTTTGCGGCAACATCTTGTAAATACATCTCCTCATCGTCGCCCATTGTTCGCCTCATCATTGTCCTTCCACCACGTAACATTTTGGCGGAGGGTGCGGGATTCAGTTCCTTCCCGGCCCCGAGCTTCACCCCGTGTCGGCTCATGAAGCGGTCTCATCCTGGCTCTTGGAAAGCGTCGGCTCGCCCCAGCCCAGGTGAGCCACGGACGCGACTTTCCTCAGCCCCGTGCCCCTGCCCATGCCCCGCCGAGACCCGATGAACTGACCAGCCACGACCAGACGTATAGCCGACGACGTCCCCCCGCCCAGATCTCCGGCGCGTCTCCGAAAGCTTTGGACGCTGCGTCGTGGGGTCGGCGGTGGTCACAGCTGTTCCGGGGCTGGTGCTCATCGCGATCATCACCTTCATCAGTGGCGAGAAGGAATTCATTGTACATATTCTCATCGCTTTGCTCATCCGCGTCGCCAAGCTCTCTTTGTCCTGGCCTCGACCGGAACGGTGGTCCTCCGCCGGGGGGGGGGGGGGGGTGATGTCACGGAATACCTATCAGTGCCCCATAGCGCCATAACCCGCCACCGAAGACGACGAAGAGGATGCGGCTGGTCCGAGCGATCATGGCCGCTTGTAAATAGATCGCAACGTTTTGCGCAACATCTTGTAAATACATCACTTCATGTCGCCCATGGTTCACCTCATCATGGTCCTGCCGCCATGTAACAATATCATAGTTGGATCCCTTTAACAAACATCAGTTTTTGCAAAACAGCGATCAAAATAACCGCTATACGCATTCCTAGGCACACACACCTAAACAAAAAAATGTGACGAAGTATTACAAACATATATGGTCGATACGGCGTCCTTTACCCACCGTGGACCACGCTACCTCGAGGCCCATTTGAGATCTACCATGACTCAAAAAGCCGCCAATTTAATCCAGACCGCTTAAGCTTGTCCTATGCAACAACTTTCCTATTTAAATTTTATTACAAAAAGAACCCACAACGCGCTACTACGAAAAATCCACCGAGACGCAGCTCGCGCTCATGACCCGTGGAGCAAACGCCGACGCCAGTGAATGGGCCAGCTACTAAAGGGCGCTGCGGAAGCAGGATGGCGGTGCCCTCGTTGGAACGGTCAATACTCAGCCCACTTCTCAATCACCTGATTGACCGGTGCAGCGGTGGCGAAAATGTAGAGCCTCTTCCTGGCTTGCAGAAGGACTGTGGTTCGAATTCCCACCCCATTTTAAAAAACTCCCGGTATTGATAGAATTTCAGAATGAGGCTTTCCGTGCGGCCTAACAACGGTGACCATTGTCGATAATGCAATCCCTCACCAGAGCAGGAGTTGCCACCCATGTGTAGTAACAGCCACAACCTTCCGTAAATATGGGAATTATCTCTCCGTTTATAGCTAATATGAACCCGCTCACATTTGAGCAGGTAGTTGAAACACACTATAAACAAAATGCACGATACCGGCGTTCGCTGCCTGGCGATTGCGTAATCACGCTATCACTTCCTTATACGCAGCAGATATCGGTCCCGACCAAGACTGCAGTTCGCGCTGCTCACAACGTTCGCCTAAGACAGTATATATCATCCGTAAGCTGCTTTTTTAGGACGTTTTACTTCAAAATTTGAAAACTAGAAAGGCAAAAGGCCAGCTTTCTTTCCCAAACTGTAAAGAAAGACAGAGTTCTGCTAAGAAATAAACTAGTAGAAATATATGAGTGTACGAAGTTGAAACATATGAAGGTGTTGCTCTGAAGTGCCGTTGACTACGAATAAACCTATAGGCGCTTTTAACGCGAAATTGATTGCCCGGGTACACCAAAATGTGGCCGGTGTCATATCCGTCACAAAAATGACATCGCCAGTAAAAGTTCCATTCATGCGGCTGCGCCCGGATTTGAACCACGAACTCTTTCGCCGTAACGGCTGGTGCACAGCACTCTGCCCACTGCGCTACGGATCTATGCGGAAGTATGTTAACGAACGCACTTTATATCTTTCACACCACTTTCTTCCTTCAAATGCCGTCAAGTACATGCTCCCATCTAGGAGAAGTGAAGTGAAGCAGTTCAGAGGGCACTAATTAGTGCCGACAGTTGGCGACTCGATGCCAGCGTCTTCGTGGACGTGGGACGTGGAAAAATTGAGACACCTTCCGCCGCCTAGTGCTTTCGGTATTGGTTTCATTCGATTTCGTTCGAACGGTTTTCAAGGGACTGTGGTTTCCGTCAGCTTTACGCAATGTCCAGACGCGTGCATTCCACTGTTTAACGTTGATGCATCTAACGGTGCCATACCGACGCAATACAAATAGCGATGGGCAAGTTCATGTGGCTGCACAATGAGATCTGCATGAAGGTACATTTTATTTTTTTGTTTTACGGATTTCTATGAAAGAGGCATCAACCACATTTTTTAGTAAAAGGGACTGCCTACGTACTTTTAAGGGAACTAGGGTAATTCTGTAAGTTAGATACAGGTGGCCCAGTGAGTGCTCTAGGCTTCAGCAGAAAATCGCGCAAACGCAGGGCCGAACCAAAGAGAGGCCACACTCTGCAGTTGAGACTGACATTTGGTATCGCTGAATGGAGTCTAGGCTCTGCTGTAAAGGACTCAGCAAACATAGTCAGGAGTTGCCAGCGTTTGACAAAAGAATAATAAGGTTAACAAACTTTTTATCTCTCAATTAAAAGATCACGCGTTGAAGAGCCTACCAATCAATGCTTATTTCGATCCGCGAAGGCCTCAGAGTCCCCCGTTTGTGCTAACTATTGAATTTTTTCATAAGGTCAATTTTTTTAAGTCGCGCAAGTGTATCAATAGGCCAAGTGTCCTAGTGTTCATTAGGGAACCAATGTTTGGCAATAGTGGAGAAAGCGCATAATCTTCTATCTTGTCAATGGAGCATTCGGAGACGTTGAGACTTTAAGTGCGAATGCACTTCTTAAGCGAGCCTGAAGCGTCCGCCGCCGTCCGCATTCCGCCGCCGTCCGCATAGCAACAGCAGCGGGTGCGCGCGCTCCTCGTCTTCCTTGGCAACGGGGGGAGATGGGCGCGCGCTGCCTGGCCGCTGACATGGCACATACCCACGTGGGGGATTGGCCAGGAATGGGGCGTGAGAAGGGCTAATGCACCCGCTTAATTAAAGGAGTACTGACACGAAATTTCAAAGCTGAGATCCGCTCTAGCAATCAAGTACAACGACAACACAAATTGGTGTCTGTGAATAAATGCATCTTTCTTTCTTTGTAGTTATGTGTGTGTGTGTGATCTCTCTTTCGCGAACATTACCGAACCGCGCAAATTCAATTCCTGCATTCGCACTTTCACATTCTTCCCCTCGGGGAAATGCGGGGAATTTTTTTTGTTGTTTTATGCTGTTAAGGGGAACGTGGTCTATGTTGCATTGAAATGTCACATTGAGCTGCTTTGGCGTCAAGGCGAATGGTACAAAAACTGGGTAAACAGCCTAAATATGCACAACTAGGCAAACATACACGAGAATTTACAATGTATCGTTTCCTTTTTCAAACGGCCCCTCTCGTGTTTGGAAGTGTTCAAAAAATTCACCAGACGAAAAAAGAACTCGCCTTGCACTCTCAGTCTCCAAACGCTTAGCGTGAACTACGAAGTAGTTCGGGAAAGCAACTGCTGTACATGGGTTACGTTCTACTGCTCCATTATTTTATTGGCAGATTGATTCAATCGTTTAAACCTATGGTGATTATCTTTCCATCGCACTACTTCGGTATGTGCCACGGTACCTACGGTCGAAAAGGAAAACGAGCTCAAGGAGCAACATTTTGTTCTCGGTCCTGGTTTTTGAGTAGATGTGCTGTGTGACTTACTGTGTTGCTCTTAGTACGCATCCACCTATTATATCCATCTATTTCCGAGATAAACAGCCTCCATTGAAGCGACGACGACCATCAGAGAAACTGGCCGAGATGATGTGTTCTGAAGACCGTGAAATTATTTCCGCTGACATCTATGTTTTCGTTGATAATCACCCCGTTACGGCTCTTGTGGACGATGTTGCTGATTACTCAGTTATGAATGGCTCACTCGCAGCGCAGATTCAAAAAGTGACAACACGTTGGTATGGGGCTCCTATTCGTACCGCCGGCGTTTACCTTGTGGTACCGATTGGCGTGTGCACTACAAGGGTTCAAATTCGTCGTGCGACATTTCCTGTTTTCTTCACTGTGCTGGCTAACTATTCGAGGCATCTTATGCTCGTGCAGGACTTCTGTGACTTTTGTGCTGGACGATCTCAGGCCGCGATTAATTTTCGGGAGCTGGTCGCCACATTTTATATACCCCAGACATCGAACGAAGAGAGCAGTCAACGTAGACCGGCCATTCTTGCCCTTGCAGACAATGTCACGCTACCACCACGAGCCAGGATGTTTGTTACCGGAGAATTTCAGCCATGCTCACGCAGTTCTGACAACGCAGAGCACAATTTGCTATTCCCGGCTCGGCGGGTATGTGCTGCCTGTGGCCTGGCTCTGTGAAGGTTGAACTGAATTACTGCTAACTTATTCCAGTGAGGCGCAACAGCTTCTGTTTCGTAAAACAGGCGTTGTCTACTTCGAAAAGTCAGGGAATGTGCCAAGCTACACAGTTTTTTGCTATCGTTCATATATGAAATGTACTCTGAAAAACCACGAAAATTTACTTGAAGCCTAAACCGCCAGCTACGCCAAAGGAGGAGCTTCTCAAGATGATAGAAACTGTCAGCTACTGTTTTGCTATGTAGTAGAAGTGCGGCAGGCCACCGTAAATAAACATTGTATCATAATTGATTAAAACGAGCGACTCATGTACTAGGGTCTTTACGATTCATGTATCAGCGTCGGCGAAGGAGGGGGTGATATCTGTAGCCAAGAAAAAGAAATGATTAGGACGGCATAATACAACCATCAACCAGCGCGTGGGCATCACCTGCGGTCCTTATCAAGAAATGTGGTACTTTTAGTTTTTGCGTGGATTACAGAAAACTGTGTCCTTGAGAAGCGCTGGACATGAGCACTTGGGGGTCAATAGGAATGGCTTTCGCCTACGAGTGGACCTGGGTATGCTGACGATAATGACAGGATGCTTAGCAAAGTGACAAAAATACGTGTAATCGCTGCGGAGCATCATGACTGTTTAAATCGACTCGACCACGCAGGCTAGGTTTTCTTATTAAACTTACTTGCGCTTTGGATGTCTTACAATTGACAGTAGATGCATAGGATCGTGAACAAACGGCCTCTATTACTCCAGATGGACTTGATAAATTGAAAGTGCTCCTATTATGTTCGTGCTCCGCCACCTTCGCGTTCCGAAGAATGATGGACCCTCTTTTATCCGGACTGAAATGGCAGTCCTGCTTTTGTACCTAGATGACGTTGTATTTTTTTGAAACACTGGAAGACTACTTGGAGCGCCTTCGCGCAGTTCTTGAAGCTATCCGCTCCGCCCAACTTTTCTCAAACCCGAGAAATGTCACTTTGACCACAAAGAACTGAAATGTTTAGGCCACGTTGTAAGTCCCTAAGGTATCCGCCCCGATCCTAAGACAGCCGCCGCAGAGGCTTTTGCAGTTTCATCTTACAAATTAGCTGTTCGCTGTTTTGGGTGTCTTTGCGTGTAGTATACACGTTTTATGTTGAACGTTTTAAACCAAAGATAGCCCTTAACCCGTTTGAGAGGAAGTGATGTTTAATTTTGTTGGTGCCCCGAAGAGCACCCTGCATCAAAGAACATTCAGAATGAGCAACAACACTGTCCTCTTCTTGGCCAATTCAACGAGGACGCAGATACAGAATTGCACACAGCAGCAAGCAATAATGTTGTGGGAGCTGTCTTTTACAGTCGAAAAATGATGTCTAACAGGTGATACCCTATAGAAGCCGTACACATAATCGCGCTGGATGTAACTACCCCACAACATAGAAAGACTGCTTAGCGGTCTTTAGGGCGATCAGGAAATTTCCGCCATATTTGTACGGGTGTTGTTTCCAATTTCCGACCGACCATCACTCCCCCTGCTCGCTCGCAAATATCAAGTATCCCTCAGGGCGCCCGGCCCGCTCAACCTCAGGCTACAGGAGCTTGGCGGGAACATAGTGTACAAGTAGGGTTGCAAACACACCCACGCTGACTGCCTTTCACGTGCCCCGGCTTCTCAGTCCTCGACGGGTACTGACGATGACTGGGGATTCCCGGGTGCCAAACTCCATCGGCTTTTGCTTAGGAACAGCGAGAACACATTGATCTCCGTTTTCTGACCCATCACTTGAAAGACTGAATCCATCGATTGCCTAAAACTTTTGTATGCAACCGCGCATAGTCTTTTCTTTCTAACGCCGTTGCTCTACAAGAAAATCTTTGCTCTATAACAAACATCATACCTACTTCTTGCGCCCGAGGCACTCAGGGAAGAAATCTGCACGCGAGTCACAATGAGCCATTGTCCAGGCATCTCAGCAGCTCTCGCACGCTGGCCCGCATGTGCCACAAGTATAACTAGCCAAAGCTGCCCGAGAGTGTGAAGGGGTGCGTATGAATATGCCGAGGCAGTCAAAGGCGTACGACGCTCCGCATAAAGCCAGATAGAAGCCTTTAGCCAATAAATCTACCTAAGATACTGTTTCATGACGCTGGCATGGGCCTTTTGGTACCCTTTTTTCTGCCCTCATCTGGCAACAGGTGCATCTCTGTTGCTACAGATGATGAAACAAGCTATTCCGAGAGGAGAGTTCTTCCATGGGGCATTGCTGCAGAGGTTGTGAAGTTCTTCATCTAGAACTTTATACTTCGCCATGGGGCCGCTAGGGTACTTTTAACTGATAGAGGAATGGTGTTCATGGCACAACTAATTAACGAGGTTCTGAAACTCAGTTGTACCAGTCACTGGAAAGCAACGACTTAGGATCTAAGCGCTAACGGACTCACTGAGCGATTAAAGAACACAAAAACCGACAGCTTTCGATGTACGTCGATGTAGACCACCATGTCTGGGATGGCATACTTCAGTACGCATCATTCGCTTATAAAACCGCGCCGCTGCTAACTACGTGTTTGGCCCTTTTCGTTTAGTCTACAATGCAGACGTTACCATTCTATACTACTTCTTGAAGAGAGTGCCAATGTTACAATGGACGCGGAAGTACTCACACAGCGTTCTGAAGTCACAGCCTAATACCACGCCAGCGCATTCAATACCAGGGAACCGTCGAAGCGCAGTGGTATATTGTAGGGAACATAGAAGTCACGTACTCGCGGGTGAACACATTTAGGTGTGGACTACGGTTCGACAACGAGGTCACTCCGAGAAGTTAAAGGGACCCCGAAAAGCTTTGTGAAGGTGGCAATCAAATGCATTCAGGTGGTAGAACACATAACGGGGGATTTTCGAGCCAAGTGTGAGCCCCATACGTTGTACAGATAATTTGTAAACAATTTTTGAAGATCGCTTTTCTCAGCCGATGAGCGCGACGCCGCAGCGAGCCGACCGCGGGTGACGCAACGACGACCGCGGGTGACGCAACGGCGATCGCTGCTGACGCAACGGCGAAGCCGCCCCCTGATTCGCCCAATCGCTGGCAAGGTCGGCCGCCGGCGGCGTCACTGTCATTGGCTTCCGGCTGCTCTTCCTCCTTCCTGCACGATCCCAAGGCAAGGCGGCAAAGGCGGGTCCGCAGTGATTGACGCGAACCTAGGCGCAGGAATGTAGCTAGCTGCTTTGAAGGAAGCAGAGAGGGAGGAGGAGTCGATCGGCAAGTGGGGTGAGGTGCATTTAATTGCTTCTGGCGCAACTAATACTGAATGTAGATCAATAATTCCAACGTCATTGCATCTCTATATTGGTGCTACAGAAGGCTTTTCTGGGTCCCTTTAATGGGACGCTACTTAGGGCGATAGAAAGTTTTGGGGTAAATCAGTGTGTGAACTTTGAAGTTGCTCCTGAAGGTACAGTACCCTCCCCTAGGGTGACGATTAGACTGAGTTTCTACGTGTCGCGCGGATAACGGCATATTTGGGTCGTTGAACTCAAGTGTGGACGACTGTGACACTGCAAACGTGTGATTTTGCGATACTTCCTGTCTATTTTTTTTCGCTCTTTCAACCACTTTGCCCATGAGCTTCATACACACCGGGACGGTGCTTTCCAGGGGAGGGGTAATCACACAGTGATTATGTCGTTTATTCCTATTGCACACTCATCACTTTGTCATGTCGCCAATTGGCTCTGGGCCTCTGTAATTACGGACGAAGAAGTGGAGCTCGAGGAGCGACATTTACTGTTCAGTCCTGATTTTAGCGCAGCTGTGCTCTGTGGCCTACTGTGTTCTCGTGGAAGACATCTGCTGTGGAGTCATTTACTTTCATAGACTTGTTTGCACACGTGTGGGCATTCATCATGCAAGTGTGTCCTCACATGCGCTGAAAATTGCGCAAAAAAAATATTTGGTTCCTTTGTTGCAGACTTATCCAGATCAATCTAAAAGGCCACCCGTGATTTTCTATTCAGAGTGCGTATTTTCTGCGCAATGTATTTGGAGCTTAAACCCTGCACTTCATCTTTCTTTATATTGCGTTGCCCCGGAGATTCTATGAGAACCATTTATGAATAAAATGTAACTTATGACTGGTTTTGGTTCAAAAAAGGGACGTCGGCATTTCCGAGTGTTTGTTTCAGTAATATTGCTACCTCATTCATTTCCTTGCTAGTTACGGGAGTAATGGGAAAGTGAATAATGTATTATGAACGGTTTGTCTGCTTCTTACGACTAACTCTAATTTCAAGTTGCGGCATTTTGCAGAAATATGGCTTTGTTTGGTGCCACGCGACAAATGGACTACAGAACCATGTCACATTTGGCTGAAGTGCGGAGCAAGCCGGGTCTCCACTATGACTTTCAGGTAAGATGCCTGGCACGTAAAATTAGGTTTAGTTCCTAACAGAGTTCTTTCGGAATGCTGTCATTGTTCATCATGACAAAAAATTCCCACCACCTCCACGAAGTGAATGATGATGAGAGCGGCGAAGCTAAAATGCCTATCGGTAAAACCGTGAAACATTCACCCACACATCATATAAAGACTTGACACGTTGTTATACGTCGTCTTGATGGCGCGCACCATCTGAATGAGTTAAGGACATAAGGGGCATTCGTAGCCATGCTGGCGTCTCTGTTTGTAGCGCAGAGGGAAGACCGCCACGTACGTCCCGTCACGGCCAGAGAGTCGTGGGATCGAAACCGGGCGCCGCCGCGTCAATGGCACTCAACACGTTGTTATCGGTCTTCTTGATGGCGCGCACCAACTGAATGAGTGAAAGACATAATGCGCGCTCGTAGCAATGATCGCGTCTTGGTTTGTAGCGCAGTGGGAAAAACGCCACGTACTTCTCGTCGCGGGCAGAGAGTCGTTGGACCGAAACCGGGCGCATCCGCGTCAAAACCACCACTCTTCCCTCGCAAAGCTTGAGACTTCCCACCGCTACGTTGACAGGCCCGTCGACGACGTCGATGTTTGTGGTGATCTTGGCCGTCACGTTCTGCAGAGTGTCTTGTGACGCCTACCCCCTTCACGCGTCTTAAGCTCGCAGGCGATGAACGACAACCTCTTCTTCTTCTTCCTCTCCTTCTTGTTGGGTAGCAGCGAACGAGTTGAACGTTTTGACCTCTTCGGCCAATGTTTGGTTGGACAATCCCTAGAGGGATCCGACCACAATCATCATCGCGGTGCCGTGTGCAGCAGCAACGAGGGACGACACAGGGCCCAGGCAAGAGGAGCTTCACCCCAACAAATTTTTTGGTAATGGGGTAGATTAAGGGCAGGCATTTAGGGACGCTGCAAATACACCGCCCATTTATATATGCGTTCGGTGAAGAGAGCACAACTAATATGAGTTCAATCAATATACAGTCGATCCTGGATGTACCGAACTCACAGGTGATCGTTAAAAAGATTTATATATCAATAACTTTATATACAAAATGTTTTATTTTGCATAGGATTAGGCAAGGGATGTTGGAACTGTTCGGTATAAGATATAATTCGATATATCCGCATTTGGTATATGCGAGATTGACTTTATTTGTGAGCATGTATAAGCATAACGTCGCACACTATCACAAACTTGATGCTCGGCCCTGTAGCACCACCTAGTTTCGGATTTAAAAGCTCTTACCCGGCATTTGCATCTGTCTGATTTACTGTAACAACCCCCAGAAATAACGTCACAAAAAACTCGTTATGTACACAAGTAATATTACATGTGAAAGAATACAAAATGAAGCGTCAAAGACTGCATCGGGAACTGCTAAGAATACCAGTGGAATTATTAGCTATATAAAACGCCACAAGAGCAATGAATTTAGAATGACCGACATGATGGTCAACGACAGACATAGTAAACTCATAATCTATAAAATTATTTGACAGCCCGTTTAAGCAATTGCATGCTCTGTGTGCTAAGTGAATACTAATACTGAAGTATCCTGAAAACAAAACAAGTATACTTAAAGAATACAAACCTAAATGTTTACCAGCTATATCAATTTAAAATCACGTATTTTGCATAAAAATGGCAGCATCCTCACTCCGTGGAGGATGGCGAGTGTGCGGAGTAAGGGTACTGGAAATGACATCCATGTTGCGTCCCGAGTGACATCCGATTTGCGCAGGGACGGTCATTCGATTTGATCTGTGAGATGCACGTTGACTATTCCCTAAATAAAACTGCAACTCACGGCTCAAATCGAATTTTGTTTAATTTTCGCTGGGTGGTTGTGTGCGCACAAATGGACTCGGGCCGACATTGCGAGGTACTAAGGCACTCCGTAACGTTACAGGGGAGGGAGCAAGTCGTTTGACTCTCGGGTACTAACTCAAGGTCGTAGCCCAATGCGTAAGACGAGGGACACTAGCTCTGTCTGTTCTACCAGACACAGGCTCGAATCATGCCAGTGCCTGTGTGATATTTTGCGATTTGTAAATGCTGTGCACACGAATGCGGACGGATATTGTGTGGTCCTAAGGTACTCCGCACATCAAAAGGAATGAAAAATAATTGACCGAGCCAGCGTACTACGTAGTAAGATACTTCCATTATTTGCACGTTATAAAACTGTCACCCTCATCGGTGGGTTATTTGTATGGAAGAGAATTGTGCTTCATTATCTGTATGCTGCTGAAACATGTGACAGGTCTGCAATAAGCTGAGACGTGACAAAAACGAAACAGAAGGGAAATGACCAGAGCAGCCTAGTTGGTGTATTGGTAGTTGCATACTTGGCACGTTATCAACCTTTCTGCCTAGTTCATTGTTTTTTTTTAACAGAACTCTGCTTCATTTTGAGACATCGAACTCTATGCGCTTTTAGCACAAGTGGCAAGCCTGCAAGCAGCAGAGACTTGACATAAAACGGAACGTAAACGACCTAAGGAACCTACTAAGTTGTTCATAGTTGTTCATTGTTCATAAGCGCTGGTAATATGAACAAGTACGAACTCGCCCAGTCGTCTGTTCGAGCTACTAAGTTGATTGCGTACTTACATTGTTTGCGCATTGTCAAACTATCTCTTTAGTCTGTGGGTTTCACGTGAGCAAGCAATAATTCTGCTTCATCATTACAATTTAAAGTGTATAGGGCGTTAAAACAACTTGCATGTCTTCCACCAGCAAAAAAGAAACGGAAAATAAATGACCGAAGCAGCTTACTAGGTGACATGGGTACTTGCATTATTTGCACGTCATCTTATATTCCGTCTCGTCTATGGGTTTACTGTAACGCAGACACAACTCTGCTTCCTCATAAGGTACAAAAGTGTATACGCTGTCGAAACAAGTTACAAGTTTGGGAGCACCAGAGACGTGATAAAAAAAAGGAAAGTGAATGACCGAAGCAGCCCACTAGGTTATATGAGTGCTTTCATTCTTTGCATGTCTTCTTATATTCTCCCTCGTCTGTGGGTGTATTGTAAGCAAGGCATAACTCTGCTTCATCATGAGATATCGATGTGCATACGCTGTTTAAACAAGTGACAAGCCTGCAAGCAGCAAATAAGTGATAAAAAATGGCAGCATCTCCACTCCGAGGTTAATGGTCAGGGCGCCGATTACGGTTAATCGAAATGGCATCCAAGTTGGGCCCAGAGTTAAACCCGATTGCGCCCCGACAATCATTCGATTTCAGCCGTGAGTTGCACCTTCATTATTCTATAATAAAACTGCAACTGATGGCTAAAATGAAATTTAGGTTTATGTTTGCTTGATGGTGGTGTGCTCACGGATGGGCGCTGACGGACATAGGGAGGCCAAATGGTATTCTGTACCGATAAAGGTCAGGGAGTAAGCCGTTTGAATTCCGCGTACTACATCACGGTCGAAGCCCAAATGGGAAGACCACTCAAACTAACTTTGTCTGGTCTACCAGACACAGGCTCGAATCTGGCAGGTGACTGCGCAAATTTTAAAGTCGTAAATGCTCTGCGCATGAACCCGGACGGACATTGGGTGCTCCTAATCCTAAGGTACTCCGCCCCTCAAATAGTTGTTCTATGCAGTAATGAAAAATTTTAAAGCCTGCAGTGAATAATCAAAATGCGTGATGCAAATCTTTCAAACACATTGTAACTGGTGCGTTGCACTTCAGAGCTTACTGGGCTTAAGTAGACTTCTAAATACCAATAAAAATTTTGTCATTTTTACCACCTATACTTTGCAGTTAAGTCAAAAATGTTTTTTATTTGTTGAAAACATGTATATCCTAAAAAAACATGTATCAAAGAAAAGTAGCTAATGGTGGTTCTTTTTCCGTTAAGCAAAACGAGCTAGTTGCTTATATTTAGCACCATTTTTAGGGGAAACAACGCTCTCTTTTTTTGACAGTGGCTCTGTTTGCATGAAATGAACAGAACGTGATAATTCAAGCGGATTCATTTTTGTGGGCTCATCGGGGAAACGATCACAATAAAGGTGCTTCCCTAAAGGTTATACGGTATCGATTTTGAAAGGAAAGAAAGTACTATGTTTTGGTGAGCATTTCTGCGCAGTATGAATAAGAAATTATGGGCTGGGTCGGGTGAGGATTAAGGAAGCTACGTATAATAAATAGCGAAAGTAGTTTTAGGAATGAGGGAAGTTTGTCTACGGAGTATATGCGGTGGAACGAATAAGCTCAATAACCTTTGCGCCATTTCTTTTAAAACTAAGGTTTCGACCTATACCAGCCAAGATTCCTTCGTTGCGTGCTGGACGCAAAACTACTAACGCGTCTGGGAAGAGGGAGGGCGGTTATCACTCACTTAGCTGAGTGTAGGTGGCGCGGCGAGTCGTTACCCAGCGTTCCCCGCGCGTTGCCCACACCAGAGGGCGCGTCGGCGAGGCAGATTTATCATCTGCTTTAGCGGAGGTTATTCGGGCCTGTTCTTGCGCAGCTTTGCGTCCATTGCGCGCTTTTTGTCGCACGACTTGAATAACTTGTTCGACAGCACCTCCTGGTTAACCCGAATCTGGTGGAAGTAAGTGATCGTAAGGCAGAGGTAGGTTAGAATTGTTATGCAGGGTGGAATAAAATGTAGAGACAACAAACAGGCATCTGGCCGCTAGAGAAACACTTTTGTGCACTGCTTGCTTCGAATAGTCTCTCTTTTCTATTTTGGTAAACAACGAATCGCTTGTGTTTTAAGAAGAATTGCAAAAGGCGAAAGGAGCACCTGGTTCTGATAAACAGCAACTATAAAAGTTTCCTCACCTTTCTGGCCGTCGTCAAACATACTGAACTAACTAGTTTAAATCGGTATAAATGGTAATTACTAAGCTCACATGCCAAAGTGTTTCGGTGTCTGCGCTTGTGCCGCGCGGTGGTGTAGCCCCGCCCAAGCGCATCAGAATGGCAAGGTTCTGCTCTCTCAACCTTCGACAGATGCCCTTCCCGTTTTCCTTCGGCTGACACACGGCAGGGCTGCAGAGGCGGCGTATGCCGCTCGAGCCCGGCCGTTGCCGCTGCATTTGCGTTCGTGACACTTTTCCCGCGAATTCTAGGTAGCAGCTGTCTGAATGACTTATTTCAGTTTATGTAGAGGCTTGTATGTGAATTCAAGTGACGTCGCATGGCCAATTGCTGTGGGTTTCGCATAAAGCTTAACTTTCCAATCACCTTAACAGCGTTGATTCGAGCCACTTTTTGTATTAATACTTTTCTAACTATTATAATTCCGACAGATTCGAGCTGAACATCTAAAAATGTGTAATATTGAATGGGGTGCTTCTCTCAGTAAATTTGTTTGCCTACACAAAGTTCCTCCGTGTAAACATGGAAAGTGTGGTTGATTTTGAAGGAAATATTTCTAATTTCCTGCAACACGAGTTCTAAGATTTCTATGTACAGGATGTATAGCGAACTCTGTCACATAACCGATGTATTGAGAGAGTAGGCGAGAACGATTGAGGTCCGCGTTATTTTCCAGCGCCGGGATCAGGCACAAAAGATCAGCAACCGTTCAACCAAGTAGAGATGATGATGATCGCCCGTGAAAAAATGTGAAATGTGATGGTGATAAACGCGCACAATGTCAAAACCACAATGAGCTAAATGGGATGATCGCCGGTTGCTTTGCTAATCCTCTCGTGTTAAGAAGGTTTATGACACGTCAACGCAGACACTAGCACCCCCCCCACAGCGGAAGCGGCCAACTTGACCATCACTGTCAGCTAAAGGAATCCCGGTGAACGAAAGGCCTTATCCGGGAAACCTGCCTGATCTCAGTTCCACGGCAACGACGGTTGGTGACACCGGAAGTAGGCGTTTCACTGTATTTGACTGAAAAATGTCGCTCGCAGATCATTTGGATGCAGATAAATAGGGGCATGAGCTTCCCGCACAATCAAGGAACACGGAGAGGAGTGGCAAGTAGAACGTCTTCACCAGGTTTGAAAATGACAGAACGGTGCGTCTAGTCGTGGCGAACTGGTCGTTTTCTTGACAGACCACTGTGTTCAAATGGGCAAAACTTCGCCAGTCAGGCCGCCGTGAAACAAACTGGTCGGAACGATTCCCTGTAATAGCAATAGGTGCAAAGAGGAAAGGCGCGTCGTGTACACAAGGAGAACAGACATAGACGAAGAAAAATAGGGCCAATCCAGTGGTTTGTTGCACAGTGGTATTGTGGACGAAGGTAACAAAGGATAAAATGGTGTCACGTGTGGTGTGGTCAGAGCGAATGTAGAAGGAAAACATGTGCGAAGAGGTCTGATATAAGTTTTCGGTTAGGCCGTTTGTTTAGGGGTGGGTGCTCGACGCAGTTTTATGAAATACTTCAGCAGCTCCAACCACCACGGAAAGTACGAAAGAAAGAAACGTTAGCCCGGGGTAACTGCGAAGACGTTAGGGGGGGGGGGAGGACAGAAGGGGCCAATGGCGCCGGAATATCGCTCGTAAAACGAATTGTGCAACTTCTTAAGCGCCGCCCTAACGAATAGCAGCCGCTTCAGCGCAAAGGATCAAGTAGACCACGGCCGTGACAACCCACCAATGGCCGGCTGCAGTTCCAGAAAGAAGACCGTACAGTTCAAGTACAATGATGTTGAAGAGAGCAGAATGGTATGTAAGTGGTTATAGCATACCCATTGGTGTCGAAATAAGTCAATTGCGGTGCTGGCATGGTTCACACGAAGCACCATATGTGGCGACGCTGGTTGAGAGGCTAGACCAAAAACAACAGGTTTTGATGCCATCGTATGTCTTCTGGAAGGCAAGGTGAGGAGCCTTAGTGCCATCTTGAAAAGTTCACAAAATGTGTCGTCAAAGAGAGCGGGGAATGATGGTGAGCCACTTGTCGCCGGTAGGGCGGTACTTGTATAGTAGAGTACAACAGCCATCAAGAGTCTAAACTGATCAAGTTGGCGGCGTCAGCGACGGCTTGATAACGGAGTGGAACCATCCAATAGATCAATCAGGGGGCGCCAGTACGTATCCAAACGCTGGAGAGACCCGAGATCAGACCGGAAATTCAGGGTTGACAAGTTCCACGACGGGAATTTGCGAGAGCTGCCACAACCAAATCAGGCGCTAAGTAACTGTCCTCTGTGGAGGACAGTGGACAACGTGACAGAGCATCGGCATAGCGTGTTTCTTACCGGTCTTGTATATTACGGTAACTTGGTACTCCTGCAGGCACCTCCAGGGGAGTCCGGGTTGGTTTTTGATGGATGACAAAGGAGTGGGTGGTGGTCAGTTACAACAGTGAATTGACGTCCGTACAAGTATGGCCGAAGCATTCGGATAGACCAAAGAACAGTGAGGCACAGCGGCTCGGCTACGGCATAGTTTTTTTTGGCTGGCGCCAACGTGCAGCTGACGTCAGCAACTGCTTGTTCCAAAGCAGAAGCAGTGCTTTGCTAGAGCACATCCCCAATACCATGGCCCCTGGCGGTGGTGGGGAGTATTGTTGGGGTGATTTTATCCAAATTGCTGAAAAACTTAGAAGTGAGGGCCTGCTTGAATGTTATAAACCCTGTCTCGCATTCTTCCGACCACTCAAAAGATACATTAGCCGCGAGTAGTTTGTGCAACGATGAAGCAATTGTCAAAAATTTGCGTTTGAAATGACGGAAGTACGGCGCCAATCCGAGGAAACTGCGTAAGCTTTATAACAGCCCTAATTTTCGAGGGGTCATAATGAATTCCATCTTTACACACAACATGAGCGAATTTACTTGCGAAATTATTTTTTTTTACGTTGAGTTGCAGGCCGTCATCACTGAGACCAGTTAAAACTTGATCCAGCTGCTGCAGGAGTACTCTAAACGTTAAAGGGAAGATATGAACGTCGTCGAGGTACAACTGACACGTTTTTATTTCAATACACAAAGAGCAAGACTGCAATGTCTATTATACACTCGAAGGTGGCCAGAGAATTGCAAAGCCGAAACGCTTGACAAAAAATACCGCGAGTCCGTCGGCGTTGTGACAGGGGTTTTCTCTTTATCGGGCTCGAGCATACAGAGCTCTTAGTGCCTGAGTCGAAGATCAACACTTCATAATTATTCTACGCCTTGGAAGGAGTGTAAAGCATCGTCGATGCGAGGCATTGGGTGCAGATTGTTACGCGTTATTTTATTCAGTCCCGATTATTCCGACAAAATCTCATGCATCGGTCTTTCGTTTAGACTAGCACTACGGACGATGACCAAGAACTCGTGGAAGGATAAGCAATTTTTCTTTTCGTCCTGTCTTCGAGGTGTTTCTGGTAATTTTGAGTTCTTAAGGTTAAACACGGTACAGGGTCGCCGAACAATGCAGGAATCATCTGTTTCAATTCAATATGTGGCCGCTGAAGTCTACACGACAACCGGGGTGTGAGATTCCAATATCGTCTTGTTTGCCACCGAGGTCAACAGTTGATTGGTTTCTTCTGGGCTAAGGTCAACAGGAAGAGACTGCAGGATGAGACCAGATGAACTATTAAAAGGTGATAAAGAACCGAGAGGAAGAACAGCTGCTGCGCCATCGCAGGATACGGAATCAAACGTGTCATGTTAAGGTAGTAGAATGGTCTTGGATGTCCTATTGATTTCGGGGACAATGGCGGAATCATGTAAAAACGGACAAGGAGCGCGGTTGTTAGCAGTCTTTTAACAAAGCAATTCACGGTTGGTGCAATTAACACATCCCTGGCAACAGTGTTTTTTCAAGCCAAGGAGATTAGGGTTTCTTGGCCTAGAAACGATAAAGACGGAAGTAGTGGTCAAACGTAGGTCTGGCTCGCCAGTGACACTAGCTAGGTTTGTTTCAGTGATCGCTATCATAGGTTTTCTACAGCAGGTAGTAGCAGATGGGAATTGCAAAAAGTCAACGTCTAAAATTATTAAATGAGGGCTTGGAGAGAGTATTGCAAAATGAATGTGATGACGAATGCCGTTGATGAGCACATGCGCTGTACGCTGTCCTGAGAATTGACTCACAGCCGCGTTCGCACAACGCCTAGCACGGCCAGAGTAATGAGTTAATAATTTGCATATTCTCCTGCACAAAGTTTTGTTATTTATATATATGCAGGGTGCCGGTGTCTGAAGGTGCTTCGGCGATAACTCCCTCAACTGTAACAGTGAATATATTTCATGGCCCGTATGGTGGGCTTGCGCTGTTCCTTTGTGGCGCAGTTTCTCCCCGAGACACTGTCGCAAGGTGTAAGGCTGGGCACAAAGAGGATGTAGAGCGACGGTGGGATGCTGGGGAACGACGTTGAGCCGGGCGCGGGTTTTGCGAAAAGTTCGTAGCAGCATGAGACAGCGAAGGTTGCGCGAAGTTGGAAAGTAGACGCGCTGACGAGGCGCTTAGCCGAAGTAGGTGTCGCGCTCAAATGGTGCGACTCTTTGGCGCTCGCGTAGGTGGCTTCGTCAGCAAAAACTATAAATGTATTCTTGTATGCCACAATAGTAACACACTGGTCAGTGGCTCGTTCGACATCTTGCTCGCTACGATGGAAAGTAATGCGGAGAAGGCACAGGTGCAGAAATAGCGGCCAAATGGCCATGATCTGTCAGAGGAGCGATTCGCGCCAAAGGACGTGTTGGTATCGCAACAGCTTGTTGACTACCACAGGACAGGCAGCGGAGCATGACTACCAGGATGTTGAATCTCGGTCATACACGCCAGCTCCTCCTTGATCAAGTCGCGCAGGCCATGGGTGTGGACGTGGGTGTTCGGCTGGCACGTTGCAATACGCTGCTGTAGCTCCTCATGGATGATATTCCTGATCAAAGTACGCGGCTCTGAACACAAAAGGGAGCAGGTAGGCAAACAATCTCGTTGATTTTATTTGGACTGCAGGCGGTCCAGGCGCTGAGAGATCATGCGTACGTTAACAACGGTGGTAGGGTTCTGTACCGCGAGAGCGTTAAAAGGAAACAAGAAGATTCTCTTGATAATGTGCTGTATTTTGTCGCTTACCGACATGCCCATCCCAGCTCGCCGGCAAAGCGCGATGACATCTTCCATCTACGAATAGTAGGCGTCATCCGGCTGCGGCACCCGGGTCGTGAGTTTGGTTGTTGGCTCCATCAGACAGAGTCGACGACTTGCGAAACATTTTACGCAGCTCTCCAACAAAGGTGATTCAACCAGACATGGCTGCTTCATGGTTGAGAAACCAGGTGTTTGTCCCTTCAGTCACGGAAAACGAAAAGTTCTGCTGTTTGAATTCATCGTCTCCAGGTTAAAAACGCTTACCCGGTTTTACTGATGAATCCATTCTTCAACATCGTCACCGCGGAGGCCAGCGAAAAAGTGAGGACTGTGCTGACGGCAGGTTACAGCAATGGCAGGCTGGACCACGCCCGCAACGTTACTACCCGAAAGGCTGCTGCTGTGCTGTATGGAGCTGGTCGGAAGTCTAACAGTCGACTTGATCGGAGCTCCAGTGGTGCGACCACGAGATGTAGACGGCGGGGTCGAAGGCACCCTTCCGAAGTTAAGAGATGGGGCGAGGATGCTTGAGGTCCGCTTTATTTGCGAGTGCTGAGTGCAGCCACTAAAGAACAGCAACCGTTCCAGCCAGCGAAGATGATGGTGATCGCGGTGAAAACACATTGTCTCCAATTGACGCTGTGAAGGTGGTTAGAAAGCAACGTTTTAAACTAGACTCACAAGAATTTCTCATGAATTTACACGTGTGGCTCTACTAAGAATGAAACCAGTGATTCTTCAAGTAGTTACGTAGAATTCGCAGGGGTGGTGTAACGAACGCTGCAGCGATGGCCACGACCATGCTCGAGTGGCGGACACCGCCGTTTTAGCCCCGCCGTGTGTCAGCAGAAATAAAATAGAGAGGAGCGTCTTTTGAAGGCCGACACACGGGAATCTTGCTCTTGTGATGTGCTAGCATGGGGCTACACCACCGCTAGACACAGGCGCAGGCGCCAAAACAATTTGGGATAAGAGCTTAGTGATTCAAATAATACAGATTTCAACTAGTTATTTTAGTACGTTTAAGAATGGCAAGAAAGCTGAAGAAACTTTTATAATCGCTATTATTCTGAACCAGTTGCTCTTGTCGTCTTTTTAATACGTCTTTAATTCCATCCGAATCGGTATTCCTTAATTTAGAAAATGGAGTGCTTTCGTGGTTAGCATTGCGCGAGAGGTAGCGTTCCTAAAGCAGCCAGATATCTGTATGTAGACTCTACAGTTTGTTTTCCCGCCCGGCAAAGCAATCCTTAACGCATCGCTGCACTACGGCAACTTAATTTCGACGGGTCTGGGTTAACCAGGATGTGCTGTCGAATAAGTTAGTAAAAACGTGAATAGGAAGCACGCGAGGAACTCAAAGCTGTGCCCAGATAGGCCCAAAACAACTGTCACTAAAGCAGAAGACAAAGTCGCCCGCCCCTCAAACGCGCCCGCCGTTGTGAGCAGCGCGCGCGCAATAGGTAAACATCCACCATGCCATCTATACACGGCTCCGCCACTGAAACCCATCCTCCCTCTCCTTAGCTGCTTTGGGAGTTCCTTGTCCCAACCGCTGTGAAGGAACCATCGAATGGTAGAGCAAAAAAGCTTTGCCTTAAAAAATTTGATTCCTTCACGGCTCCGCCTTTGTCCTGGCCAAACCGAAAATGGCCTATTTAAAGCACCTGAACTTGTGTCTATTGTACATTGGTTTGTGTGGACAGGGTGGGCGTTATTTTTGTAAGTAAATATGTTAGGGAGTAGAAGCAGCGTGTTTGCCGCACCTTTCTCAAACTTCGGCTACTGGTCAGCAATCATGTTGCTTTTTGTCTTCGTGCCGATGATTTGATCTATTTTATCGTTACGTGTTGTCACGAAGTGACAAGTGATTGAAATATTCGCGCTTACAAAACACCCCACTGAGAAAACAATTTAGGCGTATGTCAAATAGTACACCCGCAAACGTTTTGTAGTCGACACCTGCCGTTGCATAACACAGAATTGGGGGTGGATGATAGGTTAAATTAGGGATTTGGCCCTTGGTTGGAAACATGCGGGCTTATAACTTTTCCACAAACTTTACAACCACACATCATTACATGACATTTTTATTGAACCCCCCTGTTCCATCTCTCCACGCCCTAATTATCATAACAAAGTTATGTGCCTGCTATCTCGCACACTTTGTTTTGTTCAGTCATCTGTCCCGGGCCCCATTGTTGAGTGGAACAGTTTGCCCGCACACACTGCACCGAGAGTCAGCTCGTTTTTAGAGCTCATACGCACTGCAGTGTCTAACTAATTTTCTTTCTTGTGTTTTCTTGTTTTTGTTTCTTTTTTTAAAATATGTGCCATAGAATTTCTGCCCGTATTTGCAGTTTGCGTTTTGTTGCGGTTGTGAGGTTACATTATATCTTATTGGCCTGCCTTTTCTTTTTGTTGTTGTTTTCACACCATGTTGTATTGCCCCCCCTATGTAATACCCTCTTCTAGACGGCCTTAATAAATAAATAAATAATGTAGTGGTTTTTCTAAAAAATCTGGTATTGAGAAAAGGCTTAAAATGGTAAAATGTGTTTGGTATAGGCCCTTTTGTGGTGCATTTTATTACGTCCATCCTGTCCTTGTCGGCGTGTTTTTCTTTCCCATTGGGCAATCCTCACATAAGCATCAGCTGCAGCATGTTCAGGTGCACTGCAGAACAGTCCACTCCATTCCACTGAACAATAATGCAGTCCACTGCATAATGATACCCACAGCTTACCACTGAGTATTTCATACTTCAGTCGTGGTATTAGATGCGAAGCATCTTATGATCATATGGTAGCGGCTATGTCCCTCCCTTGTCGTTATTTCGCCGTCCACACCCCCACTGCGCATGCTCGGCTTGCTGAACGCCCTGTAGTGTTTTACCATTTATTGGCGCCTGGAGCGACAGTGTTGCCGGTGTTTTCCTGGGCCGGCAAGAGACGAGCACGCTTCACGAGCCTTCGACGTTTCATCGTCATAGGCAGCAGCGTTTGTGGGGGAGTCTGGGCGGGCCGTGATTACAAGCAGCCCACAACCATTCGGGGAACGTGCATCGATCTCATCTTCAGAAACTTTAATGTTCCTCCACTGCAACAGCTCTTGACTATACATTTCACACAACTTAAGGCGGTCAAAATCAAAGCGTAACGCCAATTAAAGCTCGACGTCACCTATGTTGAATATGATGATGGAAATGCCCTAATAAAGACCACCTCAGACCGCATACAACGTCTCTCTCTCTCTCTTTGTGTCTCTCCACTCTAACAATCCCACAGCTCTCCCATGAAATTACACCATCTTCCCGTAGGAGAACCCTGAGTAGTAGGCGAAACAGCCATGGGGTCAACGCAACTTCCCATTTCGTAGTTCCGGTAAGTGAAAAGGGTAGAACTTACCATGGAAACTAAACGGTAAATATAACGGTAGCTACGTACCTCAACCTAACGGGAACGACGAACTGAAAGTTAATGGGCACTTGAATTGACCCCGTGGCTGCTTTGCATACCACTCAGGGTTCCCCTACCGGAAGATGGTGTAATTTGTTTGCCCTTAACATTCTTCTAGACCTATCACTTGTCCAGCTCCTGTCCATCAATTGTCCACCGGTTGCCGGTTCGTCTCATTACACGTATAGCCCACGTCCATTTTTTCTATATTTCAACATGATAAGTTCTACTCTAGTTTAGTATTTGTTCCAGGTAGCTCGCTTTTTGTATCTGAGTGGTATTCCTAACAATATTCGTTCTATGAGCTGTTGAGCAGACATATTCTTGCTTTATATTTCTTTAGTAAGGCACCAAGTGCCACCTCCCATTGTTTTAACCAGTAGTGTGCACTGGTTGTCGGTTTTTATTTTGACTGGCAGATCTAGCTTGCTTTTCAATATTTGGGGATGCTTGCCGTGTACTGCCCAGCCCCTACCTATTCTGCAGCGTTTTTCTCTTTAGTGTTTGGGTCAGCACTAACCATCTGTCCAACCTGGTCGAATATTTTTACATATTCTCGCGTGTCGTTTCCTCAGTTTGATTAAGTTTGAATCACGGTCTTGGTAGGCTTAATCTCTATTAGTTTAGATTGGTCCGTATGTTTGCTAGCCCATGGCAATGTATTTTTATTGTAGTCTTCAAGCATTCTTTGCATGTGTTGAGTAGACTCACTCAGCAAAGCTATGTCTTATGCAAACCTCAAAAGCCTCAAGTATTCCACGTTTGTTCTTAATCCTACGTTTTTCTAGTGAAGTTACTGAATACCACCCTCTTAGATACTGGAAATGGTTTAGGAGCAATGGTGTCTCCATTTTTACTCCCTGTCGGCTCGGAAAATTCTCGCTTTGCCTGTGTAGGGTTGTTTGGCCCGAGCATAGCCTAAATATGTCTTGTAGAAGTCCTAGGTATGTTTCCTCTTTTCCCCGTGTTATAGTGCTTCTAAACAGCTGCGCCGAGTACAAACCAAACACATTCTCTTAATCTATAAATGCCACGTAAAGTGTTTAGTGTACTGTACGGATTTTCGATAGCATGGTTGACGACAGTTGAATTCGATCCACCATAGTTGACACATTCATGCTGTTGCGTTTGAAAATTAGTTGCTTCGTTGTCTCTGTTTTCAGGTTCGCCCTGTTCAGTTGCTTTTTCCACAGCAGCTGTGGATTTATTGAGTGCCAGTGTCAGGTTGTTAATTAGCCCGTCTACACTGACCTCCATCTACTCGTTCAAAAGCGAGAGTTTGTTTTGGTGAGATAGTTTAAACTCCCGCAATCTGGCTCTCACTGATTTGAAGTGAGGTTTCTTTGTTTTCACAGGTTTTGTTGTTTATCTGCTAAGATTCAGTCTTAGCTTGTATCTCACCATCCTGTAATTACTGCTCCGAATCTTACTGCCACTTCCTCCCAGACAATGCTCAGCCTGTCACTAAGAATTAAGTCAATTTCGTTTTTGTTTGTACCATCCGGACTTTTACATGCATATTTTCTGTACTTTTGTTTGTATAAGAACGCGTTCGCTAACTTGTTATTTTTCTCAGGAAATCCCACCAGTGTATCACCTCGGCTGTTCCGATTGTCTGCTCCGAAGTTTTCCTCTGTTCTTAAATCCTTTTGCTTCTTAACGACCCTTCAGTTAAAGTCTCCCATCACGATTCGGAACAGATTTGTTGTCTTCTTCATTCCTGATTTGACGTCCTCATAGAAACTATCTAGGCCACCATCATCATAGCTGGTTGTTGGCGAATACGCCTGCAGCATGTTACATCTGCATTGCTTGTTTAGTTTGATCACGACAGCGCGACTCTTTTGTTAATGCTGAAAAATCCTTCCATGTTTCTGCTATTTCTCTGTGCATACAAAAGCTCACACCGTTTTCTCAGGGTTCACTGCAGCACAAAATCCTCCCGCTAGTGAGCTCCATAATGACCCTTTCTATCCATCAAACTTCTAAGAACAATATATATCCCAAATATAGTCACAGAGGTTCTCAGTAATACGGTACGCTTTCCTTGGTTGACATAATGTGGGCGTTGGACTTTGCCATGACCAAGATCCAATGTCATCCTGTCCGTACGGAGAGATTCTTAGCACCCTCTTCTGTATAGCTCTTCTGACAGCCGCCTTTTCTAGGTGCTCTAGATATGCTTGGAACTGATGTTCAAGCTATCGTCTGGTTAGTCAAGGGAGTTGGGGCCCATGTACTCCACCATGGTGGCCAGATCCTCTTGTGGTGAAGGAGCACTGTTTTTGTCTCTAAAGGCCTTCCCGACATGGCTAAACCTATCTAGTGTAGCCCTTTATATTTCCTGGATGGTGTCCACTACCGTTGCGGGCAACACTCCATACCTTCATAGGTTGGCAGCACACAGCCAGAAGAGAAACAGTGATGGAACGAGAGACGTTTCAGCCGAAGACGTTGTTGCGGGCGCTTGTAGTTATACGGAGTATTTGTGGTTGGTTTTGGTTTTTGACACGTGCTGTTCTGCACAACTAAGCTGACACGCTAGTTCCCTGATAACATCGACTGACGTCTGGCCTTTCGAAAGGTAATCTACTGATATGCCAGTGTATAGATCTTCGGACAAATGGCTAGTTCGAAGGTCAGCTGGCTAAAGAGAAGCTGGTGAAGAGATGCTAAGGTTCTCAGCTGATGTTCAGCAAGCTAGTTTGAGGCTCAGCCCGCTGAGCTCCATAAAGCCTGCCCGATATGAAAGGAAGGTTTCGGAACGTACGGTTAATGCTTATATTTCGGAATTTGGCTCTAACTCTACCAACAATGTGTCTAGCGAGCTGATTTAACTTGTCAATCTACCGGAACTGCTACCCAGTAATGCGAATATAGCCTTTAAGATGTCACATTGTTAAGGAAGTTAGCCAGGTCGGTTTTGCTTGTCTTGTGACTTAGCGTGCGTGGTCGCTCCGGTACCACACACAAGAAAAAATTGATAACTGTGAAGCTGCTATTAAAAAAAATTACATGTTATTGAACAAAATATAAAAACACACCTCGCAGAAGTCCTGACAAGAATGTGAAAACTGCCGCAGCTCTATCGAAACGAGTCCGCTAGGAAAAGCAGTTTTAGATGTTACGGGGACGGTTTGGTTCTATTGCTTCTTTTGGCTGTAATTTTTACTACAAATCCACCTACTGAACTGACTTAACCTGTCAAACTCGTAGAACAGCAACCCGATGAGGCGGTCATGCATTTGAAGGAATCATCTTGTCGTGGAAGTTACCAAGGTCGGGGAAGTTACTATATTACCGTGCGTGTTACTCAGGGCTCGCGCCGGCCCCTGCGCTGAAGAAAAAGAAAATGTTTAAAACTGTAACACTATTGCTGCAACAAAGTTCAAATTTAGCACAAAAAGGCAGATGACCCAGAATAGATCAGGCAAATGGTAAATGCCCGAGAGCCATGTATTCTGAACCCACGCATAGTACAAAAAAATAGGCTTAATGCGTGATTTACAAGCCGCTTTTCGAGTTTATAGAAACTCCGGCAGCCCTTCTTTTAACCCTGTTACTGGTGATAACGAGTTCGGCCTATTATTTAAACTGGACATTGAATATCTAATAAACATTGTATCCATTGAACCGTTAGGCTGCCTCGCACATTAGTTAAATGTAGTGGGTGCAGTACATCTGCCAAGCCATTTTAAATGCAGAGCATTCCTTTATTCACGATGTCACCCGGCGTTGGCGTGCCTCGGCGTCCGCAACAGCCGTTCCAGGTGCGCCATCTTCCCCAATCCTCCTCTCCCGCATCACGATACCCTCCTCGCTCTCAACAACCGGTCCGCACCCTTCCCCCTACACTATATAAAAAAAATAATACTTACCGGCGCCTGTTTTCGATCCCACGACCCAGCGGGTGGAACGCAAGCTACATGGCGCTCTACCCACTGCGCCACAAAGCTGACACAGAATGGAAGGCTACGAACGCACCTTATACCCTTGACTCATTCAAACAACGTCAAGAAGCTGCTGGTATAACGCATTTACTACCTGTGGGAGGAACGCGAGGTACATGGTGTTCTTCCCACTGCGCCACAAAACCGACACAGAATGAAAGGCTACGAACGCGCCTTATATCCTTGACTCATTCAAACTACGTCAAGAAGCTGCTGATACAACGCACACACTACCACCAACTTCCCAAACACTAAACTTTAACGCAGTAAACCCACCCCCTATGCAACGCATTTACTCGAGTCCCCCTCGCGGGGAGATTTGCCCTTTTTATTGATAAGCACTAAAGCGGCACACAGGCATTTAGGAGCTACTGAAATATGGCACATTATTCTTCCACGTTTCTGCTACTTTGGCAAAACTGAAACCAGCCAAGCCTTCTGCATGTTTTCCTGTGACCACCGGAAGCTCACCATAAAGGCAACTACCACAGGGGCCGACGTTTACAAAAGTGAACATCGGATACCTTCCCAAAGATTTTGCAAGCTGTTTCCTTTTCTCTGTTAAAAATCCTTCAAAAATACAGCACAGGAAACAAGCACTGGCTTTTATGTAGCTGGTATTCATTCAGTCCTATTACTTTTTACCGAGATTTATAGTTTTCAGCTAGAGTAAGTTTTCCAGGTTTCGCTGAAAGTAAAATGTAATGTTCTGGGTAACATCGTTCTGTAAGAAAACCAGTCTTAAAAATACCTCCGAGTAAAGTTCAGCCAGCAAGCAAAACAAAAGGCAGATCAACACGAGCAAAAGGGTGAAGTGAAGGGATTGTTGGTACATCGTTATGTTTGGAAACAGCGCGGAAGACGGGACAGAGCAAGTAATAGACCAAAATGACTTTCTTCAGGGCAGCGCCTGTGTCGCGTATTACTTGCTCAGTCCCGTCTTCTGCGCCGTTTTCAAACAACGCGAGCAACCACATAGAGAGATTGGGCAGAAAAGACCGGGCAATTTGAAAAAGCCCGCGAAGTACACTTTTCTATTCTCCCTTATAAGAAAACAAATAAATCAGCTAATGTGCGTTCATCAAAGGCCTTCCAAGTTCCTAACAGTTCCGGCCCCCTTCCTCTACCCATTCCGCTGCTGAGGACGACTGAACCGTAATGTCCAGAGAAACGTTAATACTGGTGTGTATGGAATACAGTTCAAGCTATGATAAACTCGAATAGTGAAAGCCGATTTTAGATGTCTCTAAAAAAAAGTGAAAAGAAAGTATTCACTGAACAAAAACAACATAGTCTATGAGTGCAATTTTGAATTTGACCTCCTCTTCGCCCCAGGCTCACTTCAATTACCAGCCACGAAGTTCCTCTGGTTTAGGTCACCGAAGCCGCAAATATCTGCACAAAATTTCCGTAGCAGTTGCGATACTTGCCCATGCTTAAGCTGAAAAGTTGTTTTATGCTCCTCGGCGATGTTCTTCAGATGTGGTACATCTCAGCAGAACATTAGTTAGTCTCCTTGTAATAGCTAAGATACGGGACCCCACCCCTCCCCCATTCTGAAGTAAGCATACAAAAATTAATTGTACATTTCGTTCGTTACAGGTCATAATAATGTATAGCTTTGTTTTTTTTTCCTTTTTTGGTTGTAGGTTTACTTTCTGAGACCGTTTTTTTATCTCTATTTACAGTTAGGCATCAGGTTAAAAAGTGACTGGAAAACGTTGTTCAATTGGCCGACACCTTTGTACAATGGCTGCTCTATTAGAGCCTTCTTCTTTACAGGCGAAAACCCGTAAGTGTGCTGTACCAATCTTCATCGTGGCCGTCATGTGCAATGTGTTGCGGTATATATTAATAATTTGCCGAAAACCTGACTGCCGTAACCTCCTCAGTCCCCGGGTACTTTTTGGGTACCACCGTTTCGAAGGCTACAGCTGCCCATGGCTTAAACTTCGCGCATTCAAACTTGTCGTTCCGCAAGGAGGAGACTTCTTTCACTAATTATTGACAGATTGCGCTTATGTTCAGCCATCTTCGAAGAGATACTGCACAAAACCCCAATATCTCAAGGGAAGTGCTGCTTCCAATTATGTGGTGGGAAGTCGAGGCAGATGCCTGAGGTCTGATCTTTGTCTATAATTGCTGACCCGCAACTACTTCCTTACGTTTCAGAGAAATTGAGAGCCAAAGTACCCAAATGGGCACCATGAAATTTTAATGGTATTGTTTCTTTTGTAACTAATTTGTATTTTTTTCTTTAGGCCCACACCCAGAGTACCAAAATGGGTACCATCCGATTTTGATACTTTATTTAATTTTCGGGGTTTGTAATGTTCTAGTGCTTGTAATGTTTTGGTATTTCTTAGGCGAGACCTCAGTTAAAACAGTATCTTGCAGGTTTTTTTTATTTGTACCTTATTGGGACAGAAGAGGTTAAACCCACAACATATTTGCATGAGTGCTGCTAAATATTTGGAAAATATTTTAAAACTTTCGGGTCTCCTGTCCATGTCGACATTGCCCTGATCTACTAGTATAAATCTGTCAGTTTGGCTGCCACAATCGTTTGTATACGGGTTTATGATGTTGGAGCGGTTTCATTGATCAGAAGATACATTCAAGCAACTACTCAGCACAATGTGATTTTCGGAGAACACACGTGTAAAATGTTTCTCATGGCAAACTTACCACACAGCTTAAACATATGTGAACCACATGAATTCGGCCATAAACATGGCAAAACATCTAGGCAATAAAAACGACCATATCTCTCTCCCTAATTTCAACGATTTCAGGCAATTTTACAAATTTTGTTTCTCACTGAGCATGTAAAGTAGGATATTCTAATTTTGCCACCGCATGCTGGTTTTTACTGGTGCATCTGCCGAAATAGGTTTTATTTCTTTTATTTCGGGCCACGTTGACATTCTTGAGTGTTCCCAATCGGAGGGAGTCTGCTTCGCCTCTAGATAATTTGTTAGGGGGTGTACTTTCTGTTAACCTTTTTTTTTATCACTGTTCACTGCTGAACGGTGAGTTCTTGTAGCGGCAGAGAATGTATAAATTGTTATTTATGCGCGGGGGTTCACATATTCATACAGGTTTAAAGGAAAGTATGATTTGCTGCGTTTTTATGGACCAACTTAGACGCCAGCTTTTCAACTTTCGAAAAAGGAATCCCAACCTCTTGGCGACGTGTATTGGATTGTGGTCTGCTTTTTGCTAATGCCGAAAAACCAATGCATGATTGTTATTGCAAGTGGCATATAAAGTATGCAAACAAGTGTTATGTGGTTATCTTGGCTGCAAAAGACAAACAAAACAAAACTCTTGCAAAAAAATAATTATGTGGGGTGCATAAGAGAGGGGGAGGTTTTTGCGCGCTTTTGGCAATCAACCCGGCCTTTATTAGGTAATTTTTGTACAGGGCCGGCCGCATTAACTCAGCGATACTTGTTTAATGCTGGTGTCGTGGCTTCGTGGAAGGCAGTTTGACAAAGGTGACTACGTGTGTTTAAAAGAGCACCTTCACAATCCGGTGTTTGAAAGTTGGTGGGAAATAACTACCCATGATGCAGATAGTAGTCTTTTTTTGCCCTGTTGAATATTGGATGCGGCTGACGCTTCATAGGGGTAGAGGAGAGCTGCATTCTGCACAACAATATCTTTTACGTTTTTTTACCAATGAGCCTATTTTTAATTAGCAACACATCTCGGTTATGCTTTTTGCCTATTTTGGCGCAATATTTGCCCCCTAGTACTCAACCCTATTAGACCGCTTACTTAGTCTCAAAATAGTTATAAAGACACTCAAGGCACCAGCGAACATTACAACTGTTCTCGTGACATTTCAGCACTCAATGTTCGAGGAAACAAATGTTATATATTCCAGAATTGATCATCTTCTGCACTGTTGGTTAATTATTCATTTTGCTGCAGACCTAGCTCCAATATAAGCCCCCTTTTGATGATTTTTCATTTCCCTCACCATGGATTGGAATCAATTCTATGCAACCGCCCACTGGTTTAGTGGAATCGACTGCACCCACAACACCAAATGCACAAGCACTAACGCAACAATTCTGTGATTGTGATTTCGAGTGCATGCACCTTATGTAGGACGTGTGTACCTAATCAATAACGAAAGGGAGATTTAGGTTCTTGGAATTTTAGTGACTTCTATTACGACCCCATATACAGTTTCTAGCGTCAGTGATGCTCATCCATTGATCGGATATAACGTATTGGTTTTTATTATCTTTTATTTTACAGGAGTGGCGGATTAGGCGTTCGATATAACTGGAAATGGTTCCTCTACGTTCAAATCAATGATGGAAAATGTAATACTCGTTTCGGAGACGCAATCAAGACGGATGGCTGGAAAGAACACGGAAATATTAAGGTGGAAAAGAACACATACACTTCTATAGGTATTATTATTCAAGACACCCATTTCGGTGTAAGTAAGCTTACAATAATGAAGATATAACCACTAATGGGGGAAACTGTAAAAACTGTCTTGCATCCGCTCTTCGTGAGAGCTACAAGAATGGGTAGCATGATTTATTTGAATCCCATGGGGTGCATCGGTGTTGTGAAATAATGTTGCCAAATATCTTGCTTATTTTTTTGGAAAATGGTCCTAGCCTGTAGGCAATTATTACATATTTTCTAAAAAAAACTCGTCTAGCAAAACATAAACGGAGCAAACAAGGCAATACAATGATTGGAAGTGTAGCTTGTAAAGCAATGTGTCGATCAGAGAATGAATAAGACAGCAGGTGCAATGGGCAACACACCTGACCAAACCAGTGAGTTCAAACTCAACCAATTACATAATAGAACTGCCGATACGAACTGTTTAAAAAAATCTGGCAAAAAAACAGTTCGTTAAGACTTCACAATGCACCAGTATACTTCACTTATATCATAGGCAAGCAAGCATGAAGCTGGGATATCAAAGCACTGTTATAGGTGCCCGAACGTGGGACAGGTGGCGCTGCTGGCGCTGTTCAACAGCGGCACCCGCGGAAGGAAATCGCTAAAATGGTATGCACTTGCCCAAGCTCGAGCATTTGTAGAACGCGTTTTACGTGTTGTTTAAAAGTGGAACCACTCGTTACGGTGACGATGTTGGTCTGATGACACGCACAATTTTTTTCCAGAACAGGCGAGGCGCGTGTTATTTAGCTAATTACCTAATTTAGGTTAATTAATTAATTAGTAGTCATTGATTGGGGTTAAAGTCAAATTGATGTCAGTAGGGTATGTGAGGTGTCAAATTAAAGGTCTCAATGACGGGAATGACGTGGGACAAATTGAAAATTGCTTCCTGGTTACAGTCATGAGATAGTCACGTAAATCATAGATTGGGTTAAATGTCAAAATGATGCCACTAGGGCTTGGGAGGTATCAAATTAAAGGTATCGATGACGGGAATCACGTGGGACAAATTAAAAATTGCTCACTGGTTATAGTCTTGAGATTGTCACGTGAGTCTTAGGTTGGTGTAGAAGACAAAGAGATGACACCAGGGCTTGTGAGGTATCAAATTAACGGTCTCAAGAGGGGAATCAGAAGGGACAGATTTAAAATTGCCTAATGATTATAGTCATGACATAGTCACGTGAGTCATGAATTGAATTAAAAGTCAAAATGATGCCACTAGAACTTGTGAGGTATGAAAGGAAGGTCTCGATTAAGGGAATCACGTGGGAGAAATTAAAACTGCTTCCTGGTAATAGTCATGAGATATTCATGTGACTCATAGATTGGGTTGGCAGTGAAAGTGATGCCAGCAGGGCTTGTGAGGTATCAAAATAAAGGTCTTGATTAGTGGAATCATGGGGGACACATTAAAAATCGCTTCTTGGTTACAGTCATGAGATAGTCACGTGAGTCATAGATTCGGATAAAAGGCAAAGAGGGCTTGTGTGTAAACCAGGGCTTGTGAGTTATCAAATTGAAGGTCTCAAATAGGGGAATCGCATGGGACAAATAACAAATTGCTTACTGGTTATTGTCATGAGATAGTCACGTGAGTCAAAAATTGGGTTAAAAGTCAGATATGCCACCAGGGCTTGTGAGGTATCAAACTAAAGCGCTCGATGAGGGGAATCATCTCAAACAAAATAAAAACTGCTTTCTGTGTACAGTCATGAATAGTCACGTGAGTCATGAAAGGGATTGAAAGTCAAAGTGATGTCACTATGACTTATGAGGTATCAAATAAAATATCTCGATGAGGAAGAACCCCTGGGATAAATGAAAAGTCGCTTTCTGGTTACAGTTATGAGATAGTCACGTAAGTCGTAGATTTGGTTAAAAGTCAAATTGGTGGCACTAGGGCTCATGAGGTATCAAATTAAAGGTTTCAATGAGGGGAATTACGTGGGATAAAAAAATGCTTCCTGGTTATAGTCATGAGAAAATCAAGTGAGTCGTGGATTCGGGTAAAAGTGAAAGTGATGCCACTAGGGATTGTGAGTTATCAAATTAAAGGCCTGAGCGATGGGATTCACATGGGAAAATAAACAAATTCTTTCTTGTTATAGCCATGAGATAGTGACGTGAGTCACAAATTAGGTTAAAAGTCAAAGTGGTGCCACTAGAACTTCTCAGGTATCAAATTGAAGTTCTCGATGACGGGAACCCCAAGGGACACATTAAAAATTGCTTACTGGTTATAGTCATGAGATAGTCACGTGAGTCATAGATTGGGTTAAAAGTCAGAGATTCCACGAGGGCTTGTCAGGTATCAAACTAAAGGTCTCGGAGAGGGGAATCATGCGGGAAAAATTAAAAATCGCTTCCTTGTCATAGTCATGAGATAGGTGAGTCTTGGATTCGGTTAAAAGTCAAAGTGGGGTATCAAATTATGGTATTAAGGTGAGGTATCAAATTAAAGGTCTCGATGGGGGGAATCACGTTGGACAACTTAAAAATCGCTTTCTGGTTTTAGTCATGCGATAGTCGCGTGAGTCATGAACTCGGTTGAAAGTGAAAGTGGTGCCACTAGGGCTTCATCATCATCGTCATCATCACCACCAGCCTATATCCGCCCACTGCAGGGCAAAAGCCTCTCCCATTATTCTCCAATTACCCCGGTCCTGTGCCAACTGTGACCAATGTATTCCCGTAAACCTCTTGATCTCATCTGCCCATCTAACTTTCTTCCGCCCCCTGCAACGCTTGCCTTCTTTGGGGATCCACTCTGTTACTCTTAATGACCAACGGTTATCTTGCCTTCGCATTACAGGCACTGCCCACGTCCATTTCTTCTTCATAATCTCTACTAATATGTCCTTAACACGCGTTTGTTCCCTGACCCACTCCGCCCTCTTCTTGTCCCTTAATGTTACACCTATCATTTTCCGCTCCATTGCCCGCTGAGTCGTTCTCAATATAAGTTGAACCCTCTTAGTGAGCCTTCAAGTTTCTGCCCCGTAGGTGAGTACTGGTGAGATGCAGCTGTCATACACTTTCTTCTTCAGCGACAATGGTAGGCTACTATTCATTATCTGATTGAGAATGCCTGCCATATGCACCCCACCCCATTCTGCTGCTTCTAATTATATCTGCCTCATGGTTGGGATCTGGGGTCACAACTTGGCCTAAGTAGATATATTCGCTTACCACTTCCACTTCCTCGCCACCTATCTCAAACTGCTGTGCTGTGCCGAGGTTATTGATCATTACATTAGTTTTCTGCATAATAATTTTCAGGCCCACCGTTCTACTCTGTTCGTCCAGTGCAGAAAGCATGCTTTGCAATTCGTCCCCCGAGTTACTTAGCAAGGAAACGTCATCAGCAATTCTGAGGTTACTGAGGTATTCTCCTTTAACCGTTACTCCCACTTGTTCCCAATCAACGTTCTGAATACTTCTTGTAAACATGCTGTGAATAACATTGGAGAGATTGTGTCTCCTTGTCTGACGCCCTTCCTTGTGGGTATTTTACCACTCTCCTTATGGAGGATGATGGTAGCTGTGGATGCATTGTAGATATCCTGTTGTATTCTTACATAAGGCTCATCTATCCCCTGGTTCCGTAATGCCTGAATGACTGCTAGGGTTTGGACCGAGTCAAATACTTTCTCATAATCTATGTCTCATAATCTATATGGGTTCAGTATACTCCGCGCACTTCTCTATCACCTGATTGATCGTGTGAATATGGTCCATTGTTGAATAACCTTTACGGAACCCTGCTTGTTCTTTGACTGAAATCTAAGGTTGCATAAATTCTGTTAGCGATTACCTTGGTAAGTAGCTTGTAGACGACAGACAGTAAGCTGATCGGCCTGTAATTTTTTACGTCCTGCATGTCACCTTTCTTATACATTAGGATGATGTTCCCGTTCTTCCAAGATTCCGGTACACTTGCGGTCATTAAGCATTGCGTATACAGGTTTGCCAGTTTTTCAAGTACAATTTCTCTGCCATCCTTCAAGAGGTCTGCTGTTATGTGATCCTCACCATGTGCTTTGCCCCCTTCATTTCTTTCAAAGCCTTCCTTACTTCTTCGGTCGTTACTGGTGGGATGTCTATCTCCTCTAAACTACTTTCTCGTTCGGCATTATCCTGGATGTCCCGGCTACTGCATAGATCCCTAAAGAGCTCCTCGTCCGCTCTGACTATTTTATTCCTATTTGTCATAACATTGCCTTGCTTATCTTTAAGTGCATACATTTCTTTTTTCCCCAAGCCAAGATGCCTCTTCACTGCTTTCAGGCTACCTAGGTTCTTTACAGCGTATTCGATCCTCTCCATATTATACTTCCGTAAGTCAGCCGTCTGCCACAGCTGACTGACGTGGCTGACTGTACGGCTGACAGCTGTCTGTCAGCTGTCAGCCGTATGCCACTAGGACTTGTGAGGTATCAACTTAAAGGTCTCGATGAGAAAAATGACGTGGGACAAATAAAAAGTTGCTTACTAGATATAGTCAACAGATAGTCACGTGATTCACAAATTAGGTTAAAGTAAAAGTGGTGCCAGTAGGGCTTGTGGGGCATCAAATTAAAGGTCTTGATGAGGGGAATCACGTGGGAGAAATTAAACGTGCTTCCCGGTTATAGTCATGATATAGTCACGTGAGCCACAAATTTGGTTAAAATTGAAAGTGATGCCACTAGGCTTGCGAGGTATCAAATTTAAAGTCTCATTGGATAACCACATGGGACAAATTAAAAATTGCTTCATAGTTATACTCATGAGATAGCCACGTGAGTAATAGGTTGAGGTAAATGTGGGTGTGGCGCCACTGTGGCTTGAGGGAGATCGAAATAAATATCCGGATAAGGGTAATCACATGGGAAAAAATATATTTGCTTACTGGCTAGTCATGAGATAGTCACGTAAGTCACGAATTCAGTTAAAAGTCAAATTGGTGCCACTAGGGATCGTGAGTTATCAAATTAAAGGTCTCGATTAGGGGAATCACGTTGGATAAATAAAAATTACTTCCTGGTTATACCCATGAGATAGTCACGTGAGTCATGGATTCGGTTAAAAGTCAAAGTGGTGCCACTAGGGCTTGTGAGGTATCAAATTAAAGGTCCCGATGAGGGGAATCACGTGGGTAACCTAAAATAGCTTCCTGGTTATAGACGTGAGATAGTCACGTGAGTAGTAGATTCAGTTAAAGTCAGTGATGCCACTAGGGCTTGTGGGGCAACAAATAGAGCTCTCAAGGACAGGATTCACGTGGAACAAATTAAAGGTTGCGTCCCCGTTATAGCCATGAGATAGTCACGTCAGTCATATATTGGGGTAAAAGTAAAGTGGTGCCACTAGGGCTTGTGTGGTATGAAATTAAACTTCTCGATTAGGGGAATCACGTAGAACAATATAAAAATTGTTCCTGTTTATAGTGATGAGATAGTCACGTGAGTCAGGAATTGGGTTATTAGTCAAAGTGGTGCCACTAAGCTGATGAGGTATCATATTAAAGATTTTGATGAGGAGAATCACTGGAATAAACTAAAAGTATCTTCCTGTTTATGGTCAATAAATAGTCACGTGAGTCATGGATTCGCTTAAAAGTGAAAGTGGTGCCACTAGGGCTTTGAGGTATCAAATTGAAGGACGCATTGAGGGGAATCACGTGGGACAAATAAAAATTGCTTCATAGTCACGTGAGTCATGGGTTGGGTAAATGTGAGTGTGACGCCACTGGGGCTTGGGCGAGATCAACTAAAGTTCTCGCTAGAATGTTTTCGTACAAACTATTTTTTGAAAAGATAACACAGGAATATTTTTAAATAAAATGAGAAAAATCACCAGTTCAGGTTACATCACTAGACATAACAAGCCGACAGAAGTTCGCGAAAAATTTGTATTAGGGTAGAGCACACATTGTGGAGGCGATTTTCTCTCTACCTAGTACTTGTTTTCCTTTCTTTATTTTAAAAACAACATGAACCGGAAATATGTTTGCTGACAGTTTTTAGAAAACATATTTTTTTGGTTCATTAGTTACCTTCTTCATTGTTGAGGCGCCACTGCTGTCGAGACCACTCAGTTCGCCGCTGAATGATCTGCCGAACCTCGGTTCACCGCTACATATCATTCACCTCAAATGTCCTTCGGTGTTGTCATGTAGCGCTGAAATATTGACATTTAAAGCAAATGTCATTAGCTCGAAAGGTATTTTGATCTGCCGTCTGAGAGTTGTATAACAAATGCTACTCAGTTTCGATCGTAATTCATATTATCGCTTAAAAAATAAAATAATAATGATAAGGTGAAGCATTTCTATGGCAGCCGCTTGTGTACCCAAGGTAATGCGGCCTTCGCAGAACACTCCGTGCTAATACGTGGCTTGCACAACGTTCATGCTGGCCGCTTGCATAATGTAGTTAGCCCAAGCCGGGCGCGACGGTGAAGTAACACAACGGCGAGGAGGGAGCACAGTAAGAACTTCACATGGGTTGCTCTCAGCCTACCCCGGAAAATATTTGTACGGGGTTCTTTGTAAATACTTGCTGATTTTTCTGAGCCACTGCAAAAAACGTTAGTCGGATTGGGACATATATACTTGAACAGTCGAATGAAGTGAGCCTCAAAACTAAGCTAACTGAGGAGGTACAAGATGTCTAGTGGAGTTGCAGAAGAACGATCATTACAATGATAATTATAGACACTTCTTTGTCGACGCCTCGAATTCATACCGTATTGGAATGAAAGTGGGCGGATGAGTATTAATGTTCTGGAACCACACAAGCGGCAAAAATGAATCTATTACCTTAAGTGTAAATAGGGTCCCATAAGCCCGCTCTATATGGTGCGAACTTACAAGCGAATTCGCCGCTGTGCCACCGCTAGGGCGGCAATATGTCGGTTTGCTGTACAAGCTAAAACAATCCAAGCGATCGATATTCGATGCTGCCGAAGCTACAAAATTGCTTCCACAGGTTCAGAGGCGCAGTTGGAGAAGAGTAAGCGAGAAGCGACTTAAGGAGAACCAAAGGGAGAATGGGCTCAAAATTCAAGAACAAGTGAACGCTCCTAAGATGGCGTTACCGGTTGAACGAAAAAGGTGGTCAAAGCGTCTCCTAAACTTTCCTTATTTTCATGGTGGAATAGGCTACAAATGGTGGCGCCAGTATTCAGATAGTTGTGAATAGTTGTACCGAGATGACACAAACAGTTATCTGTATATTGGGATACCTGCATGTCGATTTATTCATTGCCTTTTTACGGAGCAGAAAAAATATAGTGCTGTCCCGTTAAAAGAGTAGCACTGCGAAATGTCTTGCTGGGCGCATCATGGCGCTGTTGCGCCACGCATTCCCTAAGAAAAGAGTGAAGTCGCCGCGAGTATTCTTGGTGACAGCCATCCTGGTGACAGTCATCACCACTCAGCGTGTAGAGCTTCTTCTGTTCCCATTCAGAAAAGGGGCAGAAAGTCCCAGGAAAATTGAATATGCACAAAATATTTTCTTAGAATAGGGGAGCTGTAAGAAAGCACAACATGAGCAAGTCTGCTCGCGCCGAGCTTAAAAAAGGTGTTTTCTTTGAACGACTCATGGCCGACTTTGGATTTTGGGATGCAGGGATCTTGTGCAGATATGGAATTGTCGCTTTCACTACCAGCGCGAACACCCACTCTTAGCACAATTTTCAACACCCCATCAACCCCTTTCTCGCATGTGGAACCGGCACCACCATGGCTCTGCTGCTCACGAAATTGCTGTTCTTGACGCAGGTTCTCGGCTGCTTAGTCTGCTCTTGCCCGAGGGGCGAAAAAATTGATAGTGTTTTAGGACGCTCGTGTTTCGTCGATGGATCCCCTGGCTCATCTCCGCCTGCGTCCCCTGCTGGCGCTTCGACCGCTGAAATGTGCAGTGCCGCTGATTTTGGGCGGTGCCCACTACCAGACGGCGTGCCAGGGAGCGATAGTGGGCACCACTTTGAACTACAAAAGCAGCTCTTCTGCAGTCAAGCTGTGGGAGTGGAGCCAGCGCTACCATGGCGCTGCCGCTCACGAAATTGCTGTTCTTGACGCAGGTTCTTGGCTGCTTAGTCTGCTCTTGCCCGAGGGGCGAAGAAATTGATAGCGTTTTAAGACGCTCGTCTTTCGTCGATGGATCCCTTGGCTCATCTGCTCCTGCGTCCCCTGCTGGCGCTTCGACCGCTGAAATGTGCAGTGCCGCTGATTTTGGACGGTGCCCACTACCAGGCGGCGTGCCAGGGAGCGATAGTGGCCACTATATTGGACTACAAAAGCAGCTGTTCTGCAGTCAAACTCTAGGGAGAGGAGCCGGCGCTACCATGGCGCTGCCGCTCATGAAATTGCTGTTCTTGACGCAGGTTAGTTGAGCAGATTTCAGAAATGTTTCGATAGTTTTTATTTTCCGGTTCCACCCCCTACTCTTTTCATGAGTGTTTGTTCCCATTCAAAGTGCAGGGTACCCACTTACCATAGGCGTTGTCGGTTTTTTCTATTGCGCCGTGTGCATTTTAGTTACTGTTGTTGATGTTATGCGGCTACATTGAATTAAATCCCGACCCTATTGAAGCATTGCTTAAGGAACTTCTGAACGAACAAAAGGAAGTCAAGAGTACACTTTCAGCTATCGTGCAATGCCAGGCAGAAACCAAAGCGGCCTTATCTGAGCGGAAGAATCAAATGACTCAAATAGAAAGTAGAATTTCGAAGATTGAAGAGCTACCATGTATCATTCATGAAACTAAGAAAAAAATGTGAAGCTCAAGAGGAAACAGTGAAGGCGTTGATTTCGAAGGTGGACGACCTCGAGAATCACGGGCCGAGGTGTAATTTCGTTTTCTATGGTACTGAAGATAATGACGATCGGGAAAATAACGTCACAAGTGAAAAGTTAGTGCTTGACCTCTGTACCTCCGTTCTCGGGGTTCGCCAAGTGGCTGTAGAAAGGGTTTACCTAGTGTCACTAGATAAGGTATAAGAGTAGCGGCACTCAGTACCGAATCGGAAAATTTGATTCCGAGAAACCCCAGCCTATCATTGATAATTTTGCAACTTACAAAAATAGGCAGAGTGCGCTATTGTCGGCAAAGAATCTGAAAGGCTCCGCAATTGGTTTATCTGAAGATATTTCTCACGCACTCAGAAGGAAAAGTAAACTGCTGTGGGAATACGCCAAACCCCACAGCAACGAGACGGATAAGGGCTACTTAGGTAAGGATACATTGTATTTGAACAAAGTAAAGTATATATATGATGAAACTTACGGTGAGGTTGTCTGGGCGCATTGACGGATACGATCCGAACGCCCTACTGTCATTTTTTGATAGGTAACTGCCGCAGTATTATAAACAAAAAGCATGATTTCCGTTCCTTACTTGACATGACAAAGCCGTCGGGAGTTCTTGGATCCGAATCTTGTTTGGACGACAGCATAAGTGATTCCGAAGTTTTTCCCGCGGAATATGCGTCTTACCGTAAAGACCGAGATCGACACGGTGGCGGCGTTATTATGCTTGTTCACCATAAGGTTAGCTCTCGTTAAATTGACATAGAGACAGGAACTTGCGAAGCTATATGGCCTCAGCCTAAATTTGAAAACGGGAAAGTTTTACGGGTGTGTTTCTTCTACAGGCCACCAGAGAGTCGGGATAAGTCCTGTCTGAACTCTGTGAACAAATAATAGCAATAATGCGGATAATCTAGTACTACGTGGAGATTTTACCCTACCTAATATTAGATGGGAACAACCTGAGCCCACTCAAACAGGCTACTGCGCGTCTAGTAAGGAAATAATTAATATACCTGGTATGTTTACACTGTCTAAGTTAGTGCGGCAAAGTACACGAGGGAACAATGTTCTAGATCTTTTTTTCACCAATATGCCCGAGGCAACGGGTACCCCGGTTGTTCTACCAGGCATTAGTGATCATGACGCAATTTTGTGCACAATGCGTCTAGATTATGCTAGCATAGTTGTTACCCCTCCTAGACGCATATACAGCTATAAAAAGCGCGTGTAGCAGCAATATTAGAATCACTAGAAGCATACTACGATGTATTCGAAACATTATCCGAATCACTGAGTCTGTAGGAACTGTGAGATGTATTTAAAGATAAGTTATTTTGCCTGCGTAATCGGCATGTACCTTAATGGGGTATGACTTCACGAAAAAGCAAAATTAAGCCGTGGGTCTCAAAGGCAGTGCGGATAGCCGCAGATAAAAGGCGTCGGGCTTATGCAGTTGTTAAAAAGAAACCGTCCCTTGCAGCATCTGAACGCTTACGTCGCACAACTAATGCAATGAAAGCAGTTGTTAAGCAGGCAAAGACTTCATTTTTCGCATCTTTCCACTTGCGTTTCAAGGACCGACCAAACGAGCTGTGGAAATTCATCAAACAAAGCAGAAATGACCAGGTATCTGTTCCGCCCCTTGAAGTTGACGGAAATATTGTTGAGGACCCTGTTTCAAAAGCCCAACATTTTAACCTTTACTTTTCGTCGGTGTTTTCAAACTTTAATTATTGTAATCATCCGGTTTGTCCAGTTCCTTATGCTGCAGGCCTTATGAATGACGTTGTCTTTGACCAGTTGGGTATTCAACTTCTGCTCGAGGGCTTAAATGTAAATAGTGCCTCAGGGCTGGATAACCTTCCAACTGCTTTGCTTTCCATGTGGGTCCCATCAGTATCAAAATATCTGCCCATTATTTTTACAAAGCCACTTGAAGAAGGGGCGTGGCCACGCGATTGGAAGATGGCAAATGTAGCACCTATTCACAAGACTGGCCCAGATCGCTTCCATCAAATTATCAGCCGGTGTCGGTAACAAGCGTAGTTTGCAAAATGTTTGAGCTTGTTCTTTTCTCTGCTATCATCAATCACTTGAATGCTTTTTTTGTTAATTCCGGTGCAGCATGGCTTTCGCCACGGGTTCCCGTGTATAACTCAGCTTACAGAATTAGTACATGAATTTTCCTACACGCTGCAGAAAGGTTTATTCATTGATTGTGTGTCCCTTGATTTAAAAAAAAAGCCTTTGATGTTGTTCCTCATTCTCTGGTAATTGAAACGCTTTCCTGGTATAATAATAGTTGCACTGTAATTCATTGGATTAAGGAGTATCTGTGGAACAGAAACCAAAGAGTTGTCCTGGATGGCGAAAAATCCTAGGATATGGATGTTACTTCAGGGGTGCCTCAGGGCTCCGTCTTGGGCCCGTTGCTTTTTTTTATTTGTATGAATGATGTGTCTACCAGAATTACTTCGTCTATGCGACGCTTCGCTGATGATTCTGTTCTCTACAGGATTGTTAAAAATCAAGATGACTGTGAATTCTTGCAACAACACCTAAATAGGTTTTCCGAATGGTGCATGAAATGGGGTATGAGCATTAATTCCGACAAAACAGTTTGTATGCGTTTCACAAAGAAGAAAAATGCTCATTCCTATACCTATTTTCTTAACGCAAAACATATTTTCTTCGTAAATGAGCATAAATATCTCGGTATTTTTTCATTTCTAACCTTTCCTGGAGTCGTCAAATCAGATATGTCCGTTCCAGGGCATCCCGTGGTTTAGGGCTTTGGCGGCGTAACACCAAACATTTTCCGTTAGACACAAAGGCATTGTTATAGAAGACTTACTTCCGCCCATTTCTCGAATACGCGTGCACAGTCTAGGACCCTTGGACGGCCACAGATACACAGCGGATAGAAAGGATTCAAAACTTTACTATTCGTTTTGTTCGCAATGATTATTCTACAAATTTCAGCGTGTCCATGGCAAAACGTTTTCTGGGATGGCAATCTTTGCATGGCCGCAGAAAAATGCTCCGATTGAAGCTTTTTCACTGCATATTTCACTCAAAAACTGCAATAAACCGTGACAGTTACTTACAAAATCCAGAGAACATCTCGTCCACAAGGGATGATTCGCTCAAAGTAAAAGAAATTTATGTAGAACAAATGTGTTTAAAATGTCCTTTTTTCCGAGGTCTGTATCGGAGTGGAATAGTTAACCTCAGCAGGAGGTGTCTTTTACGTCGAGTGAAACTTTCGCCGCATGCCTGCAGATGAGGTGACTCATTTCAATTGCATGCTGTCTTTACTTGCCATTGTACAATCAGTTTGTGTTATTTCGGTTGTTACTGTTCAATTTTCCTTTCTACAAACCTGTACTCAGTGTTTTCGTTGATAGTATGTTCCCCCCCCCCCACTGTAATTCCAACATTGGCGCTGTGGGTATCGTGATAAATAAATAGATAGATAAACAAATACATCCGTGTAGGTTATAAAAAGCTCTAGGGCATCACTTTGACTTTTAACGCAATCTATGACTCATGTCACTATCTCATGAATATAAGCAGGAAGCAATATTTAATTTGTCCCACGTAATTCCCCTCATCGAGTCATTTATTCTCATACCACACAAGCCTTAGCGTAATCACTTTGTTTCTAACCGAATCCATGACTCACGTGACTAGCTCGTGACTATACCAGGATGCAATTTATAATTTGTCCCACGTAATTCCCCTCGTCAAGACCTTTAATTAGATAATTCACAAGGCGAGTGGCAACAATTTCATTTCTAACCCAATCTATGACTCACGCGAGTATTCCATGCCTATAGCCAGGAAGCAATTTTTAATTTGTCCCACGTGATTAATCTCATCGAGACCTTTATTTGATACCTCATAAGCCCTAGGCGCATCAATTAGAATTTTAACACATTCTATGGCTCCATGACTATCTCATGACTATAACAAGGGAGCGATTTTTAATTTGTCCCCCATGATTCCCCTCATTGAGACCTTTACTTTGATTCCTCACAAGCCCTAGTGGCATCACTTTGACTTTTAACCCATTCTTTGACTCCGTGACTATCTTATGACTATAACCAGGAAGCGATTTCTAATTTGTCTCCATGATTCCACTCATCGACACCTTTAATTTGATACTTCACAAGCCCTAGTGACATCACTTTGACTTCTAACCCGATTCATGACTGATGTTACTATCGCATACTTATAACCAGGAAGCGATTTTTAATTTGTCCCATGTGATTCCCCTAATCGGGACCTTTAATTTGATACCTCACAAGCCCTCGTGGCATCACCTTGACTTTTAATTCAATCTATGACTCACGTGACTGTCTCATGACTATAAACAGAAAACAATTTTTTATGTGTCCCCCATGATTCCACTCCACGAGACCTTTAATTTGACACCTCACAAGCCCTACTGGCATCCCTTTCACTGCTTACCCACTCTATGAGTCACGTGAGTATCGCATGACTACTACCAAGAAGTATTGTTTATTTCTCCCGCATTATTCCCCTAATCGAGACCTTTAATTTGATACCTCACAAGCCGTAGTCGCATCACTTTGACTTTTACTCAACCTATGACTCACGTGACTATCTGAGGACTATAACCAGAAAGCGATTTTTAATGTATCCCCCATGACTCCACGCATCGCGACCTTTATTTTGATACCTCACAATACCTACTGACATCCCTTTCACTGCTAATCCAATCTATTAGTCACGTGATTACCTCACGACTATTACCAAGAAGCAATTTTTTTTTTCAACGTGATTCCCCTCATCGAGACCTTTAATTTGATACCTCACTACCCCTGTTGACATAACTTTGAATTTTAACCCAATCTGACTAATCAATAATTAACTAATTAACCTAAATTAGGTAACTATAGTTTGGGCCCTTCTGCCTCGCGAAAAACTCGCGGCAAGCAAAGACGGCGCTCGCGATTAAATAAAAAAAAACAACGTGCCGCAGCTGTGGGCATTGCGCCCACAGCTGCGGCACGTTCTTTTTTTTTTCGTCCATAACTTCTGTTTTCCACCACTACGGAAAAAAATGGCGCTAGTGTCGCTCCGGTCTGTATAGACTCCTGTGGTGCCCTCTGTACTCCTCGAATGCCTCCTTTTGCACTATTAAGACAGTGATTGTTTGTGTTTTGAACACAAAATCGCACACAGCAAAACTCAGGGACAAATCTTTTCGGGCACACCTATCATTTCAGCTGTTAACAGCAAGCTTTTTTGCAAACAGGAGCCAGTGGTGTATAAAAATGCGAAGAAAATGATCCATCTTTAACAAGTTCAGTGCGCACATTTGTCTTTTTGTCATGAAATTCATCACAGAAAATAAAGTAGAGTACTGGCCTGGTACTCAGCTTGCTTCGCTGAAGATGAGAATGGAGTAAGGTATGGTTTAGTGCTTTGCGCCGCATAAAAGCGTTCTTCGTCATTCCATTCTCCTCCCCCCTGTCTATTTCACTACGCCCCAGGATGTTATCGCACCTCACACCGCTTCGCTTTATGTCCCTGTACCTCCTAATCATTACACCAACTTGCAGTATTTAAAGAGAATTTTTTATTTCGAATGTTCATAATTGTCATTACCTGATGTTTCTTAAATAATGGAGAACTGTGGCTGAAGTAGGGTGCGTTTTCAATTATGCGTAAGACTTTTTTTGCAGCCGGTATTTAACGCCACACTAGAAGGCAATAGTTAAGGCGAGAATGTACTAGACTGTAGTACAGTTGCCTTTTTCACCAAGCTGGTAGTAAATATTTTATCTTATAAACATTACCAATGCACTGGGATATATCTGTTCTAACTTTGTCAATATGTGGAGACCAACTCAAATTTTCATTGAACACAATGCCAAAAAATTTGTGTGAACTAACTTGTTCAATACATTCGCCTCTGAAAATGAGGAAAACCTCTTGCCCTAAACGTTTGTTGTAAGCTCGAAAAATCATATATTTTGTTTTTCTTGTTTTTAAATTCAGTTTATTTGTACTAAGCCAAATTGACAAATTTTCAAGCCATAAATTTGTTAGTCTTTCTAGCAGAGCCAGGCCTCTGCCAGAAAAAAAGACGTCTGTATCATCGGCATACAGTATTATAACCGGGGTGAAAGGCAAGTTAACAATGTCATTTATATATATTAAGAATATAGTGGGCCGAGAATAGATCCTTGTGGAACACCGTGCTTAATTTGTCTAAAGTTGGACCTGGCGTGACTAATGTCTGTGTATTGAAGGCGATTATGTAAGTAACTCTTGATTAGACTGAGACAGGCTCCCCTGATTGCGTATGTCTCAAGGTTTCTGAAACAAAATATTGTGTTTAATAGAATCAAAAGCCTTTTTATAATCTAGAAACACTCCTCTAGTAAATAATTTTTGTTCAATGTTATCAATAATTTTATCTTTTATATTTAGTATTGCCATTTCAGTTGATTTTTGTTTTTGGAAGCCATACTGTTGTTCGGCGATGATATGGGTAGTTTTACAGAAGCTTAAGATTCGAGTATTGATTACCAGATGTATTACTTTTGAAAAAATGGGAAGAACTGAAATTGTCGGTAATTGTTTATGTCATTTGGATCCCCACTTTTGAAAAAAACGGAAACTTTGGCAATTTTCAGAACATCAGGAAAATCATCAAAATTGAGTATCAGGTTGCATATATGTGAAAGTGGCGGACATGGATATTCCGCGACTGCTTTTGTCGGCTGTATTTTAAATTCATCATTGCCACATGCCCGGCTGTGGTTTAGTGTTTGAATTAAGCTCAGAGTTTCTGATTCAGTGACGGGAAACAAAAATATTGAGCCTGCAGTACTAGATAGAATACAATGTTTTTTACTAGGATTAGCTGTGTGTGTGACCGTAGCAGCACCCGATTGAAAAAAATGATTGGTAAACTTATCTACAAGCAAACTTCCCGTGCACAGCTCTCCATCAATAATAATCTCGGAAATAACTCGTGTCTCGCCTTTCGCCATGAGGTTATTAATATTGTTCCAGATTTTCTGGGGTCGTTATAAATAGCTGCAAATTTATCTTCAAAGTATGCATTACGCGCGTTTTTAATATCGGAATTTCATTTGTTCTCACTTTTTAAACTGAATAAAAACATCATGATTTCAAGTTTTTATAAACAAAGCAAACAGTTTATTTTTTTCTTTGATTCTCTTAAAGAAACTGCGGTCAATCTATGGTTTCTTATTTTTTTGTTTCTTTTTAAATCTACATTTGGAAATGCAAAGTTATATATGTAACGAATTTTGTCTGCGAACATGTTGTAAGCATCTTCAGGATTGGTTGCAAGCATAACTTGGTCCCATTCGGCCATTAATCTCTGAAATATTGTAGTGTTATTATCATTTATTAATCTTTGCATAGTGGGTGTATTTGTTGCAGTTTTTTTTATCGACTTGAAAATGGTGTGAAAAAAAAGGAAGATTGGCATATGATCACTAACATCTGAAATTATTACACCTGCTTGCAAACTGCTTGTTTCGTATTTCGTGAAACATAAATCAATCAATGTCTGAGATACCGCTGTCACTCGCGTCGCGATATCAATGACGTTTTCATACCCACAGAGAAGAAAGATGTCCAGAAGATTTTGTGAAGAAGAGTCTCGGGATAATAAATTGATATTAAAGTCCCCAGTTACGATTACCGGCGTACGGAGAGATTCACAATATTGTAAAACATTTTCTAAGAATTTCAAAAACGCAGTCAATGTACCAGAAGGGGGTCTCTACACAACCAAAAATATAGTGTTCAAACATTCGATCATGACAGATTCGTAGTGAGGATTAACAATAGAAAATTCTCTGACAATTGTAAAATGTACAATTTCTTTGACATAAATGGCTACGCCCCCTCCCCTCATATTGCTCCGACACATTGATGCACATCGGTACCCGGTAAAGTGCACAGTATCCCAGTCACCTAATAACCAAGTCTCAGTAAAAGCTAACAGATCGAAATTATGAGTAAGCTCTTGAAGGAGCATATCATCAGAATCCTTTTTATTTTTTAGGCTTTGAGCATTCAAGTGAAACAAGGAAGACTGCTGTTTGTGACGTATCGCGTAACAGCGATTCAAAGAATCGGGATCAAGATAGCTGTTTTGCACCGGACAACTAGACATTAGAAAGGTTTCTGCACTGTCTAAAACCGATAACGAGTTACGTGCTCAAGTTATTTTTGCATGATCTGTTGTGTTATTCCCAGATTTTGGTAGATATCGTCTATACTCTAATAACGATGGCCACACCTATTTACACCCAATCCTTACGTTCGCATTCTTTTACTGTTTGCATTTTTCCATTGTTCCTCTTTCCCATGTGTTGGATAGGAAATGAGGCGACAACCTGGTTGGTATTCCTGCCGTTCCTTTAGCTTCATTGCTTCCTTTCCTCGGTAGATGCTCCTTTGTGCAAAATGTTGAGCGGGAGTTCGTTTCGATATTGTGACGTCCAGGAAGACGGGAAGGGAACGGGAATTAACTCAGTTTTTTTACAAGGCTGAGAACACCACATAGGAGAAGGCGCAAGATCCTCTTCTGCTTCTTCTTCTAGCTCTGTCTGTGAGTCCAAACGTGCTATCTTGAGCTTCTTCGGCTGCTACTGGGCACATGTTCGAATGGTCTATATAGGCTGTGAAGTAGGTGTTGTTATATTTTCTGTGAGGCTTAAACAACGTACTGCAACAACCACGGCTAAAAGCGCAGTCTCGGTGTCAGAGTTGCGTGAGGTGAGGGCCATGATTTGGGTTTATAAAAGCACCGCTAGAAATGTGAGTTGTTCCCCGTTGCGAAGTTCCTAATGGAACCGCCGGAAATATTTTGTACGTGACATCTGCCATTGATGGATGACCCGGTATGCTGGGGAATACTCGAAGAGGAATTTTGAGAACATCCTATGAGACGTGACGGCGGCCACACCAGTGCAAAAGCCTTTCGAGAAAACTAAAGATTTTGGTACAAGGAGTCGTAACGCGGCTTCTTGGATACATGCGATGAGAGCATGCTTGAGTGGGGAACTTGGCAAGCGTAGTCGGCACGATTGATGGCTGCTGTGGCATACTTTGTTGTGAGCTAAGAACATGGTAAGAGGGGTGAAACCGAAAAAACTACCTCTCACCCATACAGCAAGATGAATATGAACGAGCCTCTAGTGTCTCGGCGGGGCAAAGTGTAAGAGTTCTGGAAGTAAGAAAATACCGCGCTCCAGCCAAGATTGTCTGTGAAGACTTCTGTACACATTGGCAGCGAGCATCCTGTTCAGCCTCTTTGTGAGGCTATTACTTTGCTTGATGTAGCACGTGTAATCTTATGATCTGTTGTGCATAGACGAACAATGTTTTCATATTCAGGACAAAACAAGAGGCCCCTTTAACTAAGAAGCTGGCGAGGTGAACCATGATGCGTAATGATGTCGCGCAGAAGGAAGCCAGCAATGTCGGATACGCAGATGACGGCAAGTGCACAGCAGTGTTTAAACGCGTTACGTACAGAATGAGGATCGCTGTATTCTTGTTGATGATGTAGGCTCTGCAAAGGAGACAAAAAGACGAGCACGAAAAAGAAAAAATGGTTTATTCAATAGTTGCGGGAGACCCTGCTTTGACCTAAAAGGCTTCTAGCCACGTTTGCAAAGAAAACACGTTTACGCCTAACGGCGCACGGAACGGCAAAGTTCGGACCAAAAAACGAGGGCGAACAGTGTCGTAAGTGTGCAAAACACCGAGGTGACTAGCCGAAGGTCGGTCGCAGAGCTGTTTGAAGATATTTCTTCATAGGTAGTCAGGGACAGAATGCAGGAGTTCGGGGACATCTGGATGGAGAGTCCCGAGGTGAAGAATGTCATCTTGTAGTCGAAACAGGTGCTTTGTTCGTGCACGAGATCAGGTGTGCAATTTTTTGTTATTCAATTTCAAAGAGGAATCACGGTGATGCTCATCGCCGATCTGGAGTAGCTCTGAGTGGAAAGCAACTAGAAATAAGGCAGAGGGTCGAAAGGATCAACCTAATAACGAGATAGGCAGTAGGTGCCATAATAAAAGACACCAGACTTGTAGAGAACGCGGACTGAATGGACCTGAAAGTATAGTGCCCAGCGATCTAGGTGCCTGGTGGAATTTTAAACAAGCAAGCCAACATAACGCATGATGACATGTGACAACTTTAAAAGCTGTTCATAGAGATAGGGGTGAAACTGCGGAGAGACCACAGAAATGAAGGCATTCCAGCTCGGCTATCGAGTGTGTGGGTTCAGGAGGCATAGGAGACGACCGGCATATGCGGTGACGCAGTCACGACCATCTTGCCATTGGGCGAGGACGGTGCCGATGCTATGAAAGCTGAAATAAGTTCTCACATTGGTAAGAGGGACGGCGTTTATTTGACCTAGAATTCCTGAACCCGTAAGTAGGTATATTAGCATGCCGACGTCGTCCGCTTGCTTCAAACCCCTGTAACACATACACCCGGACGCACATACACCCAGTTCGAATGAATTTGTTGTTTACAACACACTACACTGCTCTAGGCAAATGTTGTCTACAGCTAGGGACTTTCAAGCAGATACACCTGTAATGCGCTAACCTCCGAGCGCAACCACCCCTCTCCACCCCTTCCTTTCCTGAGCTGTAGGAGACACTGTTGACCAGCTGTTAACCAGAGGCCAGACTGCCGTGGTAATACGGGCCAAAATGGCTAGGGAAACGCACGTATTCCCGCACTAGGGTTCTACTCTCACATTGCAGCTCATTCAAATGCTTTCTCCCTCCATGTAGAAAATAAACTCAGGTCTTCATGGCATTGACTTTGCGTGTTCATGAACTCGTTTTGCGCTGAATAGATGGCTAGAAAAGGTGACGTGGCGGAGAGCAAATCGCTATTTAGTGGAGTCCAGTTGTAACCCGATAGAGGACGTCCGAAAACTGAGATGGGCATCATTGACATGATGGCGAGAACATGACAACAATCAAGCCACAGATGAAGATTGATGATTAGAATCCACGGAGTGGAGAATCCATAATAGGTTTGAAGGTGGTGGCGCATTGTATAGTCTAATCGACATTCCCTTGACTCTGCTGAGACTCTGGGGTGCGTCAAAGACGGTCGTGTGTCGGTCCATCTCTTCGATAAAGATCTACCAAAACCCCAACCAGAGATGTACTCAAGAAAAGTAGATAGGACTGTCAAGGCAGTAGAGGGCATTGTCCATTCTTGGTATTGGGTAAGTCATCTCGGTTAATTGATTGATGCTGTGGTGATCGATACAGAAGTTCCAGATACCGTTTTTTCGTTTACCAGAACTTCTATCGACGCGAAATTGTTTTTAGACAGCTCGTTTTTGTTTGATCGAGCTTTTTGTCGACTTCTCTTTCGATTTGTATGGCGTTCCTTATGGGTCATTTCTTGATGTCATCTGTAGATTTGCTGTGGTTTTAAATAAGGTTTGCTGTTGGATCCGAGTAGTTTTCTTTTGTTTGTGAAATGACGAGTAGGTAGATTTTTCTGTGTTGGTCGAACCAGACATTCCTTTTTCTCTGGCCGTATCGAAAAGTATTGAGTTGACTCTGCGGGGCTGTGCTCAAGATCCGGTCATTGCTTTTTTGCCGTTTGTTATTCTCCCGACAGCCGTGATGGCTCATATACGCACAAAATTCTCGCCGGCTTAAGAGAGTGAGGTAACACAGCCTCCTTAGCAGAAGGGCGATTTCGGCTAGATGGTGAAATTGCATGTCGAAATTTTCAAATGCGCAACAGTTGAAAAACGCGACATAAATAAAAAGAACACAGGACGAGCGCTTCCTCGCAACTGAACTTTATCCATATTAGACGAACACCTACCCTCTCAGTAACCGTACCACGCATGACTCTCTAATAATCTGACGGAAAGAACACAAAAATAACAAAACCAAAGACACAATTACTTCAACTGCAATGGGGTGGGCAACTCAATTACTACCAAGACACGCAATCTATTTGCCGTTGGGCGTGTAAGGTAAGGCGTGTATCTCAGTCAGGCTTCTGTTGCCTTACACACCGAAGAGATTGCGTGACTTTGTCGTGTGTCGTGTGGCCTGACGAAGAATAGAGTTAAGCGGGCTTTCATTCTAGAACGTAACCACTCCGACTAAGTCTTCTTTCTTCACCGCGGCCCTTGGCCGTCGGGCACAGGTCCCATACAATCTCTTTAGGCGAAGGCCACCCGCTTTTTTACGCAATGGTCAGCCCCCCACTAAACAACCGTTATTAACCTGAGGCCGCGCCGCACGGTGCTAGCGGGCCGGACGCTTCTGGCGATGCGTTTGTGTCACCAAGATGTGCATTAAAATGCGCATTTGGGTTTTTTGTTGTTGCAGTTAGGAGGGTTGTATTTTTGAAAAGGAGGAGGTGCCTTGCAGCTAGAACGGACCAGGGTGCGCTTAATACAACACCCACTGTCGCAATTACCCCACCGTGAAATTCAGGATCCCTGCTGTGCCCCCAACGCTCCACACTCTGCAGACTTCACAACCAGTTAAGCCAGGGGTGGACATGGCCGTGTGGTGGCACTGTCCTGCGGAAGCCAAACCCTGTATGTGGCCGAAGCACGAATCATCAAAGGCGATTTCATTGGGTGGCGTTTCCAAGCCAGTGCCAGAATTCACGTGCTGCACTGCAAACTCAGCAGCATAGGTGCAAAGGAGCATACAGAGGTACTACAGTAATAACATAAGGCCACAAAGGTGAATGGCAGCACGGAGATGAAAAATACCTTACACATGTTGCGGAAGCCTTTAGATGCACGGTGGTAGCGTAATGCCGGAGGACACGGTCGTGCGACGGGCCAGTCTTAAGTGCTCAGTCATAACAAATCATTGTCCAGAAGCAAGGGATTGGAACCTAACACTGCAATATAGCTCGACTCGAATACGGAGGGCAAAGAAGCAGTTGGTTTTACTTTCAAATCCTGTGGTGTAAGAGCCGGGGAGGGTTGAGAGAGCCTTCAGACGAACTCACCTAACGTTCATCATGAACTTTCGTAATACGAGGTTTGAAAACTGTAAAGAGCTGCTTATCGGTGACACGTTTCGGCTGCTTATTGGTGGCACACAGGTAGTGCTGTCGTCATGAGCATACGCAGTGCGCGAGCCAAGGTACACATGTCAGGCAGATTCTGCCTGACATCATTATCGTGCGACAAAGCACCAAGCGTTCGGGGTACCACCGACGGACGCCGTGGTATATATAAGTCCTGCCCGCTTTTCATACTCGCGGGCCACGCATGCGATTGTGCCGTTCGTCCACACAAGCCCGGAACGACATGTCGCAAAATATCTATGAATAAAGCTGTACTTGTGGTAGCTCTTGGAAGCGAACCCGCTACTTCACAAGATAAGGAGGAAAAGAACGCGAGCCATACCATAACCAATCGCGAGCAACCGTAGTTCCAACCTTAGTGATTTCCCTTAAATCTAGAGTAAAAGAGACCGGTAAGGCGTCATGCTGGTATAATATTAGAAAAAAATACTGATGACGCCATAGTTTTAGGTGGCTGCCCACTTTCTGTAGAGCAAGTGCGAGGCCAAAAGGTCGGAATACGCCAGTACTGCACGAAGCCGTAATTGAACTCCACTGCAAGAGTTCCGCACAAATTTTTACGGGCCCGATATCATAGCACAAGCGTACGAAAACACTAATGTGGACGCACAAGTGAGTTTCTGTGACTTTACTCAAGGAGACTGTAATGTCTCCGCAGCCAGAGCTAAGGGTCTCTTTTTACAAAACTTTTATTATGTTCATCATCATCAATATGAACAACACCCCATTAAAGGGACACTGAAGTGATTTGTAAACATTGCGGGATTACTAGCGCAAATAGTAGTTCAGAGTTCATAGGCAATGTTTCGACCACTATGAGCGCGTTTACGCGAATTTATTTAGTAGAAAAATGCATTCCAAACAGCTCTCCTCCTCTCTGCACCCTCGACAATTTTCTGTGGCGTTTTCGTGTGACGTCAGCAGAAGATGAGCTGGCAATTGGCGGTGCTACTGCACGGTTTACCGACCTACCGATCGAGTGAGTCGGCCAAGCATTTAGACCGGCGACCACCGACGGGTCGTCGCGATTCGCTTGCTCAATTGAAACTAAGCCACAACACTTCTTAATTGAAAGAATGTGCCTTTTTTAAATGCAGAGCATTTCGTTACCTCACAATGTCACCCGGCGTTGTAGGCGTTCTTCGGCGTCCGCAACAGCCGTTCCAGGTGCGCCCTCTCCCCCACTCCTCCTCTCTCGCATCACGCTACCCTCCTGGCTCTCAACAACAGGTCCGCACCCCTCCCCCTACACTATATAAAAAAATAATACTTAGCCGCACCTGGTCTCGATCCCACGACCCTGCGGGCGGAACGCAAGGTACATGGTGCTCTACCCACTGCTCCACAAAGCCGACACAGAATGGAAGGCTACGAACGCGCCTTATATCCTTGACTCATTCAAACTACGTCAAGAAGCTGCTGATACAACGCATTCACTACCTGTGGGCGGAACGCGAGGTACATGGTGCTCTTCCCACTGCGCCACAAAACCGACACAGAATGAAAGGCTACGAACGCGCCTTATATTCTTGCCTCATTCAAACTACGTCAAGAAGCTGCTGATACAACGCATTCACTACCACCAACTTCCCAAACACTAAACGTTAACGCAACTTACGCACCCCCTATGCGACGCATTAACTCGAGTCCCCTCGTGGGGAGATGGCCCCCTTTTTTACTTTGTTAGCTTGTACACTTTATCAATTAAGCTCCGAGTCCGGGTCGCTCCACACAAGCGCTGCACAAGTGCACACGGGACGCTTCGCTGACTTTACTCTAGTAGGAAAATCTTAGTCCACTTGAAGGCGGGAGAAGTGTCAACGAAGTCAATATTTCTACTAATGAAATAAGAGCAGCTGAATCTTTTACAGTAGAGGGCAAACCAAGGGTGCAGGAAGCACTTTTTTGGGCTGGCTCAACAAGCACAGCGGTGATCAGCACGACCGCACATCTGCAAACGCTTTTCGGCAAAGCATTGCAATTGCTATACGTGAGATATTGTGGAAGTTTGCGAGACGCTTACTGCACAGGCGCTATACAGCAAATAGCCACCTAAAGTACTTGAATTGCTAACAATAAATAAAAGTGTACACTGGTTATACATTAAATACCTTATATATCCAACCCCGGCAAAGCTGCCTCGTGGCCGAGTGGTCTGCGGCGATAGGAGTTTTTTTTTGCAAGTCGCAAGTTCGAATTCCCGTGGGTACGTGTTAATTTTTCGCAATTTGATTTTTTAGTTTTCGACTGATATTTTATATACTCTGTTCACCATTTTTGGGCCGTAACGTTCACTGCTCCACGAGCGAGTTCGCAGAAAGCGCGCAGAACTGACACTGACGCGCTAGCGAGTTGTCGTTGGCGTGCTGTTGCCACAAGCACCGACTACTTCCAGGCACTGGGCAGAATCCAGAATCAGCACACCCTTGGCGTGGTGCGAACACACTTTTTCCGATACAGGCATTAGTGAGGCAAGTTCCGTAAATGCGAGAGAAGCGCACGGCATTTGACCATCTGCGGTGACGCGGAGGCGTTCATCCACTGCGTAGGCCTCGGTTAGGAATTTTTACTATTCTAAGCCGTCCTGGGAGGCTTATCTTAGGCATTTTACAGCCGACAACATGGCAGAAGCGCGGTACGGTGATTACAGAGATATCGAGAATGCCCATCCAACTATGCCGTCGGAGGTCAAGCATGTTGTTTTACAGAATCGAAACCAAAACTTGTTTATTGCTAACCTTAGACGTCGTCCAATCACGGTGCCATCTCCTCTCGGCATCACAGCCTTTAGATGGTGCGGCCGCCACAGACCACGCATGGTAGTTTTTGTTCTTTTCTGCTTTATGAAATAATTAACGACTTATGAACCAGACGAAGCAGCGAAGCAGCGATAGCGATGCGGCGATGTAGTAGAGGTAGAACACCCGTCTCGCGTGTAGAAGGACCGTGGTTTGAATCCTGGTTCCGGACAATTGCCACCGGATTAAAAAAAAAGTACGAGAAAACAAATCCGCGCATTGATGGAATTGCCCAAAGGGGCTTCGGGTGCGGCCTGACCCCGGCGACCATTGCCGGCAATGCACTGCATCACAAAAGCAGGATTGGCCACCCTGGTGTAGTAACGGCCACAACCTCCCATGAATACGCCAATTAACCCTCGGCCCTCAGTCCCCAGCGGCTGCGAAGCAATTGAGCACGACGGCGGTCAGACCTGTGACGCAGCAGAGGGTGCAAAGAATCCCTGGATCCGGACAGGCCGCCAATGGAATCTGAACCTGGCAACGTTTAACGCGCGAACCATATCTAGCGAAGCAAGTCTCGAGGTGTTGTTCGGGGAATTAGAGGGCATTAAATGCGATGTAATAGGGCTTAGCGAGGTTAGGAGGGTAGGCGAAGCCTTTACGGTGCTGAAAAATGGACACGTCGTATGTTACCGTGGTCTAGAGGATAGAAGAGAACTGGGAGTGGGATTTCTAGTCAATAAAATCATAGCTGGAAACATAGACGAATACTATAGCTTTAAGGAAAGGGCAGCAGGTCTTGCAATTAGGCTCAAAAAAGAGGTACAAGCTCAAGGTAGTGCAGGCCTACGCGCCCACATCCAGCCACGACGACCAAGTAGTGGAACGCTTCAATGAAGATGTGGAATCGGCAATGGCTAAAGTAAAAACACAGTATACCGTAGTTATGGGGAACTTCAATGCTAAAGTAGGCAAGAATCAGGCTGAAGACAAGGCACTTGGGAACCATGGTCTGGGCTGTAGAAATAGCAGGATGGACCTACTAGTTGAGTTTGCAGAATGGAATAACCTACGCTAATGAATACCTTCTTCTGTGAACGGGAGAGTCGGAAGTGGACCTGAAGGAGCCCGAATGGGGAGCACAAAAATGAAATAGACTTCATATTATGCGGTAACCCTGGCGTCGCGCAGGATGTGGAAGTGCTCGGAAGAGTAAGGTGTATTGACCACCGTTTGGTAAGATCTCGAATTAGGCTAGATTTCAGGAGGGACCACGACAAGCTAGTACAAAAGAAGACGATAAATGAGCTAACAGTAAGACGTAAAGTAGAAGAATTCAGGATCGCGCAGCAGAACCGATATTCCGCCCTTAACGAGGAAGCCGAGCTTATGACACAGGAAGCCAACGACAACCTTACACGCATTATCACGGAGTGTGCAGTTGAAGTCGGGGGCACTATGGCTAGACAGGGTACTGGTAAACTTTCACAGGAGACGAAAGACATAATCAGAAAACGGCAAATCATGACAATCTCCACATCAGCTGACAGAATAGAACTAGCCGAGCTCGCGAAGTTAATCAATAAGCGTAAGACAGCTGACATACGGAAGTATAATATGGCGAGGATGGAATACGCTGTAAAGAACGGAGGCAGCCTGAAAGCAGTGAAGAGATGTATGCATTTCAGATGTATGCACTTAAGGATAAGCAAGGCAATGTCATCAGAAATAGGGATAAAATAGTCACAGTGGCCGAGGAGTTGTATAGGGATCTGCACAGCAGCCGGGACATACCGAATAATGCCGAACGAGACAGTAGTTCAGAGGAGATAGACATCCCACCAGTGACAACCGAAGAAGTAAGGAAGCCTTTGAAAGAAATGAAAGGGGGCAAAGCACCTGGTGAGGATCAGATAACAGCAGACCTCTTAAAGGATGGCGGAGGAATTGTACTTGAAAAACTGGGAAACCTGTATACGCAATGGCTAATGACCGCAATGGTACCGGAAATTGGAAGAACGCGAACATCATCCTAATCCATAAGAAAGGCGACATGAAGGACTTGAAAAATTACAGGCCGATCAGCTTACTGTCAGCCTGTCTACAATGTAGTTGTCACGTGAACGGATGGTGGGGTGGTCTTTACCAGCTCGGAGCAATGGACACAGGGAAGCCGTTGACGTGTTTGACATAACACACATTTAATGTTCACTTGAAAAGCCCTCAGGCAAAGCACTCAATAATTAGACTACACACAAACGATACACACTCACACCCCTAACTAACAATCCCAAATTTCAATTAAACTCTAAATCCGAAAGTCTCTACAATAAAGTTCTACACCATTCGTCCGAATCAACTATTTCTATCACCCTCTAGGTGATCTCACTAAGCCACAACTCCCTAGTTGTGTTCTACAACTATGTCACTATTATGGACTGGCCTACCCCGCTGTCGTCGGCGCTGACGTGTCGCACCCGTTGCGTGGCCGCGACTCGGTGGTAGCGGTCTTCTTCTCGCTTCGGTGCCGGCGTTCAATGCGCGCGGTCACTCCTTGGACGGCGTGGGCTCCGCGCGTCCTCACGTCTTTCCTCTGTGGCTACTCCCTCGTAGCCTCTCTCACTGGAGGTCCTTGATGCCGGTGTTCCACGCGCGCGGTAATCCCTTCGGCGGCGCGCTTCCTCGTTGGCTACCCCCTGGTAGCCGCTGCCGCGTGAGGTTCCAGGTTGGCTGGGCACGAACGTCGCCTTTCGGGGCCGTCGATATGAACGTCGACGGAGCGTGGACGCTGGCCGCTGGTGCCCGACCGATGCCGCTGGGGCCACGAAGACACAGGTTCGCGGTGCACCTAGGATGACGGTGCCGATGCGAAGTCGGCCCGCTCCCGCCCAGGCTCGCATGACGTGGTCGATGGCCTGGCCGCGTCCGCCTGGATCGTTCGTTGAAGCGCACGTGCTCTGGCCACCTCCTGGTTTCTTCGGTTCCTTGCCTCCCCTTGTCTTGCCTCTCCCTTCTCTTTGTGCGCCCCGCTTTTATACCCTCTGGGCTCTCCCGTGGCGCACTCCCATTGTCTTCTTGCTTCCTCCCTGTCCTTATATGGCCATCTCGCCACGTGTCACCTGCGTGGCCTTCCCTGATTCGCCGACCCGTGGGCTGCAACCTTTTCCCAGTATTCCTTGGTGCGTCGGCGCTGAGGCTTGCGGATTGGAGCGCTCCTGGCGCGCACTTCAAGTGGCCGTTGCTTTGTTCTTTTCTTTCCTGGTTTTCCGGGGTTTTCATGCATCCCCTCTCGGGGGGTACCCTGTCATATGACAATTACCCCCCGCTTTAAGAGTTTTTTCTCAAAAAACTGCTTCGTCTAGTCCGCCGATATACCCTTCTTCCATAACCCTTGGTCACTTCTCATGAGTCCACTGTTCAGCACCACTGCTCACTTCTATCGTCACATTTTTCACTACACACTTCACTTCATCAATTTTTTCACCCTTGTCTGTATTTCACCTGTGTCCCGAACACACACACTTGGTTTACACAACTTTCCCGTTTTATCACCAATACATCTTTTTCTTAAACCCCATCGCTCCTAAAATTTGTTCTAACATCTCAAAAATCAAACACATCAACAAAACTCACATTTAAAACCCTCTTACTGAATACGCACTTCTCAGCTACACCACTTCCATCAACGCTTCATACACGTACTCCACCATACTCATACAACCTACTCGAACACATAATCAAATCAAACGCATCAATGATTTAATATTCGACACCACTATGTCTCAATCCTAACTTCGTCACTACATCGTTAATATCCCCATTGTATACATCTACACCAAGCATGCCTTTACACTATACTACAATATTTATGCTCTAACACAGCACACAACTTATTCGTTACCGTTATGGGTCCTATTCTTTTCCGAGTCGACTCCGTGTTTTCCACCAGGTTCACTGACCTATTGCTTGATCTTCACCTTTTTCCACCTCTTCTAGTCAGTACCCTTGGTTATACTGTCGGCTCGGCTTTGACACTCATCAGTATTCATTTTTCTCCCGGACCTGTGACCCGAGCCCTGTCTCCATTCCTTGCCTAATGCAAGCTTTCTCTTGATTTCGCGAGACTCGCCCGGTCTCTTCGCTTTTGCCTTTTTTAGCCGTCTGCACTAGCGCTCTCCTTTGAAGTTAGTACTCTGGCTACTCCTAGAGGGCTCAATGCCTATCTCGTGGCTCACGCGACCTTGGCTGGGGTGCTGAGTACGGAGCCATTCGTTCCTCTTGCGGGTCTTAGCCTGTCGTCTGCGCGTCATCTGGGTAGCCTGCCCTAACTCTGCCGACTTTTCCGCTACCTTATCTTTTTTCGCACCCCTCCGGTCACAAGCTCCCACATTCCCAAGACGCAATCTCTTTTTCCTCCTTTCCTTCGTACGATTTCGCAAACGCTGACACTCTTTCTCGCGCCATTGTGTCTCAGCAACCTTACGGTGTGCTGGCAATTGCCTTCTGCTTTGGAGCAACCCCTGTCCTGTGCCTAGCCTAAAGTTTTCGAGCCTGACCTCTTGATCAACGACAAGCAGCTCGGTCTGAGGGAGCTGTCCAAGTTTCTCTGCAATGCCTCTACTTGGATGCGCACTGGGGACCCCGTTCGCAATCCTAGACGCTGAGCTGTCCGAGTAATTTGCACTGTCTTTTTTCGGGATAACTATATTCTCACGAGTCATAGGCTTTTCTACCGCACTGGGAATAAAGCCTTCTGGCGGGATGCAACTCCTACCCGTGCGCGGAGCGGCAGGAACCTCGGACTCAACTAGTGATCTTTGAGATACTTTGACATCACATGAGTCAAAGGCACCGGGGACATAAAAGCGGCCTGTGCCTGGCGCATCCTCAGTGCGTTCATCCACTCTCGCAAGGCATGCAACGGTGCACAACTCGACTTGTTTACCTGCTCGCACTTGGAACGCGTCTCCCTCCACGGCGGTCTTTTGCGAGAGCCCTTTTAATTTTCCATTGATCTCCTCGCTATGTGCCAAGCGCGCACATTCAACGCCACGTGCTTTTTGGGCGGGCTTAGTTTCAAAGCGCTCATCTCTATGCGTCTGTCCTGCGATTCTGCCCTATCCTTCCCGTTCACCTCCTCGCGCTTCAAACACGCCTTTCTCCTCGGCGGTCTGTCTGAAGCAACCATCCTTTTCTTTTCGTTTGTTTTTACTGGCGGCCTCATCGTGATCTGCAACCTGCGTCCTATCAAGTGCACGTGCTCCTTCGCCATCACCGATCTGCGTGCTTTCTTCCTCACGTGCCTCGTGGAGGTTAGCGACCCGCCTGACTTCAGTCTCACGTGCGGCGCGTTCACAGTTCTTTTCGCGTTCATTTTCCGCGATGCGCTGTGTTAATTCTGCATGCTCTCTTTCCCATTCTGCCATTTTAATTTTCCGCTCTCTATCCTCAACCTGCAACCTCCTTTTCTTGGCCTCGAGCCTTTCCCTTGCTTTGCGAGATTCTTCTATTTTTGCATCCAACTTCTCGTGCACTTCGCGGTTCTATTCATCGTACAATTCGAGAAACTGCTCTTTGTTCAAACCTCGCGTCTGATACAACATCAACAACTTTCCAAAATCCATTCTCGCAGCTGGAGAGACACGTGACTGGGCCAATCCTGGCAGTTGATATACCAAGATCCTGGCAGGCTCGCCAATTATTTGTCACGTGAATGGATGGTGGGGTGGTCTTTACCAGCTCGGAGCAATGGACACAGGGAAGCCGTTGACGTGTTTGACATAACACACATTTAATGTCCACTTGAAAAAACCCTCAGGAAAAGCACTCAATAATTAAACTACACTCAAATGATACACACTCACACCTCTAACTAACAATCCCAACTTTCAATTCAACTCTCAATCCGAAAGTCTCTACAATAAAGTTCTACACCATTCGTCCGAATCAACTAATTCTATCACCCTCTAGGTGATCTCACTAAGCCACAACTCCCTAGTTGTGTTCTACAACTATGTCACTATAATGGACTGGCCTACCCCGCTGTCGTCGGCGCTGACGTGTCGCACCGTTGCGTACCCGCGACTCGGTGGTAGCCGTCTTCTTCTCGCTTTGGTGCCGGCGTTCGATCCGCGCAGTCACTCCTTGGACGGCGTGGGCTCCGCGCGTCCTCATGTCTTTCCTCTGTGGCTACTCCCTCGTAGCCTCGCTCGCTGGAGGTCCTTGATGCCGGCTTTCGACGCGCGCGGTCATCCCTTCGGCGGCGCGCTTCCTCGTTCGCTACCCCCTGGTAGCCACTGCCGCTTGAGGTTCCAGGTTGGCTGGGCACGAACGTCGCCTTTCGGGGCCGTCGAGATGAACGTCGACGGAGCGTGGACGCTGGCCGCTGGTGCCCGACCGATGCCGCTGGGGCCACGAAGACACAGGTTCGCGGTGCACCTAGGATGACGGTGCCGATGCGAAGTCGGCCCGCTCCCGCCCAGGCTCGGATGGCGTGGTCGATGGCCTGGCCGCGTCCCCTGGGCTCGTTCGTTGAAGCGCACGTGCTCCGGCCGCCTCCGGGTTTCTTCGGTTCCTTGCCTCCCTTGTCTTGGCTTTCCCTTCTCTTTGTGCGCCCCGCTTTTATACCCTCTGGGCACTCCCGTGGCGCACTCCCATTGGCTTCTTGCGTCCTCCCGGTCCTTATATGGCCATCTCGCCACTTGTCACCTGTATGGCCTTCCCTGATTGGTCGACCCGTGTGCTGCAACATTTTCCGAGGATTCCTTGGTGCGTCGGCGCTGACGCTTGCTGATTGGCGCGCTCCTGACGCGCACTTCAAGTGGCCGTTGCTTTGTTCTTTTCTTTCCTGGTTTTCCGGGGTTTTCATGCATCCCCTCTCGGGGGGGTGCCCTGTCACATGACAGTAGTTACCAAGGTAATCGCTAACCGAATCTCTCCAACCTTAGATTTCAGTCAAGCTAAAGAACAAGCAGGTTTCCGTAAAAGATATTCAACAATGGACCATATTCACATGATCAATCAGGTGATAGAGAAGTGCGCTGAGTATACTGAACCCCTATATATAGCTTTCATATATTATGAGAAAGCATTTGACTCAGTCGAAACCCTAGCAGTCATTCAGGCATTACGCAACCAGGGGGTAGATGAGCATTATGTAAGAATACTAGAGGACATCTACAATGGGTCTACAGCTACCATCATGCTCCATAGGAATAGCCGTAAAATGCCTATAAGGAAGGGTGTCAGAAAAGGAGACACAATCTCTCCAATGATATTCACAGCATGCTTACAAGAAGTATTCAGAACGTTGGATTGGGAACAGGTGGGAGTAAGAGTTAAAGGAGAATACCTCAGTAACCTCAGATTTGCTGATGACGTTGCCTTGCTAAGTAACTCAGGGGACGAATTGCAAAGCATGCTTTCCGCACTGGGCGAACAGAGTAGAACTTTGGGCCTGAAAATTAATATGCAGAAAACTAAAGTAATGATCAATAACCTCGGGACCGCACAGCAGTTTGAGACAGGGGGCGAGGCAGTGGAAGTGGTAAGCGAATATATCTACTTATGCCAAGTTGTGACCCCAGATCCCAACAATGAGGCAGAGATAATTAGAAGTATCAGAATGGGGTGGGGTGCATACGGCAGACATTCTCAGATAATGAATAGCAGCCTGCCATTGTCGCTGAAGAAGAAAGTGTATGACAGCTGCATCTTACCGGTACTCACCTACGGGGCAGAAACCTGGAGGCTCACTAAGAGGGTTCAACTTAAATTGAGAACGACTCAGCGGGCAATGGAGCGAAAAATGGTAGATGTAACATTAAGGGACAAGAAGAGAGCGGAGTGGGTGAGGGAGCAAACTGGTGTTAAAGACATATTAGTAGAAATTAAGAAGAAGAAATGGACGTGGGCAGGGCATGTTATGCGAAGGCAAGATAACCGCTGGCCATTAAGGGTAACAGAGTGGATCCCTAGAGAAGGCAAGCATTGCAGGGGGCGGCAGAAAGTTAGATGGGCAGGTGAGATCAAGAAGTTTGCGGGGATAAATTGGTCACAGTTGGCACAGGACCGACATAATTGGAGAATAATGGGAGAGGCCTTTGCCCTGCAGTGGGCGTAGATAGGCTGGTGATGATGATGATGATGATCATGATGATGATGATGATGATGGTGATGAACCAGATAACTGATAAAAAAAGATTTAATTTAAGCCAGTCTACGAAGGGCAAGCAAAACCGGGAGGTTCACAAATTTATTTCCGTGTCCCTTTAAGGTGAATTGCAGGGAATAGAGCTCTCCCATTGACCTCCGCCCACTCATATCCTGTCCTCCACGAGTATAATCTTGGAATAAGAATTTCCTTAGTTCTGCGCACATTCATCTCTCGACGCTAGTGTTTCTCAAAACGTCGAACTACATCGAGAGCGCTATAGATCAAAGTTTATTCTGCGCTAGTGACATTTGGGTGCTGCACTCCCTATCAAATGGATTAAGCAGTGGGGCATAACAGACAAAGAATGGAGGTGGCGCTCCACTTGCCACACAGATAACAAAGCGAAGTGCGGCATTGCAAGAAAAACAAAAGATAAAAAACACACCCAACACATGATTAGTGCCGCAACCCACACTTCTAAGAGTGCATCGACCTGATGCTAAATACAATAAAAGAGCAGTCAGAACAAACAGATGAAAATTCCACCATCTCGCGTAGTAAGATTTTGGGCGACTTCGGGACGCGTGAGTCGTCGTGATGTTCTGGAATCACCACCGGCTATCACCTCGTAGGTGAGCTCGCCAAGGTGTCGTAGACCCGAGCTGGTCAGAAATACCGGCGATAAAGCTTCTCACTCAGTTGGCGTCATCGCTTGGCAGTCCAATCGCACACATGAACCCCTGGGTGGTACTCGGCGTCTCGGCGGGGGAGGATGTATCGTCCTGCATCCGCCTGCTGCTCGTTCGTTGTACGAGCTCAAGCAAGCTAGCGGTCAACCTCCGCACGCTGAAGGTATACTTGGACATCGCCGTTGAGTTCGTCGTCTGTAACATGCGGAAGCATGGCGTCAAGCATCGTGGTTGTCTGTCCTGTGTAGAGAAGCTCGAACGGTGCCATCATCGTAGATTCCTGGATAGTCGTTTTATATGCAGACGTTACATACAGGAGGGCTTCATTCAAAGTCTTGTGTAAAATGTCGACGTATATTGACAGCACATCCACAATTATCTTCTTTAGTCGTTCTGTTAGTCCGTTCGTTAGGAGTTGTACGCCGTAGTTCTTCAGCGATCTATTTTGCTGTAGCGTAAGAAACCTTGCACACGCTCTGCAGTGAAAGCCGTTCCGCGTCCGGGATAAGGACTTCAGGGGCGCCATGTCTCAGCACAACTTGGTTTATGAAGAACTTCGCAATTTCTTGAGCAGTCCCTCTCGGAAAAGTGGCCGCCTCCGCGTAGCTCGTTATTTAGTCTGTCGCTACGACCATCCACTTGTACTTGGATGGTGACCTAGGAAACAGGCCGAGAAGGTCTATTCTAATGAGCTGAAAAGGCATCGATGGGAATGCGATCACAAGCAGAAGTGCGGGGTATCTTGTCGGCGGCTTTTTTCGTCGCTGGCAGTCACGGAAGCTTCCGACGTAGTGGATTGATTTTTCCAATAGTGCGAGATTTGACGTATTGCCCCGGATCATGGATAGTCATGGCACGACTCCGAAGAACAGCCTGTCTTCATATGAGTCTTAGGATGGTGGGTCCACGGGGGCGAGAGACAGGCAGCCGGCATCGGAGTGTTTCCGTTCTGGTTTATAGACAATTGTGACGTCGAATTCTCGCAGGGGCAACCTCTAATACCCACGACGTCCAGAGGGGCCCTTCAAGCTGGCCAGCCAACACCGAGCATAGTTGTGTGTCAAAACTTTGTATGATATACTGTACGAGTATAGGCCAAATTTTGAAATGACCAATATAAAAGCGGGTCACTCTTTCACAGAGGCTGAGTAGTTCTCTTCGTTCGACAGACTCCGGTTGCCATAGGCTATTACGTTTTAGTAACCGCTTTGCTTTTGGACGACGATGGCACCCAAGCATATATCACTGTTATCCGTGTGCATTTCCGTTTCGGCGTTTTCGACGAGATAAGCAGGCACGGGCGGGCTTTTTGAGCGTTGTTGCAGCTCGAACAATGCTTCCTCTTGGGCGGTTTCCAAACTGACAGGTGTGCTATCTTTCTTCAAGCAAGTGACTAGATATGCAATGCATGCAAAGGTTATGACAAAGCAGAGGTACTACGCGCCACGACCCAGAACTCCTCGCATGCCCCTCTTGTATTTTGGTCTTGGGAAGCTTGCAATGATTGAAGATTTCGCTTCGTCAGGCGGCACTCCTGCTGCGTTGACGACGTGGCCCAAAACGTGAGTTGCTCGTACACGAATCGGAACTTTAAGGTTCCAGGGTTGGTCCTTACGTAGGAATAGCTGGCTTATAGTCTCCTGGAGAGATTCGATACAATTTAATAGTTTATAAGATAACATCTGACTCGGTCGAATCCTCAGCAGTCATTCAGGCTTTACGGAACCGGGGTGTAGAAAAACATTAAGTAAGTATACTAAAGGAAATATACTATGGATCCACAGCTACCATTGCCCTCCAAAAGAAGAGCAGCAAAAATAGAGGAGACAAGGAGAAACGATTTCTCCAATAATATTCCCAGGGCGTTTACAAGAAGTATGCCGAACATTAGATTCATCAGAGGCGGGAGTAAGGGTTAACAAAAATACCTCTGTAACCTGAGATTTGCTGATGACGTTGCCTTGCTAAGTAACTCTGGGGAGAAATTGTAAAGCATGCCTACCGCACTCCACAAACAGAATAGAATCGTAGACGTCCAAATACTATGTAGAAAACTAAAGTAATGATCAAATTAATTTGGCAGAAAACTAAAGTAAAGAGCACAGCGGCTTGAGATAGCTTGCGAGGCAGTGGAAGTGGTACGCGATTATATTTCTACTTAGGCCAAGTTGTGACCCGGGATTTGAGCCACGAGGTAGAGATAATAAGAAGGCTAAAAATATGGTGGAGTGCATTTGGCAGGAATTCTCAGATAATCAATGGAAGCGTAACATTGTCCTTGAAGAAAAGAGTGTATGACAGCTGTATCATACCGGTACACACCAATGGGGCACAAATTTGGAGGATCACGATGAAGGATCAATTTAAATTGAGGGCGACTCAGCCAGCAATAAAATTGAAGAAATAAGTCGTATTATAAAGGGACAAGAAGAAAACGGAGCAGGTCAGGGACCAAACGCGCCTTAAGGAGAAATTCTTTGACACAAAGAACAAGAAATTGACGTGGGTGAGACGTGTAATGGGAAGGCAAGGTACCAGTTGGTTTTTTAGGGTAACACAGTGGAAATCTGGATAAGGTAATCGTGACATGGGGTGGAAGGAAGTTAGATAAGAAGATGTGATCAAGAAGTATGCGGGGATTATTTGCTCGCAATGCGCACAGGACGGCGATAATTGGGCAATAATGGGGGATGCCTTTGCCCTGGTGTGGGTTTCAATAGGGTGATGATGATGATTATCACCGTCTCCAACATTGAAAATTGATGATTAAAAGTCCTCGCGAATACCACAACGTTGTCGATTTATATTAGCCAGGTGTGTCACTTCAGGCCAGCTAGGACAGTGTCCATTACACTTAGAAACGTGACTCATCCTTCAAATCTATCGATAAGAAGTACGTCGCGTAGCAGAGGTGGTCGAGGGCGTCTTTGATGTGGTGTAGGGCGTACACGTTCTTTTTAGTTATTTTGTTCAGCCGCCGGAAGTAACAAAGTCCTAATAAGCTACCTTTTTTCTTCATGGGAACTACTGGCGCACACTACGGCATTTTCGCTGGCTGCATACTGTCGTGGCTCAGCATGTTTTCGGTTTGTGTCCGGATTTGTTTAGGCCTGGCTCCATATTGAGTTGTTCTTCTGTGCATCACTAGAAGCGGATGATGTGATTTGAAGTTTGACGAAACCCATTCGCTGTAGTGATGCAGCAACGCAAATAATTTGTTGTTTTTCTCTTGCGGCAGCGCCGATTTCCTATCAAAGGGATGCGGAAGCTTGAAAGCTTCCGCATCCGTTAAGCGACCGCTACCAGGTCACTTCCTTCCTGGGTTTCTTCGAGGAACACATGTGCAGCATCCTTGTTTAAATGCTGCACTCTGCGGTAAAATCAGTAACCAAAACAAGGAATCGGGATTGCTTAAACCGCACAATCTTGCGACGGAGACAGCGTGCTCGAGAAGCAAACTTTTTTAACTCTCTACAGTAGCGTCGATGTAGGAGCCGCATCTTCACAGTAGACGGTGATGATCAAGCTTGCGCGGCGGAGCAGAGTAACATGCTCTTCAGCGGTTTTCACTGCAGAACTGAGTTTTTGTTCGGGCATCACAGACGGATGAAATTACAATGTTATCGGCTTTTTCTGCAGATAAATTATTTCACCGCTTACCGTCAACAAGTCCATTCCGAGAAAAAAGCAACAAGAGCAAAAAGGTAAAATGTCTAACGAAGCAGGGTGCATAGCGCCGTCTATGGGGTCTAAGTGCACCGTCTAAGCGCCGTCTAAGTGCACGTTTCGCTTGGCGTTCCGACATGACCTCCTGCTGTGCATATGTGTTTCTTCAACTTTCTTCAACTTTGACGCAAATGATCAGGTCATCACACAGTAGTCGGCTCACGTGCCTATAACGGCGACTATTACAATGCTATCAACCGACGACTGGACGTCGGACACCGCCTTCCTTGAGTTCTTTGTGCGTCATGGCATCGTATTTCGGTTGTCAGGCTTTGTGCGCCGTCGTCGTCTTCTTCTCAACGGCGGGCTTGGTCATGTCGGTTTCGCGTCGCGTGGTGTGGCTGTCATCGTGTTCAGAAGCCATGTAAGGATGAAATTCGGTGGCCGGACTGAGGCTATGTCGTGAATCCGGGTTATCAGCGAGTCGTTGCGTCGTTGTCGGGTTTTCGGTTTTCCGCAATTGTGCAACTTCACCTCCAGACGTTGCTGCTTTTAGGTACCCCTGAGTGGTCTAGAGGATCCCTCACACGTTAAGTCTGCGTTGTTTCGGCGGTTTGGCGGTCGGTATGGGTAGGAGACTGTCAACGATAGAAGTCCGCGTGACATCAGTTGGTGTAGGACAGGTATTCGTCGATCTCAATAGGGCACTCGCCGGGTAGGGGGCGGCGTGGTGCGTCTACAGAGAACCCTCGCCAACCGAGCCTGTTGCATGGGCCGTGACGGTAGATGTGGTCGGCTTCTCCAAGGTGGAAATACCGCGGACTATTATCAGGGGATCGTAATACGTCAGTCTTCCTCGGCGTGTGGTATTTTACTTCTAGGGCGGAGGTGCTCGGGCGGTAGATAGTGGACGGCTGTACCGCGGGTCCTCTTGACGACGAGTTAAAGGTGCGGTTTCTACGAAGAGCAGTGGAGTTGCTGATTGCTCGGGGCTTGTGTGAGGTGCTTGATACGGTGTACAAGTCTCTCCCAAGCAGCAGAAATTTCCAAACCCAAGCATGCAAATCATCAGTGGCCAATACGTTGGAGCTTTTAATTACCTCGGCCGCCATTAATGGCTGGCGATTGCGAAAGGTGACACGTCAACAATTGGCCAAGCTCTGGAACCGCAATTTTTACAACGCTTGGCAAGGTATGTTGCCATGGTAATGCCTATGAATGGACCCCACGCTATTTTCATGCGCATTTGTTGCTTTTTTGCCAGTCCTTATAACCAATTCTTATTTTATGAATTGCCTCACGGCCCGATTTTTGCTTTATACATGCCATTATATAGGACATTTGTTAACGATTGCGCAGACGTATTTCTTTATGCGCACTCGTTAAATAATTTCTTGTACAATGGCACGTATAAAACAGAAATCCGACCGCGACGCAGAATAAACAAACTGCATTAACTTTACAAAGCATTGCGCGACTTCCCAAAAACAATTGTGCAACACAACACATTGGGTCTGTCTGTGTTGTTTTTTTATTATGCACATCAAACTTACGAGAAACCTGGCTCAACAATAGCAAGAATACAAACACAAACACTAAAGCAAACGCAAACACAAAAGTAAAGCAAAAATTTTAAAAAGCGGTCCTCATGAAGCCCGAACCGCTTATGCTTCGTTTACAGATAGAGATGCCTACAAAACAAAAAAATTAACATAAATGAAATCAAGACCCTCCTCTCTGGTAATCCCACGACCTACCAAGATCACATAGCGTTGTTGAACAGCACAAATGCAGAACAGGGCAGCCTGGAAGACTTCTCTACTGCATCCGCCACTTGTCCACGGGAAACACCTTTAACTCATTGCGCCTGTATTAAGTAAAACAAATATTTCCCTATAATGCTAAATGCACGCTGCTTAGCAAATACAGCACCTAGCACAAGCTTTACCACACGTACGTGTGAAAATATTCACCCTAAACCGAGCTTGTTACTTTTTATGAAAACTTCCACGTAGTGCATAATTATTTTTGAATACTGCGTTTTACGATACTACTTACGTGGCTCGTTGTTAAGAAAACATTCCAGAATTTCTCCAAAATTTGACTTCACTTTAATTGCAGTCGCACAAGGTTAAATGAAAAACTTCAATATACAAAGCAACATGTCAAGGCTCAGTGAAATTTTGTTGTGGCTACTGTTGTCATATAAACCATTAATCGCGACTGCAGTGTCGTGCCGTCAATGTTTTATTAGCGAAATATTGTTTTCCAACAAGGCGGCAAAAGAGACTCCAAGGCAACGCACTACACAATGGGTTCGGAACGCACCAACATTCACTTTTTTTTCAAGACATACATGCCAACTTGGAGGTAGAAGAGAAACCTTGTGACCTTCGAATGCGTGATATTTTAAGCGGTAACCAAATAAAGCGACATTAAAGCGACGATACTAACCTAACAGAATATGTATTAAGCTGGTTACGGTGTTGCTGTCGCCTTCGCTCACTTCTGCCTCGTCAAACGCGGCAGATGCTAACGGTGCCGACGGAGAAGCTCAGCGGCAGTGTAATTACCTTGTCGCTCCGCAATATCTTTTCGTTGCTAAAAAAACCATTGAAAGGACAGCTTCATTTATAGCTAGAGTTTTTAAAGCCAGGTTCTTACATCCGCAACTCTTATACTGCACACATTTATTGCTTCAACAAATGCTGAACGTCGTGAACCTGCAGTGGGAGCACGGCCGTTGGTTTGAAAAACACGAAGCCGGAAAACGGATAGCTAGAACTGGCCTTACACAAATGGAAGCACATGTATGTGACCACTTAATTCTTCGCAAGAACCAACAACACTAAGCAGCACTCAACGAGCGCCAGTTCTTATAATCCACAGCCAAAGTATTGGTTGGAGCGAGCCCGAGCTCTCCCTCACCGCGCTAGGAGAATGAAACGTTTTCAGCGGCGGCCGCAGCAGGCAAACGATGTTATTCCACCACTCGGGAGTCAGGTAAACTTCAACCGCAGCCACCGACACAAAAACGCACATTACAGACACGGAAAGAAGTACTATTGCGGTTTTAATTCCACAAATCTTGTAACAAAAGAGGCGGAGACGTCGAAGTGACGCGTCCGTCCACCAGCCCCGCCGGGGAGAAAATGAACGCGCAAAGGCAGAACGCTCAAGTAGTGCGACGGACACCGTTGCGCTACAACACACAAGTGACCCATACCTACAGAACATGTAACATTTATCTCTGACGCTCCTTTGAATATGCTACACTTTAAATTAAGTACACTTTGTTTAGTTGTTTGGTAGCATGGTTTTGTGCCTTTTTAGGTAACTACTTTTTCCTGCGTTCTGTCCTGTACACAGCACTTTAACCGTCGCCATTCGTCGTGTTGGGACACGCAACGGTCAAACTGCGCTTTTATCCGTCAGCTGAAGCTCCGCCTCCTCTTGGCTTTCCGTGTGACGTTGCTTCCGGTCGCCGTTTGCTTGGCGCTCAATCGATCTTTCAGCTAAGTTACCGATGAGTAGCCGATAGCTCGGAAGCCAATGGGGACACATGGGATTTCCAAGCATTGGCAATCGGCCTCTGCTGCTTGGGTAGTGCCTGCTGAACCCCTTCTCAGATCACGTCGGGCAGGGAGGCACCTTGAAGTGGTGGTGTCGCTCCAAAAACTCTTCGAAGCTACTCCCCCAACACTGCACGGATTGTCTCCCGTAGTGTGTCGTATGGTACATTTCCAGCATCAGTCGTCTTCGAAACCAGCGCAATAATTGGGTGGTCGTACTGCGTTGTTCGTATTTCAAGCGTCTTCTCAACGCGGCCGTCTCACACGCGGCTTAGGCCACAGTCTTCGGGGTTTGCAAACTGCGCATCCCAAGAGCTCCTTCGTCACCCGTCGCATCAGAAACCTTAGTTTCTTTTCATCGCTAAGTTTCTGTTCTTCCGGAATAAACGGCGAAATATTGGCTCCAACGCCTCAACCAACGCGAGCACGCGTTCTGTGGGATGCTGAACGCGTGTGTGCTGCAGCTTCTCGGCCCATTCTTTTCGTACTAGAGTCGTGAACGACCCAGGTTGTCGGCACACGTTCGTGGTTGTCCGACCAAATGCGTGCCGGAGTCTTCTAGTTAGAAAAACACTCGTCTGAGTGTTTCGTCATACTCCAATGGGATACACGTTTGGACCCTTCGCAAGATGCTTCGGCCTTTCCTCATGATGTTCTCAAGGTGACCTATGAAATGATGGCAGCTCCCGGGGTTGCCAAGGAACTACACGAATGCTCGCGTCGTTGGTGATTGTGGTTGCGTTTGTTCATGAGATGAGTCTTGAAGTCTTCTGTATTTAAATCAACCATCAGAAGTCCAAACAGCGGTTTTAGGCCTTGCTGTTGGCGGCTGTCACAAGTTGGCCTTGGTTGACGCCTTCAGCGTGCAGAATTATACACAGGCGTAGAGAAACGTACAGAATTATACAAAAGCGTACAGAATTATGATAAGCGGTGACACGTGCGTGAGCCACCCGTCGCATTCACTAATAGATGAGGAAGTAGATTTTTTACTAGACCAATATAACCCTTCTAGAATGGTGACTATCTCCGGCGCTGCTGACATCGTGGCCAAGGAAGTGCAATTCGGGGTTCCCAAAACGCCACCTGTTTGGTTTCAATGGAAGGCCGGCGTTGCGCATCGCCTCGAGAACCAACGTCAGGCGTTCGAGGTGCTCTTCGAAATGACCACAAAATAAGACCACACGGTTCACATATACGAATCACGTTGACCAAGTTTAACCAGACGCTTCGGTGTCCACTCGCTTATAAAAACCAGCAAGGAATTAAAAGTGCCACAAGCTGAAAGACAATACTTTAAATTCCGAAAGTCTATCCGGTGCCACAAACGCGTTCTTCTCGTGGTCACCCCCTTCGACCTCCATTTGCCAACACTTGATTTGAGGTTCATTGCAGAAAAATAAGGTTGTTACAGAGTGTGTATCGATAATATTCAACCCGAGGCAATAGATAACCGTCCTTTTTTTGTCACCTCGTTCCCTTTGCGGCAATGAATATAAAACCGCAAGGACCCACCCTTCTTTTTGAAAAAACAAACGACATAGTTCCACTTCGACGATGTGACAACGTCTTCGTCCAGCACCTGCTGTTCTTGCCAACACAATGTATAACGCTCCTTGGCGGCGACATGTTAGAGATTTTACAGGATGGACCTACAACAGTTTTTGACAATGATTGCGTGTTTTGTTAGTGGCGTCTTGTGAACACCCGACGAGAACGAAAAGCAGAATTTCCAATCTTGGCGTGCAAAGAGGAAGGCTATAATTGCTTAATTACCGAATAGCTGCAACAAGATTCCCGTGGCGCTTTTGCATGCGCCGGCACTCATTGCTGAAAGTGGTAAGCCGAAGATAGCAGTGGCCACTAGACAAGGTCGCAAGGCCTGGTGCGATGGAAATGAAACAGGCTAGAAGTCGAGCGCGCAGATAGGCCACACCATTGGCGGTGCAAGTGTCGTCGTACATTATTGCAACAAAAGCAGAGAATTGTGGCGCAATGCAGAAGTCGTCTTGAGCGATACGCCGAGGTACACACCACGGTTCAGTCAGCTCTTATGAGGGAAAGTTCGTTGTTAGCCTAACCATGCGCTCACCATTTTTGGTAACTGCGCCATATTCGAGCAGGCAATCCATTCGCAGAGGCCTGTTCTCATATAGTTATAGAATATTGCGAGAAGTGCAAACAAAGTGGGAGCGTCCTTGAACTGAAAGACGCTGCAATTCATCTAACGAAGTGTTCTGCTTCCCAATGCTGTTGGATGATAAGCACTGATGTTGGAGCAATATGCGCCAGTGACAGCAACACCAATATCGTCTCTAGAGACTTCGCCCGCACTCAGTCATTTTCGTTCTGTGCCTACATTCGGCAGCATTTTTTCCATTAGTGGGAGCAGCCATCCCGACACTGTCACCCCTGTTGGGACTGGCCATCCCAACACTGCCACCACTATTCGGAGTGGCCTTCGCAGCGCGGCACCACTAATGGGAATCAGCCATCCCTGCGCTGTCACCGTCTCAGGGACTGGGCCACCTCACCACAGTGACCGCTGTTGTGACGCTGCCTTGCGCCGTCCGCTGTCGACGCAACGCAGAGCAGAGCTATGAAGTTCTCAAGCCCCGAAAAGTTGAAGCAACAGTTGCATACAGTATGTAGAAGGGAAATAAAGAGGTTATATGGTTCAAACAAAGCTGATGGCACCTCTCCACTAGGATCTCCGAAAAGTGCCACGCTCTCTGCTGTTTCCGAGCTGGTTTCATATTACCGGGGGTCTGTTGCAGCCGCGAGCGGTTGGAATCGCTCCTATCAGGATACTAACTCGCAGAAGTTTGAATCTGACGAATGTAGGCAAAGCAATTGCATCAGCCAGTCCGTCATTACCGGGAAAGAGAAGGGATGTTGCTGCGCTTCGGCCGCGGGCCGGTCGTCCAAGTCGTAATTCGGTGCAGCCATTATGACTTGGTGACCTGGTGTTTCGACCACTTTCGCCCGGATCTTTCGGTCTCGTTTCTCAGCATTGGTCGCTTATCATTCTGCAGCTTGCAAAAAACCAAACGACAACAGGCAACACCTAGCGTAAGCGAGCGCCCTCTGTTTTCCGTCAGAACAGCAGACTCCGAAAAAACGTAATAGACTCTCCTTGCTATGAGTCTACCCCAAATTTGGACCATCTACGCTAAGAAGACCACGCGGAACGCTATACTCTTAAAATAATAATGAAAAATATGCGTCAGAGATAACACACGACAAAAAGTAATCATAACTAAGCTTAATAACTTCAAATCAAGCGGTGCGGGTAGAATTTACTGAGGCAGCAAACGAGGGCAATAATGTGCTCCCGTCTATCTGCTAAGCCTTGAGCTGCTTACGATGAGACGAAAGAGAAGTCAGGGAGCGGATGAAGACAGCAATATTTAGAACGCACGGCTTAGTGCGTCTGTGCTAGCGTTCAGATTTACTTTCTTATAACGAAGAAGATTGTGCGGTTGCAGTACCATACTCCACCTTAGCAAACAACCGCCTTAGACGACATTTTATTTTGCCAGGTTAGCAGGCAATGATGAGTTTCTACAACAAACTAGGAACCGGCTACATAGCACGCTAACGTCTGCACTACCCACCCGATACATCCCCATTCCTTTTCGGATGTACTGTACGCCTATTCTCTGCAGGTTAGCTTGCGGCTTGAGTACAAAACAGGTAGTTTCCGGCCGCTCGCATCCCCATGGAATAGTGCACATCCCATGCCACGATCGGTCGCATCGCATTCAGTCACAAAACCCTTCGAAAATTCAGAGCCCTTTAGAACTAGCTCTTCACTAAAGGCTCGTTTCAGCGTTTGAAAAACGTCTTCCTTTGTGTCCCATTCCACCTTCACTGGCTCGGTCTTTCTAATAGCGTCAGGTAGAGAACTAGCAAGTGTGGAATAATCTTTAACATAAGTCTGGTAATATCTAGTCACACCTAAAAAATCCATTATCTCTGACTTATTTATTGATCGGCGATTGTTCACGACTGCGGCTACTTCTATTTCTGGTGTTCTTCGACGGCTGTGCTACCAGCAGTGGGCCTAGTTACGTCACGTCGGCGCAACCTAGGTGACACTTCAACGGTTTGACGGTTAGGTCTGCTTCCTGCTAAGGGTGACGCAGCGTGCTCTACAAGCTCCAACCAAATGATAGAAAAGATGGCGACATCGTCCAGCGGAAGGAACGCATACTATGACAGGCCAGAAAACGCGCGACCCAAATGTTTAGAGAAGCAGTTTTTTGCGTTTTGGAGAACGGAGCTCAAAATGACGGGACGGGCTGTTCCGAACGGGGAAACGAACGGAGCGTAACAACTGGCTCTTCACCTCCCTGCTCGTCTCGTTGTTGGAAATTGTTCTCTTTCCCGGTTGTACACAATGTTCGCAGAGCTACCACCCGTTAGCTCCTGCGGAGCTTACTTCATGGACAGCATAGCGGCAGGCACGCATGCCTTCAAATCGCGCTTCGCTCAAAGCAGAGATCTCTCAACTTTTGTTTTCGCACTGAGTGCATTCGTACTATTGGGTTAGAATGCGGGTGAAAGTTAGAACTGTGCACTACCTTGATTGCGTGACATCTATGAAGGACTGGGGTTAACGTCGAGTTGGCCTCTCACGGCGCAGCCAGCTAGCTGGGATTCTCCTCCGATAGGGATGACGTAAGCCGCTTCGGCCGATGACGGCTTGTTAAACATACAGCAAAGCTTCCAAGGTCTTCCCTGGTTCTGAGTATTGTGAAGAGATCGCTGAAACACTGTCCGGCCCATGAAAGCGATCAGAGGACTCGTAAGGCTCTTTCTCGGAAGTCTCATCTTTTAAGTTATCTCGTATGGGTACCCCTTGGAGCGCGGAGTTTTTCTCTGTTAGCATCGTTCGGTACCAGCCCACTAGATATCTGTCTCGGCCGTTCTTCGACCCTCAATTCGTTTTCGCAGAAAAACTGATTGGAGACCAGTGAGAATGTAGTGTTCATCTCGCACGGCTACGTTTCTCCACCCAAGAATTTTATGCAAACCATTTCAGTCGCTGGTGGCAGGACTACGGTACCACAAGTTTTCTGTCGTCGCGTAGTTCGGGCGACGCCCCTCGGCGTCTTTCCGGGTCTCCCTCACTCCGGAAGTGACAAGTTTCCGAGAGCGCCAGCCCACCTGCAAACTTGCGAGTGTCATGCGCAGCCCACTACTCGCAGACTCTGCTAGTTTCGTAATCTTTATTTCCACGCGGCTCCTCTGCCTCTGCGCATTTCTCGTTTCCCTAGCTTCTTTCTCTGCGCAAGAATACGGTTGCTGTATATTCGTGTTTGTACTGAGACGGGCGTCATTCGCCCCTGATTTCTCAACAAAGAACGGTGGCAAGTTGTCGCGTATACGTGGACCGCTCACCTGAAATGTTCCAGAAGTTACTTTGGACGCCGCCGAGCACCGCTGGAGCCTCAACTCTAGCCTCATCAACTCGAGCCGCTCGTACCTTTCGTCTGCTGTCTCCGTTTCTGCCTCTCAGCTTCCTCTTTCCATTTCTGCCTTTCGGCTTCAAACCTCCGTTTCTGTCTTTTGTCTTCCTGGCTCCACTTCTGCCATTCCGCCTCTTCGCGTTCACGGCACTTTCTGATCTCATCTCTGGCTTCGTCTCCTTCCTGAGTTGTTACGTTCTCCTTCCGCATGGCCCCAACAAACGCATGCTTCCGTTTCATACAGCCTAAGGCAAGGCCTAGGTCTTAGTAATTTTTTATGAGTTCCGTCACTTTGAGGTCCTGCATCGTTCGCACTATCCCTTTGCTGCGTTCCCACGTTTGCATTACTTTGCCGTTTCTATACTATCAGCTAGTAGCAAGGCTCGCGCAAGTATTTCTCTACAGTGTATTACTTACACCGTCGGCACTAGCTCTGGTGTCAACACACATTTTCTACGTTTGAAACGCTCAAAGCTATACACAGTGCTTCACACAGCCTTTCTCTAAGCTACAATAACATGTGCTAGAGATGTCTCGTGAACTTAGAGCAAACACTGAGCTTTACCACACTAGGTACTAGCCGTTGCCGGACCATCCCGCAGCTGACATCCAGTGTTGGCAATGAGCTATCCCGACTCTGCCGCCACTGTCGGGACTGGCCATCCCACCGCTGCCAGCACTGTTGGACGGGTTTCCCAGTTCTGTCACCACTGTTGGAAATCAGGCATTCCAGCTCTGTCACGTGTGTAGGGACTAGGCGACCTCACCGCTATGTTGCCTTCCTCCGTCCGCTATCGACGCAGCGCAAACCAGAGCGATCAAGTTCTGGTGCCGACAAAAACTTCCAGCAACAATATTATACCGCATGTGAAATGGTAAGGAAGGCGTTACGTGGCTCTCGCAAAAACGGTAGGAAATGCTCGCACGGTACATCCGAAATGTGCTACGGAGTGTGTGGTTATATAATGCACGTAATGAGAGAAGAAACCTCCTGGTAACTTTCTATCTTACGCTGACACCTGAACCGGGAGGAGAAGAATGATAGTATAAGAAATGAAAGTGGCGAGAGGGAAATTAAGGATAGGGTAGTTAGAGAGGAATGAGGAGGGGGGAAGGCGGGGTGAGCGAAATTAGAGGATGGTATGTAGGGGCGTATCCGTTAGGAAAGTGAGGAGAGACCGGAGTGCTTTCTCTTGTACTAAGTGGTGGGCCTTGGGAAATGGGAGATCCTTGGACGTTGTATGATTCAGGCGTAATGAGACTAATGTTGCAAGCAGTCTAAAGCATGAACCAGAGTATTGTGGACATTCCAGAAGGAGATGTTGGAGTGGCTCTTCAGTTGTGCGATTACGACAGCTAGCCTTGTCTGCAAGGCCCAGCCTGTGTAGCCCAGAGGCGGATCGGTGGGAGCCAACTTGGAGTGAGAGGAGAGGGCGATTTCACTGTGGTATGGGCAATAGCATGGTAGGAGATGGAAATAGAGGCATGTTGCTTTGCGAGGTTCAGGGTGTAGGGTGGGGAGTTCTCCACGAATGATGAGACGGATCTCATCTATCCGGGCTACATCAGTACATGAGGTCGTGGGAGTATTGTGTCCTTCTTTGGCAAGATTATCGGCAACGTCGTTGCCAGGGACGCTTTTGTGAGAAGGAACCCACTGGAAGGGGATGCGTTTCCCGTGATGCTTTTTGAGAAGGTGGGCCTTGTTGAGCAGGCTTTATATGGCTGGAGTAGGTTTTCTTTGGAGGGCGAGTCTGGATAGGGCCACAATGGAGTCAGTGCGTATTACTGCCTTCCTGATGGCGGGGTCATTTGAGATTAGGCACTGCAATTTCAGCCATTGTGGAGCATCGTTAAGTTTTAGGTGACAAAGGCTTCTTGCTCCGGTTGAGGGGATGATGCAGGTAGCTCTGGCTGAGTATCTCCCGTCGAGAACACAACCGTTGGTAAAAATTCCGCTGAAACCGTTAAAGTGGTCATGAAGAAATTCTTCGGTGTCCGGGCGCGAAGGGTAGTGCGGAGAGTTGCGCTTGGAGTGGCCGCCTGGCAGGGAGGTGTTGACCTGAATGGGAGTGGTTGAATGAGGGGGGCAGGGTCGTAGTGAACAATTTGAGTGGTCTCACCGATGAGGATTTCGAATTGTGCGGCAACGTTTTCTATGCGTGAGTGTGGGCGACTCCCAAGATGATTAGTAGGAGTGAGGCTTCTGTAGAGTCTGTCAATATGATTCAGAGCCGTTTTAGTTGCCATAAGCTAGAGGAGCAACGATTCTGCTTCGACGTAAGTTGGGCCAATTTGTGAGCAACGGGGCAGGGCGGGACAGCACCGAGGACATTACGTTGATGAACGTCGATGCTGTTTTGTTGTATGCTTGAGAGGTTGACGAGGGGAAGGGCGTAGTGGAAGGCAGAGCCTTCTAGGGTTTGAAACGTTCGGACAACCCAGGGCGGAGGGCACCCTCCCGTAATAAGTTGCGAGGTTATCATCTGGGTTTTTTGTAATGTGCTAAGGATTGCAGACAGGGCAGGTCGCCAGGAGAGGCCTTGATAAATGAGGAGACCATGGTACTTCACTTCTCTTGCCCAGGGGACCTGTTCGCCCGAGACACAGAGTAGAAGAGGGCGGCGGTGGCTGGAGAGAAGACTCCGTCGAAATAGGGCTTGGGATTTAGGGGGGACACGGAAAGGCCAAGATCCATTAGGCTGTTCGTTACAGCAATAATTGCTGTCTGTATGAAGTACCTGCGATCGCAGAGGTTGTCGCAGACTCCATGGATCCTGAGCGCGATATCATCTGCGTATATGGAGTTGGTGACCGCGCAAGGCAGTTCTTTAGGTATGCAGGAAGGGAAGTGACATACGACAAGGTTTAATAGGAAGGGACTGAGTTTACTTCCTTGAGAGACTCCGGTGATGACCTTTCTGGGGTTGGTGAGCTGGCCGCAGGCTTGAACTCGGAATTCCCGGTTGTTGAGAAAGTTCCGAATGTAATATTTAAGGTGACCGTTGATGCCAAGGAGTTCTAGGGTCTTGATTATGGTGTCATGTGGAAGAGAATCAAAGCTGGCATCTACGTCCATGAGGAAGACGATGCTTCACCCTGAGTTGTATTTTGCTTCCTCAATTGTGGACACTAGTTCAGCGATGGAGTCGGCAATACTTTTGTTTTCCCAGAAGCCAGTTTGTTTATCCCGTAGTAACCAGGCTATGGTGGCTATTCGTTCCAGGTGCTTTATTCTGATGCTCTCGAGAATTTTCCCAACGGCTGATGTGAGGGCTAGGGGTCTGTAGGAGGAGATTTTGTGGGGTGACTTTCCTTTCTTCAGGATGGGAACACTAATTTTGAGAAGCCAATCGGGGGTTGAGGTGTCAGAGAGCCAGATTTTTTTGAGGGGATCTCTTAGGAGGGATACTTGAGGGGTGCCAAGGTTTTTTTGCCAGAAATTTTCCACGCTCGCTGCTTCCGAGCTGGTTTTATACTACCGGCAACCGTTGCAGCCGTAAGTGGTTTGAATTGCTCCAATCAGTTCTCTCGCTGGACGAAGGTTAAATCCGACGAGTGGAGGAGAAACGTTTGCATGAGCTGAGCTACCACAACAGGAGAAGGGAAGGCATGTCGCTGCACGTCTCCCGCGAGCAGGTCGTACGGGGTATGACTCGGCTCAGCCGGTGAGAAGGAATAATGAGTGGCGACACTGCAGCGCTGGCACGTTGGGGCACGTCTGCCGCGAGCGTTATGACAGACGCTCGAATTGGCCCTGCCATCGTGTGTCGCTATGAAGTAAATTTGGGCTGGGCTCTCTGGAACAAGACCGTGTTTTGTATCTGAAGGGAATTCCCTCTTTTGTCGCTGTCCGGTGGTGGTGCTGGAGACCTTGAAAGCTTACAGTTTCCGAAATGTTTGCTTCTCAGGTGCCTGTGTCCGTTTTGCCGACGCCGTGCTCGAGACTCAGATCTTCAGGCTGTCTTTAGTGGCGCCACTGGGTCGCTGAGAGAAGGTTTCCTGAGATGGTGATCGCGGTAGAAAACTGGTTGAATTAGTGGTTCCTGTGTCGAGATAGCAGTTTCAGTGGGTTCTGTATGAATTAATGGCGGGGAGAGAAGCTTGCGAGGTCGATATCGCGGTACGGGCACCATATATTTACAGGGCCATGTTTGCCACAGAGGTAACACAGTGGGCGCAGGTCATCATTCAGTTACAAGTCTCTATTTCGTACCAGAGAACGCACTGGCTCTTCCTACACCGGCCAGAAATGCAATGGGTGTGGACGGCTAAGTGGTTAGCAGCATGAGATGATTAGGTGGCTGGTTGTTAATAGCTGCAGCGTCTCTTGGGCAGGGATGTTTAGTGGACGAATGGGATCGAAGGCACCTCGTAGAGCTCTAAACGTACATCCTGACCATAGAAGATACGAACTTCGGCGATGTCATTCCCATGTTCTTACCGCACTGACCGGATGAAATCTCCCCATGAATTCTCGTAGCTTGTAACAAGGGCAGCATTGCCAGGAGCACTAGTGTTAATTTGGTCATATTGTCGGCTGCACTCGTGAAGAGGTCACTCGATAGCTCTCGCGTCCAGAATGAAACATTTTTGGTACGTATTGAATTTTGCATGCAATCTGCAAAATCTGCTTGTTCCTCATGTCAAAACTGCTTCTTGTGCAAATTCTCACGGCAGTAAAATTTCTTGGTTTTATACATGGCCAGATCGGCCTAGTAAGAAATGGCTCGCCCATCATCTGCGAAAATCGAGAAACTTATTGGGCATTGGTATCCGCCCCTGCAGCAAACGCAGCGCTTGGACTCATAAGTCGGCATCGAAATGTTTCCATCAAGTACTGGCCGAAACGTCCACGTCGCAAAGCTTGCCTCCTGACTTTTGTACCATACGAGCACTCTCCTCAAGCCCGAATTGGGCAATACATAGCTTCCCCTATTCATCAGTTTCGGGGATATCGGGCACTTGCTCTAAGTGCATTGGCCGTTTTTAAACTTCTTTGACCCTACCCCCCCCAGAAACTGTTTGGATTGTGGGGTTGCTGAAATTTTACAAGGGACAATACCACCGCTGGAGGTTCCTGAGCTCTACCTGTGAATACTGCGCCAGGAATGCCAGGAACGCAGGGGACCAACCGAGCCTGCGCTTACCTATCCATTTATGTCTGACGTGGAGACGAGATGACGTCTGCTTGAGCTCGTACCCGACAGGGATGAATGAAGTAACAAACCCCCGTCCATCCACCAGTTTACCATTCTGATGGACAAAGGCGTAAACCGCCTATCGGATGCATGTGGGCGGAACCTATTGATTAACAGCGGAGCGGTCGCAGGGGGCCGTAATCTGTGGAACGCAAAGAGAGTGCCCAACGCGTTAAAATGCCAAGAAAACGCCCAGCACGCGCGATCGCGTGTGTCACGGAGACCACCGAGCGCCCCCGCTCGAACAGTAAGTGTCACAAATTCTCGCCAAAAACCCCAAGTCGCGACAAAATGCTTAGCCTCGGGAGCGAATGTCTCGCGACTTTGAGCCAGGCGCCCGACGTTTTCCCATTGGCTTTATTAAAAATATTGGCAAAAACCCCGAGGAGGGCTTTGGGTTGCCTACCAACCAACAACGCCACTGCTGATGGAACACCTGCTCCACGGAAGCTTGATGCAACAGCAGTAACGCCACGCAAGCGACGCGCTTGTACATGCCACCAATGCACCGCAGCTGTTGGGAAACGCGGCCGCGCGTGTAATGTTTTACGTGAGAAACACGATAATATCAATCAATATGACGATGACTACTACTAGCACAGGGCAACCCCGTGACGGGGCATGGAAATTACTTTATATAAAACAACCACAATTATTTGGTGATCTGCCATTCAGTGCTCAGATTGCATGAAATCCTGCAGCGTTTGTATGTGTAAATCTTGCACCACTGAGTGCAAAAGTTGCCATTATTAGGCGAAGCCCCTGATTGAAGACACCAAAGAGAGCAGAGGTTTGGAGAGCTACATTGAATATGGCGGAATTATCCCGATATTTGGGCGCAATAGCTCGAGCTCTATTGCCATCGCATTTATGCTCTAAGCAGTATTGGGCAGTAACTAGTTACTAGTAACGCGTTACCGGTAACTAGTTACTTTTTTCAGTAACTTGTAACTGTAACAAGTTACTTTTAAGTTAGAGAAATGTGTAACTGTAACACTGTTACTTTTTTGTAGAGAAACTGTAACGGAAATATTATTACAGTTACTTCATTTCCACACACAAATTATCTAACAGCAACACTCATTAGGACCGATGTACAGTTTGCGTGTTTCACTTTTTCAGCCTTTCTTCCGCAGAAGCTTCGTCTACTTCATCTATGCCAGCTCACTCCCTTCTCAAGGGGGAAAAACATGCGGACTAGAAATGTTTGGGCGTGCACGTGTGCGTGATGTCCCAAGCGGTCTTCCAAGGGCTTAAAGTTTATAGCTCTAAGCTGCAGTATTTTCCTCTGCAATGCGACATCGTTCTAACTGAGACCATAAATAACGCTGCGACACGCACCTAAACACAGGTGGACGCACGTTGACGCGTCACAACCTATAGTCCGACGTGTGGCAGCACCGTTTCGCCACATCTGGAGTGCAGCAAAAGTGTTTGACACAAAGGCGAACAGGAAAACAAACACCCACAAACGCCGCATAACGCCTTCAAACCTTTGCACTTTCGCGGAAGGCTGGCAAACTCCGGCAAAGTCGTCCCTTTCTCATTTAGCGACGTTCAGCCCCGTTTGCAGGGTCATAAAACGCCGCGGGGAGTCTCCCGGTGGCCTCGCGCTCGATCATCCCTGTGCGCACTGTAGCGTGTTCGATTTACAAATCGCAATCGCTTGCGACCAATGTGCGCTTTAGAGACCCCTGGCGGTATTTGAGACCACGCGTTTGAAACCCCTGGCCTAGAGGCTTCATCCAGCAATACCAAGTGCTCGAACGAGGTCGAAGAAGTAATAAATTTTATGCCCCCCCACAGATACGACGACCCCAACAATGGTGGCACCCGAGTGCCCTCACACCAGCCAGCATCTTCACCGGAAGACGTCTCCTCAAACTGCCACTGCACGAAAAAACGTTCCTGGAAGGCCTCGGAACTTCGTTTCGAGGGCTGTGGCCGAAACGAGAACAGTAGCTACATCTGCTTTTGCACATTGGGTGCAAGGAATACTTGGGCGAGCTTCGTTCGGCCTACGCCTCAAAGCAAACGAAGAGACGGGTTCCTGGGATTGGTGGCGGGATTGCTGTTGAACGCTGGAATTGTGAGAGCAGTTTTTTCCGGTCGAGACGGCAAAATTCGTCTTTGCGAGGGCAGGGGGAGGAGGGTGAGGGGGAAATGAGTAAAGCGTTCACTTCGGTTTCTATTCCCTTTCGAAATATCTTGCCTCATTCCGGGGATGGGGGTGCCTGGGGGTTAGGGCGGGAGAAGAATTCTGAGGGCCCACGGACAAACGTCGCTTCAGCAATGGCTCAACTTAGTCTATCTCCGACCAGAAGTACGAAATAAAAAGTTAACGAAGCGTTTTTTTACTATCTTTTAAAAACACCTCGGCAACCGATGTACTCTCACGTCCGTTTCCCCTTTCCTTCAAGGGCCTTCCGTCGATCCGCCACTTCCGCCTCTTTTTCCCATTCTCTCTCACTACGCGGGGGTCAAGCGACGCATTGTAAGCGAAAATAAATTTACATTGAAAGGTTGTTTTGGCTGGGTTGCCCTCCAGCTCGGTAAAGTATAAGTTCGGCCTCTCTGATTACAACTTTGAAAAACAACTAATTCTATGCTACAATGGTGTTTGCAAGTAACTTTCTTGCAACGCGAGTGAAGCAACAAAAAATAAACTTCCTTATGATGGATAGAAACTTTCGTAATAGAAAAATATGAGGCGTACACAATGATTGTTGGTTTGGACGTGAGAGTGCATCATGTTAGGTTCACCTCGTGTACGCTTTACTACTTGTTTTTTACTACCTGTATGTCTTCGTACGTTTCCATTCAATAAGCCAAATCTTGTTGGGTATTGCTTAGTTTTATACAGTAACTGAAAATAACGACGTCACTTTTTGGCAGTAACTGTAACTGTAACTAGTTACTTTTAAAAATTCGTAACTTTAACTGCGACAGAGTTACTTTTTTAGGTTACGTAGCTGTAACTGTAACGCTGATACTTTTTTTTTTGTAACGTGCCCACTACTGGCTCTTCGCACATATCGCGTACTTCCAGCAGGGAGATATTATTTTAAGCAGAGAGATATTATTACCTCCAGCAGGGAGATATTATTACATGCCACACGAAGGTGATGGTCAAAGTATCACTGCGATCAGCAGAGAAGACGTTCTTCAGGGTAAGCAGAATCATCAGTTAGCAAATAAAAGTAGATAATTTTTGCGCAGACTCAGAAGAGAGCCAAACACTGAGAAAGTGGGGAAAAGACAAGCATGGCTTTCAACGTTTCTACTTTTTTATGTTTTACGTTTCTCCATTTGCTTGGGTAGTTTTATAATGCAAAGCCTTCTACCTCTACTAGCCAGCGATTTATTCCATGGCGTGCAGGACGAAAAACTGTGAACGCAAATGGGGAGACGGAGGCATTTTTACACCCGTAGCATGGTGTAGATGGCGCGGCGATAGGGAGCTACTACCAAGCTTCAACCTGGCCGCTGGATATCTAGCGGCCGTGATCGGCGGGACGGCTTTGTGTTCTCTTTTAGGTTCGGTTGTTCTAGGCGCGTTCTGTCATTGTTCGCATTCATTTCACGCTTCATTTGCACGGCGTGATGAACTTTTTTGACAGAAGCTTCTGGGAAAACTGGACCCTACAGAATTATGTGGTCGCACGGCAATTTAATTTAAGGACTGCATTTCCGGGCAGGAAAACAAAATGTAGAGACCACATACAGACATCTCGCCGCTAGAGGAGCCCTATTTTTTAGCACTCCTTGACAACAGTGGAACTCGGTTTTTTAAATTGGTGAATACCAATTCGATTCCGTTTTAACAAATATTACAAAATGCGGAAGCAGCATCTGAATCTGATCCATAGCAATTATAAAAGTTCCCTCAGCTTTTTCGCAATGCAAAGAAAGGTAACTAGTTTAAATCGATATAAATGGGAATCACAACGCGCACATGCCGCATTGTTTCGATGTCTGCGCTTGGGTTGCGCGGGGGTGTAACCCCTACCTAGGACATCAGGATGGCTAGGTTTCGCTGTCTCACCCTTCGAAAGACGCTCCTCTCAGTTTTCTGCCAAAGGACTGCCGGGCTAAAGCGGCGGCGCCGTCCGCCCCTCTAGCCCGGGCGTGGCCGATGCTTCTGCGCTCGAGACACCACCCCCGCGGACTCCAGATAACGGCTGGCAGAACCTCTGGTCTCGCTCTTTGTAGCGCCACATGTATGAATTCAAGTGACATCGCATGGGTAACTGTTGTGGTTGTCGCCTAAAGCTTTTCTTTCAAATCGTCTTGCCAACGAGAATGGGAGCCAATTTTTTTCATGTGCCTCTTTAATGTTTATGAGATCAGAGCTGTCAGGAGTTCTCGATGCGTAAAGATAATGCCTCTCATGTTGACATGTTAAGTGATGGTACGTAGTTCTTCCAACAGAGGACCATATCGCCTCGACGACTTTCCAGATGAAGGTACGGTGTTGGGCCGATTGATGGCGCCGTCACTTTGCGAGCGTACAACTTCTCACCACGCTCCAGACGTGTACCTCCCTATATATGCAGCGACAGACTACCAAAACTTTGTTGGTGAGCGTCGAATACATGCATTCTGCAGTGAGTGGCATTCTCATTGACTCCGCCTGTGAGTAAAGTGGGCGCAGCGTGCCGAGGCCGCCAAATGCCACTGTCGCAGTCGAATGAACTTTTAACGTACACGATGTGAGCGGCCGTACCGCATCGTCAAGCGCCGCGGCAGATGTTTCCCCGAGTTGACGTTACTGGCATCCAGTGCTGGATGTCGGCTCCAGTGCCGGGGCACACGGCACACTTTTATTCCATTTATGCGCCGATAAACAGCCAGGCTTCTGTGCGTTAGCTTTTATTTAACAGATACACAAATAAGTGAAGTTGGGAGTGACGCCTGTTTCTCGGGTGCCAGTTACCCTGCCAATGTCATCTCTGCTTTTTCAGCTGAATTCACAGCCGTTGAGCTGGTTTGAATGTTTGTAGGATACGAAACTGCACAGTCTAAGGGGGTCTGCTGCTGACGTACGCCTCATCTGAGAAGGCTTTTGACCAATTCAAGAGGTAAAGCAGCGCACAATCCCACTTGCTGTTTCGAGCTATTTTGTATGACTCGCGGGTGCCTTGTCGCGAGTGGGGCCTAAGACACATTAAATTGGTGGCAGTCTATGACGTAGCTTGGGGTGACTTTCAATATAATGTGACTAAAACCTACGCTGGCCAAAAAACGTACGGTTAAATATCTCTTCAATTAGTTAGGGTTTCTCTTTCAGTAGTTTAATAAGAGAACAATTTTTGCTTTCAGAATCGATGGAAAAGCAGAAGCAGAGGAGTTGAGTATTGATCTTTTGAAGTTGTTGCTCATGAACTAGTTTTCTCGGCTCATCCGTTGAAGTTTGCTTTCGGTTTGACCCTTTCGTCAGCAGCCACACCAAATGTGGACGATTTCTAATAGTGGTAATTCCGGCTACTGCTGCCATTCTGAGCCTCATAACACGCAAGATTGCTATGCAAGCAGTGGCCCAGAAGAGGTATCTTAAGTGGCAGAACTGGTGCCTCAAAAGCACATTCCCTGCATCCATGATAACACGAGCGCCAGTGCGGAAAAGCAAGGTGCTCTACTGCAATACTTGCTCTACGCATTCTCAGCGGCCATGTCACATTGTGCTGTACCAGATATATATGTAGTCCGCCACGCCACCCGCTTCTGCTTATACATAATCGGGTCTCCTGCTGCTCTCGCAGTGTGCTTTAACCTGCCGTATCGGCTTGAAGTTCACTGCTACTTTGGCATTCCCTGCAAACGGTGACTATTAGGACAACATGAGCGTACTCTACAGCCGATGGCAAGTTGAGCAGCTTGTCACCGTTTTTGGTATAATGACAACTTAAGTGGCTGCACAAGCAATATTTTTGGAAGCTGGTTAATAAGGAACAATGTGGATTTCTTGACCGGGGACAATTGTTGCATACCTTGTAGGAGCTATTGAATGTTTGCTCTACCCATGCTGTCCGAACGATAAGGGCTCTGTTTTGTGGATGGTGATGTGGCACCTTTTAGGCCACCCTACCAATTGCTTGCAAACTTCTTTTGGAGTCAAAGTTTTAGGCACAGGCGTCTTGACTAGCAGCGTAGTCGAGCATATTAGCTATCTCGATTTACGGGGTTGACGGCACCAACTCGCCTTACCACGTAATGTGCTTAGCTGAACGTCGAAAACTGCTCCCCACTTCCCGCTGTACGATTTCAGTGTACCTGCTCTGCTTGCCGCATGGCGATTAGCCGCAGGTCGTTAGGTGTAACGTCCTACTTTTTTGGTATGGAATATCCGGGTGAGTCACATTTAATGTTTAGAACCTTGAACTGGCAGCAGTGCAAAGGCCACCGCGAAGATTCTGCATATTAGCAATGTGTGCCTTTGACGCGCAAGCATAGTTTGGAGTAAAATCGTCAATGGCTTTCGTATAGAGTCATGCTAGGTGAAAGTGTTAGTAGAGGCTGATGACCAGCTTAAGTAGGAGCACCGTAAACGCCGCATAAACATCTGAATTTTATTTGCAAGATTAGTGCTGCCGACATTACCTGCCGAAAATGTTTGGGTTTTGGCATGTAACCGGCCCATAGCATTCAATATTTCCGAGTTTGTCAGCGGGCACACAACGCCGGTGATGTACTTGGAAGTGACCTTAAAAAGATATATGTACAGAGATTTTTATTGCTGCCAGCAGGCTGTCGAATTCCGGGAAAACGCCTGATATTGTAGGGCACCGGCCCTTGAAAATTGGTGAGAGCCTTAGTAAAGAGCGAGTTCTTTATGAACAAATTATGGCATGTGTTACAGGTTTGTACCGTTTCTATAGGAATTTAATCTCTTTATTGTGTTTTACACTGTTTATTTGGGACTCCATCTGGAGACAAAAGAGACAAACAAACATGTTGCAGCACATGTGCCTCTGAGGCCTTTCACAATTCCAGTTGTTTTTGCCTCAATTGTGCAGTTTTATCTTGTTTCTTTGCGAAATACATATTGCTCCTTGCGTTTTGTATGGGAGATGAAGTTGCATGGGACCCTTGCGAATTTCTTGTTTTTAATACATTTTTTGCTCGTTTGCTACACTAAAAGAATATTGCGGTTAAGTAGTTTTGGCAACTTAGTTTTGACGTGCCCGCTAGATGCGCTGTTATTTGTCCGGTGTAAGCCTTGCAACCTTGTTGATACTGCATTACATGTGGTGTTGTAGAGATGAACGGACCACGCAGGGCCAAGCCAGAATGCGAAGAAGTGTGTCGAAAGAAATATCGTGTTGCCATGGGTGAAGGATTTTTCTCTTAATATTCTCGCTCGTATGGTACGGGTAAAAAAAGTGTCCGAAACAGAGAGTCTTGTACCTCCACGTGGCGTTTCGTGTTTCTGGTTGGAAAAACCTGCGTAAATCAATCATGTTTTTGTAGTTTTCAGGTGGGATTATTCTCTGAAACCTGCTTCAGTGCACATCCAATTTTGCTTTACGCGCACACGATAACCAATATTACCAATGAAGAGTGATGACAGTGTACCTTACGACCTCGTTGGTGTTCTCGCCGTGCATGACAATTGCAAGCGCCGTAGGTTCATACGCCATTGTGATGTTGACGTGAATTGCTCTAAGGCGTTTTTGTGGTCCATTTGGTTGCATATTGAAACATCGATGGCTCACATTCAGCATCTTTACGGTTGCATCTGACTGAAACAGTTTTAGTTGTTTTTTGTAGTTGGTTTTTAGTTGGTTTAGTTGGTTTAGTAGAGTTTTCGTTGGTTTTTCGCCAGCCTAGGGACGGCTAGCAGTTTTAATATTTTAATTTTTTGGTCGTACGTGTGTCTACTGCCAAAGCAAAGGCATATTTAGGGAAGCTTCCACTCCCACGCAAGATTTCAGTGGTGGAGCTGTTGTAAATTAGCATTGCCGATCAAATGGCTCGGTTTTAGTATCCTTGTTTCTTAGCCTAATTACTGCGCTAGTAATCGGGGATGTACGCATAAAACTTGTCTTCGGAGCGATGGGTGGGTGCAAAGTCCTCCTGAGCATGGAGACTTCCACCCAATCTTTGTCATCGACTCTAGCAGCGGTGACGGGATATGCAAGTAATCTGCGAAAGGAGTGACACACTCGTTGCCCTATCCCCAATTATCGATATTGGTTTGGAAAGAATTCGGAGGCTGCGGGGACATCTCTGAGAAATGGTGTCTTTCACCCTTAATCGTTAGCGCGGGAATGGTGTTTACATGCGCGGTAGCACTTTACAGAAGCAGTAAAGGATTGTTTGCTAAATCCACTGCGCGATCCGGAGTCTAGACGTTGTCTGCCAGGCAAGCGCTCACCTGGGACTTTCATCACTTTTCAGAGTAAAGCTCATGCTTGCAACTAGTGCTCTGGGTCGGCGCGAGGCAAGAGCTTACGAGAGCTTGACATTTTACCGGTAGATTTTCTGCAGCGGTGAACATACGGCAAGAAAGAACAGCGTGAATATTTTTTATTAAAAAATAGCTTCTTTGGCGTCGTGGGATTGTCAGCGGTTTTCTTGTTTCATAACTTGAAGAACAAATGTTCTATCTCGACCTTGCATGGTGTTGATATTTTTTAAGACTCCGCTTGGTTGCGTGAGTCGGCGTGTCGACGGTGTCTTAAACTCTCATCGCGGGTGACCTCCGACTACAAGCCGAGACCGTAAATTGCCTCGCGGTTACGAGTAATTATTTTAGGGGTAGCAGCACGTACCAATTCATGACCCAGACAGAAAAATTGGCCGCGTATCTGCTCCTTTCGTTTCAAATGTGTACAAAAGACGATAGCCTTTGTGGACATTTGCCATGTAAACGTCTTCCTTCGCTTTCCCGCTCACCTCTCATGTTGTTCCTCTTGCGTAGCGCTCTCCCCAAGGGAAACACGCTAAAGGTTTGCTCAAGCCTATTTATATTTAGAGCATTCCACTGCCCCAGCCCGGGTGCCTCGATGCCAGCGCTGCCGTACGGTGGAGACGCGCGTGAATTAGGGAGCCCTAGCTGTTACTCTAGAAGACTGTTGCGCAGGCCTTGTTTTACTTTAGACGAGTGGCTGAATGGAGACACAGACAGAAAGACAGACAGGCAGACAACATTTCTGGGTTTAAGTAGCCCAAGACAGTCTATCGGCTTTAAACAAAACATTAGGCCTACAGAGTGCATACGTGGATGTTTCTGCGGTTGTTCTGCCAAAGCGGTGCATTCCGCAGCATATTCACATACAAGTAGTCACAGATTGACAAACTCGCCTCAAGTCAAAGCAGCTGAGATAAAAATTCTGAACTGCGCTCCAATCCCAGTCAAATCTAAAGTAGTCAAAGTCCGAACCGTGCGTCAAAGTAGTCAAAGTCCGAACCTTCTGAGTTCGAAACTCAGAGGGCAATCAAGGAATGCCTCATCAAAAAGCATTGCGTTAATAATTCGCATCGTTTGACAAAGGAGTACATTTTTTTTTAAATTACGTGATGTCTTGTTTTGTAAAATTCTTGTGCCAAGGTTTCAAATACAAGTAAACGCGATTCTCTAGATTTCTAGAACAATTTATCCTCATGTATATTGTTTGCGCAATGTTGGTCACTTTACTGCATAAAAAATGTGCATATGGACGTTCTTAAAGATACCATTTAAAAACCCTAAATTTTTGGTTTTTCTTTCAGGCCCTCTTTGGAAAGCTGCCAGTTTCGTACCACAACATGAGGAATATCGGAGGCAAGTGAAATATTACAAATATATTCCTTGTAACGCAGATGAAATAGCGACGTTTGGTTTTGTGTTGTACTCTTCGTCTTGTGTTGTACCAAAAGTACTGCCGATACCAAGTTTTTATTTTTAGTTTTGTTGATTATTTTCCGTACGCTTTTCACGTTTTCCACGATGACAGTATTGAGCTAAACTACATAAACCAATAAATTTTGGTCATTGATTTTGTACTGTTTGAAATGTTCATTTCGAAGAAAAGTTTGCAGAGCGAGCATTTGCTTTGTTTCTCGCTGTTTGTCGCTGTTCTTTGTTTCTGTGTCTCGCTGCGTAAGAAACTTTGTACCTGCAGCAATAACCAGAAAAGCATTCGATATGTCGAAAACTTTTTAAATAATTCATTGATAATCTAGAACATTTACTGCACTTTTTTCCACGCATGCCGAGCCGGTAAAAAGCCATTGATATCATAAAAACTTTGCTGCAAATGTGGAAGAATGTTTAATGCAGAAGGTTGAATTTTGCTACCTTGAATAACTGGCCTTGCTTTTCTGCGTAGGAGGCGAACTGTGTGTGATCGGTAAGACTATGAAAGACAGTTTCCTGGGTGCTACGAAATGATTGATTGTTTGACTGATTGTAGGGTTTAAAGCGCCGACGCAACACAGGCGACTATGCACGCCGTAGTGACGGGCTCCGCATTACTTTTGACCACCTGGGGATCTTTACGGCACCGACATCTCGTACACACGGGCTTTTCCGCATTTTGCACCCATCAGAAAAGTGGCCGCCGCGGCCGGGAATAAAACTCGCGACCTCGAGCTCAGCAGCGCAACGCCCTCGTAGCCACCGCGGCGGGTTCTACGAAATGTTCCGCATGAAATACTGTAGCATAGATTTTCATTAAAAATGTTTCACTCATCCCGGGAATTCACATTGCCACCAATAACATATTTATAGTTACAGAACGCCTACCTTACATCGTGTGCCAGGAGTCGCAAAGAAAGCGAGAAATGGGCCTCCAGCCATGAAGGCACTAACCGGTGACTTTTTATGGCTGAAGAGTTGTTAAGCAAATAGATTTTACTGAAAAGAATTAGTAACCAGACAAAAAAGAATCTTTCGTGTTGTCACCTAAACGTTTCAAGGTGCTTTGAATGTTTGCTACGAATGTTTGCGGTTGGTACGAATGTTTGCATAATAATTACCGATGTATAAACTCATCGACGGTCCCTTTCCCTTCGCTTGCTTTGGGACCCTTATCTGTAGGTTTTTGATGATGTACTATTATGAGCAATATGAAAGGGAACACAGGAACGCCTAGAAAACACCCTCAGACCCAGCTATGACTGATATGCAGTAGCCGCCGTCGGAAACAGAGTGGAAAGGGCGACGCTGTTCTTGCAACTGTTCCCATTCCCGCCGTGCGCCTTATCGGCTGCCCGCAATGCCATATTATCGGTGAAAGGACGTAAGCTGCTGCTTAGTAGAAATGCCAGCGTGGTGGGAGTGCCAACAGTAAGTGGAAGAGTGCCCTCTTTTCCCCCTTTGGTTTTCACAGCACCATCCGCGTATCGCTCAGAATCTGTTTCGAGGCTGTTTTCCACGCGTTCCTGTGTTCCCTTTCATATTGCTCATAATAGTACTTCTCTTACGCACTTTATGAAACCCTCTTTTTTCTTTTTTGTGCTTATTCTATTTTGAGCTCTTTTTTCTTTTCTCCTCTTCTTCGTCCTCCCCTTCTTCATCATCATCATCTTATTCCTCTTCGTCTTCTTCTTCTTCTTCTTCTTCTTCTTCTTCTTCTTCTTCTTCTTCTTCTTCTTCTTCTGCTTCTTCTTTTTCTTTTTCTTTTCCTTCTTCTTCTTCTTCTTCTTATTATTATTATTACCATTAATATTATAATTATCATTGTCCTTCTCTTTCTTCTTTTCCTTTTTCTTTTTCGTCTTTTCTTTGTTCCTAAGGCTGGTCCCGCAATTCTTGGACAGGTCGCATGTAAACCGGGGGTAAGCGCTGCAAAAAATTAGCTGCACACGGCTCGATGGGCACCGAGAGTCGGTAATCAGCGCGGTATCGTCAAGGCTTGGACTGGACGTAGTCTCGGGTGGCACATGGGTCTGAGTGGTTTGGTTCCGCTTTGTTTTACTACATTCTGTTAAACTATGTATAACAGAAATATTTCTGAACCTCGGTTATTTTTCCGGGTGGTTGCAGGTGTGTGGTGCAAACGTCTTGGTTGCCGGAGATGAAAAACCGTGGGCCAGGACGATGTGGTGTTTATTAGCCTGCTTGAGTTTTTTTTTCCTCAGCTCGGGCTTATTGATGAGCTAGGTTTGGGGTTGTTCTCTTACCATAAAAATTTGATTCCTATGGACTGAGTTCATAAGGATCTCCGCTGGGCTGTAGCCATTTCCGAGTGGTATTTATCTGTTGGTCATGCCGCGTTTCACACGGGTAGTGGCAGATTTTTTAATGGCGGCTTAATCGCAGTCAGCGCCGATTCTGCCACACTGCCGTTACTCGCTTAGGGTGCGTGTGAGGTGAACTAGAAGAAATTTTACAGTCATGTGAATTCTGAAATCGTCGCCAGTAGCCCTCTCACGAATTTCATGTCTTCTGAATGCTGACATGCAATGCTCGATAGATATATCAAAAGAGAGGGGTTTGAGTCTCGTGATCTGTGGTACCTGGAGTAGTAGTGTAATGTTACTAGCCAGAGTAGTCTGTCGCAATACAAGTAATTTATTGCTGCCCTCTACCAGAGCCAACTCGGCAGCTCTGTTCACATCCCCGACAGTGTTTTGTTCTATGAACGTTACAGACACGCACACATTCGCTGAATAGTCGAAGTACCTGCATATTATACAGCGCCTGCTCTCAGTTGTCGCGTTGCGGATTATGTGGACACTCACGCTGGTGTATGATACAAAAAACGGGTGAACAACTCCTTTTCGGGTAGTAAGGCTTCAACAATATAAACAACAATTTTGACCACAAGGGTAGTATTATCCCAAATACCCGATGGTATCTGGACCTCTCCAAGCATTCTAAATACCACCATATGTTCAATATAAAAAAGAATTGATGCTCGATCTCCCGCGTAGCGCTCGGCTTTCGTTCTAATACTCAAGAACTCACGTAGAATTCTTACTTTCCCGTTTAGATGATTAGATGATGCTGCCAATCCACACACTGACAAAAAAAGACAAAGAATTACTAGTGCAGTGGAAGACCCTTTATTCTTGCGCAGCAATGTATCTGGTGTTTACTCACGCATTGTAGCAGAAATAGGAAAACGGTCATGTACAGTTTGGTTACAACTTCAGTTCGGAAAACTTTTGCTGGAAGGTCTGCCCAGATATCGCGAAATACCCCTACCCGTCCACAACCAGCCACAACACGCACGCGTTAGGATCTCATACCTCCGTGTACATTCTTTGAATATTTGATATAGAGGCTTCCTCTTCTGACCACACGCAGAAAATACTGCACCACACTAGCCTCACCAGCGAACTATTTTACTTGGCTCTAAATCTATTTTTCTTTTCAGACTGGGCGTGGGAGGTAAAAATTTACTCGCAATCAATGTTTCTAACATCATTTCACGTGTACGATGAAACAAGCAGAAATTTTCCAGCTACCGGCCTGGTAAGTGAAAACGCTTTATTTTTCGTAATAATAATTATTGCCCCGCATGGATTTCGCTGAACCCCGTCATTTATTTAAATAAAAAACTGCCCAGTTGACAGCACCCAGCGTGAAAGGGAAATGTCTCAAACGGGGATGCGACCCTTTCTCACCATTTGCAAATGATCAAACAACAAGATATGAATGTTTGCTATGGTATAAGTACCGGAATCTCAAACTAGGTTGAACATTTTTGTAACAAATCCAGGTGTTCCCTTTAGGGTTGTTTATTCTCGGGGAATAAGGACTGGCTTCGGTTGGGCAGACTGCAGAGAATAATAATTTTTAAATGTAATATTTAAATTGTAATTTAAATTCATTATTGATATTGTAATATAAATTATTAAATTAAAATGTATGAATTGCTTGCGGCAGGCCTTGGCGGAACACTACGCGATTGTTCAGTAATGTGTACTACATGTTTTGTGGTTTTGTATGCTCCCGACAGGGGGCTGTAGATGCGTTGAAGTTTCCACTACCTCATCTATTTATTTAAATAAAAGCGCGCGAGTTTAGTGACGGCGTAAGTGAATAGACAAAATACGACCTTTTTATTCTATTATTCGCCTTTATATACTGAGAGAGCGTTCTTCATTTTCAGGGCCAAGCTTACCTGACCCTGGACCACAACGAGTTTTTTCTCACGCCCATTGGATCAAGCGTGAGCGTAGAACTTGTTTACACAGGAAACCAGAATGGAACGTAAGTATTCTAAGACGCTTACCGGGGAAGCGACTTCAAGCCAACCTCTCTCAGACGTTCAAATTGCCAACCCTTTCACTTTTCTGTTCTATCCCGTACAATAATAGTCAATGACCACTGTTTGAAATGGTTCCAAAGGCGTCCTGGCATCACTTGGGGAGAGGAACTGGCGCGAGGTATTTTTATCTCGGTTGTAGCTTCTGCGCATAATGCCGATGACCATCTTCAGTTTTAATTGCTGCCACGCATTGATACCGAGACTAACTGACTAAGCGATTATATCCACTATATAGTCTCGACTTGTGCCGCGATGTGTTGTTAGTAAAGACGTTTCTATCCGCGTCATGCTTATTTAATGCCTGCATGTTCTATACGCTGCCGGAGCGATTTGCGGCAACTTTGGTGAAACATGTTCAGTGCACCTTGGTACTACCATGGCCTACGGCTGATACAGGAGCAGCCTCAGCATCATAGCCGCCACTGCAGGCCAACCAACAACAAACTTTATTGATGATGTGCGCAGGTATATAAACAGATGACAACATATGGCAGCGCCATCAGTTGTGGCGGAATGCAATTACAATACAACATATTTCCTTCCTTCTTTCAAGTGTATGGCTTAGTGGTTTACTCAGGTTAGTACTGTTAGCAAATACTTGGGAGAGGTTTGTACAGAAAGTTCTAGATATATTCACTTAAACTTTGCGCACAACGATAGAAGAAAATAATTTCCTAAAGGTTACGAATCGCCGAAGAAAAGACTGACTATACATAGTCTATATATCTGTTGGGCAGCCATCTCGCTCTTCGTGGATGCCCCCGACATTGTGGTGGCTCGTAAGGCGAACCAGACGTTGCTTGCACATTTTCCTCAACTGGCACTTGTTGCAAAGTCACTGCAGAACTGTGCTCACTACTCACGGGCGTTGTTCGTGCTGTCACTCCGGTTGTATTTGATACGGAACAGTGATGAATGGGTTATGCTGGCCCAGCTGTGCTTGGCGGCGTTAGCGTACGCCAAGTATCACTCACAAGTGAAGTCGTCCCTGAATGCCTAATATCGCTCCGAGGTGAGGGGGAGTTCTCAGCCCGAACATGTGGAGGAGGCATCTTGGACATCGTTGATGCGTTCCATGTCTTCCCTTCATCAAGTCTGAACGTCGATGGTAACTTCTGTTTCGCAACCTTTCGGAGATGGCTGAAGGACGGGTCCCCATTGAACCAAATCGTTGGCCTCCTGACATAGAAGCTGTCACCGCCATCTATGTTAGTGTTCTTTACTGCCCGACACCCGTCGGTGTAGATTTTCGTGTATGCTTGGCTATGCTTCACTCTGTACCTCAGATGACGAAGTTGTTTGATTGGGTCAGTGAAGAATGACTGATACGGGTACCCAGCAATGTCTAAGCGAGTTCAGGGCAACATCCAATGAAGAAGCATTGCTGGTGCAACCACAGTGATGGCATGTAGTGTGCAGCGGTAAACCCCCAAGTAGTCCATCACGGCTTTCTGAAGTGTTCTGTGCTCGAACTGGGCCAACTGGTTGACGGTCTTAAATACACGGTTGAAGTTTTCAACTAGCCCATTTTCCTGATGTTAATATACAGAAGAGTGTGTCAGGTGAATTACGAGCTCTTTGAAAAATTGCGAAACTTCTCGGGAAGAGAACTGAGGCGCATTGTCGGCGACCACTTCATCGAAGTGCCGTCCCGGGAAAATATTTGAAGCAAAAAGTTGGTGACTGTCCTTGTCATGACCTCCCTGCTTAACTTCACCACGGGCCACTTGGAGAAGTTACCAACTAGTGTCATGGGGTATCTAAACTCCTTCGGAGCTATCTCAGTCGGACCAAAGATGTCGATGGCCAGCTTCTTCCACGGATGGTGAAGTAGCGGGTTGGGTTGGAGAGGACCAACAGCAGTATTCGCGCTCTTCTCTGCACTTTGGCACACACGGCTGTTCTGTATGGCGCCTTCTACTTGCTGATTCATACCGGGCCACAAATGTAGCAGCCGTGCCTGCGTTCGAACTATTCCAGGATGTGTTTCATGCTTAAGGCAACTACCTGATTCGAGGGAGACGTTTGAGCGACAAGTCGTTCTCCACGCAGGAATTAGTCATTCATGACAGAATGTTCTTCCCGCAGAGTGAAGTAATGCTGGACTTCCTTGGAAATGAACTTGCGCTAGGGCCAACAAGCCAGCATGCAGAATTTGATACCTTCCAAGGTGTCATCATCACGCGTGGCCTGCTCAAATCCTCTTTGGCGATGCACAGCTGCTCCACGAGGATTACTGCCTCTTCTTCATCAGAAGTGTCTAGCTATGGCAGCGTAGTTTGCTCCTCAATGGCAGCAGAAACTGACAGGTGTGGAAGCGCGTGTGCCACATCGTTTTCGGACCATTTCATGTACTCCACCGTGTAGTTGCAGCGAAAATTCGTACAGACCACCTACGGATTCCAAAAGGTGGTTGCCTGTTCCCTGGATAGACAGCAATGCCATTAACGCACGATGATCCGTCCGCAGCTTGAAAAGTCATCCCCATAAATACACATGCCATTTTTCACATGCCCAGACGCATGCGCTTCACGCTTAGCAGTAGAGTACTTCCTTTCAGTCTCAGCCAATTCTGTTGACGCAGATGCAACTGTGTGATTGCACCGGCCGTCTCTCTATTGCAAAACTGTACCCAACCCGTACGCAGAGGCATGATTAGTGACCATGACTTAGAGAACTTTGTCGAACATGCGCAATACGTTTACGCGAGGTGAACCAGAAGTTCTAGCTGGCTCCCGAGGCTGCATCCCAGTCGACGGAGTGTCCTTGCGGAGCAGGTGGCGCATAGACTCTATTTCGGTAGCAAGCTGCGGGACAAACGTTGCGTAGTACTCGATGAGGCCAGGAAGGACCGAAGCTTCACTGCGTCACTCGGTGTTGGGGCATGGATAATTTCGTCAACCTTTGTTTGAAGGAGCACTTTTTTCTTCAGAACTTATGCGATGTCCGAGAAAACAGTTCCTTGACATAGAAGACACATTTGTCATTTAACTTCAACCCCGACCTGGAGAGGCGCTGCAGGACGTCTTCAAGATATCTCATGTGCTCTTCCTCAGTCTTTCCGAACACAATGATATCATCGAGGTAGCAAAGAACGCCTTTGCAGTCTTGAAGAATTCCAGTCATTAGCTGTTGGAATGCTGCAGAAGCTGATGCAAGGCCAAAGTGGGCCCTCTTAAATCTGAACAGTCCCTCATGGGCAAGGAACGCTGTTAAGTCTGTACTGTAGGAATGAAGAGCAACGTGGTATTATGTTCAGGCCAGATATAACTTAGAGAAATAATGCGCTCCTCCGAGGGCACGCAGACGCTCTTGTGGGCGGGGCAGTGGAAAATTGTCAACCCCCAAAGCCTTGTTCGGCTCGCTCACATCGACGAAGAGTCTAATGTTTCCATCCCCTTTTGATACTGCGGCGATTCGTGACACCCACTCAGATCAGTTTACCCTCTCCACAACGTCGGAAGCTAGGAGACGTTTCAGCTCGTCAGAGCCCGACTTCCTCGCGGCAAATGGCAGGCGTCGCAGTATTTGCCCAAGTGGGGCCACTTGCTCTCTCAATTTCACGTTTTGCTGGAACCCTCTGGCAAGTCCCAGGCCCAGCAATACCAAGTAGGTGAAACTGGCGATAATATGGCAGGCATGCCAAACCTCGGGGGGCCAGCTGACTATTTCCAGTATTACTTTGTTTTGTTCCCAGTATTACTTTCGGTTCTCAGTATTAGTTTGATTGCACTCTTGGGAGCCTGATCCAGTATGGGCTTCAAAATGGCCGGTAGTCTCAAAATTTGGTTCGGTGGCCCTGTTCAGGCAGCATAGTTTGAAGTCGTAGGGCTTGCACGGCGTCGAGACCGAGGAGCGATGTTCCACTGCGGGTGACATATAAAGATATGGAAGCTTTGTGTATCCTATACACCACTTCTGTCTGGAACAGGCCCAGTAAGGGAATCTTCTTGCGGGAGAAGACGAGCTGGGTAGTACTGGTGCTTTGAAGCGGCACGCTGTCTCCAAACAAGCTTCTGAAGTGATTCACCGCCAGTATCAAAACCGCTGAATGCGTGTCAACAAGGAACGTAATGGCCTATGTAGGTAGCCGGGAATCAATTGCTCGAAACCTGACGTCCCAGTGAATTCCGGTGCCCTTGCAAGTACGAAAAGTCAAGATCCTGCTTATGCTGTCTTCATCTTCACCACGGAGAACCCCGTGAACTGGCGCCAGCCGTTGTCCCCTGCCCCGTCGACATATCCGGCAGACATATTTGAAATGGCCGCGGAGCCCGCACGCTAAGCAGGTCCCGACGCGGGCGGCGCACCGAGAGCGGTCACATCGTTCTGCACCACAGTTCGCGCGCGCTTCCGAAAAACCGTCAAATGGTGCCACGGTAACATCAGGAGTGCGGAAAGACCGGGAGTGCGATGCGTCTTTTCGGGTCTGATATTTGGGGTGTATCTGGTTCCAGCGATGCTGCGATAGTCTTGTTTGCTTTCACCAGCTGCGTTGTGACAGTTCGAGTTCTGCGCACGTTGCTGCCAAATGCGCTGCACAGGCTTTCTAAGATGTTGTGCTTCGCTGAGTGCTCGCTGGAGCATTTTCGAAATTTCTACGGCTCGGTCAAACGTGACAAAGCCGCCTCCAAGCAGCAGATTCTCTCTCAACCATGGCCCGAAACACCGGCGACGAATAGCTCGGCCAAGTTTTTGTCAGCCACAGTCTCGAAGTTTCAATATGCTGCTAGCTCACGCAGCGCGAGGGCAAGTAGGCGATTGACTCACTGGGAAGCTGGTGACGCTCTCGTAAGTGGTGCCGTATGACGCGGACGTTGACAGTAGTGATAAAGTGATGCGCAAGGACCTCGATGGTTGTGTAGTATAGTTTAGCTCCATGGTCTGCTTTGGCGGCTTCTGCGGTCTCACTCTGCTGGGTGGTCGGTGAGGGAAGTCATCGGCAATGCGTTGACCTTCTGTGCTGAGGCAACGAAAGAGATTAGCTGAACAGCAGGCCAGTGATACTTCGTCGGCGCCGAATGCCAGGAGTTATTTTTGAAAAGTCGGTACCAGCCAGGCCATGGCACCGCCGGCATGTTAGGTATGGCAAGAAACGGTGGTGGGGGCGTTATTCCAGCTCGGGCTGTCATCCTCGTCGCCAATGTAGTATCGCGGCCAACGGCCGATACCGGAGCAGCCTCAGCACGTGAGCTACCACTGCAGGCCAACCAACAAGTACAGTCGCCAGCAAAAGTTTGCGGGATGTGCAGCGCGTGGCGGAGTGGCGCAAAACTGCATTGCTGCGCCATCTGCAGCCAGCCAGCGCCGGGTCGAGGGTCAAGGAACTGGCGTGTTAGGCGCGCTTTGAGCATGCCTGTCCTTTATTTGTCACCGGGCATCTCTGATCACTCGCTTGCCCGTGACATGCTTTCGATATTCGCGGCAGCCGCGGTGGCGCCGTGTGACCATCGCCGTCGTTCTGCTATATCTGGTGCTACAAAATACCCAGCCCGCGGCCGCCGTTTGCGCGGCGCGCAACGTTGAATAAATCTTAGGCTATGTGCAGACTATCGACGCAAAAGCTATATCGTGATCCATGGACGTAAAAAGCTGGCGTGTCACGCTGGTCGGTGGATTGAGACGTGAAATGACGCAATTCATTAAATTTCCTTTGGGGTAGTTTCAACAAAACAAGAGGTACAGCCGTTTTCGGTAACTGTACATCCTGCTTAGTCTGTCATGTATTGAATGCCGTATCGTTTACGGCTTCCATAAAACTAATTATGGGAAGTAAATGTGATTCGGCGTAATGCTAACGGTCGTCCTCGCGGCCAATTCCAGTATGATGTTTACATGAGACCTACATTACTTTGAGAGCTGATCTTTCCCCAGAAAGTTTGCTTTGCCGCATGATTAAATTTGGCGACGCGACTTTTTTCTAAGCACCACATCGAGGTACGCAGTTTCCGCAGGTAGCCTTTATTAGCTCCTGTAAAATAAATCTAGTCGTGGACCATTACATTTATTGTAATGGTCCACACAAGATTTATTGAACGCTGCGCGCCGCGCAAACGGCGGCCGCGGGCTGCGTATTTTGTAGCACCAGTGATAGCAGAACGACCGCGATGGTCACGCGGCGCCACCGCGGCTGCCGCGAATATCGAAAGCATGTCACAGGCTAGCGAGTGACCAGAGATGCCCGGTAAAAAATAAAGGACAGGCATGCGCAAAGCGCGCCTAGCCCGCCGGTTCATTGAGCCTCGACCCTGCGCTTGCTGGCTGCAGATGGCGCAGCAATGCAGTTTTGCGCCGCTCGGCCACGCGCAGCACATCCCGCAAACTTTTGCTGGCGACTGTACCTTTATTGACGATGTGCGCATCTGTATATACAGATGACAACAGATGGCATCGCAATCAGTCGTGGCGGAGTGTAATTACAATACTACACACCTTTTCCAAACTTTAGCCAGAAAGCTCTTGGGAGGCACTGCTCCAAACGCACGGCAGCACAGAATCTGGAAATGCTCCTTTATACCACGAATAGAGTAAAGTGCTGATGGGCTGTGCCAAATTGATTATGAGAGTGGTGCTGTTACAATGACTGCACTTTACGATTGCACTTTAAACACGGAATTCAAGCCTTTTATTTCTTTCTCAAACTTCGACACATGAACACATAGTCCGCAAATAACAAACAGCGTTCGCAACACTAACAGCAATTTTCACAGCACAGAATGGATACTTAACACACGCACACCAAGCTCTAGATGCATATGGACATGAGCGAAGTGTTGGCGATGCGGCGCCCTGCTTATTTTTATTGCAAATCCCATGAAGTACAAAGAAACATGAAGGGGGTGATAACAATTGTGTGGCAATAGGACAATACCTACCACAGCGTAATGGCTGGCTGTGGCGCTTGCATTTCCTGGCTTTGCACACTGATGAGCATGCTGCGGCCTACAGTGTGCATTGCAATATATACGACAGCATACAACATTTACTTCTCTACAATAAACTCTCTATTACGGTTTCGGCATACAAACCTTTCATCCAGCTAACATCCAAGGGTGTGTTAGAAAGATAGCGTTGTAAGATTTGAAGGACGGACGGTCGAAAACGATGAGTGTGGGTTACCGTTTTTGAGTGAGCGAAGGTAACCGTAGTTTGGAAGCGTTATGGCGCCCGGAGTAAAGAACCTCCGTAATCTGCTAAACCAACATCTCCGGGGTGATAAAAGTTTCGCCGCACCCTGCGTACTCCTCCTTCCCAAATACTCTGAGCCCCACCAAATAAATAGCCTCTTTGCTTTTAGACTTTATCATTCTTGGTCGTCTAACAAACAAGCATGATTGAGTGTAGTTCAGATTCAAATTCCTCAAGCGCTGATACAGTGCGTTGATGCACTCTGACAAATAACAAAGAGGTAGTGACCAGGTTTTCTGAGCTTTTTTCACACAATAATGGTCACAATCCTGATGTAATATTGTATAATGGTCTTTCAGGGTGACAGTTCGATTGGAGAAAAATGGCCCAGAAGCAAAGTACACCGGCGTACCCTTGAATACGAACGATAAATTCACGGTGATCGTCGAAAACACCATCAATGGATGGGACGTGACCGTGAGCTTTGAGGGACCGAACCAAACTCCAAGACACATCCGACGTAACTCAATAGACTACTACACTAGACCGACTTTTAGCTGGAACTGCACTGTGATGCGCATCCTTGCTGTAAGTACACCTAAGCAACGCGAACAAATACCGCGACATGTTATGTAGAGTCCCGACATTTGCTGCCTAGGAAGATGATGAGCGGGCAGTTCCGTGCAGGAGCATGGCTTTGGCCTGATTCTTGCTTCTACAGATCCACTGTTTCCAAGTATCGTTTAAGGCAACAGTGGATAAAACAGTACTTGTGCGACATCGTGCATTTTAATACCTCGCGTTCTAGTAACAAAGGACGACATATATAAAGCACGGGATTACTGTACTTAACTGAATCCCTGTACAAGATTTTTACTTCTACATTCAAGAGTTAGTTTCAATGCCAGACACAATTTTCTAAAAGAAGAAAGGCAATGTAGTGGCGCGATATACCACACGTAATATTTTGCGCTCACTGTGGCGCTTTGACCTTTGTAGGTACAATCCTAAGAAAGGATGTCCACACTGTCCAAGAGCTACTCCAACAGATTGGGGGTATCATAATAAACAAGAGTGGCTTGCTTTCTGATTGCATCTCTTGCCTATCGCGACGTATTGAGAACATCTCAATCTACGGCTGTTGAAATCTCTTACATCTCGAATAGGCCCCAAGCTTGTAGTTCTAATATTACAAAGAAGATTAAGTACTCGATGCGACTTCTTTATTAACGACCAAAACCTTATAGTCTGATTTATTTTTAAAGTTTTTCTGGCCATGTATTTAAGCTATGAAACTTAATGCTTTTGATGTTTAACTTGCAAATAAATAAGAAAAATTTCCGGAAACATTGAAGCAGACTTGTGCGCCACACTTCAGGTAGTGCCCTATGGGTGGTGCTTTGGGAATATTCATACTGAAATTAACTACTATTAATCTTTTCTCATTGTACTGTCCTGCCCAGTTACAACAAAACTAGGGTAAACTAGCCTGGTTCACCCCTGAACTTCCCATCTGGAAGTAAAGTATCGCTGTCCATAAACAAGTACGAGAAGTAGCAGCGTGAAGTAAATGTAGCGACTTTTTTCACAGCGGGTTAGTTCGGTGTGTGACTATTTTGATTAAACTGCCTCAAAATAGCGAGAAACAACATTTTCTGTTGCAGGTATGCGCCCCTATACCTTCTCGCCATCGACCTTAATTGCTACCTCGGTCTTGTAAGAGATTTTACTAACAATTTCACAGACATTTACTTGCATCACACTAAGAGGTATAATAAATCCTGTTTCAGAAGATCTGAACAGTTTCCGCGAAGCTTTTTTCAAACGCTCTAAGGATTCTGATTTCTTCAGAAGCTGTAAAAAGTAAGCATAAATAGTTAAATATCAAAATTTCGCGTGAGGTTTTTTTAGATCGTACACCGTTTTTTAAATTCCTCATATTTCTCACAGGTGACTGTGAAAATAATTCTAGAAAATTTTTACTGCATCTGTGTATATTCAAGAATGTGCAAGAATTCAAGACTTTAGAAAATAAAAAAATTTAGCGGGCTATGGGTCAAGAGACAGAGGCTGGGGTGCTGGTGCTGTTAGCAATCTTATTATCTTCGGGGGTTCCTCAAACATCTAGATTATAGCACTATGCTCTTTGTTTCATTCCGCAGAGTAGAAGCAGATCGCCCACATGCCTGGTGTTTTCTGGTGCAAGGTTCTTGCCCGCTTTGCAGCATATTACTGAATCACTGTATAATATGGGTGTTATTGTGGTAAGGCCTAATAAACTGGAAGAGATGTAGCTGACTGCCCTTGTCTTTCTTCAACCATGCAGACACTCGCAATTTTACTTTTTATTGTTTTTTTTTCAATATTACCTGCCTGAGTGCAAGACCTTTTTAAGGAATAGAAATGAAATAAAGCGGTTGCTGACCGTATTTACAATAACAAAAAAAGAAAAAAAACATGAGCTCAAAGCTTCCCGACAACCTATTTATTCATTTAAAAAGAAGACAAAAGAAAAAGAAACCATAGCAGAGCGAATGACAATCTACACCTTTACGTACGCGCATGGAAATTTTTCTGCAGAAAATTGTTCCTATAAAAATTTTTGCTGTTTCAAAAGGACGTTACGACGACCAACAATGCACACACAGAAGGAATGTACCCGGAAGCAAACACTTACACGTCCGAAAAAAAATCGCAAATCTGTTTTAAGGACAACAGATTCCTGCGGCAGAAACAAGACGCAATTTAAATGCATCGCTTTTGACACATGTATATAAAATATACACTTCAAAATAACGAAGAAAAAACAATTAAAATGAGATGTTCAATGGAATCTTCTTTTGTAAAATTTTGCGATATAGGGCATTGGAATATACTCCAAGACGATTTTACTCGAACTCCAATATACTCCTACTGACGATTTGGAGCACTTGTTTGACAATATCTAACAACCCCTCTGGGAGTGTATAGTATTTTGACATGCATACATACATACCTCCATCCATACATACATACATACATAGTGTGATAAAGTAGAGGTTACTAATTATATAGCGCATTTGACCGAAGTTTGCATTAAAAGTGCTGTCAGCATGATCCTAATGAGTAAACCTTTGGAATGAACCAAACTTGTGTTTTGTTTCCTTGGCCCATTTAATCAAAAGGTTTAGGAGTCCACACATTGCTAAAGTGTACATCGATGGGGACTTTGCAGTCATCACAAAAGACTAATTTATTCAGGAGCGGGTTTTAAATGATCCGCCTACTGCACCTAATATGATGTGGCATGGGCTATGTGACATATCTGAGGAAGAAACCAAATATTAACATCCAGAACAGTGCCCCGACGTGCAGAAAAAATAAACCTGTAATATTGGAAGCACTGTTTAGGCCTAAAAAACTCAGCAATGCTATTTAGGTGTTGCTGGCGAAGTTGTAGCAATGAGCTTTGTTTCATGGATGACTAGTGTGGATTTTTGGAGCTTGTCTGAACCTTCAGAACCCTTTAAAAGAACAGCACGTGCAACTCGCTCATTTTGTTATTTCAAAAGTTGTTGCAGTGAAATGGAATAGAAATTAGCTTCATAGCGCAAAGAATTGAGGTTCGATCGCGACCAAGGGAAGTGGTTTTGTTTTTGGAACCTCTGTTTCGGTACGTTACTCCGTGACCCGATAAAAGGTAGAAAGAAAAACTTAGCTCCTAAGGTGCTCTACACATAAAATAAGGGACCAAACGCTCTCTGGTAGCCTATTTTTTGGAACAAAACACCTCATTATAAGTATAAAGCTTCATAATGAACTCGCTAGCATAGCAAAACAATGCGTGTGTGCCTGTGTAGTAATGTTTGTGACAACCATCGGTAGCCTATTATGAAAGGGCCTACTTTTTCGGCTTTTCTGTGGGTATCACAGCATTAATGTATCCAATATTATAATAGGTGTTACACTTGGCTGCGCAGATTAAAAAAAATGTTTTTGGCAGGTCGCAAATTTTGGATTCTGAATTGTTGTCCTTCTGCTTCTCCTCACCTATCATGACCGCCCACCAACAAGCTTTTGCTAATAAAATGTTAAAGCGGCGAATTTTTGTATATGTGTGGCCCGCTTTAGAGTATATGTGGCCGAATAACTATTCATTGTTTCTCGTATATTTCACTAGAATTGAAAACAGCAATACAAAATGCATACCCTTGCTGGTTCAAGCCCATTCTGACACACGTCAATGGCAATATCTTACTAGATGGTTTGATTGGTCATATGCCCCGGTAAAATACCGACATATTTCAACAGAGCACATTTATGTGACTCGGATTTTGTTCCTAAAGCGTCAAGTTTAGCGTGCGCTGAACGAGATTTTGCCCCCAAGAACCATCAAAATCCCACGGCAGACTCTCAACAGATGTTACTGTTGGTCATACCACCGTGCTGTAATTGCCTAAATTTGTTTCCCTTGTTGGCTCGGCACTTGGAATTGTGGCCTCGAGGCTAGACCATGCGAAAGACCTAGTGTGAAGAAAGTATCCTACTTATTTGGTGCAATGAATAACAACGCTTGCTGTTGGGTGTGGTTGCCCTGTCACACAAGCTGCAATGAAGTGGTGCTCCAAAACTCGTTATCCTGGAAAATGGTGGTATCCCTGGTTGGCACGAATAACGATTTTGGCTAAAAATGGCAGCACCGCCACTCCGTAGATCGTGCCGAGGGTGCGGAGCAGGGCGACTCGAAATGACATCCAAGTTACTCCCCAAGTGACATCGGAGTTGCGCCACGGCCATGATGCGGTTTGAGCTGCGAGTTTCGCCACAAATATTTCTTAAATGAATCTGCAACTCATGGTTCAAATCGCAATAGGCTTGATATTTGTTTGATGGTGGTGGGCGCGCGGATGAACGCTGACAGATATTGGGAGGTCGGAAGGTACTCCCCACCATTACAGGCAAGGGAGTAAACCGTTTGACACTCGTGTACTTACGGTCGAAGCCCAATGGGTAAGACGACTGACACAAACTCTGTCTGGTCTACCAGGCCCAGGCTCGAATCCTGGGGTCCTGTGTGATTTTTGGGATTGACAATTCTATGCTCACGGACGCGGACGGACATTGTGTGGTCCTAAGCTCCTCCGCGCATAAAATGGCATAAAAAATTAGCATTGTTGTGCCAACCCAGCAGCACAAGTGCGAGCAGTTGTGATCAGCTGCGTGTCAAGAATACCTTTGCTGCATAATACGGCTGTAGAAGTCGACCTGCCCTGATTTCAAGAAAGGTAGAATAAAATGAATACTCTATATTTTCAGAGAATGGTTTGCTGAATGGTAGACCACGGCATCCTTAGCTGCTTTTCTGTGCTCAGTGGTTGATGTTGTGCAGCATTACTGCATCATGAGTTCATGATTTTGGCAGGTATTTTACTCTTCAATACGTAGCCTGATAACCGAGTTACCATGCCACAACAACATCGTTAGCAAGCCACAACAAAACGCAAATGTAATGTCACCTTGTACGCGGCACCGCATTTCTAGCAAACATAAATAAATTATTTTTTTCTGCAAAACAAAAGACAGTGCTTCGCCACATTACCAATTTTTTTATACGACGCCCGATCTACAGAACTTTTTTGACAATTTAGGTCTCCTTCTGTGGAGTTTATGTAATTACAATCTTGAGATGAAACGCCACCAGGCTGCGGAGTACAATATAAATGTTTCCCGAGTTTATACGACCTGGCACCTCCATTGAAAGTTCTGTATAATATCAGACGTCAATTTCCTTGGATAATGTCAATCCCACGTACAAAACATTGACTTTGCGGGATACACTACTATATGTCAGGTCTCTTCAATAATTTAGCAAGCGAAAATATCGGATGAAATATTATGTGCGACCGAAAATCACAACAGCATGTTACGCAAGAGAGAATTTATTTATAACACTAATAAATTTCTGTTGGCTATGCATACCAAAATTAAACATCTTTGTATAAACTTCTCTCGGAAACATTTCTTTTGACACAATTTTTTGTTCTTTTTTTTCTCACCAAAAACGTGTTTTTAGTTTGTTGCATGAAACTACTATTTCTCAGGCCGTTTGTTTTATTACAAAGGTTGCTTCTTCCTCCACCCGGTAATTTCCCCCATTTATGGATGTGAATCTACCACTGCAACGGGTATACAGTGGTGAGGTACATTAAAAATATATGTATCCTGATTAGGAGTATATATATATATATATTGTAAAAGGGAATAGCAGTCACAATGGTAGTTGATCGTGGGGGTTTATTTGAGGCGTAGCGTAAGGCAACGGGCCGAGCGTAGGTCCAGCCGGTATCAGCTCGTGAGCGTGAACGTCCGAGTCGGGCCTTCGTCGTCTTCATGATAATCCTCAGGGCATACCCGATCGGGCAAATGGCGCTTCGGCATCTAATATTGTTGTGCAGCGTTAACTCTTCTCGTAACAATTGCCCCCGGTGCAAAAGGAGCCATCCTGGCTACTGAAGGGCCCAACAAAACTAGAGGGTCGTAGTATGGCTTTAACCGATCCACGTGAACAATTTCACGCCCTCGGCGGCGATTATCTGTAATTTGTGCAACTGGTTCCACAAGGTAATTGACGGGCGAAGTTCGCTCAATGACTCTGTACGGGCCATGGTACTTGGTGGTCAGTTTTGAGGAGAGACCGGGTGTTGAGCAGGGCACCCCAAGCCACACAAGGGAGCCGGGATCAAAACTGCGATCTTTGACGCATTCGTCGTGACGATGCTTTTGGCGCTGCTGATCGGTCGATGTAAACGAACGGGCCAGTCGACGGCATTCCTCGGCGCGACGAGGAAGGTCTGAAATCGGCGTAAATTCTGTTGCGTCGGGCTTGTAGGAGAGTATCGTGTCGATTGTGCAGGACGGCTCTCGTCTATACAACAAGAAAAACGGCGAGAATCCCGTGGTCGTCTGCGTTGCCGTATTGTAAGCAAATGTTACAAACGGGAGTGCGAGGTCCCACTTCGATTGGTTGGCAGACAAGTACATGGAGAGCATGTCACCAAGGGTGCGATTGAAGCGTTCCGTGATCCTGTTCGTTTGTGGATGGTATGATGTCATAGTCCGATGAACGACGTGACACTCAGAGAGCAGTGCTTCAATAACCTCAGACAAGAAAACCCGCCCTCGGTCACTGAGAAGCTCCTGAGGTGCCCCGTGTCGAAGAACAAAGCGGCGAAGCAGGCAAGACGCTACGTCACGAGCCGTGGCGGCCGGAAGAGCATCTGTTTCGGCGTAACGAGTAAGGTGATCCACGGCGACAATGATCCATCGGTTTCCAGCTGCAGTAGACGGAAATGGGCCATACAGGTCGATGCCCACACGTTCGAATGGCTTTGCTGGGCATGGTAGTGGCTGCAAACGACCGGCGAGGCGGGGCGGTGGCGATTTTCGGCGTTGACATTCAGGGCAAGAGCGCACGTATTTGCGCACGAAGGTATACATGCCACGCCAGTAGTATCGCAGGCGAAAACGCTCATAGGTCTTTAGTACGCCAGCATCACCGCAACTTGGATCAGCGTGAAATGAGGTGCATATGTCGCTGCGCAAATGACGGGGTATCACCAGCAGCCACTTTCGGCCGTCGGAGCAGTAGTTGCGGCGGTAGAGTAGCTGGTCACGGAGGGCAAAGTGAGAAACCTGTCGGCGTAGGGCCCGAGATCCCCCGGCAGGCGATGTACCGGAGAGCATCTCAATAAGAGAAGCAATCCACGGGTCCGTGCGTTGCTCGGTTGACATGTTGCTGACTGCAAGAGGCGACAGGCGTAAGTCACTGCCACTTGAGGCAAGGCAGGAGACTTCAGCAGGCACTGCTGAGCGTGAAAGAGCATCAGCGTCAGAGTGCTTGCGACCTGAACGGTAAATGACCCGGATGTCGTATTCTTGCAGTCGAAGAGCCCACCGACCAAGACGACCCGATGGATCCTTGAGGGAAGAGAGCCAACAGAGTGCATGATGATCGGTGACGACATCGAATGGGCGACCATATAAGTACGGGCGGAACTTGCCCAGTGCCCAAATTATCGCCAAGCACTCCTTCTCTGTTACAGAGTAGTTCGATTGGGCTTTCGTCAGCGTACGGCTCGCGTATGCTACGACGTACTCGTCAAAACCGGGCTTTCGTTGGGCAAGCACGGCACCGAGGCCGATCCCACTAGCATCAGTGTGGACCTCGGTTGGGGCGGACGGGTCGAGGTGCCGCAGTATCGGCGGGGATGTGAGTAGGCGCCGCAGCGTCACAAATGCTTCGTCGCAGGAGGGTGACCATGCAGATATGTCACTGGCACCACCGAGCAGCTGAGTTAAAGGCGAAATTATGCTGGCGAAGTTGCGTACGAAGCGTCTAAAATACAAGCAAAGACCGATAAAGCTCCGAAGCGCCTTTATAGAGGTCGGCTTCGGAAATTCGGCTACGGCTCTCAGCTTCGTATCATTTGGGAGGATCCCGTCCTTCGAAACGACGTGTCCCAGGATCGTCAGTTTCCACGCAGGAAAACGACACTTTTTCAGATTCAGCTGCAGCCCAGCTCTTGCAAGGCAGGTCAAAACTAGCCGCAGGCGGCCGAGGTGCGTTTTGAAGTCCGAAGAGAAAACAACGACGTCGTCCAGATAGCAAAGACACGTCTTCCACTTTAGTCCGCTCAAAATACTGCCCATCATTCGCTCGAAGGTGGCAGGAGCGTTGCAAAGCCCGAACGGCAATACATTAAATTCATAAAGGCCGTCAGGGGTAATAAACGCAGTTTTCTCTCGATCTGCTTCCGCCATCGGGACCTGCCAGTACCCGGAGCGAAGGTCTAGCAACGAGAAGTATTCTGCTCCGTGTAAACAGTAGAGGGCGTCGTCGATGCAGGTGAGGGGATACACGTCCTTGCGGGTTATGGTGTTCAAACGGCAGTAGTCGACGCAAAACCGAATGGACCCATCTTTTTTTTTTACAAGAACCACGGGTGACTCCCAGGGACTCTTGGAGGGACGAATAATGTCACGCTGAAGCATGTCATTCACGTGGTCCTCAATGGTGCGGCGCTCTGCCGGTTATACACGATACGGTCGTTGTCGAAGGGGGCATGCGAGCCAGTATCGATGGCGTGGCTCACAACGGACGTACGGCCAAGAGAACTTTGCCCACTATTGAAAGACGAAGAAAACTGGCTCAGAAGTGCAGTAAGCTGCGCTCGTTGGGTGGCGTCCAAATTTTCGTCGATTGAGCGGCAGAAAATCTCACGAAAAATGTTTCGTCCCGTGTGCATGGCGTAGTAGCGCTCAGCTCGTCGACTTGGAGATGGGGCGCATCATCAAGAAGCTCCGTAACAAGACGGGGATCGACCGGCTCTACAAAGCTGAGTGTTTCGCCTTGTAAAAGGGCGCACGAAGTCGTCGACTGGTTCGTAATCATCATTGCACTCGCGTCATTGCGAATCGTCAAAAGGGCGAGGGGTAGCGGAACACATCTGCGGCGGAAGAAAATGTCGGACGGCGTAAAAAGCACCGTGGCCTCAGGAATAGATGTGCAGCAAAGAGGAAAGAAAACGGAAGAACGGGGTTGGACGACAGTGTCTTCGGCGATGACCACCTTGGCGTTGGGAGCACAGAATGAATCTTCCAAGAGAGGCGAAAACTCGACTTCGGCAGGTGCACACCGTATGACGGCATGATGGCGCGGCAAAAATTCCCAACCCATGATTACATCATGAGAGCAAGACGGCAACACGACAAGGTGTAGAGAATATTCTGAATAACGACACGGGCCGTGCATGCTGCTATGGGCATAATCTGTTGTGCACTGGCGGTGCGCAAGGATAGTCCGGAAAGTGGCGTCAGAACCTTTCGGATTGAGCGGCATAGGTCGGCGTCAACGACACAAAAAGCAGCCCCAGTGTCGATTAGGGCAGTAGTGGGGATACCTTCAACAAATACATCAATAACATTTTCAGGCGGAACGTGAGGACTTTTAGCTTTCGAGGGCGACGCAGCTCTTCCCTCGGGAACTGCGGCTGTTAGTTTTCCTCCCCAGTGCTGGCAGAGCGGCGCCGCATAGGCGACAGCGAGCGACGACGTGGAGAAGGAGATCGGCGGTTGGTGGACGTAGTAGAGCGGTCAGGCGGAAGCGACGTCAGCGGCGGATCAGAGGCGACTGGATACATTGGCTGCGGAACAATATACGGCTGGGCGTAAGCGGGGTCGTAGTACGGAGCCTGTTGGAAGGTGTTCGGAGGCGGCGTACGACGGCGGCAGTAGCGAGCTACATGTCCAGCGATTCCGCATACAAAGCATATAGGACGATTGTCCTGCGTACGCCACGTGCGCGTGGGAGGAGGGCTACCCACAACCGTTTGAAGACGACTCGCCGGCACGACATTCGGAATCAAAGTGGTCTGCAACGGACGCAGTGGCACCCCAGGCTGGGCTGGTGGAGCAGGCGGGTGCATCACTCGAGGGTTGACCGAAGCAGCAGGCCGCAGAGGTGAGCTCCATGCAGCTTCGGCGTACGTTATGGGACCGGCGACCGGCCCCTGGTAATGGGCAGTTGGTAGTGCCTCAGCGACCTCTTCTTGTACCACGTGCCTCAGTGCAGGAGCTAGAGGGGACGACAGTTCCGTGGTGTACGGCAGGAGGGACACCTGGCGAGCCACCTCTTCCCGAATAAAATCCTTCACCCGGGTGAACAGCGTCGGGTCGTTTGTGTAGGTGACAGCCAAACTCGACAGGGGCTCGGCTTGAGCGCAAGCTTGCCGAGTTAAGGCCCGTTGCTTTCGAAGCTCGTCAAAGCTCTGACACAAACGTACGACGCCGGCTATCGTTTGGGGATCCTTGGACAGCAGCATCTGGAACGCGTCATCGTCCACTCCTTTAAGGACGTGCCTGACCTTGTTCGTTTCCGTTATCGACGGGTCGACCCACTTGCACAAGTCAACCACGTCCTCGATATAGCTGGTGAATGTTTCCCCAGCTTGTTGGCCGCGTACACGCAACTGCTGCTCGGCATGGAGTTTGCGTACAGCTAGGCGGCCGAATGCTGCCACAAAGCGGGTGCGGAAGGCAGACCAGGTAGAAATGTCTGATTCATTGTTCGCGTACCACCGCCGGGCGAGCTTATCAAGGGCGTAAAACACGTTATGCAGCATTAGTCGGATCATTTCATTTGTTGTCGGCACTCACACGCTCATAGGACGACAGCCAGTCTTCGACATCAGTGTCGTCCTCGCCAGTGAATATGGTTGGGTCCCGCTGTCGCATCGTGCAAGAGCAGATCACGGGTGCGCCCGACAGCGCAGGGGGCTGGCTGGTGTCTCGGTGGTTCAGCTCGGGCAGTGTCCGGTTGCGAAGCTCCAGTGTGCAACCGAGACCCTTGACCTCCACCACTTGTAAAGGGGAATAGTAGTCACAATGGTAGTTGATCGTAGGGGTTTATTTGAGGCGTAGCGTAAGGCAACGGGCCGAGAGTAGGTCCAGCCGGTATCAGCACGTGAGCGTGAACGTCCTAGTCGGGCCTTCGTCGTCTTCAGGATAATCCTCAGGGCATACCCGATCGGGCAAATGGCGCTTCGGCATCTAATATTGTTGTGCAGCGTTAACTCTTCTCGTTACAATATATATATTATGTGTTTATCTGCATTCTTATTATGAATGTATATCCGAGTGTACAAAAGATTACTTTTGTGCATTTTATTTTTAATCAGATACACAAACGTCTACATCAATCTTTTGTGTATGCTCTCTTTATCCAATTTCTGTAAAAGTTCAACCATGTGTATTCATTTTTTGCCATTGTTTTCGCTTTCAAAGCACAGTGCAGAAACCCCGTCAAACTGCTTTTATAGCTTTCTGTTTCTATGTTTATTACCTTACCTTTGTAGTATAATATAATGCTTAATAAGCAAAATTCGAACATTCTGCGCCCTGTTTGAAGCACTCAGATGTGCTTGAACGACTGTAGAGAGAAAAAACCCCACCGAAATCTGTCAGGAGGATGACTGGTTGTTCGTAGCGCAAAATTATGCTGTGAAGGAGGACGTTTGCAAATTCCGATGCTGAGCCAGGTCGAATGCGCGCAGTTTCGGCGTATATTTTAAATCAAGGACAGCCGTAAGTATCTATCGGCGTCTACACTGTGTCGCCGGTAGCGGTCCATAAGAGTCAATGCCGACGCTGTCAAAGGGAGCCGAAGGGCAAGGAAGAGGCTGCAGTAGTCCGGTCGGAGGAGCAGCCCAGCGTTCCCGGTGCTGGAAAGAGACGCACAGGCGAACGTAATTTTTTATTTGTTTATTTGTTTATTTATCTATTTATTTATTTTTTTATGACACCCTCAGGGCCAAAGGTATTACACAGGGCAGTGGGGATAGAATACAAGTAAACAAAAAATAAATAAATTACGACATAAACCAATTATACAATATTAGTCAAATCACCGAGAGAAAGAAAACTCAAACGTCCCTAGAGGAGATACGTTATACAGCTCCTATATATACAATTTCAGCTCTAAAATTTCGGAAGTGTTCGTTATCAATAATAGATACAGCACTACAAGGAAGGCGAATCTATTACCGACTAGTCTTGGGCAAGAAAGAGTAAGAGAAAAGCTGTGTGTTGCAAATGCCAGTTGCATCTTTCTTGCTATGGTCGAAACCATCAGATCCATAATTCGGTGTAGCGAAAACTGCTCACGCAGAAAGTGGTGATGACACAATTTGTGAAAAAGAGTTAGTAGAGAAGTTTAAGTGTAATGCCGTTCAGACAGGAATCGGAGGACAAGGTTAATTTTAATGCAGTAATACTTGCTGTTCGATTGTAGTTCAATAGAATAAGCTTAAGCTATTTTGAACAAGTTCTAGATGATTTTTAAGTTTATCCTGACCTGTGTCCTATGCCGAGCATGCGTAATTCAGTTGGAAATGTATTAGTATTTTCTATAGCATTAGTTTAGGTTGTGATGGCACCATTTAAAAAGTACGACGTAACTAACCTAACATGCGGTATGTGTTGCTAATTACGTACCCGCGGTGAAGGTTCCAGGTTAAGTTTTTAGTAACGTGGATGCCAAGGTATTTAAAAGATGTAACCGATTCTAGTTGGACACCATCAAGATAAAAGTGTTGTGGTACAGTGTTCGAAATACGCATTAGTTTATATTTCTTAATGTCCAGTTCTATTTACCAAGCTGTGAAGCAGTTATAACAGCGTTAAGGAAAGATGTCAATATGGGGGTGTCATTGTCACTGATTGTTTTACGAAAAGTAACACAGTCATCTACAAATATAAGAATACTCGAATTTAATGGGGGGGCCACAGCTGTAGAGAGGCCCTGGCCAAAAGTGGCGGCTATTTATCCGTTGGCATTAGTTACGGGTTCAAGGCACCCAATGCGTTGCTGCATTGTTATATTCTTTAAAGATACGACGCTGAAGTGAAGCGGGTGCTACAGGGACCCACTTGGTGCCACCAGTATGGTAATTTCGGCGGAAAAGAACACCTTGTAGGAGTAAAAACGTGGTGAGTTGACAACGTGCAAGGCTGTTCGAAGGTGGTTCGAGGTAGTCAATGAGGGGGACGCCGCAGTGTACCTCGGGCAAATCACCATGTTTGTCAATCCTGGAGAAAAGGAGGAGCACCAAAAAATTTTTAGCGAGGCTTTCCTGTGCGGCAGCCAATTGGAGACAATAGAAAACGAGACAGAATATCTGCCTTCATATACTCATTTGACTCTGAGAACCTAGCGACCGAGGTGCTCAGAAGCTTTTTCTTGGAAGATAATCAGCATAGTGCATGGGTGTCTCTGGCCACCGTAAAACAACAGTCATGGAGGTAAGGGCAATATTTTTGAACGGCCGAAACAACGGCAAGACATTACTATTCTCTGATGGAGTAACTTTTTGGCTGGTGTCAACGAACGATTAGCCTAGAAAACAACCATATCACGGAGATGGGCATCTCTTTGAAGGAGAACTCCGCCAATTCTGTGGTCACTCGCTTTGTGTGCAGGATAGTGGGCTTGTTTTCATCAAAGTGGCAGTGTACCGGGCTAGACGTTAGGGCGGTGAATAAAAGGCTTGTGGAAACTCACTCGACCAAACGTGAGCTGTGCCAGACTGCAGGAGCTGGTACGGGGGGGACAATGTGCAGTGCTCGAGAGACACGTACCCACCGGATGTGCGCGAGTGTGTGTGTTCGACGGACATCAACCACCAAAGAAGGGTCATCCAGCGGCTCGAAGCGGCCTTAGCCAAGCAAAGGCGAAATAGCGACCCAAACACGACCGACCCCAGACAGGGGAAGAAGTGGACGGGGAGCTCAAGTAGCCCGAGCAAGGCGGGCACGAAGCCTCGTGGTCTACACCCGGACTTATAGAAATCTATAAGTTAGACTAGGGAGCAGCTACGAGCCCTGCGCGGTCAAGCCGGCTCCTAACACGCAGGATGTGTTTCAATAAAGTCTTTTCTCTCTCTCTCTCTCACAAGGATGTTGGACTCGCGGCTATAATTTTTTAGTGGTGTATGCGCGGGCAGCGGATGAGCAAAAGATCTGGTGCATGCGCGGGTAGCGGATGAGCAAAAAATCTGGTGCAGCTGCGTGGTGAAATTGGCCCATTCAGTGAAACGGTATTCGTACTTTAAAAACCACGTCTTCTACACGTCATAAAAAACCCAACATCTTGCAGCTTCGAGTGGTCGTCCGACCTATTAAAAGTGCTGGCTCGTACATAGCTGTCGAGATACTCTTCAGCGCCCTCTCCACCCAGGACAGCTGACATGGTGGGTCCAGCTGGCGGATGGTGAAGTCTGGTGGGAATCTGCACTGTTGGTAGGTTCCCCTGTCGTTGGCATGCTACCCAACCTGCCCTTCCCTTTCCCATGCGGCCATCCACTCCTAATAAAGTTCCGCTCCTTCCTTGGCATGGCCTCTTGGGCTCCGAGACGACCCGAACGCAGCTCTAGGAATAGGACTTGAGCGGTGGACGGCGGGATTGAGATGCACCCTCCACCACTTGAGAGACGACAGTTCGCGTGGCCGTTTATGTCGGGCGAAGGAACCAGCCACGAGTTGATGATGACTATTTAAAGGAAACCATGATGTCTAGTCTATGGGTTCCTAGCCCTGATGATAGTGGGGGATTATGCAGAAGCGCCAGTTACAAGGTACAAGGAGTGTAGCCAAAGGATCTTACAGCACCACCGCAGCACGCACCTGAGGCTTTTGGAGATTGTCACATACAACAGGTTAGTTTTCTACTCATCTGCGGCCACAAACTTCAGCATAAATCTTTCAAGGTCCAGCAGTACTAAGACGCAGGGGCGCCTCATTACTGCTGCTTTAGGACGCCCCTGCTCTTGCCCTTTTCACATGCTTCCTCATTGTTCCACTTACCGTACAGGCAGCATGTGGAAGCTCGACCACAGTGGCATGAGCTGCGTCTCGATTATTCTAATAAATGAAGAAATTGGTCTCCCAGCGACTGTCACCAATCCGTAAACAAACCGGATCATTCTTGTGGACAGCTTATATAGCTATACGGCCGAAACATTCTGCCATTCAACGCGGATTTTCTTTCACCTGGTTGGACAGCCATGGCCCTTCGGCATTCCTGCCGCCCCCAGCCCTCTGCGTGGTGTTGGAGTGTCCCGTCTCACTCTGGACGCTTTTTTTACACTAAATAGCTGTGTTATCAGTTTTTCTCCTTCAAGGGCGCTGCGGAAGGCTACCCAAAAGCGGTTAGACTAGACAGTTAATCTCAGCGGACAACATGGCAACAGGGAGCAGCACCCAGAGTAGTATATTTTTCGCAAACCTCTGGTTACTCAGCGTACTTTTCGGAGGAAAAGCGCTGACGGGGGATCTTTCGGGAGCTGTAAGGGAGCACGTTGTACCCGCGCTGTTTAAGGGCTCAGCAGTCAGGGCGAAATTGGGGGAACCCCGGCCATACGAGCCCGCTCTTCTCCACTCTGGCCAATGGGCTCGCAAAGAGGAACAGACACAGTCCGTGTGCTCGCAGGTTGGCACCACATATCGTGATTGCCAGGTGTTAGGAAGGGCCTATATTCAAACGATGATACTGAAGAGCAACCCGAGGTTATTTGCCGGCAGCTGGAATTGCATGCGGGTGTTTCGCTAGAGTTTTGAAAACAGTATTTAGAAGTCATTATATGCATTATGTATTTTAGGTACCATTGCAAATGCTGTATCAATGAGTTAACATTCAGGGCTGTGGTGTCCTCCAGTTACGTTTGTAAAACGTATGAGTTAATATTCAGGTCTGTGTTGTACTCCAGTTACGTTTGTAAAACGCATAAATAACATAACTTGAGCAAGCTGAAGTGGTTGTTAACTCTCGCAGTTTTCACAGACTCGTAGGCTTTTACACGAAAGTATAACAGTGAGGTTGCGTTTTTATATTTCTACCTCGTTTCTTGCTTCTTAGGTTACTAACTTGGTGATAAAAAATAAAACGAAAGCGTTACGTACAGCTCAGACATGGGGTATAGGATTGCGAGCTTATAAATATATCCGACGTGATGCATGAGAGTATGAGGGTACTGAATTTGGTAAAACAATCGAAGCAGCTAGAAGTCAGCTTTTAGCTTTACTGCCATTCATGCCATTCAATATCAGCCTAAATGAGAGGAGGTGCAGGATATTTATGGTCTGTGAAGCTGGTAAGCTTCAAGCTCGAGCCAATGATATTGAGGCTCGCGTACCAATATTCTTTACACTGAACAATCGGATCCACAAATGCTACATAATAGTGTTACCGACTACAGCATTTCGTTCTACTACGCTGCCTCTTCCTTAGTCGCCTCTGAAATCCACAAACCACCGGTTCGTGACAGTCTATCAACGATCACTCAATGAGCAGGTAAATCACGGCAAACCTGTCTTTTGTCCTTGTTCCTTGTTGAGCCCTTAGGGCAATTTTTGCCAGAGGAGCAGAAAGGCATAGGGTGCAGCATTTCTTTTCTGCGTAAATAAGAAAGAAGGTCATCTTCTAGAAATTTCCTGGAAAACCAAGAAATTGGTGCACAACGCTGACAAGAATGTTTTAACGTTATTATTTAAATCAGACATTCCTAAATGAAGGGGTCACATAAAGAGAATACGCACCAAAAAGAAACAGTGTGGATCTTAATAAACGAGCATTGCGGTAATAGGTAGAAAAAGGTAAATGTCCACTTGAAGTCCCGATGCGGGAAAAAGAATGCTAGGAAGAAAGTTGTTTATATTTAGGTGATGGCGAGATAGAAACAATGAAAACTTCCTCTTGAAACTTCGCACGTTTTTCTGTAGTTGAACGAAACGGTGACGGCAAAGCCTGCATTTTTATTCCATGACTTCTCATGTGACACATTCTCAGTTTTACTGAACAGCAATATTAAACATTTCCACGGTTTTCTGATTTTCTACCATTCTTCTCCATACCGTGGAAACTTAAACTTGTTTGTTGCTTCAACGAAGGCAACTTGGCAATTCCTGGCTATTCCTGGCGCTGGTTTTTTTGTGCTGCAGAAAAGAGCTGCCCCAGGAAAAAGTAAAAACTGTTCTTATTTTTTTTGTATGGTCTTTAAGCCCTTGTTTTAGAGGAAGAGCTGACTGCTTTTCAACTGCAACATTTTCGTGTTCTCGAACGAAACGTGCCGCCTAAAATACAAAATTGACAGTTCGGTAGTGGATCAGGAGTTCCCAAGTTAGAGAGCACTGTGACCATTGGTAACTGATGCAGGTGTTACGAATCGTTTATTGAATTATTCGGGACCAATATCAGAAAAATTCAAAGCGAAGGGAGAATCGCAAAAATAGTGCAGCTCTAAAAACTTTTAGTGTGCACCGCTTCGTCCAGTGTTACGGGGGTTATATATCGGCGTCGAACCCGTAAGTCAGCGAACAAAAAGAAAAGAAAACGTCGAGGAAAGATTGGTAATAGTACCAGGGAGAGGACAGTATACGGCACCTTCACCTGAAGTTCTTTGGAAGCGATGCATAAGGCAAGTGTCAGGGGAGGCAGTGAGAAAATTCTGGGAGGTGACGACAAGCTGCGAGGTGATGGCTTGGCGTTGCGCCCCGTTCATCCTTTCTGTGATATCGCGGGCTCATCATGAAAAGTAGCTGCTTTGAGCCGTGAGCAAGAAAACTGGAGATCAGGGTGCGCACAAATTTCGTATATAAGGATGCAGCAACCATTAGCCATCTTTTGATAAGCGTCAATGTGCTTGGCTTTGTTGTGGGGTAAGATGATTTAGGTGTTCAGGGGAGTATTGCTTGTGAAGTAGGGTTTGTTGGGTGAAAGTGTTTATTAGTGTTAGCAGACATCGTGGGACACGGTTCATAACTTTTATACTTGGCCTGATCCGGCAGTTCGAGGGATAAGGCACTAAATCTTTTAGTGGTGGGCATGGTCCTAATTAGAGTGGCATCTGTGAAACTTTTTTTGTCGAGTGGGTCACCTGTAACGTTCCGCATTCGAGAGCACGGCTTTATTCGGTATCGATGTTTATTACAATGTCACCCAAAAATACAGGTAAAGGAAAAGTGATTTGATCAGTCACGCACAACTGACAACGAACACGCGTAATTTCTTGTAAAGTCAAAAGTTTGGGTACAGCAAAACACCGCGATTGAGATTTTGTCAACAGAATGAACACATCCTGCAAAATGTTTATAATAATCTCTTCAGCATATTCATAATCTCTTCAGCAGAGTCAGCATATTCAACATGACCGGTAGAATGATGCACACTATTTAAATACAAGATGGCGCCTGTTTTTAAGGTAGTACCGACATTTTTTCTGCAGGAGGTTCGTCGCTATAATTAGGGGGCGAGTATTCCGGGGACCTGTTTAAACCTTGAGGTATAGTACTTGTTTCTTTTTTTTCTTTTTAAAGGAAGTGCAAACAGATACATGTCATTCAAGCTGGGGTAGATTATGATTCAATAGAGTTTCCTTCGAATAAAGCAGTCGTGCGAGTGTCTGCGTAAGTGCGGGCGTAAAACTGAAGACCGGCCTTTTTTCACAGTTGTGTCAATTACCTGTCCTCTTCTCGCACACATCCCTTCTTGCCGCCTATACTGGGTATTTCATTTGCCTTCTTTATAAGCCTAAATATTTATAGGTATTATTTACCCACAGTCATCGGTCTTCTTGGTACTTTTTTCCTCTCTATAAAATAAGGAGTCGATTGAAGCTGGTGTATTAGAAACACAGCGGCATTTAAAAGGAAAGCTGTATTACTCATGTTGCCGAAAGGATGCGGCTTGCTCCACCGAGCATCAGTCAAATTTCCTTGCAGCGTAACTTCTTATGAAAGCTAAAAGAGCGCCTAGTGCCGCCATGCACAATCAGCATCTAATCACCAGCCCATAAATAAAAAAATATTGCTCTTTCTGGGGACAGGGGAAAGATACATACAAGGGCACCAAAAATGCCGAGAAGGCTTATAAAGTTTTCTTGTCTACGGAGCCTTTTGTGCAAAGCAGCTTTTGTGGTTTGGTTGCGGTGCAATCGTGCCTGCACTAAGAGGGCTCTATGAGAGCAAACATTCCATTTCTGCTAGTAAACTCAGTTGCACCAAGTTCAAATATGACTAAACTTACTGCATATTTATTCACGTGAACAAAGTTGTATCACTTACACTTTGCCACGTTATGTTTGGGGTAAATACATTTATAGCTGAGTAACATTTTTTCAGTTTAATGTTTTTCGGTAAACACTTCATCCATCATTAAATATTCAAATTTCTGAATTTATAATAAAATAGTTATATGGGTATAATTTTACTGTATTGATTCATATCGAAAAGGTGCTTCAAATATGTATGTTGTAGGTTCCTGTAATGTATGTGAGTCACGTCTCATCTTTTTGGAGTTTTTTCGGTGTCGATATTTTATGAAGTCGCTCGCACCTCTTTTACGTCTTTGTCATGCTTTCAAAGATTTATATGACATTTCGGGGTGCGCTCGAAAAGCACAAGCCTCACGACCCGCCACAAACGGGCCGAACTGGGGTATAGCAGAGTAGGGCATAACCCCCGGTCGACGCTTGGCCAACGTCACGACGAGTTAAACCGTCGGTTGCCGGCATCAATAAAGTTATTCCTACCTACCTCGACGTTGATTTGGCATTTCGATGCCATTGTGCAGTGCCTTAGCCAATTTGTGCTTGGTACTCAATTGCCGTGCACAACATTGCACTCATCGGTATTATCCGGTACCTATAAATCCTGAGATGAGATAGAAGTTCCCAGTTCCGCAGTAATCGGGGATGGGAAAACAATTGCACTCAGACGGGTAGAACCAATAGAAGAAAAACACATCAAAAAGCGCAGACAGGGTTCATTTTCACGCGCATTTATATAAATATCCAGTACTCATCTTGAAACAAGAAAAATAAAAAGCATAGAAAAAGTAAGAGAACTACAATAAACAATTCACCCTGATTCGCGTGTCGACTCGTAAAGATCACTCCCCATTAAGAACTATAGTTTTCTTACCCAAGAATGATCAATAACACTAATGCATTCATCACCCGCACGAATATTTCGAGGGCTTATATTTTTTCACGCGTGAGCGAGTCATGGCACTGTGCGAGCACATCAATATTTCTCAAGAACAGAAAACCCTTACAATCGAGGAAATAAATTTATTCAACGCGCCCTGTGGTCTCTTTTTTCTGTTCATGCACTAATGTTAACGCGATATTTCCCCACAATATGAGCCCAACTACAACGTCCGTTTGGTTTTACGAAGTGGAAAAAATATCTTCACAGGCAGCAGGCAGTTTTTTGCTGTGGCTTCATTTATTATAAGCGACATGGTTGGTGTCGTTCAGATGTGCTTATTTTGGTCTATCTTCCCCTTGCCAGCGACAAAGGGTTTAGGTTTGAACCCCAGTTTAAGCTTGAACTACGTCATTACCTGAGCGACTTTATAGAATCTCAGCATAAACAAATGAAGATGCTCAATATTTATGCCCTCTGCTGTTACTGCCTTAGCTGTGCGGGACGCAAAGGTAGATTGTCGTGTCCTCTTGTCGGGTATTATCGGTAAACCACATGCTTACATTCCCCAAAGTCGGAGACAGCTTTCTGCTTTGTCTAGATGCACTCCCAGCGTAAAGGACTGTACATAAAAAAGGAGGTTTACGGCAACCCCTCTTCCTACTCTCCCTGCTTCAGCCATTAGGGAGCCATGGTTGGGCAACAAGATCTCGAGTTTTGTGCTAGTTTACCTAGTACCGCTTGCGCTGTTCCAGTCCAAAAAGAAAAAAGCGCAAACTATTGTAAAAAATGGTCAATGGCTACCATCAAGATGCATAGCCCTGTTTGCTCCTCGGCAAAGGCACTATAATGCCGAAAGTGGGTGCCTGGCATAAACGTATGGTGCCAGTTCGTTTCATCTTTCCAGTTTGCTATCCAGTACGCGTCTTCACTATTTGCAGACATGGCACGATCAGCAATGGCGACAAGTGTCTCGCTTCCTTGCAGGCAAGGTAACGTAGCAACCCAGTTCCCCAAAACGTTGGGGACCCTTTAATGATTCTCCCTATATTCGTCATAACAGTTGCACTGCAGCGCGCAGCTCTGCCTTTTTGGAATGCAACTATGAACAGGGCAGTTCCTCCATCAACTGTGCGTACATAGTTCTGCTCAACTCCTTCCGCGTCAGTATAAATGAAACCCCAGGCCTTCGGCGACACACATTATCTTAAGCCCCCTCCTCACCATCCAAGCAAAAGTGCGGGCAACATCTCGGCGCACGCCTTCAGCAGTACGAGTTGAAGTCAAGGGTTTCACGGACATCCGTCTTGTCGGGAGGGTACATTTGCGAGAGAAAGAGGGCACCGACCAAGTAATGAAAAAGAAAATCTTAAAAAACGTTTCGGCTCCCGCACGGGAGCCTTGTTCACAATGAATATATTGCAGGCAAAAAAGACCTTAACTAGGCTTTAAAACGTAAGGTGGGCAGCGTCATGTTTAAATGTCATTAAGAGAGTTCGTCCCGACCTGTTAGGCTGCGGCTGCCCTGACGCCTTTGTATCATACGTGAAAAGAAGGATGGCTTTGCAGACTACGCCCAGTGCCGGTAAAAAGAAGTGGGCTGCCACTCCCTATGTTCCTGGCACAAGCAAAGAAATTGCTGGTGTTCTGCAGAGCTCTGATGTGCACGTAGAAAATGCCATCGAAGAAGCTGCGGCAAATTATGATCCACGTAAAGTGTATAAGCTTCCTAAACACAGGTTTCCCAGAGTGATAATCAAGATGCCCTGTGCAAACTGCACCTATGCGTACTTAGGCTAAACGGGCTGCTTTGAAAAGTGCATAAAACAGCACTGCGATGATGTTAAGACCAAAAAAGTAGCGTCGAATGCCATGCCCGAATATGGAGAGCTGTCGGTCCACGAGTTGACTGAGAGAATGCACGCATCATCCCCACGGAGAAGAATTTGGCGGATGATTACATTTAAAGGGGTCCTAAAATACCTTCCGCCGATGCGTGGATGTACATGTAACCAAATAAAGCAATGTATTAGCAATCTCCTCCCGCAAAAATTTTGTTGAAGCGATGAGTATATGCTGAGAAATCGTGAATCAAAAACCGCGCATTATCGTCGCGCCAAGTTTCCTCCTTCTTTCAACTTTCTCTCCGCTGTTGACGGCGAGTGAGCCTTCCCTCCCATGATGCTGCGCTCCTCGGTGGTGACGTACTTCCGCTATTGCGCTGCTCACACAGCCGTCTGCTACGGGCAAGCTTTGTTGACACCATGAATCCCGCTCTCCACTCAAGGCTGGAAAAGCAAACGAAAAATCTCGCCGCATGTGTGCGGCGGCCTGGCCTTGCCCTTTCGCGGTGTACGTTGCTGCAGAACTTTGCTATCGGTGGCACGCCACTCTTTATCGGCGGCGAAATCACAGCCGCACGGGGAGGATCCCGCGCTCGCTCCCTTGGATGCACAGCGCACTGTTTATCGAGAAAGCGCCGTATCAGATGTGGCCCCGCTGGTGCCTGGTCTTATTTTGTGGCGGTGGTAATTCCTGGCGGCGGCATGTGAAAAAGACATTTTAAACCGATACAGAACCTGTGCACAAAACGCCAGTTCAGCTTGGGGCGACGCGTGGTGGAGAGCGGCAACGTTGGCAAAACATGCTCCTCCACGGCTATGAGCTTTCTAGCGCTGGAGCGAGCACCATTTCTTTGACAATATCAAACATCGGTTGCCTGGAAACAAGGCACAAACCGCTCTAGAAGTCAGTTACGGTTGCGTGATCTCGGTTCAGTTAGGGGCCCCACCTCGCGGCATATGGGCACTGCAGGCATTCTACTCACTCCCATTAGGAAGTGCGAGATGCGTTTGGCATTACAGGAGGCGATGGTGTGTGTGCTGTGGACGCCTTTGTTTCGCGATGAAATGCGACGTTGTGCTTCTTCGGGTGGATAGTGCTTCCCATGGTCTGGATTATCTTTCTCAAGCGGCGTACGACTCAACCTCGCATGGCGTATGTGCAGTGTGCGTGCCTAAAAGCCATCTCGGCTTGTGCGCCAGAGTTAAGTGACATGCTGTTCGTCCCCGCAAACCGCGCGCGAGGTGAGTGCCGAATTTACGAGGGGCGGGAGGAGGCAACCCATCGTCTGTCAATCGCGGTTCGGCCTTGCAACGCATGTTGTGACGTTGTGTTCGTTCGAAACGCATCTCTGGATTGTTTGGAAGTTGAATAAAATGTACGCGCCAAACCCGGGCATTCGGCTCAGGGCGTTCTCTGCGATTGCAAGAAAGAAGTGCCACGGGGCTTCAACGCTTTCTTTATGGAACGTACTCAAGTAAGGCAATATTCATGTCGTGTTATGGCCCTGTCGCATTCAATACAAACGGTTAAGCGTGTATTTACACTTGTTTCGTTTGTCGTAAAATGTCCAAGCACTTCGGCACTCCGCTGGCAGATCAGCCGGCGAGCCGACGCTGAGCAGACGACTCATCTCTTTGCCGGAAGTGCGTAAAAAAGCCGCCCAATAGCAGGATGTCTAGCTCATGACGAACATCTGGGAATCGATGATGTAGACACGTGAAGATGGCGGCGTCCAAAAACACAAAGAAAAGGGTGAGAAAAAAGCGACAAACTTTGCAACAAAAGTGTGAGCTTTCCGCTGCGTGTAAAAGAGTAATACTTGGCACAGATGATGTTGAAGACCCAATCTAACGATTGCGCTAGTCAATTTAGTGTGCTCAAAACGCCTTTCAGGGCCCCTTTAAAATCATACAAAAGTTGCGGGAAATCGGATAGGGGGTCGCGACCGCTTCAGGCGTTTTCTTTTATATCCGTTATTTTTTCCAAGATTGCGATAATATTGGTATGATTGCTTTTGGGACTAAGCAGTCTTTCAAATAAACCAAACTTGTTATTTGTCTTCGTGGCTCCTTTAACGATCCCGTCGACTGCGCCAGTTATCTTCGCGATGTTCTTTTCCCCGAGGCTTCTCCTCCAAGCCGCAGTAGCGCTGAGGATCTAACCCCGGGTATTCTCAATCGATTAACTCAGCTTGGGACAGAAAAACTGTACATTTCTTTACAGCCCAGTGGGCGGCTAATAATGAGTGCTCGGGTAAAGCTCGTATACGACGGGCCTGGAAACCAGGCACCCAAACCGCGTCTGTCTGTCTTCATGTTACCTTCATCTTACCGCTGAGGTCCGGTGTCCGTCCCCATATGATGCCCGTTAGGAGTTCATTTGCGAGCAGGCATGGCCTTTCTCAGAATGCCTGGGGTTTGAAAGCGCCGCGCGACACGTTCTTTCCATTTCTGCGATACTCTTCCCAGGGCCCGCGCCAGTTATTGTTTGAAGTGCCCGAGATACCCTGTTGATCGTTATTGGGGAAACTGATGAGTGCCAAAAGGAGATCTTTCTCGAGGCTTTCCTGTGCGGCACTCCACTGAGGACACAATGCAAAACCAAACAAAACATCGACTTTCGTATGCTTCTTACCAGACTCATCCGTCACGGAAATATATTTGTTGGAGGCGGAGAACCCTGCCACCAAGGCGCCTAGACGCGTTTTTTGAGGAGGGTAACCAGCAAAGTGCATGGTGGCTTGTGACTATTATAAATTGACGGCCATGAAGGTAAGGAAATGTTTTTCGACACCCCAAATGGTGGCAAGGCATTCCCACTCTGTAACGGAGTAATTCTTCCATAGCCAGTGTCAACAAAGCTCTAGCATAGGAAACAACCCTCTAACGAAGATTCACATCACTTTGAATGAGAACAGCATCGATTCCGTCGCCGCCTGCGTTTGTGTGCAGAATAGTGGGCTTGTTTTCATTGAAGTGACAGAGTACTGGACAAGATGTTAGGCGGTTTGCGGTGCTTCATAGGATTGTTGGCACTCATTTGATGAAACGATAGCAGTGCAGGATGTAGGAGCTGGCTGAGGGGTGCCACAATGGCCGATTTTACGCAAGATAGGGCATACGCGATCAGCCTCCACCATGTGTTTGTTTATTTTTCGGCAAAAGGCCACACCATCTTTAGTGTATTAGGTTTACGCCTCACGAGGAGGTTGGATTTGCCTTCCCCCCCCCAGCTTCTTTTTCGCGATGTATGAGCGGGCAGTGGAAGAGCCAACAGTCTGGCGCTGTTGCGTGGTGAAATCGACCTAGTCAGTGATACGGGGCTCGTTGTTTAAAAACCACGTCTTGTCCACCTTAGGAAGACGAAAGGAAACGTTCTGCAGCTCTGCGTGGTTGTTCCACCTGTTAAAAGCGCTACCTCCTGCGTAGCTGTCGAGTCACTCTTCAATGTCATAACCACGAAGGCCAGCGAACATGAGTGAACCCTGCTGGCAGCTGGTGACGAAGTGCCGTGGGACGCGGCCGAAGTAGCACCGTTGGCTGGTTCTGCTGTCAGCGACATGGCTTCTTGCGCTAAGCGACGACGCGAATGCAGCTCCAGTGTTAAGCGTAGAGAGGTGGACTGCGGTATCGAGATGCACCCTCAAGCACTTGCGAGACGACAGTTCCCGTGGGCATATATTTCAGCACTCAGACGAAGGAACCACCGAAGCGGTGGCGATTATTAGTGAACGGTAGGGATGATACCTGATCTATTGATGATAGGGCTCATGATAATCGGTGTTTGGAGAGAGGCGCCGCTAACACAACCCAAAGTTGAAGTACCACAGTCAAAGGATCTCACATTCCCACCGCAGCGGGCACCTCAGGTTTTTCGGGATTCCCACATAGAACTAGTCAGATTCCTCATCAGCTGCGGCTACTTACTTCAGGATAAACCATTCGTCATCCAGCAGTATTGACACGCCTGGTCGTGAACAACACCATCTTCAGCCCCATCATCATCGTCCTAGATAGAGTACCTGCAGCATATCTAAGCATTCCCGACGTAGTACATGCTGCGTCTGGGATATTTTAGTACATAAATACATTGGTCTCCAAGTGACTGTCACCAATCCGTTGACACACCGGTTCAGTCTTCTGCGTAGCCTCTATAACTTTCCGCCTGAAAACAACTGCCCTCTAACGCGACCTTGCTTCCACCTGGTTTAACAGGCATGGCCTATCTATTTTCCTGCCACCTCCCGCGCTCAGCGAGGTGTTGGAGTGACCAGTTTCTAGAGTCGACGCTTTTTTACATTAAACGGCTGTGTTACCCTTATTTTCGCTTTCAAGGGTACTCGCGAAGGCGTCGCGCGAGCAAACACAATGGACAGTGAATCAATGTAGCACATCAGCTACCAAAATGCTGATCTACCCACCGGAACTGAACCAAGCGTAAATTCCGCTGCACTACTCAAGGATGGAGATATAGGATTCCTCCTAGACTATGTGTACTAATCTATATATAGCCTTCCTAGATTACGAGAAAGCATGTGACACGGTCGAAACCTCAGCAGTCATTAGGGCATTACGCAACCGGGGTGTAGACGAGAATAATGTAAGAATACTAGAGGATATTTACAATGGCCCCACAGCTACAATCGTCCTCCACAAGGACAGTACTAAAATACCTATCAAAATGGCGTCAGATTGGGAGACGCGAGCTCTACAATGTCATTCATAGCATAGTTACAAGAAGTGTTTAGAAAAGTGAATTGGGAGCCAATAGGAGTTAGGGTTAGTAGAGAATACCTTATTAAGCTCAGATTTGCTGATGACGTTGCCTTTCTAAGTAACTTGGGGGACGAATTGCACAGCATCTTACTGCACTGGACAAACACAGAAGGACAGTTGGCCTGAAAATTAACATGCAGAAAACAAAAGGACTGATCAAGAACCTCGGGACAGCACTGCGGTTTGAGATAGGTGGCAAAGCAGTCCAAGTGGTAAGCGTATCTATCTACTTAGGCAAAGTTGTGACCCCGGATCCCTACCGTGAGGCAGAGATAATCAGAAGAATAAGAATAGGGTGGAGGGCATTTGGCCGACATTGTCAGATAATAAATTGCAGCCTAGCATTGTCCCTAAAGAAGAAACTGTATGAAAGCAGACGTACCGCTACTTACCTATGGGGCAGAAACTTGAAGGCTTATTAAGAGGGTTCAATTTCAATTAAGGACGACTAAGCGAGCAAAGGAACGTGAGCAAAGGTGTAAAATTAAGGGAAAAGAAGAGAGCGTGGTGGGTCCGGGAGCAAACGCGTGTTAAGGACATGTTACAAATTAAGAAGAGATGGACGTGGGCAGACCATGTAATGCGAAGGCAAGGTAACCGTTGGTCATTGAGGGTAATGAAGTGGATCGCTAGAGGAGCCAAGGGTGGTAGGGGGCGGCAGAAGGTTAGATGGGCAGCGGAGGTAAAGTGGTTTGTGAGGATACATTTCTGTCAGCCAGCCCACGAACAGGATAATAGAAAAAAAGAGATTTGTCTTTGCCCTGCAGGGGACGTAGATAGGCTACTCATGGTAACGACAATAATGACGGACACCACCTCTGTAGTTGGGGCGCGGTCGCACCATCGCACTCCACCGTGGGGCTGCAATAAGGAGGTGTGGATAATTTTCGATCATGCAAAGGCGCGCTCCGTCCTCCGGGCACTTCGCTCAAGCGGTAAATGCCCCGATAAGCAAAACGTCAGTGCTTAAGCAGAGCAGAAGCACTGCAACTAATTCCGAAAGCGTAAACAGTTTAGCCATTGCCGGCCAAAGGTAAATAGGCCAATGAACCACGTTGTGCACCAGTTTTGCTTTGCAATATGCATACCCCATCTATTACACAACTCATGCTACTACACAAACTCAGAAGCACCACATGGGATCTGAGGCAGTCGACCTCGCTGCAGAAATCGGAATGCTGCAGCTCCAACTCAAAACCTTCTTAATTTGGAAGGTGGAGTAGGGGCGACAAAAGAGTTTGCTCGGAACAGCGGGCAATGCTTTCTACTTTACACTACTCTTTGGTTACGGAGCGTACTCATCGGATAAAAAGCGCCGACGGGCAACCTTTAGGAACTCCTGAGTGAGCGTGCCGTACCCGGACTGTTTAGAGTGCTCCGCAGCCAGGGCGAAATTCTGACCACCGGGACTTTATGCGCTATCGCACCTCCGCTCTGTCGATTGGGCTTGAAAAAAGAAGAGGCACAGTCCGTCCGCTCCCATGATGTTACCGCATGGTGTGATTGCCAGGTGTTAGGCAGCGCCTATATGTAAGCGATGAGACTGAGGAGCAGCCCAAGGGACGGCCGATATCCAGAACCACATGCGGGCCTTCCCGGTGCAGCTGAAGTCTTACAGGAAGTTGAATATATTATGATGTTTATTAGGCTTCTTGAAGGGCGTTTCCCGATGCATCTCTCGCAGAGGGCTCAGATTGATCGTCTCGGTGAAGGAGGGTTCTGGTCCTATTAAAAAGGGGCCAGTCAGGTAAGGGTAGCCAGAAGTATTGCTTAACAGTTTCAAGAAGTTCCCCCTCAGGTAAGAATCCGAAAAATGTACTGTTCTTCTCTACAGGCTAGCGCCGAGAGGAGCGGCTTTTTGAGAATAAAGGGGGAAAGTGGCACGCCACAACTACGAACAAAGCCATCGCCTTATGGCAGCAGGCGCCAGGATTGCCACAATGTGTAAAAAACTGTGCTCAGAGAATACTCACTGATACCCAAGACTTAGGACGCTGAATTTGGGGGATCAGTTTAGAAAGCCGGAGCACATCTTTGAGCTGTAGCTCTATTGAATGTGAGTATAAAACAGAATATGCTCATAATTGACGGCATATTTTGCTGGTAACGTTCCTGCGAGAACCAAGAGGTTGTAAGCTTCGGTCCAAATATTCTCGTCATTGGCCAACGGTATTCGTACTGGCCTTCCCTACGCAACTGTTTTGTCGTACCACCGCCGACGCTTCCTGATACCACTCTCAAATCTCACCAACCCGCCGGTTTTCGACACGATCAGCGACAGCTAGTCAAATCCCTCCTGCATTTTTTGGCCATTTATTTTTGCAGATTTAGGGTAAGCTGGACAACAACTGTTGAAAAGCGTAGTTGTAAATATTTATCTGTGAACCCCAACTTGGACAAGAAAATTTGAATGGGTTCGATTTGAATATTTACGCTCGAAATGAATTCAAAAGATGACATTTGAAATCTTCTACTTAAAACCCTGCACCAATGCACATCGTCACCAAGAATGGTAAGTCAGGTAGTTTTTTTTCTGATTTGACTTTTACTGGGGATAGGGTTTAATGGTGTGGTGAACATACCCGCACAAATAGGCAATGTAGTTGCTGCGGACAAAAAATGTAATTGTGAAAAGAATTGATTTTTTAGGCAACACGATGGGAGTGATAACAACCGGCGGTGAACATGCTTTGTATTAAAGTGTTAGCAGGCTAGGCGCAATATGCTCGTTTTCTTGCACCGTTGCAATTCCATGATTTGATAATGTCTACTCCGCCAGCGACAACCGAAGGTGTATGCCAATTCAATGTCTTGTTATTTCGTGAATAGTTTGGCCTTGCTTGAACAGGGTAAATACAATAGTTTGATTTTTCATAATGTTTGTCATTTTTACTTGAAATGTCGGAAAGTGTTCGTGGTCTATGAAGTCGCTTTTCTGAGTATGTTTGTCGCTGTTGGAGCAGTTGTTCTGGGGAGAGAAATAAACGCTTCGCGAAGGGGTATCAAAGGTCTGTATTGTTCGTATAGGATTTCAGTTAGAGTGCACCTTGTACGACCGCAGTGCATTAAAACGGGGCTGTATCCGTATATTAGCGCTGTAGAATGAAAAGTTAAGGAATCGCGTGGCGCATAATGCGTGAACGTGATCGTACTGGAGCAGAACATCGGTTCCCAAGTGTTTGGAAACCTGATACTATTGTTTAAGGATGCTATTTGTAAGATTGTGGAATAACGTTGTACCAAAAGAGCGAGAAATATAAGCGAAGACACCGAAAACACCAAGCAGCAGGAATGGAGTTGTTGGCAAGCATTACAAGTTACTCGCTGTCATGACGGGCGAGGTAAATTAGAGTACCACAGTAGACTTTGTTGTTGAAGAGGACATATCTATACGACGCATACATCGTATGGAATAGCAGACATAGCGTGAGGTTACGCATACGTTTCTACTATTAGCTCTCGCTGGTCAACGTGGCACCGTAAGCGAATAACCTGGCTTTAGTTTCAGTGACGTTGGGAACAAAAAATTATAGGAGGGCGCCAAAAACAATAAGCCACAAGCAATGAAGTTCCGAATTTCGGAGAGGGAATGTCATGGGAATCGAGTTTGGTAAAATTCCCACAAAATCGCAATTGGAGGAAGTGTGATAAGATTATTCAAACACAATACATAGAATGACTGTTGTATATTCTTCCTCTGGGCATGAAAGATGTAATTCGGCAACTACACCGACATTGAAATCTGGTCAATAGAAGGAATGCATCAGGCACATTATAACAATATTATTCTGTGCAAACAAGTCTGCGTTACCAACATGGTCAAAACGTGGAAGCGTCCAAGGTGGTTCCGAGCGTGAGGTGGTTTTTCGGAAGTATTCATTGTTGCCTAACAAATATTATTCTCTGCTATTTGTCGGCAAGCACGGTGGGGAGCAGAAGTAGGCGTGCTTATGGTGGAGTGCTCTTCTTGTTCCAAAGCAGCTAAGTTGAACCGCGAAGACAAAAATGTTGTGGGTGATTACACGCAAGTGCAGGTAAAAGTGAGAGTAGGTAAGGGTATATGATATGATCTTTGACAGACAATGAAGAAAAAAAAATCGCATTATAGTTTCTTGACAAGAAAGGTTCAGTATGGTAAAACGACACAAGTGATAATTCGTTCGCAGAGCGAACACATCCGGCTAAAGATACGTAATAATTTTTAACTGCAAATTTGGTGTTCCCCCCTTTGTCATTGCGGCTATGGTTGAAGTTGTTCGCGAGGAGTACTCTAAGGTGGAGGTATCGAGTATTCATTTTAAGAAATCGGTCACTATGGTTAGGCGGCAAGCATGACAGGGACCTAAACTGGCGGGCTTGAGGTTGGGTTCGTTTTTTAGTCCAAAACTCCATAAGATGAATGCGAAGACATTCAAGAAGGGTAGTCCGTGTTTAATGGCATTTCCTAATGAGTAAAGCAGTGGTTTTAGAATTTGCTTATTAGTGAATACTAGGAAAGAAATCCGTCTTGCATCTCAGTTGTCAAATAGCAGGTACGTGTGCCGTAGATATCATTTATAGCCACCCATGTTGGAATTCTTTGGTTACGTTCGTATCAAACAGAAAATGATTAGGTAATAATTTGCAACCAATGATCAATGTTATCAAACTGTATTGCTCGTCGTATTTTTATGGTGAAAATGTACTTTTGTGTGTTGATTATTGATTTCAACAGGGAGCTCTTGTACTTCTACTATATAACAATGTATTCTACGCCCAAACCAGGACTATTTCGCATGGTATCATTGCCAAACTTAACGTTAGCGTCTTGACCAATCCCGACCCAGTTCCTGCCTGATCTACATACTGAGAAGATGTAATTGCTGGGTGGTTGAAAAAGAAATTCTGCGTTGATAGAAATAGACAAATATGTAGACAAGGCCAGCAGAAATGCTGCAAGGATGCTATCATGCCGTTTAAGTTCACTGAGCCTAAGCGAAAACATTGCCGAATTTGTTATTAGGCAGCCCTATTGTTTTGTTTTCGCGTTTAAACAGCGAGATTTCTGGGTGTTCTTTCCACACAAAAAAAATAACTTTGGTAAGGCAAACCTAGTTTGAGAAATTCAATCAGTGCGTGAGTTTTGTAGATTGGCTGGAGTAATTGGAGTGCCCTTTCTGGCTGTATATCACATAGTTGAACATCATATTCCTAAATCCATCATCTATACAGATTCGCTGAGTGTCGTCCGTACATTGTCATCCCGAGAGTCCACGAAAAACCATGTAGTTAACCTTGTCGTGAAATCAATCGTGCTGGCATATTCTTCAAACCTTGAGGTGACTGTATGTTGGGTGCCAGGCCACTCTGGCATCGGCGGAAATGAACTGGCGGATGAAATGGCCGCCAATGCTGCACTCCGAAACACAGTGGACATAACACTACCTTACACAGACCTCAAGCCACACATAAGACAACACCTGCGCAGAACATGGCAAACACACTGGGACGAACAGACAGACAACAAACTACATGTAAGCCACACTGTGCCACTGTGTACCGTCCCAAGCCACACTTGGGACGGTACACAGCTGACTAACACAACAGACACACGGAAGTCGCCTTGGGTAGGCTACGGATAGGGCACACCCATGCGACGCACTCGTATCTGCTGACGGGATCTTCTAGACCACAGTGCAGCAGGTGCGGAGAAGCCCTATCCGTAGTGCACATACTAATCACATGCAAGGCACTTCACACAACACGACACAAACACTTCAGAGAACTCTACAGACAACATATTCCCCTACATCCACCGTGTTTTCTAGGTAACGATGCCATTGTTTCCGTGAAAGGTGTGTTTGAGTATTTGTTAGACGTCAAATGTTTAAACCTCATTTCCTATCACGCATCATGAAATCTGGCCCTATACACCAGCCATGCTCAATGTCGTTTTGTAATTTCACTTTTGTTTTTGCTGACTTTACTTAGTTTTTAAGGTTTCACACCTCATATGTGACTATTGTTTTGGCGCTCTTTGCCCCAGTTGGCCTTGTGCCATAAACATCCAACCATCATCATCATCAAATTTTTTTGCAAAATCAAAGGTTTGAGTAGAGCAAAACACCGCGATTGAGATTTCTTCAACATAACGACGCATCCTGCGAGGGTATATAATAATCTCTTCAAACACAGCATAATCAACATGGTCGGTAGAGTGCTGCATTCCATTTGCATCTTATCTGGCGCCTGTTTACACCGTAGTAGCGACTTTCTTCTGCGGGAGCTTTGTTTTTCAATATTGGTACGTGTCGAGTACTCCGAGGACGTGTTTTGCAGGCTTGAGGTGTACCACTTTTTTATTTTTTTTTTTACTTCAAACATGTGCAAACTGATAGGAATCATTCACGCTGGCTTAGAGATTTAAAATGGTTGACTCAATAAAGCAGTTGGGGGAGTTTCTGCACAATTGCAAATGTAAAATCGAGTGTGGGCTTTCTTCGCAGTTCGCTGGAGTAACTCTCAACTTCCACATGCCTTGTTTCCACGTGTTTAGAAATTTTATTTGCATTTTTCAGAAGCCTAAAAAATATTTACACTCAGTGACCAGTGCAGTCGATGCTATTTTCTTCTGTAAAACATCATTGCTAAAAGTCAAGCTGCTGCATTGAAAATACTCTGGTAATAAAAAGAAAGCTATATACCTTCATATACAAAGACAAGAAACGGGTTGCTACTCGAAGAATCAGCCAAATATAGCGGTAGCGTCACCTTTTTTTAAAGCCAAAAGAGCGCCTGGAGAGGCTACACAGAGAGAGTATCTAATCATCAGCCCATTGGTAAAGAAACAGTGCCCCGGTGAGGACAGGGGGAAGATAGATACAAGGCCACAAAAAATACCAAGAAGCTTTATGGAGCTTTCGCGTCTACGGCGCCTAAAGCGTAAAGTAGCGTTTGAGGTTTTGCTTCCAATGCAATGGTGCCTCCTCTCAAAGGGCTCTCCTCGCGCAAACAGTGAATTTCGGCTCAGCGAAATCAGTTTACGTGCGTTCAAGTACGACTAAAGTATTGCAGATTTATTCACGTGAACAACATTGTTCCACTTCACCTTTGCCAATTTGCGTTTGGCCCAAAAAGGAATTTATGGCAGAGTAAAATTTTTGCAATCATGTTTCGGTAGTGTTTCTTTCATTCATTCTTAAGAAGTCCGATTTATGATTTTTTATACAATAATTAGGCGGACGCCGTTTTAATGGAATAACTTATATCGGATGGGTGATTCGAATATGTGACATAAAGTTCTCCGAGTGTATATGCGTCACGTCTTTTTCTGTAGGCGGAAATTCGTTTTCGGCCTCAAAATGGTTTGAAATCGTCCGAACCCCTTTCGTGTGTTAGTTATACTTTTGAATGACTATATTATGTTTGGACGTTGATTTTGCATTTCTATGATATTTTTATAGTGCCTTTGTCCATTTTTGCTTCTTAGTGAAAATGAAAACCGCATTGCCATGCACAACCTCACACTGGTGTGTATTATCCAGCAACCATGAAATCCTGACATAAGACACAAGTCGCATTGGTGCTGAGTTAGAGGATGGGGAAACAATTGCGCTCAGAAAGGCAGAACTAATAGAAGAAAGGCACACCAAACAGCGCAAACAGACTGAGTTCATTTTCACTTGCACACATTTTATTATCATGTACACATAAATGAACCGAAAAAAATAAAAAATTCTCCTCGCGGATTACGCAGCATGGCTCTTCAAGGTACATGCGAAACTGCTCAACCTCGTCCAGTGCAGCTGACGCTACAAAATGACAAGGAAATTACTCTGCGGTGGAAGTGCACACAATGATAACTGCAGTTAACTGCAGAAAAGCGACGACTGGGGTAAAAAAGGAAAAAGCTCGGATGCACAACAATACATTTCAAGGAAGAGTGCAATTCAACGGATCACAAGTCGCGAAGTTTCTATTGATATTTAGTGATGTCTGTTCTTGTTGCTATATGTCCGGGTAAATTGTTTCAGTCAGTTCAGGCGTGGAGCATTATTGATTGCGAATACAAGGACGAGTGACAAAGTGGCCGCTTAACTTTGTTGGGATGCTCCCTGCGTGGAAAAAACTCTGATAGAAGCTGAAAGAAATCGTTGTGAACAGCTGGGTTGAAGTAGATTTTACGGAAAAGTGACATGCGAGCAAAAGCGAACGCATAACATAATATAAGATATATGGGCAGTAGAAGATTGCCATCCAAAAGTCGTTTTTCCTATGTGGGGAATGTAAACCTTGTGACATTAAGCGACGGCTTCGAAGTACCTTCAATAATATTTACCGTATAAATAACACATTATTTTAATGGGCAGAACTTTGACTTTTTGCATATACAGGAATTAGCAAATCCGCTTTGAAGTAGGCCTTCCGCAGTAGCTTTTGCATGCAGGGCGGCGATTTCATAAGTAAGCTATCTTTATCCTATACCAACGTTGTGATTTCACATAAAATATTTTATGCATGCAGTGCGCTGTTCTGAACACAAAAGTAGATATCCCACTCTTTACGAGCTTTCACTCCCACCCTTGAAGCAATTTGAGGGCCGGTCTTGCGCACAAACCTCCTGCTAGGGAAGTGCGCCAGGACAAAATAAAGGTCAATGAACCAGTCCTTACAAAAAAAATAGCAGGGGTTACTTATAAAACTACGAGTTTCTTTAAATTACGCTGTAAAATAGATTCCAACTCATCCGTGTATTCCTCTATTTATTCAAACATAGAATATACATGCAGTAAGTGATTGTATATATTGTTGATAAAACCTGTATTCAGAATATCGCTTGCCAGTGCGTGGTTGTACCTGCAAATGCGGGTATCAGCCAAAGTGTAAGCTCAGGAGTTGGCGAGCAGTGTGTGTTTCTTTCTGGGTGATGTGCTTCGAACGTGTTTCATGGATTTTGCATAAGCTTCTGGTCAATACGCACCCTGCGGATATGTGCTGCTCTGACAAAATATAACTCTGCTTGCGTATTTGTACTAGCACAAATCAAGAAAATGGCCGGGTGAGCCTTAACGACTAGAACGTACGTGTGCGTGCCATACCTCAGAGCCATTGGTAGTTCAGGAGCCATTTCATGCCACAGACACTGTGCGCTGGCTTTTCTACTTAATTGGTCATTTATTGCTCTTGTAGACGATTTGGTTTGGCACTGACGTTTGGAAATTCATGGTCGACCTTTATGTCGAAAGCCTTAGACCTGTACGTCACATGCACTCGAGAAGTCACACGAATTACAAGTTCCATAGAATCGCACAAAACATCGTCCTTCTGGGTTCCGGCCAGGTATTGCGGCAGCAAGAGCAAAATAGTAGTGCAGAAAAATGATTGGAGTCGGGCTCTTACTAAGGCTGACGCTACGTATGCCAGAAATCGAAACAATCACGCTGAATAATGGCAGACCACTGCGGCACCTGCTGAAAGACGGTGTTTGAGAGGTGAAAATGCTTAATGTGGTATGTCCTGGTAATGGGAGTGAGCCCAAACTGCATCGAATGGTGCTGTCCAGGAGGCGCTTCAAGTGTTTACAAGCCCCTAAATTGATCTGCATATACATTTAGGTTTTAGCGCCCGATTCCTAGAAAGTTTGAAACAACAAAGCAATGATTTGTGTATCCTAATCCTAATTTATTATGCGTTCTACTTTGCTGATGTTCGCTCTTAGATGTAACTTTTCTTTGCATATTCACGTTATTTTCTAACGCCAATAAAAGCAGCGGAGCGTGTAAAAGAATGAAGACAAGAAACAGCGACAAATACGCAAGACCATCGCGCCAGAATTTCACGGGAGAAGGCGCGTGCTTTGGACGCAAGTCTTCAGCCCGTTGGAGTACGCCGACTTTTTACTCTGCGGTTACATTATGCAGGTCGCCTTTGACAATATTGTGAGACTACGCCTAATAAAAGCAGGTTTTATTTACCTTGCAACATTTCTTTCCATGCCTCCGCGTACTACCATTTCATGTAACCAAAAAACTGGAGTAATTTACGAGAGTTTGGCCTTGGGGTTAGCTAGTGCCTCAACGTAGCCAGCGACTTGAACATCTCTCCGCCACTTCACAAATGTCACACAAATACCACGTCACAAATAATGAAAAGTGTGTCATTCGCTATGTAACAGCCCTAATCTTTTAAGCAAAAAAAGCCGAGCTTTTAATCAAAACCCTTCAGGTACCGGACGTGTTTGCCGTGCTCCATCGTAGCGAGCAGCCGGTGTCGGCGCTGATACACTGTTGGCTGTACCTTCTTGCCTAGGATCTTTGTTCTACCCAGCAGGGGCAGGTGATGAACACTCTGTCGTCCTATTCTTCTCCTTCTTTACTCATCCCCCTGTAAATACACGCTCTGTCGATGACGCTGATGCATAATACATGAGCATCATTTTGCTGGTGGGCCTTGCGTGGCGCTCTCTGAGCAAAGAACATCTCCGAAACGACGTGTGCGTGCCTGAGAGTCATCTGTCGTTGTCCCCGCAAAGCAGGCAGAACAAACTTTCAAGGCCACATTTCCTTACTGTTAGTGTCTTCTTGTCTGGTGTCATCGCTGTTCAGGAATATCTTTTGAGCAGGTATGAACATGTTGGGGCAACTTGAGCTGCGCTGTCAGTTGCTGCTGCGGCCGTTAGCTGTTTTGCGTTCCTAGTAATCTCCACTCGCGACATTCCAAAGGGGTGACTGATGTCTTTTTTGTGCAGTACGCTTGCCATATTACAACGGCCTTGTAGGTTTTTTTTCTAGCCGAGAATACTTAAGCAAATTCGTCGATGACAGCCCCTACATCTCTCAGAATTAGTCATGGCTGGTTAAAGTGTTCGTTATTAAAAAGTTTATTACCGGCGTGTTACTTCACCTTCCATGGCAAATGTGTTCTCTTGGATATGCTTACTGGGTACTATGAAGGCATCAGTGTAGTTTTAAAGCGGAAAGCCTTCCGCGGTTTTCTAGTGGCACGTTCTAGGGAGCTGGGGGACGATTATGTCGACATAAAAAATATGCCTTGACGATTTCGGATTGACCGAGAGACCCAGGCACAGGATCGATATATCACTCCACACAAAGAATGCTAATGGATGTTGTAAGACACGAGACGTAACAAGGCATACCAAACCAGCAAGCCCTTCAAGACTAGTTTGTTTGCTACGTGTCGATATTTGCAATATTAGAAATATTGATCAGCCATCTGCAGTGCTAACCATGAAAAGGGTGATATAACCACTCGGTAGAGAGGTATTTCAGGTTACTCAAAAGTGTTTTGGAGTAGGCGGGAAAACGCAAGGCATATTTCAGCAATAACTGTCTGAACGAACGTTTTGAGTTTCAGGTAGAAACGAAGACGTACCGCCACAACTTGTTTAGACATTTGGGGAGCTTTCTTCTTTAGCGTCACCATTACTACGACCCCTCTCTGTATTTCGCGTTTTATAGCCGCGTTCCGCTGAGTTGCCGAGTCGGGCTACTTTTAGGCTTTATCGAGGTTTTTTCGGACTATATTAGGGTTTGTACGCAACGTTTTGTATGTATGTTTGTGGTTTTTGTTTCACTTGGTTTTGTCTCAAATATTTCACATTTAGTGCGCAAATCTGCATTCTCCATTCGTCTCTCTGGGAAACAAATTTCCCCAGCCATTTTGTACGAAGTAGTGCTATGCAGTTAAATACAAAAAAAACACTAGCAGCGCTCTAGATCACAAGCGCCAAGTGACGGAAAGTTCCCAACAGTAAAGTCGCATCTCTAAATGGGGTGCTGTCTTTTATAGGGTTTCAAAAGCGAGACTGGGTAAATGTATCGGAGTGACGCCTCCAGTAAAGACGTTTCAGTGCAGGCGCATGCCCTCTCCTTCCGAAAGAAGCAGTTCTTCACACAGCTTTAGGAAGAGCTTAACGTGCACGTCACTTTATTGATTTGTTTGCACTTCGCATTGGGCGAAACACGCGCCAAAGAATTTTGTCTCTTTCTTGTGCCAACGCGTAAAGCAGTTATAGCGCGTTTGGCTCGTCAGGCGGCAGGATGGCCGCAAAGAGAGGCTAGTGGCCCCCAGAGCATTGAAGATGAAAATCTGATTGCGAGAAGAAAGAGCTCCGTGTTCCTGCCCCTTAAATCACTGACTCTGCAGCATTTTTTTTCTTATAGACGGCAACGCCGGTGCATCTATTGCTGGTGGTATTAGACATTCATGCTACCTAATTCATTTCTTTTTCTTATTTTCGAGACAGCGTCTCCATCAAAGCTTCTTGTATCTTCGCACTGTAAATTTCCCGATCATTCGCAAGCGCGCACCTTTACGTTCTACTCTCTGAGCAGTACTGTGTTTTGCTTTTTCTACAAAAACATTTGATGACGATTGCCCATACATACAAATTGAATGTTCCCAAAACTGTCGAGGAGTTTGAATTGCAGGCTTATTTCGGCCGGCTCCCACAGGGTGAAAGCCTATTTGGCGTCGTATATCTACCAAGCACAGACACAACAAAATGTGGTATTGCGGTCGACGCAACCTCGGCTATGCACGGAATGGCACCGTTATATCTTGTAGACATGGTATAGAAAGTCCAATTTTGTTGCTCTAACTTTGATAGAACTCTTTGAAATATCAATGTAAGTTCATGGTTTGCATCGAATTGGCGTCAATACCTCTGTTAGTACGTAGTTTTGGTGCTTTTAAACCTTGTTACTTACAAAGGCGACATTATGTGCTCCGTGCAAACAGAAGATCATGAACAGTCGATCCGCTCTACATTGTGGTGTTCGCTCTCATCGGCTTAGACTCCCACAGTAAGAGCGGAGCAACTAGCATTCCTCCGCGGGATTGGTTAACTCGCAAATTTTGGATCACCGCTGATGAAACAACTAAGCTCGTAAACCAGCACCCATACCATATATCCTGCAGAAAAAGAAAAACCATCCTGATTCAAGCAAATGAAATGCCACAGCAGAACACATTTGAACCGTAGAAAGTCTGCGGTGATCCAGGTAATCAAACAAAATCCTTCGCGCTTCTGCATCTACTGCTGAAAACTAAACAGCATAAGTGAGCTATGTACACCAACTTCTTTCCATATACGGCACCATGGACCGGCTACGCAATGGGAAGTATTTCTGGCCTTAGGACTCAAATGCAGATACAGGTGGTTTGAGGTGGACAATGCAGACCGAGACAAGACGTCTGATGCCAGGCGATACAGGGGTCATGAGCCTGAAGTTTCAGGCCTAATGTTTGCATTCAGAATCCGCGCCATTACACTGAATGATGGGTAGGGGTTAAGGAGGATACATCAGCATAGACGTGCGGTCGCCCCTGTTTCACCTGCGGCCTAACTGCTGCAACGAGGGAGCCCGCCTGCACCACCAGGACCGCCGGGCATCCCCCGCCTGTGCCGACTGCCCAGAGCCCGAGACGCGCGAGCACTTACTGTTCTCTTGCCACCAGCATGAAACCGCGAGCGAGGAGCTCAGAACCGCCCTCCAGGGACTCGATGCACCAAGCCACAAGCTGGAAGACTTCCTTTTCTCAACGGGGTCGGGACGCCGTCGGACGGGAGGTCTTCCAGCACCTCTACAAATTCCTGGCTGTGACAGGACTAGTGCATCATTTGCAGCTGTCAAGCCTTTAACGAGACGAACGCGACATCTACTGACCCCCATTCCCCTCCTTCTTCCCCCTCTTTCTCTCTCCCTATCCTGAAACCCCCGTCCTTTCCCTGGACTGGGATGAATGAGGGTGAACACCCGTTGAGTACAAAAATATCCCCAGTTCTTTTCTCTTAACTGCTTTCTTATTAAATCACCACTACCACCATACAATTGCTGTCACGTGTATACAGTTTACATCGACCATGCCTTTGTGTTCTCAAGAACCCTCCAGGAATGCTCCAAAAGGCCAGGGCTGGTCACAGATCCCATCAATTCCTGAAATGTTAAGAGCACGGCGTAACACAAAGCACCCGACGACGGATGTTAAGGGGCACTGGCCGTATGAAGCACGCACTTGCAGCTAACCTATTAACATGAAAGAGGGCTTAATAAAGGATTCACACATATTGTTGTAGTTGTGTAAAACGTTAATTAAGGAAAAGGGAGAGGAGAGGAATTGAAAAAGAAGTAAAAAATTAAAGCCGTCCCACTCAATGTGAAAGCTGTCTGAAGTGCAGAGATGTGATTCGCCATAATGGGTGGGGACGCCGTTATCCGCTCACTGCTGTCACCCATCACGCTCTTCGCCGCCCTATCTCAGTCCTCCCTGGATGAATATGCAATAAAATTTCCCACCTTCGCAGTCTCTCGCGCCCCCTTGCCTGAAATTGCGCGACCAGGGGTTCAATCTTTTATGTGATTGCTTTAATTTCGTATGCTGGATGTGCTTTGCGTCATTTCAAAAGCGCAATTTTTTTCTTGCGCGGGTACAGGCTCCTTGCATCATTTGGAACGCGCGATTTTTTTCTTGCGCGGCCGCTTTTTTCGCTACTATCGTGAAAACCAACCCAACGAGCGCTCCTAACTAAATGAACGCAAGGGCTGCCGTTTATACACAAAGATTTTCCCTGAAATGTACCTGCAGTTTTCTTTATGCTAAGCAACGGGGAGATGTATGACAAGCGCCAGTGGTTCACGAGGATAAACAGGTGATGACCATTTAAACCGCGTCTACTTGGGTCTGGTATCTCGCTGCATCGCCTGATTCCGGTAGTCGTTTGTCATCGACCATTACCGAGCTACGACTAGAAGGCGAGCTCATAAAGTTCGCTGCATTTAAAAGGTGGGTGGCCATCCAACTGCGGTAGGCTGCGGGAAGTTATGGTCGCGTTCCCCCGAATGATCAAGGCTCCTGCTCTTCGTGCTGGCGAGTGCTTCTCGCTGCTCCATCGCTCCACAGTAGGGCAGAGGGTGGCGATGGTTTCAGTTAGCATATATACAGAAACTTTGGGTGGCATTATAAAACCCATATCGGGTGTCGTAGGATGCATAAGAGGTGGGCGAGATGCGGTGGAGGCAATATGGTGAAAGTGTAAATTTTGAGTCTTCTCCAGTCGTCAGCATCGAAAAAGGATAACAAAGGTGAGGAAAGAGGACACATGCGTCCGGGGGGTGTGTAGTGGTACAGGATGTTGGTTTAGTATTTATTTTGAGGGTATCAAGTGGGTAGCTTGTGGCCAATGTTGAGGTGGTTTTAATTGTCTGGGAGTAGTGAACGACGATTTGTCGGTTCGTGGCGTGAGGTGCTCTTTTCTAAGGAGAAAACTGTGTCTGGGTGTACCCACTATGCGGCTCAAGAGAAGAGTGGGCTGCTGGGACAGGTGGTGCAACGCTGGGTAGAGTCTATGTCTTGCTGTAAGCGGCGGCCGGGGCCATTGAAATCTGTAAGAACCCTTATACTTGAAGTTGGGGCATGAGGGATGGGGAGGAAAAAGGCGGGCGTAAATTAAAAATAAGGATTAATTCAAAAAACGAAAGGGTGAGCGCGAGCCAACTCAAATACCTAGTAGCCCGATTTCAAAATTTGCTATTGTATCAGAAGTTTTTAGTATAAAACACAGGAGGGTCGTGTCGGCAACAAAAACCTCAATGTTCTAGCTCAGCCTATCAGAGTAGGAATAACGGCCGGTATTACAGGCGTACATGTCGCACTGTGTGGCCAACTTATAAAGAAACAGATATGCAACGTCTTACCATTTCCCCTTTTAAAGATAGGATCACTGTGCAAGTTTATATAGACCCAGAAATTGGACGGGCGCATAGTGCAAAACACTGATACCTTTCACGTGGCAAGAAGGGCGAGCGAATGTCTTTGACACGCTGCGAAAGGAATACAAGTAACGCACACGCTAGCTCATTATCGCGGACGTGCGGAAGCAGAAATTCACACAGATGCTGGTAATACCGGCGCTGGAGCGATCCTGATTCCGTGGCAGAACGATGAAAGAAATTTCGCCTGATGGAAGGCGCGTACTTTCAAAAGCAGACTCGTAGTGCTCACACAAAGTTGAGGCCATTGCCGAGTTGCTACTAGGCTATCAGGGTGGGGGTGTTTACAACCCCTTTATGCAAGGGGTGTTTACAGGGGTGTTTACAGGGGGGGGGGAGTGTTTACAGGGGGGGATTACAATCACTTATTCTGCTTGCTGTGAGGCTTCACCGGCCCTTAAGGACACCTTTCTAGATGGAGTTTCCGGCTCCGAGTGTACGCCATTACTGCTGTCGAAACGTTGGCCCGTATGCCCAGCACCAGTGATTGCAGGGAACTGGTATGCCACTGGAAGGGATAATTTGAATTTCCTGCATTGGGGCCAAGGCGAATTCCTAACCGCACATCCGATGTCAAACAAGTGTGGCGATCATTGGTTGAACAGATGGTCTTTTCGTTTTTGGTATCCTTACCCATTTTAGTGACAGGATTGGGCAGCAGTACACCGGCGCTAATTACGGGCCAGCGGATGGTGCTGCTATTTTGCAATCAAAACAAGGAGAATTCACGACATGAATTCACCAAGTTCACCTTCCCTGATCCCCTTCACTTTCAAGTACACGCAACATTCCTGACTGTTGCTGTTGCGACCACAACGTTTTTTTTGAACACTTGACACCGGAACAAATGAAGGAGTTGTTGTGTACGAGATTTTGGAGGACGTGAGGCTTCACCCAGTGATTTCAAGTAGTGTGTAGCTCAAACCCACGAGCATCTTGGCGAAGGCATAGATAGCTTTGGCTAATGAACAGCCGTTAGAATCAGTCGTGGGCAGTTGCCTATTCTTCTTGGCTTGGTTGTTTTTCCGGTAGTTCACTGTGTTTTTAAACTTTCCAGAATACACCTAAATAAAATACCGTCATTTGCAGTAATAAAGATGTCCTGTTTTTATTATTGCAGCCATGTATTCTTGTTTGGCATCACTTACCTAACTATGGCAGCCGTCCTAAAACTCGCTTATCGCACAGGTGTCGTTTGCTCTCAAATTGGAGCTTTGTACCACCTGTGATAGGCAGGTGATGATGATGACAATCTGCGATATCGTATTAGGCATATTGTTAGACTTTTCCATGCGAAATCGCAAAAACTTCAAAAATACGCCAAGACCAAAATGATAAATAAATTTAAAAATCGAAACAAAACTTTCCGATCCAGCGTTTTGTATGATTCTAGTACCAGGAGAATGTCCTCAAACAAGTTCGTTCGGAAAGTGCCGAACATAAGTAGAACACTATAGTTTAGGTGCAAGTTGAAAAGTGGGGAAAACTCACCGCCAAAAAAATGCGGTTCTGCTAGGCAGGCTAGAGCGATATTAAGAAAGGCATCCGAGCCGCAAACATTGCTTCCTGCAGTTGCAAAGTGACGAAACATAGTTTCTGTACCCCTAGGCATTTATGAGTTTTTATTCTCATTTCGCGAAAAGCAATGTCAATGATACCTTCTGGGATATTTTTTTTTTATTTTTGGCACATTTTCAATAGGATTTTCATTAAATAGAGAAAAAATTTTCTGCCTAGCAACAGGGCGTGTTCTTTTCATTCCTCCCTTCGTTTTGGACGCAGGGGTCAAATAGGAAAGCCCAGAATAGCAGATGTGCGCCACCGCCATAAGTTTGTTTTCGACGCACGATGCAGGAAAGTGACGTGCTTATGCGGGAAAGAAACGAACAATACTGAGGATTCCTATCCCTCAAAAGCCTTTAAGCTGGAGGCCACCGGCCATATTCCGCAGGTGCGTGTTCGGGGAATCGTTGAAAACAGAAATAAAATGAAGAAAAACATTGTATGTGAATGCGGCTTTGGGCCTAAGAATTTTGTGCTGCATTCGTCATCACAATATTATATTTTTGTAAGTATACTCAAAAACATTATAACAGTGTTTTTCAAAATGCCCGACAGCTTTGTATCCTCACCGGGAGCCTGACATTAAAGGCAAGAATATTTCCTGTTAGAAGTGAGCTACTTTTTTGTGGAATTAAAGTTAATCGTAGAAGCAAAGCGGATGCACGTGTACTCGTGAACTAGAGAAATCAGGAAATAACCTGATCAGTCAGTAGTTCCACCGCATTCTGCAATAAAAATGTATACCTTCATCCCGGTACATCTGCCATATTAACCCATTTTGAGTTTTCAGATTGTATACACTTTTCTTGTAAACGCTCACACGCGACTTCCTTGCATGATGAAATGTCCTGATACGTGGAGCATACCACATGTAACACCTCTATAAAGTGGTCAGCAGCTGCCGTGTCTCATCGTTCATCGTGAAAACACAAACAAATTTGGACCCCTACAATGAGCACTTTTGTTCGATTTGATTGATTGTAGGGTTTAACGCGCCGACGCAACGCGAGCGCCGAGGCGCGCCGTAGTGGAGGGCTCCGGAATAATTTTGATCACCTTCGGATCGTTAACGTGCGCCGAAATCTCGTACGCTCGGCGGTTTTTGGGTTTCGCCTCCATGACAAAAGCGGCCACTGCGGCCGGGAATGGAACCCGCGACCTCCTGCTCAGCAGAACTCATTATTGTTGTCGTTATTAGGTATTTATTCGCTTACAATGAAACAACAAACAGCGTCTAGTAAGATATTGGTGTCCCAATATCTAGTAAGATATTGCACCCGCTAAGGTTAGGTGTGACAGAATTTTGCCCTAAGGTGCGGTCTTCACTAAAGAGAAGGACGAAAACGTTGTTTTGAACACGGTGTTAGGCGGAAGTGGCTGCTCAGTTCTTGACTGAGGTCGTGGTGCGACTGGCTGCTGCGCCCAGTCTCTCAGTCTCGTTAGATGGCCTTGAATCGGTTGTTAGACGAGAACCTCGGCATGGCACCTTAGGTAATAATTACCTAAAATTAGGAATGCGGAACAGCCGATTGTTGAGTAAAGAAAGTGCGGGGCCAAATAAAAGCAAGGAAGCACGCAGACAATTTAGAAAATGAACAAGCAAACAAACATATTTTTTTTACCGGTCTCCTCTGACTTTCACGCCAACACACTGTGGTTGAAGTGAAAAAGCTGAGAGACGCAGTAAAGTTAGCGCCGAGTGAACTATTTGGGCTGTGCAAACCTTAAAGGGGTCAGGGACGCTCAGTTTGACAATATCCGCACCTAATTAGAAAGGCTTATTTGTTTGCATAATTTGCCACCACGGAGCTAAATGTGCTGACAGAACAAGGCTAATCTCAGAGCATGATAATTTGCGACAATTAAAGACGCACTAGCAAGAGGCCACAGACAGAAGCTACACTTCCAACAGTTCATTAGCAAATTCTATCACGGTACGTTTATACTCACACCAAAAAGTGCGCAGTGAAAACAACATCATGGTTGTGCCAACATACCGCAATTAAAGAATTTGCCTAAAAAACGCACCTCAACGTTGAGCGTTACGGCCGATGGCTCGCTGATGGTATTACTCCCCTTAAATCTTGTGCGATAGGCTACCAATAGCTCTCTGGCATTCTGATATTCGTTTTTGCCCAGTATCCCGGTTTTGAAAAGCCGTGGCTCACATTTGCAGGATTTGGAAGGCGTGATGAAATGTGCGCTGTTCTTAGTCTTAGTTTGAGGCATGCTCCTGGGGTGGTCGCTAAAACACCTTCCTGGTTGCCCATATAGGATTTTCCACATTTTAGGGTGATTTTGTAATGTTATAACTCTGTTAGGCACCGTATTGACAACACAGGACAAGTGAGACAAGGGCCTGTGCTACATACAACAAAATTTTAATAACCGCAAAATTATAAATATATAAGAAGCACAACACGCTCAAATTAATAGCAATTTTATCACGCCACTGCACACCTTCCCACGCGCCGGTCAACCACGCACGTGTGATAAATGCCTATCCAAGAAGTCCGGCTCTTTTGGGCTCAATGATATGGACGTCGTGCTGACACGGTGACCTATCCGCAGCATTTCTGCTGCCTCATATATCTCTTGGGTCCGCTTATCCGCGTCTCAAAATATGAGGGAGCACGCATCGTACATAGGCTCGCAATTGCCCTTTTGGCAATTAATACCCAAATTGTTCCCTTTTCCTTTCTCTACCTTGTTACAATGTTCCCGTAGGCGAGTTTTGAGCAACCGTCTAGTTTGGCCGACGTATGGTTTTTTACAATTTGGTGATTTGGTGATGCTGGTTTTGGTGATTACTGAGGCATTTGTTTTTTTCCTTCCCTCACAGGGCACGTTTGTCTGCAGATCCTAGACAGTTTATCACGAGCCGACATGACAACTTCCACGCCAGCCCTTAAACCTATTCTGTTACGGTTGTGCGATATGCGATGCATATACCGGATGATGGCTACACTTTTGTCCTTTCGGTCGCCTCTTGTGGGTCTCACTGGGACTTCTTTGCCTCCATACAAATCGAATTGGCCACAAATAAGAAATTTTTAACGTAATTTTAATAAATGCCTTAGCCCTCCTGAGGTCACTCAGGAGGTTTCTCAACACGACAGCCTGAAATTTTGGGATCTGTGTCAGAAATTCTCTGTTTCGCATGTGTAGGTTGCACGAACTGCGTCGCCGGAAACTGTTATGCCATTTACGTCCGCGCACACTATACTCTTTAAGAGGGGCATCGCCAGTGAGTGTCTTACTAACGCGCTGAAGATATCCTGCAAGCACCTCATGAACTCTATTTTTGACGCTCAAATCCGTCGTCTTACATCAGCAGGATACCCAGAGAATTATTGCAGCTGTGGCCAATTGTATTCGTATGGAGGCAAAGAAGTCGCAGTCAGACCCACAAGAGGTGACCTAAAAAAAATGAAGCCGTCATCCGGTATATGCATCGCATATTGCAGAACCTTAAACGGATTGGAGCAAGGGCTGGCGTGGAAGTTGTCATGTCAGCCCCTGAAAAACTGTCGACGCTCTGCAGGCAAACGTGCCCTGTCAGGAAAGAAAAAAAACAAATGCATCATTAATCACCAAAACTAGTACGTGCGTTGCATGGAATGGATGGTCTATAAGGTGCCGCTTTTTGTAAAAAGCATATGTCGGCCAAATTGGACGGTGCCTCAACACTCGCCTACGAGATTGTTGTAACAAGGTACGGAAAGACAAATAGGCAATTTGAGTATTCATTGCCAAAAGTGCGACAAGTGCGACCGTATGTACGATCCGTGCTCTGTCATTTTGTTAGATGCGGATCAGCGCCCGCGAGGCACTGTTGAGGCTGCAGAAAGGCAGCGGATGAGTTACTGTGTCAGTACAACGTCCATATCTTTGGGCTCGAAACAGCTGACCTTCTTGAATAAGCATTTATTACACGCGCGTGCTTGACGAGTTCATAGGGGGCTGTGCAGTGACGTGATAAACTTAGTAGTCATTTAAGCGCGTTGTGCTTGTTTTCTAATAATATATCCATTGGTTGTTATTAAACTTCAGTTGTAAGTAGCGCTGGCCCTTGCCGCCCTCGTCCTGATTTTTTTTACTGCGTTTAGCGGAGGTGTAATGGATTACGAATTCGCTTGTACATACACGTTCTTAAATGGTTTTTCATAAACCACGACCACAAAATGCGTATAAACAAATGCTTCCAAACGCTACTATCGCACCTTCTCTGATACACATCCGAAATGACCCCGGATAAAGAGGCGGGTGTTCATTGGGCGCATATTTTTTCGTTGCCAGTGGCGTGGAAGTTTTGTTGGTTTGCATTTAACATGCCTACCACATGAACATATCGCTGATGTTTATTTCCGAATTGTGTGAAAAGCCATTATTCTCCTCTTCGTTCAGAATATTCTTCCTGCTTGAAAAATCATGCACAATTACTGTGATAGACGAGAGAACCATAAAACCAGTTCACCACTGCCTTGGCTGACAGGCGCTATTGGCAATTTTCTATCTTCCAGTGTACAGACAATGAATAAAACTGGAATGAATTCATTAGTAGAAACTCAGTGCTTTCACCACATGGAGGAGTAGGTGCCTTACGATAGTTCATTAGAACGCTTTGGTGTGTTTGATATTTTAATTATTTGCCAGCAATTTTCAAAGTTAAGGGCTCTAGCGTTAGAATGCGTAATTGATGCGGAAAAAGAGAGGAGAGAGACATATGGCCGGTTTTTCGGTTGCATGTCTCGCGACATCCTACACACGGCCGCACAAAAATGTCAAACGCCTAATATTTAGGGGTAGAAAATTAAGCCACATCAGACGCCTAATACCTGCGAGAGAACTGATAATAAGGTCCTCTCACATACAAAAACAAAAAACGTTACTCCGTCCTCCTTTGCCTTCTGATTACATCGGAAACCTCAGAGTGACATGGATGATAATGTTAGTGCATCTTTTTATACTCGGATTCCCGGTCTCTAAAGTGGTTACGTTGGTCATAACTGTGAATTATTTGTGAGACGGGATATGGGAGACTGCAAGAAAAAAACGTTTGCCATATCAGTTATCGTTCGTACCTTCTTAGCGCTGGTACTCGCCGTTTTAGATGCGACGCTGAGAGCATCTCTTGTCGGCGGCCCTGTCCTTCCTGCGTGCGTCCGTCGTCGGCGTCGGCGTCCGCACTCTCCTCCGCTCACCCCCTCTCCTCTCCGATAGCGAACACTCACTCGCGAGGGGCATTAAATTGGATTCGATTGGCTTTGCTTGGCTTGGCTTGGATTGGATTGAATTGGATTTGAATTGGATTGGATTAAAGCGGATTATGTTGGATTGTGTTGCGTCATAGCTTCGGCAGACGCACTGGCGCTGGCGCGTGCCCAGGTAAGAGCGAACAATCTCTCTCTCAACATCTGCGCGTGCACGGCCAAGCGCGCTCTCACTCCGCCGGTGGGCGGCGCTGCGAGCGGTGCTGCGCATGTGCAGCACTCTCTCTCTCTCTGCTGTCTCCTCTCCTTCAGGCGCTCTGCGCATATAACCGGTGTGCCACTCTCTGGCGGCCTTTCGGTCGACGGTTGCTCTCCGCTTGCGCTTGAACCCCCCTCAGCGTCGCATCACACCAGGGTTCCTGCGAGGGGAGGTGGGCCTAATTTTTTTGTTTTCTAAGTGGTTTCAGGCGCTGAACTAATCAATCAATCAATCAATCAATCAATCAATCAATCAATCAATCAATCAATCAATCAATCAATCAATCAATCAATCAATCAATCAATCAATCAATAAATCAATCAATAAATCAATCAATCAATCAAATAAATAATTAATTATTTATTCAATTAATCAATCAATCAATCAATCAATCAACCTTTATTTTCGGTGCCCAGGAATAACCCTAAGGTCTTTGGGCTGGCACACCATATACAAAACATTAATAAAAGAAACGTAGAACAGCACGTAACAACACACACAATTGTCGATATGAGAGCAAAAAATAGAGTAAAAATACTTATGAAATTCAAGTTTCAAGTTTCAAGTTTATTTTCCAACATTACAGTGTTGGGGGTCCACCAGGCAAAAAAGCGGTCAGTGACCATTTGAAGGGTGCCTGGCAGCCCGTAAACACAGCAGCTGTCTGGCAACTGTACAAAGCATACACATGCTGATGTATACGTGAAATTAACAGATATATACAGATGCATGAGTGTACATGCAACAACAATGCATAAGGGCACATACTCTTAGATAATATTAATCATGACATACATTAAGTAACAATAGAAAAAAATGCATAGACACACTAAACGCAATTCTGAAATATAACAGAACCAGCTATACCTTATCCAAGGCATGCGACACTTCACTGTGCGAAAGAAAAAGAAACCAGAACAAACAATGAAAGCCTATACAAGTGCACAAAAGTTAGACCAATAATTATCTGGCCACAAAATATTTTCGCAGATTCGTCTTCGTACACTTTCTGTAGTCGTTACCATCTTTTTGAAATTTGTTAAGGATCGAGGACAGTGAATATTGCAAGGACTGTAGGCATAACATTCAGAAAAAAAGAAAAAAAAAACAGTATTGCAAGCTATTGCCCTCGGCCAGCGAAACGTTCAAGGCACTTGAGAAAAGAAAATATACAACAAAATGCACAGTGCATATGATAGAAACAGAGTGTACATATAGGACGAGAGTTTAGATTTCTCAAAAGTTACACTGCAATAAAGAATTAGCGTAAAGCGAGCGATGCCTTTGCAATGTCCCATCTTGTCGAGACACACAACAAACATAGCAACACATTTGACAGAAAAATAGCGAACAAACAATGGCACGAGTATTGACATAAATGATCAGACCAACAAATCGCACAGATAATAAAAATGACGCATGAATCAACCAAATAATTGATTTATCGTGTGTGCAGGAACGATTTGCTGGTGCGGAAAGAAAAGTGCATATCGCAGAAAAATATAGAAAATAGCATTGCTTAGTCTAAACAAAAATGAGGCACTTTGAGCTACACAAACGCCGACACACGCCCATTACCCGCGCACATATGCAAACAAGGCAAGTGTAAGACAACAAGACATGATTAAAACTTTGTACACTGAAACATGTAAACCGGAAAAGGATATTAGCATTAAAATCACGCCACAATTAAGGCATAAAACTTAGACACACAAGTGAATCATAGAAAAAATTAGCATACACACATAGATAAACCTGACCCCAGCAGCATAAAGTGTGTGAGTTGAAGTTACATAGAAGGGCAAGCAAACTATTCCTGGTTTGTCAAGCTACGAAGTTCCTTACAAAAAGCTGGAAAGGGACGATGGAATACGTCCAAACGTTCTGCGTACATGTTGTATAGGTGCTGAATGCGTCCCACGGGACTCTTGAGACGGGCGGTGACATGAAACGGTCTAGGTGCCCTCGTGTTGCCTGTCGGGTTTCTCACATGTATGACACGCAACAACTCTGTACAATAAATGAGGGTGTGGTCCAGTTTGTACAAGAATAAAAGGTCAGCCTTGGCCCTCCGGCTGTGTAGTGGGTCCATTACAAGCAAGCTGGCGGCATCAACACCAAGATAATCTTTAGCTTTTGCAGTGGCGTACCTATGTTTTAGTATTGAGAGAAATTTAGTTTGCACTCCCTCAATGGCGGGCGTGTTAGACCGACACGTTGCATTCCAGACTACGCATGCATATTCCAATAAAGGGCGACACATAGATGTACAGAGCTGAAGAAATGTGTCTGGATAGTTCAATTCTCTGGAGACACGACATGTTGCGCCTTGTTTTCGCAAAGCATAACGGGTAATCTCATTAGTATGGGCTGTAAGTGTGAGCTTAGAGTCAAACAAAACTCCCAAGTATCTGATTTGACATACCCGATTCAGATCTTCTTCACTTATACGATAGGTGGAATTGATATCATCTGTGTTACGGGTATGCGATACCACTTTGGTTTGTGCACTGTTAAGTATCAACTTGTATCTGTTGCACCAGTCCGAAAACGCGGCGATATTACATTGCAGTTGTGCACAGTCTGAGATGTTGCCAATCACTTTGAACATTTTAATATCGTCTGCGTATACCAAGAATGATGAGTACTGAATTGCTGTCGAAATATCGTTGACAAGGAGTGAAAAGAAAAGAGGTCCAAGGACAGAGCCTTGAGGCCCCCCGCTGGTGGCTGAGTACGTTCCGGAGTGTAGCCCGTTACTGTGAACGTAGCAGTGACGACAGGTAAGGTAGTCACACAGCAGATCTAGGAACGAATCAGGAATGTCAAAGGGGGGAACGTTTTTTACACAACAATCAATGGGAAACCACATATAACGCCTTGCTAAGGTCACAGTATACCACGTCAAGTTGGCCTCGGTCTTCCACTGCCTTTGACGCATGTTCCATAAAAGAAACTAAGTTTGTAGTGGTCGAGCGGCCACGTATAAAACATTGTTGATTTGGAATAATTTCTTATCTTGCTCTGGATGTAATGAGGTAATGAATTACAGATTCAAAACTTTTAGAAGCACTGCACAGGAGGGAAATCGGTCTACATTGTTTTTGCATCTGCTTTTGAACCGAATTTGTGTACAGCTACAACTTTAGCAATTTTCCAGCAGTTATGAAACATGCCAGTACTGATACAGTTGTTAAACACGCATAAAAGCACTGGAGCAAGGATAGGACTGAAAGCCTTGAGCAGAGCCATGAGAATGCCATCTGGGCCACAGGCTAGTGAGGGCTTCGCGTCCCGTAGGCTTTTCATCATGCTTTCCTCCCCTACAAATGTCGTGCTCGGTGCCGTAACGCGACAATTGGACATCAGAGCTGACGGAACGTCGCAGGTATCTCTATACACCGTTTTAAACTGCTGAGCGAACGCGGCAGGGACGTCATCAAGTATTACTCCATCGGTGTTAATCAGAATAATGCATTCAGTGTTATGCTGGGGTGACCTACTGCGGATATATTTCCATAAATCTTTGGGGGTCCTTTTAAGAGTGCTTTCTATGGACGTAATGTATGCAGCCCGATTACGATCATACAGTTTTACAGAGTGACCGGTATTCTTAAAACTCTAACTTCCATTTTGTCTCCCTACTCTTTTGAGCTGTTCTGTGGGCACGCTCTTTGCCTTTTAGTGCCGACCGGAGTTCACCCGAGAACCAGAAAGGATACTTCGAAGATTTAGGTTTCAAAATTATAGCGGGGGAATTCGGAAACAGGTGGCTTGTCCTTTTGCACATAACTTTGAATAGGTAGTACTATGGATAAGGGCGGATGGTAATTGTCCGGGGTAACCAAAGCAGTAGGGGTTATGTTGACACTGAAATTTTCGATATTGGAAAATGAAAGGTCAAGTAAGCTCCTAGCTGAGTTCACAACGTGGTTGTACTGTTCAAGACTAGTAAATGAAATGAAGTCCAGTAAGGCTGAGGCATTTTGAAGAACGTAGTTATTGTAATGAGAAATACTAAGGTCACCCCATTCTATTCCCGGCGAGTTCAAGTCACCGAGAATCACGAGACGGTGTCTAGGATGAGAGGAAATTACATTTTCAATCGATGTTAAAGAAGTTGTAAAAGAAACGGGAGCTATGTTGCGAGCTAAGTAAAATGCACCAAGCAGGACGCGTTCGCCACCGATGCAACACAAGTCAACCCAGACAGACTCATCCTCTGTCTCCGGGTCTGCGCGCCTCACGCATCTGAATGAGCTATTGACGGCTATCAAAGCTCCCCCTCCTGTGCGTTTAAAGACATATGCGGCACGGTCACTTCGGAACACATTGTAATAGGATGGAAAATATTCTTTTGACGAGATACTGGGTAAGAGCCATGTCTCCGTAAGAACAATCACAGAAAAAATTGAGGAAGATACATTACAAAAAAAACTCGTTTGCGTTAGTCCTTAGACCACGAACATTTTGATACAAAACGTTAAGGGACCTATTCATGAGTGACCTCTTCATTTTCTAAATCAGATGCGTGCAGATGGCGATGATGAAGAATTCCCTGGAAAGGTTTAAAAAGGCAGTTTGTCGGCCATAGGTCCAGGTCCTGCAGCTTCTGAAAAGCTCCGTTGTCAACTGCAACGTAAAATGACACATAGGATTCATACTTCGTTTTCAGCCGTCTGCACACTAACGGAGCGATCGCCAAGCTGGAAACATATGCCGACACCTTGGAAGACGATGTTTCAGGAGCCAGCTTTGTCACGAACAGCGCCTTCGATCGCCGATGTTGACTGGCGACCGACAACGTTGTACTTGTTGCCAGTTCAAAGCACGCCGGCGATCGTTCATTGGTTGGAATACGAGAGCCTTTTGCCTGTAGAAGTGGTGGGCTCTCACCAGTGGTGGACGATTGCGAAGGCGTGTCCGAGGAACGAGTTCTGGGCGCTCTCGGCCGCACTTGCCCCATGGGCCCGCATACAGACGGCGAGAGCGCCGGACGCGGCGACGGTTTGTTGCCGGGCGGGAGAGCGCAAGCGGACGACTTCGGCGATGCTACTGAATAGTAATCAATCAATCAATCAATTCAATCAATGTTTATTAGAGTGCCCAAACCAGCCGAGGCCTTGGTTCTGGCGCACTGAGGAAGACAAAATGCGGCACTAATATACAGCAGAATCTCAAAATATAAACAGTCAACGAGACAAACGACAGAAGAAAAAAAAGAGCAATAAATAATAATAATAATAATATTAATCTGTTTATTGCCATTCACATGAGAAAATATATAGTGTTCGGGCCCGTCAAAGCCAAAGGGAGGCTTGAGGGACTGGGCCCGGAAATCGGCGAGTCGAACAATGGCCGAAGAAAAAACAGCAGAGACACAGACTAAGGAACACCAAAACTTAAAAAAAACTTTAACGAAGGGATTGTAGCAGTTTCTGCAGTTGTCGTTTTGAGGTCGCAGAAAAAAAATCTTCAGATAACTGATTAAAACAAACAGGTACATATACATTTCTTGTTGCTTTACCGTATCTGGTAGAGCACCGGGGTACTGAAAAACGAAACTCGTTTCTTAACACTCTTGAAACATTGGGTTGAATCTTGAAATCACTGCTCCAGAAATGCTTGGGAATGACAGCCTCAAAAAACAAAGAATGAAACGACGGCAGTTTAATGTGAACAAATTATCAGAAACAGATACGGAAGAATTGTAAACGATACTTTTTAACATGTTCCTCAGTAGTCTATCAATTCGATCCTTCCAGTTGGAAGAACAATGTGCATAAACTGCGATACCATATCTGAGGACACTGTACTCCAGGGCATGCATAACCATTTTTTTCACTGGTAGTGGCCCCAAAGATTTCATGTTAAACAGTGCGCACGCAGCCCCGCCCAGTCTACCGCGAACAAAAGCTAAGTGGCTGTTCCACGATAAGTCACTGTCAATATAGACACCCAAGTATTTTATCAAATTTACGTTCTCCAACGAAACACAATGACACTGGACGCAGTTCTGCTCATGCAAAATATTGGCACGTTTAGGTTTACCCTTTTCAACGGATTACGGAAGCATAACAGTTCAGTTTTTTTCATGTTAACTAACAAACCATTTTCCGCGAACCACTTCATTGACCTGCCCTTAGCGAAAAGTAATACGTTTGAAATACGTACGAGTACGCTTGAAGTGCACTTCAAATATGCTTGCTATTTGTAAATGTATTTTAAGTGCATTAAAAATTGCATTTTCTCAATTTTTAGTAAATATTGAAAATACATTATTAAAAATACGGGAAAAATACAGTGCTTTTAAGTACCCTCCAAATAGATTAAAAATGCACTCAACCTCACGAATGTGCGCTTAAGGCATTCAGAATATATTGAAAATGTATTTCTTCCCGCCAAACGATCATGGTGTAAATGCACTGTAAATATTATAAAAATACACTTACCTAACTACATTTAGAGCAGCACTGTGAGTATATACTTTAAAAGTGTGCTGAAGCATGGAAATATACTCCGAATATATTCGAAATACATTTCAAATGCCTTTTACGTTTGTCGAACGAACATGGTAGAAATACACTCTTAATGCATGAAAAATACTTATAGAAAATGCATTTTAAATGTATTCATAAAGCTTTGCCGAAATACATTTCGAGTACACTACAGGCGCTGCTTCAGTTGCTGAATTGTAAGATTCACGTAAAGCATATCTGAAGTGCCGGATAAAATACATCTCAAATGAATAAACGTACTGAGAATTTCTCCGCGATGTTTACTTATAATAAACGAAACTGAGGGAGATACTCTCACTTACTGCGCTGCCTAAAGCAGACATAACTCTGCGTATTAGAGAGAAACTCGGCGTACAAATATGTAAGCGGCGGTGTTCCAACGCAATCGGCAAAGAAAAAACATCGAATTCAACGAGTATATATATGTACGAAAACACTTGCACTTTGCAAGCGTTGTTACGACGGTATCGCTGGGGAGGCTTGGAAAATTTTCTTTTTCTGAAAAATATTCGCCTTAGATGAACAACCCTGGCTATGCTTGGGAGGACGAGCAGCTCGGAGCCTCTCACTGCCGCTCAGTACCTCCTCCTCTGTGCCCGGCACCTGCGGCGCGAGCTGAGCGGCGCACCCCGCCTTCACGTTTTGTCTGCCTTCGCTGCGTTTCTTTTGCCTGTCCTGTTTCGGACTCCTCAACGCGCGGTCGTCGGGTGGACGCAGTCTCTACTTGGACGGCGCGTTGCAGCGGCGTTGGCCGTCTAGCCAAGGTAAGCACGATATACCGGCTATTTGCGCGTACGGTGTCGCACTACAATTAATTGACGTATGTTTGCCTTGCAATCGAAGAGTGCTAATGCCCTTTATAAAATCCGGACGTGGTTGTTAAGCTTACCTCCACCTGCGAGCAAGATTTCCTACCGTAACTACGCCGTGCAAGGGAATGTACTCACAAATCAACGACAGCAAGAAGACGTAAAAAAATGGATTTTAGTGCTTTCCTTTTTGCGCCTAATTTTTAGCTCGGGCCCTGCTGAGTGGACGGGGGACTGTTGCTACGAGTTTCCTTGTAGATCGAGTACTCATTGAGGACTAACACTTGCATTAAACACATAACCGCCAGGAACATTTTTAGCACAGCCTGTTCACAGAAAGTCCGCCGTCCATGTTTACGCGCTTGAGAAATTTGCGAAGTGTATCCAGGGACGCAGCTTTCTTTTGTTTTCTGTTCTCAGCAGCCGCTCACAGCTGCGCATGTTCACAGGAGCCGCCGTACGGGGAAGGAAGCCAGTTTGTGGCATACATTCATCCGACTAATGCGCGTGGCCGGGCCATACGGCGGGAATCCGAGCAGCCTTCGCGATTTTTGTCGGTCGCATGTCGCCATTCTGTCAACTAAAGCCATGAAAGAGCTTATGCCGTCTGTTTCGAAGTGACCAAAAGTGTTAAAAGCGACCCACGTAATCTTTGGTGCATGTGGCAGTAGCGAAGGTGCTTCATGCCCAGGGACTACAAATTATTTGTCCATCTAAGACAAACTGTATGAGAGTAGCCGCTAAGTTACAATCAGTTTCTGTTCCTACCACCACCCAGAACCACGGTGCCCAGAACCAAGAACCAGCAAAGGAAGGAAGGAGAAGGAATGCGGGTGGGGAGGGGGACTTCGAGGCAGGCAACCAGTTCCCTGCGCGAGACCCCTCGGTTCCCGGAACGGGTCCCCCGGGCGGGTTCGTCTCTTTTTGTTCCTTGGATTCCTCCCCCCCAAACTTCGCGAAACTTCAGGACGTTGGCCCCTTCCTCTTTTGTGTTTCCTTGCAACTTTTTCCCTCCTTGCTGTATTCATTTCGTAGCGCATTCACGAACACGTGTGCGCGTTCCGAGAGGCCCTTAGGCCGCTCGTGGTCGAGTGACAGACACGCGGAACCCGACGCGCTAACGCTGGACCACGCCACCGGAGAATTTCAGAAATGTGCCGGCACCGAAAACAGCATGGGAAGCTTGGCGGTTGTGTGTGTTTAGAAGCCTCAATTTCCCATTTGCGTGTAAAGGGTGTAGTTAACGAGTTTCTTTTAGGTGTCACGAGTATTTATGAAGCAAATATTTTTACTTGATGGTCCCTGAAGCTAACAGGTGTTTATCTTTTTTTGTGTGTTAAAGACGCGAGCATTTACAATTATTTTCCGCGTTGCTCCCTAATTAAATGATGACGTTGTCTGTGTACAGCAAAAAGTATAAAACTACCTGCCGGTGATGTGCGGCGGAGAGCAAAAAAATTACATGTGTGTGCAAGCACAAATACCCGTTTTCTGGCGTTGCTTGTTTTAATTGCTTCGGTTAGGTGCCTACGATATAAGAGCTTGTTATTTTAAGGACAGCGTGAAATTTTTCTTGCTTTTTGAAATAACCTTACTTTGCCGTTCCTTTGAAAGCATTGTTGAGTGCACACGCCAATCTAATGACATTTATGTAAGCTTTCTACTGCAATCCTGCCCATGCATTTTTAAATTGTTTCACTGCGCACTATTTTTTTAGAACGTAATCTCCGAAGAAGGTGACGCCGAAATATGGAACACATAACAATAATTGTAGTTAATAAGATTACTGCCTATCTTATTTTATTAGTGTCCTGGGAGGTCACAGACCAGTTTTGTCCTAGTTAGTTGGAAAACTAGAATTGCCACCGTTTCAAGTTAACTCAAGCGCCTAAGAAAGAGAAGTAGTAGCATAACTCTAAGAACTCTGTTGCATGTTTGGTAACGTTGTTATCTTAGCTCTGTCTTTTTTTTCCCCCTAATTTTCACTAATTTTTATCCCTAGACAATTTCCAAACATAAGCCTCCCCCCCCCCCCCCCTTCCCGGCCACCATTCTTTTTTAAAAATGGTATTGAAGATTCGATGCCGCATGACAATATAAACTATGCTTACCATTACATAAATTGTCTTACGTCCTTCAAAGGGACATTGTTTTCACGGCGTTTTTTTTTTTTTTTCTCAAGGGGAAACTAAAAAATCCTTGCTCGCGAGGGACGTTGGCACGGCTAGAGAAAAGGCCTGATTGATTTGACATTTATTTGCCTCTAAAAAAAGTGTTTCACTAATATTTTCCCATTTTCTTTTCACTGCAGCTGCTGGTGAAATTTCCCGCGTGGAGAATCCGAAGTACGAAGACTCTGATGCACAACGCTTCATCTGCGCTGGCTACCGAGGTGGCTGAAAGGCATTCATTCCTGCTACTTAGTAATGGCGAAATTGGCCACTCGACTGAGGTGTACAATAAAAAACTTTCAAACTGCCAATTTGTGCGCATACATGCTGTTCTTTTCAGTCATTTGCTGGCCCGCATTCCGAGCGTGGCCGGTTTACACTTTCACAATGGAGCATATTTTTAGCCTACTGCCTATTAAACTTATTGAAACCACAATATGATAGTTTCTAGTTGAACGTTAACAATTCCACCTAAGACATATTGCCATGGTATCTCTCAATGTATTTAGGTTTTATTTAGTATACACTAGTAACACATTTTGAGTATATTTGAAGCAGTATTTTCTGTGCATTTAAAATGCATTACTAATACATTTTGCACGTATTTAAAATTACATTTTCTTAGCATTTTTAATGCATTTAAAATGCATTAAATATATATTTTTCATGCACTGCTTACGTATTTTTGAGGTACATTTTAAATACATTGTAAATGTATTCGAAATGCAGTTCGAATGCGGACAAAATAATGCAGAATAAATACAAAGTTAATATATGTATTAAATGCATTCAAAATACATTAAAAATACGGCATCTTTTCGCTAAGGGTGCAAACATTGCTTTGCAATAAACATGCTGCTGTCGTGAATGACAAATATGAAGTCAGTAAAACCGTGTCGTCTGCATATTGGAAAACGCAACATTTTTAAGTAACTGCAGGAAGTTCGTTTATATAAATAATATATAATAACGGAGATAGTGTCAATCCTTGCGGAACACCAGCTTTTATGGGAAGTTTGCCGCTGAATATACCTGGACCATCGACAGAGACAACTTGAAAACGCTCACATAAAAAATAATGAAGTATAGCGTGGAAAGGTCCACGAAAACCCGCAAGATACATCTTTTGGAGCAAAATAATATGGTCTAGCGTGTCAAATGCCTTTGAAAGGTCAAAAAACAGTGCACAGCTAACTAGGTGTTTTTTTCAAATGCAGAATAATCTCATCAGCAAACTCTTCAAGTAATGCCACCGTCCCTCTGCCAGCCATAAACCCGAACTGTCTATCAGAAATCACCTTAAATTTAAGCAAAAATGACATCATGCACTGGAGTAGAAACTTCTCCAAAATTTGCGAAAGAATGGGTAGTATAGACATAGGTTGGTAGTTTTCAAACATGTCTTTCTTTCCTTTTTTATGCAGAGGCTTTACAACCGCCGTCTTTAGGGTCTGAGGTATTATGGCTGTTTCGAGGAAGCCATTAACAGGTAAAGTAAGATACCGGAAAGGGCCTGGAAGTTACGTTGAAGTAGCGCTATTGATAGTCCCTCTATTCCCGGGGGCTTGTTTTTCCGAAAGCTAAAAATGAGCCCCGTAAGGTCATCCAAAGATATATATGGAAGAAAAGCCGACGCAGGCGTTGCATTGGTTAGTGCACCATTAGCAAGATTTCTATTAGAAGTGGTTGCTGATGCACGCGTAAAATACTCATTGAATAAGTTTGCTGTTTCTACCGGATCATCAGAACAATTCTGGGAGAGGGAAGAGCGTTCATTATTTTTATTTTTACTTCGGCGGGTGTTAATGAGGGACCAGGTTTTTTTCAGGTTTTTTGCCGATTGCTTGAATTGTTGTTCCAAGTATCTTCTTTTGCCTGCACGAATAAGAACTACAGTTCGATTTCTAGCTGATCTGTACTCCAGTCTGAGGGAAACATTTTTTGGAGAATGATTTGAACGATGCCATAACCAGTCCCTGTGCGAAATAGCCTGCATAACTTCAGAAGTGAGCCAATTATGCTCTTTTCTTCGCTTCGAGACGACGAGGCGCTGACATTGTGTACGGAAGATGTCTATTTGTTTGACGAAATCCTCGTAAACTACTTGCGGCGGATTAGAGTTGATTAGAAGCGACCAATTATGATCTCTCATCATCTTGTCTAATTTTATTTCGTCAGTTACCTTAACCACAATTTTCATGTGATCAGCCTGGACACGAGAATCGAAAAGGAGAGTAACAGAACTGCCAGTGATTCGACAGGCACTGAAATAGTGGTCCGCTATCTGTTGTGAAATTATGCAAGAAACTACCTTGTGGTTGGGAGCCCGAACATTTATGTGATCCAGGCAAGAGCTGACTAATTTACCGTTAAGGTAGCTTTCACGCGTAGGGGCGTTTATGGTGCAATCTATGCCATAACAAGAAAGAGCAGATAAATAGTCGGACGCCGTTTTGTTTGTATAGATAAAGTATCAATGTTTGAGTCTCCTGCCAAGATTAATTGTTCTTTCGAGCTATGTCGCCGTAAAACATCTTCTAATTCAATCACGAACCGACTTTTGCTGTTGCACGGAGGGCGGTACACACCCAGCAGGGTTAAAGAACAATGCGTGCAGCTTAGATTTAGTGATAGGCTTTCTGCGTGGGAAAACTTGTTTTCCAAACGCGTCACTTCATATTTATCTAACACAAAAACTGCAATGCCGCCTCCACTCCTCCTAACACGCGTAAGGAAATAGCAGGGGTAACCTCGTAGTGCAACCGAAGACAGCCAATGTTGAGGCACATTTATCTCGGTTAAAATAAAGGCATCAACAAACTTTCTCGCCGATTCAGCCAGCAACTTAAACTCGTCCAGTATTTTCGGAGGCTTCGAATATTCAGGTTTACAATTGTGAAGCTGTTATTTTGGCTTGGTCCAAAATTAACCTTGAAACTTTCAAAGTTAGGGAATAAGGTTTCTGAAGGCGTTTTCATTCTTGGATTTTTGGAAATTAGCCTCGCTTTCCGAAACAGAAGGAGGGCTTGCGTCCCTAGTTATCGTGCAGATGTCTGCCTCGCTGATCACTCGGATAAGTGGAGCGTCTTCGAAATTCTTAACGAAGATTTTGCCGCCTCTCACCAAAGCAAACTTGTAGCCATTTGCCTTAGCAGTTACCCTAGCCAGCCAAAATATCCGTCGATTTGCTCGCGTCAAGTTTTCATTGAAGAATAACTCTGGAATGACGTCAGAGTCATGCAGCTCCCGAAGCTTTCCGCCCAAACCAAACCATGTTTCCTTGAGAGCCACTGAAGCAAAGCGAACCAGAATCGTAGGAATGGTACCCTGTTTTGCCGGAAGGCGATGTATTGCTACTATGTCATCCGTTGAAAAGTTCGGCACCTCAAGCGTCTCGGCAAGCTTCGCTATTCATTCTGACAAGTTTTCCTTAACACCCATCGTCAAACCATGAATTTCCATATTGGCCTCCCTACTGTACTGCTCAGCTTCGTTCTGCTCACGCAAAATCTGTTCCAGTTGATGCGCTTGCGTCTGAACCATCTCTTTCACAGACTGCAGTTCAGCTTCCCGCGAGACCGCCTTTTCTTGAGTTGACTTGAGTTCCCCGAGTACAGTGTCGTACCGTTTTGACAGGAAAGATACAGACTCCTCCATGTCGCGAACTGTTGTTGCCAATTTCGAGAGTTCTGTCTTTAGCGAAAGTAGCGCATCGAGCTGAATGTGAATGCTCGTTACTTCTGCCATTAACCCGGATAACACTTCACCACTATCGGACGCAGGACCTGGTTCTTGCGCGCCGGCGCCACCCCTTTTTTTGCCGTGCGGCATGTTTTGCAGACCCAGTTATCGCGCTTCGTTTGACCCATAGTTGTGAAAGTGTTAGCCGCTATGCCTGAACAGTTCTGCCCGACATGATAGGAGAGTCTGCATTCAGCACACGTCATAATGCGTCCATCGGCAGGCAAATCATTCATACATGCAATGCACTTATTGTCGTCACCCGCCATAATGAACAAACGATGACCAACAATTGGCACTCATATAAATTGGCAGTCAGCGACAATTGGCAGTTCGCATTCAAACAGAGAATTATCAACTATACCTGTCAAAACAGTGCGTGAGTGTCTGGCCGCTGCTTTCACCGCCGACTGCAGATCGTTCCGAAGAAGTGGGTGGATTATCTGGGCGCACCGACGAGCCGAAGGTACGAGGTTGCCAGATACTCCGCCGAACTCAGGCCAAATTCAGCCGCACAAGACAGCTGAGAAGCAATGGCCTGGTCTTGCTGAACACCGGGTCCGCAGCACTTGGCAGCAGGTAGACAGCAACCGAAGGGACCCACTTGAGTCACCGAAGTCCTTGCAACCACGCCAGAACCCCCGAAGAATTCTGTCAAAACAGTGCGTGAGTTTCCGGCCGCTGCTTTCGCCGCCGACTGCAATAATAATCAATCAATCAATCAATCAATCAATCAATCAATCAATCAATCAATCAATCAATCAATCAATCAATCAACATTTATTTTCGGTGCCCAGGAACAACCCTAGGGTCTTGGTACCGGTACACCATATACAAAACATACATAAAAAAAACTAAAATCAAGACAACACAGCACAAAAAACCGTATGCGTGAAAGAAACAATAAAGTAAAGATAGTTACAGTAATCTCAGAAATCAAAACAGCAAAAAAAAGAAAAGAAAAGAAACAGGAGACATAGCGTTGCAAGCCATGACACTCGGACAGCAAAATGTTCAAGGCACGTGAAAAACAGGAAACACTCACTGAACATGACAGAGATACGTATTTAGCATAAAACAAAGGTTTTATAACAAAATGTTCGGAAGTTTCAACTTTGAAAGAAGTTCAGCATTACAAGCACTGGCACTCAAACCTGCAGAAGTTCAAGCAACGCAAAACCAGGAAATGTGAAAAACAGACAAACAAGAACATGATTTGCCTAAAATAAATACGGCACATAAATTTGCAATGACATAATGACACTTAGGCTACAACAGTTTTCAAGTCCTTTGAGAACAAAGAAAAAGAGCTCTGGAATATGTCGAGACGATCAGAATATTCATTATATGCACATTGTATTCTGCAGATGAACGAGCGTCTTCTACTTAAAGCATCTGTTATAATAGTTCGAAATGTTCGGAAAAGTTTGTTCGGCAAGTTGACATTGATAAGTGTAACCACGTCGTCACACAAAATATCCCCATGAAGAAGTTTATAAAGAAAGATAGTATCAGCTCGCATTCGTAGACACCGAAGGGAAGGAAGACTTTTCAGAAAAGGCACACTGCTGTTAGCGTCTTTTTGCACATGACGGAAGCGGTGGTTAATGATAAAGAGGAACTTATTTTGAACTCTTTCGATACGGTCACTATTGGACTTGCAGGTTGTATTCCAAACAACAGAGCCGTATTTGAGAAGAGGTAAGCAGAGAGCCGATTACAACTTTAAGAAATGAAGAGGACCTTTAAACTCTCTAGAATACCTGCATACAGCACCCAGACATCGAAGAGAGCGACGGGTAATTTGTGTAACGTGGGAAGAGAAAGTCAGAGAAGAATCAAATTATACTCCCAAGGCTCGAATTTCAGTCACCCTCGGCAATGCAGTGCTTGCAATTTTATAAGAGTATTGATGCTGTTGAGTTTTTCTACTATAGGAGACAACTTTCGTCTTTGAGGAGTTCAAAATTAGGTCGTTTTTGGTGCACCAACGATGGAATGACGCAATATCAGCCTGAAGATAATTACAGTCATGAATATTACGCACTTCTCTACGCAATAATAATAATAATAATAATAATAATATAATAGGAATAATAATCAATGAATCATGTTTATTTACGTGCCCAGGAACAGCCAGAGGCCTGAAAGCTGGCGCACGGATAGTTACATGAAAACAAAATAGAAGAAACATATAGCAAGAAACAAACAAGCGACAAGAGACACACAAATTGAAGTAGTAAACATGACAGAAATAAAGCACAGGTGGAGCCTGAGCACAGGTAAAAAATAAAAAAAGAAGATGCCTATGTTGCTCTGCCTGTCGTAAAGGCCACCCGACAGGCATAGCAACAAAGTTTGACAGTAATACAACAAAAACAACGGCAAGAGTGTAGAGACAAATGATAAGACAAACAAATGACAGTAAACAGTATCAAAAATAGGCAACTATCAGTTGGATAGACACAACCGCAGAGAAACCAAATTCCAGAAAAAAAAACCGACAGACGTATCATAGATGCTTAACATACTGTATTCAACAGCGCTGTACGGTAAATTGTAAAAGATTTCTGAAAGATGTCAAGGCGTTCAAAGATGCGGTTGTAACAATTCTGTATTCTGCGCACAGGAGAATGATTGGAGTTGCGCGCAGCGATCAAGAATGGGCGATGTGACCTGGTGGGCCTTTGTGGTAAACTAAACTCTAAACAGTTAAGCAGGACTCGCAAGAAAGGTCACCATGAACAATTTTGTGAAGAAATGTAAGGTCTGCACGCATACGTCTGCAGTTCAAGGAAGGAATGGAAAGGACTATGGGTAAGTCAGAATTAGCATGAAACCTGTGATTGTGATGGCGGTGCTTAAATATACATAAAAACTTATTTTGCACACGTTCTATTAATTCACTACTAGATTTGGAGATGCCGTTCCAGGCAAGAGAAGCATATTCTAACCGTGGTATACATATTGCATTGTATAGCGTTAGAAATGGGTCTGGAGAAGAGAATTCTTTTGTAATCCGCACACATTTCCAAGACTTCGGAGTGCTCGCTGGGTGATGAGCCTAATATGAGGAGAAAAAGAGTGGGTACTGTCGAAAAGCACCCCTTAGTCTCTAATCTCCTAAACCCTTTGCAAAGGACCTCCCCCAGTACTGTAGGAAAACAGCAGACGGTGGGTTTTCCGGCTGTAGGTGACAACCTTTGTTTTAGCGGGGTTTAAAATTAGGCAGTTTTTTCGGAACCAGACCGATAATTCCGACAATAATAATATTAAAATATAAAAAAAATAATAATAGTAATAATAATATATTAATAATATTATAATATTAATCAGCATACTCATGTACACGGCAGGACGATCGCCTATCCCATTCACGTATACCCGTTCCTCTTCTGCGCTGCTCGAGTAAGAGAGTTTACACACGAAATTATTTAATTCATTCCTCCATTTGGTACGTCGGCTTCTCTTGCTTCTCTACACGAGTATTGGTATACACTCTGTTGCCCTAATTCATTTTCACCTTTTTCATCTCCACTTCCTTATTTTATTTGAACTATGATATGTTGTAGTCTACGTTGTTCTCTTATCTAGGTAGCTTGTTTTCTGTCCCTAAGTGTTATTCCTACCATGATTCCTAACATGGCCCGTTCAGCTAACCCATCCTTGCTTTCTATTTGTTTAGGGAGGTGCCAAGTTTCAGCTCTGTATGTCATCATGGTGAGTATGCATGCACTGGCTGTATATTTTATTTTTGAGTGGTAGAAGTACATTATTTTCCTTACTTGCGAGTGCTCGCCGAGCGCTGCCGAACCCACACCTATTCTGCGCCGGATTTCTCTCGCGTGGACGGGGTCAACACTAACCATCCGTTCGACGTAGTTATATACTTTTACTTCCAGCTTTTTGTTTTCTAAGCTCAAAATGGCGGTTTTGGCATGTTTATTCCTCTTATTTGTATTTATTAATATCTATTTTTACGCCCGACGGCAGTGATTCCTGATTTCAGTTCATCGAACATTGTTTGCATGTCTTCTGCAGTCTCACGCAGCAAATATATGTCGTCCCTAACCCTCAAGTACCCTACGTTTTGTACGTTTGTGCTTAATCTTACGTTCCCGACTCAAAATTTCTACAACCCTTCTCCTGCCAGGGTGGGAATAGGTTTGCCGACATAGTATATCCCTGTCTCACTGCCGTTCGGATATGAAATTTTTCTTCTTGTTTTTACCTGGTATTCTGCCTTTGTATTCCTTTTATAGTTCGTCTAGAAGTCTTATGGAGGTTTCCCGTAGTCCCTGGTATTTTAGGTTTCTTACATGGCTGCGGTTAGTGTGGAAGCGAACGCTTTCTCATACTCTAGTGATGTCATTTAGGTGAGTTTAGCGTACTCAGTAGATTTTTATATCACTTGATCGACGGCAAGGATGTTATCCGTAGCTGAGTGCCCTTTCCGAAAGCTAGCCTGCTCTCCAGGTTCTTGGGAATCCAGGCTCTCACCTATGCGGGTAACTACCAGTTTGGTAAAGATCTTATAACCAACTTAGTCTAGGCTGATGGGTCTGTAATTTTTGAGGTATTTTTGATAACCCCGCTTCTCAATCAGAAACCGTTTGGCTTTTTTCTAGGCTTTGAGGACTTTTTTAGTCTTCAAGCATGCTCAAAACACTACAGCAAGCTGTTCAGGTACAATATATCCCCTTTTCCTCTGGAGACCCACGGTTATGCTATAGCCCCCGCCGATTTTCCCGTTTGCTTGCCTTTGAGAGCTTTTCCAACTTCCTCTTTAGTTACTAGTGGGAGATCACAAGTTCACCTTGTACTCTATGTATTTTCCGCTGGTTTAACGCCGCTGGAGTTCATCCTGGGGTAAAGTCATTGTGCTACCTTTATTATTTCCTCCGGGTTGTGCTTAATCTTACGCTCCTCTTCTCCGAGTGCATACATCCTGTCAGCGGATGGTTAGCCTTCTGTTGGTTGCTTTCAAGCTTGCTTCTATTTGCAGCGTTTCCCCGATTACTGCCGCGTTATATGCGTCAATGTCGTTTTGTTTTACTTCTCTTAATGAGGTTCGAAAGCTGAGCCGATTCCATTCATTCCGGCGTACATGACACTTTCATGATCTCACGTTTGGGAATTAGTCCATGGTTTTCTTAGATGGTTTTACTGTCTGTTAATTACATGTTGCGTATCCCACAGCTGCTGCTGATTAATTGGGTGCCGATGTTAGGTGGTCATTTAGCCTGTCTACACCGACAGTGCACTACTCGTTTAGAAGCGGGAATTTGTTTTGTAGAAACATATTAAACTCATGTGAACTGGCCCTCTCTGACACCTTGCGAGATGTCTCAGTTTAACCGAGTTTTCTTGTTGTCCATTTTAGATTCTCCCTTAGCTTGCATTTACAAATGGTATGATGGCTGCTCCAAATCTTACTGAGCTCCTCTACGTCTTGCACAATACCTTGGTTGTCGCTTAAAGGGAAGTCAATTTTCGTTTTTTTGTGTGCCATCTGAAGTTTTTCATGTCCCTTTCCTTTTATTTCGCTTTCAGCAGATTGTGGCCATGAACCTCGGAGTATTTCTCTCTGAAAATTCTAACAGTGTATCTCCTCATTTTGCGATTGTCTATTCTGAAGTTTTCCGTTGACCTTTTACCAATATTCTTCTCACCCACCATTGCGTTCAGGTCCCCCTTCACAATCGTGAAGTGTGTTTTCGAGTTATTCATGGCTGATTTAACCTCCTAGTGGAAGATGTCTACGGCTTCATTATCATAACTGGTTCTTGGCGCATCGGCCTGTACTACTTTAACCTGTATCGCTCGTTTAGCTTTATTACAACAGTCAAGACTCTCTCCCTAATTCTAAAAAACTCCTTCAAGTTGTTTACTATTTCTTAGCGGGTTACAAATGTCACCCCGTGCTGTTCCTTCACTTGTTGTCAACCGCAACACAGAATATGCCAGCTAGTGAGCTCCATGAAGCCTTCTCCTTTCCTTCTAACCTCTCTTAATCATTTAATATCCAGCCTAATCTCTGAGAGCTCCCTAGTAGTACAGCTAAGCCTCCCTTGTTAGACAGGGTACGTGCTTTGAAGATTTCGATGGTCATTTCCTAAGGCGGAATGTCCGGACCCAGATATCCTTAGCACTATATCTTGTGTCGCTGTGCTGACCGGAGTCGTGGACAGGTTCTCTACAGTATGTGCGGACTGAGGGCTGAGAGTTGAGTTGGCGATTTATGGAATGTGGCTGCCATCTGCTTCACCAGGGTGGCACGATCCTTCTGTGACGAGAGTGCTGTTCAAATTCCTTTCGAGAAATGTCCGTCATGGCGGACATGTTAGGAAGGAGCTGCACCAATTTTCAGGTTTTCGTTTGGAAATCCGCCAGCTAAGTACTAATTCTTTCGCACTATTCTTTCACAAAGTTCTTGAGCACTTTTAAATCAAAGTTGAACCTCCTAGCACGAATAGCTATAAACATTTTCTTGTTTTTGGCGTGCGGATGGCCGCGTCGAGTTACACCTGTTGTCAATGCAAGTAAAACGAACCTAGCTAACTTCCGCGACGTGGTGGCCCCGTAAAACCCATACTCGCATTAAAGCGGTGCTGTTCCGATATTTTCGGCTGATATAATAAACATGATGTCCTTAATGGAACAGACGTTGTGCGGCTTTATTTATAAATAGAAAGTTGTCTGGGCATTAGAAAAAGGATGAGGATAATGAAATCCGTGCCACGTTGTTTTTTACACAGGCCAGCTTTAATGAACGGTTCTTGGAAGTAATACAATATGCATTTGGACCGATAGCCAAAGCCTAATGTCCGGTCCACTTACTGGTTATGTCATTCAGTTTTTATGTCTTCATCGAGAAATACACCATCACAAAACATCACGAACTACTGCACCACGCTAGAGCTCTTCGAGGTATTTCGCCCATTCGGGTCGATTCTTCGTATTATGTGCACGCGCGTCATCATATTGACTCGTGTATCTCAGTAGCTTTGTGTTTTTGTTTGCTGTTTAGGTGAACTCCATCAGAACCAGGTCAGCTTCCGGGGTTCTCAGCGCCATTCAATGCAGCCTCTTCCTGAGCGTAGGGCTTGCCTGGTAACCCTTTTCGCCTGCCTGGCAATGCCTGCGTTTTCCTCATTTTTGTCCGGCTTGCGCGTAAGCGATGCCACCCACCCGGCGTGTAGATAATTCCGCGACGAAGATTCCATTTGGAGCTCTGGCGTCAGTACGCACCCCCGCATCTCCTGTATAATCTTTCCTCGAGCCCCGGAAAGTAACACCGAAAGATAAGTGCGATGCGATACATCAGGCATGACGTCAGAGCAATGTCTCAGACTTCACTTGGTCTCTCATTTTTTTTCTCATGCAAATGACAGAGCACCGTAAGGTCCTATTCGAAACAATGCTCCCTAATTCAAAACAACACCGATAAAAAATTAATTTTTTCTCCCACGTAGAACAAAGGGTACTTTAGCAAGCTTTGTAGGTCAACGTATTTTTAAAATAAGTTTGACACCAAACACAATTTATATACACATGGCATTTTTAAAGCGCTAGAGGTAAAATCACCTTACAAAGTAAAACAAAATTCCGAAAGAAAACGGGAGTTGTTCTGCAGAAGATGTAAAGGAATATCTGTTCCGTCGGTATTCAGCGACATCGATTGGACCTACCGGGACATAGATGCAGCTTTGAGCGGAAACGACTGATCACAAAATGGCGATTCAGATTAGCAGTAAAGTAAACAAGAAACATTAGGGCTTGGATCAACCTACAGAACGATGTGCCGAGGCTGCCTTACTCTCGCAGCAGACACATTGTCCTTACATACAACCTATTCAGGTAATATGAGCATGACTAAGCGGTTACGTTACCGTAAGAGGGTCTAGGCAGCTCAAACTTTAGTTACTGTGGAAGCTTGCCGAGCAAAATAATTGTGACATCGCTGACTTTGCAGTGTGGCACAAGCGTGATTGCCCACGCGATTATCCGTGATAAATCGTGCGTGCGCGCCTCACAATACTTATCAAGGTACACGACTGCAGTGCTTTGTTCATGTAAGTTGTCTGTTTTTACATTCACCTGACCCATTCCATCTGCGAGCGGTTTGGGCAGCAAAAGTTTGGCCTGCCTCGGGCAAATATCTCCACCCTGCGTTTTCTTCGTTTACAAAACCAAAATGCCATGTCTACTGAAATTCCTGGTTTTGAAACAGCAGACTAAATAAGAATTTTGGCCACCTATGTTCAGTGTTTAGATAACCGTTTTGCAGTTTATACCGACAGAAACAGCATGTATCGCCCTGTCGACGGGAGCAAAACTAACAACCTAAGAAAGCACCGCCAACAAAAGAAACGTCTGTTTATTTCGAAAGGTTTCGTGGCTTATCAACCTCCCAGAACTTTCCCAATATCAAGTGAAGCTTTTTTTGCTGAGATATTAATCAAGTTAAGCAAATATTTCTATTCGCCAGCCAAATCGCGTGTTTTGTGATGAATGCCATGAAGTCACGTGGGCGGGTCTTCAAGCTAACTTTTATTGCGCTGTTCAGTCTGCAGTGGACTGCGGAGCCTTGAATACCATTAGTTGTCCAAGTAGGCGTTACCATACAGTTCAGTATCTTTATTCGCCTTTGCATTGTGTTTGACTGCATTCTCACCTGACTTATTTTTGTTAAGGTACGTCGTAATTGTATCTTGAAACATGGGGTAAGTTCGATAAATAGGGTCACGTCAGACAATGTGGCTTAGGCCAGTCACCCAGTGTCGTCTGAGATAACACAAAAGTGCCCCACTCCTGTGAACAAATAATAAGCATGGTGCGCGCAGTACCAAGAGCAGAACGCACTGGTACTCGTTGGTTTACGTGTATTTTCGAAACTTCTATTCTTTCACCCCATCCTGCTTCCCAATATAAAATGAATATGCATTACACTTAAGCGAAAATAGCTTGTTCTGCAAGCCTATACGCCCTGCCTAACTTGCCTTAGCTTTTATTGGCCTCAGGAAATCGCACGCCTGTGCGTATGACGTCATATGTTCTATTTAGGGGAATGAGATAGTAAGGCACGTAGCTATTCCGCTTTTTCTAATAATGTAGCCTACTTGGTGGAAGCTTAAGTCAAAAGTTTTGTCAGTATAATTCTAACTAGGCAATCTTTCGTATGAACCAAACTTGTGTTTGTCTGCATGGCACTTTTAAATCTCAACTTCCGCGCAGCATATATGAATATATACGCTCCCAAAAAAGGAGGCGGTGGTATTTAAGCTTAGAAAAAACGCACGAAAGGGGAAGCGTACAACAACAGTGACTTTGCAAGCGGCGGTGGGGAAAAAATGCATGAGCAATCTACTTGAAAATCTCATGAGCCGGATTGATATTCCGACGTAGCGTACAGGCGCGCACGCGCACCATTGGCACGGTTACGCCACTTACGAGTCTTCGCAGGGGACTCGTAAGTATACGAGTCCCCGCAAGCGACCCCTATACATCAACGTCCTTTAACGCCGGCTCCTTAGGCAGAGCTCGGCGCAATTTGGCAGTCCGTGCCCCGAGGTAGGATATGTCTCTATTCTGTGCGCGGCTCGTAGGACGCGCCGGCTCCGTATCCCGTGGGCACCGCGCCGGGCTGCCCAGACTGGTTCAGCGCATGCCTGCTCGCTCACTTCATGGCCTTTCCGTTAATTTAACGACGGTCGGTGCTCTAGTCGCGAAACCTTCTGCCCGTGCGCCAGCCTGGCTACCATGTCTTTACGCACAGCTACGCTGCGTCAATCATGTTGGACTGTTCAGGGATAGGAATGGCCGCTCGGTCAGTCTCGCCAACGTGTCGTCGCTGACCGGGCGGTCGGGCGCCTGTGAACCGGGAAAGTGGGAGCATATTTGCGCCTTTATTAACAGCACAACGACATGCCACCTGGACGTCAATTTTCGTCGGGGTCAAACGCACGAAGCTCACTTTCTGATTTCGCAAGTAAAGAAACGCTAATGGAGCTTTCACTGCGAATGGAAAAGTCTTCTTCCTACAAATAGTTCTCCTGTTACCTGTCTCCTGCTTTGCGAAATGCTTCGGAATTCCAAAAAGTGTGATTCCTGAGAGAAAGAATTTATTTTTTGTTTATTTATTTTTTATTTTATTTATTGATTTTTATTTTATTTATTTATATATTTACTTTTTTATTTATTTGTTTGATTATTTCTTTTTTTTTATCTATCTATCCATCTATCTATCTATCTATCTATCTATCTATCTATCTATTGTTGTATTTATTTATTTATTTGAAGTGCTCTCCAACAACGCTTTGGCGTGTCGGGTGATTCGCTGGGTAATGAATATAAAGCATGCAAAAAAACAACAAATAAGAAGAAAACAAATTAAACACCGAATAAAATAATGTGTAAATATATACGACAGAGGACAGTCATCAAAGTAAACAGCAAAAATTCCCCGCATTTCCCCGAGGGGAAGAATGTGAAAGGGCGAATGCACGAGTTGAATTTGCGTGGTTCGGTAATGTTCGCGAAAGAGAGATCACACACACACAACTGCAAAGAAAGAAAGATGCATTTATTCACAGACACCTATTTCTGTTGTCGTTGTACTTGATTGCTAGAGCGGATCTCAGCTTTGAAATTTCGTGTCAGTACTCCTTTAAGCAGGTGCATTAGCCCTTCTCACGCCCGATTCTTGGCCAATCACCCACGTGGGTATGTGCCATGTCAGCGGCCAGGCAGCGCGCGCCCATCTCCCCCCATTGCCAAGGAAGACGAGGAGATTCCTGGCCAATCCCCCACGTGGGTATGTGCCATGTCAGCGGCGAGGCTGCGCGCGCCCATCTCCACGTGCGCGGACATCGCCGGTGGACGCAGGTTCAGGGTCGCTTAAGAAGAGCATTGCACTTAAAAGCTCACAGGTTGTGGGAAGTATGCCCTAATGAACACATACAAGCATCAGCAAGACGTTGCTTTTGGTGCAGAAACAGAAAAACACATGGAGAAATGCAGGTGCAACCTAACCACAACATACGCGTTCTAAATATGAAGTTTCTCAAGCGCGTTTGAAAAGAACCATAAAATTGCTAAAGAATGTCAATAGACGATAAAATTGGCTCCAATCAACGCGGTGAAGGTGGTTGGAAAGCAAAGCCTCAAACGACACACAGAACAATTGCAGATGTGACGTGACTTGAATTCACACACGCGGCTTTACAAAGAGTAGAGCCAGAGATTCTGCCAGCCGTTACCTGGAAGTCCCGGGGGGAGGGTATGCCTCAGCCGGGCTAGAGTGGTTTTGGACACCGCCGCTCTATCCAAGCCTTGCGTCGGCAGAAAACAGAGAAGAGCTTCTTTCGAAGGGTGAGACAGCGGAACCTAGCCGTCTGATGCGCTAGCTACACTCTAAACGCCGTAACCTTTCTGTCTACCTGTAAACGCTTTTAACTTCTATATCAACGGTTAAAAGCCAATTCAATAAACGTTACAAGCCATTTTATCTTGAATAAAGGTTACGGCTCAAGGTCTCGTTGAAGGTAAAGGTTACTTTGCGGCGCAACGGCTGTAACCACTAATTTGTAACGTCTAAACCGAACTCGTAACCTTTGCGCACCCCAGTTCCAGGAGCGCTTCACCACGTGATCAATCACGTCACCTCAGTCTCGTCGGGAAGCCGCAGGTCGCCGCGCGGCCGCGCGTTGTGTGCTGCCCGTTTCTACCCGCGCTGGGCCATGTTGTGTTTGCGCAACCTATACAACTTCGAAGTCTTCTTCGTGCCCCGGTTCATTTCGCGCCGTCCTGGAGGTACCAGAAGGTAAGCATGACTGGTCATATTCATTACATAGAGCAATAAGAACAGCTGTTAAACTTTTAAACCGTATATGATGGCTTAAGTGCGATGAAAATGCGGACAACGACCGGAAGACGCGGAACGCCAAGCTTTTTTTTGACAACGCAATAACTGAGCTGTCAATAAGCGCTTAGTCGTTTAGCTGTTTCGTGGTCTGAGTATTCTTCAGGACTTAATTACTATGCATGTTTTGTCGTATACTTTTTAAATGTAAACATATTAAAAAAAAGTAATCTCTTTCGCCTCGCGTCCTAGGCCATAATGACATCCATGATAAACAGAGACATGTGGGGTGTCCTGCGAGGGCGATGCGAACAAGATTGCGAGTGCTTAGGGTATGCAAGTAGGGTATGCAAGAGTATGCAAGTAAGGGCCAGAGTCGTGGGAGTGCAGTTACTATTTTCTCCCAAAAAAGGAGCCGCAAACTTACATTTATTTCTTTGGGGTTTATTTTACATCTTACTATCATAGACCCTGCGCTTATAGTTACAAGTTATTTTTGTTTGTTTTTAACACAGATGGAGGTGCCCGAAGACGCTGTTTTCTACTCGCCCCATATCTACCTGTCCTCGGGAAAGATTCTCGTCCACGGCGGCGAGCCACACGAATTGATTCGAGTCAACGGCACAACCGAAAATACGCTGGTTATGTGCCTGGCGGTCTAATACATTAAGAACCTGAACTATCCCCAAGCCCTAGCGCAGCCGCTGATCTTCCTGCAGATATGTTTGCGGCCCAGGGACAGCGTCCCCAGGGGCCTTATGAACGGAAAGTTCAGAAGCCTGCAAGAAAACATTAAGCAGTAATTCACAACGTGATCTTCCGAAATAGAAGCGCTGGGAGCGTATGCATATACAGGACCAATAAGAAACGAGCCACGATCTTGTTCACTAACGTTATGGAAAATAAATTTCCGTATTTCCTTTTACACTTTGTGGTGAATGTTTTGTATTACTGGGTGGTTTCTGTACGCGCAGTGTGTATACTATGTGTAACTTGGACACCGCTTAGCTTTAAAAATACACGCCGCACTCGAGTAAATCTAAAGGCTTGAGGTTGTTCTGCAGGTCACGCATCTGAGCCCCTGTTGAGGCTATGTGCACAGACTGAGACGTGTGTATCGAAAGCCAATGTGCGAATTGTTCCACCGATGTACATGGCATGACATTTTTATTTGTATGGGTTGCGCAGACCGCGTACGCATAAAGGCAGGCCGGGGGGGGGGGGGAGGTAACGGGGAGATGAAAGGTCGTGACTTTTATGTACAGGTTTCAGCCCAACCCATAGTAAATGTTACGTGCTAACGGTTACAGCGTAACTATACAGTAAAGGTAAACATTTGCAATATTTTAACCTCTATTAGAGGTTACGTCATTTAGAGTGTAGGGGCTATACCACAGTGCCACACAAGCGTTGACACTTATACTATTTTGCATGTGAGCTGAGTGATACCAATTTATACCGATTTAAACTAGTTACTTTAGTAATTTCTGAGAATTACCAGAAATCCGGGGGAACATATATAATCGCTATGTGTCGGACCGAGTTGCTACTTTCGCCTTTTTGTAATACTTGTTAAAACACAACCTAATTGGTATTCACCGATTTAGAAAACGGAGTCCCACTCGTGCCAAGCACAGCGGAAAAGGTAGCGTTTTCTAGCGGCCAGATGTCTGTAGGTGGGCTCTACGTTTTTTTGCCGCCCTGCAAACAAATCATTGACGTAGCTATGCCGTACAACCACTTAATTCCGTCGGGCCCGGTTTACACGGGAGGTGCTGTCGATCAAGCGAATCAACCCTGCGAAAAAAGCGCGCAATGGACGCGAAGAGCGCCAGAATAGGGCAAAAACAACGCCGCTAAAGCAAGCGACAAAGCCGTCCCTTCAGCGCGCCCGCAGCTGCGAGCAAGCCGCCGAGCGCGGGGAATGTTGGGTCAGTTTTCTAGCATTTCCCAGTGTAGATGGCGCGCTCCATCGTCGCGCCATCTACACTGTTATCCCAGAGTGAAAACCGCTATCACCATCCTCATCTGCGTTCGGAGTTTCTTGTCACGCACCCCACGAAGGAATCGTTGGCGGGCAGAGGAAGTAAGCTTTGCTCTAAAAACGAACCGTCAAAATGGATTTGGCATCGGCGAGCTAGTTCCAGGCTCCGTGAGGTGTGCAATGGAAAGTACCCACGCGGCCGCAGTGGTTTGCTTGGCACTCGGAGGGCTTACAAGGCAAGGGCTGCCAAATTTAAAATAAATACAGCCTAAAAAATCCAACCAGAAAGTGTTTTGCACCTTAATTTAGCAAATACACAATGTCGGTGTAATGTTCACAGCCTCGTGACGGCCCATCCTCGGGGCATTTGTTAAAGCAACACTGTTTCATGGCTGATGGCCTTACTTCCATATTTGGGACAGAAGACACTCCACACACAAAAAAAAATCAATTATAGAGAACCTGCTGAGTGAGAGTTAGGAAATGGTTGCAATCATTCTTTTTGGCGATTCGCGTCGGCCTATACACGGCCACGTGAATGGGCTTTGGAGTGCTTAGGCGTTACGGCATTTGTTAACGGGCTTTCAATGAGTAAACGAGTTTTTGATAAATAGCTTTTTATGCTAGATGCTTTAATGAAATACTATTGTGTCATGCGGTAAAGACGTCCAAATGGCACGTGGAAATACCCCAGGGGTTTCAACCGACAAGGAGTGCTTAGAAATTAAACCACGCTTATGTGACTGACCCGACGAAGTCTAGACAAGCCCATTCTTGCTTTGGAAGGCTGAATTATCTTGAGCACATACGATGTTGGGAAATTTTTATTGCTGTATGTATGTTCGTTTCACGTAGATTTAGAGGTAACGATTTAAGCTTTCTCAGCACTATAGGCCATATCTTTTGGCTTGCGCAATAATGTATTAGTGTCACTGATTTCCAGTACAAATTTGATTCTAGCAAATTAATAAAGACGGGTCATACGCCGGACAACTAAATAGGAACATTTTGTTTCGCTTTTATGTCCGTGTGTGACTCGATTCTGCGTCTTGGTCAAAAGTCTCGTGGCAAGAATTTCGCATATAACCCTCTTGCGTATACCCACCGAAACATCAGAGCCGTAGAAATAACGACATGTAATGTACGGTTTCAAGAAACAACTGTTCGATCATCTCGTACGAAACCCACATGGTTCATTGGGGAAGCGAGCACTGCAGGAGAGATTCCAGCAGTATGCATGCATTACCGGCCGGTCTTTGTGCACTATTGCTGCAGCGACTGTATCCAGTGACAGATCACTACGGGATCTCGTGCAATCCATAATTACGGAGAAACTACATCTGCACGGGTAGGCTCTTCGGAACCTTGAAATACTCCTGTAGCCGACGTCGTCCTTCAGGAGATCCGGCAAATCTTATCGGTTGCGGCACCAACTAAGTTATGTGCCGATTATAGTTCGACCGCCATCTGTATCAACTGTTCCTGTGCCCCTGCGGGTGCCTCAGATCGATCTCTGTCCTCAGGGAGGGCACACCAGACGGAGTCGTCGGCCCCAAATAGAGATTCAGGTGCAACCCTTCTATGAGCAACCCTACAGACAGCAGATGCTATGCTATGGTATGCTATGCTATGCTACAGCAGATGCTATGGGCAACCCTACAGACAGAGGTTGCTGGTTTTACGTTCGCCGCCCACGGCTTGGCTATCTGCCTCAAGGAATGCCTCTTATCATCCAACGGGTAAGTGGAACGTTCTTCGCTGGGAGTTAAACTGGCTTACGGTTCGGCGAAAGTCTCATCTCGCCGCAAAGAATTACTCGATAGCTGTGGATTCTTGCCCAAACCTATGGCGCGGAGCCGTGGGAGGAAGTCAGGGAAGCCTAAATTTACTGTACAGACAGCGGCGGTAGATATGAACTTCTTCAATATACTGAAAACGTAGTGGCGGGTTATGTGCCGATTATAGTTCGACCGCCATCTGTATCAACTGTTCCTGTGCCCCGGCGGGTGCCTCAGATCGATCTCTGTCCTCAGGGAGGACACACCAGACGGCGTCGTCGGCCCCAAATAGAGATTCAGGTGGAGGACAAATGCGGAAGTCTGATGTCCGGCGCGCAAACGACAACCCGCCACTACGTTTTCAGTATATTGAAGAAGTCCATATCTACCGCCGCTGTCTGTACAGTAAATTTGGGCTTCCCTGACTTCCTCCCACGGCTCCGCGCCATAGGTTTGGGCAAGAATCCACAGCTATCGAGTAATTCTTTGCGGCGAGATGAGACTTTCGCCGAACCGTAAGCCAGTTTAACTCCCAGCGAAGAACGTTCCACTTACCCGTTGGATGATAAGAGGCATTCCTTGAGGCAGATAGCCAAGCCGTGGGCGGCGAACGTAAAACCAGCAACCTCTGTCTGTAGGGTTGCTCATAGCATACCTTCGCAAGACCATCAAAAATCTTCGAAGTCTCAACCGTAAAATATCCCAACAATGTGTTCCGCCGAAGCTGAAAGCGCCGACCTTGTCATTTGTATCGATGGATATGAAGTGTTTTCTCATGTTCACACCAGTGCAGATACTCCCCGATTAGTCAGACCCTCGCCGATCGGTTAAAAAAAGGGAAGATGCCGTGGTCTAGGCTTCAGATTCTATCAGCTGGAGGTCATATAGTGAACCCGGTTGGGCAGGGCACCGCCATAATACATCTTGACGCTGATTTCGTCGGCAGTTTTGTGGTCCTCGCCGATTGCTGCAAGGGCCTGATTTTAAGAATGAACTTGTAAAGGTGTGCAGCGCTGTAATCGACGTCGGTGGACGTCGAGTAACCTTCTCGTCGAGCCAACGCCTAACAGAACATAGAGGATGCCCCACATCGTTGCGGGTTATTGATGAGGACGTCAACATACCAGCGCGGTTCTGCATGCAAGCTTAACTTCACTGCGACATGTGGAGCTTTGTGGGCAGCATAGCAAAGCGAATTGTTGAACTTCTATTCTATTCAGTCCCGGCGGGAATTTTTTCACGACTTTCTTTCTGACTCAAAAAATTCTTCATCTGTTTCTATGACCCATCACAACCTCCCCTTTGCTTTCCGAGGTTTTCTTGACGGCCAAACCTTATTTTCTGTCTTATTTCACCGAGCCCCTTATTTCACAATTTCTGATTCTCTACATGCTTAGCGAGGGTCTCTGTTTTGCAGTCTTGGTGTCAACGGCAGCTCAAAAGGGTTCAACGCTGGTCGACCACACTCGACATGTCGTAGACAGTCGCGTCACGGCCCGGGGGTTAAAAATAAGGTACCCTTCACCCCGAGTAGTCTGAGTGGCACTGGCTACCACCCCCAAGTGCAGAAAACAAAAATACCCTTATATAAATACCCGAGAAAGTGGTGGGGAAATAGCCCCGTTGGTAGCGTAGTGGTATCGCAGCAGACCGGTATTCTGGAGGTCGTGGGTTCCGATCCCGCCTGGCGGGCATTTTTTTTTTCCTCTTTCTTTCTTTCTTACAAACTCTTTAACTGTTTCAATAAACTACCACATTCTCCCCTTTGCTTTTCGAGGTTTTCTTGACTGCCAACTCTTATGTCTGTCTTATATATAGACACACACATATATATATATATATATTTATATATATAAGGTAAGTAGAGACAGAGACCAACGAGAGAGACATAACAATGAAAATAAAAGTTTACTGACGTTTCAGGAAGACGACTTCCTTTCTTGAGAGTAGAGAATAAGTTGGTTTCAGGGTTATATATATATATACAGAAAATGCAGCAAGGGCGAGGGCAGGGAAAGGGAAGAGATAGCGTGTACAATAGCATTGGTGGGCAGGAAAAAATTCGAGAAGTGGCAGAGGTAGGCGAGAAAAAAAAGTAATTAAAAAAGGATAGCAAGAACCCACAGTCACGCTCGATACGAACACGAGAAAAAAAGCCAAACAAGAAAAGAAGCAACGAGAAAAAAATAACGAGGTAATGCTCTTCCTCCCCCGCGGCAACAGGTGTGAAGGAGGGGTCAAAACAAGATATGTCAAAAAAGATTCTGTCTGTCATGTTTGTTGATATTTCTTACAGATCGTATAATTAATTTTTGCTGATATATTATGTAATCACTTTACCACTCCTACTTGGGCCTGATCCTGGCATGCAGTATTGTCTAAATAAAATAATGCCCATGCACGTGTTTGACATCGGCAAAAAAATCAGTCACGCGGAATGAAGAACGTCCACAGAAGATGTGCCTGCACACAAAGGTTGAACATCTGCTAATACACACCCGTTCTAAGAATCAGGGTCAGGTGATTCAAACTTAAGACACTTGGCTTCGGTTGGTGGGAGGCAAGGGTCGCGCCTGAAAGCAGTAGGACCGACAGTTTCGACAGGAAATGAGTGTACATTGAAAAAAGGCATGGTCAAACATGTCATGAAAAGAAAGAAAACACAAGGAAGGTGCGCGCATATGACGCGGCACCGGGTGGTATGCATCTGGCCAGCGCATGGTCCCAGTTCAGGGAACGCCGAGGCGGTCAGCAACGAATATTAGAAAACCGCAATGCAAAATAGAAAGGGGAGATGAAAGCAATCACACACGCTAGCGTGCACAAATTGCCTCCAAGGTGAGAGTGTCAAAGCTAACAATGGTACCGTAGCCTTCTACCCAGAACATAATGTCAAGACTTGCTTGTGAAATTTGGTTTAGTGAAGCAATTGTGCTAAAAAACGCGGTGCTAGCACAAAACTATAACCATCTATGGGCGTAGCCAACTCAATGTTATCGAGGAAAAGAAATGAACAGGCATAACACTAGCCTGAGAAAGGCAGCCGAAATTTCAATCGTAGGAAAGACACGTCGATTTCCCATAACATTCATTTATACAAACGACGCTGACTGAAACTTATAAATGAGGTAGGGCTCACAAACCTCGCGATCGTGAGGCGTTTTGAAACTAGACTCAAGAATTGTGGCCTTCAGTTGTTCAAAAGAATGACCAGGAGTATTAACATGCTTTGATAGAGGTAAATAAGGGTAGGTTTTTGCATGAGAGCGGTGATTGTTAAACCTCAACCGAAAGGGTGTTACAGTCTGGCCGATGTATTGTTTGCCGCAGAGGGTACATTCCAGCAGATATACGATGTTCGCGCAATCACAGTAAAGTTCCCTTTTACATTAACATAATTGTTTGAAGCTGTGCTGGCGGCACGCTGTGTGGTGGTCATTTCTGGGAATACCTTACACCGTTGTTTGTTATAGGGCATGCAACCAGTAGTCTGGGGTCGGCTGATGCTGGATTTTGTGAGAACGTCGCCCAAATATTTCATGCGTCTATAAACAACACGTGGCGGCTCGAGAAATATTATTTTATTTTTTCAGTATCATTATTATTATTATTTTATTATTATATTATTTTTCAGTATCAAGACCCACAATTACGCTCAGCCTTTTCACACTATTCTAGTGCACAAGGCAACGTGGCAGAAGGCGCTCACCAGGGTCCCCCAAGGACATCCAGCAACACTACCCATGGAAGACCTGTTCGATGTCAGAAGTACGATGAAGTGGGCAATTTTCTAAAGGAATGTGCACCTGACACGTGCTCCTCTATCGATGATTCGGACCTTTTTTATAAAGTACCGCTGGACGCCGCTATGGCAGCGGTAAAACATTGCATTGATGCCTACGGATGTGGTAGGTTTCAAAATGAATGCGCTATGAGTACCAGATATTTTCTCGGCCTGTAGAACTGTACCTAAGGTCCATGTACATCGAGTTTGAGGGTTCCTTGTTTGTAGAAAAAGATGCCATTAGCATTGGCTCCTGCATTACCCCTGTTCTTCGCGACATCTATTTGGCAGAGGGAGACCGTGTGTTTCAGGGTTGGTGTGGTTAGATTTCCTTGTGTGTGTGCCTCCTGGAGGTGATACTGACGGCATTGTCCACAATGTGTTCGACATGTTTAAAGCAGTGCGTGAGGGGTTGGATTTCACGTTTCAATTGCCCACAGGTAACCATCTTCGGTAACCAGGTAACCAGCTTCGGAAAGAAGCTGCTCCTTTTTGATACTGCGCATAGTAAATTAGTAAAGCAAGGCATAGCCAGAGCTTCCCTACCGCAAGCGATAAAAAAGTAGTGTAATCATGCCACTGGCGAAAGCCTTGATATCCAAACAGCCAGACTCAGAAAAGGTGGCTATCCGGTGTCTTTGGTCGGTTCTGTTGCAAGAACGGTTATGTCCGTTGTTTATAGAAAAGAATCGACGTGTGAAAAACCAGATAGACGTGCGGTGGTGATACTGTATATTCATGTATAGGGGGCAGACGTGAAGTACAGTTAGTTTGTTCTGCGCCAGATAAGCATAGAAGCATGTGCAATCTTGTAGATAAGGCGCTGGAGACCAAGAAAATGCGCACTAGTAGAGATATTGGTTATTGAGTTGCGCACGTACGCAAGTTTTTGAAGTGCCCTGTTGGCATTGATACAAGGTCCGGCTTACTTGCAAAATGGCTTACATAGGGCAATCAGGACAATGTCCGAATGAAAGGCGAAGGATCACCGTGCGCTGTGTCAGCAGACGTCTATTTCTGGCAATCTGGCTACGAGAATCCTTCATTTCTTTTATTCGTATTCTGAAGGTTCTTTTGCGGACATTTTTGTTTGTTTGTGTTCAGTGCAGAAGATTTAGCTTTTTCTCTGGTTGCTAATGTTACGTTTTCGAAGTTTTGTTGCATAAATTATCTCCATTTACGCTATTATATCGATTACAAGTGATCTGTTACTTCCGCGAAGTATTGATTTTTGTGGTAATGCAGAGTGTTACATTGTCTTGGCTGTAGGGGGGCTCGGCAAAGAATGTTACGCATTAACACGCGAAATATGACGAGGACAGGCTGAGCAAGACCATACGCAGTATAGGAATTGCAGATGACCACCTCGATATGTGGGGATCAAATGCAGCGCAAGCCGGTGCAGTGGCATCAGAAAAAAATGAAAAAGAAATGTAAACATGCCAAAACAAATTCAGCACTGGGAATAGCCGAGCAAGGGCATGTCTTCAAATATGAGGCTGGCCGTGACCATGACTGGCTTGTTCACAGCAGGTCTCAATGCTCGCGAAGGGAGCAAACGCTTCCGACCAAAGTTGGGTAACCTGCTTCGTAATTTTCCAGTAGCAACCATCTCGATAATACCGTGGGTGCTCCTTTCGATCATAAAGTTTATTTTTATTTCCGAACGTCGTGACAGAGCAGAGCATGCAACGATGGATCAAATGTAAAAGCACTAGTCATCCTGTTGCAGCATACGCTTATTTTCGTTTATGATATAGGCACACACTTTAGCCGATAAAGGCAGAGGCCTTGTCATCTATTCGGTTTTTATTGCGTGGCTCCCAGACGTGTCCTGTCGTACAGACTTCTACGTTCCTCGTACGTTCGTGAATATAACCATTATATATTTTCGCTGCGCTTTCTGTGCTAAACACAACGTTTTTTTCGGTTTTACCTTGCCGTTATCATGGAATCAAGGCAGTCATCTTGCGCTGTGGAAACGGCCCGAAGAACGAGATTACTACCACCTCTACGCCAACGGAGGCTTGTCGACATGATAAGTTCCTCTGCAAACCTTTGGGTTGTTTACATGCGTGTAGAAAAAACACTATCTTTTGAGGAATAGTATCTGTTTGTTCAGACTTCATCATCTCAAAATCAGCAACATTCGTTTATGATCCCGGACGCGTCTTAGGTACGCATTTCAGCTCGCAACTGTTTGATCCTTCACAGATGCATACGGCGTAAGTGAAAGCTTTACAGACCCCAGGGATATTGTAATGCCGGCTTTAGCATTGAGCGTCGCGAAAACCTTTTCGGTGTGCCCTAACTATTCCTTCCGCAATAATACATTTGCAGCGTGAAGATTTGGGCGAGATAAGTAAGCATCAATATTAATAGGCAGCTTAAAAATGGATATCTACAATACACGAGAAATAATTTGCGGGACTGAAGAAACACACCGTTGGTCAGGAAAGTAATGAGTCAAGTCGGCGTAAACTTGAGTGTTGCCTAAATTGAGGCATTCAGGCAACTTGCCCTATTATTCTTATAGTGTAACACAACAACCCTCGAGCAGCGCCTGAGTGCAGAAGACGTGAAAATGTTCACCCTACATGCCTATACACAAAACGCAGAAGTGAGTGAGTGAAACACTTTATCAAAACTGGAGCCCATGCGGCCCAAAAGCGTTTCCCGTGATGTGAAGAAAATCGCCATGCATTGCTACAACCTGAATTTTAAACGAGGTTTCCGTACGGTGCGTTGAAATACGCTTGCCTGTCGTGAGGACTTTGTAAGGTTTTTTTTGCATCAAATGGTGCCGCAACATCTCTGTTGCTCGTCGTGTACTCGGAAAAGCAGGAACTAATACATTAAAAGATCGCACATGTCGTATGCTTGTCGTCGATTTGTAACGAAGCAACGGCAACGGTAACAAAAACTGAACAGCGGGCGTAAGCAAGACACGTTCAGTGCGCTTCGACCAGAACTAGACGAGAGGGAACCGAAAACGCGAAATCGATGACCCAACGTGCAAGTTGCCGATTTGAGGAAAATTCTGACGGAGACGCTTGACAAATGTTTCTTGGTGCACAGCTGCGTGCCGGGCGCTAAACATTGAAATATGACTTGCTGTCGTACCGGCCTCCACTGTTCCTTAATGTCTTTCGGTATGAACGAACAGAATGAAGAAAGAAAGACCAAAGAGCGAATGAAATGCATTTCCTACATCTCCATCTCTAAATAACATTGATTTCTTTATGTTTCTGTAGTTTTTTTTTGTTTGTGTGCAGCAAAACTCGGTGAAGCTTTCGTCCTAAGGAAAAAGCGGCTTTCCTAGGAACGAAGAAATAGTTTCAGATGTAGCGAAGAAAGTTTCTCCTGGGAATGAGACCGTTGCAATCTGTGTCGAACACGCGTGGTGTGGAGCCAATTGGACTCGGCGAAAAACGGTACATAGTAGCCGCAACTATGATGCTGTCATAATCAATATTTGCAAAGAAAAGAAACAGTTCTCTTAAGAGTGAGCCACGATAGTCCTCAATGTTCTGGGATGACTTCAATTTTAGATTACCTTAAACCTCAGTAGTTGGTTGACTTTCTTCGCCAGGTAGGATTATTAGTGACCTTACGCAATATACAGTGCAACATACGTGGTCTTTTGTGCATAAAAGGTGCATCTCTCTTTATCACAATCAGCATGAGATTTTGAATCAAGCTAAGAGTAGCGACTAATTTATTGATGCTACCCCAGTCTCTGTGGGTGGTTGTTCTATATAGTACTATGTAACTGGGCTATAAATAAGTCAAAAACAATAGAAAAAAGTTTTTTTTTTAAATCAATAATGTTACATTACCATTGTTCATGCATTCATGAAAATGAGCATGTACTTGTAGCAGTTTGAGTATGGTGTGCATAATTTCTGCTGTTTGAAAAGTTCAAAGTTGCCGATAATAGGTTTACGTATTTATCTATTCTTAAACTGTTAAGCGTTTCTTGTAACTGTAAACTTTAGTGTCCACCTGCTATGGTTTTAGTAGAGACTGGCAGTATTGTAAATAAATAAATAAATAAATAAATAAAATATGCACTCCTAAACTAGCCCTGTACACTCCAGCAGGAGTTCATTCTTACGTTATTTTGTTGGATTTGGGGCTATGGTGGTTTCTTTTACTTTACGACTACGTATAAGCAATACTGAATGCGCTGACTAATAACCCATGCGATCGCGTCAGAGCTCTGTCCGCCACATTAGGTTTACTGCTCTAGTTGAGCAGAGCTTCTTGTGAAGACCACCACATAGACGAGGATGCAGATGACTGCTCCATCAGGCGGCTGACCCACTAACTCTGCAAAGCTGATGCAGTCGAACCTTGTTATAACGAAGTATTATCAATGCAGGAAATTAGTTCGTTATATGGGATATTCGTTTTAACAGTACAGGTAATAATCGGGTCTAGCAAATCGTCACCTGGCACGCGCAATATTCCTAAATACAAAAATACATTATTCTAGGCTTCAAACCCAGTGTAAACGGGGTAATACTTGCCTGTCTCCTTGCGTGACTTTAAATAAAATGGGCCGGAAACTTGAGAACATGAAATTACAACAGAACAAAGCTTGTTTCACAAAACAGCCCTGCATTCTCATTTCGAACCAGTTAAAGGCGCTGTTGCCCCGAACATACGAAATTTGTTCTACTTTTTAAACTATAAAAATGGTTGCGTTATCGTTCAACTTTTCATTTTGCTTTTTTATGCTAGCTTTGGAGTTTATAGTATCTCTCTGACTAAGTATTTATTAGTTTCAGCCGATATCGCGCGGCTCTTCCTGTTTCGGTTTTGTTATGAAAAAGAATAAACGTCACTGAACTAAAGCGTGGCCAAACAAAGTTCGTATTTAATTTGCCATAGCCGAATAATCGCCATATCAGCATTCGCTGCAAGGAGGATCAACTGTAGTGCGATTAGTATTCACTGAGAATTTACTGTGCTTTTCAACCTTTCTGGCAGTGACTGTTGGCAGGAGTTCATAGTATCTTCACGAGGCTGTCTTTTGCCCTCTGCAAAATCACTCCTGCGGACAAAACCGAGCCTTAGTATTAGGAGTTAGGCCGGTGTATAGCTGAAGTATTTGTTATGCGAGCGATAAGCACAGCCGAGTTGAACTTTGAGTGCTCTTACATTTTGAACCTTCATTTTGTGCCCGTGCGTGTCCGGTGACAAGAAAAGGGCAACTTAAAAATGCGAGTCTTCAAAGGGTAAAGTTGTCAGCGGATTTTCTTCCCGCAGGCAAAAGAACAAGCCCCAACAAAACAGCTCTTGTAGCGACTTCACATGTTGGACCTCCCTTTGGTGTGCTGGACGACCTTTTTTTTTACTTTCTGTGAGTATAGGAGCCTCTGACAGGGCTAAAAATTACTACAAACCGTTCTGTCCTCAGATCAGTACGTAAAGCATAAAAAGGCGTTCGCTTCAGTGGACTCCCGGGCGCCTATTGTCTACATCATACTAAATTAGGGGGAAGTTTTGCACCAGCCGCCTATGGAACATTTTTTTCCTGCGCGAGTGCGTTTTTGTATTCGTCAACCTCAAGATTGATGTCCCTAATGAGCTAATTAGCCTGATTCACTATCTTTTTTACTGCGTGATTTCCGGTACGCAGGAAAATTATGCACATGCCAAGAAATGCCATGAAATTATACACACATAGGGAATGGCGCCGCAACAATTTTTATTTTTTACCCTTCAACAATTGGTATAATATATTCACTTCTGCAAAGTAATGTCGGTGTTGCTTGCTCTGGAAACTGTGCAAAATTGAAAAAGCAAAGAATACTCCCTAAATCGATCATCGTGCGGTGGTTCAGGCATGAAAAGAGCAAACATAAGTAAGCAAAAAGGGTCATTCCTTCAAAACGAGCGAGGCCACGTGTTTCGTCTTTCACACTCGGCCCTAATATCAGCCCTTATTGAATAATTGAAAGGATATTATTACAATAATTAGTCAGTCTCCTCTGCGAACGTGGATTACAAGCGAAGCAGCCTGGCAAGTGACCTACAGGTGAGAAAATTTAGGTAAAACGTATCAGATAAGGACAAACATTTGCTTTTAAGAATCGGACCATTTTTACGTCAACTTCAATGTCCTTCTGGCGATTGCATGATTTATATAGGTCTCCGTGGCGCCTTCAACCCCGTGGGCGCATAACGCCTGCGTCAGACGGTCTGTTGTGAGCAGCCCGGCAACCCACTGCTCTCCGTTCGTGAATTGGAATAAAATGGGGTGCTTTTAAAATGATTGTAGCAGTTTGTCTGCGCAAAAACGAACAATATGATAGGTTTACGTATTGACGACAAAGAGTACATTAGTTAGAGCGAAGCTCATGGTATTAGAGCGACAGAAAGAACGGTAGTTCAAAGTTGGCGCCTTACTACAGTGTGGCGGCGGGACAAGGAAGAGTCAGGTGTTAGCAAGCGAGCTCTGGACACGTGACGGCATTAGGATAATGTATTTAATTTTAGGGTTGATGTAGCCATTCTTAAGAAATACACACAGATACAAGCCCACACTTTTACTTTGTTGATACAAGCAAAAATAGGCGCAGCTTGCATTAGTGACGCAAAGTTGGAGAAACCGCAGAGCTGGCGGCCTTACTTAGGACGAACTTCCTCGAGCTCTGTGTTAGTCTTGTGGACTTGAACTCGCTCCTCGACCCGCTCCCGCTCTAAGAATTGCGAAGTAGTGACCCTCGTTGCGCATGCCAAAGCGGGCTTTCGAATGCGTTTGAACTTACTGGCCTGACATTGGTATATCCCCGGAAACGGCAACTCATCGCTGTTGTTTTTGTAAAGCAGTAACACTGGGGCCCTACCGCTTCCCGCAACCATGACGAAGTAGGGGCGAAACAGGTAACGCGGTGGCAGAAGGGAAGACACGGACCATTGCCATGAAAGAATGGTTTTTTAGGCCGCCATATAAGCACGAGCAATTGACTATTCTGCTCGTTCTCTTCTTGTATATGGCGTTACCTTGATACAGCGCACCATTTCCGGATTTTTCTTCTCTTAGAATTTCGCGGTCGGCACTTTCTTTGTATTTGTCATCATATGGACGCCAAAACCAAGTTCTTAAACAGCCCAGCTGGTATACAAAAAACGCAAACAGGCGAACGCTGGCACTTAGGAACGCATCGGAGATTATGTTTTGAAATGCGTGAGGCTTTATTGGCGACTGCATGCAATTAGCTGCACTAGGGCGTTCGTTTCCAATGTCTCGCGCTCCGGGGAGACGTTCGCGCCAAGAGACTTATCCCGGGCATCTGCACTACATACAATCATAGCCATAGTAACTCCGCCTAGCACAACTTTTGCTCTTACGTCTTAACACTGACACAAAACACAAAACACGTTCCAGCCATAAAAAAACGGTGTTATCTCTGCTACCGGCATGTTTTGAGACGCTAGTCATTCGCACCCGTTGAATATGCACAGTACAGGTGCCGTCATAAGCCATTCTTACCCGGTATTGTAAATTTCAAGGAATCTCTTTTTCCGGAAACTGCCTGGCTGCATTGCTGCGTGTTTAAAGGCGTCTTTTCTAACAGAAAAAGCTTCCTGTAAACCAGTACAGGTTGACATCTAGCTCGCACATGAAATATATCGTAATACTTGCAAATCCTTGTTCCAATTATTTATAATGGCGGCTGCACATGCTTCGTGCGCACAGCGGTCTGTCTACGCATTATCAATACAATTATCCAGAAAGCTGTTCCGAATTTGGCATGTAGTGGCGTGGCCAATACCCTGCACTCATGAACAAATGAAATGCGAACACGAAAATGTGAGCAGGAACACGCGCAATTAAAAAACGCTGCGCGTAGAGGACGAATAAAGGCGCGCTGTTTTAATATTTGGAAAGCTACATTTCCCACCTTGGTGACTATAATTATGCCACCCGTCAATTTCACTTGCATGGAAAGGAATCCCGTTATTTGGGTGCTCTGGTTCCTTATTTCGTTATCGCGTTTCATTTCTCTACGACTTTACATCCCCTATCGCCATTTCTTGTCCCTGCACTTTCTTTATTCGTTACAACATCGTACCAAACAAGGCCTACCGTCGTGCTGACCTTTGTTTCGCATGAGTTGAAGTGTCAAATACGTCACTTACATAGGTACTTATATAATATTACACTATGAATGGGTCTCCCGCAATGCTTGTACTTCGATGAATAGGCTCTGATAAAATGCAGTTATCTTTCCTCACAGCGCCAGCCAACTTTTGTATCATGACGGTTCTACGGAAGGGGTTTTATCTGTTCTCATAGTGGCAACCAACTGTTGGTGACCTGACGGTTCTACGGAAGAGGGCGGAGAAGGCTTGATTTTACCTCTCGGCTTTTCTTGTTGCTTTTCATCTTCAAGGGCGGCTTGTGCAATGAGCTTATTTCTATTTACTTCGCAAGTATTTAGACCACCGGTCCTGCTTTGTTTATTACTATTATCTGAGATCTTTTCTATTGATCAAGAGGCCTACAAGTAAGAAATCATTCTATGTTCTCCTAGTATGGAGGGTATTATTTCGTTCAATTCAGCACCACCATTTTTGTTGGTAAGAACAGGGATAATATTTCCGCGCAAGTGATACGCTTAAGGCCTTGGTATACCTGGATGTTACTGTTAAGGTGCGAAATTGAAATGATAAGACCAACGATGATATGGGGTGGAGTTATTAGTTTACCCTATGCACCTGGAGGCCATGACGTAGCTCGCGGAAGATGCACGCCCGCCACTTCACCGTTATCGTCGTTCATTGGTCAAAGCCCTGTGCGGTGTTGCCCACGTCAGACCTGTAACAACGCTTCAACATTCTGTGGCAGGCGCAAATTTTTTCTTCGCCTTCTGATGCATGTGAATGTGCGCCTCAATGCGTCATATAAGCCCCGACGTGGGTAATGGTCCTGAACAAACTACAACGATGGCTTTTGTCGCCATGGTATTGCAGTTATGTTGCCGTTGGGGTCGCATCTATTGTAAGTACTCTTCGCCCAATGAAATCAAAATACACAGCCTCGAGAAAACGCTAAGCAACTTGGCTTTGTAAATGCCTGCACTCTCCATGAGCTTCTCTCTGAGAATTGGCATTCCGAACTTCACCCGTGGTATAATAATACTGAAATAAATCTCCAGAAGAATGAAAATGTCTAAAATACAGACGCCAACGTCAAATCTTTGTCAACCGGTCACCGACCTGATGACAAATAAAACGTCAGTACAGTGAGGAAGATGATATCAACAATGCAGTTTAGCTAATAAAAAGTCAGTGAAGTTTAATTCGATGGTGGTTTCACTGCTCAGCGTGTTCTGTCACCTGTGCGCTTTAGTACTTGTAAAATATACATATTGGAATTGGCCAGGGGCGAGCATATGGGCGGTTACATGAAGTTTGACCCACGCCTTCTGCTGAATAGGTGTTGTGCCAACACCATACTTTTCTTTATGTGTACTGTCTCCTCGTGGGAAACACATTTACCCCTTGCCATAAAGACATAAAATGTCTTTTTTCTGGAAATATCTTCTCCTCGAATAATAGAAATATATAACGTACTTGCGAAATAATGGCCTGAAGGAGTCCTGTGCTGATTTAGAGAAAATTTGTAATAGTTTCAGCAAAGTGGGTGCCTGACAGGAAAATGACGACAGGTGAACATATCTCTGGGGTTTTTCACTACCTAAGACTGGGAGAAACATCCCTTGAAGATGTTGAAATGGGAAGGTTTTTTTAGTTTTTAAATGTAACGAATGCGGCTGATTACTTGCGGCCCACTATTACTCAGCACGATTGGTTCCTTGGGAAGTCTCAAGGGTCTCTGAGTTCTATAAACGGAGAGAAATGGAAAAATCTCTTCAGATCGTACACAGTGCAAGTGCATCAAAATGTGTACTCTTTGGCGCTGTGATGTTAATACTTTCTTTTTTAGTTTGGTGTTCTCTTTCTTTGCACCCTTTACTTTGAATTTGGTTATAGATTTCCCCTTAACATTTCGTTTCCAAAAAATATTTCTGTCCGAACTTTGCTAGCAGCTTTTCCTTGTATTTCGTTTCCAACGTTTCTTGTCTCTGCTCCCACTGTTGCACCCGTGAGGTCCAACATTCAGCCCTCATCGCTGTAGTCATGCCCCATCTTACGTAGCAAGCCGGGTCAGATGCAGGACACAGCCCCCCTTTTTTAACTGGCAATACAAAACACGTCACTTCGACGCGACAAGCGCGACATTGGGGATATAAGATAAAAAATAACCCCAAGAAATACTTTTGCTGTGAAAAAAGATTTATGTGAACGAGCGGCTTGTTTGTAGTATACGACCCGTATCTCTCAATCCTGTGTTTCATAAATCCAAATAGGAGAATGCTTCTAATTGATATCTTTTTTTTCTAGAGAATTCAAAATGTGATTTCGTTGCAGGTAATGGATGCTGCTTTAGGCGAACCTACCTTGGTGGTGTGACACAGTAGAGGCAAGCAATATTGTTGCGTCTTAGTAGACGGAGGTGTAGATAGCAGGATGGTGATGTACCTATTTATTAGGCGTAGCGCTACACCGAAGAGTAGAGGCAGCACGGCGAGGCTCAGCGAAGATGATGATGATGATGATGTCTTCAAATTTTTTGGCACGTACCCACAAGGGGGGATGGCCGAATCAGTCTGGCCCGCGAGCGGTGGACCCACACATTTATGTCGTCGTCTTCAAAAACCTGGTTGGCCAAGAAGCACGGAACGTAGCGCAAACTGGGGATTGAACTTTGCACGGCGATCGCCCACATCGCAAGCAGGGCATCGCGGCTTGACAAATATATCCACGTGACAATATATTGTCGTTAGGATTACTGTTGTTGGTAATGCCAGCTGATTGCACCCGGGGTCCTCATTTTGCCCCTGTGAAGAGCTGCATAGCCACCTTCCAGCAACCATGCGCTGACTTGTACCTTGTAGCACGCCGGTAGCGTCTACAAAGAGAAATATCATCAATAAAGCGTTCCTAATGGGCCATGGAGGCAGTAAAAGATAACTTGGAGGTCATTGCCAGCAAAGCTCAATGCGAATGACGTTTATTTGGCTGCTGAGCATGCACCCAGAATACTAAGGTAGCAGAAGCATGGCCAGCTTGTAGCTCACACCGACGACTGCTAGACTAAACTTATTCTCGTCTACTAGTTTCTGCGACGGCTCATTTGCGGGGTTTCTTTGCTGGCGATGCTCTAATAGGACTTTCACTGATTCCCTTGACGTTGACGTCGCTATGACTCCCGGCATAATAGTGACTGGAAAGTTCTTGCGATTGCCAGCTTCACTGTGTTATAGTGTTCCAAATCTATTTGTATTTTCTCGTGCGAGGCTGATGTTTATGTTCTAGTATTTCAGAAGCTAAATAATCAGGCGGCTTTTCACAGGCCGTGCTAAATTTAGTGGTGCCAAAGAGAGCTACTTTTTTGCAGGCGAAGCACGATTCCTGGCCGAATAATTTCATAACGCCAATATTTTTTTGTGGTGAAACGGCTCCGCTACAGAAATTGCACCGGAAACCTTTGGATATTTGTCCCTACAAACGCATGGGCCCTTCAACAGCCATGGTGGGCATGAAGTTAAAAGCAATAGTGGCTAGCCGAAACGCTAACAGGCACTCGCGATACTGACACTGATACAGAATTGGTGTTCTATGGTTTCATACACAAGTGGTAAATATAGTTACACCTTTCGAAAGAAAACAAACGTTTCCCATTCGAAGGAAAGCAGCAAAAAATTCGCCAAACTCCTGTTGAACCTATAGAGCAAAAATGAAGCTATCGTGAAGAAATTAAATGCAATTATGTACCAATATTTCTGTAAAAAATATCGTTCAAGCATTTGGACATTGCTTAAAAGTAGGCAATAATATAACAGTATATTATTACATAAATTTGTGCAGTAGTTAGAAACAACTAAAACCGAAATATCCGTTATCATGTTGTCACTTTTGGTTTTGTATCATGTTCTAAAGTTGCGTAGGGAACAATACAGTAGCAATATACTGAACGCCAAGAAATATTCAATAATACAGATTGCGTTTATTCCTGGTTTAACCGAGGTGATAAAAGTATACACCCATTATACTGATTTCTCTTGCAAAAAAAATAGATTCCAGAAGGAATTCGTTTGTGTGGGACAAAATGTTAGACCAACTGGTAATCGTTTTTTGCCTGTTTGCTACAAACATCTCCTCGTGCGGGTGGTTTACTCCAAGTAAACCTCTAAACAGGATGAGAAATTGCAGTATAAAAAGAAACAACATTCCGTTATTGGTGATATAAAGTAAAAGACAACTGAGAGAACCACAATGCTAAAATCGTTCCGGAAACAATTTAATGGCTACCGTTGTAAGCTTCTTGTGAAGAAAGAGATACAAAAACTCTTCGGATGGGTAGGTGGGCACGGGCATTTCAAATTACTTCCAACAGGTTTAGTCTCACAAAATATACGTATCTCTTAAGGTTCAACAAACGATGTGAAAACATAACAATAGCTCCATCTTCCTCGTGGAGACTAAATCGTTCGTCTTGAAGGATGAATAATGAGAGTAATACAAGTTTTCTACAACATTTTGCCGTCTTAACACACCACCACACAAGTGCTGGTAAAAGCACAATAGTGTGGAATGCTTTCTAGCCGTCTACAAGACACGCGTAAAAAAAACGATCAAAATGAAAGTTGGTGAATCTACCGACGCGCGCTTTAATAAACACGAGAGCGGAATGGGGAACATCAGCGTGATTTGCATGCATATGAAGCGGTTTTGAAACGAAAATCATAAATAGAACTCAGGTTTTTTTTTCGTGAGGCAGACGTTTATGCGTAAAATATCACCTCAATATTGCACCAAAAGAACGTGCTGAGTTGGTATTAAACTATCTATCATTTTCTCCCCAAAATGAAAAGGGCTGAGTGCACGCTCCAGGTATTCATTTATCGTAGGTGCGGGAGTGTGCGTTTTCTTAGGTAGTTTCGCTTGCGCGTTGTTTTATATTTGTGGCTCATTTTGCCATTCTGCTGCTTGGTGTTGCAAACATAGCAAAAAAACAAGCTTTTTATTGCTGAGAATAATTGAAGCCAGGATTTATACTCGCGACGGCACCCTCCAAGGCCCATATATTCCGTGGCTTGCTCTTGAAAGGGAGCACATTTTTTTGGCTTAGCATGCGGTAGTTTTCAACGATTACTACCTCAAGCTATTTGGATGCCTTATATTTCGCCCATAACAACAAAACCATAGTTTTTATGCTGCATGCAAACAAAATTGTGTTTTATTTGGTGCAGGGCGAGAGCTCATAACAATGTTTTAGAGTCATATAAACAAGACGTTATTTTTTGTTCGGTTTACGCTGCAGGGTTGCAGTTTTAAGTGTAAGCGATTAACGCGTCTTGCCTGGGACCACACACCCGTTCTTTCTCCAACTTATACTCAGGGATTAGGACACCTGAAGTATGTAATACGAGGTAAAAAAACCGTCCGTGTTCGCGATTTCGACGCGAAAGCTAAGGGGAACAGTAGAGCTGGTGGGGTTCTCTAGCTTTAACATGACTTTTCTGAGGTCTGCCCATCTCACCAATAGATCGAACACTGATACCGCCAGTGAACGCCGTCTCTCTCAACTGTGACAACACCTGCACGTCACAGCTTACGTTGTCACTAGTCAAGCCGGTACCCGGCGATGCATCCCCATTCCAATATTGGCGCCACGCCATACACTTTCCCTACCTGTTCATCGTTTCCTTGCCTTCTTGCTACTTTCCTTCCAATTACTGGGCGTAGCATTTTCCTCCTCTCATCTTTGCAGCATCGAGACTTCCGCAACAGTCGGCACAGATGGAACTCAACCTGAAATTACTGTGCTGCTAAAAAGAAAGCGCCTTTTTTAAGAGAGGGATGGTGCATAATCCAATCGCTCGCCGGAATTTTCCCGCAGCTTTCACGTTGCAGTTGTTTACAATGGTATTGTTGAAGTACAAAAAAAAACACATATTCTATGCTGCTATACCACCCATATTAGGCCTATAGAACGGTTTCTTGACATGTACGTAGTGCAATAAATACCTCCATTGAGCCGGAAGGCATCCGTTTACCCATTTCTGATATTTGAAGCGGCAGAAAAAGCGAGACTAGTCAGAGACGAGATTCACTCGTTCTTAGGGTAAAATTCGTACTTTCTGCAATGCATGATTCGATGTTGGAAAATATAATTTTGTGGCTCTGAAGTACGAATACGCCAGGTAAGATAAAAAGTTCGCCTGTGCATTCTTAACAGACGGTTCAATTAGCAAAGGAATAAGTGCGGCCTCCCTCACGCGTGACGCCTGGCCCACACGTTTCAACTTAACGCGTGGCCGCTGTCTGACATTGCCACGTTTTTGTTTTGCTTATTTAGATTTTGGGTTTGGTGAGTTTTTTATTGCAACTCTCACAAAAAATACTTAGTGCACGAGGACAAAGGCTGCACATATGTACCAACTATATCCTCACTCAATCTCGTGAACGATCCGCCCGCACCATCGCGCCCCTGGCCGCCATTGTCGCCTGAGCTGTGCTTCACGCAGAATCTCAGAGGAGCTCTGCTTCCAGAAGAACTCTGTCGCGGTCCTTTCGATGCCCAGTTCCACTTACTAATGTCGGTAGGTTCAAGGCAGTATTCCCGTCATCTCTACCCAGCCAATATCTCTCCCGTTGTTTCTAGCTGCTTTCCAACGTGTTTTTTTCCTCGCATGCACATGGGTTCACGCCGGAGGTGTTTTCTGCGTACACGCCGTGGCCTCATTTCCTTCTGCCTAGCCAAGGCATGCTTCTCTTTAATAAACACCAAAACCAATAAAATGCACTTATGTGGAGTGTGTTCCGTTCAAAATGTCTTTTTACCTTTAGGAAAAGTGGGAAAGAAGTTTGTTTTGCTCACGGGATTAGAATCTCAGTGAAACTTTAACGCCACCTTTATCCCAAATGTCCGGCAAATAGGCTGTACAAAAAGTATAGGAAATTTAAAAAAAGGCAGGGTTCAAAAGCCCTGTTCTTGCACAGGTGCCTAAACGCTACAGAGCTAGAATACTTTAGTTGAGGACCTACTAGAATAGCTTTCCGCAATCAAAACAGCGTACAGTCTGGTGGATTGTTCGAAGAAGCTATGTTATAGTGTAAGCAACCGCGTGCTGCTCTTAGGACAGTAGCACCGCGTCGAACACCACTTCGCTGTTTCTGACCTGGCGAAATTCGTATCCCTTAAAACAATTAATTCAATCTCCGACATCTCAAAACATATGCACAGCTGTAATATCCGCAGAATCGTAAAACTAAAAAGAAAGACACTTGTAAAGATCACACCAACGTTGTAGAAGAACATTGCGTGTCAGAAAGCTAGGCCGCTACAGCACCTTCCCCTCCCCCCCCCCCCCTGCCCGTACCTCTCCATTATCTGTTGCATACTGAAAGGTAAGAGGTCGTCAAAACAAAAACATACCGGTATCGTCAAATGGCAAATTGCATGTGGCTCTTTTGCTGATATAATACGCCTTAGCACAGCTGTTTTCGCCCCGTCTAGACATCATTTTGCCATTTAGGTGGGTCAGTTGCTTCTGTGTCATCCGGTGCTGGCAAGTACTTGCCACGCTGACTACTTTTTATGGTATCCCCAAGAAGAATTTGCTGCTCACAATTTGCAGAAACATTTCCAGGTGTTTGTCAATATTTGTTCTCTGTGCTTTATTTTGGTACTTGTCCTGTGACAGGAGTAAATTTTTTACCGAGTTCTCAAAGGGTATCCTGTCTTGAAAAACCAAAGGATATTTTTTTTCGTGAAGGTGCTCTTGGTCGCTGTGACGTGAAACGTTTCCGGTGACAGTATTTGAGGAAAGACGAACCTTTGAGAGAACAGGAATTTAGAAGAATTTGTTTTTTTTCAGGCTGTCTTCCTTCCATTGCCTTGTTGTTTAATTTATGCCTAATGGCACATATAACAGACCCTGGAGTTCAATCAGTGCGCTGTTGGAGGTTGCGAGAAACATACGGCGGAAGCCACGAACATTCTAATTTTATTAGGGCGAAAGGCAATCAAAATTGCCTTTTGCTCTTTCGCTGTAGAACCTTCTGTTTAAATTTGCTGCCGCTCCCGCCTCCACTTGACTTGCCCCTGGACCTTACTGACCAAAACTCGATTCCCTCACTCGCCATTGAAAAAAAACAGCCTGTTCGCCCCCATTGGTACCTTCACATCTCAACGTCGTACTATTTCAGAAGATTTACCCCTATGGATACTTACCTACATGCTCGTCATGTAAAGAATTTGCGGCACAAACACACGTCTTGTGGCGTTGCAACGATGGACCTACAGGCGCTTTACATTTTGATGGTGATCTTGAAGGTCCGACTGCGTTATAAAATAGTGAGGAGAATGCCGACCTTGCCTTTGTCAAGATAGCGGACTACGCAACCGAATGATGTGCTTGGCGCCTGGTCATGTACAAAGATGGCTTCACGTGTGACGAGGGCCTTCCTAAGCTTCCTTTGCAGTTCAGGCCTAGTTCACAGTCTTCAACAGTGCCGAGCATTGATTCGGCATGTGTACAGGACCGTGACCGTAAGCTTTGCGCTCTCAAACTCTTAGGGATGTCCCAGTGAACATTTCGGGGCTGTGATCACCGTGTAAGCTGTCAACGTGCCATGATCGCTTGTGGTGGCTCCGCGGTTTCCTGAATTAAGCTGAAATTGAAAGTGATCCTTTCTCCAGTGCGTGTTTACCAGTTCTTTTAATTTTAACCTGACCGAGTGATCTCGTGCCCACGTGTGGTCGCTCCGCGGTTGCCTGATCTCTGCTAAAATTGATAGCGAACATTTCTCCATTGCGTTCAAAATTTCTCCGGTGTTTTTTAACACTTTTTTTTATTTTTACCACGAACTACTGAACTCTGTCTTCAGACCTCATGCCGTTTTTTTTCGTTTTTTTTTTCATTTGTATCGTTATTCACCTGATGTAGCATGTTAGGCTATCTGGTGGACATACCTCGTCAGCATCATTAAACTGCGTTCTCTCTCTCTGTCTCTACGCAGCCGAACGCCAGTTATTAAATAGGAACCCTGGAAAGACAGCTGCTGCCACATGAGACCGCTAGTCCAATTTCAACTTAGGCGCCACCGGTTACCCCGGACACCTGGCCTTCGTCTAGGTAACGCAAGGAGCCGACCCCAAACACAAATAGCGCGGCTTGGTGGTACAGGGTGCTGGCTTGAAGAACACTCAGTGTTGTTGCTTAATGTATTGTTAAATGATCACAACAGCGGTGGCCACAAGTTTTCGTCAGAAACAAGGCCTCCCATATGGCACTGCGTTCATAGGACGCGATTTTCTAAAGCAACCACTTCCGAAAAATATTTCAGTCCCATTCACCTATTAGTATTCTGCAAGTGCACACTACGTGGTATATATAAATCCAGGCGGCAATATAAGTCAGTAGCTTAAAAAATCCAAACAACTTGTAATATACGCTATCAAAATAGCACGCCATAAACCACCCTTGTAAATTAGCTTCCGTTGCTAAACCTTATAAGTGAACTCCCTGCGGTCGATATGCATCTATTAAAGCGAAGCTTTAGTGTATTCCCCGATGCCGTCGCACGGTAATAGGCCCTGCAGGAAAGCCTATTTTTCTTATAATGAGCATGAAAGATTGCGGTTATATTGAAAGAAAAAAAAACGTTTCATGAGACTGGAATGGAACCTGGATTGCTCATATTTTGAAGCCGGCGTCAATACGCTCGCTTCATTTCAATATGGTCGACGCGAACGCCAAGCAGCAGGTAAGAATTCAAGTCGTACAACACAAGCACAAATGTTAGGCGTATGGATTAAACAACGGAGAGTTTCTGTGGGTATTCCAGAAAGGTGGTCCGTTTCTTGAGGGTAGCACCTACTCGCAGTGTGATATTGGTCAACCAAAAAATTCAAAACGAGAAAGTTTTGCGTTAAACCATAGTAGTCGTAAGACGGAGGGGTGCAGGATTTACTTTTAAATTGTACTGTAAAAAAAGGTTGCACCACTGCCCTTGATGGACAACGCGAGTAATTGCCCGCTCTCCACTGACTGTCATGATGCTTTAAAAGCAGTAAAGCATAATAAAACTGAAGTACACACATCATAAACACTTCGAGGTGGGCTCCTGTACCATTATTAGCTGGGTGCCGAGTGTGGCTAGCAGAAGTGGGTAAATGATTAGTTACGAAGGGGTATACTGTTACGTTGCGACAAGAAAAAGATGGAACAAATATTGGACCATGGTGAAGAGATGTATTTTTCTGGACGAACTGTGTACAAGCAGCTTTGACCACTCGATCTGAACCGATGCCACATATTGCTTCATCGTCGTCGGCGTGCGTCTCCTAGAGCCATGTGCCAGTGTCCTTTTTCTGCTTCCCGCCACATTTCCCCCACGTCAAAGGTGATCATCTCAGTCGAGGTCACAGTACTTGGACGTGTGGAAAAATGACAATATGAGACGAGAATGTACAGCGAAATCTTTGCCGCAGCGAATGATAGTAAGCTTGATTAACACTGGCCCCGGAACACCTGTGCCTGCCGACGCAATGAAGAAACGTCCGTAGCCGCTGGAGAGTCAAGACACGCCGAAAAAGTGTGCAGAGGAACGGCGTCGTCGCCTTGGAAGTTCCCGGCTGAGCACATCTTGTCTGGTCTAGGTGGGTCATAGGCGGGGGAAAGGGGGCTAGCAAATAGTTGAGAGTCCATGGCTCACCGGGGCTGGAGCGGCCGACGCGATCCGAGAGCTTCGAAGCGATCTCTTCGTGAAGCGAGACAGGGAGACGGTCAGAAACCAGCATGGGGATGAAAACCGCACCCTCCACCAAAACGTTACGTGGCGACAAGGTAAGGGTGAGACAAATATTGGACGATACAGCATCGATGTATTTACAATAATGAATTATGTACAAGCGGCCATGAAAGCTCGAGCTGAGCCCAGGTCATACACGGCTTCATCGACGTCGGCGTGGGTCCCCAGGAGATATCTGCTAGTGTACTTTTTCTACTTCCTGTGACAATGTTATTAGGAGAACGCAGTGCTATTCGCACGGAGTAAAACGTAAAACATTTATTAAAAGTTGTACTGGGAAACCCAACGTGATTGCTAGAACGCCATAGGAAAGAATTGGCAGAACAAACTGTAGAACGGCCAGAACAGCAATCAGCACTGGAAGGATCAATTACTGAAAAGCAATTATCACAGGGAGAGCAATAACGAAGAGCAATCAGAAAATCAAGGATGAATCACTGAAAAGAACTAAGCGCTGCTAGGATCAATAACAGCCAAGCAATTAGAACGCAAGAAAAACCAGGCGCTTTAATGCTGTCATCATGGTCTCCAACTAGTTGAGCAGTCTTTTATGAAAGAAGAGCGAAATTGGCAGAATAATGGTGGTGAAAACTTGCCCAATGTAGTACTTGGTTTTCTAAATTGACTGATGTTATTTGTTATTGCGCGCTTGTTGCCTTAAATTTTATATAAATTTATTCCGCTTGGGTGTCGGTGTGCTCTATTTTTGGGCCTCTGGAGTTCTCAGGAAGACACGACTCCCCAGTAGTCCACAATGTATCTGTAAAATTGCGGAGATAAAACTTATTTATTCACTGAATCATTGTATCGTCGTTTGATAAGCCATTGATTCATTGATTTAATGCCTTGTGATTGATTTATCGAATCAATGTTTGATTTATCGAATCAATGTTTGATTGATTGATTGATTGATTGATTGATTGATTGATTGATTGATTGATTGATTGATTGATTGATTGATTGATTGATTCATTCATTCATTCATTCATTCATTCATTCATTCATTCATGCATTCATTCATTAGTTTGTTCGTTCAATAATTCTGTTTTAGTTCATCTATCTAATCAATCAATTTTTCAATGGGCAACTTTGCAGATAGCTCTTAGTCGGCAACTTACTGACTAAACTTTAGTTGTGATGTAGTCTGAGTGGGCAGAAAGGAGCGGCAGCCATGCGGCCTCTCCTAACGCCATTCTGTTTTACCGTACAGATGTTGCTGACCTCGACATGCACAGATGTGGTTCCACGCACCTGGCTTTCCCCAAGGCACGTGAATCTTGCGCCGTCAGCGTACTACCCCGGAGTGGAAGTTTCACGGAACCAGCCCGGTCTGCTGCCAGTCGCCGTCACTCAACTGGGGCGGTATTCTCGTAACTGTCCCTTTTGAAAACGTCCCTTTTGAGTCCCTTTCATCGTGACGTACTTCCGGTTAATCCATGGGTGTTGGCAGTAGGTTTGTTGCGCTGGCGTTACGTCACTTCCGGTTGTTTGCTTTTAGCCAATCAGGGCTCGCCAAAAGGGACACTTTTGAAAGGGACGCAAAAGGGACAAAACTCAAGAATACCACCCCTGGGCACATTGGTGCATGCTACGCCGGCGGCCCAAAATTCGTCCGGAAGCTGTGTGTCATCGCCTTATGTAACTATGCCCGGCTGGGTGCAACTTCAAAACTCCGCACCATCGACTGCAGCGCCACCACTGCACGCAGGGAGCTTTCTTGCCACGCGGCAAAGAAGCCATGCGGCCTCTCTTAACGCAGTTCTGTTTTATCGTACAGGTTGTTACTCCTCCATCCCTTAGCTCTAAGCGTTCTAATAACGCATTTTGTTGATCCTTGCTAGCCCCAGCGTATTGTTGTCTGTGACAGCTTATTGTGTTCGGGCTGTGAAATCTTACTAATGTGTGGCGACGTTGAGGAAAACCGTGGTTTTACCGACGGTACAGATGTTTCCACACTGTCTAATGAGCTAAGGACTGTGATTAAATCAATTACCTCACATATTCCGGCCACGATGTGCTTAGAAAAGTATTAGATGAAATAAAGTCGTGCCAAACCAAGTTAGAAAAAACGGTCTGTCGTATTAACTCTCGACTGGCCGCGTTTGAAGCTCGGGTAAATTTACTGGACGAAAACCAAGAAGTCTAAGTGCACCAAGTCATCACAGACTCTATTCGAGTAGAAACCGCCGAGCTGCGTTCTCGCATAGAACACTTTGAGGACAGGTCTGGAAGCGACAATGTAATATTTTATGGTTTTGAGGACAAAGCTGAGGAATTTTGGGCTCAATCTGAAGAGAAAGTTCACGCCCTACTATCGGCGTCTCTTTAAACTGTGTTACCCAACAATCTATTTCGCGAGCTTACAGATTAGGGGCCTACGTGCCCAACAAATTCCGGCCAGTGATAGTAAATGTTGGACCTCTGGGTCCGCCAGCTGTTGCGTGATGCTCAGGAAGGGGAGCGACACGTCGTTATACGATGACGCTTTAATGAAAACTAGAAGAAGTGGCGCGAGCCAACGCAGCCACGAGAGCATGCGGTAGCTCGTGAAGAGCATGATGAAAATGATGATGATGAGCGTCGTCTGCTAGAAGGGGTGAAGACGAGGACGTCACAACAGTCTCCCCCGCCGACAGACGACGCTAGGTGGCTTCCAAAGGGTGGAGTAGCTGTACGGGGCGCTTGACGGTAGTGCTGCTGGGCAAACGGAGATAGCAGGATCTGACAATGCCGTCTCGTCCGGCGATTAACTCTTCGATTCGCGCCAAGGTCCACTGTTGTCTTGGACGCTGTCGTTCACCTAGTAGAACAATACTGTCCTTCTTCAATAAATCTGTCCTTTTCGCTTTGTTGGATGAGAAATTCCAAAGCTCATTATGGTACTCTTTGAACCAACGTGACCAGAAGGCTTGCAAATCTTCTTCTCTTTTGCGCCAAAGATTCTTTAGTTGATCGGTGGTAGAGTAGGTGTTGATTGTTGGATCGTAAGGTGGTAATGCTGTCAGTCGCCTTCCGACGAGAAAGTCTGCTGGAGACAGAGGATATGGTTCCTCAACGTCATTGAAAACGTAAGTTAAAGGCCGCAAATTCACGACGGCCTCCACTTCTGTTAATAGCGTGGACAACTCTGTCTCGTTTACAAGCCGCCGTTTAAACATCTTCTTTAAACAGGTTTTTACAGACCGTACGAGCCTCTCGTAAAACCCACCCCACCAGGGAGCGCTCGGGCATATGAATTTCCATTCAATTGCCGAGGATGAGAAGAAGGAAAGCACGTCGGGGTTTCTAATCGTTCTCCAAAGCTTCTGAAGTTCCTTGGAGGTCTTGACAAATGTTCGTGCATTATCACTATACACAGTTTGACAGAGACCACGTCTGGATATGAACCTCCGCAGGGCGCACCGGAAACTTTCCGTCGTCATGTCTGCCACTAATTCCAAGTGAACAGCCCTTGCTTCTGCGCACGTAAAAAGGGCGACATAGGAGCGCTTCTGGCAATGCGATTTGATGTACAGGGGTCCCGCAAAGTCGACTCCGGTCACCAGAAACGGAGGGGCTTGCTTAAAGCGGTTTTTGGGCAGCAAAGGGGACAGTTGCTCGACTGGTTACGCTTGAAGGCGTTGACAGACGACACACCGTCGTATAGCCTTCTTCACCGACTGCCTCGCATTCAGAATCCAGAATCGTTCCCGGACTTGTGTCAGAGTATCTCGGACTCCTCCATGGAAGACTTTTGCATGAGCATGATGGATTATCAATTTCCCGAGGTGAGAGTCCTTCGGCAGTAGGATAGGATGTCGAGAGCAGTACGAGTCGCCAGCATTCTCTGCTCTTCCTTGGACTTGAAGTAACCCGTCGTCGTCGAAAAACAGTCTCAACTGCCCGATGGGACTTTTTGCGGGAACCGGTTTCAAGGTAGCCACGCAATCTGCTTCAGCACTGAATTGAGTTCTTAGCTCGACGCGAAGCAAGTAGCGCTCTGCTTGCTGAACTTCTTCCGCAGACAGGTCCCCACTTCTATCACTTTCTTTCTTTAGTTTCTTTACATATCGTAGGATCCATGCCGTCACATGTAAAAGTTTTGTGAGACTGGTGAACCGTTCACAATCAATAAGCGATGGCACCGACGGTCTGGTATTAACAGCATAAGCATTAACTTCTGGTCGCGTCTCAATTTTATCCAAGCTTGAGTCTTCGAGGTCCATCTTCTCACCAAACTCCGGCCATAAATCTGAAGGACTGGCAAGCTATCTAGGTCCATGCCACCATAAATGTGACTGGCTCAGTCTGTGCGCTGACAAACCTCGTGTGAGCAAATCCACCGGGTTCTCTTTACCAGGACAAAATCTCCACCGCGTTTTATCCGTTAACGTGTGGATTTCTTGCGTGCGGTTTCGCACAAACGCCTTCCAGGAGGTGGGGTCTTTGCTTATCCTGCAAAGTGTAATCTGGGAATCTGACCAAAATGTTGTGTCGACAATGCCGAGGTCACTGTTCTTGACGAAGTAGTCGTACATGCGACACGCAAGCAAAGCCGACATCAATTCCAACCTCGCTAGGGGGACCTTCTTTAACGGCGCAACTCTCGTCTTCGCGAACAGTAAGATTGTGGTGACGGCACCGCTGGCGTCGACTGTTCGGAGGCAGTCTACAGCGCCGTAAGCCGACTCACTTGCGTCCGAAAAAATGTGAAGGTCTGATTTCTGGTAAAGGCCTTCACCGCCGGCTCCTAGGAACCTGGGAATCCGAAGATCCTGAAGCGTGGCGACCTCTTTGCTCCATTTCAGCCAGACAGAAGACAAGTTGGGTGGTAAGGGGTCATCCCAGTCAAGGTTTTCCTTCCATAGATCTTGTAGGAAGATTTTAGCCAGCACTAAAAAGGGCGACAAAAACCCCAGGGGATCGTAGGTCCTTGCCACCGCCTGAAGCACGAACCGTTTGGTGCATTGATGCTCCTTGATGAAGTGAAGGATTCCTTCCGGTTTGAAAGAAAAAATTCCCCGCATTTCCCCGAGGGGAAGAATGTGAAAGTGCGAATGCACAAGTTGAATTTGCGCGGTTCGGTAATGTTCGCGAAAGAGAGATCACACACACACACACACAACTACAAAGAAAGAAAGATGCATTTATTCACAGACACCTATTTGTGTTGTCGTTGTACTTGATTGCTAGAGCGGATCTCAGCTTTGAAATTTCGTGTCAGTACTCCTTTAAGCAGGTGCATTAGCCCTTCTCACGCCCGATTCTTGGCCAATCCCCCTTGTGGGTATGTGCCATGTCAGCGCCCAGGCAGCGCGCGCCCATCTCCCCCCGTTGCCAAGGAAGACGAGGAGATTCCTGGCCAATCCCCCACGTGGGTATGTGCCATGTCAGCGGCCAGGCAGCGCGTGCCCATCTCCACGTGCGCGGACATCGCCGGTGGACGCAGGTTCAGGGTCGCTTAAGAAGTGCATTCGCACTTAAAATTCCCCGCATTTCCCCGAGGGGAAGAATGTGAAAGTGCGAATGCACGAGTTGAATTTTTGCGGTTCGGTAATGTTCGCGAAAGAGAGATCACACACACACACACAACTACAAAGAAAGAAAGATGCATTTATTCACAGACACCTATTTGTGTTGTCGTTGTACTTGATTGCTATAGCGGATCTCAGCTTTGAAATTTCGTGTCAGTACTCTTTTAAGCAGGTGCATTAGCCCTTCTCACGCCCGATTCTTGGCCAATCCCCCACGTGGGTATGTGCCATGTCAGCGGCCAGGCAGCGCGCGCCCATCTCCCCCCGTTGCCAAGGAAGACGAGGAGATTCCTGGTCAATCCCCCACGTGGGTATGTGACATGTCAGCGGCCAGGCTGCGCGCGCCCATCTCCACGTGCGCGGACATCGCCGGTGGACGCAGGTTCAGGTTCGCTTAAGAAGTGCTTTGCACTTAAAAGGTGTCCGACTGCTTGTTCCAATGTAGTCCCAACACTTTGAGAGTCCCAGAGGGCGAGCAAAGGGATTTTTCCGCCCAAGTCATTCCTTGTTCGAACTCTGCAGCTACAACAGGGTCGTTGCTGGCCCATTTTCGAATGTTCATGGAAGAGTCACGGAAAATATCCAATATTTTCCTATGCATCTGGATCGCGTTTTCAGTGGTATCGGCTCCAATCAGGCGGTCGTCCATGTACATCGAGTCTTGTAGGAGTCGAGCTGTCACTGGGAATCGGTTCTCTACGGAGCGAAAATGGTACTTCAATGTAGCTGCCAGTAGGGAAGGACTCGAAGTGGCTCCAAAGGGCACCCGAGTCATTCTCCAGACGTCTAGTTCTGGTAGTGGCTGACCTGCTTTCGGTGATGTCCTGAACCACAAGAAGCGAAGCGCATCTCTGTCTGATTCCCGTAAGCCAATCTGGAGGAACGCCTTTTCAATGTCGGCAATTATGGCAACTTTGTACCGTCGGAAACGGAGCACTACCCTTGCTACGGGAATTAGAATCGGGCCGGCTTCTAGGTTCTCGTTCAACGGCTTCGCTCCCGATTCGTGAGATGACGCGTCGAACACGATGCGCACTTTTGTTGTAGTTCGGTCCTCACGTATTACAGCTCGATGCAGCATGTAATATAGTCTTTCTGAAGAGTGCCCTTTTGTTGGTGGTACTCTTTCCGCAGATCCCTCCTTCAGGTATTCTCGAATAGTCGAGTCGTATCTCTCTAGGAGCTCAGGGTCTCTGTTGAGCTTGTTCATCAAACTGTGCAGACGCTTGTTTGCAACAGCGTAATTATCACACAGATCGACCCTCTCCTTCCGTGGTAACGCGACTTCGTATCGCTGGCCTTTCTTCCAAATGTTGTCTTCGAAATTCGCCAGCACTGAATCGTTGCTCATCGCTCGTTCTTCTTCGGCCTTGATTCCGATGCTTTCAAGGTCCCAGAACCGAGTCAAAAGTTTTGAGATCTCTTGATCTTCAACAAATGTTCGAACAACAACAACGCTGGCATACTGAATGATGTCGGCTGCAGCAGGCAGTGGACCTTGAACAGTCCATCCTAGTTTGGTCTCTACGACCTTCAACTTTCCATGCACAGGCCTCACTGCACCGGTCACTATCTCCCAATAATAATCTGACCAAATGAGGACCGCAATCTGTTTATCCTCCACTCCTTGTACCGAAAGAGCCTTCGTATCGATGTGCATATTATTCATCTCACTTATAACTCTTTCTTCTGGTACAGGGATGTTTTCGCTGCAAATCGCGTCCACTTCCAGGGCTTCGATGCTGATTAGACGTTTGTTGTCTGCAGCGAAAAGAAGAACTCGCACCTTCTTCATCGTTTTCCGTGTGTGTTGACCTCCAAACACGCCAACGGTAAGCGTCTCCTCTTCAAGCGGTTAGCAACCCAGTCTCTGAGCAGCATTCGCAGTAATAAAGCTGCGCTGACTTCCTCCATCGAAGAGAACTCGGTAGCGCCCGGATCGTGCCTGCTATTTTCGCTGTGAGAGTCTGCAGCAGCACGACTGAGCCCGCTTGCTTTGAGACCAAGTTGACAGGGGTCGAAGTAACGTTGCCCTCGTCGTTCTTAGTGCTGTCTGAGGCGCACACAGACGTTACATGCCTCCTCGAGCACTTGCCACATTTAGGCTGACTTCTGCACTGTTTAGCCATGTGGCCCTTCTTGATGCAACGGAAGCATCTTCCGGATTTGGCGAGCATCTGCTTTTTGCATGATAGGCTCAGTTCCTTGGAATCGCAGGCATCGGCAGAGTGCTTTCCAGAGTGGCAAAAAAAGCACCGCTGCGGGTCTCTCGCTGAGCCTTGCAGCGCCGAGGTTGTAGGGACGTCACGCGGATGGTTGGCTTTACGTCCATCTTCTGGGGTGCGATGAATTTTCTTTGCGGTGTTTTCAGCAACGGCTTCTCGACACATGGGCTGATGTTGGAAGAATTCCAAGAGCAATTGAAGCTCCTGGTCGGGCTGGCCCGTTTGACCGGTCGAGTCGCCGAGTTCGTTTGACGAAGCGTCAGCTGTGGAACGTGACGTCTTTAGCCCCTCGTGGAATCGCAGGACCATGTCTGTCGGTAGAACCCTTAGCGGATTTCCCGAAGCATGGTGCAGTATGTCGTGGAGCTCGTGCCAAGCGCCTTGAGGCTGCGAATGTGCACCTGGACCCGATCGTAAAGTTGCCTCAGTTGTCCGACGTCGGATGACGATGACACCGGCTTCAAGTCCAGGAGGCCTCGCAGATGATCTTGCACGATCATGCGGTCATCTCCGAAGCGCTGTTTCAGGATCTCTATGGCGTCCTTGTAGCAGCCATCGGTAGCTTGCAGTCCGGCTATGGCTGATGCAGCTGCTCCAGTCACGAGGCTGCTCAAGTAGTTAAACTTGTCAGCCGTGCTGAGCTCGTCGTTGTTGTGGACGGCAGCCGAAAACTGTGCGAATGTGCACCTGCGAATGTGCGAATGTGTCCAGAATCGCTGCCACGATCTGCGGTTCCCGTCAAATTTGAGGAGCTCTAGCTGAGGAAGCTTGCATTTGCCAGTCGGTGATGGGTGGACGGTCGTCGGACGTGGCGTTGAAGACCGGGATTCTTGCAGCTTGAGACGAAGGTTCGCGGTAGCGCTTACAACCTTGTCGCGGTATTGTCCCCCGTCTGTCGTCTCGCTGTCTACTAGGTCCTCAGGTGTCTCTTTAAAGATCGCCTCGTCCAACTTCTCTATCTGGCCATAGAATGCATTGATTCGTTCGAGCAGTAAACTCACCGCTCCTGCCGTCGCCTCTCTGTTTCCCCTTAAAGTGGTCTTCCGCTTCCGCTAGAAGGCCATCCAGTTGCGCCCGTAGGCTGCGGCGTCGTCGAAGCTGTCGTTCCATTCGGTCGCACGCAGCTGGGAACTCGCCAAGATCGCAGGCGCCGCGTCTTTTTCTGGGCTTTCGCGGCTCCGTGCGTCGATGGGCTTGGCGTCGTCTAGAAGTCCCGGGTTTCGGCACCATGTGTTGGACCTCTGGGTCCGCAAGCTGTTGCGCGATGCTCAGGGAGGGGAGCGACACGTCGTGATACGATGACGCTTTAATGGAAACTAGAAGAAGAAGTGGCGCGAGCCAACGCAGCCACGAGAGCATGCAGCAGCTCGTCAAGAGCATGATGAAAATGATGATGATGAGCGTCGTCTGCTAGAAGGGGTGAAGACGAGGAAGTCACAACAGTAAAGTTTCCCTCATTCACAATCGGAGATGCCGTCCTATCGAACAAATGTAAACCTAAAGGCACAAAAATAAGCATCAGCGAAGACTTCTGCAAAGGTACTCGTAATTCCAGGAAAAAGCTTATTTATTATGGGAAAGCAAGTTGGAGGAATTACACTGTCCACTACAAGAATTTATTCATTAACATAAATGTTTCGTGTACTGCGCACAAACCGATAGCATTTTCGAAATAGCCGATAACTCCGATTTGAATCACCCGGGTCATCAGTTCTTAAAGGGAAGCTGAAGCGCTTTCCAAAAAAATTTGAGTTAGATTAGCAGTTATATAGTTTCTTGCCCGCTGATTCCGAAAGTCACATTCAAATTTATCGTACATGAGTCCAAGTGGCATTTATCTTGCAAAAAGCGCGGCCCCGTTTGAAAGACGCGCGCTTTTCGTCTTTTGACGCCCCTGATTGGTTGCGCCCGTCATGACGTCAAAGGAGGACACCCTTCGGCCACGGGGGTTGTCGGAAGCATTGCGAACGATCGCACTGTTGCCTTTGCGGCAATTTAGCTTGCAGTTTAATTTTCGCACATGACTAGAAGTTTGTTTTATATTTTCCCGTGCTGTTGGTTCAATTATCTTGGAGCTTAAATTTGCTTTACACGACAGAGAACCCCAAAGTAGTGACTGTGACGTCGACTAGTGGGTTCCATCAAAATATTTTTGAATTAGGCAACCAGCATAGGGGCATTTTATACCAAATGGTAATATTAGGTACTGCCTTAACTGTTTCTTATTATACACAAAAGCATTTATGCCGAAGATTAATGGGCGTTCTATAAACAATCTGCCAGCGAAAAGCACGTACGTGCACTGCGCGAAAAAATAGCGTTCATGCGCTGTAAACGTATATGCGAGACACATCTTGCCGGTACACGCATAAACCAACAAGCAGACTCTGCTTCCGCATTTCCTTTGTTCGTTGTCGCCCACCCTGCCTCGTTACTCATCCCCGTACACAGACCCACACGCGCGCGCAATTTCGGCAGCGGCGCTACGGCGCCTCCGCGATTGCTAGCTGCACTTCGATGAGTGGCGTCTTACTGCTTCACATGCATTTATTCTGAAAACACTGCAGCATACTAGTGCCTGCTCAGCATTGGGCCTCCTCGATTATCAGTCCCGGATCGTCCGCGGACTGCCCGAGAAGCAATCCGGCGCACAATTTTCCCATGTATTCCTACGGGACTCCCGGTTCGAAGGCAGTCCTCGGACTGCCCGTGGACGGTCCAGGACTGGTAAATCGAGGACGCCCATTATTGGCTGTAGTAGGGCTTGATTTTCGCTTGTGCGTCGCGCATTCTGCTACAGTATTACGGCCACCTCGTTATAATTAACAGACCAGTCGGACAAGGCAGTTACGTTGTAGTTACGTTACTTTAGGTAACAATCACCAAACGTTTGTGATAATGAATCGTTGGCCTGTTTCAGCATTTCTAGATTTAAGCATTTAGCGCTCTAGTCGGACAGAGGCCGTATATTTACTCTTCGCTCCTAATTTTTTTAGTACCATCATTATATATATCACCGACTATCACTGGAGCACACTTGAGGTTCAGTGACAACAAGTGCTTGCCAGGTTATAATATGCAGCCACGCGGAATTTTGGGCAAAAAATTAGGCCCCCGCAGTCAACACAAATTATGGCACGGTGGTGGTTCGAAGTGGTGTTTCTTTTTTAATGCCAGACAAACATCACCTTATCGTGATATGTATACTTGCAATATAATTAATCCGGTTGTCTTGGTTCTTTTACTTTGTAGGAATACTGTTTACCTCTTAGCCGGGAGAGAACTTCTATCACGATTGGCCCCAGGTTTTAGTTTCGCCAAAAAAATTTTTTTTTGAACACTGTCCTGAGCCCATAGGGAAAGAAAACCGACGCGTTTAGCGAAACAAGTATTTCCTGAACAAATGTGACTTGGTTTCTGGAATGGAACTAAACATCCCCGGCCAAAGTACATCAGTATTCCCCATCCTTCCTAAATCTAGAATCTAATGTGAACATTCACGTCCGTCGCATAAAAAAACCGCATTGGAGCGGTTTACAAAGTATTTCACGTAGTGTAGTATATTCTCTGTCATCAAGCACAGCCACCTCGTCTGTCGCTTTCGTATGTTATCAAGCATCCCGGCGTGGCATTATTCTGCTTAGGAATAGGGCATGATAACGTATGCCTCGTTTGGCGTTCGTGCATACTTTTTGAACACGAAAATTGTACAAATGAGTGCTATCAACCCCAACAACAAGTATCATTCAAGTATCATACAAGGAAACACGACAAAAAGAGCATGGCCGAGGCGGCCGATCCGGCCGGAAGTCCAGGTATGACGTTTTTCAGCCGGTTTTCGCCCGCGCTCTTCGGTCTTCCGGCATCGCGCGGTGAGATGGGGGCGGGGCATCGGGCCACTTTTGTTTGCTCATTGCGCCGCTGTATGTATTGCAAAAATATTTCGTACACACGAACTACTCAATGTGTACTTGCTGCTAGTCAACTTTTCTTTTAATTCTAAAACCGCTTCACCTTCCCTTTAAGTCGCCCACGCATCCCTTCGTAACACCACAAGCCTAATATAGCAATCCCACGGCTAGGCCAGCTGGTATACCCCCCGGGTAACCGATAATTGCGCCACCAGCGCCAATTTCTGCCCTGGTGCTTGGTAGGCCAAACTGTCAAACCAAAAACAAAAAAAATCACTGATGCTGGTATGGCAATGATTTCGTTTATGAGCGAGGAGGAAACGCCGTGCAGCTTACCCTCTGCTACGGGCTGAACGAGGGTGACTGTCTTTGCATTCCGCAAGCGTGAACAAACACCACTTGCATTTTGCTTTTCAGATTGTGTTTCTGCTGCTCATCTTGTTTTCGACAGGTTTCAGTTGCTAATTTGCTTGGACTCAGCACGTGCACAAAACATTTATTTGGATATCTTTTTTAGTTGAATACACGCGAGCCAGCATGCCCTAAACCGTGGCAATTTTGTTTGGGGCAGAAAAAGTAGTAGGCGAAAAATGTGGCTCATTCACTGATTTTATTAACAACGTATGGAAAGGTAAGTTCAATACATGCCACAGTAGCACCGAGCTGTGTAGAAGAGACATCTTCGTACAATTCGTCGTATACAGAAAGTTGCTGCAGAGGTCACCACCCTCATTTGCTGTACACAATACAATTCTACAGAAATGATGTTTGGAAAAAAACACGCGTTCGTGAATAATAAAATGGTTATTAATTGATATGACCAGCTCATTTCGCCATCATTAACAACCGCTCCATATTCCTATTCTGGTAAACTTGCTAGCCCAAAAAACTTTTTATGGGTAGCGAATTTTCTGCGTACTTTCTCCATACATCACACCTAGTAAATGGAAGAAATACTACTACGGATATCAATAAACAATATGTAAAAGCGAAACAAATAATGAGAGTACAAACAAAGTACAAAAAATGTGTCCTAGTACAGGTTGAAAAGCGTAGTGCCGCGCAGCCGTCACGCAGGTAGCTCGAACTTCTCGTAACACAGAATGCAAGCGGTCAGCTGCCACGTATTTAATATTGGGGGTTTATTTCGTGTTAATAAGCATTCAAAGGTGCTAATGTCACTACAAGAGACTGATCGTCGCAACGCTTTTAAGCTAAACCAGTTCACAGAAGAAGCATTTAACCCTTTGAGAGTCACGGCCGTACATGTACAGCATCGGCAAAGACTTCCAAAATGGTCAATGACGTGCATGTACAACATCGCGTGTATCTTTAAAAAGCGCACCTTGTTTGCCAACTTCTCTTGATTTGCATGTGCTGCCACACTTCAGAAATACGTCAAATTATTTTCTTGTGCTGATGGCTTTTCTTTTTATTTTTTTATGATTGACTTCAGCGGCGAGCCGGCTGTCACTGGCGCATCCGCTAACGAGGGGGCACGCTGGGCATTGCCCACCCGAGCGCCTCTCGCTTCTTGCGCCTGCCACAGACCAAGGTCGCCTGCGTACTTGATGAAGCTCTTTTCTCGTTTTTTTTTTATTTTACGAGCGGTGCGCCGTCTATCGCTCCCGCATCGGGCCGCGCGCACGGGTGGGCGCGCAGCGGCTGGTTTCGGTATCGTCCTTCGGGCGTTTCCCGCTTTTTGCACCGCGAAACTGATGTCTATCTGACTTTGATTCACTCAAAAGGTGCCGGCTTGTTACTCTCTCGTTTTTATTTAAAATTTTTCTTGTGTAACGCCATAACAGACCACATGTATGTAACAACAAAAATGATTTTTTTGTCACTTTGTCACCCCAAAAAAATTTTCATGATTTTTCTCGATATAGATTTGCCCATGAAATTTATATCAGCAATAAAACAATCGACCCTGGGGGGATGCATTTGGCGAAAAAAAACATAATTTCGAAGCTTTTCTCTGGTGGAAAGAAAATGAAAAGCAACCGCTCACCAAACAGATACCGAAGCGAAATTTTCGTTTGCGTGTCCGCTGGCATCAATCGGCTCATGAGAAACTGTCGACAAGTAGCTTCACATGCTTACAACATTACTGACAAAAGCGTTGTACCAAACAAAAAGAAACTCACTCTAAAGCAACAGCAGAAGATGTTCCGGTCCGCCCTGCAGCTTTTTTGATTAGGATAGCGCTTGCTTCTTCATCACTTTGACTGAATAAAAAGTGTGGTGACCGGCCGTCAGCTGTGAAGCGGGAAAATTTTGCTGTGCTGTTTCTTCCCGAGTTTTCGCACCGCACAGCATCGAAGCACGCGTTGTGTCCTTTTTTTAGTTTCTTTGACATTTTGAGCCCGTTCGCACTCGCAGACACAAATTTTCACCTTCAAGGCATTCTCAAAACTTCTACACGGGCATGCAGTGAAAGTGGAAGGAGGAGACGGACAGGACGGCAGCGTAAGAGATAAGAGCGAAAGCGCCGCCCGTCGGCGCCACAAATCAAGCGAATAAATAAAAAATAGGGTACCAAAAAGGGAAACAGCCAAGATCACATTTTACTTCTCTACACTTAATGGAATCACTACACTTTATAGCTGCGTGTGTTGAAAAGATAAAGCGACATACGCAAAAGTTGATGAATTCTCGCTTGGCTACCAGCGTTATGGCGGCACTTTATTTTGCGATACCAAAGACAGCCGAAGTGCCCGGCCCCTGGCAATCCCATTCTAAATACCAACATTGTAAAAGAATGAAGTTTCTTTTCTTTTTGCTAACATTCGTAGTGTAATAACAAGCGCGACAAATTATTTTCAAATATAGATGACTGGAATGCTGATATCATTGCGTTATCAAAAACATGGTTATCAAATAAAATTCGTGATTGTGAAACTTTGCACCGTGCTAAGGAATTTCAACTTTACCGATCCGACCACCAATCAGGAACTGGTGGTGGTGTCTTGATAGCTGTCTCGCATGAAATACGATATTATGTTATAGCGATTGTTTGCCCCCTTGAGCTTGTGTGCGCATGTGTTAAAATTGATCATCAGGATGTCGTTATATGCGCGTGCTATCGCCCACCCAATTCTCCCGCTAAGTTTTGTGATTCCCTACACGATGCTGTATAGAACCTAAAACTACGCTATCCAGCTTTTCATATTTTTCTGCTTGGCGATTTTAACTTGGCTGATGTTTGTTGGGGTGCCAACCACACCTTATCTGCGTCGCGCTCATCTGAAATCACTGCGTTTTCTAACATTTGTGACGACTTTAATCTAACCCGGATTGTGCGACATCCCACACGTGTTACTTGAATTTATTCCAATCTCTTAGATTTAATTCTAACTTCCACGCTTGCTAGCACATCATTCCTCGAACATCTACCCGGACTGACGACCCCTGAATCCTTCATTTTATTGATAACTTTAAGCTTTGCCATCACGCGCACGGTTCTAAGGCCATACGCGATTACAAAAGGGCTGCGTTTGATTCCGTAAACAATGAACATGAACTTTTTATTGATTTATATTTACGCGGTTTTTCTCTACGCTTTGTCAATGAAAACTGGATCATGTTTAAAAATAAGATAATATCGCTTATAGACAGATTTGTGCCTCTTTGTACCGTCCGTTGTGCCCATCGCTCCCCGTGGTTAACAACCGCCCAAATAGGCTTCCTAATAAAAAAAGAGGCTGTACAGGAAGGCATTGACAGCTAACAACAGCGCAAGGTGGTCGCTTTATAACAGTACTGTTTCGGAATATAAACAAGCTTAGAAAGAAGCTAAACGTCAGTTCTTTTCCGTAACGCTTCCTTCGCTACTTCAAACCAACCCGCGTCAATTTTGGGAGATAATCAATGGATCCAAAGTAAAAGCGATTACACTTTGCGACGACCGATGAAATGTTAAGCCGGCCAATGAATGCTGTATAGCATTCTAAAGTGTTTTCTTGCAGTCTTTTTTGAAGGTTGTAAACTGCAATACACCAAGTTTTAGCGATGTATGCTTCCCTATAATGCACCCGAACTTTGTCGATTGGGAGGGCAAAGCAAAGTTCATTCGAAATTTGAATTCATCCTCATCACCTGGTATCGATGGAATCACATAGCAGTTTTTGAAAAATACCGCAACGTATTCATCAATATTATTGTCTAATATCTTCACTGAGTCCCTGGAATGTTCGATGCTACCAGGCGATTGAAAGGCGCGGAGAGTGGCTACAGTACCGAAGCAAGATAACTCTACACAACTCACCAACTACCGACCAATCACCCTAACTAGTATCCCCTGCAAACCTTTGGAGCACGTCATCTATCCCCATCCTATGACGTTTCTTGAATCTTAAACTCCTTTACAAACATCAGCATGGATTTAGGATGTATCGCTCCTGTGAAACCTAACTCCTACTGTTTACAAATGACCTATTTTCTGTCACGGACCACGGATTTTTCATTGACTGTATCTTTCTCGACTTCCAAAAAGCTTTTGATACCGCTTCACACAGTCTTCCATTATTAGAATTAAGCAAACACAATATTTATTAAAACATACTAAGATAGGTTGAAAACTTCTTGCTTAATCGAACACACTGCGTTTCTACTAACTACAATTCACCTGCATGCCCTGTATCTTCCGCTGTACCACAAGGCTCTGTGTTAGGTCCCCTTCTTTTCCTAAATACTATAACGATCTAACTCAGAACATCTCTTCCTCCATCCGACTATTCGCAGACGAGTGTGTAATTTACCGTGAAATAACTAATCTTAATGACTGCTTAGCACTCCAAACTGACCTAAACAGCGTGTTCTCTTGTCGTGATAACTGGTTAATGAGGTTTAATGTGCGTAAATGCAAAGCTATGAGAATTACACCCGACCGCAACAACGACATTTCCTACCCTTTACCATCACCATCATCAACATCACCAGCCTATCTACGCCCACTGCAGGGCGAAGGCCTCTCCCATTATTCTGCAATTACCCCGGTCCTGTGCCAACTGTGACCAATTTATCCCCGGAAACTTCTTGATCTCATCTGCCCATCTAACTTTCTGCAGCCATCTGCAACGCTTGCCTTCTCTCTACCCTTACCTACTAAAAAATAGCTCTCTCGATGCTGTTAACATGTAAAATACCTTGGTGTTCACATAAGCAATAAACTTTTGTGGCAAACGCATGTTGATTAAGTAACCACCAATGCTAACCGCATGCTTGGCTTCCTGCGGGATAACCATTCTCTCGCCCTCTTTCTTTAAAACTACTTGTGTACAAAACCCTTGTCAGATCAAAACTAGCGTATGCCTCTTCTATTTGGGACCCTCATTTATTATTCCTTTCCAACTGCGTTGAATCTATTGAGAACCGTGCTGCCAGATTTATTGTATGCAGCTACTCTAGAACATAAAGTGTGCCTTCAAATAAAATCCATTTACATATTCCCGAACTTTCAGGAAGAAGAAAAATAGCCCGGGTGTTCCTTTTTTATAAAAAGTATTTTACTAACCCTGGCATCAAGTGCGACGTTTTCGCAGTTCCTTCATATGTTTCCACACGTCTTGACCCGAAATTTAGGGTGAAGTGCTGTCCTGCCGCACAAACGTGTGCTTCAATTCCTTTGTACCGAAAACTGCGTCAGAATGGAACCACCTCCCCGCGTCGATCGCCAGCATCACTGAACCTTCATTATTCAAGACGGCCATATCAAACTCTTTTTAAAACTTGTATGATCCACTGCTCTCTGCAACACCCTCGAGGCCTGAGAGTATTGTAATAAATAATAAATAAATAGTTCTCAATCTATATATTCGATCTGGTCACTTCGGAAGGTTTCAGATCCCATATGTAAAACGCGAGGCCTTTGCGTGCATGTTACAGTTCAAGTTTTATTCTTCTTAGCACTTATTAACGTGTCGAGCATCACGCTTTTCTTTTTGTTAGTGGAGAACAATTACCTCCCATTTAAAATCAAATTTCTTGCTAGGCAATGCAGCTAGCTGAAGATATCCTAATTTTCCTCGAAATATCATGTTCCACGTCACCACATATATATTACAAAACCTAACCCCACGAACATAGTCGCGGAATAAGAGGTGCCATGGTCACTGAAAATGAACAAATAACATGTATTACACCCTGCCGCATAAATTTCACAGCCGAAGGTTCATACTAGTCAAAATAATTTTGAAGCTGTAGTTTACAAACCAGCCTGTAGGGTGGTGTGCGTTTGAACGAATTTGGGAAAGAAAACAAAGTTTTGTCAGCTACCTGGCCTATAAAATACATCCGCGAACTTATGCATGGTTTTAAGTAATTGTGAAGCAGTTCTTAACCCTAGAGTATTTAGTGTTCATTGGTGTCCGTTAGGTGGCTTTTATTAGCGAAAGTGCACAATATTGGCAACGCATAACTTCTAGTATTTTGGTGTGTGCCCACAGCGCAATGATGGGTTTGTATCAAGAACTTTTATTTGCAATGAACCTTTTAGCTATTGGTGAGTCTTACAGCGTTTTCAATTTTATACCAACTCAGACAGCGACACCGCGACACTATGCACTTTCACTCTGACTCGCTGATAATTTAATAAATGGCGCACACACTTTTTTCTCCATTCAGCACACTCAATTATAAAACCTATGAATATAACCTTTTGAGGGAATTTGTTTGAGTTGTGCAAATGCATGAAAAATCTTTGGGCATCTGTCATTAATTTTGAGTGTCTTAGCTCTGTCCTTGCTGTCGTAGTGTATTATCGTAGATGGAGTATTCGCCAAGAATTCGATGGATTACGTGAACGCAAACATATTATTCGATTGGACCATAAGGAACCACACAACTTCGCTTTCTCTCAACAGTCGCCCTGTTGGAACGAGAATCACGCCAATACTAACGCCAGCCTGACTGAAAGGTGCTCTGAATGCAGTTAAAAATTCCGCCCAGGTGGCTTAGTGGCAAACGCGTATGACTGCTGAGTTTAGAGAAGAATGTTCGTTGCCTATTGCGGCGGCTTTTTTTTTTTTTTTTTTTGGGTGGGGGGGGGGGGGCGGGGTGCCGATGAAGGGAAACACCGTGTGTCGACATTTCAAGATACACTAGAATGTAGCAATATTAGGACGTAACTCACAGGCCTCGATTATGGTGAGTTTAGCAGTACAGGTTTATCTCCGAAGTCAGGAAAGCCATTATTACTTTTAAAAAGTACAAGAGAAAGGGTAGCCCCTCACGACGAACTGTCTGGCATTAAAAATATAGCCTATTTGATCTAAGGTGCTTTAAAGTAACGCCCACCAAATCACATTAGTAATGAACAATATTTTTTTTTATTTTTTTGGCTTGTTGCTGGAACTCTCACTGTACAAAAAATGTGTTATTTTGCGGCACAGAGGCTATTACAAATAGATTCCGTGCCCTTATCCTGGAGAAATTTTACTGGTTATATTTCGACATTACAAGCGGCTGTAGTAGCAGGAGATGGGTCACTGCGGAATTTATTTTGTTTGGCGATAAAAAAGGAAGAGAGAGAAAAAACTTTATTCTCTTAACAGCCCTAGTTTGGGCCGTCGTATAACAAAGGTGTGGCAGTTTGTCAAGTCCAAACAAATAGGAACAAATTCGGCTGCCGTTTCCTGAAACGTGACGGAGAATTTAGGTGAACTCAAGCTGGCTAATTTTATTACCCTTCGTGGACCGACTGAAAAAACATCCGCGTAGTGCGGCAGAGAGAACTTGCGCGCCTAAACACTTTGCCTTGTTTTAGTCACTTTGATGGACAATCCCACACACTTCTAATTTCTTCAAGACAGCATCGATTCAAAGAACTGAGTTCTACCAATAGGCTATCAGAACAATACTGTCTTGTAGTTATTAGCCGGTGATATTATGCTGCTGTTTAAAAACAGTTTTTCTACTCCTAAACACTTATTACATAGTTGTGGTACCAACATTTCCGATCTCGGATCTTCACAGCTGATTGAACAATCAATGCTGTGTTCATTCTTTATTCTTTATTCAAAGGCATGAAACGTTTACTCAGTGCCAAAACGAGAAACAAAGATTCTACAAGTCATCCAAACATTTCTCCTTATCTTATAACGAAAAGTGTTAAGCCTCCGTTGTAAATTTGGTCTACCATTTGAGAGTGACAGAAAAAATTCAGGCTCATGTGCATTAATCATAATTACAGCGCCAATTGCCTGCGTCTTTGCTTTGGCGTAATCTTGTATTTTGTCCTTTACACAATTATTACACAAAAGGTACGCAAACTCGCCCGAGGATACGTTACACTATACCATAATCCCTTCCGCTTTAGAAGGGCCAAACAGCCCACTAAACTTCCGGCAGCTAGCAGCAAAGCTTGCAAACCTATTTTATACTCCACTTGAATAGAAACACGAGAAACTTCCCCAGTTTCTCAGAAACAATACTTGTTGCTGAGGTCTTGGAGAGGGCTGAGCTACACCAAGCGTAGCCACTTTATCTACACGCGCACATTTTCTTATACGTGTCTCAAGAAAGACGTTCATTTAGTACACTTACTACATTTTCTAGCTAATATTAAAACTAATCGCGGATTGATGCGTGGAGAGTGAGTCTCGGTTTTTTGCATTGCTCATAGGAGTAAAAAAAGTCTTAAGGATATTTTATGCGCAGAAGATACATGTAGGTTTTAATGCCTGCCGTTATCGAGAGCTAAGAAATAATTTAGAATTTTGTGCGCCTATAATATGGCAGAAAATCCCGGCACATGGAAGTTCTCACTTTCCGACTTCATCAGAAAGATGCTAGTGTAAAAAGGATCGAAACCACGTCCTTCGGCTGAGCTCCACAATATCTTAGCCATTGAGACACAGCAGCCACCGAAAGTTAATCATAGGTCTCTCTGGTCTCTCCGAAAGCAGGCAGGTTGTTAGCAATTTCATTGCCGAAGTTTCAGCAGTCGAGCATCAACTGGCTTTAAGGAGAACAGAAATTGCCATAGATATACTTTACTTCCCCTTATTTTAGCTTTGGGCTTCCAGACTTCGTTACCTTTTTGTCAGGGTTTGAGTAACGTACACGCATCATGTTTTACCGGCTTTTAAAGCGAAGTTTTCTACGTCACATTGGTGGACACGTCGCCACAAAACGAACTTCATTAAAGCCAACGTTTTATGATGTAGCTGATACTGGCACGTGACGTAAAAGATGATTCAAACGCGAAGCTTTGGCTGCTTGAAGGTCAATGTCTTCAAATTGCAAAATGCAAATCGTTTCGCCCGAAACGCAGGTCAGGAACAATGGGTTTCCGCAAAGGCAAATCAAGGACTTTAAGAAAAACGCTTCCCAAGGTCGAACTCGAACCGGAGTGCCTCGCATTATGAAGGCGATGTCTATCTGAAGGTGCCATTCCGAAACGTTTTGACCAGTCTAGGTTTTAGACTCTACTCAGGTTTTATAATTAAAAGCTTCGCGCCTAAGCCATAATTTTCTCAAGAAAGGGGCTTTGATTTTTTCATGTTAAAGTAACGTGTTTTGCTCTTTAAATGATGAGTGCTATCTTCGTGGAAGCACCCGCCTTTTTACGGAGTTTGCGTACGAATCGCGTATAACCTTCAAAAAAGAACGCCGCCCAGGCTCTGTGATGCTACGCGAAGCATTCACTACCCTTGAGTTCGAGTACCGTGCTGATGACCAGCCGTTATAACGAAGGTATGGAGTGAATTCCCATCATGCGGTTCTTGCCGTAACACAATTGCGGAGCCACGCGCATGTGACGACGGCATGTTACACTCGCGCAGTTTGTGTGGGAACTGTGGGGCTGGGATCTGGAATTTACTCTGCTCCGATGTTTAGCAGCCCCAAGTGGTAGTTCCAAGCAGCTTGAAAGGCATTCTTCCTTTATCAATAATAACTTGAAATTATTACCTCCCTAAAACTTTTTTCGGATCGAATCATGTGGTTCTTACGGGGGAAAAAGGCGCTCCTTGCCCCAGCAGCTTGCACTAGTGGCGTCCCTTCGACCCATCTAGGGATTTCCCGTCTCAACGACCCTGTCCCGGCATTCCCATGCTGAACCGACCATTATCTTCACCTGGGCAACACAAGGGCTTCCGGCACTAAGGGGAAGGGAAAGGGGGGCGGGGTGTATTCGTGGCAACGACCGGCCTACCACGGGTCCGCTGCACCGAATACGAAGACTACGAATCCGGGAGCTGCTTACCTGGGGCAAGCCCGGACGATGACAGGAGCTCTTCACGATCCGCACGCTCACGTGCTTACTGTATTTTTTTCAATATAGCCAATCCGCGAATGTCATGCCGGGAGCCTAGCCCCAGGGGAGTTTTTTTGGGGGGCATTTTTTTGCTAACGAAAACGAACCAAACTTAAGCGCAAACAGCTCTGCTGTTAAAAAAATAAATATTTAAAACTATGCGAGCTTGCTTTTACCTTGTGGCATACCAGCCAGGTCAATGCGTTTATTTTTTTAGTAACGGCGCAACCCGCAAAGGCTTCAAACATAGACCTTATACATAGCGGCTTCGAAAGTACCAATCAGAATAAAATGCAGCGCGTTGGTTGATATTAAGTTTTTTTTTTTTTTCAAGGGTGCGGAATCTTTTTTCACTCCGCTACGAAAACATTGGAAAATCAATATCGTCAGTGGTATTCCACATCAACCGCACTTTTGATTAATTGCGTCGCCAGCACTCTGACGCGTTAGCAGCGCCGCAGGCGGGGGGTGGACGCGAGTCAGCACTCGGCGGAGCTGACGACGCGCTGACATTAGCAAAGAACGGGTTGAAACGTCCTTCCTGTTGGCCGCTCGGGCATCCGCTCACCCGTAATCTGACTCGCGAACCTTTATCACGGCATCGTGACTCGCCTGAAGAGATTCAAAGGGGAGAAAGGGTGGCCCCCGGGCGACAGCCGTGGGGCGTGAAAGCTTTGTTTATGCCCTGGAACGACAATGCGCTTGGGCGTGCGGGAAAAGTATTGCCGACTATATTTGCCCCCGTTATCTTCTCACTTTAATCACACCCGGTCGGATGGGCTTGAAACCTCCCCCTATCGCGCCATTCTTCCGGTATCCGCAGTTCGCAGCATATAAAGTGTTTGCGTGAAGAGAATGACGGAAGCGGGTGTGCGTGAAGACGACGTATATAAAAATAACAGTACCACTCGATCATTAAGAGGACGCCCACAGGAAAGGTGGTGCTTTCAGAATGTCGATACCGGTAACATTCTTTAGGCGAAGAAATACTGAAGTTGTAGCTGCAAACTGATACACAAAAATACGATGAGAGTGCGAATGAGAGAAAGAGAGAGAGATAGAGAGAGAGAAAGAGCGAATATACAATTACTTAGATGAGGCCCTGATGAGTGAAGAATTTGCTTTGTGATCAGCTATGTTAAAAGAAACCAAAATGTCAGTGCATGTACGGTACTTTCGTTAGGGGAAATGTGATCCGCTGCCATCTATTATGCTTTTAAATGGTTGGGTAATTTAGTAAGCTGTATCCACTTTATAAAAAGAAAGAAAAGCGCGCAACATGATGCTCAACGAGAACTGAGCTCTAATCGGGTTACACGAGCCTCTTAGCGATATTAAGGGCTCATAAATAGCGAAAAAAAGCTGAGGAGCACAAAAAAAAACAGGAATTGGGAAGTGTTTACACTGGTCTTTTCTCTGTTTTTATAAATGGTACATCTGTCGCGGTCGCTCACTGGCTATGGCATTGTGCTGCTTGACCCCAAGGACGCGTGTTTGAATCCGGCCGCAGTAGCGATTTCTCGTGCGGAGGCGAACATCAAAAATGCACATGCTAGGCTTACCCACATGTGTTAGACGTACCAAAAGGTGAAAACGTTTTCCGGAACCCTCCACCACGGCGTGAGGCAAAGCCCAGGTGTAGTTTCGGCACGTAAAACCCGAAAAGTTTTTTCCAAAAATGGTTACATCGTTTGGGCTCTACAGGGGGACATTTTATTGCGCTATAAAGAACGTGAGAATGGTTCCATTCATTTTCTTTGTGATATGACGCATCTCTCTCTCGGTTATATACTTCAGACCATCGCGCAAGTTTTGCGATGTTGACACTAAGTTTTTCCGAAAAACTACTCTGGCCAGGGTTTTTCAGAGCACAAAACAATGGCTTCAACTTTGTGAGCCCTATCTACAATAAGTAAGTACATGAGGCCTCTAAGCTGATGGATTATTGTGGCAGAGCATAAAAGCCAGCCTTAGTTCATTGTAGGATTCATTGAGGATTAGTGGCTTCCTCTTCGGCATTGCAAGCACCACGCAACCACAAACACAATAGCCGTTGTCGTATACGCTCGTGAATAATACAGAAAATTCTAAGCACCGCAGCATTCAGTTTTGTCACGCTATTCACAGAATTTCGCCTTGATATAACTATTTACATAAATTTAAGTGCACCTTCGGAATAGCTGGAGAAAGTTTGGAGCTCACCCCTACATCTATAGTATAACAGGATGCAGACTGGCAATTCGAAAGCAGTGGTAATAAAATATTACCCAGTTTTAAAAGGTGGTTCTTCAATGTAGTGAAATTGCAAGCAGCGCGACCAGGGACACCATATTTTGGTCATGCTGCCACTCTGAGAAATAATATGTTTTTAAAAATAAATCTCTATTCAATTTTAGAAAATTCCCCGCATTTCCCCGAGGGGAAGAATGTGAAAGTGCGAATGCACGAGTTTAATGTGCGCGGTTCGGTAATGTTCGCGAAAGAGAGATCACACACACACAGACAACTACAAAGAAAGAAAGATGCATTTATTCACAGACACCTATTTGTGTTGTCGTTGTACTTGATTGCTAGAGCGGATCCCAGCTTTGAAATTTCGTGTCAGTGCTCCTTTAAGCAGGTGCATTAGCCCTTCTCACGCCCGATTCTTTTCCAATCCCCCAAGTGGGTATGTGCCATGTCAGCGGCCAGGCAGCGCGCGCCCATCTCCCCCCGTTGCCAAGGAAGACGAGGAGATTCCTGGCCAATCCCCCACGTGGGTATGGGCCATGTCAGCGGCCAGGGTGCGCGCGCTCATCTCCACGTGCGCGGACATCGCCGGTGGACGCAGGTTCAGGGTCGCCTAAAGAAGTGCATTGCACTTAAAAAAACATTCCTGTCATCCTTATGCCTCGGCGCGATAGGACACAAAGTTTGCCCCAAGGCATACAATTTAAATTCAACTTTGAGGCATTTGTCCGGAGTTCTGAATAAAAGCCGTGACTTGAAGCTGATTTTTCTAAATAGTACAGGAGCACAATTCGGGCTCAGAGGCTTGCAAAAAGTTTTTTGCCTAGTGAATCAGCGTTATGCCATCAAATGTTCTTAAAGTTCTCGAAACGCTGGCAACCACAAGATGACTTCTCAAAAAATTGTAGTAAAGCACCATTTATCCTATGAGATACAATGTTGCCTCAACACCGCTTTTCTTCGTTTTTGTTTTTACTGTGGTAAATTTGTTGCTCATCAGTGTGTTGTCTGAACGGGCTAGATGCTTCTTTGCGTTTCATTTCTGCTTCTTTGGGCGCTCTTTATCACGCTGCCGCTAGCTTTACCCTTTTACTACTGTCGTCATACCTTGTCACTCCTGCTTACCTCCTACGACCAACCTCACGCTTACATTTACCGGTATTAGCATTGCTCAATAAGATACTAACTTACACGTCACTGTACCACTTTTAGAAACTGTTTTCATTGGTACTCTGTTTCGTGGTAAAAATAAACGCCTTCATGTAGCTCCTCTATATCATCATGTCCCTGACAGAGCCCGGTATTCGATACCGGCCTTTTTTTGCAATTATTCTTTGGTAATGTAGGAGAAAGGCTAGTTGCGCGCGTGTGTCGAAAGAACCGTCCGAAATGTATTCCTATAATGACACAACGTAAATGTAATCATAATTGCAATATTACGCCTACATTGCAAATTTATATACTAAACAACTGTGTAGTTTTTTTCGTTCCGCATACACACATGAAAATAAAATTCTGCATTTGTAATACAACGTTGGTAAACCTAAAATAATACCCGAAGCGAAAATCAAGAGAAAGTTTCAGGTTCCGCCGAATAAACTAAACCAGAAAAGCGGGTCTTCGGACGAGGAAGGACTTGGATAACGCTACAAACGCGAACACTGATCACCGCGAACTTCTTCGGCCACGTGGCAGCCCTTGATCAAGACGGACGATGCCCAGGCGGCGGTGCTCACCCTGGCAGGCCACCGAGAGACATCGGCACCGGGCAGTACGCGTTACTTAGGTTCTCGCACGTGGAGCGGCAATGCGCTTGTCCGCAGCAGCGCTGGTTCATGTTTGGTCAGCCTTCATTTTTTTTTTGGCTGTCACGCATAGGCAGACAAGTGTTGATCTGCCGCGCTTACCCCAACAAGCGCCGCAACGAGAACTCCTTTCTGCAAAAATAGATAGTTCGTGTTTCCAAGTTACTTTGCGGAAATGCAAGCTATGGTATTTGTAAGGTATTACCACTGCGTGTTTCTGAACTGAGTGAATTTTTTTTTACATTGCATTAAAACGATGTCGTCGCCTATAAAAAGATACACATACAACTGGCATAGGTCAAACACCTTGTCGCTGTTTACGACTTTTAAGCCGTAACAAAAACATCCCCAATTCATAAAATCGCTCCCCGTTTACGCATTAAAGTACATTGCACTTTCTCGTCCTAAAGACGTGAGTCAAAAATATCTAAGGGAGGGTGAACGTAATTTTAAAAGAAACCGGCTTTCTTTATTTACTTGGCTGTCGTTTTTACGGGTCAGAAAACTAAACAACCCACGCCATTAAATCGGCGAGTGAACGGTGCGTTCACCTCTCTGGTATTACCACCGTTCGCTACCAACTGTAAGAAAGTTATAACATATGTATGTGGATGCCGGGTGGTCGAATAGTGATAGTAATAAAGGGAAGGATGGGCTAAATAAAGAATGGCCGCAAACGGCAGGCCAAGGGCCATCGTAAACCGTTCGCGCAAACAACGATGAACCAAACATACGCGTGTTGGCGTTGATAGCTGCTTCGTTAATATAGTGCCGAGAATCAGAAAAAAGTATGTCTGGCAGGTTCTCGCACACGGCAGCGAGGGAATAACTCGATAAAACCTTCAAAAAATCCCCTCATTTCCCCGAGCGGAAGAATGTGAAAGTTGAATTTGCGCGGTTCGGTAATGTTCGCGAAAGAGAGATCACTCACACACACACAACTACAAAAAAAGAAAGATGCATTTATTCACAAACACCTATTTGAGTTGTCGTTGTGCTTGATTAATAGAGCGGATCTCAGCTTTGAAATTTCGTGTCAGTACTCCTTTAAGCAGGTGCATTAGCCCTTCTCACGCCCGATTCTTGGCCAATCCCCCACGTGGGCATGTGCCATGGCAGCGGCCAGGCAGCGCGCGCCCATCTCCCCACGTTGCCAAGGAAGACGAAGAGATTCCTGGCCAATCCCCCACGTGGGTATGTGTCATTTCAGCGGCCAGGCTGCGCGCGCCCATCTCCACGTGCGCGGACATCGCCGGTGGACGCAGGTTCAGAGTCGCATAAGAAGTGCATTACACTTAAAACAGTACATTGTCCTAACACCACTAGCTCAGAGGTAGTTTTTGAGATGCCATTACGCTTCCAATGCAAGAGATAAGAAGGACGATGATGGGGAAGAAATTTTAATACAACGCCGGCCTTCTGAAGAGCAGTGCAGATTTTGCTATACCAAGCTTCATTTTCCGTGATAGTTTACGTAGAGGATGCATCTCTAGGCGGCGAAAATTTTAATTTAATGTTGTTGACGTTTGCACAAAGTTGACGTTTGCACAAACTTGCATAATTGACAAACTTAAGATTTCATCTTTAAAAGTAGGGTAAATACAAAGTACTAGAGGAAGAAAGTTCCGAGCAAACCAAAAATAAACAAATTAAAAAATGGCTCCAATCCACGCTCTGCAGGTGGTTGGAAACCAAAAACCACACCCACAACAATTGTCCGTGCGACGTCACTTGAATACACGCACTTAACTCTAGAGAGAGTGAAACAAGATACTCTGCTTGCCGTTACCTAGAAGTCGCAGGGGCGGCTTTCCGAACGCAGAAGCGTCGCCCACGACAAGCCATAGCGGCGGACGCCACCGCTGTAGCCTGGATGTGCGTCGGCAGAAAGAAAATGGCGAGGAGCATCATTCGAAAGGTGAGACAGTGGACCCTAGCCATCCCGATGTGCTAGCTTGAGGCTACATCACCGCGCGACACATGCGCGGACAGCGAAACAATTCGGAATGTGTGCTTAGTGATTCTCATCTATACCGATTTAAACTAGTTAGTTTGGTGAGTTTTAGAATTGCGAGAAAGCTGAGGGAACTCTTATATTCAATATTTATGAGAACCAGTTTCTCCTTTCGCCTTATGTGATACCTGTTAAAACACAACCGAATCGAAATTCGCCAATTGAGAAAACAGAGTGTCATTTATGGCAAGCAGTGCGCAGAAGGTAGCGTTTTTTCAACGGCCAGATGTCTCTATGTGATCTCTGCCTTTTGTTTTCCCGCCCTGCAAACCAATCCTTAACGTATCTTTGCTGTACGTCCACATAATTCCGTTGTGTCCGGGATACCCAGGAGGTGCTTTTGAACAATTTAATCAAGCCGTGCAAAAAGCCCGCAATGGACGTGAAGCTGTGTCTAAACAGGCCCAGAACACCCGTCGCTAAAGCGGACGACAAAGCCGGGTTACACCGATGCAACCGCCGGAATGAGCGCATGCGTTGAATGCTGCACAAATTCGCCGCGCCATCAACACTCTGTTCCGGGAGTGAAAACCACCGTTCCCTCCACAACCACGTTGGGAGTTTCTTGTCCCGCATACCACTGAAGAACTGTTGGTTGGTAGAGGTAGAAAGCATAGCTTTAAAAAACAAATAAACAAAATTGTCAATCTTATGAACAGCCAACCCAGAATTAAGGCAGAAACAATCTTTTCGAAAAAACCAAAAACAAGAAAAGTAAAAAACAAACAAATGGAAATCTCAACAAATAAAATGCAAAACATGAATCTCGTAAGCCGCTAAAAGAGTATCAAATCTAAACACATATTGTTCCCGAAAACCGAGAAAACAAAGTAAAAAAAAGAAACCTAACCTATTAACATACAAATTTTGGATTTTAAAAACCAACCACACGACATTAAGGCAGAAATACATCTTGTAAAACAAACCGACAACAAAACAAAAACTGGTGAGGCAAATCACTAGCCATGGAGTTCGGTTGGATTCGCAAAAAAAAAAACATTATTTTGATCCGCTAACCAGTTTATTAATATATTGCTCTTACTAGAGATCACTGATAAAACTAAATAAACCAAAGCAAATAAAGTGCAATGCTCAAACCCATTGCGATTAGCAAAAATACCAATCTCCGCATCTAAATAAAAATGTTGAGAAACACCGACCGGGTAACATTTTCCTTTGGAGAAAAAAGCATATTTTGCAAGAGGAAAAGTTTAAGCTTTGTAGTGGGGCAAATACGGACATACAAAATTCTGGTGGTTAAAGACCCGCAAGCTACACCTCAGTTATGGGGCACGTGGTAGTAGCGGGCTCCGGAATGATTGTGACCACCTGGAGTTCCTTAACATGCGTCGACATGTTCACAGAAGGGCGTTTTAACGGCGAAGCTCCTGTTGCTGGTCGTAATGTGTGCCGTACACGGAGCTATCAAATACTCGGTAATACTTACTCCCACCGCTTTATGCAACGTTAGCAGGCGTTTTAAGAGGAGCGCCAACCGTGGTCCCGGCTTGCGGGTGAAGCTCGCCATTACTACAAAGAGAAAAGTTCCGGGTTTTCCGCGCCACAAGGAGGGAACACAAGACAGCACGCACACTAAACTTTTTTACACCCGTTTTGCCAGAAATGGTGCACCATAACATAGGTGGAAGAAGGGTGTTGGGAGCCTTTTACACCATTTTTCTTGAATCTCCACACCCTTTTCCTAGCTGTACACTCTTTTTGTGTGAAAAAATGGGTGTTGATCAACTTGAAGAGCCTTGGTTTTTGTGAGGATGTTGAGAGGGCGTGTAAAAGGTGTTCAGCTGCACATTGAAGAAGGCCATGCATGCACAGTTGCACTGTAAAAAACAACACATCCCCTCGTACCCTCGTCTACTCGTTAAAAGTGTTCAAAAGCAAAACAAAAATTGTTCGCCTGCAAAGATCGCTCGTTTGCACGTATCCGGTGCCTTCCATCCCCAAAGTTTAGCTGTGGAATGGGAGAAATCAATTTGAACATTTAAAATTAAAAAAGACTTTCTGTACGGTGCAGAGGTTTTAGACCGACTGCAACACGCTTGGCTTTCTATCGAGTATTGAAACAGTGTAAAATGGGTGTTCAGTTGAAAAAAAAAAAAAACAGCGGATCTGGGAGTCGACGTAGTTTTTTCCGGTGTTGCCAAGTTTTCCTACGGTTTCTAGGCTTCGTGATGTTCTTGCTAGGCTACGGCAAGCGCTGAGGGGTGAGGCTAAGTTTAACCGTATTTTGCAAGGTTGTTCCAGTGTTTCCTCCACGCATACAGCGGATCCATTGGGGAAACAAATTAGGTCGACGCCCAGCTATGCTGTTTCTCCAATCTTGCACAAAATTTAGAAGCTGCGCCAGTTTTTTTGCGATTGTAAATCCAAAAAAAGTCCAAAGTACGTTTGAAGTTGTATACTAAAAGGTGCGGACAGGCTTGCACCTTCTGCGTTTACACTAGAACAGGCGCTGAAGCCAGCTTCACGGTTATATTACCTTTTCTGCCATGATGCACCTTCTAGAGGGGCGTAGTTCTTTTTCTCCGTCTTTTTTTTTTGCTAACGCCACCGAAACTAGTTCAAGCTCAAGCATCTTAAATTGGAAGAAATTATTCCAATTTTTATATTGTGTGAAACATTGTAAGCTACAAACTATACTCCGCTTGTAGAAAATGATCTGACCAGCCCTGTAAACGGGTATGTAAAAACTCCAAAGTTGGAGGTGTGTTACTCCATTTCTCTTACGCATTTTTTATTTACACTGTTTTTCTTAGTTTCCGATACCCTAATTTGTAACTTTACATCCTTTCGAGAAAAATACTGTTGAAATGATGAACACGGAATATTTGTCATGTGTTTTAAGAAATTTTATGACTTATTGAAGATAATAACTTTACCGCGATTAAAAATGATTTCTGCAAATCCGCATGCTGATTTGTATATTCTCACATCAAAATGCACAATTCCCAACTTAGCGCAACAATATCCTATTTTTGCGAGAAGCCCACCAACTCCATTGGTGGACTTCCTTCTGCTGGCTATAAAAAGCAAGAATAGCAGATGTATTTACTATTAAGTACGTACTCGCAGTCCGCAGGCATCCCGTCGGCTTTTTTCCTCATTTCATTTGATGGTCAAGTTTGACTTGTGGGTGTTGAATGTGTCCGTATGTCATGCTGCGCTCTCGGCCCATCCACACCGTCACGATGAGCTTCGCGGTCCACACCCTTATTTCTTCGGGTGTTGTGCAACCTCTCAAGCCCTTTTTAGGTTGTTCGCACGAACACCCTTTTTTTTCATCCTACACCCGTTTTTAGCCAAAACACTTTTTAACGGTGCTCGCCAAGGGACAACATTCGCACGCCCTTTTCGGCCTGAAAGGGTGCAAGAAAGTTTACTGTGTGCGGTAAAGACGCCCAGTTCGGGAAGGCTGTTGCCACCATTTCTAGCGCGTAATGACGCGTTTCATTTTGGGAGAAAATGGCAAAGGCTGTGGACAAAACGACCCGGGCCCGCCAGACATTCCTTGGAAAAAAGGACGATATAGATGGATATGACGATGATTACTACTACCACAGTGAAAAACGACGACGGTGCATATGAATAAAAAACATCAAACCCATTGCAATACGTGGTGGCGTGTCGTTCAATGCTTACATAGAAAGCAGTCGTCAAGCTTCGCCGTGTTTCAAGCCCTGCACGACTTGATGCACGCTCCCGCCAATCTTTTTATTTTATTTTTACATTTATGCGCTGTTTTTCAAACAGACGCGAGCACAATAGGACTCGCGTCCTTTTTCAAATATGACTTCAAGATGTGTCCTCCTGCGCACAATATACAACGTAACCCCTAACCTCCCCCACAAAACACTAGGGTAATATTCCTAGATGTAAGTATGGTAAATACACGAGATTTATCAATTACACTATCGCACGAATCCTGTAAGCTCAAGCTAGAGGCCACTACGTTTAGTAACATGCAGGAAAGGACGGAAAGGCAACGAAGTAAACGAAATCGCGAGTATACTGGTTCCCGTCCGCACACCGAAGCCTCCTCTTTTTGATGGTTGCGTGATAGCACCCGTGGTGACCGGGAGAGAATGAAGCTAGAATGCATGCCCTCAAGACGAGAAGTAAGGCGTGTTCCTGCAATATTCTGATAACGCACTCACGTTGACCCGACTGAATACGCCATCGAACTCGCATTTTGATTGGTGGATGTAGCGGATAAAAAAGATAGACAATATTTCTTGGAATAATTTCTAAATGTAGAGATCAGGAAGCACTCCCCCGATTCCGTCGTGCAGAGACAAGCACCTGTTTTATGATAGCAGATGCTTTAGAGATTGCTTGGTAGCATAATATTCTCGAATGGGTGATTGTTCAACAGCCTATTCTTTCAAAATTACGAAGAGGTGGACATGTTATGTAGTAAAGATCCCAGGCAAGGTACGTGTTGGGATTATGTTTGTTATGAACTCCGAATAAGGGTAGTGCAGTTACCTTAGCATAAAATTAGTATGACCGTCAGTAATGGCTTCTTTTGGGAAAATCAGAAAAACATAAAAGGTTTCCGAGTTTCGAAGGCTGTGTTTTAATTGGGAACACTGACAAAGGGCCGCGTTATGTAGTTTGTCTTATTTAAACCCTTGCACCACTGGTAGGAAAAAATCTAGAGCGTTAGGCAGCCCGCTGTATGTAGGAAAAAGGAAACACTCTAAACCTTGCTTTCTTAGTCACAAACTACTGCGCAGATGCTCGACTGCATTAAAATGTCTTTTGGGTTAGAGCCTCCATTCAGAATTGATATTTGCAATGATTAGGCGAGGCGAGCTAGTTGGAGCAGATACACCATTTTTGCGTGATTTTCTATCTGTTTTATGGCCCATATGTACTTTTCGGGTCTTAGGTTTGGTTCAGTCCTTCAAATTTTCACGTGCTTGTTTGAGTGTAGATTATGCGTCAAAGACAGTGTGAGCCTTTCGGCGAGAAAGATAGGTGGAAAGAAAATTTACGTGGTGGCAGAACAAATGACAGGAACCATGGTGTTGGAGCAATGTATTTACATGGTTGGACGATATACTAACAAGCGGCTATCACAAAGGCCATGCTGGTTGGGCCCCGCGCGAAGCATCTTCATCTGGGATGTACGAGCATAGTTCAACGCGAACTTGTCTACTTTGCTCATGCCAAAATACTTGCCGCCACAATTGACTCAATGCATGTAAACACGCCAAACAATTTTAGAACATTACTTCCGCATTACTGACTGCAAACTCCTAACAGGACAAAATAGAGTTTGTGACAGTTTCATGTGCCCCTTCACTGGCATGCAGATATTGCTCGCGCAGCGTAACGTAAAAAAAGGCTGCGTAAATTAGGACAGCCGTAAGTGATGTGTGATCGACACACTTGCACTACGGCTAGCTTAGGTAGTATACCCCTCAGGTGAGCGAAAATTCCGTCACTAGCACCAATTAGTCCCCTTGTCTTCGGAGGCCAAACTGTCAAACCACGAAAACAACAAAAAATTAGCGATGCGGCTATGGCAACACTTTCCTTGATGTGCGAGGAGGAAACGCCGTGCCACGTATCGTCTGCTATGTGCTCAGTAGGCGGGACTGTCTTTGTGTGCCGCAAGCGGGAACCAACACCGATTTCATTTTGCTTTCCAGATTGTGTTGCTGCTGCTCATATCGTTTTCGAGAGCTTTCAGCTGCTCATTTGCCTGGACACACAGCACATGCACAAAATGTTTGTATCGAAATCTTTTTCAGTTCAATACGCGCGAGCCAGTATGCCCTGAAGCGTGGCAATTTTGTTTGGGCCAGAAAAAGGAGTGTGCGGGAATTGTGGTATAGTCCCTGATTTTATTAGCAACGTACCACAAACGAAATAATTCAATACATACCAAGAGCTGCGTATCTCGTATCGTAAGTACAAATGTTCGCATTCTGTGTCGGTTACACAAATATAAAAGACATGTCCTTACAATTTATCGTATACAAAAAATTCCTTTAGAGGTCCCATTCATTCACTGTACAAAATACAATTCTATAGAAACGAGGTTTCATAATAACACACACTAGGGGATAATAACATGATTATGAAGTGCAGATCGCGAGCAGCTTTCGCACACCATTTACAACGGTAGTCTTTTCTTAGCCTTATAAATTTGCTAGCCCGAAAATCATTCCATAGCTAGCGAATTCCTTGCGTAATTCTGCCAGATGTCATACATAGAAATGGAAGAGGTACCATTATGAATATCAAGAAACAACAAGTAAGAACGAAACAAATATTTAGAGTCCAAAGAAAGTACAAAAAATGTGTCCTAGCACAGGTTGAAAAGGGAAGCGCATCTTGGCCGCTCCGCAGGTAACTCGAACATCTAGTAACATGAAATGCAAGCTGTCAGCTGCTACGTTAATTATTTTGTGAGCTTTTGTGTGCTAATAAACATTCCAAGTTGGTATTTTTACAATAAGAAACTGGTCTTCGCAACGCTCTAAAGCCAAAGCAGTTCGTCTACGAAGCATTTAAGCACATTCGGCAGACGTGATTTGCAAGCTTTCCTCCCGTGAAAAAAAAAAAGAAGAGCAACGGTTCCCCAAACCGATACCGAAACGACATTTCTGTTTGCGCGTACACTGACATCAATCGGCTTATGAGAAACTGACGTCAATCGCTTCACATACTTACCACATTACGGAAAAATCCGCTGTACTAAATAAAAAGAAAGTCACTGTAAAGCAACCTCGCAAAACTTTTTGGTTCACCCTGCAGCATTTTTTAAAAAGGTAGCGCTTGCTTCTTCATAACGTAGACTGGATAAATGGTTTCCTTACATGCCGTCCGCTGCCAAGCAGAAAACTTTCGCTGTGCTATTCCTCCACGAGTTGTCGCACCGCACAGCAGCGAAGCACGCGTTGTGCCCTTTTCTCAGTTTCTCTGACCTTTTGAGCCTGTTCGCACTCACAGACACCAAATGTTTCATCTTCAAGGCATACTACAAAATACTACAAAGCCTGCACGCAGTCAAAGCGGCAGGAGCAGGCGGACAGGATGGCAGCAGAAGAGAAAAGAGAGAAAGCACAACCCGTCGGGGCAACGAATGAAGTGACTAAGCAAATAAATTGGGCGTCAAAAAAAATAGCTAAGAACACATTTTATTTCTACACATATTACCATCACTTTACTTTATTGCTGCTTATGGTGGAAAGATAAAGCCACATTAACAAAAGTTCCTGAGTTTTCGCTTTTCGCTTGTCTACCAGCGTCATGGCGGCACTATGTTTCCAAAAGCAGAACTAGCCCTAGTGTGCTTCAAATACGTGCACCCCGTGAAGCATAATGTTTATATAAAACATTTATTGAACAATTTTTATCAAGTATTACCCGGCACTTGCATGATGCGCTTTAATCATTCCCAGCTCGTTCATTATACCCGAAATCACTTGGCGCTGCAAAAAAGTACTCTTCAGATAACCATTCCGGTCGCACAAAATTCTTTGCCCACGCCCTCGTTTTTTTGAGTTATGCGTCAGGTTTATTACGTGACCTATAAACTTGTAAAATATATCTCTATTCCTATCGTAGACTCTTCTATCAGTTAACCTGAATGAACCGTAAAACCAAAGCGCACCCCTCTCACATTTTGCAAGCTAGAAAAATTTTGTTTATATCTTAACATTGGTTCATTGTAGGGTTTAAAACGCCGACGCTACACAGGTCATGAGCTGCGGCGCAGTGAAGGGCTCCAGATGAATTGTGACTATCTGGGAATCTTCGCGTGCGCCTAATGCTCGAACACATGGGCATTTCTGCTTTTAGCCCCCTGAAGAAAGCAGCCCCCCACGGGCAGTTCGAACATGCATCCTTGTGCTCAGAAGCACAACGCCTTACCCACTGTGTATATTTCAATAATGAATGCACTAGGTGAGATGTAGGCAATCATTACAAAAAAATATTTTGTATTTACAAATATTGGCGTTTTTTATCTTGGTAATTCGAGGCTTGAGCTTAGTATGATCAATTTATGAAGAGAAAAACCATCATTGGTGCGATATGTCTTCCAACGCACTACGGGTCTCGATTTAAGACCCTTTCGCCAACCATCGGACGCTGTCGCCAGTGCATATTTGGAGAAACTGCTGCTTGCCGCTCACCCACGAGACGGAGAATAAAAATGCTAATACGCTGCCATAGCGCACAAAAACATGTACGGTACGTTATTTCTGTCAGCGACTTTAGATAGCAGCATTTTGCAGCCGAAGCAGGTTTCTAACGCTCCCTACTCAGCAATCTTGACACACCTAGGAGCAAAGGTAGTTTGGTTTTATTACACCACGTTGGACATGAGCTGTCGTTGAGCTGCAATGTCGCTGCGAGGCCAGGTTCTTGAAGAAATTTGGTAGCGTTCTAACCCTTCTTTCCAACTTGAACAAAAAAAAACATTCACGTCATTTCAGTGCGTGTGAAAGTTCATCAAAAGAGACACATCGGATCGGGTATATTTTTGCGGAGTTCCCGGTTCGCGCCTGTGCAGCAAGTAATTCGATGACGAGTGGTTTCTTTTTTTAAGAACATATCTTTACGTTCTTTCTCAGTTTTATCCGAGGTCTTGAACTTCCATTAGCGATAGTAACGCAGGCGAAAGATGGTGACATCAGCATAAGGGCACACCTGCCGCTCCGTTCATTCGGTAGGCAATTTGAAGTCTGGAATGTCGGTATGCTCTGATGGGGTTTTTATTTATTAATAGAACACCGCTTTTATGTAGTCAAGTGACTTTGACTATCACCGTGATAGAAATACCACACCATAATCGTACTCGCCGTAAAGATTATCACCTTCATTTTCTTCGCGAGTTACTGCGAACATGCAGAATGGGTGAGTTAAACAAACAATTACGCCCTGATGCTGAAGTAATGCCTTCTGACGCCTTCTCTTCTCTGTTTTATTCTGAAATGCTGCCAGCTTTTATAATATTTGATATCGTAACAATACTGGCTATATGCTAATCTGAAGCGCACGAAATATCACTTGACTGTAAACAACTAGAAGGTAAAAAATAGCTAAACACCGAAACGATCTCACATGACGCTGTGAGGCATATCAGTTTTTCTGGGCTTTTACGGTCAGATTCACCTACCGCGCAAAGAAGTGTGTAGTGTAAAGGGACTTGAATAATTTCTAACGACTGGGAACCCTTGACGTGCGCCGAATGCTTGACATAGGCTGTTTTCGGTTTTCTTCTTCATCAAAAGATTGTGCATCGCGATTTTTAAAATATGCGTCCTTACGATCAGCAGCACAATGCCTTAGCCAACAGACTGGCGGCCTGTGAAAAAAGGTTATGGTTACAGAAAGTATTTATCTTCTCCTGTTCGGTGCATTGACGTCAGTGTCTATATCATATTCACCTGTCTGTGCTGCGTTCCGCTTTTTTCCCCGGCACTAAGTGATCTCAGACGCAGAAAGGGAACCTGCCCAACGAACACACAAGCTTTTACAACCAATGAATGGATAAATTTGTTGTTACTATGGAAAGGAAACACTACCAGCAGGCGTACTTTTTTCTCGCCTAAGGGTGGATACCGGAACGCCTGCTAGTGTGGGGGTGTGGGGCAGGGGGAGAACACGCAGACAGAAAAGAAAGAAGAGGGGGAGCATACATATGTATACATGTGTACAGGAATAAACACTAATAATAAGCAAAAAAACTACTTGTGTTCATTTTGATCAGTTTGTTATATCACCAGTTTGTTATATGGGGAGAAACCGGAGTGCCGGAAGAAGCACCGAGGCGTCCAGGTAGGAACTCTGAGCATCATGGAATCCGTCTCGATCTCTGGCACTGACCGAAGGCCACAAAATCTAGTCACATGGCTGAGCCGTTCTTCTGAAAGCGGCAAGATCTGCAGCCCTCCCTGCAGCAAAGTGGAGGCACACTAGGACCACGGGGGGCAGGGTCCGGACGGCTGCCCGGTAGCACTGGGGTAATGGGCCGTCGATCATTTCCGAGCCGTGTTTCCGCTCGTCCGTCCACACGCACCCCACGCGGAGGTGCCGGACATCCGAGCGTTGCTGACGGGGTACCCGTGGGGCCAGCTCGGGTGGTGGGGCCTCTCCAGCAGCGAACCGCGGATCTGGGTGCTGTACCCGCACATGCCGCTGAATCAGGAAAGGACGTTATCCGCAGCTGCCGGGGCGCTGTGGGCGAAGGGCGAAGCTCGTGGGTGTCGGCGGCCAGCTCGTCTTACCGCTCGTTGCCCTCCAGCTCATACTGGCCCGGAACCCACTTCAGCCGCAGGCGAGCTTCTCGTTCACCCAGCCGTGCCGCCTTGTCCAGCAAGGCCGGCACCAGAAGTGAGCGCGGGTCGCCCTCCTGGATCCGAAGTATCGCCACCCGTAAATCACACAGCAGGGCGCAGGGCTCTGGGGTTGGCTTCAGCTCCAGTAGCAGCTCCAGGCCTATGCTTACGCCCACCACTTATGCCGTGGCGGATTACACGGCGTTGTGTAGCCGGACCTGCCTGAGGGCCCCCACTATCATAGCTGCCGCTGTGACCGAACCGTGCGGTTGCCGCACAGAGCCGTCTGCGTAGATCACGGTGTGGCCCTCCACGTCGCCCCACACGACAGCCTGGGCCACCGGTCGCGGCGCGCAAATCGACTTCGGCCTCTTGCTGTGCAGGCACGGGATTTCTACGTGCACCTCGGCCACAAGGGCAGGGGATGGCTGGCGGGGGCTTGCGTCCACGTGGGCCACCACCTGCTCATATAGCGCTAGCGCGCGCCCTATGCACGTCTGGCGATGTGTGTAGAGCTGCTGCAAAGAGGCTGGCCCTTTCAGTTCACCCAAGCCGGTCAGTGTGGCCGAGAGCGCGCCGATCCGCCGTCATTTTGAACGTCCACGGACCCGCCTGAGCCAGCATCCTCTCACACTTTGAGCCTCGAGGCAGGCCCAGGCTGGTGCGGACGCCCCTGCGGTGGTCACCCTCCAGCTGACGCCAGCTGGGCTTGCGCAGGTTGACCAGCGGCAGCGCTTTCAAGGACGCCCCCACATCCGAGGTACTGTACAGCGACAGCGCCATCTACTTCGAGCAGCCTTGGTCATGGGCGGGCACCTTCCGCACGGAGTGGTAGCCCAGGGATGCTCCAGCACTGCCACCACGTCAGCAATGGAGTCCATAGCAGCCTGGTGCCGCCGGAAGCCTGCAATCTGCTCCGAAACAAACTCCTCTTCAGCCGTGATGGCCTACATCTTGTGCAGCGGTGCCCACTATAGCAGCTTGCAGCCGCAGGAGGTGAGGGTGACGGGGCGGTAGGGTGTGGTTGCCAAGATACCCCGGCCCAACTTGAGAAGGAGCCGCAGGATGACCAGGACCCAAACGGGCGGCAGCCGCCCTGTCTCTCAGATGGAATTGTATGCTGACAGAAGCTTCGCAAAGCCCATCGTGTCAATCTTTCGCAGCATCTAGTAGGTGAGGCCGTATGCCCCTGGCACCAGCCTGCGCTTGCAGCTGCGCTGCGCCCCGTGGAATTCGGCCTTCATAATGGGGGTGTCAACGAGTGGCTGGCGCCCCTCTGGCTTTTCCGGTGCAACAACCGCAGGCCCAACTTCCACCTCGTCTGTCGGCAGGAGGTGCTCGCGAAGAGCTCGGCAAGCTCCTCGTAGCTGACCTGACTCCTAGCAGGCAGGGTGCCCGGAGGGTTGGGGTTTACAGAAGGCTTGAGGACCAACTGGAAAATTCCCCAGAGGTGGCGGCAGCACGAGTAGGCCTCCGAGCTAATGCACAACTCTGCCAGCAGCTGCCTGTTGACGCGTTTGGCATGCCTCCGACAGGCCGCGTCCACATGGTGGTACCACGTCCAGTCTGTCCTGGCTACCGAGCGCTGCGCCTTAATCCCGGCCAGGTTCCGCTCCGGTCGCCGCTGCACCGGCTTCAGGTTCGGCATTGAGGAGTTGCGGCGTCCTTGGCGGTGGTGCACCTTCGCGTGGCTTGCCTGGCACATCGAAACAGCCCGGTAACAGCTCCTCGCCCTCCCCAAGGTCCTCTATAGCAAAATAGCGCTGTGAGTGGTGCCAGTGAGGGACGTGGCGCAGTGCGGATCGCCTGTCCGGCATGCCGGGGGGTGCGATTCGCAGCGGGTAGTCAGAGGCCCATGTGCTGGTCTGCCGCCTCCAAGTGGCCTTAACCCTGCTGACATAAGACTGAGGTGTATGACCATGGCAGTGCTTACAGCGTAAAATTTTCAGAGCTTAGTAGAGCTAGACTAAGGTTCCTGACCAAAGGTATGTACCTTCTGTGATTCCCGCATATGCAACTGAGGGCTAATCACGTTTTGGGGTCGTAAGAGCTGCAGAAATACCGGAAACAAGAAAATGATAAATTAGTTGAATAAGTATTATATTTATAATCCCTCATTAGTACCCATAGCACATTTATGTAAGTAATGATTATACAAAATGATTGACATGTCTCATTGAAACTTATTGAACCAGTCTCCATTCAATTAGCGCAGCTAAAGGAGCAAGAGATATACTTTTAATCTACATATTCGTAGCACACCTGTGCCAGTGGTCTGTACGAACCAGCAATATTCAACAGTGTTCTTTTAAGATCACCCAATGCGTTTCAAAGCCAGATTAGCTACCTTATCCCATTTAGCCTGAAGGTAAACACACAGAGTGATAACACTTTGCAGCTTTTAATAGGTGTGAGACGTTTAAAGCTCAAGGGTGGTCGTAATAGTTTGCTTTAAAGAACAGCAAACAGAGCGATACCGCACCGCAACCGGAAATGAAAGCGTTCATTGGCAGCGTTGGCAGGCAAAAGCATTGTTTACGTTTATTGCCTTCCCCGCCATGGCTTCCCCTCACGCAGGGGACACTTTTTTTCTCCACATGCTTCCCTCGGACGGAATGGAGGATCGCGCTTCTTCGAGAAGCTTTTTCTCAACCCGGAGAAAAATTCTCTGGCGTTGGAGCCCTGTGCACGCTGTATAGATTTTGGGGCGGTTGCGTGTGTCTCAATCGAACGAGTCACTGTCTACACCCCGGATTACGAAAACAGAGCTCAAACTTTCGAATATAACGAGTGCACATCAAGTTTTATTAACTTTTTTTTCTTGGCATCAAACCTCTGTTACAAATCGACAAAAAAATTATGGTCAGATATTATTCAGGGTTTACTTTGCACAGAATTCCGAGGTTGTGTTGTTGCGGGGAGCTTACAAAGTTTCCGATGCAGAACAAAATGAATTGAGTTTTGTAAAGGCGCTGTGCATGCCATGCTTCGTTGCGCTCGCACCCAGGTGCCATGCCACCCGTGACAGTGTGTGTAGAGCGCGCCGCGATTCCACGCTCCGGTTGTTTTTCGGTTTAAAAAAGGCTCTTTGGAAGCGAAGTCCGGCACGTCCATTTAGCAATGAAAATACGTGAAATTTCTCCTTGTGCATAGCATGCAGAAGCACGCGAGGGCTCGAAAGAAAGTGTTTTTTTCTCCTCTTATTTTTATTTTGCCATTTCCCTTTGTGTTTGCAGATCGACTGCATACCAGCTATGGCAATGTGTGTGATTCACCAGAGAAAGGCAGGTTTCTATTCCTGAAAAAGTTATAGCGGTTTGTTAATAGTGCTGTTTAGGATGCATTTGCAATAAGCATACACAAATATATTTTAGTGATAAATTGACAGTATACGCATTAAAAGTATTGCTCATGGCTTTTAGATGAGACGGCCACATGTTGCTGGTTTCAGAAAGAGTAGAGTCGTCTTCTTTTCAGTGGTCTTGCCAAGCTCAAAAAAATGTTCGATTCGATCACCACCCCCCAAAAAAGAAATGGAAGAAGTAGGCACATTTCCTCCAAAATTCATATCTGCCAGAACTAACACATTTGGTGGTTATAATTGAGTAACCATGGATGATTGGTTGAACGGAATTCGGAAAACAAATAAATACAGCCATGTTTCGGTAATGTGGACACCTCCGTTCCCCAGAAAAATTGTCTGTAATGTGAGTCGTCCATATTTACGAATCTAGGTCAAAAATAAAAATGTTGGGACTTTATTGTTCCAGAAAAGAACACGGTTTATTCACCGAAAGCACGATGTGGGTTTGCACTAAATTTTTTCATTTATTTACCCTAAACGCCTTACGGACGTTACATAGGGATCCCAGTGAAAAAGAAAACACATTGTAACATTACAAACAGCAATACCCTTAGGAATGCGAATACAAACCAAATTCATGTCGAAATGCATAGTTGCAAAAAAACGATACACAAAAAAGCGCACAACATATCCAATTTCAAAAATGCGAGGGTAAAAAATGACCCAGGTTCAAAATGACACAAACATCGAACATTGAACCAATCTAAGAGGTTCAAAAACGACACAAACACGGAAAAATGATTTATACTTTGACGATTAACTGTACCTCTTTGATAAATGAGTCGTGGTTAATGAGGGGGGCGATGTTACCTGGCAGCTGATTCCAGTGATGAATAGCAAGTAAGAGTGGCGAGAAGAAAAATAGGTTGGTACGCACGAATATTGGTTTAACTTTGAAAGCATGATCTAAACGGGGAAAAACGCGACCAGCGGGTCCTATGTGCGAGGCAGCAAAATAAGACTAGCTGTGGGATAGCCTATAAAAAACCGATAAAAGACTATGAAGCTGGCGTTGTTGTAGAGGTGGTAAGTTCAGGGATTGTTTCATTTCCCGTTAATTGATGTTCGTGAGTAGTTCCAGAGAATGAATCGGGCAGCTTTATTTTGGAGTGCCTGAAGTTTATTTACGAGGTACGACTGATAGGGGTTCCAGATTAGCGCTGCATATTCAATCTTTGATCGACAAGTGTTTGGTAGGCCAGAAGCTTTGTGGATGTGTTAGCTGAATGCAGATTGCGCCTAATGAATCTGAGTGATTTAGAAGCTTTGCTGGTTCTGGTATCCATATGGTGATTCCAGGTTAGATCAGACGTTATGTGGACCCCCAAGTATTTTACCATGGTTACGGTTTGTACAGGCATACTATTGAGAAAATGGTGACGGGGATCAGACGCGCTAGTTTTGGTAAATGTGGTGGCGTTAGTTTTGGGAACATTCACTTCCATTCCAATCCCTACACCTATTCGTCAGTTGATTAACGTCTACTTGCAAGGAAAAAAAATCTTGGGGGGTTTTTAATTTGCTTATAAATGACGCAGTCATCCGCAAATAATCGGAGAGTTGAACAGATGTTTCTGTAATGTCATTGACATATATTAAATATAAGATATGACCCAAACCTGAGCCCTGTGGAACACCGTGAGTTACTTGAGCTAAAGAGGAGGAATGGTCATTATGGTTACTGACTGAAACCGATAGAATAGGAAGTTCTTATTCCACCTGTTAACCTTAGTTTTGATATTAAGAGCAGTAAAATTTTCCATTAGGTGGATGTGAGAGACCTTGTCGATGGCCTTGGCGAAATCTATGAATATAGCATCTATGTGTGAGGACGAATGTACTGCATTATGAAGATCAGTCATTATTTCAAATAACTGAGTTTCACAAGAACGGCCTCTGAAATGACCATGTTGATTAGAAAAAAAACAAGTTGTGTTTTGCTAGGTAGCCAATTACGGCAGATGATACTATGTGTTCTAGAAGTTTGCAAACTATGCTGGTTAAGGAAATGGGTCTGTAATTAAGAGGCACAGATGAGTCGCCTTACTTGAAGATGGGGATAACACGGGCAATTCTCCAAGCAAACGGTACGCATCTTGTCTCTATCGACTGCTGAAAAAAAGCCGCTAAGATCGGGGATATGACCACTGTATTGATTTTTAGTAGTTTGGTGCATATTTTATCAGGGCTGGCGAAGCGTTGGTCGGGAGTCTATCAATGGCTGCAGTGATGCCCTCCTGAGTGCAAAGCAAGTCATCTATTGCTGAATCTAACGGCTGTATATTATGAGTGTCTGGTAATGGGCTTTCATCCTAAACACAAAACAAAAAACAGAATGGAATTCCTCTGCAGCCTATGATGAGGGAAGGTTTTTTACCATTTTTAGACAATTTCATGGACGATGATGATGAGTAATTTGGAATTATCACTTTCCAAAATTTTCTCGTGTTGGTCTGCAGTAGGTTTGTTATATCGTTGTTGAAAAATTTTTCCTTGGCTGCCTCGATTTCTGCTTTGCACAGTTTAGAGTGTTCTTTGTAGCGCTTCTAATCGCGTGCTAAATCAGATCCTTTGGCCCCGAAATAAAGTCGCTTTTTCTTATTGATGCAGCGGTTAATTCCGGTCGTATACCACGCGCTTTGCATCTAGGACGTGATAATGATTCTTGGAACGTATTTTTCTTTCAGTTCCAGAAGCTTACCGCGAACAATTTTCTAGTTTTCATTTACATTTCTGAGAGCAAAGGAAGTGAAGAACTGCGCGGGAAATGATAATTCGGTTTCTATCATGCCCCGGTTCGCGCGGCTGTAATCGAAAATTGTTTTCTTTTTATTCCCGACTTTGGAGCTTTGTGATGTTACCCCACAATGTACTACGTTGTGATCGCTCATGTTACCTAAAACATGTACGAGCATATTGCTTGGTTCTGAGGTCTGCACAAGATATAAAATATTGTCGGCAGGTATTGGCAATATGGCCATTTGACTCAAAATAAAGGAAGATAACACATTAAGGAATTCTTGACATTCGTGCCTTTTTGTGCTGCCATGTGGTATGCCTGACCGTTTCAATCAATCCCTGGGTAATTGAAGTCTCCAGCAAGAATTATTGGGTATTTTGGGTACTTGTTTAGTATAAAGCACATCGATTTGTTGAAGTGCTCAATAAATTCATGGGAAGTATCTGGCGGACGGTAGCAGACCCCGACGGCACAACGTACAGAGGCAGATTCGCGTACTATCACCCATAGGATCGTTATACATGAAATTGTATCTACTAAAAAGTGTTGCAAATTCTTTTTAACGGCCACAATAACACCACCACTGCGAGACACTATTCTATCTTACCTAATTACAGAAACGTGTTTAGCCAATGACAACTCGCAATCACTAACATTGGAGGAATGCCACGTTTCGGTTCCAAGCACGATATCCGCCGAACATGATTCAGTGAATGAGCATAGGAGGTCCTGTTTTTTAAATAGTCGGCACAAATTTGCCAGGAGGATTGAAAGCATTGAAGACGAACGTTGTTTCAGTCACTTTTCTTTAGCAGCCGTGGCGCTTGACTCCTCTAAAAGTGTCTCACTCTGTTTCGTGGCAGGGGTGGCGCGCCTAGGCAACGGCACTATAGTATTATGTATCAGGTCGAGGTGGTAAAGTCAGCCATTTAGGACAAGCTTTTCAGAAAGTACCTTGTATTTTTCACCTGGTTGCTTTGTTGCGTGGGCAAAGCCTGTGAGCTGTTTTCTAATTATTTGCATTCTTGGCGAAAAGTCCTCCTCGATCCATACACGCGGCGATAATACATCTTTCACAATATTCACACGTTTTACATGTGGCCTAGCGAGCATCGGCCCAAATTGTGCAACGTTCTGATTTAGGTTTATTGAACTTAGTTGGCGCTGTAACTATAACTGTGTAGAAAAAGTGCTCATTCTAGGCACTCATATGAAGTATGGCACTTATATAAGAGGATATTTTTTGTAGGCGAGTGCCTTGTATTCTGTTTTGTATTTTAGAGTTTCTCTTTTCGTCTGTGGGAATATTCATGGGTGTTGCCTGTGCTGCCTGAAATGCACCCCTGTGTAATTTTTCCACTTTTTGAAAACTTTCGTTAGCGATGTTGCCTGCAAGTTTAAAAAGTTATCTAGCTGCCAAGAAACGTACTGTACAAATTCTAAAAAAATGGTATCGCTACAACAAAACCGCATAGGCAATTAGAAAACAGGGTGAAATGTGTGTTCTGTTAGGCATTCCGCTGCAGTGTATTATGGATACGTATTAAAGACAATCCCGGTATGAGTTCGTTATAAATTAATATGCGGAACCTTGTGTACACTGTTCCTCAACAAGATTCTACTTTAACAGTGGGGCACTGGATTGGTGCTTAAAGAAATGCAAAATTCCAAAACGATGTTAGCGTAATATCCACTGATTTCACGCGTCCCATCAAGGTTCACCTGCAGTCGTGCAAGTAAGCGCAAAATGAACAAGGACGAACGAAGGGAACGGGACACGGCGCTACTTCGTTCACTTCGTTCGTGCTTATTCATTTTGCGCTTACTTACACGATGAATGACCAACTCGCCCAAGAAACCACTCTGATGAAGTATATTACCTGCAGTCGTATATTTTTCTCGGAGGGTCCTCTTGTCGGAAGAAGGTGGTATGCCAGTGGGTTCATCCATTCCCGCCCTTCCGTGTGATTTGCACCTCAGTGGCCCAGATAGAACGTTTTGATGCGGCCGACCGCTTTTCTGATGGAGGCGAAAAGCAAAAACACCCTTCTGTTGAAGATTTGGCCGCAGGTGCTAGACAATATTCGACAGCCCTTCACTACAGCGCACTTCATAACCTGCATAGTTTCGGGATGTTAACCTCATTATCAATCACGATCAGATCGTTGCAAAAGTCTTCAAAAGTGTTCCCTTATTGAAAATGCTTTCGTTAGGTGAATGAATTTTTCCTGTGCCTACCCCACAGCGGTAACATTGATGCTGTAACTGCTCAGACCTGCCCACCTCACTTTACAGTTTACAATTAAACAGGATGTTGAAAACTGCCTGCAGTTGTTGGGCCTCAGCCCGGTGAAATGTGTTGGACACGCTTGTTTCTGTTACCCCACAAGGTCACAGAAAAGCTCGCTCCAATACGCTTACACACATTCGAAGCTTCTCATTGGATGCGAGGAAAATCTGCGCAGCCCAGGTGATAGGCTTCCAAAAAGTGGGCACCGTTATGTGCTGTTGGTCCCCGTTGCCGGAATGGTTGTAAAGACTGTCGTCGAAGAAAAAGCTGCCGTAAACGAAAGAACGAAAAAGGGGCGACCCGCTGTTTTACAATGACTTCGTGGTGTTACTCATGCACTTTTTATAAAAGAAGTCAGCGCCCAGCATAAATTACGCAATGTTCCTAAAGTTTATTTAAAAGTAGGTGGAGTGTTCACAGCCTGAGATAGTAGGAAGCAAAACTGCACGGTTAAACTATCGCAAAAACCAAGCCACATGCGTATTTTTGTCATTTGTGCACTAGGGGTTGTCTACAAGATATCATTGTCCTGTGGTCGGTATAACATCGCCCAATCAAGCCGATTCATGAAAAACCGTCTCATGAAGACCGAGGTGAGTGCCACTAATCCACGCAGCGAATCTCGCCGCAGCCGAGCAAGTTGCCAATGTGAATCTTCCTTTCATAAGACAAAAATTTACTTCGTTCACGAGACCGAATTTTACGCGAAATTTTTGAAGCGTTTGCTTGGACGGCGGGGCGTGATGGAGCGTGCACAAGTGCACCCTTAAGTGCTTCTTCATGACACTTTAAACTTAGTTGTCCTGGGAGCAGCCATTTTATCCCTGGGCTGTGCTAGCGTCTATTTTATTGGCGCATTCCGCATAACGACATAACTTTGAATGCGCAGCCCACGAAAGAACATACGAAGGTGCTTTCAACGCTTAAAGAAATACAAGGTCTATACTTGTAATGCCAACACAGCCTGTACTTACGCCAGCATTTCTTGTAACCTAGTATCTTTTCTTTAAGCCTTTTCGCATTAGCTATTTTCGGTCCTTCACGTATGTTTCGCATAACTTGGAATAAAATCATCTTTAAAGTGCGACGTCTTCGCCTGAAAATGTACTCATTTTTTTATTATTTCGTATCAGTAATGGGCTCTAGCGTAAACCCCCCACGAGGAGACGTCAACCACTCAGACACAAAGCTTTTCTCACAAAATCTCTTACGTAGTCATGGGCGTCCGCCGGATTTTCTCTTGGAGGGGGCGAACCCTTTGAACTGAAGCCGGACAGCGGGTAGGTAGAGGGCGTGCGCAAATACAGGGTGGTCAATGTTAGGTGGACAGGTTAATTTAAAAATTGGCCCTTAGATTTACGCAACGACCACCCCTAAAGTTAGGTTATGCCACCAAGGGGACACATAATTAGGATGTAATTATTGATCTAGGTGGCCTGATTACCTAAAGTTGATTAATTAACTTTTTAGTGGCTGTAGTAACCAGGCATGTTATTATTAGAAAGTTAAACGGAATAGTCTTTGTACGCAGTTTCATTTGGCAGGATTCTTCTGGCGCATCCGTAGTCGGAGATATCAAAAGGCGAAGTTCTATTGCTGTTCGCATGATTACGCATGCTAGAAGTCAAGACCGGCGCATAGCTCCTCCCTTTTGTTCTGTTTCGATCGCGGTTCCGAGTACTGCAGATTGTGATAACGCCAGCCAAGAATGAATGGGTGCCAGTTGTCACTTTTTTTTTGTGCCTCCACCCCTTTGTCGAACTAAACTCCGTGAATCGCAGGCACGTCACACAAGGGAGGAGCTTTGCGCTAGGGCAGACCATCTAGTATGCGTAATCATGCGAACGGCAATTAAACTTCGCCGTTTGATATCTCGGACTACGGATGCGCTAGAAGAATTCTGCCAATTGAAACTGTGTAGAAACACGATTGCGTCTAACTTTCCGATACAAACATGCCTGGTTACTGTAGTCACTAAATAGTTAATTAATCAATTTTTGTTTATGAATCTTCGTATATCAATAATTACCTCCTATTTATGTGTCCCCCTGGGCACATAACCTTACTGTAGGGGTCGTCTTCGCGTAAATCTAAGAGGCCATTTAAAAGAAAAACCTGTCGACTTAACATTGACCACTCTGCATAATAGAAGCACTATTCCAGGGCATCCAAGGAATGTAACGAAGATAGGTCGTTTCTGTTCTTAAGGGTAACAATTAAGTTTCAAAAGGTTTATTAACGCTCATGCATCACAACAAGAAACGATTGCGTTATATAACCGCAACATTTTATCCAACAGAACGATCGAGGGCACCGGTTTTTGAAACTTGCCTTGCAATGGTCGGATCACCATGCAAAATGAATTGATGTTATCAGTTAGTGTTGCAAAATGTTTTTTTGTGGGTGTGCGAATCCGTTATAACAATCGCACATCCAAAATTATAGACAAAATCCGTCTACAAACGTGCGCATCCCAAAGCTATTCTTTGTGAATACTTTTTGCGTCTTCTTTTCATCTGTAGCATGAAGAGTGGAGATTGTCGAACACGCTCGAACGAAGCCACGGTTTCACACGCCGAATCATGCTAAACAAACGCTAGATCAAGATAACATGTCTTCGCGGGGTATATGATGGCCGTTTCGAGAACGCGATTGCTGTTGTGATGTACCCCTCAGCGAATGCCAAAAAGTCAAGCGGGAATTTATTGAAATGCTCGTTTTTTCACGATTGACGCCAATGCTCAGCTTCACAGTCGAAGTTGTTGAAATGGCAATATTTATTTAGTGGCTCACTGACCTACGTTTTGATATTTTACTCGTTCCCTCTACGCGTCTAGGAGATGCAAAGAAGTAAGGCGAATGCTGGGGCGTCTCCAACATTTATTGCGTATTATTCTTTGCCGATAATCCCTCAGCCTGGACGAGTAATGCCCCGCATTTCCCCCAAAATGCACATTTGGTGGAAGTAACACTATAATTTGTTATAATAGCGTAAATACGGATGATTGGCCGGATAGAGTTTTTAAAATCCAGAAATAAATGAAGGAAAAAGAAATCATGCACCCGTCCGTTAATGAAGACGACGGGTGAACGTGAAGCTTTCTTGTGGCGGATGGTATCGGTGTCTTCTAATTTTTTCAAAAAAAATTTCCGCGCCTTCCTGCGGGGGGAACACGAGTAAATGCAGAGCATTGGGGCCTGAGTACTGGTTGAAGGCAGTGTTGCTTCCATCGCTTCTTCCGTGATGCTGGACTAGCAGACACGAGTAAACTGGGAGCGAGCGTCAACCAAGAAAGGAAGGTGCAACGCAGTGACTGAAGCACGAGCGACAGCTAGCCGCTTTATATTTGCAGCGCGCGCAATAGAGGGAGAGCAGTACGAGGAAGAGAGCGCGCATGCGCAAGCAGCGCGCGCCCTTCCACGCCCCACCGCGCTGCTATCACGCACCTGTTACGCCGAGACCGCGACGGAGCGAACGGGCTGACTACGACGCATGCGCGCGCCAGCTGCTGTTGAGAGAGAGGAGGGAAGGAGAAGAGGTGCACCTGCTGCGGACGCGGAGCTGTGGACGCCGTCCGACGCAGGAAGAGGCGAGGCTAAGAAATGCTATGCATTTCAAACTTTGACCTTGACCAAATGGGGCATTCGAATAGTCGCCGTCCTCATAACTCAAGGAAGCCAGGTTGGATTGCAGCCACCGCAAGCGTTTTAAGCGTTTTTTTTTCTTCACATCAACATCACCCGCGATCATTCATTATCATTGTCAGAAAAAAGTTGGCTTTCCTGCAAGGTGTTTTTGCGTTACAGGCGCATCAATGAGAAGACTAAAGCTTCGCTTTAAAACTAGTTCAGATGGCGAAGCGTGTAACGTCCTGCATTTGCACAAAAATGCAGACTTGGGGGAAGTAGCAGCTTCAATCGTTATTATAGCGCAAATGGAGAGAACAGGTCAGAGAGGACGTCCAAAAACCAAAAAATAATAAATAATGAAAAATAGCGAAAAGTGCGAATCGTGTAACTACCTGCGTTTTCATAAAAATGCAAATTTGCTGAAAATATTTCAATAAAGGTAATAATAGCGTATTTGAAGTTATGTTGCGGGACAATATTTTGAAAAACCATGAAATAAGAGCATTGGAAAAAAATTACAACAAATGGCGAACCATGTAACCCTCTGCATTTTCACAAAAATGCAGATTCGGCGCAAGTGACACCTGTGACCGTTACAATAGCGTAAATGCAGATAATTGGTGGACAGAATTTAGAAATACCAAAAAAGTTTACTGTAAAAAACAAACACTATGGACAAGAGGCGTAAGAATGCTACGCATACGTAGACAATTCTCTCGGTTCTGGCAGTTTTGTTTTTGTTCTGATAGCAGAGAGTCCATTTAAGCGGTGAAAATGGTAAGAGTATTCTTCCGCAGTACCCGATTGTTTTGCCAGCCTGTATTAGGCATGCAATGATTTTCAGTGCACTGAGTTCTGCGTCAAGCTGTTCATTACAGCCCTCATTCTCTGAATATAGGAACTTAATAGCTTTCGCTTTTGTCCTGTGCTCGGCAATTCCTTTACACAGGATACTGCGTGTACTGCGGCGACTCTAAAGTTTCCATCAGTCGTTTTACAATATCTATTTTTTACAAAGTGGGGAAAAAAGTGAACTAAAAGTAGTGTACTGGTAACTGACCAATGTCAAAATATAGAAATGACGTTTCGGGATCACTACGGCTTCTTTGTTCCCTCTGAAACGACCAGCTGCACGTCCCCGTTTACATAGTCCTGATTGGAGAAAAAAAACGCTGCTGAGTACTATAGAAACCGGGCACGGCCTGGTGGTTTCTTCAGTGTGAATAAAAGAGCCATGGTTCTCCCGAAACGTCAATTGTACAGTTTGACTTTATTCAGGGTAGAGTAAACTACTTCAAGTGTGTTTCTTGAGCCTATGGTATGCCGTAAAACTCTCCACTACATGCGGCATTTTCTATGGTCAATTCTTCTCATGTAGAACATTAGCTTCAGCTCAGCCGATATCGCCAGAGGCACAAAAACCGCGTTCTCCCTCTCTTTCTGTGTGAACCCGACAGGCGCCTCTTTACTACATATGGCTGGAACTAAAATGCTGGTTTTTTTTTAAGGTAATCTGAATATGTACACCAAGTAAGTGGTCACAACGTCCCTAATGATTTATCGATCGAGAAAGCATGCATATCACTAGCTAGCTGGCCAACGTCATGGGCCATGCTAAACCCAAGGTTAGGCAGTACTAGGAAGTTTTCTATAAAAAACTAAGCAAAAACCCAAGAAATCATAATGAGTCAGCCTCTATTAGGCTTTAGCCCCCAAAGTGAGTGTACCCAAACATTTTAGCCCTAAAAAGCCGGAGCCGAGCTATTGCTTCTGATGTAGTTTAACTTAGCGGGCCATGGTTCGGCGCCGTGGGGCACCCTCCTTTTCGCACTTTTTCCACAGCCTCTTCCTGCGTTTGTGGCTAATCATGACCACATGACATTAGTGCGGGAGGTTCAAACACGATTTGCATCAAAATGCTCGCCGGCGGGAATGCGCAGTGAGATAGTGGCGTATTAGCACGAACCGCCGTGCTTTCAGCGATTGCGCGATCACTTCCTGAGACGCAGCAGATATGCGCCGTCACCGAGAAGACTGCAATTCGTGCTGCGCACAAATTTCCTATTAGGGAGTGCAGTATTAGCCAGTGCTTCTCTATATGTTCTTCGTTCTGTATACCTACAAGGTGAGCATTGGGATTAAAAATGGCTTAAAAGAGTAGGATTGAGTTTCCGACATCACACCACTTAAATGGCTGGACGCCAGTGCTGCCGATTCCCCCTAACGCTGCCCCCTTGCGGAAAAAGAAAAACAGAAAGAGGCAAGCATAATTTATTTTTTTTTCGAACGGGAGCAGCACGTACGAATTCAGGCGGTACAGCGAACTCGCTAGCCCACTTACGGAGGAAAAGTAGTAGTGACAGACGACCGGAAAAAAAACGAAAAGGGTTCATGGTGATGAACACCATGGCGATCAGGAAATGCTTTCAGCATACAACCAGCGGCTCTTGCCCGTGTCGCCAAATTTGGAGCGTGCATCTGACCACCCTGAAACTCACGGATGCCGTTATTTTTTGGACGCTGAGGGTCCCTTCTGGCGTTTTTTTAAAAGACACGGGGGAGGTACACGTGTTCAAAAGGGATCATCATAATCACCAGCCTGCAGCGTTCGGCCAGAATATTTTGCAGGAGCAAACGCACAGAAGCCTGCGTTTACGACACATTTAACACGGCCGTGAGCGATTCAGCACCTGCCAATAGGCAACGAGGGTCGTTAACAAGAACCCAGGCATAGCTAATCCGGTGATAAAACCTCGGCACAGAATCGGTCCCAAGAGAAAGTTTCCGTATTTTAGAAACAAATGCCACGAATGAAATTTGCAAAGGAAGGCGGCCAGGGGTGGCCGGCTTAAATCTTCGTTACCAAGAGTGTCTCTCCACCCTGCTATAACTCTGTATTGAGCAAGCACTAATGAAGCCACGGGGCTGAGGAAAAGTGAGCAGGTCGGAGGACAAGTGCTGGTGCGGCTTGGGGAAGGAAGGGGGGGGGGGGGGGGGGGCGGGTGGGCGAGGGCGAGGTTAAGTGCTCTTTTTAAACATCCGCGCCCACGCAAATAATTGTAATGGCAGTAGTAAAAGTTAACAGCTCGATATGTTATAGAATTCGAGTACTGCTACTGTTGTGATCTGCATTTACTCATAATATTTCAAGTTCATGGCCAGTTTTGTCGCGTAATTGATCGTTTCTTTGAGATAAATGTTTGGCAGGATAACGGCCATCCAGTTGGTCGATTACTGATAACGGAGCATGCAGCGTTCGCAGTACTGTAGCATATAACACTTTTCTTGTCTTCACATTACAAAGCAAGTATGCTAAAAAGCTCCTGATAGTGTACGCAAGGAACTGGCTGAATATCGCCTCTTACCATTATACAAAAGAGACTAGGTTAAACCTCAAAAGAAAGGTTGGTTGTTACCATGCCATACTCAACAACAATAAACATTAGCACGGATGACCTAAAACAACGCTATTAGCAGATAAAACACTTTTATTCCTGTAAAACTACAACATAGATTTACGTGGGTGCACTTGAGTCCGGTTTGTCTGTTGTGACTTTTATGTCCAAAGGAAGAAAATGTTTTTGTGTTCGTTGTAGTGAGGAAAAAGAAATACCACATGACAGGGCAGAATAATGCATCCTCCAATGCCAGTGGTGTACAGCGCACAGGTAATACGGTATTTTCAAATTGTTGTATAGCTACAGTGAAATCGAGCGAAACCTTGAATAAAAACGAGCAGGTTTATTTTGGGCAACAAACGTGAAATTCGTCTAACTTTTGAAGTAAAAGAAAGGTTGCGAAGATATAGAATTAGAGGTTTCCTGCATGTTTGTGGTGCTAAAACTTGGTGGTTGGGAGATTTAGGGTAAGGTTGTTCTACTAATAAAGGAATGAGAGTAGCGTAGGCTATTTTTCCAGAAAATGTTTATGCGCGTCAGCTGTCTTTTTTCAACATTGCAAGTCTCCAGTTCGCAGCTTCAGGGCTCAATCTTATAATGGCATTGTGACAGGACTTCTTGAAAACTGATCACGTGCTCTCGTTTGAAAAATTTAATAGATGTTGGGAGATGCACAAGGAAAAAATATACTATATTAATGTCTTTATTTTTGTAAATTTGATAACGGGGGATAAGAAAAAAAAAGCTACAAAAACCAGCTTTACAGGCTCCATCCACCCAGGCAAATAAACAGGTGCAGAAAATGAAGGCAGGCAGATCAGCTTAAAACATACCTTGTTTTGCACAAAAACAAAAATGAAATGCTAATAAGTAGTCCTAAAACATTTACTTATACACAAGAACACATAAAAGTATCCATGGTAAACCACAATCACTTGTTAAAAAATCACCTGTTTTTGACACAATCACCTGTTTTTGACATATTTTCAATAAAATTTGGGAATTTCGCGAGAAGTTTAAACCCTCTCAAGTATATATATCAAGTGTAAATTTGAAATACCGCTCGTAATATTTTTGGATAGGAAGTGCTGGGAAAAGCTTCAGATGTGCGTCCTACCACTCACTGGCAACTACATGCCGTTCAAAACAACGTACTTTGTCAATTGAAATGCAATTGGCAGATCATAGATGAATACGAGACGAAGCTTCAAAGAAAATGTAGCTACTATGTTGGCCGCAGTTTACATTTCTTTGAGAAAGCCACCGAGTACACGTGTTGCAAACATTTGTACTGCCCTATGCCAGCGAGCAATAATTCTAACATGACAGCAAACATGCCTTGCATTTATAGCGGATGGCATGCAGGTTTTTAAATGCGAATGCATTTCTTATTCGAGCCATGTCAGGCGCCGTGCGGCGTCCACGTGACCGCAGATGTTATCTCTCCGCTCTCACCCCCTCTCCCATAGCAACAGCTGCGAGCGCGCGCGCTCCTCCTCTACCCTAGCAACCGGAGCAGGTGGTGCGGGCGGATCAGCGGCGAGTGAGTGGAGAGGAGGAGCGCGCTCGGGCGTGTGAGGGCGCTCGCATCGCGGGAGCTCGCCGGAGCTCCCGCGTGTGTGGGAGAGTGTAGGCGGGGGTAGGCGCGGTACTTCGGTGCTTCTCTTCTCGACGCTCGCCCCACTCTCCCGTTCGCTCGGTCGCAAGTATATATAAATGGAATGGTGGCCGTCAAGTACAAAGACAACACAAACAGGTGTTAAATAAATGGTTACGCTACAAATCACCGTCTCCTCATTAATTACAAATTCCCCACACTCTCGCGCAAAAGAAATGCATTCGCATATTCTCACGATTCCCTTCGGGGAGGTGGGCTGAATTTTTTCGTTACTGGATTGTGCCAGACTTTATTGTGTGTGAGTCGTCAAGGTTTACATGCACTAGATCTGATGCGATTGAGGAAACTTTCAGTAAGGGTAGAAGAGCTCACAATTAGGAAAAACTAAAATCGACGGAAAAACCAGTGGGTTTTATTTAACGCACTAGAACAACATACATCAAAAACGCATGGCGGGTTAGGAACAGTGGTTCACACACCTAAACTCTTCGTTCAGGGAAACAAAAACTTGCTTTGACGAGCGTCGGTGTTCGGCGCTTCTTTCACCAAAAATACCTTAAAAGGCATCGGTACTCAGGAAGCTTTTCAGCCACAGCGACCCGCCTCTGCCTGGTTCCCTCCACTTCTATAAGTTTGACGTCGCGCCTTCAGTCGTGTTTATTATATTATTTAGTGTGCGCCACCCAATTTCTGAGCATCTTGTGTTTTCATCTAGCCTAGTATTCTAGCCTAGTTTAGCGGGATGATGATGAATCGCTACAGCAGGGCCTTCCAGCATTAGAGGGTTTCTCAGCGTAACAAGTTTATATTGCAAGTCTTTCTTCCTGCACTTATTTGAATGACTGGAAACAATGTGTGCGTTTGCCTTGAGCTTTGGAAGTTGCCCTTGCGCCAATAAATTCTAACCATCATCATCATATATGTTTTCAAAAAGGTTTACTATTGGCATTATGCCGAGACAGGCGACGTATGGGTTAATTGCTCTCTCGACGGTATTTGAAACAGAAAAATGTTTGACTATATGTCGCGCTTCATGAGAGTGCTCTTGCATAATCAAACGCGCTTCCCCACACGTGCCTGCTTTGAAATGTGACAATATGCACACAAAAAGAACGCAAGTGAAGAGCATTTTCTAGTTTTAATCAGTTACATTCAGCCGCGTAGTTCTGAAATGCCGGTGCAGCAACTAGCGTGACAAGTGATTCTCGCCTGCCGTATATGTCGTAGTTATGGCGTCCTTCAAAGTGGGTATCTTTTATGGTAAAATGTACTTTGAAGCATCGACACTGTATGTCAGGATGGCGCCCATGGACATAAGGCCTATGGCACCAATGTCGCGTTTGTGGGAGCTTCTCTTATGAGGGCCATCGAATGTAGAACATTAGTAAACATTTACACGTCTAGTGCCTTCCCACACATATACAATTGCTGAGCACTAACATATCGGAAGCCTAGCTGAGCAATCACAAGCCAAAAGCTCAATAAGTAACTAACGTTTGTGGATGCACGAGCCGGCAAGAAAAGAGACCCGGAAGTAGTGCGTTGCTATCAGGTCACACGACAAAATAGATTATATTCGTTCCATTGTGGCAACACTATAAATAGCCCTCTCGACCCTACTCCCGGCCGAACAGCGAGTCGTAATAACATCTTCCGCGGTCGCGTCCCAGGGTTCGAAGCATGGAAGTAACTATAGCACTCGCGAAAGCAGGGGCTTTCGGATACTATTTCAGTAAGATGTTTCATTAGCCTTCCCCCTCCATATCTTGAGTTGTCTTTATTATATTTGTACGCTTATATGCCTATGATTTGGTATAAACTATCGGCGACACCCAAGAACCCTACACAAAACAAACTAGTGGTCGCATGCAATGATTGTTCTAGTTATAAATCACACCATACTAATTCCTAGCAACATTGCTTAAAAAATAACGCTTTGTTTCTTTTCTAGGAAATACATAAATATGGTTGTTCTCTTATCAGATTACCCCACCCCCCGTTTGAATTACGACGTGTATTACTAGCAAGTCTTAAAGCATGCATACTATTCACCTGAGGACAGTGGTTGCACTTTGTGTGCAAATCGCCAGGGACACTGGCGTGTTTCTCCCACTACAAACAAGGCAGCGCTTACCGATGTATTAACCCACGCCACCGAGCTCCAGGCCAGCGCCAAACTACCCGGCCTTACCTTTACAACGTATGGGTGAAGTGGGCAATGCACGTATTTTAAAGGTGGCGGCCTGCTAGGCCACGTAGCTGATTTTAATAGTAAGCGGTCCCTCACGTCATTGCCTCCATTATATAGGAAAAATTCGAAGTTTAGAAGGAGAAAAGAAAGGCGTGGTATTTTGAATATTATTTTAGTCGAATTCCAGACACGACCAGCGCTTTACAATAGACGAAAACTTTAACACGCGCAACAGCCTGTGGAAAGGCTGCCATAGGTATCCAAACTCTAATCGTGTGATGTGATTTTTTTCCTTTTTCTCTCGTCATCCAACTTTGTCGAGCGGAATGGTTAGTAATTTATTGAGGCGAAGCTTTGCATAAGGGGTGTTTCATGCACTTTTTTTCTGGGCGAGAGCAAAAGTGCCCTAAATCAGTGCCAACATTGTCCCGAATGTTCAGCAGAGGGCGGCTGTAACTCTCAATTTGTGAAAACATTATTTATAAAAACTAAATGGTCACACAACAAACTCTTTCAATACTTCTCTGCTTAATTCACGTGCAAGCAGTTGTACATTCACCAGAAAGATTAGAAAGCTACGCAATACCCGTTTACGCTTAATAGATAGGCATCAACGGGGACAATCGTTTCAGAAAGCGATTTTAACTCTTCATTTCTCGAAACCCTTTTAACAAGAGGTAATGAACATTGCCGCTGAAACAATTTTATTACAACCCTCAGTTTTGTGTACCTGTTATAAAGGGTGTTTTTGCATGCAGGTGGTACAGTTTACCTAGGGCATGTATTCAGGCGTGTGGTACACTTCACTGGACATCTGTAACACCTCTCTCGTTGAATAAAAAAATGATTGGTTCATTTATTATCTCTCGTCTGTTGTGGTGTGGTAGAGGACAGTGGTTAGGTGTGCCAGTTTCAACACATTTGCAGAAGGACGAGTATTACGAAGTTGGAGAAGCGAAGTTGGACTGTCGCCGCTGTGGGTACGAGCACGCAAGATGCCGCCAGAAGGGAACCGGCAGAATAGCCCACGGCATAGCAGTGACGGGAGAGGAAAAAAAGGTGGGATTATGACTGACTCATTCGTTCCAGAATCAGGCCCTCTGCAGTATTAGGTATCATTTGGCCTTGCTAGTTTCCCTATCAAACCTCTGCGCGCCTTTTCCACTACTTCGTCTGTTCCACACCCTCTCTTCATTATTGTTACTTCCTAATTTTCATGCAATCGTGTTTTTTACCTTTTTCTACTTCTGTCTCTAATTTCGTCACTTTTATTCCTCTAGGCATACACTGCTGATTCATTCTAATATTTATATATTTTTTCTTTTCCTACAAAAACTACATAGTTTATTTCGGTAAGGCACCGATTTCCTGGCCAATACGCCTGAGAGGCTATAAGCCCTCTCACTGGTACAACCACCACCACTTAGCAGAGTGGATTCGAAGCAGCATGATTCTCAAGGATTCCTGGAAGATGCGGTAGCCGTAGTCTCCTGAGGTCGTGGTTGAGGACGCCCAGAAACCGAACCAGGTTGATGTGCAAGCCATATCTACCTGGTGGTATACTGCCGGACATTAATTCTCCAGCGGCGTGGGGTTCCCGGTGCCGAGCTACCAAACGCCGCCGACAACCGGGACTGTATCAGCATCGAATGTTTCAAATGCGTCACATCCCGTTTGACGTTTCGCCCATTCCCGGTTTCTTTCTGAACTAAACTTGGACGTGTTAGTTTTTTCGTTTTCGCCAAACTTTGCCAGTTTAGGATAGATTTGTTCATCGTAATCTTGTTTCCCCTATAACGACACTCTATGACCTCGTCCCGTCTCCGATAAATGTTCGTCTCCATCTAATGCGCCCTTTTCAAGAGACTGTGTCGTATTGGCAACGCAGAGTCTCGAGGACTAGCCACCCATAAAGTCACAATTGTCAATGCATGAACATTTACCGGAGGTGTATGGTTAAAAAAACGGCTTCAGGTGTCGTTTTCTCGAAACTATCGCGCAAAAAAGCATGTGACAATTTACCAATAAATCGACGCTGCGACTCTATCTATCATTACACGGAGCTGCCTTTATTAGATGTAATCAGCTTGTAATGAAGTTGCAAATGCCATACAATTCCCTCTCCAGTCCGTGCATGGGGCTTCTCGTGAAGGTAACGAAAAGCCCTATGTTTGTCTGTTGGAATAAGGTCCCTCCAATTTTTACAAAAATAATCAGAATGTTATAACGAGTGAGAAAACATTTGTGCAAGGTTTGTGAACATCGCTGGGGCTTCGGGACTATTGTACTTCTGTATAGTCTTGTACAAACGGTGCTCTAATTTGGCGTAACTCATCCGCAACTAAACGTCGCATTACAACAACCAGCGACCCCATCGGAAGCCGAAGCTCCCCTTGTAAGAATGCCTGAATGTAACAAAAGCCTACGCAGTTGTTTTTAAACAACTTAGCTCGTGGAATCAGGTATGCTGATGTATATACGTCAGACGAATCCTAACAGATGCTTTACACCTTCGCATTCAGAAGAGATATCGTCTATGTGTTAAGGAAGAGTGGTAGGTGCCAGGCAACATGTTTGTAACCGTTTGAGGAACCAATCCAATCCTCATCGAGGGATGTTATCCTCATCGAGGGGTGAAGGACGAGAAGGTTATCCTCATCGATCGCTGAGCGAGAGCTCATTGCAACAGGTCACACTGAAACTAATTTTATTGTTTCTAAGTTTTGAGAAGAGATATTCATTCCGAAACAAACCAATAAAAATTATTAGGCAAAGCTTATCACGCGAAAAAAAAACCTGAATACCAGTAAATCCCGTAAATTCAACGTACCTGCCGTCAGGACTGTGAAAATACTGGGCTCGAGACTGCAATATATTGCATGATACATTCGCGCATTTCTTGTGTGCTCTGTGTTAACAGCCTCTACATTTCTGGCGCCAGTGAGCAGCGTGTAAACACAGTTGCTGCCCAAGGGACACACAGACTGTCCAAAATAGCCAGGGATAACGTCCTTCAGCGGTTTTTATTTGCTTGGAATATACAACGCAAGCTCCACAAATCTCCAACCAGGACCCCACTACTGCATACGTTAAGGCAAATACTGTGTTTAATCTATTTGTGAACCGAAACCAGGTGGTTAAGTATTATCTTCTGGTAGGACAAACAAATGCTTAGGCGAATCTGCCGCGAGTCTATGTCCATGACACAACTTTTTAAACTGTGCGGGGAGCGGGAGGAGAGGCAAGGACACCTCTTCAAAAAAGCACCGTAGAGACTATGAAGCGGAGTGAGCACACATGTGGATGCACGATGACCACACAAGACGACACACGGTTGTAAATTGTATAAAATATTTGGAAACATTTTTCCTCACAACCAAAGAAAAACTGTACATTGGTTCACAGCACAATACAAACGCTGCCAATACAGCACTCAGGATGCAAAAAGGCGCAAAACCGCCCCTAGCATGACCTTGTCATTGCTGCACATCGAAGTCAACAAGTAACGCAACCTTTAACTTTCAATCGCTGCCAATACACGGAAGCTCGCTTATTTACCTTTAGTACTCCTGCAACACCACAGTTGGTCAAACATTCTAACCCAAGTTTTCGTTAATACGAGACACTTTGCAAACACAGAGCTGCTCAATGTGGTGCAAATACCATCCAAAAGAGTCCTGATGAATGCCCTTCAACAGTTTTAGCAGCGCAGCTGTTTGAGCCTGAGCTTGGTGCGGTGGCGTTAGCAAAAAAAATTGGCTCCAATACACGCTGGAAAGGTGGTTGGAAAGCAGAGCTGTGAACGACCCCCACAACCATTCCACATGCGACGTCACTTGAATTCACACACGTGGCTCTAGAAAGAGTGAAACCAGCGATTCTGCCAACTGTTACCTGGGATTCGCGGGGGCTCCGTCCCGGACGCAGCAGCGTCGGCCACGGCCGGGCTCGAGCAGCGGACGCCGGCGCTGTAGTCCGGCCGTGCATCGGAAGAAAGAAAACGGACAAAAGCATCTTTCGAAGGGTCCAACAGCGGAACCCAGCCATCGTCATGTGCTAGGTCAGGCCTCCTCCACAGCAAGACCAAAGCGTAGACACCGAAACCGTTCGGCATGTGAGCTTAGTGATTCCCATTTATACAGATTGGAATATACAACGGAATATACAACGCAAGCTCCACAGACACACCTACATAGTTTCCTAAGTTTGAGAATGACGAGAAAACTGACAGAACTTTCATAATCGCTATGTATCAGAACCAGTTGCTCCACTCGTCTTTTGTAATACCTGTTAAAACACAATCGAATTGGAATTCAGCAATTTAGAAAACACCTCCCATTCGTGACAAGCAGGGCACGAAAGGCGGTGTTTCTCTAGCAGCCACATGTTTGTAAGTGCTCTCTACATTTTGTTTTCCCGCCCTGCAAACCAATCCTTAACGTATTTTTGCCGCACGACCACTTAATTCCATCGGGTCAGGTTTACACCGGAGGTGCTGGCGAACAAATTAAAAATGCCGTGCGAAGTAAGCGCACAATGGGCACGAAGCTGCGCCAAAACAGACCGAACACCGTCGCTAAAGCAGGCGAGAAAGCCGGCGGAACGGTCCCGCTGGCGCACCCGCTGGCGTGAGCACGGGGAACGCTGGGTAATAGAGCACCATCCCTGTGCCATCTGCACTGTGCTCCGTGAGTGAAAAGCACCCTCCGCTTCCCTGTCCGTGTTGGGAGTTTCTTGTTCCTCATGTCACGAAAGAACCTTTGGCTCGTAGGGGTAGAAAGGTTCGCTTTAAAATATACTGAAAAAAACAAACACCTCCGGCCAGAGCAGCACGGCACAAACGGCGCTTCGAGCCTCTCATAACTTCACGCATCTGCATAGGCGGAGCTAGGAATCGCATAGCTACGACGCTACTGCGCCGACGCCATGACTTCATGTAGCCGTGTCGGCGACACACAGCACCTTCTGACTCGCCGCGAGCATACCGTTCACAATCTCGAAAAACATGGGTTGGTCAAAAATGTATGTAACTCCTGAGAAAGAAGAAGCGCCGTGCGAACGTCATCATGTCGCTGCTCGGGAACACATGATACGGTGACTATCCAACTCCGAGAATCGCGACAAAGCGCTACGCCTAAAGGGCAGCGAAAACCATACGATCTCGACTACCACGCTACCCACCGCGGTGGCTGAGTGGCTAAGGCGTTGCGCTGCTGAGCACAAGGTCGCGGATTCGATTCCCGGCCGCGGCGGCCGCTTTTCTGATGGAGGCGAAAAGAAAAAACGCCGGTGTGTACGAGATTTCAGTGCACGTTAAAGATCCCCAGGTTGTCAAAATTAATCCGGAGCCCTCCACTACGGCGCGCCTCATCGTCTGCGTTGCGTCGGCGCGTTAAACCCCACAATCAATCAATCAATCGACTACCACGCTCGTGATGTGGAGTACAAGCGGAAATGCCGTCAAAACGGCCCCGGACTCCGAGTAATCAATAAATTCAAACGTCAATCTCGCAAATCTATGGGTAGCGAATCTATGGGTGGTCAGCTTTTGATATGTTTTGCAAGATTTTGCGATGTTCTTACTAGGCTAGGCTAACTGCTGAGGTGTGAGGTCAAGTTTAGCGGAATTTTACAAGAGTGTTACGGTCGTTATCCGACACTGACAGCGAATCCATGGGGGAAAACCTTGGTACAGCCCGAGCTTCGCTGTTGCACCTTGCACCAATAGTGCAAGCTGCACCATTTTTTGATTAGCTCATTAACTACAACGGAAACTTTTGAAAATAAAAACTTCCACTATTAAATACTTCAAGATAGCCACTGCGTTTGAATGACTTCTTATACCAAAACCGGCTTGTTAACCTTTCACAAAACAGGCGCTGACGCTTTATTGTTTTTTGCTTACTTGTATTCTTGAACAAAAGTTTTTATGCTTTCAACACTTCAGTCTTTAGAAAAGATTCACCGGGCTAATGGAAGCAGATAAAGATATAAGTTTTGCTTGAATAAAGCGAAGAAGCCCTCGTGGACTGCTTCTCGAGTGGGATAGGCGATACGCAGGGCCACAAAGAGCTAATCAAGCGGCATCGCCTTAATACATCTTTTGCATGTGATGGCAATGCAGTCGTTTGCGAATTCAGATTAGTTAATTTTACTTTTAACGCAACGAGCTTCTGTTGGTCCTTGCCGCGCTATAAATGTGACACGTGTCAATGGGATTTTCTTTTCGACGACTCGCGCTTCTTTTAAGCTAGAAGTGCTTTTACTTAACAAACCTTATCTGGCTTCGCAACCTAGGTGTCTTTGACCTCATGAAAGCGTCCGCGAAAACAAAATAAAATGGGTGCCCTCAGCACGCAGTATCAGTTACGTTATACTTGTATTGATTAGCCCAGACCGCTGCGCTGGGTTATTTTTATCGAGTTGTGTATAACACAGGCACCAAGTGAGCCCGCGCACTGCAGATTTGGTAACTGTTAAAGTTGGTGTATTTTGTGTGAGGGCATGAGGTTGAGGGCATATCGTCATTTGGTAAACCTGTCCAATGCCACAACGTCCATTGAAGGGCAACCTTGGTGAGTTTAGTTAGTGTACCAAAGCGATTCCCGACTCAGCAGTTTCATGTTTACGTGGGGCCAAGGACTCACAGCTGCAAATGGCGGGCAGGACATAGCGGATATCATATTCGCATATCGTCTACGCAAACGTGTCCGTTCAAGAGATTTAGAATACAAAGAGTATGCCTGGGGCCACATAATCTGCAGGCTGTGTGCTCGACGCATGCTTGCACTAGCATTAGCCAAAGCTGCTGTCAAGTAGACGTCGTAAATTCCCAGCGTTTCCAGAATTCATTTATGTCGTGGAAATAACCGAACCGGTTACCATGTTTTCTTGATGTGTGGTTGTATGGAAGCCGCCAATTTATTAAATATATTGCGTGCTATCCCACAGAAAATAATTAGCGCAGATGAAAACGTGGGCACGTACAAAATTCTTTCTCGAGAGGATACGACTTCGCATGCATTGCATTTCTCTCAAGTCGCGAAGTGAAGCTTAAAGACATCCACATGAGAAAAAAAATAATTTACAATTCGGACTCCACTACTTCGGACTATTATTAACTAATTTACGATTATATTTACTATTTACTTTTCGGTCTTTACTACTCGTTCTCATGAATGAAGTAAGAAAAGCTTAACTTAACCGCATCGTCACCCTAATGAGATGGCGAAAATGACATCAACATATAAAAGACTTCGGATAAGCCAAGAATAATTCCTCATTGTTTGGCTCATTAGCAATAAGCAATATTCCAGGGCCACGATGCTTACGCTTCCAGCAAACACGTACATTTCTATGGGAGCAAACTATGGAACTCATGCTTTGTGGATAAACATCAAGCAACTGTTAAAAAAAGAGCAGCGAACCTTCAGCACCAAGTTCATCGCATTGACAATTCGGCTAGCTTATTTTTATCAGTATATGTGGGAACATATTTGCATTAAATTGTTTAAACTCGTCTCACAAATATTTCAAAGCCTATTAACCTACGCGTTAATAAAAAGATGCCCCTCTAAAATATTCAGCAACTAGAACCCAACTGCCTGAAGTCCTGCAGTTAGGGTTTGATTGGAACATTTTAGCAGGCAGCCATTAAAAACTTTCCCAATATTACTACAAATCTATTGGGCAGTTCTTTTTGCGTATTTCTAGTGGGCGTTGTACTAGAAACAAAAATACTTTGCAGAAGCTGAGTCGCAAACGCAGGCGTTTTGCCTGCATGCCCTAAACATCACAATTCCTTCCCCTGCCATTGTCCGCCCACGTGCTTATTACATCGTGCACTGGCAGTAGCAAACATAAATTACAACAAGCCATTTAACTTCGTCGGAGTATAAAAAAATGGCAGCATCTCCATTCGGTGAATGATGGCGAGTGTGCGGAATAAGGAGATTCGAAATGACGTCCAAGTTGCGCCCCGAGTGACATCCGATTTGCGCCCCGACCGTCATTTGATTTGAGCCGTGAGTTGCAGCTTGATTATTCCGTAAATAACACTGCAACTCATGGCTCAAATGGACTAACCCGTGATTTTCGTTTGATGGTGGTGTGCGCACGGATGGACGCGGACGAATATTGGGAAGTCCTAAGGTACTCCGTATTGTTACAGACGATGGAGTAAGCCGTTTGATTCTCGGGAACTATTTCACGGTCATAGCCCAATCAAATAAAAAAAAACGGTCGCACCCCAATAGGTAAGACGACTGACAGTAACTCTGTCTGGCCTACCAGACACAGGCTCGAATCCGGCCGGGGCCGGTTCCTGGGTGATTTTTCGCGATTGTAAATGCTATGCGCATGGACGCGTACGAAAATTGTGCGGTCCGAAAGTATTCCGCACCTGATAACAAGTCACCGAAACGCACCACGAGTCAAACGGAGTCTGTCCTACACGCAATACTTCGTGACTGGGGGAGAAGTTTCCTGTTCTCTTTTTGATAATACTGTTTTCAAACACAAACACCTTCAAACCCTCATCGAATGTATAGATGTTCTTGTTTTTTTTCTGAATTTTCGTCGCCCTATATAGGTGGTGACTATTGCTCAGAATTGTTGCGAAATATTTTTTTTTGGTCGAGAAGCGAAATCCAAAATGTAGGTTCACCTGTGTGACAGGCAACAGTAGGAAAACGTGTTAATGTGTTCAAGAATGCAGACACGATAAGGCGAAGTGAAGTCAGCAGAACGAAAATTCTACAGCGGCTGTGTAGAGACCTGTGCTGCTATGGTGAAAAAACCGCTCAAACAAAGCGTACCACTCATACAGGAAGAACGTTTGGCGGCACTAACGCCTCCTTCAATTTTTTTTTCCACTTACTACTTTTCATTTTCCCAGTTATTTATTATGCATGCACACCAAACTATTCAACCTGCTGTTACACGGAGGCTGCTAATTGGGAACTCCGGCCTACATTCTTTTATTTGCATGCCGACAGCTGTTCATTAACTTGCTAGTGAATCTTTCTCGGGCTATGGCTGTCTTGAGTCCGATGAAAGCGCATATTCAATTCTATAAAACACTGATTAACAAAAAAGGGGGGAATATAATCGAGCAATTTGTTCTTTCTTTGTGTGGCATGTTGGCTAATATTGGCATCGTGTTTGTTTACTGTTTCTTGTTATTTTCATTCTGAATAACTGCGTTTTTTTTTCAATTTCAACTTCTGATGATTGTTAGTCAGGTATTTCACTTTACTAAGAATATAAGCTTGCAGTTTTGATTTGGCTGTCATTACAGCATGTTTTCGCCAGTTGCAGTTAGTTTTTTCTCGCTACGTTTTCTTCATGATACCGTGGCGAACCCCATAAACAGTTTACCAGCTTTCTGTTTTATCGCAGAAACATTGACAAAAGTGCTTAGGCTCTATAACGCTAAAACATTAGTGACAATAAACACGTCATATTAGTGTTCAGGACGTAAGTACTTCAAATACGCAATCAAACTGATTTACAAAAAGTACCTTCAACTCCGCTACACCACAACAGAACGTCTAAAGCAGTTGTTTTTTAACTTCACATGTTCTGCCCCTTTCTCGAAGCCGACCTAAACACCGTATGAGTGTTCGGAGAGCGGCAGGGAGCTTTAATAAAAGCTTGACACATTAGCCCCCCTAACGACAGTGCTTCTGCGTTCAGATCTAGGTGGACACATTGAAAATACCAAAACACCCAAAAAACCTACCTGACACGCCACGAAGAAACCTAACATTTACGTTCATCCGGTGATCTGTACAAATTTAAAAATAAAGAAACGCAATGTGGGCAACGACGGATCTTACGACTGTACCAAGCCCTGAGGCAAATAGGAAAGTCAATAGTTCCTGCCACTAATGCGGCCAACACGACTGAGCCAGGGTTAAAGAAAGTGATCAAGTGCAAACTGTCCCCCTCGTCGAGTTCGCATAAGCCCTTCTGACGCAGTTGGTAGCTTCCTAGGTATTCACGTGCAGCAGAATAAGGGGTGCCTAATATTCTAACTTAAACAGCGTAGCAGAAACTGATTTTTACACTCAGCCGATACTTAACAAGAAGCCGAAGGTGTGCAACTTTTGATCGTAGCTGGTGTAGCAAGGCTACACACTGCTTGGGAAGGCCTAGCGGAGGCCGGAAATTGCCCGTTTATCTTACCGCCCCACCTCCCAAGTAGAGCGTACCTTCTACGCAGATGCAGGAGTGTCGAGCCCCTGGTTTAATGTTTTTAGCAGTGGTGCTGTTCCATGCCGGCTCATCGCAGCGATGCTGCGATGGGCCGGGGAACATACGCAGGAACCTTGGTTCAGCGATTACGTCATCCCGCGCGCCGGAACTGCTCGACCTTCAAGATCCCTCAGCCTAGCATCCCTGGCGTCATCTCTCGGGTGCTCTTGTACTAGCCAGTTCACGAGCGTTCACTCCTCAAGTGGCAAGCATAGAAACCTCCGAGCTACAGACGCTGAGTTCACGAAGCCGGATGCGCTTGTTCAAGCGCGTGTAACGCGGTCTACTTTGGGAGTGAGTGACTGAATGTCTTTTTTTAACACCCGGAGAGCCAAGGCGTCAATTTGCGAGAGACCTGAAAGCATGCGGACAAAATGATCTGGTCTGGCAGTCATAAAGAACTTTCAGCGTTTAGTTCGGAAATATGTATGAGGTACGACAGCACGGTATCCTACTAAGGGAGATATGTGGCGACAGAAGAAGGACATCACTCAAAAAGAAGAAAAAGCCTGGCGCGAAAGCCCCCGCACCGCTGTTCTACAACAGATGCGACGGCTTCGGTCCATTTCAGAATATCGCTCTGATGAAGCGGTGGCGAAACATCAGTGACTTGCAAACCAACCGGAGTTACGAGCTCACGTACACTGTACATACTTTAATGTTCGAGTGTTCATTGCTTTTTGGGGGCTGACGACGACAGCACGCAGAAAAAATGACCGCATCTTGAAGCATAACCACGGAAAGGACTTGTCCGGGTCTTCAAATATAACCACGTGTTAACTTAGCCGAATTAAAAATTAGTTAGGTGGAGCAGCCAGCGTCGCTGTTTCCCGAGTCTTTTCGTTGCTGCGCAATTTTTGTCTTTTAATTTGAATTCTTTAATTAACGGCACCTAGACTTGCTAATGGGTTTTGTTTTTGAGCGTCCAGCTTCCGAAAATATTACGTTTAAAGCAGTATCATTGAAGCTATGGAAATGTTTACTCAAAAGTGATGCATAGGATGTAAAGATACATGTAAATTCGTTGATAACGACTCCTACAACTTCAGGAATGCGTTATTTGCGGCAAGACATCTGACTGCTTTAAAAGTATTTATATAAGCAAAACAGGCGCTTCTGGCAATATTCTCCAGATTTTAAGCATTGCAAGTATATTTGGTGTTTTCATTTTTGAACGAGGTCGCATTTCCGCAGTGTACGTAATCTCCTCTAAACAGTTAACATTACGAAGTTTATACAATCTCAATTCCCAAACACGAATTCAGTGAAGAATATGATGCATCTCCCGCCGCTGCCGGCGCTTGTATACAACGGGCTGATTCTATCATGGGCGACTCGCAGCCCCTTGAAGCTAACAAAACCATTTCTTGCACTGCACGAAAATTTTGGCGTTTACCTGTACAAACGGCAGAAGTTTGCACACTCATACGCCACGAAATGAAACAGAAGAAGCCTCAGAGGAGTTTAGCGCCCAGTTCACTTGAGAGAAACCTCTGTTTGCCCTGCTCTCTCGTCCATTCCATCCTTGCATAGGAGTATCGCGTTGCCTTTATTTACTGTCCAGCACCCGACACCCTTTATTATCAGCTATGGGTGCGCCAGAAAATACCAAATGGGCAACCCATCCCAAACACGCCATACAATAGTCGACGCTACAGCTGACGAGTATGAACCCTACGATAAGGGTTAACCAGATCAAGAGAGCCTCCGCAGCCCGGAGTCCCGGAGTGAGGACTTCCTCCACCGGCCAGTTGACCAGAAAGCAGCCCTTTTTAAGACGTCAGTTTATCTGATTCCGAGTCAGCAGATCCAACGCGTCAGTAGATCCAACGAGTCATTACATCCATTCGTGGATCTACTGACTCGGTGGATCTAGTGACGCGTTGGATCTAGTGACTCGGTTGGATCTACTGACCTGATGGATCTAGTGACGCGTTGGATCTAGTGACTCGGATGGATGTCCGGACCCTTTGGATCCTATGACTCGTTGGATCTAGTGACTCGGTGGGGTGGGAGGGAGAGGAGGGTAGTTAGGGCAAAAAAAAATTCCACGCATTTCCCCGAGGGGAAGAATGTGAAAGTGCGAATGCACGAGTTGAATTTGCGCGGTTCGGTAATGTTCGCGAAAGAGAGATCACACACACACACACAACTACAAAGAAAGAAAGATGCATTTATTCACAGACACCTATTTGTGTTGTCGTTGTACTTGATTGCTAGAGCGGATCTCAGCTTTGAAATTTCGTGTCAGTACTCCTTTAAGCGGGTGCATTAGCCCTTCTCACGCCCGATTCCTGGCCAATCCCCCACGTGGGTATGTGCCATGTCAGCAGGAACAACAACAAAAATGAGCCATGGGGACGCGGCCAGGCAGCGCGCGCCCATCTCCCCCCGTTGCTATGGAAGACGAGGAGCGCACGCACCCGCACCTGTTGCTATGCGGACTACGGCGGTGGACGATTCAGGCTCGCTTAAGAAGTGCATTCGCACTTAAAACCTTTTTCCCCCACCGCCTACCCTTCCCGCTTTACAGAATGAACAAAAGGGCGCCCCTCATCTTACTGCTTGGGAAGCGGGTGGGCTTTCTAGCGCTGCACGTCTTTATTTATTCTTTTCCCACAGCTCGTGGTGAGTTTATAAGTGCACACAAGACTTTCAAAAGCAAGGGGCAAAGACTTTTGAGACTAACCACACTGCGAACACTCGTATATCAGTCCGGCAATAAGGAAAATGTAAAAAAAATAGGAAAAAGGGGCAGGGCGACCACTGCAGGTTAGTCACGGGAAAGTGCGCCTGCTACCGTGACGTTCGTGTGAAAGGTACACGTGGTAGGGGGTGCGGGGGGATCGCGGGACGGGGATATTTTGTGCACAGGTTCTCCGAAAGCCCGACTTTAAAGTAGGGGGAGGCGGGGGGGCGCCTTACTGTTTGTTTTAGTTCGCCGTGGCAGCCGCTAGGAGGACCGGTGCTGGAAAGGTCCATTTAACCTAATAACGCAGTAGTCGTTGTCGGTGTTCTATCTCTTTTTCTTTTTTTGCATTTTCAGATATAATTATAATTTTCACAACTTAGGTTAGTTTTTGGTGTCCTAACTTTTTTTTCTGTTCGTTAGGTTACTTTAGTGCCAAACTACGGTGCCTGTGGGCGTCGCTTTAGTGGAGGGCTTATAATACCGTCGGACTGCATATAGACACAGCCTCATATAAATGCACTCGACTTCCTTGAAACGATTTTTCGTGTAATTATTTGTTGAGAATCGTTGCACGATGACATTTTATTCTTTTTTTCTTCGGCATCTCCGATTGCATTGGAAAAAAACATGTATTGATCCTGCAGTAAAGTCTGCATGCAGACTTCAGACATGGCTTACGTCGCCGGACTCCTGATCTATTTCTTTGAAGCAGGGGCTTCAAACGCAGCCCTCCGGCCTTTTGATTCGAACCTATTTATTAGAAATGTTCTTGTTCGCAATTCTGCGTTATTTTAGGCCAGGGGATGGTTATGCGGCATTGCCAAAACGACTGTTTATTTGTTGAATATTTGGTGAAATATTTGCACCTTTCGAAAGCTTCGCCTTAAAGGGACCCTGCAACACTCTTTGAGCAGTGCAAGTAAACCTGCGCGACGTTTAGCTTACACTGCCAGGAATACCTGAGCCAAATATTACACGTGCACGTGAAGCGGTGAGCGCGCAAATCGATGGTGAAAGACGCGGAAAAACCAACCGCTCTCTCTTCAGTTGTCCTCATTATGCATGGCCTAAGGGACGTCACATAGGCCATGGCTGCCCGATCGGCTGCCACTGGTCAACTTCGCGGCTAGATTCTTCCATTTCCGTCGTCGTCATCGCTGTGTACGAACCTCTTCTATGCCTGAACCTGTAGGCACAGTTTTGCCGTTTCTTTTGTGTTTTGATTGCGCGCGGAGTTTGAGTGATGAGCTCAATACTTCCTTTTCAACGGGACCACTCGACTACAAGCGTTTATTGCTTCAAAAACGCCCTACCAGACCGAGCGCGCACTTGCGAGCAGGCACCCATGCCTGCTTTTTTGTGGCACCAGACCGGAAATGGGCCCCTCCGCGTTGCGGAGAAAAGGAGAAAACTACCCGGCATGTCATATATCGAAGGCCGCCGAAGAGAACGCCGCGAGCCGCCCCCCTCTCCGGGAGAGAGCGCGCAGCTTTCATCGAGTTCCGCGGTGGAGTTGAGAGGGAACGATTATGCGCAATTTCTCATCGCGCGTAGTTTCGTTAATTGTGAACGGATTTTCATAATTCTTGCGGGAGGAGATTTCTGGGACAATAGACTTTATCCCAAAACACATTACTAGTAGTCGATGGCAAGTGTTGCAGGGCCCCTTTAATAACACGGAAAGCCAAAATGAACAACTTCAGCTGCGATGCGCACAGTTGGTAGCAAAATGCGAAAGCTTCGTATAAAAACTGTTAGACAGTGAAGCTGTTAGATACTAATGAAAATGATGTTACGAAAGGAGTCACAAAAGCGCTTTGAATTGCAATTTCGCAGTACATTTGACTCATATTCATACGAACTCCATGGGGACCGCAAAAACGCAACTTTCAAATAAACAGAATACCGCCGTGGTGGCTCAATGGCCAAGGCGTTTCCATCGCTTTTCCATCGGAAAAGCGGCCGCGGCGGCCGCTTTTCCGATGGAAGCGAAAAGCGAAAACGCCGGTGTGTTCGAGATTTCGGCGCACGTTAAAGATTTCCAAGTGGTCTAACTTATTCCGGAGTCCTCCGCTACGGCTCGCCTCATCGCCTACGTAGCGTTGGCGCGTTAAACCTCACAATCAATCAATCAATCAATCAATCAATCAATCAATCAATCAATCAATCAATCAATCAATCAATCAATGAAACAGAAAGTGCCATGAAAGCATTGCCATAACTACGCTACACGTCGTCCTTCTTGATTTTGATCGCAACCTTGACTTCCCTCGCCATATCAAGCGCACGACATTGTCCTGAGTGTTAAGACTCATCGCTAAAGTTGAAGCCTGAAGCGTCCAGCACGCAATCTGCTTACACGGAGTTGTGTGCAGCAAAAAACGTACAAAGAACGTAGGGATGTGTACGTTGGCGCGAGTTTCAACGGACCTTGCTGCGCGCGGCCCCAGTTGCCATGGTGCCGACGTAACACGGTGCACGGTGCTGTTTTGGCGCTGAAAATTTTGAATTTAATCAACAAATGACGGCCACATGTATGTTTTTTTTCAAAATACCTTCCAATCAACTGACATAATTACTTTTGGCTTCATATTATCGGGCAATTTTTCCATTTAATTGCACGTATAATTGCCGAGATCAGCTAGAACATCACTTCAAATTAACCGAAAATTCTAATTAGGCTTCTTTTAACCATCGAGAGTAGATTTTATCTTATTAGCGAGCGTATTGACCGGACGTAGTTCGAACGAGCCCTAGGAACACAATACGATTGTTATGTGCGATTTAAGCTATTTCTCAGTTCAATATAGTAATTTAATTTTAAATGGCTGCAGTTTTATTCTAACATACAAACATGAGTTTGCCTGTTTTACGTTGTTTTCGAGGCGCTAATGGAATGTCTTAGGAGCAGCGGCTTTATGTTCCTTCAATCAAAACTGCGACTGGTAAATTGCCCGTGATACCGCCTAAGCTAAACCTCCCCACGATCATGTAGCCGCCTCAGCAGCCAGGCTTCATTTATATGTTTCGGGTTGACTCACCAAAACAACAGTTACAGCCATTTTCTGTAACCATTCTCATCCCGTAGATGTTCACATGTTTACAACAAAAGAGAATTCCTCAACGCTTACCATTTCACTGTGGACCACCTAATTACGGCAAGTAAATGAACTCACTGTGATGAAAGATCTGTCAGGCAGCACCATAACTTTACCTGAGATGTCTACGCTGGATTTAAGGCTACAGCAGTTTCCCGAATAAGTTGGGGCTTTGTCGCAAAGCGTAATCTGCTGAACGATCCTTATGACATAACAGGACAAAATAGAAATGCACACGAGCGAGTGACTTAAAGCTGCATTGTAAAAAAATAACTTCATTGCCACCTACTCGCGAAAAAATGATGTATAACAAATAGTTGAATAAAGGAAGACCAGGTGCAGCTTTGCGGCTTACCGCAATTTTTCCAGGTGTGATTGCTATAAAGTTATTGAGCGCAGTGCAATGACTTTTCGCACAGCCAATGATGGGGCAAAAGCTTGCTTTGTGCGGAGTTTCAAGTTTATAACTTTGTTTTGCAAGGCTTCATGTCCTTTGACATATCCCTTTGAAGTGTATGAGTAGTAACTTTTGATATTTAATGACACGCAAACTATTCGGATTTTCATATCCGAGTTCACTGCTTGATCAGTGCGAGATATCACTTTTTCTTGTGAATTAACTAGGTTCCCGTCCAGATATATTTTTCAGCAGGAAAGCTGGGGAGGATCCAATAATACCAGAGTTATTGTTCGTTGACATTCCGTCTTGCTCGCCAACTGGAGGTTGAGGTGGCTTTGCGCTTTCCGGGTGCTTATCGTTGCCAAAGTAAAATGAGGGCCATGAAGACGAAGTTTGTAGTATGGCAACAAAATATATGCACGCATATCTACATTTGTGCAAGGTAGTAAAACAGGGAAAAGGATCCGAATGGACGACCTGGGAACAAATCTCTGTTCGGCGAATCCGATAGTGCCGAGCAGCGTACACAAAAATACCGGAATATTCGTCCACTCGCGGGGTAGCATTTTTCACCTTCACCCTCGCGTCTCTTATCCCTCGGTCGCCCACGTAGTCCGCTTCGGCGCGTTCTTGGAAAAGTGCGCATTGAGCTCCTGAAAGGGTTGCTTAGCTTATTTAGTGACGCTAGGTTGCCTTGGCTAGCGGCCGCTGCACCGCTACACGAATGGTAGCGGTGGCCCGATCCAAGTGCAAGAGTTCTAAGCGAGCTCCCGCCGAAGCCGGCGCCATGCACGCCCCTTCCCCCGTTCCCATGCGCCGAAAGAAATTCGAGGAGGGACAGGTGGCAGACCCTTAGGGCGAACGTACATTGGGATTCAGAATCCAAAATTTGGGGTACAAAAAACAAAATAGAATAACACATTCGTTTTGGGGGTATTTTTACAAGGCCTTTTTGGGTGCATGAACATACGATTACACACAGAGTTAAGCACCCGCACGTTCCAGTGCAGGTTGATTTCGGTACAAACCGGTGATCCAGGAATTGATGATAGGAAAAAAAAAACATAGTGAAAAGTTTCAATCAACTACCGCTTTTTTTACGTTAATAATATTTTCTTTATCCCGGCATAATCATAAGTGCACTCAATTTCTTCGAAACGATTTCTTCAGAAATTGTGTATAAAAAGGGTTCCTTAATCGCGTTGTATTGATTTCTCTTTGGGCAGTATCTCAAAGATTTATTTTTCTAGAAACGGCGTCTGTTCTCTTATTGTAATATTTACGCACAATTATGAATCCGCATATTTTTTAAACGATTTAAATTGTAGTTATTTATTAAGGATCGTTCAATAATCCTCTTTCATTTAATTACCTTTCCTGTAAAGGTTCTTTGAATAGCAGTGCTAGCCACTGAAACGAATTATTGGAACTGCGAATTTGTGACGACTTAGTTATGCGCAATGTTTATTTTTTTAATTGCGAAATGTATGCATATCTAATTCCTGGTTGAGACCTAATTGTGGGCTATACAAAATAAGTACCATTTCAATGGTGAAAAAATCTTGCAGTCAATTCGTTCTTGCTTTCACACTTAGACATTTAGAGAGTGCTAGTAGTTCATCAACCGGTTATTAGTGGATGATAGTAAACAAAAACAAACCTACGAATGCAACGACCACCCAATCCCGAGAAATACAAGCACATGCGGTTCCTCCCTTTGGATGTAATGGCTCGTTGGATCTAGGGACTCGGATGGATTTCTTGACTCGTTGGATCAATTGACGCGTTGGATCTAGTGACTCGGTTGGATCTCTTGACTCATTGGATCTTCTGACTCGGGCATCACGTGACCTAGTGGATCTCCTGACTCGTTGGATCTAATGACCCGTTGGATCTAGTGACCATAAGCGAGTTTATCTGGGGTTACCTAATGATGAAAATTGTCGCTTTGTGTGTCTTCCGGTCCGTCGATTCAGCCATCCTGACAAAAGTTAAAATAATTCTTGCACAATACGTTCATATAGCCAGAATCGGCTAAAATGTTTGAGCAAAAAGAAGACATTAGGCACATTTGAGGAAGCACATAAATGTACAAACGGTAGCGACAGCGTTCGATTATGTCAAAATAGACGTGGGTTTATTTTTGCAACAGCAAATAAAACAATCATTTAAGAAAACAATATTCTGTCAAAAATGCAAAAAAGCGCACGAGAACCTGAACCTCGTGTCTCTGTTTTAAGTTGCAGTAACAAAAGGTTGTAGTATATGGCACATGGGCTGGAACGCGGGAAATTCAAATTGACTTGAGGAAACTTGCGTGTTTATTCTGGGAAGATCGAGAGAGGCGAAAAGAACATGAGGGGTAGGCGAGGGAGAGAATAGAGAGCTTTTACTGGAGGAGTTCGCAGACGACTACGGTCTTTCGACGACATTCGCAGCGAAGTGAGTAGACACTCAGAAAAGGCGTGACGTTCGATTCCCTGAGATTCGGTGCCAATCAGGAACCCAGTCTCCCGGGTTCCCGTTGATTTGTCATTAGGCTCGCAACGGCAATGGTGTTAAGTTCTGAGAGGCGGTGGCCGAATCGAGCAACTGCACGTGCTTAGATTTGATGAAGGGAAGCGAAGGCTTTATATAAAACTAATTACATTGAAGCAAATGGACACACGACTACCAAAAAGGACAAACTCCAAACTGACTTAGATGCCACTTCAAAGTACGTGCGAGTCACTCGACCTCCTCAAACACCGTTTAACTCTCCTGTGTTTAGAGCGCACACAAACCGCTGCAGCGACGACCGCCGGGACTCAGTTTTCGCCGCAGGACCATATAGTTGCGCGGTACACAGCTGTACCCTTAACTTCCAACCCGATCCTAAAATCCAATCTCCCTTAGGGGGCTCACAAATTCGAACCTAGCTTCGGCGGCCGAGACTGCTCGTGTCGCCGGGAACTGCCAGGTGAGAGCTCAAACAAGAATGCCCTTTTACGGCAAAGTTTGGCTTTATAACACTTCAGTGTTCCTCTCTCTCAGGAACACTCTCCCAGCTTCCATAAATGCGTAGCGGCCGACCGAAATACCGTAAGGCAACTGTCAGTCAGCCATCTGTTGAATAATTCATTAGGCGCTGCCGCTACGGGTAAAAAATCTCGCCGTTACACACACAGGTGAGCAAGCGCGCGGCGGAGATAAACCTTACTAACTCCAAGGTGTAGGGGAAACGGGACGGCAAGCGAAGAGAAATCCTTCCCCAGGTGATGCGCGACACGGAAGCCTAGACCCACTAAATATGCTACTCTTTAGAATAACGACACTGATGCACTCCGGCAGCCATTTTGATGTCTGCTGCCAGGGTGATGATGATGTTTGAAGGTTAATGGCGTAAGGTCAGCTAGGGCAAAGAGTGTCTCTGCCGCCAGGGTGGCCAACTTGATGCGCCCAATTGCGGCCGCCCTTGACGAAGAGAATTGGTCTGGGCACCGCTTGGCAACCATGACAGCAGTATTTACTTTTCAGGAATTTCGAGATAGCTGGCCGGTAAGACAGGGCGAGGCTCGGTTACGATAGCGTAGCTTATTTAGTGGTTCTAGGGTCCTCTATAGACGCTAAATACCCTACGCTTTTCTAATGGAGGTAAATTACGCGAGGTCACTCCAGTTCTTCCCCAGCAGGATGGCAAGCAGGCGGTTTCGACCTTCTGGCCGGTAGAAACAGCACAGTACAGAGGATCACGGCATGCCTACTCTGTCTGGGACTTAACAACACTTTCAATGTGTCATACAGCCGCACTGAGCTCCAAAAGTCACAATTTCTCGGAGACCGTCACACGAGGGACCAATTTGTCACCGCCTATGTGCTCTCCGGCCTAAACAAATTTTACGTGATGCGCTTAAACCAATGCCCGCTGTCGGCGGGATGCAGCAAACAGAGAAGAGAGTGCCGATACTATGAAACGTGATTTAGGGGTTGTAGGGGAGCCTCGCGGTAAAAACCGCCGCTGTTGTGGAGTCACACGACAATTATTGCCTCTTCCTTTTTCCGCTTCACACAATCCTGTGGACTTGAAGAGGCGGTATTCCTGCGCAAACGAGTTTCCCCCAGACAAGCTGCATCCTGAAGGCGTCGCAGCGAATTGACGACGGCAACAATGTAGCATTGGCAGCGTTGCGGCTCCCAACAGAGCCGCGGGGTCCTATCCTTTCACCTGCCATGCGAGAGCGTTTTGGCGCTGACCTGGTGAGTGGGCCTTACATACACGGTCATTTTTCCGTTTATTGACGACGGTAGTCATTTTTATTTTTTTTTCAGAAAGAAAAGGAATCGAGGGTAGTGTTACTTACGTGAACACAACCGACAAGATCGAGAGGTGTCATGTTTTTGGCGTACGTAGAAACATTATTGTAATCTATTTTATCGCGGAACTTCTACATGAACAACAAATGATTTCACAGTAGGAGGTATCAATATCGCGAGGTGTAGTATGTTTGCCGACACTTGTTCTGAAATTTTCTGATGACATGCGGATCTTTGTAGACATATCAGTGGTAAATAGTCACGGCAGTTCTATCAAGATGTTAACTTCAAACACAATCGCTTCATTCCTTCAGTAAGTGGCAGCGTATTTAAGCCCAAATCAGCCTCCCCACTGAAATATAAACCTTAAATGCCGAACCCGCCTATGTAGTACACCCTCACACCGTGGAGGTTGCACATACGCTTCCCATGTCGTGGCCTTCCCTTACGATTAGCACTATTGTCATGCAGTCTATTGGTTCAGTGGGATGGTGGCGTTTGGCTACTTCTCTCTCTCTCTCTCTCGACTGCCTTCCTTTGATGGTTGATTGTAGGGTTTAAAGTGCCGACACAACGCAAGCGATTTGGCGCGCCGTAGAGGAGGGCTCCGGATGAAGTTTGACCACTTGGGGATCGTTAACGTGAGCCCAAATCTCGTACACGCGGGCCTTTTCGCTTTTCGCATCCATCAGAAAAGCCGCCGCCGCTGTCGGGAATCGATTCCGCGACCTCTTGCTCAGCAGCGCAACGCCTTAGCACTGAGCCGCCATGGCTAAAATGAAGAACCGCGATGTCGTTCCGATTTGCTTACATGAGAAAAACCATGCTTGCCTCTGAGGCCCCGGACGTTATTTTTGCGAACAAGGACGCGTGTTCTGTCACGTACCGAAATTCGTTAATTGCGCTGAAACAAATGGTGGGGCATTCAAGCGACCAGACATGGTGATTGTAAAAAAGGAACTGCTACCCCATCACCCTTCGCGACCAGGCCTTTCTACAACGAGTAACATTTTTTCACGCCTGTTGCAGCCTTCTCGGTGAGTACCGGATTGACGGGCTTCTGGCAGAATTCGCAGCGGACCACGCCCCAGCTCCTCCTCGCTAGAGAGCGTGTTTCTGCCCAGCCCCGTTACTCCTGTTTCGCTCACCGCGCCAATAAAGTATCGTTGTTTTCCTCCTGATCTCTACGATTCCGTTGTCTCCGAGGCTACAGTGCGCGGTGAAGACCGTTGTATCGCTTCGCAACATCACTGTTGTCCTCTTAACTCTCACAAGTCCAAGCACTGCACTTTCACGGTCAGGGGTTGTGGCGATTACGTTTCCCACTTTGAACATGGCACGCTGATTTGTATGTTGCGTTTATTCTGGCAGCGGTCACCCCAAGCCCGCTATCGCACCCGTTGTCCGGTATGACACTTGCTCTGGCATGGGCCATCAGGCAAAGTTCCTCTAATAACGTAACTACAGCCAGAATGAACTATTACGGTGAAAAGGAAGATGATGAGGTGTGAACTGGTAGCGTTTATGTACATTTTATTTCATTTAACTGCTGAAATACCCTCAATATATAGGGAAAACTTCATCAACGTCGCGCCCGAACATTAGGCAATTTATTCGGGTTAGAGAAGCCTTCAGAACAATTCTTCTGTGACTTAAAAGCTGCTGTTTTGCATATAAACCATTCGCAGTTATGTTCAGTGCGTGCGTACTGGTATATACGTGAGTGTTTTTTCGTCAGTTATTTCTCTAGACTCGATGGACAACACTCAGCTGTATTGTGCAGCACGTCATTAGCAAACGACCTGTGTTGTTTCTACTCCATAGTTAACGCTGTCATCTAGTTTCCTTAACATAAATTTGAAAGCTACTCAGTACTATCGAAGATTGCATTTGTGTAAACATTTCGGTTCTCTTGTGCACCTCATGAACAGGAAGTGAATGACTGTTATCATAGGTTTACAAGTGTTGCACAGGAACGCATTTTACCTGTCTGCACATGTCTGTTGTTTTAGAAAGTACAATCACGTATTATAAAAAAATTCTCGTATGTTTTTCCCCGGCCACACGCACTGCACGGCAATGCTTTCCGCAAGCACAATCCTTAAATAAATAATGAACCCACCTTACCGTAAATGAGTGCATTATAATGAATTCAGTTGTAGTCAGAGTCTGCCTCTGACCAAACAACTCTGACCAAACTCTTGCTTCGTTCGCGCTCGCTTTTTTCACGAATGTGACTTTTGACAGGACTTATGTATTGAACAAAAATGGTGAACGATATTAAGAGCTTATATATAATTAAATAAACAATTTCTCGCCAAGGATATAAATGACAGCGCTACAACAGAGGAGCCGCATTTCGTGTTAACATGCGTACCGCGCTGTGAGCTCATGGGGAGGGTGGAGCCTAACGCACACAGGCAGACCGAAAAACGTCATTTTGGGTCCTGTTTAGCGTTATGGCAGGGCGTTGCTTCAGAGTTGACATGGATTAAAATAACATGTTCCGCTTTTTGACCCGGTTAACATAGGCTTAACCAAATTTGTTACGCCAGGTGGCGCCCCATTCAATATTGCCAATTTTTCATAGCGCGGTCGCCTTATTTTCAGTACGGAGAAATTTGGGATTATTCTTTTTTTAACTAAGGACCTAACTTCCATCACTACCTTAAAATGTGACCAACAAGTAAGGTTGGAGTGAGAACTAAAAAGAATTTTGTTATTACTGCCAGTTATATTTGTAACACCGTCTGCAGATACCGGCAGCCAAATTGCAGTCATAAATTCTTAGCAACATTTTTTCTTGTGAAAATTTATTTTATGCCGAGCTCAGAAGTGATTCTACGGTGTAATGGGTTGTTAAAGGTGAGCTTGAATCAGTGAGACGTGAAAAATGTTCGCGTCTCTTTGCAGCAGTGAAAACAAAGAACGGCGTTTTCTCTCATAGAAACCACACTTTATGTTAGCGTTATGCCACGAAGCATGTTAGAGGTCATACGAACACACGTAGACAGCTCGTAAAGCCTCATTCATTGCGGGACATTTGCGCCTGCCTTTAAAATCACGGTGGCCTGGTTTTACCGCTTGGCTGCAAAAGAATGGGTCAATCACTGTGAGCATGCTTCTACGCAAAATTGCATGCCACATTTGATGCCTAGCTATCCAGCATAAACGTTCTGGCGTGGGTGCGAAGTTGAGGTGGTGGGCTTCAATTTTCGCCAGCTTGCTCTGCTTGAGACATGGCACCAAGAATACCTTCTCCCCCTTGTCGCCATTTGCTGAAGCTGCGGTGGTACTCATCATCTCAAAAAGACAGGATAACCTGCCCAAGACCCCTGATGTAACATTGTATTTATGTAGCGTGCAGAACTTCAGAACAATAGAAGGGAAGGCATACAAGAAAAATTTCAGATAGATTTGTTACTTGGATGAGGAGGTAGCATTCCCCGATGGAATAACAACGCACACGCAGAATACTGTGCGCCGTATCTCTTTCTATGTCCTCGTCGTTTATCTAGCAGGGTGCATTTGGACGCGATCTAGGTATTTTGTACTTTGTAAAAAACTTCGAGAGCATACTTTTTTACTTCATTTAGCAAGCAACGTTTATACACGTTTACGTAATTACACCTTACTCGTACTTCTAGATCTACAGATTTTGGTGCCGGATATATTTATTCAACTGGAAAGGAAGGACTCGCAGGCAGGTTACTTCTCAGATACTAGACAAACCGATGCTGACAGCGATAACGGCAGGCATTACAAAACGGATTTGTGTGGCATACCGGTAATATGTCACAGGCAAATATGTCTAAACGCTTCTATATCACTATGAGTACGTGTGGAGTTCTGCTGTTTTTTTTTTCACCTGCAATATTTCCAGTGTGAGCACTAGTATCTCTTACGGTACTCATATGCTTGCCTAAATGAGAGCAATGAAATACGCACATTCATTCTCACACAAGCAGTGTAAGGGTATACGGGCGAATGAAGAATACAGTCATCTACAGCCAGAAAACTAATCAAGACATTATCTGTCCCTCTAAAATCATGGGAAAGGTGTTCGGTGTAGCGGATAAACCGCGTTACAACATCAAGGACAGCGGAACAAAGAACAAAACGGACTAGGTGATGAAGAAGAACGCTGTCTACGTTACCAAGAGATTGTCTGTACCGCGGACCCCTCGTCAACTGTTGCAGTCTGCGAAGTGTCACCTGAGCGAGAAAGCGTAGCGAGCGTGAAATAACATCCGAGGAAAATCCACGGGGGATTATGATATCCAGAATGGTTTCTTATCAAAGGAATGTCCACTGGTTGCGTCTATTAGCAACACCAAATGGCAACTTACAACCTAGCTTGAGCTGCAAGCACCAGCTTGTTTTCAGCGAAAATATCTCGTTCTGCAAGCTTAAAATCTGTGTTTATTTCTGATGGAAGCGAAAACCAAATACACCCGTGTGTCGCGGCTTCGGCACAGTTAAAGATTCTCAAGTAGACAAAATTCAACCGCAGCCCTCCGATACGGAGTGCCTCATAACCTGTGTTGTTTCGTGCTGTTAAACCTGATAAGCAATCAATATCTGCAAAGCGAGTCCTCAACCTGAATTCTTTTGAATTTGCCGGGTCATTCGGAAAGGGAGGAGCTAAACTCTGTCCACATGCCCACTGTTTGTTCATTCATTGCGCCTTGGGGAAGGGTTACCCTTTACTAAGGACGGCCAATAGACAGGTGTAATGTTGACATTGCGTGGAATGGATTTTTTGCACCACCCGCCCTATTGCATTTTCCTTTCTATAAATGAGGAATAAACATTTATTTGAGCAACAGGTCATTGTGACGGGGACACGGTCAGCCTCCTATGTCCAGGAGCTTCCGGCGCCCAGCTGGTTGGACGAGACTCTATATTGGTTTTATTAAACTGCCGGTTCCAAAACACACGTGAAAAAAATTGGGGAATAATACAGCAACAATAGCCTTTCAAAACATTGTCCTCGAAAATACAAATTTTCTGGCTGGTGTCTTTCCCAAACTTTTCCTAAAGTTTTCTGTTTTTTATGCTAGTGGTATTTTACAAGAATTTTGTGTTTTTACTACAAAAGATTTATGTGGATTCCCTATTTTTGATTTTTTTGTTTTCGTCTTTTTTACGTTGTTCTGTTATATAAGGTTTCGTCCTGTAATAGGAAGCATTAAAATGAAAGAGACTTCATACCATGCTATAACCCTGGTGTCGTCCAGGAAGTAGAAGTGCTCGGGAAGTTGAGGTGTAGTGACCACCTTGTGGTAAGATGTCGAATTAGGCTAGATTCAGGAGGCACTGTAACAAGCTAGTACGACAGAAGCCGATCAACGTGCAAACCCTAAGATGGAAAGCTGGAGAATTCGGGATCGCCCTGCAGAACCGATATTCAGCTTTTACTGAACAAACAGAGTTTACGACACAGGAAGCCAACGAAATCTTGCAAGCATTTTCACGGCGCGTGCATTAGAATCGCAGGTTCGATAGCTAGGCAGGGTACTGGTAAACTTTCCGAGGCGTTGAAATATTTAATTAGGAAACGGCAAATCATGACAATCTGCACCCCAGCTGACAGAATAGAACTACGGCATCTGTCGAAGTTGATCAATAAGCATAGGACAGCTGACATACGGAAGTATAATATGGAGAGGATCGGGAATGATGTAAACAACGGAGGCATCATGAAAGCAGTGAAGAGGCGTCTAGGTGTGGGGAAAAATCAAATGTATGAATTAAAGACAAGCAAGCCAATGTCATCACAAATAGGGATAAAATAGTTATACTAGCCGAGGAGTTCGATAGACATCTGTACAGTAGCCGTCGCTTCCAGGATAATACCGAACGAGGAAGTGGTTCAGAGGAGATAGACATCCCACCAGTAACGACATAATCAGTGAAGTAGGCTTTAAATGCAAGGCAAGTTGCAAAGCACCTGGTGAGGATCAGATAACCGCAGACCTCTTGATGAATTCCGGGCAAATTGTACTTGAAAAACTGGCAAACCAGTATAAGCAAAGCCTAATTACCACGAGTGTACCGGAATTGTGGAAGAACGCGAACATCGTCCTAATCCATAAAAGAGGTGACATGAAGGACTTGAACAATTACAGGCCTATAGAGGGAATCATGGTATTGTAAATTGTTTCTTTTTGGAGTCTTCGGAGTATGCATGCTTGATAGTTGATAGTGAGGCGGGTGAAGGCGGATGTGTTCTGCTGTGTGGCTAGTGGGAGTATAGTCGGGTCAGTAGGTTCTAGACTGCTGGGCGAAGGTTCCATGCACTCGGGTTGTCCTGCCCAGAATTTGAGAATGCCAGAATATGAAGGTCGCGGATGCCAGCATGTCCTCCCTTGGTCCCGACCAGGGCCGAGGGGCCGCGTTGTTGTGCCCAAACAGGACTATTTGAATGTCTTCGGGAAACTTTTTTAGAATGCGGAGAGCCTTAGGTGGGACAATTCCGGCTTGTTTTCAAGACACGCGTGTATATCGTGTGTTAGTTTTGTGAGGTATAGTTCCTAGCAACAAGGACGTAAGTAGGCGGGGCTGTGGGGCGTCACCGCTCCCGCCCCCCGAAATTTTGTCACGTCGTTAGGCACGGCCAACAAGGCAACCACCTGCGCCAGAAACCATACCAATATTTTGTTTCCAACCCGACAAATTCTGTCCGGGAAGCGCACCGACTCTTCCTTGGTGACCGGTTTCCTTCCTGGTATGCCTGTCTTATTGAAGGCCTTCATCCACGAAATTTTCACGCGAGCTAGCGACCGGGACGCGACGGAGATTCGAGGTCTCCTTAGAACAAACTGGGGAGATTCGCGTGTAAACAGCCGTCATGGCTGCTTCAGTACCTCCATGCAACAAGGACTGCCGCCGGAAAGTAGTGCGCTAATGACTTTGTACTTATTCTCCTCTCCCCTCCCCATGCAGCCAAACGACCTAGGTCATTTTGCCGCACGAACGCCGCCGCAGCAGCGAATTTGCAGGTACATTCGCGCCATGTAGAACGGGCGCTTGTATAAATGTACACCTTGTTGCCAGCGGACATTTTATTTCCCTGAATAAGTATAATCTCCTCGCTTTTTTCCCCACAACGGCATATTTTTATGGGTGATTATTGTGACTAATTTTGATGAAAATATCCTCAGTACACGACGGTTGACAGGCTGCTCCTCCGCAATATATTGGCATAAAGACGGAGGTTTTATATTTGTTCCTATCCGTACATAGCATGTGTGCAACAATTATTTAAGAAGGATTTTTCGTTGACAAAGCGACAATGAAATCAAACATCCACCCACAAGATGTTTGCTTCGTGCTTTTTAAGATTATATTGTGCACTCAGTGCTTTGTTACTTTCAGGTGCCTGTAGTTCTTCCGTTCTCTGCTTTTTGCTTCCTTGTTGCTTAAGTATATATGTTTATATTTGTGTTATACTTCTCTGTTTCTTTAGGTGGGATTTCTTCTGATGTAGACAAAAATAGAAAACTGCAAGCAGTGATAGCAATTCCGCCGCAATTTTCGGAACGGGCGAATATTGTTAAACAAAAAAATTTAATTTTCTTCTTCCTGACACTTAATAGTCGAACACGAATACATGGAATACGAATGCATAAATATTTGTCTATATAAACAGTTGGAACATCCTCTTATAAATGGCATGCAAAACAGTAGCTCCGTTTCAGGCGCTTATCGAACTCCCGATCACGGGCACATTCGATGTATCGAACGATGCGCGGCAAGTGCCCCTAAAATTGCGCTTCTCCTGACCGCTTAGACTCGATGATGACTTCTCGCTGGTGCTGCCCCACTTGGTGAGGATGAGGCACCGTCGCTTCCAAGGCCTTCAACCATGGAAGAAGAACGCCTTCAACACCTGCTATTCGCTTGCTAGCAAGGGGAGCAGCTGTATGGCAGGGAAAATCGGGGAGTGATTGCTTGCAAACGGCAATGAAGGGGGAGGGGAAACTGGTCGGAAAAGCTCGGTTTCTGGCATTTTATCTGCATGCTTGAGCGGTTACCAATATGGCTCGCGCAGGGCGACCGATGCGGCGTGGTGCGTGTTTGCTTTTTCCGCAGCGCGCGTTTTGGCACCATGGCCACGAAAAAACGGAATAATTCGGATTTAGTGACGAAAGTGGACATTATTTGACAGGTACAAGTGGTTGAAAAGATGTAGGCCACAGAGATTTTCGAAATTTCTCGGTGATTTTTTGAGCGCGATGCCGCTAATCAAACATGACGTTAAGTGAAGGCAGCACGCCCACGGCCACCAACGGGACGATCCTAGTCGTGTCGCGTGCAAAGCGGCTTTCTTGCGCGGCTGGAGCCGATGCGTGTGCGGTTACCTAAGAAGACGACGCTGACAATTTCGAGAGTGAAGTTTGAGAGCTCTCAGATTTCCCATGCGCTATTGTGAATGACGAAACGGTACACGAGTGGATTACAAGAACTTGTTGTTGAGGGAGTTGGTGCATCTAGGTGAATGAACACGGGCTTTGCGCGAAAAAGACACAACACACAGGACGGACGGGACGACACGGGATAGAGCACACGAGTGGAGGTTGCAGCGGACATCACCGCCGAAAAACGGTACCTTTTAGCGGTCATGACAATGTTTCCAATGGCATTGCGTTAGTGTTCATATTCACCACAGTTGTGGCATAGTGTACAATGTGAACTTTTTTTCGTTTAGACAGCGTTCGTAAGCTTGAGGACAGTATGGTGAACTTGGTGAACAAGAAGAAGCAAGCGAATCTTTTTTTTTTGCGTGTTAAATAAAGTGCGGCGGTCGTCGCGCAATGGATCAAATTTTCCGTGCTGCGAAGAACAAAGAAGTTAGCTACCGCTGGACACACTCTGGGAAAGCACTTTGATGTGCAGAGCTATCAGATAATCTTCAGGCAGGCTTTTTTTATATATAGAATTCTTGATGCCCGAACTATCCGCTATCCATCTGGAGTTCGATATATCCGTGTTCGACCATTTTGTTAATAGTTATAAATTTCAGGTAATTGTTTTAGCTCTTAGTTGTGCATATTATCAGTTAATAGTCATGTATTTATAACAAGTATTATTATTCTTCGGCGCCAACAGATAGGGGAGGTTATGAGGTTGCGATGCGATATCTACTTTTGGGGTGGGTAGGACGAGAATTATTCTTCATGTCCAATAATAATGTGCGATGTCGGTATACCTTGTGTGTTGGTCATCTCTGTATATCCTGGTGAGCTCCGTACGTCCTGGTGAGATTGAATGCATATAATCCGGAAAAGGCCCCAATCAGGGTTTCGTGCGTATATTTGGTGAAAGGGGTTCGGGGATATCATCGGGATATCGGTGGGCCATATAACTGTCCTAAAGAACTGTTCTTCCGGCGGGTGTTAAAGTAAGCCTGTTTAGTTGAGACGCTTGCTTGGCTTCTGTAAACTCCAATAGGGCATTCTGCCGTCCCGGTTGGAGTCATTTTAAAGCAAACTTTTATTAATTTAGTCAAGCCAGTTTCCGTGTCGCCAGCAGTTAGACCTTCGTTTGATCATAGCTGCTCCGTCGTCTTGGCAACACATCAGAGGACTCGCCATGCTGAGCTCCGCCGGCTTGGCGCATGCCCTATCTGCAGCTGGGTAGCCTCCCATCCACCTGGCTCGCTGCGCGCGTGGCTAAAACAAACGCCGCGCTCACCTAGTGAACGTGAGATGTGTGATATTTCTTCAGGTCATGTTTTTTCCCGTTTTACGTTATTGGGAGGTAGAGCTGCATTACAGTCTTATTTAATTAAGGTACAAGGCTGATCCTGATCCGTGGTGGTGAAATGGTATGCCTAGGATACTTTGTGTTTTAACCTCAGGAATCAGTATATTGGAAATGAATACTTGAGGGTGGGTGGTTTAGGGTGGCAGCCTCCCCCTCCTTCAGGCATGAGATTACGGACCGTAGATTCGGATGTTTCACTTGTGCAATTTATTTACTTTCAGTTTACTTTTAATTTCAGTTTAATTTGCCAGTATTTTCAAGTTGGGTTGTTTAGATAAAGATGTGGTAGGAGCTTGACGAGGCCCAGCAAACCATTATAAGGCAGCAACGTCAACGAGAACTTTAACCTGCCATACAGTTTGTGACATAACTAAACAGAAGAATTTACACAAATAATGCAAGATTTACTTACAGAGACCATAAATCTCATTAAACCGTTTTAATACAATCGCAAGACATATTTTATTTATTTATTTATTTATTTATTTATTTATTTATTTATTTATTTATTTATTTATTTATTTATTTATTTATTTATTTATTTATTTATTTATTTGTGGAATACTGCAGGCCAAAAAGGCCCAAGCAGAAGGGGCATAAACATAACCACAAGATCAGTACACGAGTGACACAGCTTGACTAAAATAAATCTGCATAAGAGGATAGAGAGTACAAAAAAACATCAAAACAAAGAAATGAAACAATATTTGGAGGGGCGGTCACGATTCACAAAATTAAACGTTTGATTCATCAAAATGTAAGGTTTGGAGGTAATAAGAAGGCAAGTTGTTCCGTTCTATGACAGATCTTGGAAAAAAGAAAAACCTAAATAAATCTGTCCGCGCGAAATAGGACATGAGAATGCCGACTTTGCCTTGTCGAAACAGGGATAACGTAACGTGATGGTTCTTGGCCAAGTTTGTCGTTAATTAGTCAGTCCAAGAATTTTAGACGGAGGAGCTTGTACCGCGAGTGTAGTGTCTGGAATTCATTATCTCGCATTGCTTTAGTAACTGATGTACCCCGACTGTACTTCGAATAAATAAAACGCAAAGCTCGCCATTATTAAATAAAACGCATTGCTCGCACGCACCGCTCGCTCGCACCGCTCGCCCAAGGGCAGAACACGTGTCAATTTTCAATCCAAGGGTGAAGTTGCGGAACTCATTGGTGCTCGAAAGATCGCAACAAGGTACTTGGCTTATATTTCGGCATATTGCCGGAGGAATGCATAAGGTATGTTGTCTGGTCCCTTGAATGATTTCACTTTTAATCGCAGCAGTACATTTAGGACACCATCGAATGAAATGATGTTAGCAAACGAATCAGATGCATCAAAGCTAATTTGGACAAGAAGAGTAGAAGATAAAAAAGCACTATGAAAAGACTTGAATGTTTTTGCAATCGCTGTGGGATCGTCTATTATAGCGCCGTAAAACATGATTCGGTTTACATAGCTTTTATGGCCCATAATAAAATTCGAGAATTTTTAGGGTCTTGATGAAGTTTGATAACTTGATATTAATATAGATACTCTTGGTACTTTTAATAACTTCGGAGAGGGAGTCACGAATTTCCTTGAGAGCGTGAGCGGGAGCACCTTTTTTTATTATGGCGTTTGGCTTTACACTTCATTTGTACTACTGGCCGTGTGATATAAGGTGCGAACTTTGGGGGCTTCTTCGTTTTGTTTGCTACAAACCGTTCAACGCAGTGGATGCATAATTTCTTAAACTTATCCCAGAGAACAGCAGCATCGTCGCCATCAAAATTTACCTGTTCAAATTCAAGATAATCTTGGATGCTGGTATCGTTAGCACGGAAAAAAAGTTTTGACCTTTTCTGGATTCGGTGTGCTATTAGAGCGATCAAAATGCAAAGGAAAGAAACTGTGACCATGTCGTCATCAGATAAATTGAGTCCGTTATAAACCCACGAATCAAGAATAGAGCGGTGATGAACACAAGATATAGTGACGAGGACGAAGCGGTACAAACACGTGTTGGTTGCTGAACAATTTGTGCGAGATTGTAAGAAAGCATTATGATGAACAGTATATTTGCATTGAGCGAATGAGATTTTCATTGCATTTGGCTCCAGTCAATATAACACTGATTGAAGTCGCCGATGACAATTAACTGTTGATTAATATAAGTTTCCATATAGGTTGTCAAATCGAACAAATAATCCTGTAACGAATTCGGCGGCCTGTACACTGCATACAATACAAAACACTTATTGAAGAGTGAAAGCCTCAGTCATACACTTTCTGTATTGTTACCGTCAGGTACAGGGGTGACATCAATTCCTGTTTAACAAGTACTGCAACTCTAACACCTCTTGAGGCCCTATCTCTGCGGTACATTTCATAAGCTGGAGGTGCTAGGTCTTGTCCACAAATTTTACTATGGAGCCACGTTTCCGTTATTTCAACTACATGAGTGTTGTATGTTAAGAGTGCAGCCTCAAGTTGATGGGTTTTATTTACGATGCTTAGAGTTTCATATTTATCGCTTTAACTTGCTTCTGCTCAGCTGGTCAACACTTGCTATTATTACTTTCGTTATCGGGTGCACTGCCCATAGACTGAGGCGATAGCATTGTACTCCGAAGCCCTTCAATTAACTGACATTTGTTTGTTACGTCATTACAAATAAAAAGATCATCATATACATGCAGCTTATTATGGACCAAAAATGCCTTCTTGCTTTGTTCTTTTCGGTTTTTGCACTTTCCCACAGTAATTTCCGTTTTGCCAACGTCTGCTTTGAGTAGTTGTTCTGAACGAAGTTGTCAGTACCCATTAGTTTGCTCTCCTTTTTCGGCACAGCTTGCGTTTCGGTGAAGTCTTGAAGATACAAGATAATCGGTCTGTTCGAGCCTGATCTACCAAGCATATGAATCCTCGACACAGAAGTGCATTAAACGCCGAGATTGCTGTGAAACTTTTCAGAAATTACTTTCTTTTAAAGATCAGATTCAGTTTCTTCCGGCTATTCTGGGATAGCAAAAATAATCAAGTTTGAACGTCTGCTCTATCTTTAGATCCGTTAGCTTTCGGGCCTGGAAATATATTGAGGTTGCGTGCACCTCAAAAAAGGTTGTCCAGATCATCTAACTTTGAATTTTTAGTTTTTATTTCATCCACATGGGCTTCGATTTCTTAAAGACGCCGCGTAAGGTACGCCAACATGTTTTCCATTTTATTCGTAAGGTCTACTACCTCGCTACGGAGAGAAGTTTGACCCTCTATAGGTTTAGCCAACATGTCTGGGTAGGTAGGTCCAGGGTTTGAGCGGTACACCCTACTAACCTGAACAAGGCAGAGAAAAGATTTAGCCATGTTTCCACGGATTTCGCCGGGCCCGCTGAAGGAGGAGGGGTTCCAGATGTCTTCAAGTAGTAGATGATCGCATGACCTCACGGACTAAGCACTGACAGGCGGCAGCAGGTTAGTGACAACGCCACTTGGTTCCGCGTGGGACGGCGGTGGCTTGCACGGAGGAAATTGTATTTGCCAAAGCGGCAAGTATCCAGTGGTGGCCGCTGTCGAGATCGGAGATACGTTGAGGACGCAAAGCGTCAAGCCCTGCACAATTAAGAGAAAAAGGTTTACCATGTTTCCAGGGATTTCTCCTTGCCCACTGATTTTGTTTGTTTCTTCGGGTATATTACACAAAATCAAATCCAAACATACGAAGATCACGTAAAAAAGTAACAACCAAAAGCACAAAATGTTTGCAGCAACCTCAAAAAGATTACGTAGAGCTGGCCACATCTTTGACTAGCTTTCGGGAGCGGCGACGTTTTATGCGTCAGCGGTGAATGACGGAAGCAAAGTTGCATGGAGGTCGAGTTCCACACAGGTGGGAAGCCAACTTGCAAGCAGGTCCACCATCTGCTAGGCTGAAAATTGGCTGCTTGCGCACGCTAGTTAATGTTTCGGCCGACTGCACAGAGCTTTCAAAATAATTACAAATTTTACAGGGTGACAAAATATTCTCGCAGTTCTTCAAAATTAGTTTCCGCTGTGCTTATAGCTCTTTAGAACTTATGGAAGGTTGTGGGGTACTGGTTAGAGCTTACAATAAGGGCGGGATTGCGGGGAAACCGAAGATGAGAACTGCTGGTGCTACCCAAGTTTTTGCCTTGTAGTAAAGACCCTGTACGATTCCCAACGTGGTTGTATTGAAGGGAAGAAACCAATCCTTAACGCATATTTGCCGCACGACCACGTAATTCCACCGGGTTCGGTTTAAAGCGGAGGTGCTTTTCAACAAATTAATCATGCCTTGCGAAGTAAGCGCGCAATGCACGCGAAGCTGCGCCAAAACAGACCGAACACCGTCGCTAAAGCAGGCGGGAAAGCCGGCTGAACGGTCCCGCCGGCGCACCCGCTGGGGTGAACACGGCGAAAGCTAGGTTCTAGTGCCTCATCGCCGTTCCATCTACACTGTGCTTCGTGACTGAAAAGCACCCTCTGCTTCACTAGCCGTGTTGCGAGTTTCTTGTCCCTTATGTCACGAAAGAACCCTTGTCTGCTAGAGGTAGAAAAGTTCTCCTTAAAACATACTGAGAAAAACAAACAAACACCTCCGGCGAGAGCCCCACGGCACAAATGGCGCCCCGAGCCTCATAATTTCACGCATCTGCATAGGCGGAGCCAGGAATCGCATAGCTCCGACGCTACTGCGCCGACGCCGCGACTGAATGTAGCCGTATCGGCGACACACAGCGCCTCGTGACGCGCCCCGCGCATACCGTTCACAATTCCGAAAAACATGGGTCGGCCAAAAATGTATGTAACTCCTGAGAAAGAAAACGCGCAGTGCGAAAGTCGTCGTGTCGCTACTCCAGAGCACATGATACGGTGACAATCCTACTCTGAGTATCGCGACATAGCCGCTGCGCCCTAACGGCAGCGAAAACCAGAAGATCCCGACTACCACGCTCGTGAAGTGGAGTACAAGCAGAAACACAGGCAAAACGACCCTGGACTCCGAGTAATCGATAAATTACAAGGTCAATCTCGCAAATCTATGGGTAGCGAATCCATGGGTGATCAACTTTTGATATGTTTTGCTAGATTTGCGATGTTCTTGGTAGCCCAGGCTAACTCTTGAGGGGTGAAGTCATGTTTCGCGGAATTTTACAAGGCTGTTGCGGTCGGTCCCCCACACTGACATCGAATCCGTGGGGGAAAACCTAGGTGGAGCCCAAGCTTCGCTGTTTCTCAAGTGGTGCTGGACTAGAGCAAGCTGCGCCAATTTTTTATTAGCTGATTAATTACAATGGAAACTTTGAGAAATCAAAACTGCCACAATTAAATACTTTAGATAACCACTGCGTTTTAATGACTTTGTATACGAAAACCGCCTGGTTGAACTTGTCACAAAACAGGCGCTGACGCTTTATTGTTTGCCGTTTACTTGTATTCTAAAACCAAATTTTTTATGCTTTCAATATTTGAGACGTTACAAAAGGATTCACTGGGCATATGATAGCCGATAAAGATTTTAGTTTTGCTTGAATGAAGTGAAGAAGCCCGCGTGGACTGCTTCTGTTTTTGGGTAGGCGATACGCAGGGCCACAAATTGCTAATCAAGCGGCATCGCATCCATGCATCTCTTCCATGTGCAGGCAATGCCGTCATTTGCGGACGAAGATTAGTTAATTTTACTTTTAACGCAATGAGCTTCTGTAGGTCTTTGCCCCGCTGTAAATGTGACACGTATCAATGGGATTTTCGTTTCGACGACACGCGCTTCTTTCTCGCGAAAAGTGCTTTTACTTAACAGAACTTATCTGGCTTCGCAACCAAGGTGTCTTTAACCTTATGAAAGCCTCCGCGAAAACCAAATAAAATGGGTGCCCTCAGCACGCAGTATCAATTACGTTATACTTGTATTGATTAGCGCAGACCGCTGCGCTGGGTTATTTTTATCGAGTTGTGTATAACACAGGCACCAAGTAAGCCCGCGCGCTGCAGATTTGGTAACTGTTAAAGATGGTGTTTATTTTGTGTGAGGGCATGAGGTTGATATCATCATTTTGCAAACCTGTCCAATGCCACAACATCCATTGAAGGGCAACCTTGAAGAGTTTAGTTAGTGTACCAAAGCTCTTCCCGGCTGAGCAGTTTCATGTTTACGTGGGGCCAAGGACTCATAGCTGCAAATGGCGGGCAGGACATAGCGGATATCATATTCGCATATCGTCTACGCCATCGTGTTCGTTCAAGAGATTTAAAATACCAAGAGTATGCCTGGGACCACATAATCTGCAGGCTGTGTGTTTGACGCATGCTTGCACTAGCATTAGCCTAAGCAGCTGCCAAGTAGTCGTCGTATATTCCCGGCGTTTCCAGAATTCATTCGTATCGTGCAAAATAGCCTAACAGGTTACCATGTTTTTCTTGGCGTGTGCTCGTATTGAAGCTGCCAATTTATTGAATTTACTGCTTGCGATCCAACAAACAAAAATTAGTTCAGGGGAAAGAGTGGGCACGTACAAAATTTTTTCTTGGCAGGATGCGACTTTGCATGCATTGCATTTCTTTCAAGTCGCGGAGTGAAGCTAAAAGAGATCCACGTGAGAAACAAAATAATTTACCTATTGGACTCTACCCGCTACAACCACACCCGATTATGTAGGGACAAATAGAAATGCCGAATAATCATACTTTTGCAAATTCTTTCTCATAAATGAAGTATTAAAAGCTTAATTTTACCGCATCGTCATCTTAATCAGATGGCGAAAATGACATCAACACATAAAAGACTGCGGATAACCACAAGAATAATTCCCTATTTCTCGGCTCATTAGGCATAAGCAATATTGCAGAGCCACAATGCAAACGCTTCTAGCAAACACGTACATTTCTATGGGAGTAAACTATGGAAATCGTGTTTTTGCGGATAAACATCAACCAACTGTTAAATAAAGATTAGCGAACCTTCAGCACCAAGTACATCGTATTGACGATTCGGCTAGCCTATTTTTATCGGCATATGTGGGAACATATTTGCATTAAATTGTTTAAACTCGCCTCACAAATATTTCAAAGCCTGTTAACATAAGCTTTAATTAAAAGATGCCCCTCTAAAAATATTCAGCCACTAGAACTCAACTGCCTGAAGTCCTGCAGTTAGGGTTTGATTGGTACATTTTAGCAGGCAGCCATTAAAACCTTTCCCAAAAATACTAGAAGTTTATTGGGCAGTTCTTTTTGCGCATTTCTAGTGGGCGTTGCACTAGAAACAAAAATAATTTGAAGAAGCTGTCTCGCGAACGCAGGACTTTTGTCTGCACGACTTGAACATCACAAGCCCTTCACCTGCCATTGTTCGCCCCTGTGCTTATTGCATCGAGCACTCGCAGTAGCAAGCATTATTAACAACAAGCCATTTAATTTCGTCGGAGTATGAAAAAAAGGCAACATCTCCATTCTGTGAATGATGGCGAGAGTTCGGATTGCGGGGACTCGAAATGACATTCAAATTGCGCCCCAAGTGACATACGATTTGTGCCCCAACCGTCATCTGATTTGAGCCGTGAGTTGCACCTTGATTATTCCCTAAATGAAACTGCAACTCACGGCTCAAATCGTATTTCGCTTGATTTTCTCTTGATGATGGTCTGCGCACGGATGGACGCGGACGGACATTGGGAAGTCTTAAGGTACTCTGTATCGTTACAGGAGAGGGCGTAAGCTGTTTGACTCTCAGGCACTAACTCACGGTCGCAGCCCAATCCAATAAGAAACGGGCGTAGCCCAATGGGCAAGACGACTGACACTATCTCTGTCTTGTCTACCAGACACCGGCTCGAATCCTGCCGGTGCTGGTTCCTGTGTAATTTTTTGCGATTGTAAATGCTATGTGCATGGACGCATACGGATATTGTGCGGTCCTAAGATACTCCGCACCTAATAACAAGTCACCGAAACGCACCACGAGTCAAACGGAGTCTGTCCTACACGAAATCCTTCGTTACTGAGGGAGAAATTCCCTCTTCTCCTTTTGATAAGACGGTTTTCAAAGACAAAAAAATTCAAACCCTCATCGGATGTAGGCACGTTCTTGCTTTATTCTGAATTTTCGTCACCCTATGTAAGTGGTAACTATCGCTCAGAGCTGTAGCCAAATAATATTTTCTCTTTCAAGACGCGAAAGCTATAATGTATGTTCACCTGTGTGACAGGCAACAGGACGAAAACGTGTTGCTATAGTGCTCAATGTTGTTCAAGAATACAGACACAATAAGGCGAAGTGCACTCAACAGAACGGGCGTTCTACGATGGCTGTGTAGAGACCTTAGCTGCTTTGGTGAAAAAACCGCTCAAGCGAAGCGTACCACCCACACAGGAAGAAAGTATGGTTTTGCTAACGCCTCCGTCAATTATTTTCTCCGCTTGCTACTCCTCATTTCACAGTTCTTATTATGAATGGACACCAAGCTCTTCAAATTGCTGTTACACTGAGGCTGCTAATTGGGAACTCCGACCTACATTCTTTCATTCGCATGCCCGCAGCTGTTCATTAACTTGCTAATGAATAATTATCGGGCTATGGCTGTCGTGAGTCCGATGAAAGCGCATGTTCAAGTCCATTAAACACAGATTAACAAAAAAAGAGGGGAATATAATCGAGCAATTTGTTCTTTCTTTGTGTGGCTGGTTGGCTAATATTCGCATCATGTTTTTTTCTGTTTCTGCAGGTATTTACATTCTGAATAACTGCATTTTTCTCAATTTCACCTTCTGTTGATTGCTAGTCAGCTATTTGCACTTTACTAAGGATATAAGCTCGCAGTTTTGATTTGGCCGTCGTTAGAGCATGTTTTCACTATGTGCAGTTAGTTTTTTTTCTCGCTATGTTTACTTCAATATTCTTTGGCGAACTCCGTAGACAGTTTCCCAGCTTTCTGTTTTATCGCAGAAACATTGACAAAAGTGTTTAGTCCCTATGAAGTTAAAACGTTAGTGCCAATGAACAGGTCACAAAAGTGTTCAGGACGTAAGTACTTCAAATACGCCATCAAACTGGTTTACAAAAAGTACCTTCAACACCGCTACAGCACAACACAACGTCTAAAGCAGTTGTTCTTTCTGAACGTCACATGTTGTGCCCCTTCTTCAAAGCCGACTTAAGCACCGTATGAGTGTTTGGAGAGCAGAAGAGAGCTTTAAAAAAAGTTTGACACGTAAGCCCCACTAACGACAGGGCTTCTACGTTCAGATCTAGGTGGACACATTGAAAATACCAAAACACGCAAAAAATCAACGTGAATGGCCCCGACGAAACGTAACATGTAGGTTCATCCGGTGATCTGTACAAATTAAAACATAAAGAAGCTAAATATGTGCCAAGACGGATCTTTCGAATGTACGAAGCCCTGAAGCGAATAGGAAAGTCAATAGTTCCTGCCACTAATGCCGCCAACACGACTGCGCCAGGGTTAAAAGAGTGACCAAGTGCGAACTGTCCCCCTCGTCGAGTTCCCATAAGCCCGCTGACGCTGTTGGTAGCTTCCTAGGTATTCGCGTGCAGCAGAATAAGGCATGCCTAATTATTTTTTTATACAACATAGCAGAAACTGATTTATACACTCAGCCGAGAGTTAACAAGAAGCCGAGAGTGTGCAACTTTTGATCGTAGTTGGTGTAGCACGACAACACAAGCTTGGGAAGGCCTAGCGGAGGCCGGAAGTTGCCCTTTTATCCTACCGCCTCTCCGCCACCTCCCCCCTAGTAGAGCGTACCTTCTACGCAGATGCAGGAGCGTGGAGCCCCTGCATTACTTTTTTTTAGCAGCGGTGCTGTTCTATGCCAGCTGATAGCAGCGATGCTGCGGTTGGCCGGGGAAGGTACCCAAGAAACTTGGTTGAGCGATTACGTCATCCCGCGCGCTGGCACTGCTCGACCTACAAGATCCCTCTGCCTAGCACTCCTCGCTTGATCTCTCGCGTTCTCTTGTACTAGCCAGTTAACGTGCGTTCACTCCTCAAGTGGGAAGCATGGAAAACCCCGAGCTACAGACGCTGAGTTCGCGAAGCCGATTACCGCTGGTTCTAGCGCGTGTTAACGCGGGCTACTTAGGAGTGAGTGACTGAATGACTTTTATTAACACACGGAGAACCCGTGGGTCACTTTGGGAGATACGTGAAACCATGCGGATAAAATGACCTGGCCTGCCAGTCATTGGGGACTGTCAGTGTTTAGTTCGTAAATATGTATGAGGTGCAACACCACGGTATCCTACTAAGGAAGATATGTGGTGACAGAAGGAGGACGTCACTCAAAAAGAAGAAGCCTGGTGCGAAAGCCGCCTCACCGCTATTCTATAACAGATGCGACGGCTTCGGTCGATTCCAGAATATCGCTCTGATAAAGCGGCGGCGAAACATCAGTGACTTGCAAAACAACAGGAGTTACGAGCTCACGTACACTGTACATACTTTAATGGGGCGAGTGTTTATTGCTCTTTGGGGGCTAACGACGACACCATGCAGAAAACGTGACCGAATCTCGAAGCATAACCAGTCAAAGAACGTGTCCGAGTCTTCAAACATAACGACGCGTTAACTTAGCCGAACCAAAAATAAATTAGTTGGAACAGCCAGCTTCGCAGTTGCCCTAGTCTTCGCGTTGCTGCCCATTTTTTCTGCTTAATTTGGATTCCTTTACTAATACCGCTTAAACTTGCTCATGGATTTTGTGTTTGAGTGTCCAGCTTCCGCAAAAATCAGGTTTAAAGCGGTATCATTGCAGGTATAGAAATGTTTACTCGAAACTGATGTCTAGGATGTAAAGATACATATAAATTTGTTGACAAGCATGCCTAAAACTTTAGGATTACGTTATTTGCGGCAAGACATCTAACCGCTTTAAAATAATTTATATAAGAAAAAGAAGCGCTTATAGCAATATTTTCCAGATCTTAAGCATTTCAAGTGTATTCGGGGGTTTCTTTTTTGAATCACATTTCCACAGTGTACGTAATCTCTTCTAGACAAGCGTAAACATTACGAAGTTTATACAATCTCAGTTCCCAAATACGAACACCGGGAAGAACATGATGCATCTCCCGCCGCAGCCGGCGTTTGTATACAACGGGCTGATTTTGTCATGGGCGTCTCACAGCCCCTTGAAGCTAAACAAACCGTTTCTTGCACTGCAGAGATATTTTCGCGGGTACCTGTACAAACGGCCAATGTTTGCCTAATCATACGCCACCAAATCAAACAGAAGAAGCCTCAGAGGAGTTTAGCCTGTTTAGACACCTGTTTGCCCCGCTGTCTCGTTCATTCCATCCTTTCCAAGGAGTATCGTGTTGCCTGTAATTGCCGTGCAGTCCCCGACACCCTTTACGTAACATCAGCTGTGGGTGCGCCAGAAAACACCATATGCGCAACCGGTCCCAAACACGCCATACAATAGTCGACGCTACAGTTGACGGGTATAGACACTACGATCGAGCTTGACCTGATGAAGAGAGCCCGCGCAGCCAGCCACCGCCAGGCGATATCGGAGGTAGGGAATTCCCCCACGGGGCAGTTTCCGAGAAAGCAGCCCTTTTTAGGACGTCAGTTTATCTGGGGCACCTAATCATGAAAATTATCGGTTTGTGTATCTTCCGGTTCGTCGATTCAGCCATCCTGGCAGAAGTTAAAATAATTCTTGCATAATGGGTTCATATAGCCAGAACCTTCCCGAGCCACAAAATCCGGAAACATACTGCATATCGGCTAAAATATTTGAGAAAAAGAAGACATTAGGCACATTTGAGGAAGCACAAAAATGTACAACTGGTACTGGCAGCACTCTATTATGTCAAAATAGATGTGGGTTTATCTTTGCAATAGCCAATAAAACAATCACGTAAGAAAGTAATGTTCTGACCAAAATACAAAAAAAAGCGCTCGAGAACCTGAACCTCTTGTCTCCGTTTTAAGATCAGCAGTAACGAAAGGTTGCTGTATATGGCACGTGGACTGGAATGCGGGAAAGTCAAATTGACTTGAGGAAACGTGCGTGTTTATTGTGAAAAGATCGAAAGGGGCGGAAAGAACATGAGAGGTGGGAATGGGAGAGAAGAGAGTAGTCATACTGGAGGAGATCGCAGACGACTACTGCCTTTCGACGACATTTGGAGCGAAGTGAGTAGATACTCAGAAAAGATGTGATGTTCGTCGCCCCGAGGTCCGGTGCCAATCAGAAACCCAGTCTCCCGGGTTCCCGTTGATTTGTCATTAGGCTGGGCATGGCAATGGTGTTAAATTCTCGGGAGGTGTTGCACGAATTGAGAAACTCCAGGGGTTTGGACTTCATGAAGGGAAACGAATGCTTTATATAAAGCTATCTACATTGGAGCAACTGCATTCACGAGTACCATAAAGGACAAACTTCAAACTGTACTTAGACGGCAGTTCAAAGTGCGTACGATTCATTCGACGGTGAACACCATCTAACTCTGCTGTGTTTATAGCGCACACAAACCGCTGCAGTGACGACGGCCGGGACTCAGTTCCCGTCGCTGGACCGTCTAGCTGCGTGGTAAACAGCTGTACCCTTAATTTCCAACGCGATCCTAAAATCCATCGCTCGCTTAGGGAGCTCACAAATTCCAACCTAGCTTCGGCGGTCGAGAGTCATCGTGTCGCCGGGAACTGCGTAGCTGAGAGCTCAGACAAGAATGCTCTTTTCCGGCAAAGTTCGGCTTTATAACACTTCAGTGTTTCTATCCCTTGGTAACGCCCCCCCCCCCCCCCCCCCAGCTTCCATACATGCGTAACGGAGGGCCGAAATATAGTAAGGCAGCTGTCACGCTGCTGTCACTCAACCATCAGGCGAATAATCAACTAGGCGCTGCCGCTTACTGGTAAAAAATCTGGCCGTTGCACACGCAGGCCAGCAAGCACCCGGCAGAGATAACTTGTACCAACTCCAAGCGAAGAGAAATTATTCCCAATGTGATGCACGACACGGGAACCTAGACCCACTAAATAATCTACTCTTTAGAGTAACTACACTGATGCACGCCGGCAGCCATTTTGGTGTCTGCCGCCAGGGGGGGCCAGCTTGATGCGCCCAATGGTGGCCACCCTTGATGTAAGGAATTATTCTGGGCACCGCTTGGCATCCATGACAGCAGTGTTTACTTTTCAGGGATTTCGAGATAGCTCGCCGGTGAGACATGGTAAGGCTCGGTTACGATAGCGTAGCTTTTATGTGGTTCCAGGGTACTCTAGAGACACTAAGTAACCTCCGCATTTCTAATGGCGGTAAATTACGCGAGGCCACTCCGGTTCTTCGCCAGAAGGTAGGCAAGAAGGCGGTTTCGACCTTACGGCCGCTCCAAACGGCACATCACAGAGCAGCATGGCATCACTACTCGGTCTGGGGCTTACAAATACTTTCACCGTGTCATACAGCCGCACTTGGCTCCGAAAATGAAGATTTCGCGGAGACCGTGTGCACGACGCACGCATTTGTCAGCGCCAATGTGTTTTGCGGCCTAAACAAATCTCACGTGGCGCGCTTAAACCAACGCTAGCTGTCGGCGAAAGGCAACAATGAGAGAAGGGAGTGCCGATCACTCTGAACCGGGATGTAGGCGTTATAAGGGAGCCTCGTGGTAAAAACCGCCGCTGTCGTGGAGTCAGATGACAATAATTATCCCGCCTTTATCCACTAGACACACAATCCTTGGCATTTGGAGGGCCGGTCTGCCTGAAAACGAAAGTATTCTTGCAGAGTTCCCACCGAAAAGCATCCTCCTGAAGGCACCGCAGCGAATTTACAACGGACACGGTGTATAGCATGAGCAGCGTTGCGGCTCCGAACAGAGCGCCGGCGTCCTGTCCTTTAAACTGCCATTTGAGAGCGTCTGGCGCTGACCACACGAGTGGGCCTTGCATACACGGTCACTCTTCCGTTCATTCACGATGCTAGTGATTCTTTATTTTTTTTTTTTGAAAGAAAAGTAATCGAGAATAGTGTTACTTACGCGAAGACGAACGACAAGTTTGGGAGTTGTAATCTTTTTGGCATACGTGAAAAAATGATTCAATTCTTAGTTATAGAGAAACTCCTACATGAACAAGAAATGATTTCACAGTAGGGGGTATCGATTTCGCGAGGTGTAGTATTTTTGCTGCACTTATTCTGAAATTTTCTGACGGAATTCGGATCTTTGTAGACACATCAATGGTAAATAGTCATTCCAGTGCTATCAAGATATTTACTTCAAGCCCAATCGCGTCATTCCTTCCGTAGGGGGCACCGTATTTACGCTCAAAATCCGGCTCCCTACTGGAATATAAGCCTTCAACGCCGAACCCATGTATGTAGTACACCCTCCCATCATGGAGGTTGCACGTGCGCTTCCCTTGTGGTGGCCTTCCCTTACGATTATAAACATGGTCATGCGGTCATCTGGTTGAGCGGGATGGGGGCGCCTGGCTACTTCTCTCTCTCTCTCTCTCTCTCTCTCTCTCTCTCTCTCTCTCTCTCTCTCTCTCCTCTCTCTCTCTCTCTCTCTCTCTCTCTCTCTCTCTCTCTCTCTCTCTCTCTCTCTCTCTCTCCTCTCTCTCTCTCTCTCTCCTCGCTCTCTCTCACTCTCTCTCGACTGCCTTCCTTTGATCATTGATTGTAGGGTTTAACCCGCCGACGCAACGCAGGCGATGAGCAGCGCCGTAGTGGAGGGCTCCGGTGAAGTTTGACCGCTTGGGGATCGCTAACGTGCGCGCAAATCTCGTACACATGGGCGATTTTGCTTTTGGCCTCCATCAGAAAAGCGGCCGCCGCATCTGGGAATAGAATCCGCAACCTCTTGCTCAGCAGCGCAACGCCTTAGCCACTGAGCCACCACGGCTAAAATGAAGAACCGCGATATTTATGTCGTTCCAATTTGCTTACATGAGAAAAACCATGCTCGCCACTGAGGCACCGGACGTTATTTTTGCCAACAAGGAGGCGTGTTCTGTCACGTACCGAAATTCCTCTATTGCGCTATACTAGTGCTCGCAAAGGAAATATTGAAAAGAAAAAAAAAAGAATCCAGGACTCCACACATACTTATAGTGACATTGAAGTGTTTAGACATATTTTCCCGTGAAACGTTACCGGTATGCCACACAAATCCGTTTTATAATGCCTACCGTTATCGCTGTCAGCATCAGTGTGTCTAGTATCAGCGTAGAACAACTGCCTGTGAGTCCTTCCTTTCCGGTTGAATAAATATCTCGCATCAAAATTTGTAGATTCAGAAGTCAGAGGGAGATTCGATAATGACAACGTATATAAATGCTGCGTGCTAAATTCCGTCAAAAAGGATGCGGTCGAAGTTTTTACATAGTACAAAATACCTAGATCGCGTCCAAATGCACCCTGCTAAATAAACGACAAGGACATAGAAAGGGATACGGCGCACAGTTTCTGCCTGCGCGTTCATATTGCATTGGGGAATGCTACCTCCTTATCCAAGTAACAAATCTATGTAGACATTTTCTGGTATACCTTCCCTTCTAAATTTCTGTAATTCTGCACAATGCAGAATAAAATGTTACATCAGGCCTCTTGGGTAGGTTGTCCCGTATTTTTGAGATGATGAGTAGCACCGAAGCTTCAGCAAATGGCGACAAGCGGGAGAAGGTATTCTTTGGGCCATATCTCATGCAGAGCAAGATGGCGAAAATTCAAGCGCACCGCCTCAACTTCGCACCCCAGCCAGAACGTTTATGCTTCATAGCTAGTGGTCAAATGTGGCATGCAATTTTGCGGAGACGCATGCTCTCAGTGGTTCACACATTCTTTTGCAGCCAAGCGGTAAAGCCACATCACCCTGATTTTAAAGACAGGCGCAAATGTGCCGCAATGAATGACGCTTTCCCTTTCCCGAGCTCTCTACGTGCTTTCGTAAGACCCCTAACAAGGTTCGTGGGAAAACGGTAATATAAATTGTGTTTCTATTTGAGAAAGCACAGTTTTTTGTTTTCACTGCTGCAAAGAGACGCGAACATTTTTCACGTCTCGTTGAATCAAGCTCACCTTTAACGACCCATTACACCATAGAATCGCTTCTGACCTCGGCATAACTAAAGTATCGCAAGAAACAATGTTCCTCGGAACTTATGACTGCCATTTATCTGCCGTTATCTGCAGAGGGTTTTGCAATTATAACTAGAAGTAATAACACAATTCTTTTTAGTGCTCACTCCAACCTTACTTGTAGCTCAGATTTTAAGGTAGTGATGGAAGTTAGGTACTTACTTAAAAATAGAATATTCTTAAATTTAGCCGTCGTTAAAATAAGGTGACCGCGCTATAAAAAATTGGCAATATTGAACGGGGCGCCACCTGGCGTCACAAATTTGGTCAAGCCTATGTTAACAGGGTAAAAAAGGGGAACATCTTATTTTAATCCGTGTCTACTCTGCAGAAACTTTAAAATGCTAACCAAGGACGGAAAGGACATTTATTGGTCTGGCAGTGTGCGTTAGTCTCCTCCCTCCCCCCGAGCTCACATCCAGGTACGCGTCTGAACCACGAAAGGCGGCGCCGCTGTTGTGACGCTGTCATTTATATCCTGGGCGCGAAATTGTGTGTGTGATTATATATAAGCTCTTATTATCCCTTACCATTATTGTTTATTAAATCAGGCCTGTGAAAAGTCTTTTTTGTGAAAAAACCGAGCGCGAACGAAACAACAGTTTGGTCAGAGATCTTTCAGCCGCACGTTTTATTGCGGTAGACCCTGACTACAACTGAATTCATTATATTGCACTCAATTAGGGTAAGGTGGGTTCATTACCTATTTATGGATTGTGTTGATAGAAAGCAGTGCCATGCAGTGTGCGAGGCTGGGTAAAAACATTCGAGAAACCTTTTAATAACACGTGATGGTGCATTCCAAAACAACAAAAAGTGCACACAGTTAAAAATTCGTTCCTGTGCAACGCTTTTGTACACTTATGATACCAATAATTCACTTCCTGTATGTGAGGTGTACAGGGGAATCAATTTTTTTATAAAAATGCAATATTTGATAGTACTGAGTAGCTTTGAAATTTATGTTAACCAAACCGGATGACCACGTGAAATATGGAGTAGGAACAACACATGTCGCTTGTTACTGACGTGCTTCACAATATAGCTGATTGGTTTCCATCGAGTCCAGAAAAACAACTAACAAATAAACACTCAGGTATATACCAGTACGCACGCATTGAACGTAATTGCGGTTGGTTTATATGCAAAACGGCCGCTTTTATGTCAAAGAAGAATTGTTTCGGAGGCTTCTCAAACCCGAATAAATAAACTAATGTTCGGGCGCGACGTTGCTGACGTTTTCACTATATGTTGAGAGTGTTTCAGCCGTTTAATGAAGCAACATGTACACGAACGCTACCAGTTCCCACCTCATTATCTCCCTTTTCTTCTTGATGTTTCATTCTGGCTGTAATTACATTATTAGGGGAACTTTGCCTGATGGCACATGCTAGAGAGAGTGCCATACCGGACAACGGGTGCGATAGCGGGCTTGGGGTGACCGCTGCCAGAATAAATGCAACATACAAATCAGCGTGCCATGTTCAAAGTGGGAAACGTAATCGCCACAACCCCTGACCGTGAAAGTGCAGTGCTTGGACTTGTGAGAGTTAAGAGGACAAGATTGATGTTGAGATACAACGGTCTTCACCGCGCACTGTAGCCTCGGAGACAACGGAAGCGTAGAGATCAGGAGGAAAATAACGGTACTTTACTGGCGCGGTTAGCGAAACAGGAGTAACGGGGCTGGGCAGAAACAAGCTCTCTAGCGAGGAGGAGCTGGGGCGTGGTCCGCTGCGGATTCTGCCAGAAGCCCGTCAATCCGGTACTCACCGAGAAGGCTGCAACAGGCGTGAAAAAATGTTACTCGTTGTAGAAAAGCCTGGTCGCGAAGGGTGATGCGGTAGTAGTTCCTTTTTTACAATCACCACGTCTGGTCGCTGGAATGCCCCACCATTTGTTCGTGAAATAACAACCGAGGCAAAACCCACCAGGGATTATGATATCCAGAACGTTTTCTTATCATAGGAAAGTCCACTGGTTGCGGCTATTAGCAGCAGCAAATGGCAACTTACAATTCAGCTTGAGCTGCAAGCACCACCTTCTTTTCAGCAAAAGTATCTCGTTCTGAAAGCTTAAAATCTGAGTTTGTTTCTGATGTAGGCGAAAAGCAAATACACCCATGTGTCGCGGTTTCGGCAAGTAAACAAAAATCATCCGCACCCCTCTGCTACGGAGCGCCTCATAACCTGTGTTGTGTTGGGCCGTTAAGCCCGATAAGCAATATCTGCAAAGCGAGTCCTCTACCTGCAGTCTTTTGAGTTGGCTGCGTCATTGGGAAAGGCAGGAGTTAAACTTTGGACATCTGCCAATGTTGCTTCATTGATTGCGTCTAGGGGAAGGGTCACTATTTACTAAGGACGACCAATAGACAGGTTTAAATGTTGACATTGCGGGAAAAAGATTTTTTGCACCACCCGCTCTATATTATTTTCCTTTCTATAACGACGAATAAACATTTATTTGAGCAACAGGTCACTGTGACGGGGACATGGTCAGCCTCCTATCTCCAGGAGGCCGCAAGCCTGCGCGGAATCCAGGGCTCGTTGCTCTAGGACTTCATCAGCTTCCGGTGCCCAGCTGGTTAGAACAGACTTAATATTGGTATTATTGAACTACCGGTCCTGAAACAGACGTGAAAATAAATTTGGGAAATAATAGGGCTACAATAACCTTCAAAACTTTCCCGCCAAAAATACGAAGTTTCTGGCGGCTGTCCTTCCCGAACTTTTCTTAAAGTTTCGTATTTTTTATGCTTCTGTGATTTTACAAATATTTTGTGTTTTTTACTACAGAAGATTAATGTCAATTCTCCATTTTGTTGTTTTTTTGTTTTCGGCTTTTTTACCTGGTTCTGTTATTTAAGGTTTCGACCAGTAATAGGGAGTATAAAAATAAAAGAGTCTTCGTACTTTGCTATAACTCTGGTGTCGTTTAGGAAGATGTAGTGCTCGGGAGGTTTAGGTGTAGGGACCACCGTGTGGTAAAATCTCGAATTAGGCTAGATTTCAGGAGGGACTGTAAGAAGCTAGTATGACAGAAGCTGATCAACGTGCAAACCGTAAGACGGAAAGCGGAAGAATTCAGAATCGCACTGCAGAACCGATATTCAGCTCTTACCGAGCAAGTAGAGTTTACGACACATGAAGCCAACGACAATCTTACACGCATTTTTACGAAGCGTGCAGTAGAATCGGAGGATCGATACCTAGGCAGGGTAGTGGTAAACTTACCGAGGAGTAAAAGATTTAATTAGGAAACAGAAAAGCATGATATTCTCCACCCAAGCTGACAGAATAGAACTACCGAATCTTTCGAAGTTGATCAATAAGCATAGGACAGCTGACATACGGAAGATGGAGAGGATGGAGCATGCTGTAAAGAACGGAGGAAGCATTAAATGAGTGAGGACGCGCCTAGGTGTAGGGAAAAATCAAATGTGTGCACTTAAAGACAAGCAACCCAATGCCATCACAAATAGGGATAAAATGGTTATAGTAGCCGAGGAGTTCGGCAGACATCTGAACAGTAGCCGCACCATCCAGGATAATACCGAAAGCGGAAGTAGTTCAGACGAGATAGACATCCCACCAGTAACGTCAGAAAAAGTGAAGTAGGCTTTAAATGAAACGCAAGGTGGTAAAGCACCTGGTGAGGATCAGATAACCGCAGACCTCTTGATGGATTGCGGGCAAATTGTACTTGAAAAACTGGCAAACCTGTATACGCAAAGTCTAATTACCGCGAGTGTACCGGTATCTTGGAAGAACGCGAACATCATCATTATCCATGAGAAAGGTGACATGAAGGACTTGAACAATTATAGGCCGATAGAGGGAATCATGTTATTGTAAATTGTTTCTCTTTTGAGTCTTCGGAGTTTGCATGCTTGATAGTTTGATAGTGATGGGGATGAAGAGGATATGTTCTTCTGTGTGGGTAGTGGGAGTATAGTGGGGTCGATAGGTTCTAGACTGCCGGATGAAGGTTCCATGCACTCGGGGTGTCATGTCCAGAATTTGGGATAGCCAGAATATGAAGGTCGCGGGTTCCAGCATGTCCTCCCTTGTCCCTACAAGGGCCGAGTGGTCGCGGTGGTGAGCCCAAAAAGGCTTATTTCAATGTCATCGGGAAACATTTTTAGAATGGGAAGAGCCTTGGGTGGGGCAAGTCTGGCTTATTTTCGAGATAGGCGTGTTGATAGTCTGTTATTAATGTAAGGTCTGGTTCCTAGCAATAAAGACGTAAGGAGGCGGAGCTATGGGGTGCCATCCCTCCCACCCTCCGACTTTTTACCATGTGGTTATATACGGCCACCAACGCAACCACCTGCGCCGCACACCATACCAATATTTTCTCTTGAAACGAGAAATTCTGCCCGGGAAGTGCACCGACTCTTCCTTGGTGACCCGTTTCCCTCCTGGATACCTGTCCTATTGAAGGCCTTCATCCACGAAATTTTTCCGCGAGCTCGCTTTCCGGGACGCGATGGAGAGTCGAGCGCTCCCCAGAACAAACTAGGGGAAATTCGAGTGTAAAACAGGAGTCCTGGCTGCTTCAGTACCTATATGCAACGAGAACCCCCGCCGGAAAACAGTGCGCTAACGACTTTGTACTTAGTCTCCTCTCCCCTCCACATGCAGCCAAATGACCTAGGTCATTTTGCCGCACGAACGCCACCGCAGCAGCGAATTTGCAGGTAAATTCGCGCCATGTAGAACAGGCGTTTGTATAAATGTACACTTAGTTGCAAGCTGACATTTTTATTTCCCTTTTTTCCCCACAACTGTACATTTTGATAAGTTTTTAATGTAGCTAATTTTGGGGAAAATATCTTCAGTGCGCGACGGTTGACAGGCTTCTCCTACGGAATATATTGGCATTAAAGAAAGAGGTTTTAAGATTTCTTCTTATCCGCACGGAGCATATGTGCAAGACCTAAAAAAGAAGGACTTTGTGATGACAAAGCTACAATAAAATAAAACATCCAACCACAAGCTGTTTGCTTTGTGCGTTTCACGTTTATAATGTGCACTCAGTGCTTTGTTAGTTTCCGATGCAAGTAGTTCTTTTGTTCTCTGCTTTTTGCTTCCTTGTTTGTTAAGCATATATGGTTATGTTTGTTTCACACTCTCTATTTCTTTAGGTGGGATTTCTTCTGATGTTGGCAAAAATAGAAAACTGCAAGCAGTGATAGCAATTCTGCCGCAATTTTCGGAACGCGCGAATACTTTTTTTAACGAAAATTTTTATTTTTCTTGTTCCTGGCGGTTAATAGTCGAACACGAAGACATGGAACACGAATGCACTAAATAATTGTCTATATCAAACAGTTTGAACATCCTCTTGGAAATGGCATCCAAAATAGTAGCGCTGTTCCAGGAGTGTATGAAACTCCAGATCACGGGCACATTCGATGTATCGAACGCTGCGCGGGAAGTGCCCCTGCAATTGCGCTTCTCCTGACGGCTTAGACTCGATGATGACTTCTCGCTGGCGCTGCCCCACTTGGTGAGGATGAGGCACCGTCGCTTCAAAGGCCTTCAACCATGGAAGAAGAATGCCTTCAACACCTGCTATTCGCTTGCTAGCAAGGGGAGCAGCCGCATGGCAGGGAAAATCGGGGAGTGATTGCTTGCAAAACTGAATAAAGCGGGAAGGAAAACTTGCGGAAGCGCTCGGTTTCAGGATTTTTTTATGCGTCCTTGAGCACTTGCCAATCCTGGCTCCCGCAGTGGGACTGATGTGGCGTGGTGCGTGTTTTTGTTTTTTGTTTTTTGTCCACAGCAGGCCTTTTGAAGCTATAGCCACAAAAAAACTGAATAATTTGGACTTAGCGACGAAAGTGTACATTATTTGACAGGTACAAGTGGTTGAAAAGATGTAGGCTACAGAGATATTCGAAATTTCTCGGAGAATTTTTGAGTGCGATACTGCGAATCAAACCTGATGTTAAGTGAAGACAGCACGCCCACGGCCACACCCGGCCGATCCGCATCGTGTCCTCTTCAAATCGGTTTTATTGCGCGGCTGAAGCGGAGGCGTGTGCGGATACCTAAGACGACGACGCTGACTGTTTCGAGAGTGAAGTTTGACAGCTCTCAGCATTCCCATGCGCTATTTCGAATAACGCAACGGCACACGAGTGCAGGTTGCGGCGGACATCACCGCCGAAAAACGGTACCTACTAGCGGTCGTGGCAATGTTCCCAATGCCCTTGCGTTAGTGTTAAGCTTCGCCACAGTTGTGGGACAGTGTACAACGCTAAGTTTTTTTTTTTTTTTCATTTTTCATTTATGCGGCGTTCGTAAGCTTGAGGACAGTATGGTGAACTTCGTGAATGATAAGAAGCAAGTGAATCTCTTTTTTTCGTGTTAAATGAAGTACAGAGGTCGTCGTGCAATGGTTCAAATTTTCCGTGCTGTGAAGAACAAATAAGTTAGCTACCGCTGGTCACATACTCCGAAAGCTCTTTCATGTGCAGAGTATTAAGATATTCTTAATACAGGCATATTTTATATATCGAAATATTGATACATCAAAATATTCGAGATCCATCTGGAGTTCGATATATCCGTGTTCGTCCATTATGTTAATAGTTCTAAATTTTAGTAAATGTTTTAGCTATTAGTTGTGCATATTACCAGTTATAGGTTATGTATTTATAACAAATATTAATGTTGTTCGCCGCCAACAGTTAGGGGAAGTTATGAGGTCACGATACGATATCTCCTTTTGGGGTGAGTAGGACGAGAAATATTCATGTCTAATAACTATGTGCGATGTCGGTGTACCTTGTGTGTTGGACATCTCTGTATTTTCTGGTGAGCTACGTACTTCCTTATGAGATTGAATGCATATTATCCGGAAGAAGCCCCACTCCAGGTTTCCTGCGTATATTTGGTGAAAGGGGTTCGGGGATGTGGTTGCGATTTCTTTGGGCCCTTGAAATGTCTTGAAGAATTGTACTGCCGGCGGGTGCTAAAGTGAGCATGTTTAGTTGAGGCCCTTGCTGGGGTTCTGTAAACTACAAAAGGGCGTTCTGCTGTCCCAGTTGGAGCCATTTTAAAGCGAAGATTTACTAATTTAGTCGAGCCAAGTGTCCATGTCGCCAGCAGTTTGACCTTCTTATGACGTATCTGCTCCGCCTTCTTGGGAAAACATCCAAGGGCTCGCCGCGCCTTACTCCGCCGTCTTGGCGCGTGCGCTATCTGCAGCTGGGCCGCCTCCCATCGACCTAATGACTCGCTGCACGCCTGGCTAAGAGAAACGCCGCGCTGGCCTAGTCAACGTGGGAGGTGTATATTTCTTGAGGCCATGTTTTTTTCGCGTTTGACGTTATTGTGGGGTAGAGCTGCATTACAGTCTTATTTAATTAAGGTAAGAGGGGTGATCCTGATCCGTCGTTGTGAAATGGTACGCCTAGGATACTTCGTGTGTTAACCTCAGGAATCAGTGTATTGGAGAATAAAATTTGAGGGTGGCGGTTCAGGGTGGCGGCCTCCCTCTCCTCCAGTACTGAGAACACGGACCATAGATTTGGATGTTTAACATGTTCAATTTAATTCAGACCCGTTCAGTTTACTTTACGAGTATTTTCCGGTTGGGTTCTTTAGATAAAAAATGTGGTCGCAGCTTGACGAGGCCCAGCAAACCATTGCAAGGCAGCAACGTCAAGGAAAACTTCCCAGCAAACCACGTTACGTCGTGCAGATATCCCGGAGACGTCAGCAATCGACATTGCAGATGTCCAGGAGACGTACCGTTGGGGTCGGAGTTACATATACTCAACGTTGCTACAACCGCAAAAAACCCATCCAAATAACGCGAAGGATAACGTCCAGTAGACGTCTCCTGGTACTTTTATACGCTGTTTACGGGATGTTACTTTTGTGGTACGTCTTATGGATGTTGTCGTGGTACGCATGCAAGACGTATATAGATGTCTGCTCTACATTGGTTGTCTGTCTTTGGCACAAGCATTAGTTTTTGATATTCATGACTTGTGTACGTTAGTATGATATTGTTGAGATGAACCTGTATGCCTGAAATTTACATTCTTTATACATTATTTCGAAGTTTGGCCAGCCCCCTTTCCAAGGCTGCCTGCGTGTTGTGGGCATTTATACCTCAAATACATGTCTTACTAGCTATTCAGCACTGTTTGCTGTTACTTGTCACCTGGTTTCTAGATTAATGTGTTTCCACTTTTGAAGTGCTGCATACTGCATGAAGTCTCATATGTGAAGTGCCAAGCTGACCACACACTCTCGCAGAAGCACACGAAGCACAGCTCTAAACAAGAAATGTCGCATCGAAAACAAGAGGCAGTAAGTAACAGCAAACCAGTCCTGATCAGCACAAGCGCCCTGGACACTAAGGCAACCACAGTGGCGTCATCGAATTGTACCATACAGCACGGCTGTACAGACCTTCTGCAAATAAACTATCACAGAAACAATTCAAAAATTAATCTAATTAAAATGACAGTCTCCCATCCTATCTCTAAGTACCCGCAGCTGGGTAGTAAGAACGCTTTCAAAGCACACATAAAACACAAAAGAGTTGGGGTAAAAAAGTTTATATTGACTTCCAAATTATATAACATGCTTTCGCAACACAACCACTTTAAGTTTCATTCCTATCTGCCCTGGACCACAGGGTACACATTGTACAATTACAAGAATAGAACAGATATTCATGACAATAAACAAGTCACACACAGAAAGGTTGATAAAAAATAGGGAAAAAAGCAAACATGTAAACCCAGGGTACAAGCACAAGATAGCTATCCAACTTGAAATATCGCACATTAAAATAATTGGGTGAAAAACAACGCAAGAAAAGTGTGAAAACAAAGAAATTATTGAATGGTGGTTATAAAAACACAGCAAATTTACGGAACTAAATAGTTCACATCTAGTGAAAAGTTTGTGGAACAATAAAACAAAAGCACCTCGGCAACACAGAAGTGGTGTTGTTGAGTGGTGGTTGTGAGTGCCATACAAATTTAAGCTACTTTATACAAACCAACATCTAGGGAAATGGTTATGATCTATAGAAAAGGTGTGTATAAATAAATGACTGTACGGCGGTTACAAGAGCAGTAGAAATTTACCTGATGAAATAATTCACACTTAGCGAAATGGCAGGACAACAATAAAACAACAAAAAACTTTAGAAACAACTTATTCAATTCTGGTTAGGAAAACAAAACGTTACACTATTTCAATATTTTCCACAAAGTGATATGATTTGGGAACAAACGAAAGAACGGGGTACACGGAAATGATTGAATATTAGTTACAAGAAGCCAGATTTACTTGACTACGTGATTCACACCAAGTGATACGCTCAAAGAACAATCACACAAAATAAAAACGCACGGAAGCACGGAAATGATACAATAGTGGTTCAATGGTGCATGCCTCCATCATCAGTTATGGTAGGGAGTCTTGAACAGTTTGCGTTCTTCGTTGTGGTGCTCCAGAAACTGCCAAAATAGTTTCAGCAGCCCGGATTGCTGGCAAAGTGAGTAAAAATTTCATGGTCCAAAGGCTGAAAGAAATTTAATACCGCTTCTAGCAATAAAAACTAAGAAGCCGCAGGTTGTCGACAAAGCTGATATTTGCGCAGGATGGACTGAAAAGAAAAATCTGGGCCGTATACATTGTCTGGTGAAAGAATTTGATGTCTGTAACGACACGAAGATATCTAGTTACACACAATGCAGGATGCCACTCGCAGGTGGAAAAAAGCGTGTTCCCTGTTTTCCAAACCAGGAGAAGTCCTGCGCCAAGTTGGCCGTCAACAGTAGCTTGAGCAGGCGCATTGTGCAGACAGTTGCAGTAGCACCTCCCTTGCAAGCCAGTTCATCAATCTAGGCATGGGTACAGGAAAATCTGTGTTGTAATACAGATTTTTAAGACTCGTATAATACGGAATGGCCGCTTACATTGTCCCTGAAAAAGAGAGTGCATGACAGCTGCATGCTACCGGTACTCACCTACGGGGCAGAAACTTCCAGGCTAACTAAAAGGGTCTAACATAAATTAAGGACGACTTAGCAGGCAATGGAACGCTAGAGGATGGGTGTAACATTAAGGGACAGGAAGAGAGCGGAGTGGATATACTTTAATGCCAGCATTGGCACTAGTAAGGCAACCTTAACACTATGACAGCTAATGTGAGGTACCACTAAATATAAGAACTACATTTCGTGAATGGGGATTTTGAGGACATTTTAGCCCAGCTACAGGTCCCATCTGAACTTGCAAAATATTTTTCTGTGTCTATCCAAACCGCTTGGTGGATTGAAGTGACAATATATACACGGATGAAGCCATGTCCACAAAATGTGGCAAAAGGAAACATGCACAAACCCGGACAGCGTCACTGCCATGGACGTATACTTCGTGCAGCAGAATGGCGAGGTGGGCTAGTTGGTATATATGCATAACTAAACCTTCAAAAAGCACATCACTGAAACACTCGTCATGTTGTCCTGTTCGCCTGTCCTGCTAGGCGTACATTTTTAGTTGAAATACGTTGTACAGCGGGAAGCATCAAAGTAGTGCAAGATATTTTTACAGCACAATCACATTCACACATATTCTAAGTTGCACCAGACAGCAGCCTGCAACATCTAAGGTATTAGCAAACGACAGGCCAGACACCAGAATCATACTGTGCCTTAAACCTGCGAAATCTCAAATGCTGCGTTACTCTGATCACCAAGGTGTGTTACACACTAAATTCTTTAAGCTCAAAATTCCATAAGTGACAGAAATTTAACAGCCATTTTTGAATATTTTCACTAGGTTCTGAAAGGTTAATTTATGTTTGCGATGCTGCAGTAAGAGTACGAAGCACAACCAGCGCTGCTCATACTACTGTACCAGTTACGACATGCGTGTAGTTCTGACGTTACAAATAGATTCGGCTTGCATACACGTTGTTCATTCCGACATTTCACGACCAAACTAAGCGTTCGAAAACATTGAACACTCAATGGAAACCGCGAAAACAGCATCAAGATTACATTTTAATCTAATGCTGTACTTTTGGAATTCCCTGGATTAATATTTTATTTTAATGCTACACGAAGGGCAATCATTCAATGTATTGTGCACGTTTTTAAACCGAAAACTATTATGACGAAAAAAAACGGCATCTGCAGAAACGAAACAAAAACCAACATCACGCTAAAAGTACACGATGTGCGTGTAACGCATTCGCACACCCACTTATATTCGCACTCTCCGGCTTCCCTTATTTCATTTCATATCAAAACATTCGCCTAGCAAAACAGGACAGAACACAAACACTTCACCAAACACAGGGCTAGAAACTGCGCGAGAACTGATTCTGTTTACAAACGCAGCAGCCAGGTACAAAGGTCTACCGACAAATCTCCGCAACGCACAAAGCGAGTCCCTCAAATCGTTAGGGCTAACCGCTTACGCGTACCGAAGTTCGAGAGCAACTCTGCTACGGTAAATACATATGACAAGAAAACAAGGTTCACTAGTACTCGCTTACCTCCACTACTTGGCAGTATTTCTTCGTCCGGTAGATAAATCCATGGTAGTCAAGTCACCGAAATAACGAAAGTTGAAGGCGTGCACGCCCGTGCTGTCACCGGCCTGTAGCACGCATATCGATACGGAGTGCAGTTAATACACTGTCGGACGATCGGACTTTGCGCGCAGCGACTTCCTGTCGGTGTTCGTATGAGGGAAAAACTAGTTCCTGAAAGACACCCGCCTTGATAAAAACGCGTTGCGAAATATATGGCCAAGTTATTGGTAAATAAAGATATTAGTTGCCATTTATGTACAAGAAAAGCTTGGGCGTGAGTATTTTTTAAAGAAAATAGTAATTGTACCTACAATGTAGATTACGGCATTTAAGGCAATTTCAGGGTATGCGGTGGAAATGCAGCTGCCGTGTGGTTGTGGGCGCCGTAATTTTACGGTGCGTTCTGAGGCTGCAACCACTTGCACAGTATTTTCTGCGCTTTCGCGCGTCGACATCGCCCCGCGTTGACGGCGTCGGCAAAATGCACGGCGCCGTGAGCTGACGCGGGAGGAGGAGGAGGGGAAGAAAACTTTGAACGAACAGGTAGATCCAGCTTAGAAGTGGGCGGGGTCCTCAGTCCAGCACTCCGTTGGTGCGGCCTGCCGTCTTCGCCCTTTCAGCGAGTTAAAGCTGCTTACTTAGGTCCGAGCTGGCAAGTTCACTCTCCGACTGCTCCTATGTAGCTACGCCGATGTCTATGCTGCTCGCCAGATATCAGCGTCGACGCAGCGCCAGAAAGCATCCGAAAGCACGCGACATCGTCCGTATTCCATGTTCATCTCCTGGTTTGGGGTCATTACGTTCGCAGAAAACAATCATTTTTTCAACGTGCGGTAATTTGGTGCCTTCAGGCAAATTACAAGCTATTTCTGGTCGAAACTGCGCAATCCTCCGTGGCTAGCTTGGCTTTAATCGGGGAGATCGGGGGATTGAGACAGCTTTTTGCCAGTTAAATACGGGAGCTCTGGCTACATCGCTTGTAGTGTTAGCATGGAGGGCTTGTCTGCAAGATCGGTGCGTAACGAACAAAGTTTATCAACGCCAGAAATCTAGCGGTGCATTCAATTTCATTCGCGGCTACCGTAGCCTGCATAGGGGAACGATGAAGCGCGATAGCTTTTCTTGGCTTAAATAAGGGAGCTTTGGTTACATCACTTGCAGTATTAGCATAATTGACCTCGCCCCCAAGATCGGTGCGGAAGAAACAAGCGTTAGCACTGCCGAAATTTGTCAAATACGACCAAAACGAATCACCCGACAATATTCGTTGGCAGCCTCTGTTAAGGTACCAAATTCTTGGGTACACGCATTGTTTCCTGGCGTGGTCGAGTGGATTGGAACTTAGGTGCTTGTGTTGTTTTGAAAGTCTATGGTTCGAATCTTAGCGAAGTCTCACGAATTTTTTTAGTTTTTTTTTTGCAATGAGGGTGTCATCGACTTTTTTTAAGGCAAAAAAAGGCGAGTACCTTGCCGTTTAACCTACAAGTGACGTTTGACGGTAAGCTCAGTATCAAGGCAGCCCCGAAATCTGCTTTGCTCACACTTTGAATGCATGAAGCTTCAGTCGGTACGTAACATCAAGGTTAAATCAAGTAGCAAGTAAAGTTGTGCTAATTGAGCCTTCGTTCATCATCCTATCTTATTTTGTTCATATTTGACGGCAATGACCCCCGCCCCTCCTCCCCCCCCCCCCACCTCCACCCATCGAAAAAAACCTTACAAGGCTCGTTGGCAACGTCGCTTCTAAACGAATTCTGCACTAAGTCCCTGCCTCTCTCCGTGAGGTTCGGTATTGGGCAAATGTTTTGAAGGTCAAAGGTTAAAAGCAATAGTGGTGGATTACAATACTTGCACAAAACCCCTCGGTACAAAACCCTTACAAAACACATTCAAAACCCCTCGGTAACTTCAGTACAGTACGGCTGCGGAAAGTTTGAAAATAAAGTGTAGCAGATGTAGCTAAAATAATTTAACTGCGATAGACATGTTCGAAGTAAAAAACGGACATACCTGAAACATCTGAACAACGTCAGCAAAATATGTCTAAATACCGTCCCCAAATGAAGCAGCAGCAACGTCGAGAGTACGTCTTTAGCAAAGTTGAAAGAACGTCCGATATTAAGGTACCAGCAACGTTATGTCAACATCCAAAAATTTTCATTAAAATATTGCACGTTGTACGGATGTCTAATAGAGATACTGCTGGGACATAGACGTTCGGATCTTTTTGGGACGTCGCAGAGATGTTAGTGGTTTGCTGGGTTTAACGTGTCATGCAGTTTGTGACATAACAAAACAGAACAATTTACACAAACAGTAACACAAAATTTACTTACAGAGAAACCATAAATCTCATTAAACCATTTATAACAATCACAGCACATATTTTATTTATTTATTTATTATTATTATTATTATTATTATTATTTATTTATTTATTGTTTATTTATATAATTGTGGAATACTGCAGGCCAAAAAGGCCGAAGCAGGAGGGGCACAAACATAACCACAAGATCAGTACATGAGTGACACAGCTTAACTAAAATACATCTGCATAAGAGGATAGCGAGTAGAAAAAAAAACAAAAAAAGAAATCAAGAAATATTCAGAAGGGGAGTCAGGATTCACAGAATTACACATTTGATTCATCTAGATGCAAGGTTTGGATGTAATCAGGGGGCAAGTTGTTCCATTCTGTGACAGTTCTCGAGAAAAGGAAACACCTTATTAATCTGTCCACGCAAAGTATGGAATTAAAGATAGGACATGAGAAGGACGGGTTTGCCTGGTCTAAACTGGAGTAACTTAATGTGATGGCTTTAGCCCAAGTTTTTTGTTAATTAGTCAGTCCAAGAATTTTAGACGAAGAAGATGGCGCAGCGATTGAAGGGTCTGGAATTCATTATCTCGCATTATTTTAGTAAGTAATGTACCACCCCCACACTTCGAGTAAATAAAACCCACTGCTCGCCTTTTAATATTTTCGAGGGAGTATATGTTAGACTTAGTATGTGGATCCCCCCCAATAGGAGCGTATTTCAGCTTTAGACGTATTAAAGTGTTATTAGGTAATGGTTTCACTTGCGAGGGGGCGTCTCTGAGTTAGAAGACACAGTTTACGGAAAGGCGAGGACGAAACATCGGCAATGTGTGCATTCCAAGACAAGTTATTCGTTATCGTTAAACCTTGGCATTTATATTGTTACGCCAATATTACACGCCAAGGGTTGCAACCATGCCAGCCTCATCACCGGAGTTGGAAAAAGAAGAGAACGAGGTTGCACTCCGGCTTGGCCTCATCATTCACGGACCGCTCTACCATCTACGCTCGTCCTACACCGTCCAACCTCACTGTAAATAAATCCATCTCGTAACAGTTCGGCGGAGGTGCGGGGTACGCCACGCCGGACCTCCAGGATTTCCGCCGTAGCCGACGTGTCGCGCGTCTGCCACCACTGTCTCCTACGATGCCTCAAGGTGGGAACACTGTGCCGGCCCCCACGCCTGGCTGGCATCCCCCGCGAAAGCCCCGAATGTTCACTGGGAACGCCGATAAAGACGTTGAGGAATAGCTGAGGCATTATCGACGGGTGAGCCGATACAACCGCTGGGATGCCGCGGCACAACTCGCGAACGTCGTGTTCTCGCTAGATGAGACTGCCCTGACCTGGTTTGATAACAATGAAAGCAAGTTCACAACCTGGGACCGTTTCGTCGAAGAAATTTTATCCCGCTTTGGAGACTCCGTCGGAAAGAAAGAAGAAGACGTTGCTCCATCGCGCCTAAGTCCAAGGCGAGACGTGCACCACCTACATCGAAGAGGTCTTAAAGCTCTGCAGACTCGTCGACCCGCAAATGTCTGAAGATGATAAAGTGGGTCACTTATTAAAAGGGATCGCTGAAGACGTCTACAACTTTTTAATAGGACGTGAAAAGTTGGAATTGGCGTCAGACGTTGTCCAGCATATTCGCACCTTCGAGGCATTGAAGAAGCGTCGCATTACACCTAAGTTCGGCCGTTTGGCTAATGTTACGACTGCGGCAAGCGTTGACCTGCAACCGCCTGCCGACTTTGCTGAAATGATACGACGCATTGTCCGCGAGGAACTGCTATGACAACAAGAGTCCCGGCACTATACCGACAGCGTACGCATCCGAGACAGCTACGTGCTACAGGACGTCCAGGCCAACACACTTTCTCCGTCGAGTGTTCCATTCCACGATGCGAGCTTTATGACTCGCACTCACAGTCCGCAGCGCTCTGATGTTCACCAGTCAGCACGCAACAGTCGCGATGTCGAACGGTTGTCTCAGCGTTCCCAACGTACGACGTATGACCAGCGTCCTCGGTGTCCAACGTTTGAACCTCGTTCTGACGACGTGTACGAGGAATACTTCCCTGACCGCCGTGAGCGTGGCCCTACCTGCTACAATTGTGGTATGGAGGGACACATTTCCCGCTTCTGCCGCCGTCGCCGTCGAGCACCACGGTACGAGCAACCGCCCATGCGGAACCGCCCAACACTCGGAATGGCCGCTACGACACTTCCCTGCCACAGTATCTGCGCCCTATGGAACAGCCACCGCCTCGTCGTGATTCGCCTGCATCTGACCGGAGTATAACACCTCCCAGCACACGACAGCGGCGTTCACCCTCACCTTTCCGGCGTCGGTCGCCACCGCCGGAAAACTAGCCGGCGCGGCCAATGGAGGTGAGGCCGCCGCACAATCATTCCGTAGTATGCTTCTTACCGGACAGTCTCAATTGGAACTACCTTCGCCTGTATCTATGCTAAAGAACACAGTTGAAGTATTGGTAGATGACACCAGAACAATGGCTTTGATTGATACCGGAGCAACAGTGTCTGTCATGAGTTTAGCTTTCAAAGCCCGCCTTGGCCGTAAAGTTATGTTTACAAGGGACCGAATGGTGACTTTTCGGGGTGTTGGTGGTGAGTGCCTGTGCCCTCTTGGGGTTTGCTCAGTGAATGTTTCGTTTGGTGGCCACACGTTCACAGCGGAAGTTCAGTGCTTCCGCGATCTAAGCACGATGTTATTTTGGGACTGGATTTCTTAAAGCAGTGCGGGGCCACCGTTGACTGTCGCAACGGAGAAATTTACGTGGATGGGACCGTGCTACCTGCCCTTGTGGAAGGCTCTTTTTCCGATAACAGTGCCTTCTGCGTATTGGCTGACACAATCATACCAGCGAGGTCAGCGGCATTTGTTTCTGTTCTCTGCCCCGGAGTTGACGTAAACGGCTTTGAAGCATTGGTTGAACCAGTTCCTCTGAATTTTGCCAAAAAAGACATTCTGGTGCCACGGTCAGTTGTTTCAGTTGTCTAAGGATACACCGCATTGTGGACAGTAACTACTCTTCTGAGCCCGCCGTGCTTCCCCGTGGCCTGATGCTTGCCAAATTCTCCGAATTTGCGTCTTCTTCAGTGGCGGTTTTGACAGAAACCTTGGATTCCCCTTCTCGCAATTGCCCGGTGGACACTCCCAAGTTGGAGGGCATGGTACATGGATCCCTTGGCCCAGAAAAACGTCGCGCATTGGTACAAGTGCTTACGCGGTACTCAAGTGTGTTTGATTTCGCCCGCCAACATCCACGCTCTTCTGTACCGAACACACGGACCCACCATTTAATTAACACTGGAAGAGCACGGCCCATACCGCAAAAGCCTTATCGCGTCTCTCCTTCTGAGCGACGAGTCATTAAGGAACAAGTCCACGAGATGTTGCTGAAGGGCATGATTAGGGAATCCTCAAGTCCTTGGGCGGCGCCGGTGATTTTGGCCAAAAAGAAAGATGGGTCATGGCGCTTCTGCGTCGACTACCGGCGCCTTAACGAAATTACCAAGAAGGACGTATATCCACTGCCCCGGATAGACGACGCAATAGACTGTCTCCATTCGGCTTCATACTTCTCCACAATTGACTTACGATCAGGCTACTGGCAAATTTCTGTGCACCCCGACGATAAAGAAAAGACCGCCTTTGTCACGCCCGATGGACTTTTCGAATTTAATGTAATGCCTTTTGGACTCTGCAACGCCCCTGCCACGTTTGAGCGCTTTATAGACACTCTTCTTCGATGACTTAAGTGGGAGGTGTGCATGTGCTACCTTGATGATATCGTGATTTTCGGTCGCACTTTTCCTTAGCACAACGCTCGCTTGGCCACTGTTTTGGAATGTTTGGAAAAGGCTGGTCTCATCCTAAACTCGAAAAAATTCCGATTCGGCGAAAGGCGCACACTTGTACTCGGTCTCGTTGTCGATAAAGAGGGCGTCCGACCAGATCCGCAAAAGATTCTAGCCGTCAGCCGCTTTAAAGAACCGTGGTCTGTTAAGGACCTCCGCGGCTTTTTAGAACTATGCTCCTATTTTCGCCGTTTTATTCCCGGATTTGCCGACATAGCCTACCCTCTCACATGCCTTCTCCAGAAGAACGTCCCATTCAAATGGAGCTCTGACTGTGACATCGCTTTCCGCCACCTGAAGCACCCCATGACGTCGGAGCCGGTGCTTCGTCACTTTGATCCCGCAGCTCCAACGGAAGTGCACACCGATGCCAGTGGTATTGGACTGGGGGCAGTCCATGTTCAACGACACAGTGACGGGGAGCATGTTATTGCTTATGCGATCCGCACTCTCAGTGCGCCAGAGCGGAACTACACAGCCACAGAAAAAGAGTGCCTCGCGGTTGTTTTCGCCACACAACGATTTCGCTGGTACCTCTATGGACATAACTTCACAGTCGTCACAGACCACCATTCCCTCTGCTGGCTCATCAATCTCCGAGATCCGTGTGGGCGACTGGCGCGCTGGGCTCTCCGACTACAGGAATATGACCTAACGGTGTCGTAGAAAAGTGGCCGCAAGCATGCCGATGCCGACTGCCTTTCCCGGCTGCCATTACCATCAACGGACTCAGATGCTGATCACCTTGATGAGTGCCTCGCCTCGGTGTCGACGGCGTTTCCCGATATAGCTGTGTTCAAACGAGAACAACGCAAGGACAAGAGTTTGGACCACCTTTTCGCCTCAGCGAGTCGAACCCTACTAGCCGTTTCTGCATCCACAATGGCTTGCTTTTCAAGAAGAACTATTCCGCCATCGGTTCGCGCATTCTTCTTGTGGTATTACAATTCCTTCGCAACGTTGTTCTGAACATTATGCACGATGACGTAATTTCTGGCCACATGGGGCTCGCCCGCCCTCTTCACCGCACCCAACAACGCTTTTATTGGCCCAACATGCGCAAAACGATTGAGCGCTATGTGGCTTCTTGCAACCAATGTCAACGTTACAAACATCCCACCACTGTCCCGGCAGGCCGACTTCAGCCTGTGGACCCGGCATACCGTCCTTTTGAAAAAGTTGGCATAGACTTGTTGGGACCTTTCCCGCGCTCATCACAGGGAAACCGCTGGAGTATTGTATGGCTGGGTTACTTATCACGCTACGCTGAGACGGCATCCCTACCCTCTGCAACTGCTACAGAAATCTCGCTCTTCTTGCTCCGGAACGTATTGCTACGCCATGGACCCCCAAAAGTCATAATCAGCGACCACGGGCGCCAATTCACTGCGACGGTGGTTGAAGAGCTTCTTCGCCTTTGTGCCGTACAATTTCGCCACTCCTCGCCATACCACCCTCAGACTAACGGTCTTACGGAACGAACCAACCGAACATTGACGTCCATGCTAGCGATGTACGTCGCTTCGGACCACAGAAACTGGGACGAGCTGTTGCCATTTATAACGTACGCATATAACACGGCGAAGCATGAAACCACCGGTTACAGCCCGTTTTTCATTCTTTACGCCCGTCAACCTAGCAGCGCCATGGACACCATGCCTTCTTTCTCCCTGCATGACGAACCCTCGTCGGCGAGGATGCTCTGCCTAGCTGAAGATGACCGTGGACTTGCTCGCCTACGTACTCTCGCGTCCCAAGAGCGCTCCAAGAAGCGATTTGAAAGTCGCCGACGTGATGTTACGTACGCGCCGGGTGACTTTGTGTGGCTATGGACGCCATTGCGAAAGCGTGGGCTATCCGAGAAGCTTCTGTCCCATTACGTCGGCCCGTTTGTTGTGATCGAGCGTCTCAGCGATGTTGCGTATGTTATTTCACGCTTAACTTCAAGTGGGCGAGAATCCAAAAAGACACAAGTGGTGCATGTCGCCCGCCTGAAGCGTTGCCAAGAACGCAGTGTAAGTTAACTTGCCCAGAGGGCTTCGTCTGGGACAGGGGAAATGTTACGCCAATATTACACGCCAAGGGTTGCAACCATGCCAGCCTCATCACCGGAGTTGGAGAAAGAAGAGAACGAGGTTGCACTCCGGCTTGGCCTCATCATTCACGGACCACTCTACCATCTACGCTCGTCCTACACCATCCAACCTCACTGTAAATAAATCCATCTCGTAACAATATAATTACATTATGTAAGGCAAACTAAAGAGGTTATTTACTCCTCACTGAATTTTTACAGACTCGTACGTTTTTATACAAAGATATATATGGTGAAGTTGAGTTTTTATATTCCTGGCTTGTTTCTATGTGATTGGCTTATACACATGTGATACAAAAAAAAACCGGAGCGTTGCGTTCAGCATTGCACTGATGTATAGACTTGTGTGCTCATCATATTTTCAGAGATGATACATAGGAGCGTGGTGGTAGTAAATTTGGGGAAACAAAATAAGCAGAGAGAAATCGGTTTTCACCTCTCATTCCATTCAATCTCAGCATAAGGATAGGTATGCAGAATATTTACGGTCGGTGATGCTGCCAACCATTCAACGCGAGCCATTGATATTTATAATAGTGACCCAAGAATCGTTGGGCCGGCCTACCTCATTCACAAATACTACATAATAGTGTTATCCACTACAGATTTATTTATAATACCACTGCCTCTTCCAGGGTTTCCACCTAAATTTTTACCAACCAGCCAGCTGTTGACAGCAGCAGTCAACTAGAGGTAAGTCACTGCCAACCTGTCGTTTCTACTCATTATTTGTTGTTCACTTTAGGAAGTTTGAACAGAGAAGCCAAAAGACGCTGTGTGCAGCATTTCTTTTCTAGATAAATAAGAAGGAAGCTCGTTTTCTTACCTTTCCACGGAAAACCAAAAACCTGGTGCGCACTGGTGCCAAAAATGTCTTCCGAGGTAGCAATTTTGTGGCGACCATATATAAGGATGCTGTTATATAAATGAAGTACCCACCAAAAAAACAGTGTTAATTCACGTTAATGAACATATCATGATACCATAGAAAAATGTAAATTGTGTTGAATTGGAAGCCACATGCACCAAAAAATATGTTCAGAAAAAGCCTTTATATTTGTTATTGGCACAATTCCACCAATGAAAACTTTCCCTTCAAACTCATCGGGCTTTTTGTTGAGTTGACCGAGGTTATTCATGCGACGGATGGCCAAACCACTATTGGCATATTATGTCTCCTGAGGTTACTAATTTTCAATTGTTTTCTCAGAAAGATACTAAACTTGCATGGTTTTCTGAACTTGTCACATTGCTCTCGACGCTGGGTGAAGCTGCTTTTGCATTAACGAAGGCAACTTTGCTCGTTATTCCCAGGGAAGGAGTATTTGCTAGAGAAAAAGGCCGCTCCAGGGAAAAGTAAATAAATGTCCTTAGTTTTTCGTGTGCAATACAATCGCGGGTCTTTAGAAGAAGTGCTGACGGCGTTACAACTAAAATATTTTCCCGTTATTCAAAGAAGCTTTAGGTATTGCAAGCCGCCTCAAGTTACACAGGGATCTCCTTTTTGAAACCTGCGGCGGGTGTTACGAGTGGGTTTGTGGAATTTCGGTTTGTTGAATAATGTTTCTTTATAATATACCTCGTCCGTGGATGTGGGGGCATGACCGAACAACCTGACCTATTTATGGTGGTGGTGTTTAATTAGAGTACGGTAGGAACAAGAATATTGTCCGAGTGCTCTGAAATGAATAGGACACTAGCGATTCAAGTCCGCATTAAGGAGAAATAATGAAATTAGAATCAATGTTTAGTGACATGCCAACAAATCGCAAGTAAAATATATGTGAGAGGATAGCGGGCGCTGTATCAATAACTTTATTATTCTGGGCTTATGTGTAGTCCAGTAACGTTTGTAATACGTATAAATAAATTATTTTAGTCAAACTGAAGCAGTGTTTTACTCTCGCAATTCTCACAGACTTCAAGCTTTTAAACAAAAATATATAATGGTGAGGTTGAATTTTTTTATTCCTGGCTTGCTCCTAGGTGATTGGCTTATACACCTGTGATAAAAAAAACCGGAGCGTAGCGTTCAGCTTAGCACTCATGTATAGGGTTGTGTGCTCTTCAAAGTTTCAGAGGCGATACATGATATCGTGGTGGTAGCACATTTTGGGAAACAATGTAAGCAGCAAGAAGTCCGTTTTCAGCTCTCATTACACTCAATCTCAGCATAATTGTAGGTATGTAGAATATTTATGGTCCCTGGTGTTGCCCACTATTCAGCGCGAGCAAATGATATTTATGATGGTGACCCATGAATCGTTAGGCTGGCCTACCTCTCCCACAAGTACTGCATAATAGTGTGTTCTACTACAGATTTATTTTTACTACTGCTGCCTCTTCCAGGGTTGCCACATTAATTTTCACCAACCACGCAGTTGTCGACAGCAGCAATAAACTAGAGGTTAGTCACTGCCAACCTGTATTTTCTACTCGTTATCTATTGTTCACTTTAGGAAGTTTTGAACAGAGAAGCCAAAAGACGCAGTTTGCAGCATTTCTTTTCTAGATAAATAGGAACGAAGCTCGCTTTCTTACCTTTCCACGGAAAACCAAAAACCTGGGGCGCACTGTAACCAAAAACGTCTTCCGAGGTAGCAATTTTGTGGTGACCATATATATATGGATACAGTTACATAAATGGAGTACCAACCAAAAACAGTGTTAATTCACGTTAATGAACATACCATATTACCATAGAAAAATGTAAATTCTGTTCAAATGGAAGCCGCATGTACAAACAAATGCTCAGAAAAAGCCTTTATATTTGGTTGTTGGCACAATTACAACAATTATAACTTTCTCGTCAAACTCAGCAGGCTTTTTGTGTAGTTTACTGAGGTTTTGCATGCGACGGAAGGCCAAACCACTATCGTCATTTTATATCTCCTGAGGTGACTAATGTTCAATTGTTTTGTCAGAATAAACGCTATACTTGCATGGTTTTCTGAACTTGTCACCTATCTCTCGAAGCTGGGGAAAGTTGCTTTTGCATTAACGAAGGCAACTTTGCTCATTATTCCCACCGAAGGAAGTTTCTGCTAGACAAAATGTCGCTCCAGGGACACTTAAATAAATGTCCTTTGTTTTTCGTATCCAAAACAAACGCTGGTCTTAAGGAGAAGAGCTGATGGCATAACAACTAGAATATTTTCGCATTACTAAAAGAAGCATTAGGTATTGCATGCCGCCTCAAGTTGCGTAGGGATCTCATCATTGAAAGCTGCGGCGGGTGCTACGAGTCCGTTTAATGAAATATTTCGGATTAATAGCACACGGGGATAAAGCGAAGAAAGACTCGCACAAATAGTGCAGCTGCCCAAACGTTTATTGTGTAGAAGATTGGCCACAGTTGCAGTGGTTTAATTTCGGTGTCGGCGTTGTATAGGATTTCATCACGGTTGGCCGTGTACGAGCTGAGTGATTTACAGTGGTACTTTGTAAGCACATTAGTGCTGCCAGATAAAAACTAGTGATTGTGCGCAGTGTTCCTCGCAAAATTGACCGCACCGAATCAGAACAGGGGTTCTCAAGTCAGCGGAAATCTGACCCAGGCAAGGCAAGCTGGCTCTTGACTGTCGGATTGTTCAATAAATTCGTTCAAAAGTCCGAAGGAATAAAAGCAAAGATTTCGGAAATACAAAGCAGCTTTAATGGACTTCTTCTCAAGCATTAGCACGTTATTCATTTCTATGAGGGGGGATATGAATTAGGGTTCCAGAGTTGTCTTCGTGTTTAAGGGGAGCACATTTATTCAATGGCTTTTATATTATCCAACATCGAGTGATGTGGTGTACATGTTTCTACATTTACACCACAGTCAGCGAAAGTGGGGGCAGGAGCGAACAACCAGAGTTATTTATGGTGGTGGGATTTAATTAGAGTGAGTGTAGGAACAAGAGTGTTGTCGAAGTGCTCCGAGATTAATAGGCCACTGGCGATACAAGTCCGCATTTACGAGAAATATTGTCATTAGAATCAAGGTTTATTGACATGCCCACCAAAACGCAAGTGAAAGATATGCGAGTGAATTATTCACTAAAAGCGCACCATGCGACTGATATATGTTCTTTCCCAGGGCATAAAAGGTAGAATTCGAGAAATACATCGCGATAGACATTTTTTGAATAGTTGGAATCCATCATGCACACTGCAAAAGTACAGTTGTATGCAAACAAATCTGCGTTATGTCCACGGATGGTACGGGAAGTGTCCCGAGTGGTTCCAACGTGAGGCGGTTTTTTGGGAGTATTCAGTGTGTTTTACTTAAATTCTTCTCTTTAGTTGGTCAGCAAGCACTGTGGGGAACAGAAGCATGCCTGCTAAAGGTAGCGTCCGCTTCTTCTTCCAAAGATACTATAAGTTGAATGGCGAAGCAATTCAAGTTTGGGGAGCTTGGACGTAGTTGCAGATAAAAGTAAACGCATGCATGGGTAGGTGATATAACCTTCGATAATCAATAGCGAAAGCCTCTGGCACAAAATATATCTTATGACGTAAACGGTTCCAGTGGGTAAATTTATGATACATATATTTTAACTTCTGCGTGAACGCATTCAGCAAAAAGTATGTAGATATCACGAAATACAGACTTCTTGTGGCCCACTTTGTCGGTATCAAAATTGGTGATGTATTTCGAGAGGACGGGCATTACTGAAGAAGTATCGTGGTTTTCCTGTAGGAAATATGTCCCTGTGGTTAGGCAGCATGCATGATCAGGACCCGAAGCTGCGGTCATAATGAGAAGTACGTATTTTAGTCCGAAAGCCCCTTAACCTAAAAGCCAAAGTCATTCGAGGCGGTGTACTTTGTGAGTAACGGCAGACCCCAGAAAGAAACAGACTGCTTAGATTGACGACATAATTGTGTATACCAGGCAAGAGATCTGGGTTGAATCGGAGTTACAAAATATTTGAAAATTACGCCTTAGATTTCACTTCAACCAACCCATTACTGAAATTTTTTGGTGGTCTTCATAGGTAACACCACATGATTTTGGTATTATTGCAGAATCAGTGATCAATGTTATCAATACGGTATTGCTCGCTGTATATTTGCTGAAAATTCACTTTTGTGTGTTGCAACAAATCTCGGCAGACTAACTCATCAGGCCACTCACACAGACTCTTTTGGATTCAAACTCATGTGTTACTTAGAGTTTGACTGAGCGCGAGGCCTGCGTGTCATCTCGAGTTTGAGCATAGTGAGCCGCTGTGAGTTTGATCCTGACTAAGTTTGAGTTCGCCTGAGACCAATTGGAGCCCGTTTTGATTTCTTAGTACATGTGGAGTTATGAGTGCATTTCGAGTTTTCGTCGATTTTGAGTGCATTTTGGGTTTGAGTACATTTTTGAGTTTCAGTAGATTTCCAATTCTGAGTTCGTTTTAGGTTTTCACCAGACTGATTTCTGAGTTTTGTGGTAGCTTTTAGTTCAAGTTAGCATAGATATGTGGCTCAGCAATGAGTCTGCGTTTCAGTGAGTAGTGATTCTAAAATAAATTTGTGATTTGGTTTGAGTGAGCCGTGCCAATTTTCCCTAGTTTTAGCTGCCAATAACTGCAAATTTAAAAGGTCTATTACTTCAATTATTTCTCGTAACACTGCGAAACTTGGCGTCAGCGCCAAGATTAAGGCCAACCCATTTCCTGGTAGGGCTACGCATTGACAAGATGTAATTTCCTGTTCGTTACAGAAGAATATCTTCGCAGATAAACATAGACGCGAAATATAGACTAGGCCACCAGATACGGTGCAAGGGCGTGCTGTTTCAGTTCGACTTCCCTGAGACCTAGCGGCGACATCGCCGTAATTATTAGGAAGCTCAGTGTTTTTTCCCGTTCGAACTGAATTCTGGCAGTTGTGGCAGTGCAGTGTGTCTAAAAGAAAACGTTTTGCAAGGCAAACCTACTTTAAAGTTTCTATAAGGGCGCGAGCTTTTCTTGGCTGACTGAAGTGCCAATTATATTATATTTTCGGTTTGCGGAACCCCAGGTTTATGGTCTTATAAAGGCTACCCTCTGGAGTACTTTTTTTACACTTCTGTTTCGCTATAGTTCTGGCAACATTCTTTTGAAGTCGATATCAAGTATTATAATTGTAAGTAGTATTGTGGGTGCTATATCAATGCGTTGATTATTCTGGCCTTAAGTGTACTCCAGTAACGTTTAAAATATGTTAAATCACATAATTTTTAGCAAGCTGAAAGGGTGTTTTACTCTCGCAATTGTCCCATACTCGCACACTTGTATACAAATGTATAACGGTGAGGTGGAGTTTTTATTTCCTGGCTTGTTTCTAGGTTATTGTCTTATACACTCTGTGATAATGAAAAAACCGGAGCGTTCCGTTCAGCATAGCACTGGAGTATAGGATTGTGTGCTCATCAAATTATCAGAGGTGATACATGAGTGCGTGACAGTAGTAAATTTGGGGAAACAATATAAGCAGATAGAAGTCTGTTTTCATCTCTCATTCCATTCAACATCATCCTAAAGATAGGTAAGTTGGATATTTATGGTCTGTGGTGCTGCTAACCATTCAGAACGAGCCATTCATATTGAGGATCGGGACCGAAGAATCGTTAGGCTGGCCTGCCTAATCCACAAATAATGCATAATAGTGTTATTCACTGCAGATTTACTTTTACCAGTGCTGCCTCTTCAAGGGTCACAACAGAAATCATGACCAACCCTCCAGTTGCCCACAGAAGCAATCAAGTTGAGGTAAGTCACTGATAACCTGTCTTTTCTACTCGTTCCCTGTTGTGTACTTAGGGCAGTTTTGACCAGAGAAGCCAGAAGCCGCACTTGTAAGCATTTCTTTCCTAAATGAATAAGAAGGAAGGTCGTATTCTACACTTTCCACGGAAAACAAAAAAAAACTGGTGCACACTGTTGCCGAAAATGTTTGCCGAGGTAGCAATTTTGAGGCAAATATTTGTAAGTATGCAGTTACATAAAAGGCATACCCACCAAGAAGATGCAATGAATATTCTCGTTAAATAATATAGGGTGAAACCGTAAAAAATGTAAACTGTGTTCAATTGGCAGCCTCAAGCAGCAGAGAAAAGCTCAGAGAAAGCAGTTGATAATTGGGTATTGGCAGTGCTGAAACAGTGATTACTTTCTATCTAACTTCGCACGCTTTTCCTGTAGTTAAAGTATTTTTTGTATGCCAGAGATGGCCAAATCTGTATTGTCTTGCTATGTCTCCTGAGGTTACTAATCTCTATTTTTAACAGAATATATGTAATAAATACATGGTTTTTTGAACTTGTCACATTTCTCTCAACTTTGGGGAAAGTGTCTGTTGCATTAAGGAAGGCAACTTTGTTCGTTATCGCCAGCGAAACTACATTTTGGTGTAGAAAACGGCCGCTCCAGAAAAAAGACTATACATTTTTCTATTTTTTATAAGCTTTATAAACCCGGATCTATAGGAGAAGATCTGATAAAATTACAACTAAAATATCTCCGCATTCTGTAAAGAACGATTAGGTAAACTTGCACAGGGATCTCTTCATTGGAAGCTGAGGCGGGTGTTACCATTCGATTTGCTGAAATATATCGGACCAATAGCCCTCTGAGTTAAAGCGAACAGAGACTCGCAAAAATGGTGCAGCTGCGCAAACATTTTGTGTGTAGACGTTTGGCCGCGGTTGCAGTTGTTTCGTATTGGTGTCGGCGTTGTAACTGGGAAAACAAAAAAAAAATAAGTGCGAGGAACGTTTGGCGAGTACGAGGGAGAAACTAGACGCTCGTCGGCGCCGACGCGTGTCGAAAGTGTCAAGGTAGGCCGTGAGAGATGCTGGAAAGTGACGACTAGCTTCGAGGTGATCGCCTAAGAGGGCGCGTGACATTGCTTGTGGTTATCAGCCGGTCACATCCTAAGAAGCATCAGCTCCGAACTGGGACCAAGAAAACTCCTGAAAGTGCTGAGCAAATAATTTCGCATCGAAAGGTGCAGTAACTGTGCCCCATTTTTCGTAAGTGTCAGAACTTCTTCGCTCTTTTGTCGGTCCAGATAACACACAGAGTGCGAGCGCAGTAAAAAACAGAAGACGCGGGGTGTACAGGACACGCGCTACTTTCGACAATTCGTTTGTTGCAGAACCAGGCCATATGAACACGTCTGGCTAGCATTAACAGAGGAGGAATGAAAGGAAAATATCAAAATGATGGGCGAAAGAAGAAAAACACTGCCGTGCCGACTACGACAAGAAATCTGGATCAAGTTTCGATTTTGCCAGAGACAGTCTTTTGACGCATTGATCACCGGACCTTGCAAGCTCTGTCGCTTCAACAAATTCTCTTCTCAGGCCCGAGTGGCGGAAAATCCAAAACAGTCGTTTGGTTGTACAGAGCACGACACGGGTTTCCCAAGATACAATTTTTAAAATGGGCAGCCAACTGGCCGTCGCAATCAACACTACTCAGCTTGTTCTTGCGCTCTTGTCAGCGAACGTTTCAGCATCTGCCTGTCTAGCCGATACAATGTCTACTACAAGGCACCGGAATTTTGTAGGCAACGCTACGTCAGCATTTACATAGGCGTCTTTGTGTTTGTTTGCGCAGATTGGTTTCCGTGCACGCGGTGGATAGCTCAACCTACACAAGGCCAAAAGCTTGTTACGCGCCGTGTATATGACCTTGACCCTTGAACGTTGCCCAACTTTTTTGAAGTTTCGACAGGTTTTATGTATGTATGGAATAACAGCATTCGTTTTTTTGGCTATTCTTTCTTTGCCCTTCCTCGGGTTTTCTGCACTCTTGTCATCGTTTCAGCAAGGGAAACCGTAACCTGCCTGGGGAAACCAGCAGCTTTCATGCGTGCAGCCAGAATGTGAGGGATTTCATCTGCGGCGTTTTGGACTGAGTTGCAGAGAGCATTAGACAAGAAGGAAGCAGTAATTTCCTCTTGACCAGCTTAAAGTGTGCCTAACTGTACGGCAGGGGCGGCTTGTCGGCTCTTGGATCGTACAACGAACACACGTGATCATCCTTTAAACGCCGCCGCAAACACGAAACTTATGCGGTCCTGCTGGGGCAATTCAAACATGTATGTGAGTGCCATAAAACAGACATTAAATCTGCTAAGATATGCTACACAACAAGGTCAGTCACAGCTAAAGAATGTTATAGCAATTCTTGGCTGAAGGTTCAAGAAAACAGGAAGCGTTTAAAACATTCAAAACTCGTCAACATATCTGAAACATTTCAATTCTTTATGATTGCTCAGGAGCTGAAAGAAAGCTTTCTCACGACGCGTTAAAATCAAATCACCTTAAAAAGGTGCGACACACAAAACAATGGAAACACCCTGCTTTTGCAGGTAAATTTTACTGTCAAAAGAAACAATGGCTGATGTGAGACAGAAAGATAAAAGCTCCAAGAATCCACTCGCGTTCATAACACACGCGTTCTGAAATTCGACCGCACCGAAACCGTTATGTGGCAAGGAATAAAACAAATCTTTTATGTCAACAGAACAGTCATTTAGGCTTGCATGGCCACCTGTCGTCACAAAAATTACTTACAGCAGCAGAATCTCTTGTAAGAAACAGGTCGGCCACGTCCAACAACTTAAGATTGTTCTGCGAGAAGTCTTCGACACACATTTGCCACGTCCCGGCCTCGTAGATGATCACGCCAAACGGACATACTACCTTATGAGTCAGTGCCGCAAAATACCTTTCAAGTGATACATTGTCGCAGCTCAATATTTGCTTGACAATTTATATAAGGTTCAGCTGCTCACAAGTCCGCTTAACACGACAATTGACCTTTTTGAGTGACAGCTTTTGGTGGGACTTAAAGAATGCTTGCACAGCTTCATAGGACCTAGCTCGGAAAGTTATTAAAAAGGTGAAATGTCGTAATAAGCAGAACTGCCATTACGTGTTTTACAATAATTAACCCTATTTGTCTCGTATATTACCCGCTTTTATGCCTTTTTTCTGCAACTCACTTTTACATTGGAATGGCACGAGCATGACAGCATAAGGTTTTTAGATTTCCGGTGGCGTTTTAAAAATGATCATGCGTGGTGTTGCACGAGCCAAGAGCCAAAAACCTAAACCTGCCGTACAGCTCAGCATTCTATAAGCTGGTGAAGAGGAATATTGTGCTGCCGATCTTGTCTAATGCTCTCTGCAAGTCATGCCAACAAGCAGTAGATGATAACCTTCATATTCAGGCTGCACGCTTGAAAGTTGCACGTTTTCCCAGGGATGTTACGGTTTCCGCTGCTGAAACGATGACCAGAGTGCAGAAGTCCCGTGGAAGGACAAAGAAAGAATAGCCAAAGAAAAAAGAGGTGTTATTTCATTTCTGCATAAAATCTCTCAATTCAAAAAAGTTGGCAACACCAAGGCGTGAATGTCGTGTTCACGGCGCCCAACAAGCTTTTGGCTTTGTGCAGGTTGAGCTGTCCCAAGCGTGCGTGGAAACCGATCTGCGCTATTAAGCACAGAGACGCACAGAGATGCAGCCGTAGCGTTGTCTACGAAATCCCTTTGTCGTGTGGTAGACACTGTATCGGCCAGACTGGGGGGTGCTTAAACGTTCGCTTTCAAGAGCACAAGAACAAAGTCAGTAGCGTTGCCACCGATGGCCAGCTGGCTGCCCATTGTAAAAATGTATCTCGTAAAACCCGTGTGATCCCATGCCCGACCAAACGACTGTTTTGTATTTTCCCCACTCTGGCGTGGCATGAGAAATTATTCAGGCGGCAGTGATTGCAAGGTCTTGCCATCAATGCGTGAGCAGACCGTCTGTGGCTTGTAGAAACTTGAGCTGTATTTCTTGTCGTAAGCGGCGCGGCACTGTTTTTCTTCTCTCGCCCATTTTTTTAATGTTTTCATTTCCTTCCTCTTCTCTTCATGCTAACAAGACGTGTTTATATGCGCTTGTTCTGCAATAAACCATTTGTCAAAAGTAGCGCTTGTCCTGTCCCCGCCTCGTCCCCTTTTATTTAGTGCGCTTGTTTTCTGTGTGGCTATAAACCAACACCCACAACCTTTTCCCTACCGAAGGGTCAAGATGATTCAGGTGTTCAGAGGAGTTTTGTCTTTGAAGTGAGGTTTGTCGTGTGAGAGTATTTATTACTGTTAGCAAATTTCGCTGTACACGATTCATAATTTGTACTAATTGACCTGGTCCTTGAAGGGGGGCGCGGAGGCATTACCCCTTTTTATTGGTGAGCGTGGAGCAAATTAGAGCGAGACCTGGCATATCAGTGTTTTCCTTGGGTGAAGAGTAAACTTACACATTGGATACCACGACTTTATTCGATATCGATGTTTATTTCTATATCAACAAAAACCGCAGGCAACAGAAAAGCTATGTGATCGGTCGCACACAATTAACAAAAAGAAAGGTAAAATTTTTCATGAAATCAAAAGTTTGATTTGGGCACAATACTGCGATTGAGATTTAAACAATATAAGGAACACCATCTGCAAATGGTATATAGTAATCTCTTCAAACACAGTCGGCATAATTGACATGCTTTGTACCATGGGGGCATTGATTGATTGTGGGCTTTAATCCGGCGACGCAATGCAGGTGATGAGGTGTACCGTAGTGGAGGGCTCCGGATTAATTTTGACCACCTGTCGATCTTTAACGTGCGCCGAAAGGTCGTACACACGGGCATTTCTGCTTTTCGCCTCCACTAGATAATGGCCGCCGCGGCCGGGAATCGAACCCGTGACCTCGTGCAGAGCAGCGCAACGCCTTAGTCACAGAGTCACCGCGGCGGGTCAATTCAACATAATTCAATTCAATTCAATTCAATTCAATGTATTCTTTGTGGCGCTACAAAACATACGCAAGAACTGTTTGGACCCATAGCCAGCGGCTAGCTAGGGGTCCAATAAAAAAAAGCAAGATTTGCAGACAACTTATGTCAGTACATATCGTCAACAGTAAGCTTAAAAAAACGTTAAAAGACATTCTAAACACTCGTTAGAACACAGATTTCTTGAATGAACACAATTCTAAAAGCCAGGAAAATAAACAAGAGCACGTTGAATTTTTAGCAGCAATAACAACGGCAATTGCATTTGTCACTCAGGTTTCAATGAATACTTCTTATTATAGCTCCCGAATCACTTAAAATGCAGGATGTCATCACATTGTATGAGAAGAATCACGTCATCCGACAATGGTGTATCAGTGTGAGAGAACGTGCAAATAATAGCTGCAAGCATGAACTCAAACTGCGTCATTCATTTTAAGGTAGTGCGTTTTATTGCAAGAGAAAAATTTTTAGCAACTTTTACGTCATGCGGCAGGCTGTTCTAGATTTTTACACCACCTAATTTCAGCATACTTGCAACGTACACATTTTTTACGGCTAAGTTAAAGTTTCCAACGGTATGGCGCCGTGTTGCGCGTGCAGGAGTAATAAGTGTAGACACGTCAAATGGAAAGTTGTTTCTAATTATGTTGTGGATGCATTCAGCCGTTTTTTTCTCGCGAAGTAGATCAAATGGTAATACGCGTAGTTCAGTAAACAGCACCTTGCTGGGTCGAGAGTAGCCAGAACGCGTAATTATTCTAAGAGCTTGTTTTTGTGCTCCCCTCAGGCGCTCTATGTAAGTATTGTATGACCAGCCTTCCGCCTTGATGCAATACGTAAGATGAGTGTGCACTAACGTGAAGTATAGGAATCGCAGATCATCGGTGTCGAAGTATTCACGTAACTGGATTAGAGCAGAGCAGCCAGGCGCAATCTTCGTGCAAACCGCGTCGACGTGATGTTCCCAGTGTATATGCGTATCTAAGGTCACGCCAAGGTACGTAAAAAGGTTGGTTGATTCAAGCTGCGCTTGGCAAATAGCTAATCCGATCACAGCCAGACCGAGAGATCTGTTTTGCGACTGTAAAAGTACTTACTTAGTATTCTTTGTATTGACTTTCAATTAGTTCCTCAGATAGCAGTCTGAGATTTTTTTCAGCTCAGCGTTTGCGATGCTTTCGAGTTTGGTAGTATCATTGGCAGTAATTATAATGGCAGTGTCTTCAGCGTACATGATAGAGTGGGCTGAGGTTAATATCTGAGGGAAGTCATTCACGTAAAAGGAAAAAATAACGGACCAAGAGTAGATCCCTGCAGTACTCTTGTTTGCAAGTACTGCATAGATGACGTCACATTTTTTATTGAGACAACTTGTTGACGATTTGTAAGATAGCTAGCAAAAACTTCAAGCACGCTATCACGAAACTCGTATATTTTTAGTTTGTTTAGCAAGATGTCATGGTTAACCGTGTCGAAAGCCTTCTTTATATCTAAAAAGGTAACAGCAGCTAGTTTGTTGGTGTCTAGGGCACTATTGATAGACTGGGTGAGTGCAATCAGGGCTGAGCTTAGTGGCTGAGCAAGTGGAACCACCCTAGAGACTGTTTATATGGCAGGACCGACTTTTTTCTGTGGAAGCTTATTGATATATTGGGTGGTGAGCAATCCGGGGATATAATAGCGGTTTTGATGTGTAGTGCTTTTTATTTTGCGTCATAAAGGCAGTGAGAGCTGAAAGAAGAAGTGAACCAAGCTGGTGTAGATTATGAGTAAATGGGGGTTGCTCTGAATAAAGCAGCTTCCCGACAGTATCCGTAATGATCGATGTAAAACCGAAGACCGGCCATTTTTTCCACGTATCTAAATTGACAGTCAACTTCTGAGTACACATTCCTACATGCGCCTCTTTTGTATATTTTATTTTCCTTCGTCACAAGCCTTATATTTTATGTGTAATATTTACGGTCAGTGATCAATATTCTCGATGGTTTTCGCGTTCTATATATCTATGATTCCAGTTTTAGTTAGTGTATTTGAAATGCAGTTCCAAATAAAACGAGAGCTCTATTTGTCCAATTTCTCCACGTACAAAGACCTGAGTGGCAGTGTCAAATTCTGTGAAAGCCAAAAAAGTGCCTGGTCCGGCTACACACAGAATCCGGCTAATCACCAGGCCATTGATAAAGACGTACTGCTATCGTGTGGATAAGGAAAACATAGACAGAAGGATTCTAAAAATACCAAAAAGCTTTATGAGGCGTTCGCGCCTAAGGCGCCTAATGTGTAAAGCAGCGTTTGATTGATTGATTGTATTCTTTAACGCGCCGACGCAACGCAGGCGATGAGGCGCGCCGTAGTGGAGGGCTCCTGATTAATTTTGGCCACCTGGGATATCTTTAACGTGCGCCGAAATCTCGTACACACAGGCGTTTTTGATTTTCGCCTCCATCAGAAAAGCGGCCACCGCGGCCGGGAATCGAACCCGCGACCTTGTGCTCAGCAGCGCTACGCCTTAACCACTGAGCCACTGCAGCGGGTGTAAAGCAGCGTTTGTGTTTTAAATGCAGAGCATTTCTTTAACTCATGGTGTCACCCGTTCTAGGCGTCCGTAGTAGTCCGCAGCGCTCGCAGGTGCGCCCTCTCCCCCGATCCTCCTCTCCCGCATCACGCTACCCTCCTCGCTCTAAACAACAGGTCCGCACCCCTCCTAATCATAAAAAATCATACTTACTGGCACCTGGTGTCGATCCCACGACCCTCAGGGGGGAACGCAAGGTACACGGTGCTCTACCGACTGCGCCACAAAGCCGACACAGAATGGAAGGCTACGAACGTGCCTTATATCCTTGACTCATTCAAACTACATCAAGAAGCTGCTGATACAACGCATTCACTACCTGTGGGCGGAACGCGAGGTACATGGTGCTATTCCCACTGCGCCACAAAACCGACACAGAATGAAAGGCTACGAACGCGCCTTATATCCTAGACTCATTCAAACTACGTCAAGAAGCTGCTGATACAACGGATTCACTACCACCAATTTCCCAAACACTAAACGTTAACGCAATACACCCACCCCTATGCGACGCATTTACTTGAGTCCCCCTCGCCGGGAGATGGTTTCCTTTTTGCTTGCGCTGCAGTCGTGTCTCCGCTCTCAGCTCTGTTCCCTCGGAAACACTAAATTTCGGCTCAGTGAACTCAGTTGAACTATGCTCAAATACGAGTGAGACGACGGAATCGCAGAGGCCGTTTGACGTTTTTACGTTGCGAAGAACACATTTTTATACTAAAAAAGTACGATGATAAAAACTAAAAGTGGAACGTGCGTGTGGGGAATTCTTTCTTCTTATTAACTTCTTCTTCCTCGCTTCTTATCACTGGTTTTCTAAAACCAGTATATTTTTTGTAGATTATTTACGTAACTATTGTCGTTAAATTTTACCTTTGCCATTTCACGTTCGGCTTAAATACATTTATGAGCTGAGTAAAATTTTTGAAGTTTTACTGCTGTTTGGGTCCACTATATCATTCATTCTTGAGAACTCAAACTTCTGAATTTTATTTTTTTATATAAAATAATTACCTGGGCGGCATTCTAATCCACTGATGTTCATACCGGAAGGAAGCTTGAAACATGTATGTCGTAACTTCTCGTAGTGTATGTGTGCCACATCCTTTCGTTTATGCTTGAATATTTTTTTCGGCCTCGAAATTTTAAGACATCGCTTGTAACACTTCGGGTGTTGGTTACGTTTCGAACAAATATGAGACTTTTGGACTTTTATTTCGCAATTTCTATGGTATTTCTTCAATGGTTTATACAATTTGTGTTTCATAATCAAAATAAAAAATAAGTGACACGCATACCTTTGCACTGATGTGTATTATCCCGTACCCACAAAATCCTCAGACATGAGATTCATGCTTCCAGTGAGGCTGCATTTGGAGGTGGCAAAACAATTGCGATCAGAAGGATACAACGAAGGGAAGGAAGACACACCAAAGAGCGCAGACAGACGTAGTTCATTTCCGCACGCACATACGCAAACATCATGCATCCAGGAGCGAAATAAAAAAACGAATTAAATGTACAACCACTAAGTGACATTATCGAAAAAAATTTGGCATGACAGGCAGGACGACTTCAACACATCACTACCCATAAAAATGTGGGTTTTTTGCCCAAGGATGATATTGAAATAACGCCTTTGCATGTTTCAAGCGCAAGCGAAAATCCCCCCGGTTTCATTTTTCACGCCTGAGCGAGCCGCGGCTCCGTGCGAGCACATCAATTTTTTTTCAAAAATGAAAAACACTTCCAACCAAATAATTACAACGAGTGAGCCGTGTGGTGTGCATTCTTTGTGTTGGGGCAGTAATTTTAGCGCCATTTACCTCAATATGTAAGACCAACTACACAGTCAGATTTGTTTTATGACTTGGGAAAAATATTTTCACAGCTTGAAGGCAGCCTTTAGCTGTGGTTTCATCTGTTTTGAGCGAGCAAACTGCAGTAATTGAGACATACGGGCTCAGCTCCTACTATCTTCCCGATGCGAAGAAATGGAGAGTTAATCTTCGAGCCCCGATTCTCCTTTTCTTGGTGGAACTCCGTGATGACTTGTTCGGCTATGTTGAATCTGAGAACAACGATAAGGAGAAGCTCGAGATTTATGCACTCAGTTGTTTCTATTACCGTCACACCTGTACGGACCGATGAACTAGAATGTTGACGCGTATTGTTCCGTTCAACAGGCCAACCGCAGGCTTAAATTTTAAAAAGTGGCAGGCTGCATCCTGGTGTGGATACCACCAACCTCAGCCTAATCGACTGTACGTGCTCAAGGTTTACTGCTTCTGCTGTTATATTGTTCCGGCGGGAGCCATTGAGCTTTAAGCTTCCAGCCAAAAGTCTCCCCTTTTTGGCAAAACGCATTTTTACTCTCTCATAGCTTGAAGACAGCTCCCCGCTGTAGCTGCATTCATTATGAGCCCCTGAAAAACGGCCTACCCAAAACGTACGGATTCTTCTCACGCTATCCTCCCTGCGGCAGACAATGAAGTTTATGCCAGTGGCCCCACGTCTCTTTAAATTTCCTAATCGCATTCTTTTTTTATCAAAGCTAGAAGGCGGCTTTGAGCTGTGGCTCCATTTAACTTGAGCCTTTGTATAGGAGAAACTCGAGGTTTACAGTCGGTGATGTTGCTATCCTCCCTGCGCGAGCCAACGATGTTTAAGCTTGATCCGCAATGTGTTTCCTGATTGGCCAATCGCATTGATACTTTGTCAAAGCTGGAAGATCAACTTGCAGTGGGCCGCCATTCAGTCTCAACATAAAAGATGAGAGATAATCACGCTCTATGATTTCTGATGTTGCCATCCTTACTGCAAGAACTAATAAATCTTATGGTGGTGGTCCAATGACACTCCTAGTTGGGCAATGAAATCCTTATTTTCTGTAGGCCGGCCGAAAGTTTTGAGCTTTTCAGCTGTTGCTCAAATCCACTTTATCCTAAAAAACACAAGCTGCAGAATATTTACTGCCTGTTCGGTAGCTACCGTCTGTGGTCGAACTAATCCGTTTTAATTTCCGGCCGGCTGTCGCCTCTTATTGGCCAGCCGCGTTCTTTCTTAAAGCTGAAATACCGCTTTGAGCTGTGGCAAGATTGAATATGAGCGCTATTGTTTAGAGCTACTGAGAACTTACGGCCGGTGTTCTTGCTATCAGCCCTACGGGATCAAGTTGTGAGTATTCCTACGTCACAATGTCTCTTCTGATTGGCCAACAAGTTTCCAATGTGTACGGTTCTATTGTTGTTCCCTACGCCGTTTGGTAATATCGCAGATAACATCATGCTACGCCACTTTTCAACCTTAACCTTCGGACGCTTCTTGAAGTCATCGACGTAAAGCTAGGTCACTACGCATTGCGCTTTCTCATCGTTGCATCTAGCGCTTTCGTGCGCACCACCTTGGCTTCTTGCACAGAGACTTCGCGGCGGCGGCGGCGGCGACGGCGGGGTATTCGGCGCATCCAATATGGTGAACGAAAAACCCAAAGAATGAAGCAAGCGGGAGCAGGTTCGTCGAAAGTGTGAGAAAGAGTGCAGCAGGCAAAGGCTACATAGTGATCTCGACTGTTTCCTCCCGTCACTCTTTTGCATACTTCACCGCCTAGGAGCGCCCTTCCCTCAGAGTTTGGTCAGACGCTGCTCCTAACTTTATCACCATCAGCATCGTCATCCTCACCACCACCCCATCTACGCCCACAGCAGGGCAAAGGCCTCTGCCATTGATTTCCAAATATCGCGGTCCTGAGCTAACTAAGACCAATTTATCCCCGCAAACTTCTTGATCTCATCTGGCTATGTAACTTTCAGCCGCCCTGCAACGCTTGCCTTCTGTAGTGATCCACTCTGTTAACCTAATGACCAAGGCTTATCTTGCCTTCGCATTACATGCACTGCCCACGCCCATTTCGCATTGTTAATTTATACTAATATGTCGTTCAAACGCATTTGTTCCCGGGCCCACTCCACTCTCTTCTCTTCCCTCAATGTTACACATATCATCTCCCGTTCCATTGCTCGGTGAGTCGTCCTTAATTAAGGTTGAACCCGCTTTGTGAGCCTCCAAGGTTCTGCCCCGTAGGTGAGTACCGGTAAGATGCAGATGTCATACATTTTCTTTTTTAGGGACAATGATAGGCTGCCATTCATTACCTGAGAATGCTTGCCGTGTACACTAAACCCCATTATTATTCTTCTAATTATGTCTGCCTCATGGTTAGGATCCGGGGTCACAAAATAGCCTAAGTAGATATACTGGCTTACTACTCGCTCCGCCTCCCGACCTATCTCAACACCGCTTTGCTGTCACGAGGTTACTGATCATGACAATAGTTTTCTTCGCAATATTTTCTGGCCCACAGCTATACTCTGTTTGTTCAGTGTAAAAAGCATCCTTTGCATTTCGTCCCCCGAGTTTATTTGCAATTCAACGTCGTCAACAAATCTGAGGTTACTGAGGCACTCTTCAATAACCCTTACTCCCACCTGCTCCCAATCCAATTTTCCGAATACATCATGTACACAAACTATAAATAACATTAAATAGATTGTGTCTGCTTGTCTGACGCCCTTCCTTATATGTGTTTTACTGCTCTCCTTATGGAGGATGATGGTAGCTGTTGGCCCATTGTAAATATCCTCTAGAAGTCTAAAATAATGCTCATCTATTGCCTGGTTCCGTTATGCTTGAATGACTGCTGAGGTTTCGACCGAGTCAAATGGTTTCTCATAATTTATGAAGGGTATATATAGGGGTTTAGTATAGACCGTTCCAATGGGCGAGAGGAAAACGATCTCTCACACTCAGCGGTCGCCGCGGGCGGCTGGCTTTCCCCTTCTTCGGAGTGTGCGCCCCGATCAGGGCGCTCATGGCGCGGCTGCTGATGCGCCTTTGACTAAGCTTTGTAGGCATCGCGCGGGGGGGTTTACAACTAATTTAGCAATTGTAAAGGCAGAGCATTTCTTTAACTCACGATGTTATGCGTCCGTAACTCGGCGTTTGCACCATGGCAGCTTCGCCCTCTCCCCCACTCCCCCTTCGCACTCAACACGCTTGCAACAACAGGTGCAGCGCGCGCTCCGGCGTTGCAAGCACCGTAGCAACAGCAATTGCGGGCGCGTCGTGGCGTGACGGTGGCGTGATAGCGCGCTCTCTCTCCACCTCCTCTCCCTCGACTGCGTTCGTTGGGAATATAAACCCGGGTGTCGGCGCGTCAGCCGCACTCCAGTTCTGCTTCGCTCTATTCTCGTCGCGGTTGTCGCAGTTGCTAAGCGATGGAAGCAAGACCTTCAACTAGTACCGCGACGCAATCCAACTTCAGCGTCGCGGCACCAGTTCAAGGCATTGCGCCATCACCATTACAACACCCATCACCACCGCCACGCGCGTAACGCCGCTAATACTCTGCATTTACTCGTGGCCCTCCCGCGGGGGCATGTCGGGGTCTTTTTCATCGAAATGTGGCTCATAAATGAGCCAGACTGGCAGCTTGCGAGTTCCGCACTTTACATTACACAAGATGTTTGGCAATTTCGTTCTGTTGAGCTCTTTCTGTACACCTACTTTCGATTAATGGCAATAAATTCTTATAACTTCTTTCCTAACTAAAATGAGTTACTGAAACCTGCTTGTGCCACACAAGTATTAGTTCCATCTCCACCGTTGCTGCAGTCAGAGTGTGGCATACCGAGCTTATGTATTACGTTCGCTGACCTTGACGATTTTCACAGTGACTACTATCTCTCTAGGTTGTCCCCTCCCCCTGCCAATCGGAGGAGAAGGAAGGGGGGGGGGGCAACTGAAGAGGATGCCGCCTCTCTTATTCACCCATCCCGACTATGGCAAAATAGAGTCGTTCACTCACTTACTGCAGCCGAGCGTTCAGTCTATTAGCCCAATTTGATGTCTCTTAGCAACCCAAAGCGAATGCTTGAATGATTGCCGAATGGCGGACGCTTAATAATAACCTCGTATAACGGTCTTTATGATCCGTGTTTTTATTTTATTTATGTTGTACAGTAGTGTTAGGGCCAAATAGTTCTTCAGAGCAGCTTGGAATTGCAGAAAGAGGAAGCTTTGTTTATCGCTGGCGGCAGCGGTTGATATATCAATAAGATTTATTACAAACTATGTAATACGCCAAAAACTCACTACGTTCACCGAAAACTACCTGTATTACAGCCTGCAGGGATATGATATCAGAAGTTGGTTACACTAACCAGCGCTTCTGAGTGTTGCTCATGGCGCCGAGAATATTGTCGCGATGAGCTCCAGTAAGGAGAGTAAAAGCGTTTATTAACAGGGCTAACTTGTGCCGGCAAATACTGGCCATCCACAAGCAAGCTAGAGCAAGCGAGCTTGGACTTCTTTCTCCTCCGCCCACCACTCAGCACATATCCATTACTAGAAACAGCCCCGTTAGCCGGTCGGGGATTGATCCCACAATAATGAAGTCACGACATTGCTTCCCCCTAGAAGTTTCCATCGGCCCGATGCAAGGGAAGCAAAACGCAAAATAGGCACATAGATGTTCAGTGATGAACGAGAGTCAGGGTACGTAAGGCTGCATAGCATCATACTTCAGGTTCGCAAGATCGGGTGTAGTACGGCTTGAGGCGTACCACATGGACAGCTTCTGGATTGGACCTCCGTCGTGAAGAACGGGCTGTTCTGTCGTCGGGTACGACCTCGTAGGTAACGTCGGACAGACGGCGAAGAACACGGTAAGGCCCAAAGTATAGCCGAAGCAGGTTCTCCGAAAGTCCTCTGCGGCGAATCGGCGTCCACACCCACACAAAGTCGCCTGGTCAATAGTCGAGGTTACGGCGTCCCTTGTTGTATTTCTCGGCGTAGATTTTTTGTTGATGTCGAGTGCGGACGCGTACTAGCTGGCGTGCTTCCTCCGGCCATTGGGTAAAAGCCTCGGCATCAGTGCTGGTGACGTTGGTTGAATTGACAGGAAACATTGCATGTACGGTTGTCGTTACAGAGCGTCCGTAAACAAGTTCAAACGGTGCACATCGCGTTGTTTCTTACATTGCAGTGTTGAAGGCAAACGTTGCGTAGCGAAGAATTTTGTCAAAGTTTGTGTTATGCAGGTCCACGTACATGGATAGCATGTCAGTTAGGGTTCTATTAAGGCGTTCGGTTAGGCCGTTGGTTTGAGGGTGGTAAGCAGTGCATTTCCGGTGAGTGCTATTGGTTAGCTTGAAGACGTCCTGTGGGAAGGTGGCAGTAAATGCGGTGCCCCTGTCTGTTATATTAATCGTCGGCGCGCCCTGGCGTAGAACAATGTGTTAAACGAAGAATTTGGGGACTTCTAAAGCGGTGCCTTTGGGAAGGGCCTTGGTCTCGGCATAACGCGCCAAGTAATCGGTGGCTACTACGATCCACTTGTTCCCCGACGCCGATGTAGGAAAAGGCCCAAGGAGATCCATCCCATCCTGCCGGATTGGCGAGTCGGGAGGATCCACTGGATGAAGGAATCCCGGTGGCCTTACGGGAGGTTTCTTGCTGCGCTGGCAATCCCGGCAAGTCCTCACGTAGTGTCGTACTGATCGAAGAAGGATGGTCCAGTAATACCATTCATGAATCTGAGCGAAGGTGCCACTAGCACCTAGGTGCCCGGCGGAAGGCTCGTCATGACAGGCTCGTAAAATTTCGCTTCTCAGAGCAGATGACACTACCAGAAGAAATTTATCCTTGCTGCCGTACCTGCGTTTGTAGAGCACATTGTTTCGCAGGAAATACGAAGCCAAACCTCGAATAAAGAAGCGTGGTGGCGTAGTGTTTTTGCCGCGAAGGTGCTCAATCAGTGGCCGTAGGTCTGCGTCCCGTTGCTGCTAAAGGGCCATGGCCGTAGTATGGACGACCCCAAAGAATGGAAAATCCTCTTCCGTTTTATGTACATCATTCAGGATTGGCGCCCGCGACAATCGGCATCACTGTGCTTCTTTCAAGATTTATACACGACCGTTACGTCGTACTCCTGCAGCCGTAGGCTCCATTCAGCAAGTCTACCGAAGGGGTCTTTCAGTTTGGCAAGTCAACACAACGAATGGTGATTGCATACGGCTCTGAAGTGCCTTCCACACAAATATGGCCGAAATTTATTTATAGCCCATATCACGGCAAGACACTCATTTTATGTTGCCGAATAGTTTCGTTCAGCTTCAGACAATGTGCGACTGGCATAGGCTGTAACATTCTCGGCATCCTGCTGCCACTGAACCAAGATACCACCGATGCTGGCGTTACTGGAGTCAGTTCTGATTTCTGTGTCGCTATCGTCATGGAAGTGTGCCAAGACTGGGGCCGTTAGCAGGCGTCTACGCAGTTCATCAAATGCAACATTCTGCGTTTTCGTCAAAACGAAGGGTACGTCTTCTTTTGTGAGGCGAGGGAGTGGCTCTGCAATTCCAGAGACCCTTTCGTCAAAGCGTCTGTATTAGGCACAGAGACCTCGGAAGCATCGGACAGCTTTTTGTCGGTTGGTACTGGAAAAGAGCTTTCAGCCGCTGTTTTTTTCCGATCTGGGCGGACGCCTTGAGCACTAACCATGTGTCCAAGATATTTCAGCTCCTGGAATCCAAGGTGGCATTTTTGAGGCTTAATAGTAAGCTCGGCAGAGCGGATTGCTTCCAAAACACTTCGCAGTAGTGTTAAATGTTCTTCGAAAGAACTGAAAAACACGCCTACGTCGTCCAAGTAAACAAGGCAAGTCTGCCATTTCAATCGAGCGAGTACGGTATCCATCTTACACTGGAACGTTGTTGGGGCAGAACAGAGACCGAATGGGAGGACTTTAAAATCGTATAGCCCATCGGGTGTAACGAATGCTGTTTCCTCACGGTCCCTTTCATCAACATCTATTTGCCAATAACCAAATCTGCCAATCACCAGATTTTCCAATAACCAGATTGCCAATAACCAATTCTTCTCGTCCAGAGACGAGAAGAATTTAGCGTTACCAAAACGGTCCAACGTATCATCTATTCGGGTGAGTGGATAAATATCGTGTTTAGTGATACTGTTCCGTTTGCGATAGTCTACGCAAAAGCGAAACGTGTCGTCCTTTTTCTTTACGAGTACAACTGGGGAGGCCACGGACTCTTAGATGGTTGCTAGCGTCGTCGGCGAGCATTTCTTTGACCTGCGTTTTGATGGCCTCCCTCTCTTTAGGCGACACGCGGTAGGGTTGTTGACGCATAGGGCAAGTAGATTCATCAGTCACAAAGCGATGCTTCGCGATGGGAGTACGGCGCACTTTGGAAGGCATGGCTTAATGGTCGGCGAAGTCGTGCAGTAGCCGTTTTAGGGCTTCTCTCTGAGTGGTCGGGAGGTCGTTGTTTATTTCAACTGGTATGTCGGTGTCACCCGCGAGCGAATCAAGAGACAGCGTCCTGAGCACGCCCACGTGCGTAACGTCAGCGCCTTCCTCAATGAATGTGATTGTAGTGCCTTTCACAAGATGTCGACGTTGGGTAGAAAAATTGGTGACCAAAACTTGAGTGCATCCGTTGTGCAAGTTGACAAATCCTCTAGCCAAATAAATGCCCCTATCCAGCAATAACTGAAAGTTGCCTTAAGCGATGCCTTCACAATCCGCAAACTTGTCAGTTCTGACCATTACAAAGAGGCTAGAACGGGCACGCAGTGCGACGTCGTCGTCAACAATGCGTAGTGCTCCGTCGCGCTTGTCTTCGATGTTGCTTGCTTTGGCTCCCTTTGTCGAAAAGCTAATTTTCAATTTTTGCAGGTCGATAACTGCCCCATTTGTCTGCAGAAAGTCCGTGCCGGGAATTAGGTCCCTCGAGCAATCAGAGAGCACAATAAAGTCGTTAACGTAGTTGAAACCGTGAATTTATATGCGCGCAGTACACCTACTCACTGGGGTGATCAGATTGTTTGTAGCAGTGCGAACTTGCAGGCCAGTCCAGGGTGTGCTCACTTTCTTTAGCGTAGAAGCCAGAGTTTCACTGATGACTGAACGATCAGCACCGGTATCGGGCAATCCAGTCCTCGTACAGCCGTCGATATCCACCACCACTTCGCAGGCAATCGGTTGGGTTAAACAAGTTTCAGGTACTGGCTGCTCGTCGTCTCGTCGTAGCGGTCGTTGCAGTGGAGGATCTTGGAGGTTTGTGATATCAGCGGCATCACCTCCAGAAGTCATTGGCCTCAGTTTCCCCGCCCTTCCTGGCTACCAGAGAGCCGACGGCCAAGGTCCGAGGCAAATCGAGGGATGGAGGACCTGCGTCGCATCGGGGATGGGGACCTAGACTGAGGGCGTCGCGGCGAATAAACGTTACGGCGTCCGGTGATGTAGTCCATGATTTCGGGGGGTCTCAGTCTGTGTTGCGGCCGTGGTGCATTCGGCGGGAATCCATGCAGATCAGCTCGGCGATAGGGGCAGGTCCGGTAGATATGCCCTACTTCCCCGCAGTGGAAGCAGAGAGGCGTGTTGTCAGGGGTGCGCCCCAGGTTACTTTTCCGGCGACCTGTTTCCGTCGACTAGGGTGTACGCGGCGTCAGCTCCAGGGTACGTTGCGGTGCGACCAAGGCAACGATAGGAGGAGCGCCATAGACGGGCTGGCGCAAGGCTGCTGCATATGAGGAGCGTGGTTCATCCTGCCGGAACACGTAAACTTGTTCTGGTACCCGAACAGCCTGGCTTTCCTCCTCCCTAGCTAGTTCTGCTAAGGACAGCGGAGCAGGTGAAACCTGTCCCTGCTGCAGCCTTTGAAGCTCTTTGCGAACAATCTGTCTCACGAGCTCCCGGAGACCGAGGCTGTCCATCACGGATACGTTGGGCAGGGCTGGTTCGTTGCGACTGTATCGCCGCGACCTTTGGTGGAGCGCCCTTTCAATCGTGGTAGCCTCGCGGACGAACTCGGAAGCCGTTGTTGGGGGACTCCGCATCAGCCCGGCAAATATGTCTTGCTTGCCTCCGCGCCTGAGATGGAGAACCTTCGTGTCGTCAGTCAATGAGGGGTCAGCGCGCTTAAAATGATGAGCCATGTGTTCGGCGTACATGGCGACGCTCTCGTGCGGATGGTAGTTTGGGGTTTGAAGGGCAGCCTCAGCCTTCTCCTTGCGGTCACTCATTGGGTAGGTCGCTAGTAACCGTTGTCGAAACTCCTTCCAAGACGACATCATGGACTCATTATTTTCATACCAGGTTCGGGCGTTTTCTTGCAGTGAAAAATAGACATTTCGCAGCATGAATATGTTGTCCCAGCCGTTAAACGTTGCCACGCGCTCGATGTGGTCAAGCCAATCTTCCGCGTCTTCATAAGGCTCTCCGCAAAAGACTTTTGGTTGCCCCTGCTGGTCAACCAGGTACTAAAAGGGCTGCCCATCGGAGTCGTGTTCACAGCGCCAGCGTCCCGCCCTGTCATCCTGGTCGTGCGATCAGGCAAAAGGCCGCACTCCGCTGGAAGTCCGAGTACACGACGGCTGGTTCGCCTGTGGATGGGCGAAATTTCGACTTCAATTGGCGACCCCGAGCTGTGCGTCCTTGACGAATGGGGTATCATGTATCCAGCTCCTTCACCACCTATGTTGCGATGAGCTCCAGTAAGGAGAGTAAAATCGTTTATTAACCGGGCGAACTTGTGCCGGCAAACACTGGTGACCCACAAGTAAGGTGGTTGTGGTGGTGCCTAAAGAGATGGCTCATAGCCACTCACGGGGATTGGCCAGGAAAGGGGGGTTCACAGAGAGAAATTACAAAGTAATAAAAGAAACACATTTAAGGAAATAAATAAAATATTTGGAAAATATATACAGGAACAAAAAACTGCTCAAACATGAGACGTATCCTCAGGAAGCGTTGAAACCAACATAAAATAAAAAATAGAGGAAAGAAAACATGAAAAGTATGTAGAGAAATAAAGCAAGGGAAGCTGGCGAAGGAGAGGCAGTGGCCGGGTAGAGCAAGCGAGCTTGGACTTCTCCGTCTACCAGTCAGCTCATACAAATTATTAGAAACAGCCGCGTTAGCCGATCGGGGATTGATCCCACAATAATAAAGTCGCGGCATAATAAAGACGACGAAGAGGCAGCGGCTGGCCCGAGTGATCGTGGCCGCTTGTAAATATATCGCATCGCTTTGTGGCAACATCTTGTAAATACATCTCCTCATCGTCGCCCATTGTTCGCCTCATCATTGTCCTTCCACCACGTAACATTTTGGTGGAGGTTGCGGGTTTCAGTTCCTTCCCGGCCCCGAGCTTCACCCCGTGTCGGCTCATGAAGCGGTCTCATCCTGGCTCTTGGAAAGCGTCGGCCCGCCCCAGCCCCGGTGAGCCACGGATGCGACATTCCTCAGCCCCGTGCCCCTGCCCATGCCCCGCCGAGACCCGATGAACTGACCAGCCACGACCAGACGTATAGCGGACGACGTCCCCCCGCCCAGATCTCCGACGCGTCTCCGAAAGCTTTGGACGCTGCCTCGTGGGGTTGGCGGTGGTCACAGCTGTTCCGGGGCTGGTGCTCATCGCGATCATCACCATCATCAGTGGCGAGAAGGAATTCATTGTACATATTCTCATCGCTTTGCTCATCCGCGTCGCCAAGCTCTCTTTGTCCTGGCCTCGACCGGGACGGTGGTCCTCCGCCGGGGGGGGGGGTGATGTCACGGAATACCTATCAGTGCCCCATAGCGCCATAACCCGCCACCGAAGACGACGAAGAGGATGCGGCTGGCCCGAGCGATCATGGCCGCTTGTAAATAGATCGCAACGTTTTGCGCAACATCTTGTAAATACATCCCTTCATGTCGCCCATGGTTCACCTCATCATGGTCCTGCCGCCATGTAACAATATCATAGTTGGATCCCTTTAACAAACATCAGTTTTTGCAAAACAGCGATCAAAATAACCGCTATACGCATTCCTAGGCACACACACCTAAACAAAAAAATGTGACGAAGTATTACAAACATATATGGTCGATACGGCGTCCTTTACCCACCGTGGACCACGCTACCTCGAGGCCCATTTCAGATCTACCATGACCCAAAAAGCCGCCAGTTTAATCCAGACCGCTTAAGCTTGTCCTATGCAACAACTTTCCTATTTAAAGTTTATTACAAAAAGAACCCACAACGCGCTACTACGAAAAATCCACCGAGACGCAGCTCGCGCTCATGAGCCGCGGAGCAAACGCCGACGCCAGTGAATGGGCCAGCTACTAAAGGGCGCTGCGGACGCAGGATGGTGGTGCCCTCGTTGGAACGGTCAATACTCAGCCCACTTCTCAATCACCTGATTGACCGGTGCAGCGGTGGCGAAAATGTAGAGCCTCTTCCTGGCTTGCAGAAGGACTGTGGTTCGAATTCCCACCCCATTTTAAAAAACTCCCGGTATTGATAGAATTTCAGAATGAGGCTTTGCGTGCGGCCTAACAACGGTGACCATTGTCGGTAATGCAATCCCTCACCAGAGCAGGAGTTGCCACCCATGTGTAGTAACAGCCACAACCTTCCGTAAATATGGGAATTATCCCTCCGTTTATAGCTAATATGAACCCGCTCACATTTGAGCAGGTAGTTGAAACACACTATAAACAAAATGCACGATACCGGCGTTCGCTGCCTGGCGATTGCGTAATCACGCTATCACTTCCTTATACGCAGCAGATATCCGTCCCGACCAAGACTGCAGTTCGCGCTGCTCACAACGTTCGCCTAAGACAGTATATATCATCCGTAAGCTGCTTTTTTAGGACGTTTTACTTCAAAATTTGAAAACTAGAAAGGCAAAAGGCCAGCTTTCTTTCCCAAACTGTAAAGAAAGACAGAGTTCTGCTAAGAAATAAACTAGTAGAAATATATGAGTGTACGAAGTTGAAACATATGAAGGTGTTGCTCTGAAGTGCCGTTGACTACGAATAAACCTATAGGCGCTTTTAACGCGAAATTGATGATTGCCCGGGTACACCAAAATGTGGCCGGTGTCATATCCGTCACGAAAATGACATCGCCAGAAAAAGTTCCATTGAAGCGGCTGCGTCGGGATTTGAACCACGAACTCTTTCGCAGTAACGGGTGGTGCACAGCGCTCTGCCCACTGCGCTACCGATCTATGCGCAAGTATGTTAACGAACGCACCTGATATCTTTCACACCACTTTCTTCTTTCAAATGCCGTCAAGTACATGCTGCCATCTTGAGAAGTGAAGCGAAGCAGTTCAGAGGGCACTAATCAGTGCCGACAGTTGGCGACTCGATGCCAGCGTCTTCGTGGACGTGGGACGTGGAAAAATTGAGACACCTTCCGCCGCCTAGTGCTTTCGGTATTGGTTTCATTCGATTTCGTTCGAACGGTTTTTAAGGGACTGTGGTTTCAGTGAGCTTTACGCAATGTCCAGACGCGTGCATTCCACTGTTTAACGTTGATGCATCTAACGGTGCCATACCTACGCAATACAAATAGCGATGGGCAAGTTCATGTGGCTGCAAAATGAGATCTGCATGAAGGCACATTTTATTTTTTTGTTTTACGGATTTCTATGAAAGAGGCATCAACCACATTTTTAGTAAAAGGGACTGCCTGCGTACTTTTAAGGGAACTAGGGTAATTCTGTAAGTTAGATACAGGTGACCCAGTGAGTGCTCTATGCTTCAGCAGAAAATCGCGCAAACGCAGGGCCGAACCAAAGAGAGGCCACACTCTGCAGTTGAGACTGACATTTGGTATCGCTGAATGGAGTCTAGGCTCTGCTGTAAAGGACTGAGCAAACATAGTGAGGAGTTGCCAGCGTTTGACCAAAGAATAATAAGGATAACAAACATTTTATCTCTCAAATAAAAGATCACGCGTTGAAGAGCCTACCAATCAATGCTTATTTCGATCCGCGAAGGCCTCAGATTCCCCCGTTTGTGCTAACTATTGAATTTTTTCATAAGGTGAATTTTTTTAAGTCGCGCAAGTGTATCAATAGGCCAAGTGTGCTAGTGTTCATTAGGGAACCAATGTTTGGCAATAGTGGAGAAAGCGCATAATCTTCTATCTTGCCAATGGAGCATTCGGAGACGTTGAGATTTTAAGTGCGAATGCACTTCTTAAGCGAGCCTGAAGCGTCCGCCTCCGTCCGCATTCCGCCGCCGTCCGCATAGCAACAGCAGCGGGTGCGCGCGCCCCTCGTCTTCCTTGGCAACGGGGGGAGATGGGCGCGCGCTGCCTGGCCGCTGACATGGCACATACCCACGTGGGGGATTGGCCAGGAATCTCCTCGTCTTCCTTGGCAACGGGGGGAGATGGGCGCGCGCTGCCTGGTCGCTGAAATGGCACATACCCACGTGGGGGATTGGCCAGGAATCGGGCGTGAGAAGGGCTAATGCACCCGCTTAAAGGAGTACTGACACGAAATTTCAAAGCTGAGATCCGCTCTAGCAGTCAAGTACAACGACAACACAAATAGGTGTCTGTGCATGGCACATACCCACGTGGGGGATTGGCCAGGAATCGGGCATGAGAAGGGCTAATGCACCCGCTTAAAGGAGTATTGACACGAAATTTCAAAGCTGAGATCCGCTCTAGCAATCATGTACAACGACAACACAAATAGGTGTCTGTGAATAAATGCATCTTTCTTTCTTTGTAGTTATGTGTGTGTGTGTGATCTCTCTTTCGCGAACATTACCGAACCGCGCAAATTCAACTCCTGCATTCGCACTTTCACATTCTTCCCCTCGGGGAAATGCGGGGAATTTTTTTGTTGTTTGATGCTGTTAAGGGGAACGTGGTCTATGTTGCATTGAAATGTCACATTGAGCTGCTTTGGCGTCAAGGCGAATGGTACAAAAACTGGGTAAACAGCCTAAATATCCACAACTAAGCAAACATACACGAGAATTTACAATGTATCGTTTCCTTTTTCAAACGGCCCCTCTCGTGTTTGGAAGTGTTCAAAAAATTCACCAGAAGAAAAAAGAACTCGCCTTGCACTCTCAGTCTCCGAACGTTTAGCGTGAACTACGAAGTAGTTCGGGAAAGCAACTGCTGTACATGGGTTACGTTCTACTGCTCCATTATTTTATTGGCAGATTGATTCAATCGTTTAAACCTATTTTATGGTGCTTATCTTTCCATCGCACTACTTCGGTATGTGCCACGGTACCTACGGTCGAAAAGGAAAACGAGCTCAAGGAGCGAGATTTTGTTCTCGGTCCTGGTTTTTGAGTAGATGTGCTGTGTGACTTACTGTGTTGCTCCTAGTACGCATCCACCTATTATATCCATCTATTTCCGAGATAAACAGCCTCCATTGAAGCGACGACGACCATCAGAGAAACTGGCCGAGATGATGTGTTCTGAAGACCGTGAAATTATTTCCGCTGACATCTATGTTTTCGTTGATAATCACCCCGTTACGGCTCTTGTGGACGATGTTGCTGATTACTCAGTTATGAATGGCTCACTCGCAGCCCAGATTCAAAAAGTGACAACACGTTGGTATGGGGCTCCTATTCGTACCACCGGCGTTTACCTTGTGGTACCGATTGGCGTGTGCACTACAAGGGTTCAAATTCGTCGTGCGACATTTCCTGTTTTCTTCACTGTGCTGGCTAACTGTTCGAGGCATCTTATGCTCGTGCAGGACTTCTGTGACTTTTGTGCTGGACGATCTCAGGCCGCGATTAATTTTCGGGAGCTGGTCGCCACATTTTATATACCCCAAACATCGAACGAAGAGAGCAGTCAACGTAGACCGGCCATTCTTGCCCTTGCAGACAATGTCACGCTACCACCACGAGCCAGGATGTTTGTTACCGGAGAATTTCAGCCATGCTCACGCAGTTCTGACAACGCAGACCACAATTTGCTATTCCCGGCTCGGCGGGTCTGTGCTGCCTGTGGCCTGGCTCTGTGAAGGATGAACTGAATTACTGCTAACTTATTCCAGTGAGGCGCAACAGCTTCTGTTTCGTAAAACAGGCGTTGTCTACTTCGAAAAGTCAGGAAATGTGCCAAGCTACACAGTTTTTTGCTATCGTTCATATATGAAATGTACTCTGAAAAACCACGAAAATTTACTTGAAGCCTAAACCGCCAGCGACGCCAAAGGAGGAGCTTCTCAAGATGATAGAAACTGTCAGCGACTGTTTTGCTATGTAGTAGAAATGCGGCAGGCCACCGTAGATAAACATTGTATCATAATTGATGAAAACGAGCGACTCATGTACTAGGGTCTTTACGATTCATGTATCAGCGTCGGCGGAAGAGGGGGTGATATCTGTAGCCAAGAAAAAGAAATGATTAGGACGGCATAATACAACCGTCAACCAGCGCGTGGGCATCACCTGTGGTCCTTATCAAGAAATGTGGTACTTTTAGTTTTTGCGTGGATTACAGAAAACTGTGTCCTTGAGAAGCGCTGGACATGAGCACTTGGGGGTCAATAGGAATGGCTTTCGCCTACGAGTGGACCTGGGTATGCTGACGATAATGACAGCATGCTTAGCAAAGTGACAAAAATACGTGTAATCGCTGCGGAGCATCATGACGGTTTAAATCGACTCGACCACGCAGGCTAGGTTTTCTTATTAAACTTACTTGCGCTTTGGATGTCTTACAATTGACAGTAGATGCATAGGATTGTGAACAAACCGCCTTTATTACTCCAGATGGACTTGATAAATTGAAAGTGCTCCTATTATGTTCGTGCTCCGCCACCTTCGCGTTCCGAAGAATGATGGACCCTCTTTTATCCGGACTGAAATGGCAGTCCTGCTTTTGTACCTAGATGACGTTGTATTTTTTTGAAACACTGGAAGACTACTTGGAGCGCCTTCGCGCAGTTCTTGAAGCTATCCGCTCGGCCCAACTTTTCTCAAACCCGAGAAATGTCACTTTGACTACAAAGAACTCAAATGTTTAGGCCACGTTGTAAGTCCCTAAGGTATCCGCCCCGATCCTAAGACAGCCGCCGCAGAGGCTTTTGCAGTTTCATCTTACAAATGAGCTGTTCGCTGTTTTGGGTGTCTTTGCGTGTAGTATACACGTTTTCTGTTGAACGTTTTAAACCAAAGATAGCCCTTAACCCGTTTGAGAGGAAGTGATGTTTAATTTTGTTGGTGCCCCGAAGAGCACCCTGCATCAAAGAACATTCAAAATGAGCAACAACACTGTCCTCTTCTTGGCCAATTCAACGAGGACGCAGATACAGAATTGCACACAGCAGCAAGCAATAATGTTGTGGGAGCTGTCCTTTTACAGTCGAAAAATGATGTCTAACAGGTGATACCCTACAGAAGCCGTACACAAAATCGCGCTGCATGTAACTACCCCACAACATAGAAAGACTGCTTAGCGGTCATTAGGGCGATCATGAAATTTCCGCCATATTTGTACGGGTGATGTTTCCAACTTCCGACCGACCATCACTCCCCCTGCTCGCTCGCAAATATCAAGTATCCCTCAGGGCGCCCGGCCCGCTCAACCTCAGGCTACATGAGCTTGGCGGGAACATAGTGTACAAGTAGGGTCGCAAACACACCCACGCTGACTGCCTTTCACGTGCCCCGGCTTCTCAGTCCTCGACGGGTACTGACGATGACTGGGGATTCCCGGGTGCCAAACTCCATCGGCTTTTGCTTAGGAACAGCGAGAACACATTGATCTCCGTTCTCTGACCCATCACTTGAAAGACTGAACCCATCGATGGCCTAAAATTTTTGTATGCAACCGCGCATAGTCTTTTCTTTCTAACGCCGTTGCTCTACAACAAAATCTTTGCTCTATAACAAACATCATACGTACTTCTTGCGCCCCAGGCACTCAGGGAAAAAATCTGCACGCGAGTCACAATGAGCCATTGTCCGGGCATCTCAGCAGCTCTCGCACGCTGGCCCGCATGTGCCACAAGTATAACTAGCCAAAGCTGTCCGAGAGTGTGAAGTGGTGCGTATGAATATGCCGAGGCAGTCAAAGGCGTACGACGCTCCCCATAAAGCCAGATAGAAGCCTGTAGCCAATAAATCTACCTAAGATACTGTTTCATGACGCTGGCATGGGCCTTTTGGGACCCTTTTTTCTGCCCTCATCTGGCAACAGGTGCATCTGTGTTGCTACAGATGATGAAACAAGCTATTCCGAGAGGAGAGTTCTTCCACGAGGCATTGCTGCAGAGGTTGTGAAGTTCTTCATCTAGAACTTTATACTTCGCCATGGGGCCGCTAGGGTACTTTTAAATGATAGAGGAATGGTGTTCATGGCACAACTAATTAACGAGGTTCTGAAACTCAGTTGTACCAGTCACTGGAAAGCAACGACTTAGGATCTAAGCGCTAACGGACTCACTGAACGAATAAAGAACACAAAAACCGACAGCTTTCGATGTACGTCGATGTAGACCACCATGACTGGGATGGCATACTTCAGTATGCATCATTCGCTTATAAAACCGCGACGCTGCTAACTACGTGTTTGGCCCTTTCCGTTTAGTCTACAATGCAGACGTTACCATTCGATACTACTTCTTGAAGAGAGTGCCAATGTTACAATGGACGCGGAAGTACTCACACAGCGTTCTGAAGTCACAGCCTAAACCACGCCAGCGCATTCAATACCAGGGAACCGTCGAAGCGCAGTGGTATATTGTAGGGAACATAGAAGTCACGTACTCGCGGGAGAACACATTTAGGTGTGGACTACGGTTCGACAACAAGGTCACTCCGAGAAGTTAATGGGACGCTACTTAGGGCGATAGAAAGTTTTGGGGTAAATCAGTGTGTGAACTTTGAAGTTGCTCCTGAAGGTACAGTACCCTCCCCTAGGGTGACGATTCAGACTGAGTTTCTACGTGTCGCGCGGATAACGCCATATTTGGGTCGTTGAACTCAAGTGTGGACGACTGTGACACTGCAAACGTGTGATTTTGCGATACTTCCTGTCTATTTTTTTCGCTCTTTCAACCACTTTGCCCATGAGCTTCATACACACCGGGACGGTGCTTTCCAGGGGAGGGGTAATGACACAGTGATTATGTCGTTTATTCCTATTGCACACTCATCACTTTGTTATGTCGCCAATTGGCTATGGGCCTCTGTAATTACGGACGAAGAAGTGGAGCTCGAGGAGCGACATTTACTGTTCAGTCCTGATTTTTGCGCAGCTGTGCTCTGTGGCCTACTGTGTTCTCGTGGAAGACATCTGCTATGGAGTCATTTACTTTCATAGACTTGTTTGCACACGTGTGGGCGTTCATCATGCAAGTGTGTCCTCACATGCGGTGAAAAGTGCGCAAAAAAAATGTTGGTCCCTTTGTTGCAGACTTATCCAGATGAATCTAAAAGGCCACCTGTGATTTTCTATTTAGAGTGCGTATTTTCTGCGCAATGTATTTGGAGCTTAAACCCTGCACTTTATCTTTCTTTATATTGCGTTGCCCCGGAGATTCTATGAGAACCATTTATGAATAAAATGTAACTTATGACTTGTTTTGGTTCAAAAAAGGGACGTCGGCATTTCCGAGTGTTTGTTTCAGTAATATTGCTACCTCATCTATTTCCTTGCTAGTTACGGGAGTAATGGGAAAGTGAATAATGTATTATGAACGGTTTGTTTGCTTCTTACGACTAACTCTAATTTCAAGTTGCGGCATTTTGCAGAAATATGGCTTTGTTTGGTGCCACGCGACAAATGGACTACAGAACCATGTCACATTTGGCAGAAGTGCGGAGCAAGCCGGGTCTCCACTATGACTTTCAGGTAAGATGCCTGGCACGTAAAATTAGGTTTAGTTCCTAACAGAGTTCTTTCGGAATGCTGTCATTGGTTCATCATGACAAAAAATTCCCACCACCTCCATGAAGTGAATGATGATAAGAGGTGCGAAGCTAAAATGCCTATCGGTAAAACCGTGAAACATTCACCCACACAACATATAAAGACTCGACACGTTCTTATATGCCTTCTTGATGGCGCGCACCATCTGAATGAGTTAAGGACACCAGGCGCATTCGTAGCCATGCTGGCGTCTCGATTTGTAGCGCAGTGGGAAGACCGCAACGTACGCCCCGTCACGGCCAGAGAGTCGTGGGATCGAAACCGGGCGCCGCCGCGTCAATGGCACTCAACACGTTGTTATCGGTCTTCTTGATGGCGCCCACCAACTGAATAAGTGAAAGACATAATGCGCGCTCGTAGCAATGATCGCGTCTTGGTTTGTAGCGCAGTGGGAAAAACGCCACGTACTTCTCGTCGCGGGCAGAGAGTCGTTGGATCGAAACCGGGCGCATCCGCGTCAAAACCACCACTCTTCCCTCGCAAAGCTTGAGACTTCCCACCGCTACGTTGACAAGCCCGTCGACGACATCGATGTTTGTGGTGATCTTGGCCGTCGCGTTCTGCAGAGCGTCTTGTGACGCCTACCCCCTTCACGCGTCTTGAGCTCGCAGGCGATGAACGACAACCTCTTCTTCTTCTTCCTCTCCTCCTTGTTGGGTAGCAGCGAACGCGTTGAACGTTTTGACCTCTTCGGCCAATGTTTGGTTGGACAATCCCTAGAGGGATCCGACCACAATCATCATCGCGGTGCCGTGTGCAGCAGCAACGAGGGACGACACAGGGCCCGGGCAAGAGGAGCTTCACCCCAACAAATTTTTTGCTAATGGGGTAGATTAAGGGCAGGCATTTAGGGACGCTGCAAATACACCGCCCATTTATATACGCGTTCGGTGAAGAAAGCACAACTAATATGAGTTCAATCGATATACAGTCGATCCCGGATGTACCGAACTCACAGGTGATCGTTAACAAGATTTATATATCAATACTTTTATATACAAAATGTTTTGTTTTGCATAGGATTAGGCAAGGGATGTTGGAACTGTTCGGTATAAGATATAATTCGATATATCCGCATTTGGTATATGCGAGATTGACTTTATTTGTGAGCATGTATAAGCATAACGTCGCACACTATCACAAACTTGATGCCCGGCCCTGTAGCACCACCTAGCTTCGGATTTAAAAGCTCTTACCCGGCATTTGCATCTGTCTGATTTACTGTAACAACCCCCAGAAATAACGTCACAAAAAACTCGTTATGTACACAAGTAATATTACATGTGAAAGAATACAAAATGAAGCGTCAAAGTCAAAGACTGCATCGGGAACTGCTAAGAATACCACTGGAATTATTAGCTATATAAAACGCCACAAGAGCAATGAATTTAGAATGACCGACATGATGGTCAACGACAGACATAGTAAACTCATAATCTATAAAATTACTTGATAGCCCGTTTAAGCAATTGCACGCTCTGTGTGCTAAGTGAATACTAATACTGAAGTATCCTGAAAACAAAACAAGTATACTTAAAGAATACAAACCTAAATGTTTACCAGCTATATCAATTTAAAATCACGTATTTTGCATAAAAATGGCAGCATCCTCACTCCGTGGAGGATGGCGAGTGTGCGGAGTAAGGGTACTGGAAATGACATCCATGTTGCGTCCCGAGTGACATCCGATTTGCGCAGGGACAGTCATTCGATTTGATCTGTGAGATGCACGTTGACTATTCCCTAAATGAAACTGCAACTCACGGCTCAAATCGAATTTTGTTTAATTTTCGCTGGGTGGTTGTGTGCGCACAAATGGACTCGGGCCGACATTGCGAGGTACTAACGCACTCCGTAACGTTACAGGGGAGGGAGCAAGTCGTTTGACTCTCGGGTACTAACTCATGGTCGTAGCCCAATGCGTAAGACGAGTGACACTAGCTCTGTCTGTTCTACCAGACACAGGCTCGAATCATGCCGGTGCCTGTGTGATATTTTGCGATTTGTAAATGCTGTGCACACGAATGCGGACGGATATTGTGTGGTCCTAAGGTACTCCGCACATCAAAAGGAATGAAAAATAATTGACCGAGCCAGCGTACTACGTAGTAAGATACTTCCATTATTTGCACGTTATAAAACTGTCACCCTCATCGGTGGGTTATTTGTATGGAAGACAATTGTGCTTCATTATCTGTATGCTGCTGAAACATGTGACAGGTCTGCAATAAGCTGAGACGTGACAAAACCGAAACAGAAAGGAAATGACCAGAGCAGCCTAGTTGGTGTATTGGTAGTTGCATACTTGGCACGTTATCAACCTTTCTGCCTAGTTCATTGTTTTTTTTAAAAAACAGAACTCTGCTTCATTTTGAGACATCGAACTCTATGCGCTTTTAGCACAAGTGGCAAGCCTGCAAGCAGCAGAGACTTGACATAAAACGGAACGTAAACTACCTAAGGAACCTACTAAGTTGTTCATAGTTGTTCATTGTTCATAAGCGCTGGTAATATGAACAAGTACGAACTCGCCCAGTCGTCTGTTCGAGCTACTAAGTTGATTGCGTACTTACATTGTTTGCACATTGTCAAACTATCTCTTTAGTCTGTGAGTTTCACGTGAGCAAGCAATAATTCTGCTTCATCATTACAATTTAAAGTGTATAGGGCGTTAAAACAACTTGCATGTCTTCCACCAGCAAAAAAGAAAAGGAAAATAAATGACCGAAGCAGCTTACTAGGTGATATGGGTACTCGCATTCTTTGCACGTCATCTTATATTCCGTCTCGTCTATGGGTTTACTGTAACGCAGACACAACTCTGCTTCCTCATAAGGTACAAAAGTGTATACGCTTTCGAAACAAGTTACAAGTTTGGGAGCACCAGAGACGTGATAAAAAAAAGGAAAGTGAATGACCGAAGCAGCCCACTAGGTTATATGAGTGCTTTCATTCTTTGCATGTCTTCTTATATTCTCCCTCGTCTGTGGGTGTATTGTAAGCAAGGCATAACTCTGCTTCATCATGAGATATCGATGTGCATACGCTGTTTAAACAAGTGACAAGCCTGCAAGCAGCAAATAAGTGATAAAAAATGGCAGCATCTCCACTCCGAGGTTAATGGTCAGGGCGCCGATTACGGTTAATCGAAATGGCATCCAAGTTGGGCCCAGAGTTAAACCCGATTGCGCCCCGACAATCATTCGATTTCAGCCGTAAGTTGCACCTTCATTATTCTATAATAAAACTGCAACTGATGGCTAAAATGAAATTTAGGTTTATTTTTGCTTGATGGTGGTGTGCTCACGGATGGCAGCTGACGGACATAGGGAGGCCAAATGGTATTCTGTACCGATAAAGGTCAGGGAGTAAGCCGTTTGAATTCCGCGTACTACATCACGGTCGAAGCCCAAATGGTAAGACCACTCAAACTAACTTTGTCTGGTCTACCAGACACAGGCTCGAATCTGGCAGGTGACTGCGCAAATTTTAAAGTCGTAAATGCTCTGTGCATGAACCCGGACGGACATTGGGTGCTCCTAATCCTAAGGTACTCCGCCCCTCAAATAGTTGTTCTATGCAGTAATGAAAAATTTTAAAGCCTGCAGTGAATAATCAAAATGCGTGATGCAAATCTTTCAAACATATTGTAACTGATGCGTTGCACTTCAGAGCTTTACTGGGCTTAAGTAGACTTCTAAATACCAATAAAAAAATTTGTCATTTTTACCACCTATACTTTGCAGTTAAGTCAAAAATGTTTTTTATTTGTTGAAAACATGTATATCCTAAAAAAACATGTATCAAAGAAAAGTAGCTAATGGTAGTTCTTTTTCCGTTAAGCAAAACGAGCTAGTTGCTTATATTTAGCACCATTTTTAGGGGAAACAACGCTCTCTTTTTTTGACAGTGGCTCTGTTTGCATGAAATGAACAGAACGTGATAATTCAAGCGGATTCATTTTCGTGGACTCATCGGGGAAACGATCACAATAAAGGTGCTTCCCTAAAGGTTCTACGGTATCGATTTTGCAAGGGAAGAAAGTACTATGTTTTGGTGAGCATTTATGCGCAGTATGAATAAAAAATTATGGGCTGGGTCGGGTGAGGATTAAAGAAGCTACGTATAATAAATAGCGAAAGTAGTTTTAGGAATTAGGGACGTTTGTCTACGGAGTATATGCGGTGGAACGAATAAGCTCAATAACCTTTGCGCCATTTCTTTTAAAACTAAGGTTTCGACCTCTACCAGCCAAAGATTCCTTCGTTGCGTGCTGGACGCAAAACTACTAACGCGTCTGGGAAGAGGGAGGGCGGTTTTCACTCACTTAGCTGAGTGTAGGTGGCGCGGCGAGTCGTTACCGAGCGTTCCCCGCGCGTTGCCCACACGAGCGGGCGCGTCGGCGAGGCAGATTTATCATCTGCTTTAGCGGAGGTTATTCGGGCCTGTTCTTGCGCAGCTTTGCGTCCATTGCGCGCTTTTTGTCGCACGACTTGAATAACTTGTTCGACAGCACCTCCTGGTTAACCCGAATCTGGTGGAAGTAAGTGATCGTAAGGCAGAGGTAGGTTAGAATTGTTATGCAGGGTGGAATAAAATGTAGAGACAACATACAAGCATCTGGCCGCTAGAGAAACACTTTTGTGCACTGCTTGCTTCGAATAGTCTCTCTTTTCTATTTTGGTAAACAACGAATCGCTTGTGTTTTAAGAAGAATTGCAAAAGGCGAAAGGAGCACCTGGTTCTGATAAACAGCAACTATAAAAGTTTCCTCACCTTTCTGGCCGTCGTCAAACATACTGAACTAACTAGTTTAAATCGGTATAAATGGTAATTACTAAGCTCACATGCCAAAGTGTTTCAGTGTCTGCGCTTGTGTCGCGCGGTGGTGTAGCCCCGCCCAAACGCATCAGAATGGCAAGGTTCTGCTGTCTCAACCTTCGAAAGATGCCCTTCCCGTTTTCCTTCGGCTGACACACGGCAGGGCTGCAGAGGCGGCGTATGCCGCTCGAGCCCGGCTGTTGCCTCTGCTTTTGCGTTCGTGACACTTTTCCCGCGAATTCTAGGTAGCAGCTGTCTGAATGACTTGTTTCAGTTTATGTAGAGACTTGTATGTGAATTCAAGTGACGTCGCATGGCCAATTGCTGTGGGTTTCGCATAAAGCTTAACTTTCCAATCACCTTAACAGCGTTGATTCGAGCCACTTTTTGTGTTAATACTTTTCTAACTGTTATAATTCCGACAGATTCCAGCTGAACACCTAAAAATGTGTAATATTGAATGGGGTGCTTCTCTCAGTAAATTTGTTTGCCTACACAAAGTTCCTCGGTATAAAAATGGAAAGTGTCGTTGATTTTGAAGGAAATATTTCTAATTTCCTGCAACACGAGTTCTAAGATTTCTATGTACAGGATATATAGCGAACTCTGTCACATAACCGATGTATTGAGAGAGTAGGCGAGAACGATTGAGGTCCGCGTTATTTTCCAGCGCCAGGATCAGGCACAAAAGATCAGCAACCGTTCAACCAAGTAGAGATGATGATGATCGCCCGTGAAAAAATGTGAAATGTGATGGTGATAAACGCGCACAATGTCAAAACCACAATGAGCTAAATGGGATGATCGCCGGTTGCTTTGCTAATCCTCTCGTGTTAAGAAGGTTTATGCCACGTCAACGCAGACACTAGCATCCCCCCACAGCAGAAGCGGCCAACTTGACCATCACTGTCAGCTAAAGGAATCCCGGTGAACGAAAGGCCTTATCCGGGAAACCTGCCTGATCTCAGTTCCACGGCAACGACGGTTGGTGACACCGGAAGTAGGCGTTTCACTGTATTTGACTGAAAAATGTCGCTCGCAGATCATTTGGATGCAGATAAATAGGGGCATGAGCTTCCCGCACAATCAAGGAACACGGAGAGGAGTGGCAAGTAGAACGTCTTCACCAGGTTTGAAAATGACAGAACGGTGCGTCTAGTCGTGGCGAACTGGTCGTTTTCTTGACAGACCACTGTGTTCAAATGGGCAAAACTTCGCCAGTCAGGCCGCCGTGAAACAAACTGGTCGGAACGATTCCCTGTAATAGCAATAGGTGCAAAGAGGAAAGGCGCGTCGTGTACACAAGGAGAACAGACATAGACGAAGAAAAATAGGGCCAATCCAGTGGTTTGTTGCACAGTGGTATTGTGGACTAAGGTAACAAAGGATAAAATGGTGTCACGAGTGGTGTGGCCAGAGCGAATGTAGAAGGAAAACATGTGCGAAGAGGTCTGATATAAGTTTTCGGTTAGGCATTTTGTTTAGGGGTGGGTGCTCGACGCAGTTTTATGAAATACTTCAGCAGCTCCAACCACCACGGAAAGTACGAAAGAAAGAAACGTTAGCCCGGGGTAACTGCGAAGACGTTGGGGGGGGGAGGACAGAAGGGGCCAATGGCGCCGGAATATCGCTCGTAAAACGAATTGTGCAACTTCTTAAGCGCCGCCCGAGCGAATAGCAGCCGCTTCAGCGCAAAGGATCAAGTAGACCACGGCCGTGACAACCCACCAATGGCCGGCTGCAGTTCCAGAAAGAAGACCGTACAGTTCAAGTACAATGATGTTGAAGAGAGCAGAATGGTATGTAAGTGGTTATAGCATCCCCATTGGTGTCGAAATAAGTCAATTGCGGTGCTGGCATAGTTCACACGAAGCACCATATGTGGCGACGCTGGTTGAGAGGCTAGACCAAAAACAACAGGTTTTGATGCCATCGTATGTCTTCTGGAAGGCAAGGTGACGAGCCTTAGTGCCATCTTGAAAAGTTCACAAAATGTGTCGCCAAAGAGAGCGGGGAATGATGGTGAGCCACTTGTCGCCGGTAGGACGGTACTTGTATAGTAGAGTACAACAGCCATCAAGAGTCTAAACTGATCAAGTTGGCGGCGTCAGCGACGGCTTGATAACGGAGTGGAACCATCCAATAGATCAATCAGCGGGCGCCAGTACGTATCCAAACGCTGGAGAGACCCGAGATCAGACCGGAAATTCAGGGTTGACAAGTTCCACGACGGGAATTTGCGAGAACTGCCACAACCAAATCAGGTGCTAAGTAACTGTCCTCTGTGGAGGACAGTGGACAACGTGACAGAGCATCGGCATAGCGTGTTTCTTACCGGTCTTGTATATTACGGTAAATTGGTACTCCTGCAGGCAAAGTTAACACCCTCCAGGGGAGTCCGGGTTGGTTTTTGATGGATGACAAAACAGTGAAATGACGTCCGTACAAGTATGGCCGAAACATTCGGATAGGCCAAAGAACAGTGAGGCACAGCGGCTTGGCTACGGCATAGTTTTTTTTTGGCTGGAGCCAACGTGCAGCTGACGTCAGCAACTGCTTGTTCCAAAGCAGAAGCAGTGCTTTGCTAGAGCACATCCCCAATAGCATGGCCCCTGGCGTTGGTGGGGAGTATTGTTGGGGTGATTTTATCCAAATTGCTGAAAAACTTAGAAGTGACGGCCTGCTTGAATGTTATAAACCCTGTCTCGCATTCTTCCGACCACTCAAAAGATACATTAGCAGCGAGTAGTTTGTGCAACGATGAAGCAATTGTCAAAAATTTGCGTTTGAAATGACGCAAGTACGGCGCCGATCCGAGGAAACTGCGTAAGCTTTATAACAGCCCTAATTTTCGAGGGGTCATAATGAATTCCATCTTTACACACATGACCGAATTTACTTGCGAAATTATTTTTTTTACGTTGAGTTGCAGGCCGTCATCACTGAGACCAGTTAAAACTTGATCCAGCTGCTGCAGGAGTACTCTAACCGTTAAAGGGAAGATATGAATGTCGTCGAGGTACAACTGACACGTTTTCATTTCAATACACAAAGAGCAAGACTGCAATGTCTATCATACACTCGAAGGTGGCCAGAGAATTGCAAAGCCGAAACGCTTGACAAAAAATACCGCGAGTCCGTCGGCGTTGTGATAGGGGTTTTCTCTTTATCGGGCTCGAGCATACAGAGCTTTTAGTGCCTGATTCGAAGATCAACACTTCATAATTATTCTACGCCTTGGAAGGAGTGTAAAGCATCGTCGATGCGAGGCATTGGGTGCAGATTGTTACGCGTGATTTTATTCAGTGCCCGATTATTCCGACAAAATCTCATGCATCGGTCTTTCGTTTAAACTAGCACTACGGACGATGACCAAGAACTCGTGGAAGGATAAGCAATGTTTCTTTTCGTCCTGTCTTCGAGGTGTTTCTGGTAATTTTGAGTTCTTAAGGTTAAACACGGTACAGGGTCGCCGAACAATGCAGGAATCATCTGTTTCAATTCAATATGTGGCCGCTGAAGTCTACACGACAACCGGGGTGTGAGATTCCAATATCGTCTTGTCTGCCACCGAGGTGAACAGTTGCTTGGTTTCTTCTGGGCTAAGGTCAACAGGAAGAGACTGCAGAATGAGACCAGATGAATTATTAAAAGGTGATAAAGAACCGAGAGGAAGAACAGCTGCTGCGCCCTCGCAGGATACGGAATCAAACGTGTCATGTTTAGGTAGTAGAATGGTCTCGGATGTCCTATTGATTTCGGGGACAATGGCGGAATCATGTAAAAACGGACAAGCAGCGCGGTTGTTAGCAGTCTTTTAACAAAGCAATTCACGGTTGGTGCAATTAACACATCCCTGGCAACAGTGTTTTTTCAAGCCAAGGAGATTAGGGTTTCTTGGCCTAGAAACGATAAAGACGGAAGTAGTGGTCAAACGTAGGTCTGGCTCGCCAGTGACACTAGCTAGGTTCGTTTCGGTGTTCGCTATCATAGGTTTTCCACAGCAGGTAGTAGCAGATGGGAATTGCAAAAAGTCAACGTCTAAAATGATTAGATGAGGGCTTGGAGAGAGTATTGCAAAATGAATGTGATGACGAATGCCGTTGATGAGCACATGCGCTGTACACTGTCCTGAGAATTGACTCACAGCCGCGTTCGCACTACGCCTAGCACGGCCAGAGTAATGAGTTAATAATTTGCATATTCTCCTGCACAAAGTTTTGTTATTTATATATATGCAGGGTGCCGGTGTCTGAAGGTGCTTCGGCGATAACTCCCTCAACTGTAACAGTGAATATATTTCATGGCCCGTATGGTGGGCTTGCGCTGTTCCTTTGTGGCGCAGTTTCTCTCCGAGAAACTGTCGCATCTACTTTTCCGCACGGGTATCACCAAGGTGTAAGGCTGGGCACAAAGAGGATGTAGAGCGACGGTGGGATGCTGGGGAACGACGTTGAGCCGGGCGCGGGTTTTGCGAAAAGTTCGTAGCAGCACGAGACAGCGAAGGTTGCGCGAAGGTGGAAAGTAGACGCGCTGACGAGGCGCTTAGCCAAAGTAGGTGTCGCGCTCAAATGGTGCGTAACTTTGGCGCTCGCGTAGGTGGCTTCGTCAGCAAAAACTATAAATGTATTCTTGTATGCCACAATAGTAAGACACTGGTCAGTGGCTCGTTCGACATCTTGCTCGCTACGATGGAAAGGAATGCGGAGAAGGCACAGGTGCAGAAATAGCGGCCAAATGGCCATGATCTGTCAGAGGAGCGATTCGCGCCAAAGGACGTGTTGGTCTCGCAACAGCTTGTTGACTACCACAGGACAGGCAGCGGAGCATGACTACCAGGATATTGAATGTCGGTCATACACGCCAGCTCCTCCTTGATCAAGTCGCGCAGGCCATGGGTGTGGACGTGGGTGTTCGGCTGGCACGTTGCAATGCGCTGCTGTAGCTCCTCATGGATGATATTCCTGATCAAAGTACGCGGCTCTGAACACAAAAGGGAGCAGGTAGGCAAACAATCTCGTTGATTTTATTTGGACTGCAGGCGGTCCAGGCGCTGAGAGATCATGCGTACGTTAACAACGGTGGTACCGTTCTGTACCGCGAGAGCGTTAAAAGGAAACAAGAAGATTCTCTTGATTATGTGCTGTATTTTGTCGCTTACCGACATGCCCATCCCAGCTCGCCGGCAAAGCGCGATGACATCTTCCATCTACGAATAGTAGGCGTCATCCGGCTGCGGCACCCGGGTCGTGAGTTTGGTTGTTGGCTCCATCAGACAGAGTGGACGACTTGCGAAACATTTTACGCAGCTCTCCAACAAAGGTGATTCAACGAGACATGGCTGCTTCATGGTGGAGAAACCAGGTGTTTGTCCCTTCAGTCACGGAAAACGAAAAGTTCTGCTGTTTGAATGCATCGTCTCCAGGTTAAAAACGCTTACCCGGTTTTACTGATGAATCCATTCTTCAACATCGTCACCGCGGAGGCCAGCGAAAAAGTGAGGACTGTGCTGACGGCAGGTTACAGTAATGGCAGGCTGGACCACGCCCGCAACGTTGCTACCCGAAAGGCTGCTGTTGTGCTGTATGGAGCTGGTCGGAAGTCTAACAGTCGACTTGATCGGAGCTCCAGTGGTGCGACCACGAGACGTAGACGGCGGGGTCGAAGGCACCCTTCTGAAGTTAAGAGATGGGGCGAGGATGCTTGAGGTCCGCTTTATTTGCGAGTGCTGAGTGCAGCCACAAAAGAACAGCAACCGTTCCAGCCAGCGGAGATGATGGTGATCGCGGCGAAAACACATTGTCTCCAATTGACGCTGTGAAGGTGGTTACAAAGCAACGTTTTAAACTAGACTCACAAGAATTTCTCATGAATTTACACGTGTGGCTCTACTAAGAATGAAACCAGTGATTCTTCAAGTAGTTACGTAGAATTCGCAGGGGTGGTGTAACGAACGCTGCAGCGATGGCCACGACCATGCTCGAGTGGCGGACACCGCCGTTTTAGCCCTGCCGTGTGTCAGCAGAAAGAAAATAGAGAGGAGCGTCTTTTGAAGGCCCACACACGGGAATCTTGCTCTTGTGATGTGCTAGCATGGGGCTACACCACCGCTAGACACAGGCGCAGGCGCCAAAACAATTTGGGATAAGAGCTTAGTGATTCGAATTATACAGATTTAAACTAGTTATTTTAGTACGTTTAAGAATGGCAAGAAAGGTGAAGGAACTTTTATAATCGCTATTATTCTGAACCAGTTGCTCTTGTCGTCTTTTTAATACGTCTTTAATTGTAACCGAATCGGTATTCCTTAATTTAGAAAATGGAGTGCTTTCGTGGTTAGCATTGCGCGAGAGGTAGCGTTCCTAAAGCAGCCAGATATCTGTATGTAGACTCTACAGTTTGTTTTCCCGCCCGGCAAAGCAATCCTTAACGCATCGCTGCACTACGACAACTTAATTCTGACGGCTCTGGGTTAACCAGGATGTGCTGTCGAATAGTTTAATCAAAACGTGAATAGGAAGCGCGCAAGGAACTCAGAGCTGTGCCCAGATAGGCCCAAAACAACTGTCGCTAAAGCAGAAGACAAAGTCGCCCGCCCCTCAAACGCGCCCGCCGTTGTGAGCAGCGCGCGCGCAATAGGTAAACATCCGCCATGCCATCTATACACGGCTCCGCCACTGAAACCCATCCTCCCTCTCCTTAGCTGCTTTGGGAGTTCCTTGTCCCAACCGCTGTGAAGGAATCATCGAATGGTAGAGCAAAAAAGCTTTGCCTTAAAAAATTTGATTCCTTCACGGCTCCGCCTTTGTCCTGGCCAAACCGAAAATGGCCTATTTAAAGCACCTGAACTTGTGTCTATTGTACATTGGTTTCTGTGGACAGGGTGGGCGTTATTTTTGTAAGTAAATATGTTAGGGAGTAGAAGCAGCATGTTTGCCGCACCTTTCTCAAACTTCGGCTACTGGTCACCAATCATGTTGCTTTTTGTCTTCGTGCCGATGATTTGATCTATTTTATCGTTACGTGTTGTCACGAAGTGACAAGTGATTGAAATATTCGCGCTTACAAAACACCCCACTGAGAAAACAATTTAGGCGTATGTCAAATAGTACACCCGCAAACGTTTTGTAGTCGACACCTGCCAATGCATAACACAGAATTGGGGGTGGATGATAGGTTAAATTAGGGATTTGGCCCTTGGTTGGAAACATGCGGGCTTATAATTTTTCCACAAACTTTACAATCACACATCATTACATGACAGTTTTATTGAACCCCCCTGTTCCATCTTTCCACGCCCTAATTATCATAACAAAGTTATGTGCCGGCTATCTCGCACACTTTGTTTCGTTCAGTCATCTGTCCCGGGCCCTATTGTTAAGTGGAACAGTTTGCCCGCACACACTGCCACCGAGAGTCAGCTCGTTTTTAGAGCTCATACGCACTGCAGTGTGTAAATAATTTTCTTTCTTTTGTTTTCTTGTTTTTGTTTCTTTTTTTAAAATATGTGCCATAGAATTTCTGCCTGTATTTGCGGTTTGCGTTTTGTTGCGGTTGTGAGGTTACATTATATCTTATTGGACTGCCTTTTCTTTTTGTTATTGTTTTCACACCATGTTGTATTGCCCCCCCCCCTATGTAATACCCTCTCCTAGACGGCCTTAATAAATAAATAAATAATGTAGTGGTTTTTCTAAAACATCTGGTATTGAGAAAACGCTTAAAATGGTAAAATGTGTTTGGTATAGGCCCTTTTGTGGTGCATTTTATTACGTCCATCGTGTCCTTGTCGACGTGTTTTTCTTCCCCATTGGGCAATCCTCACATCATCATCAGCAGCAGCATGTTCAGGTGCACTGCAGAACAGTCCACTCCATTCCACTGAACAATAATGCAGTCCACTGCATAATGATACCCACAGCTTACCACTGAGTATTTCATACTTCAGTCGTGGTATTAGATGCGAAGCATCTTATGATCATATGGTAGCGGCTATGTCCCTCCCTTGTCGTTATTTCGCCGTCCACACCCCCACTGCGCATGCTCGGCTTGCTGAACGCCCTGTTGTGTTTTACCATTTATTGGCGCCTGGAGCGACAGTGTTGCCGGTGTTTTCCTGGGCCGGCAAGAGACGAGCACGCTTCACGAGCCTTCGACGTTTCATCGTCATAGGCAGCAGCGTTTGTGGGGGAGTCTGGGCGGGCCGTGATTACAAGCAGCCCACAACCATTCGGGGAACGTGCATCGAGCTCATCTTCAGAAACTTTAATGTTCCTCCACTGCAACAGCTCTTGACTATAAATTTCACACAACTTAAGGCGGTAAAAATCAAAGCGTAACGCCAATTACAGCTCGACGTCACCTATGTTGAATATGATGATGGAAATGCCTTAATAAAGACCACCTCAGACCGCATACAACGTCTCTCTCTCTCTCTTTGTGTCTCTCCACTCTAACAATGCCACCGCTCTCCAATAAAATTACACCATCTTCCCGTAGGAGAACCCTGAGTAGTAGGCGAAACAGCCATGGGGTCAACGCAACTTCCCATTTCGTAGTTCCGGTAAGTGAAAAGGGTAGTACTTACCATGGAAACTAAACGGTAAATATAACGGTAGCTACGTACCTCAACCTAACGGGAACGACGAACTGAAAGTTAATGGGCACTTGAATTGACCCCGTGGCTGCTTTCCATACCACTCAGGGTTCCCCTACGGGAAGATGGTGTAATTTGGTTGCCCTTAACATTCTTCCAGACATATCACTTGTCCAGCTCCTGTCCATCAATTGTCCACCGGTTGCCGGTTCGTCTCATTACACGTATAGCCCACGTCCATTTTTTCTATATTTCAACATGATAAGTTCTACTCTAGTTTAGTATTTGTTCCAGGTAGCTCGCTTTTTGTATCTGAGTGGTATTCCTAACAATATTCGTTCTATGAGCTGTTGAGCAGACATAATCTTGCTTTATAGTTCTTTAGTAAGGCACCAAGTGCCACCTCCCGTTGTTTTAACCAGTAGTGTGCACTGGTTGTCGGTTTTTATTTTGACTGGCAGATCTAGCTTGCTTTTCAATATTTGGGGATGCTTGCCGTGTACTGCCCAGCCCCTACCTATTCTGCAGCGTTTTTCTCTTTAGTGTTTGGGTCAGCACTAACCATCTGGCCAACCTGGTCGAATATTTTTACATATTCTCGCGTGTCGTTTCCTCAGTTTGATTAAGTTTGAATCACGGTCTTGGTAGGCTTAATCTCTATTAGTTTAGATCGGTCCGTATGTTTTTTAGCCCATGACAATGTATTTTTATTGTAGTCTTCAAGCATTCTTTGCATGTGTTGAGTAGACTTACTCAGCAAAGCTATGTCTTATGCAAACCTCAAAAGCCTCAAGTATTCCACGTTTGTTCTTAATCCTACGTTTTTCTAGTGAAGTTACTGAATACCACCCTCTTAGATACTGGAAATGGTTTAGGAGCAATGGTGTCTCCATTTTTACTCCCTGTCGGCTCGGAAAATTCTCGCTTTGCCTGTGTAGGGTTGTTTGGCCCGAGCATAGCCTAAATATGTCTTGTAGAAGTCCTAGGTATGTTTCCTCTTTTCCCCGTGTTATAGTGCTTCTAAACAGCTGCGCCGAGGACAAACCAAACACATTCTCTTAATCTATAAATGCCACGTATAGTGTTTAGTGTACTGTACGGATTTTCGATAGCATGGTTGACGACAGTTGAATTCGATCCACCATAGTTGACACATTCATGCTGTTGCGTTTGAAAATTAGTTGCTTCGTTGTCTCTGTTTTCAGGTTCGCCCTGTTCAGTTGCTTCTTCCACAGCAGCTGCGGATTTATTGAGTGCCAGTGTCAGGTTGTTAATTAGCCCGTCTACACTGACCTCCATCTACTCGTTCAAAAGCGAGAGTTTGTTTTGGTGAGATATTTTAAACTCCCGCAATCTGGCTCTCACTGATTTGAAGTGAGGTTTCTTTGTTTTCACATGTTTTGTTGTTTATCTGCTAAGATTCAGTCTTAGCTTGTATCTCACCATCCTGTAATTACTGCTCCGAATCTTACTGCCACTTCCTCTCAGACAATGCTCAGCCTGTCACTAAGAATGAAGTCAATTTCGTTTTTGTTTGTACCATCCGGACTTTTACATGCATATTTTCTGTACTTTTGTTTGTATAAGAACGCGTTCGCTAACTTCTTGTTATTTTTCTCAGGAAATCCCACCAGTGTATCACCTCGGCTGTTGCGATTGTCTGCTCCAAAGTTTCCCTCTGTTCTTAAATCCTTTTGCTTCTTAACGACCCTTCAGTTAAAGTCTCCCATCACTATTCGGAACAGCGTTGTTGTCTTCTTCATTCCTGATTTGACGTCCTCATAGAAGCTATCTAGGGCACCGTCATCATAGCTGGTTGTTGGCGAATACGCCTGCAGCATGTTACACCTGCATTGCTTGTTTAGTTTGATCACGACAGCGCGACTCTCTTGTTAATGCTGAACAATCCTTCCATGTTTCTGCTATTTCTCTGTGCATACAAAAGCTCACACCGTTTTCTCAGGGTTCACTGCAGCACAAAATCCGCCCGCTAGTGAGCTCCATAATGACCCTTTCTCTCCGTCGAACTTCTAAGAACCATATATATCCCAAATATAGTCACAGAGGTTCTCAGTAATACGGTACGCTTTCCTTGGTTGACATAATGTGGGCGTTGGACTTTGCCATGACCACGATCCAATGTCATCCTGTCCCTACGGAGAGATTCTTAGCACCCTCTTCTGTATAGCTCTTTTGACAGCCGCCTTTTCTAGGTGCTCTAGATATGCTTGGAACTGAGGTTCAAGCTATCGTCTGGTTAGTCAAGGGAGTTGGGGCCCATGTACTCCACCATGGTGGCCAGATCCTCTTGTGGTGAAGGAGCACTGTTTTTGTCTCTAAAGGCCTTCACGACATGGCTAAACCTATCTAGTGTAGCCCTTTATATATCCGGGATGGTGTCCACTACCGTTGCGGGCAACACTCCATACCTTCATAGGTTGGCCGCACACAGCCAGAAGAGAAACAGTGATGGAACGAGAGACGTTTCAGCCGAAGACGTTGTTGCGGGCGCTTGTAGTTATACGGAGTATTTGTGGTTGGTTTTGGTTTTTGACACGTGCTGTTCTGCAGAACTAAGCTGACACGCTAGTTCCCTGATAACATCGACGGACGTCTGGCCTTTCGAAAGGTAATCTACTGATATGCCCGTGTATAGAGCTTCGGACAAATGGCTAGTTCGAAGGTCAGCTGGCTAAAGAGAAGCTGGTGAAGAGATGCTAAGGTTCTCAGCCTATGTTCAGCAAGCTAGTTTGAGGCTCAGCCCGCTGAGCTCCATAAAGCCTGCCCGATATGAAAAGAAGGTTTCGGAACGTACGGTTAATGCTTATATTTCGGAATTTGGCTCTAACTCTACCAACAATGTGTCTAGCGAGCTGATTTAACTTGTCAAACTACCGGAACTGCTACCCAATAATGCGAGTATGGCCTTTAAGATGTCACATTGTTAAGGAAGTTAGCCAGGTCGGTTGTGCTTGTCTTGTGACTTAGCGTGCGTGGTCGCTCCGGTAGCACACACAAGAAAAAATTGATAACTGTGAAGCTGCTATTAAAAAAAATTACATGTTATTGAACAAAATATAAAAACACACCTCACAGAAGTCCTGACAAGAATGTGAAAACTGCCGCAGCTCTATCGAAACAAGTCCGCTAGGAAAAGCAGTTTTAGATGTTACGGTGACGGTTTGGTTTTATTGTTCTTTTGGCTGTAATTTTTACTACAAATCCACCTACTGAACTGACTTAACCTGTCAAACTCGTAGAACAGCAACCCGATGAGGCGGTCATGCATTTGAAGGAATCATCTTGTCGTGGAAGTTACCAAGGTAGGGGAAGTTACTATATTACCGTGCGTGTTACTCAGGGCTCGCGCCGGCCCCTGCGCTGAAGAAAAAGAAAACGTTTAAAACTGTAACACTATTGCTGCAACAAAGTTCAAATTTAGCACAAAAAGGCAGATGACGCAGAATAGATCAGGCAAATGGTAAGTACCCGAGAGCCATGTGTTCTGAACCCACTCATAGTACAAAAAAATAGGCCTAATGCGTGATTTACAAGCCGCTTTTCGAGTTTATAGAAACTCCGGCAGCCCTTCTTTTAACCCTGTTACTGGTGATAACGAGTTCGGCCTATTATTTAAACTGGACATTGAATATCTAATAAACATTGTATCCATTGAACCGTTAGGCTGCCTCGCACATTAGTTAAATGTAGTGGGCGCAGTACATCTGCCAAGCCATTTTAAATGCAGAGCATTCCTTTATTCACGATGTCACCCGGCGTTGGCGTGCCTCGGCGTCCGCAACAGCCGTTCCAGGTGCGCCCTCTTCCCCACTCCTCTTCTCCCGCATCACGATACCCTCCTCGCTCTCAACAACCGGTCCGCACCCTTCCCCTTACACTATATAAAAAAAATATACTTACCGGCGCCTGTTTTCGATCCCACGACCCAGCGGGTGGAACGCAAGCTACATGGCGCTCTACCCACTGCGCCACAAAGCCGACACAGAATGGAAGGCTACGAACGCACCTTATACCCTTGACTCATTCAAACAACGTCAAGAAGCTGCTGGTATAACGCATTCACTACCTGTGGGAGGAACGCGAGGTACATGGTGTTCTTCCCACTGCGAAGTGAAGGGATTGTTGGTACATGATTACGTTTGGAAACAGCGCGGAAGACGGGACTGAGCATGTAATAGACCCAAATGACTTTCTTCCGGGCAGCGCTTGTGTCGCGTATTACTTGCTCAGTCCCGTCTTCCGCGCTGTTTTCAAACAACGCGAGCAACCACACAGAGAGATTGGGCACAAAAGACTGGCAATTTGAAAGAGCCCGAGAAGCACACTTTTGTCTTCTCCCTCATAAGAAAACAAATAAATGAGCTAATGTGCTTTTATCAAAGGCCTTCCAAGTTAATAACAGTTCCGGCCCCCTTCCTTTACCCATTCCGCTGCTCAGGACGACTCCAGGAGTAGTCCAGAGACACGTTAATACTAGTGTGTAAGGAAGACAGTTCAAGCTACGATAAACTCGATTATTGAAAGCCGATTTTTGATGTCCTTAAAAAATAAGTGAAAAGAAAGTATTCACTGAACATAAACAACGTAGTCTATGACTGCAATTTTGAACTTAACCTCCTCTTCGTCCCCAGGCTCACTTCAATTACCAACCACGAAGTTCCTCTGGTTTAGGTCACAGAAGCCGCAAATATCTGCACAAAATTTCCGTAGCAGTTGCGACACTTGCCCATGCTTCAGCTGAAACGTTATTTTATGCTCCTCGGCGATGTTCTTCAGATGTGGTACATCTCAGCAGAAGATTAGTTAGTCTCCTTGTAAAAGCTAAGATACGGGACCAGCCCCCCCCCCCATTCCGAAGTAAGCATAAAAAAATGGTACATTTCGTTCGTTACAGGTCATAATAATGTATAGCTTTGTTTTTTTTATTTTTTGGTTGTAGGTTTACTTTTCTCACGCCGTTTTTTTTTCTCTCTATTTACAGTTAGGCATCAGGTTAAAAAGTGACTGGAAAGAGTTGTTCGCCTGGCCGAAGCCTTTGTACAATGGCTGCTCTATTAGAGCCTTCTTCTTTACAGGCGAAAACCCGTAAGTGTGCTGTACCAATCTTCATCGTGGCCGTCATGTGCAATGTGTAGCGGTATATATTAATAATTTGCCGAAAACCTGACTGTCGTAACCTCCTCAGTCCCCGGGTACTTTTTGGGTACCACCGTTTCGAAGGCTACAGCTGCCCATGGCTTAAACTTCGCGCATTCAAACTTGTCGTTCCGCAAGGAGGAGACTTCTTTCACTAATTATTGACAGATTGCGCCATATGTTCAGCCATCTTCGAAGAGATACTGCACAAAACCCCAATATCTCAAGGGAAGTGCTGCTTCCAATTATGCGGTTGGAAGTCGAGGCAGATGCCTGAAGTCTGATCTTTGTCTATAATTGCTGACCCACAACTACTTCCTTACGTTTCACAGAAATTGAGAGCCAAAGCACCCAAATAGGCACCATGAAATTTTAATGGTATTGTTTCTTTTGTAACTAATTTGTATTTTTTTCTTTAGGCCCACACCCAGAGTACCAAAATGGGTACCATCCGATTTTGATACTTTATTTAATTTTCGGGGTTTGTAATGTTCTAGTGCTTGTAATGTTTTGGTATTTCTTAGGCGAGACCTCAGTTAAAACAGTGTCTTGCAGGTTTTTTTATTTGTACATTATTGGGACAGAAGAGGTTAAACCCACAACATATTTGCATGAGTGCTGCTAAATATTTGGAAAATATTTTAAAACTTTCGTGTCTCCTGTCCATGTCGACATTGCCCTGATCTACTAGTATAAATCTGTCAGTTTGTCTGCCACAATCGTTTGTATACGGGTTTATGATGTTGGAGCAGTTTCATTGATCAGAAGATACATTCAAGCAACTTCTCAGCACAATGTGATTTTCGGAGAACACACGTGTAAAATGTTTCTCATGGCAAACTTACCACACAGCTTAAACATATGTGAACCACATGAATTCGGCCATAAACATGGCAAAACATCTAGGCAATAAAAACGACCATATCTCTCTCCCTAATTTCAACGATTTCAGGCAATTTTACAAATTTTGTTTCTCACTGAGCCTGTAAAGTAGGATATTCTAATTTTGGCACCGCATGCTGGTTTTTACTGGTGCATCTGCCGAAATAGGTTTTATTTCTTTTATTTTGGGCCACGTTGACATTCTTGAGTGTTCCCAATCGGAGGGAGTCTGCTTCGCCTCTAGATAATTTGTTAGGAGGTGTACTTTCTGTTAACATTTTTTTTTATTTATCACTGTTCACTGCTGAACGGTGAGTTCTTCTAGCGGCAGAGAATGTATAAATTGTTATTTATGCGCGGGGGTTCACATATTCATACAGGTTTAAAGGAAAGTATGATTTGCTGCGTTTTTATGGACCAACTTAGACGCCAGCTTTTCAACTTTCGAAAAAGGAATCACAACCTCTTGGCGACGTGTATTGGATTGTGGTCTGCTTTTTGCTAATGACGAAAAACCAATGCATGATTGTTATTGCAAGTGGCATATAGAGTATGCAAACAAGTGTTATGTGGTTGATTTGGCTGCAAAAGACAAACAAAACAAAAATCTTGCAAAAAAAATAATTATGTGGGGTGCATAAGAGAGGGGGAGGTTTTTGCGCTCTTTTGGCAATCAACCCGGCCTTTATTAGGTAATTTTTGTACAGGGCCGGCCGCATTAACTCAGCGATACTTGTTTAATGCTGGTGTCGTGGCTTCGTGGAGGCCAATTTGACAAGGGTGACTACGTGTGTTTAAAAGAGCACCTTCACAATCCGGTGTTTGAAAGTTGGTGGGAAATAACTACCCATGATGCAGATAGTAGTCTTTTTTTGCCCTGTTGAATATTGGATGCGGCTGACGCTTCATAGGGGTAGAGGAGAGCTGCATTCTGCACAACAATATCTTTTACGTTTTTTTACCAATGAGCCTATTTTTAATGTGCAACACATCTCGGTTATGCTTTTTGCCTATTTTGGCGCAATATTTGCCCCCTAGTACTCAACCCTATTAGACCGCTTACTTAGTCTCAAAATAGTTATAAAGACACTCAAGGCACCAGCGAACATTACAACTGTTCTCGTGACATTTCAACACTCAATGTTCGAGGAAACAAATGTTATATATTCCAGAATTGATCATCTTCTGCACTGTCGGTTAATTAATCATTTTGCGGCAGACCTAGCTCCAATATAAGCCCCCTTTTGATGATTTTTCATTTCACTTACCATGGATTGGAATCAATTCTATGCAACCGCCCACTGGTTTAGTGGAATCGACTGCACCCACAACACCAAATGCACAACGCACTATCGCAACAATTCTGTGATTGCGATAGCGAGTGCATGCACCTCATGTAGGACGTGCGTACCTAATCAATAACGCAAGGGAGATTTATGTCCTTGGAAGTTTAGTGACCTATATTACAACCCCATATACAGTTTCTAGCGTCAGTGATGCTCATCTATATGATCCGATATAACGTATTGGTTTTTATTATCTTTCATTTTACAGGAGTGGCGGAATAGGCGTTCGATATAGCTGGAAATGGTTCCTCTACGTTCAAATCAAAGATGGAAAAGGTAATACTCATTTCGGAGACACAAGCACGACCGACGGCAGGAAAGAACACGGAAATGTTAAGGTGGAAAAGAACACATACACTTCTATAGGTGTTATCATTCATGACCGCCATTTCGGTGTAAGTATGCTTACAATAATGAAGATATAACCACTAATGGGGGAAACTGTAAAAACTGTCTTGCATCCGCTCTTCGTGAGAGCTACAAGAATGGGTAGCATGATTTATTTGAATCCCATGGGGTGCATCGGTGTTGTGAAATAACGTTGTCAAATATCTTGCTTATTTTTTTGGAAAATGGTCCTAGCCTGTAGGCAATTATTACATATTTTCTAAAAAAAACTCGTCTAGCAGAACATAAACGGAGCAAACAAGGCAATACAATGATTGGAAGTGTAGCTTGTAAAGCAATTTGTCGATCAGAGAATGAATAAGACAGCAGGTGCAATGGGCAACACACCTGACCAAACCAGTGAGTTCAAACTCAACCAATTACATAATAGAACTGCCGATACGAACTGTTTAAAAAAATCTGGCAAAAAAACAGTTCGTTAAGACTTCACAATGCACCAGTATACTTCACTTATATCATTGGCGAGCAAGCGTAAAGCTGGGATATCAAAGCACTGTTATAGGTGCCCGAACATGGGACAGGTGGCGCTGCTGGCGCCGTTCAACAGCAGCACCCGCGGAAGCAAATCGCAAAAATGGTATGCACTTGCCCAAGCGCGAGCATTTGTAGAACGCGTTTTACGTGTTGTTTAAAAGTGCAACCACGAGTTACGGTGATGATGTTGGTCTTATGACACGCACAATTTTTTTCCAGAACAGGCGACGCGCGTTTCATTTACCTAATTACCTAATTTAGGTTAATTAATTATTTAGTAGTCATTGATTGGGGTTAAAGTCAAATTGATGTCAGTAGGGTATGTGAGGTGTCAAATTAAAGGTCTCGATGACGGGAATGACGTGGGACAAATTGAAAATTGCTTCCTGGTTACAGTCATGAGATAGTCACGTGAATCATAGATTGCGTTAAATGTCAAAATGATGCCACTAGGGCTTGGGAGGTATCAAATTAAAGGTATCGATGACGGGAATCACGTGGGACAAATTAAAAATTGCTCACTGGTTATAGTCTTGAGATTGTCACGTGAGCCTTAGGTTGGTATAGAAGACAAAGAGATGACACCAGGGCTTGTGAGGTATCAAATTAATGGTCTCAAGAGGGGAATCAGAAGGGACAGATTTAAAATTGCTTAATGGTTATAGTCATGACATAGTCATGTAAGTCATAGATTGAATTAAAAGTCAAAATGATGCCACTAGAACTTGTGAGGTATCAAAGGAAGGTCTCGATTAAGGGAATCACGTGGGAGAAATTAAAACTGCTTCCTGTTAATAGTCATTAGATATTCACGTGACTCATAGATTGGGTTGGCAGAGAAAGTGATGCCAGCAGGGCTTGTGAGGTATCAAAATAAAGGTCTTGATTAGTGGAATCATGGGGGACACATTAAAAATCGCTTCTTGGTTACAGTCATGAGATAGTCACGTGAGTCATAGATTCGGATAAAAGGCAAAGAGGGCTTGTGTGTCAACCAGGGCTTGTGAGTTATCAAATTGAAGGTCTCAATGAGGGGAATCGCATGGGACAAATAACAAATTGCTTACTGGTTATTGTCGCGAGATAGTCATGTGAGTCAAAAATTGGGTTAAAAGTCAGATATGCCACCAGGGCTTGTGAGGTATCAAACTAAAGCGCTCGATGAGGGGAATCATCTCGAACAAAATAAAAACTGCTTTCTGTGTACAGTCATGAATAGTCACGTGAGTCATGAAAGGGATTGAAAGTCAAAGTGATGTCACTATGACTTATGAGGTATCAAATAAAATATCTCGATGAGGAAAAACCCCTGGGATAAATAAAAAGTCGCTTTCTGGTTACAGTTATGAGATAGTCACGTAAGTCGTGGATTTGGTTAAAAGTCAAATTGGTGGCACTAGGGCTCATGAGGTATCAAACTAAAGGTTTCAATGAGGGGAATTACGAGGGATAAAAAATTGCTTCCTGGTTATAGTCATGAGAAAATCAAGTGAGTCATGGATTCGGGTAAAAGTGAAAGTGATGCCACTAGGGATTGTGAGTTATCAAATTAAAGGCCTCAGCGATGGGATTCACATGGGAAAATTAAAAAATTCTTTCTTGTTATAGCCATGAGATAGTGACGTGAGTCACAAATTAGGTTAAAAGTCAAAGTGGTGCCACTAGAACTTCTCAGGTATCAAATTGAAGTTCTCGATGACGGGAACCCCAAGGGACACATTAAAAATTGCTTACTGGTTATAGTCATGAGATAGTCACGTGAGTCATAGATTGGGTTAAAAGTCAAAGTGATGCCACGAGGGCTTGTGAGGTATCAAACTAAAGGTCTCGGAGAGGGGAATCATGCGGGAAAAATTAAAAATGGCTTCCTTGTCATAGTCATGAGATAGGTGAGTCTTGGATTCGGTTAAAAGTCAAAGTGGTCCAATAGGGCTTGTCATGTATCAAATTAAAGGTCTCGATGGGGGAATCACGTGGGACAACTTAAAAATCGCTTTCTGGTATTAGTCATGCGATAGTCGCGTGAGTCATAAACTCGGTTGAAAGTGAAAGTGGTGCCACTAGGGCTTCATCATCATCGTCATCATCACCACCAGCCTATATACGCCCACTGCAGGGCAAAAGCCTCTCCCATTATTCTCCAATTACCCCGGTCCTGTGCCAACTGTGACCAATGTATCCCCGTAAACTTCTTGATCTCATCTGCCCATCTAACTTTCTTCCGCTCCCTGCAACGCTTGCCTTCTTTGGGGATCCACTCTGTTACCCTTAATGACCAACGGTTATCTTGCCTTCGCATTACAGGCACTGCCCACGTCCATTTCTTCTTCATAATCTCTACTAATATGTCCTTAACACGCGTTTGTTCCCTGACCCACTCCGCCCTCTTCTTGTCCCTTAATGTTACACCTATCATTTTCCGCTCCATTTCCCGCTGAGTCGTTCTCAATATAAGTTGAACCCTCTTAGTGAGCCTTCAAGTTTCTGCCCCGTAGGTGAGTACTGGTAAGATGCAGCTGTCATACACTTTCTTCTTCAGCGACAATGGTAGGCTGCTATTCATTATCTGATTGAGAATGCCTGCCATATGCACCCCACCCCATTCTGCTGCTTCTAATTATCTCTGCCTCATGGTTGGGATCTGGGGTCACAACTTGGCCCAAGTAGATATATTCGCTTACCACTTCCACTGCCTCGCCACCTATCTCAAACTGCTGTGCTGTGCCGAGGTTATTGATCATTACATTAGTTTTCTGCATAATAATTTTCAGGCCCACCGTTCTACTCTGTTCGTCCAGTGCAGAAAGCATGCTTTGCAATTCGTCCCCCGAGTTACTTAGCAAGGAAACGTCATCAGCAATTCTGAGGTTACTGAGGTATTCTCCATTAACCGTTACTTCCACTTGTTTCCAATCAACGTTCTGAACACCTCTTCTAAACATGCTGTGAATAACATTGGAGAGATTGTGTCTCCTTGTCTGACGCCCTTCCTTGTGGGTATTTTACCACTCTCCCTATGGAGGATGATGGTAGCTGTGGACGCATTGTAGATATCCTGTTGTATTATTACATAAGGCTCATCTATCCCTTGGTTCCGTAATGCCTGAATGACTGCTAGGGTTTCGACCGAGTCAAATACTTTCTCATAATCTATGTCTCATAATCTATATGGGTTCAGTATACTCCGCGCACTTCTCTATCACCTGATTGATCGTGTGAATATGGTCCATTGTTGAATAACCTTTACGGAACCCTGCTTGTTCTTTCACTGAAATTTAAGGTTGCATAAATTCTGTTAGCGATTACCTTAGTAAGTAGCTTGTAGACGACAGACAGTAAGCTGATCGGCCTGTAATTTTTTACGTCCTGCATGTCACCTTTCTTATAGATTAGGATGATGTTCCCGTTCTTCCAAGATTCCGGTACACTTGCGGTCATTAAGCATTGCGTATACATGTTTGCCAGTTTTTCAAGTACAATTTCTCTGCCATCCTTCAAGAGGTCTGCTGTTATGTGATCCTCACCATGTGCTTTGCCCCCTTTCATTTCTTTCAAAGCCTTCCTTACTTCTTCGGTTGTTACTGGTGGGATGTCTATCTCCTCTGAACTACTTTCTCGTTCGGCATTATCCTGGATGTCTCGGCGACTGCATAGATCCCTCACTAGACATCACTAGATAGACATCACTAGACATCACAAGCCGACAGAAGTTCGCGAAAAATTTGTATTAGGGTAGAGCACACATTGTGGAGGCGATTTTCTCTCTACCTAGTACTTGTTTTCCTTTCTTTATTTTAAAAACAACATGAACCGGAAATATGTTTGCTGACAGTTTTTAGAAAACATATTTTTTTGGTTCATTAGTGAACTTTCTTCATTGTTGAGGCGCCACTGCTGTCGAGACCACTCAGTTCGCCGCTGAATGATCTGCCGAACCTCGGTTCACCGCTACATATCATTCACCTCAAATGTCCTTCGGTGTTGTCATGTAGCGCTGAAATATTGACATTTAAAGCAAATGTCATTAGCTCGAAAGGTATTTTGATCTGCCGTCTGAGAGTTGTATAACAAATGCTACTCAGTTTCGATCGTAATTCATATTATCGCTTATAAAATAAAATAATAATGATAAAGTGAAGCATTTCTATGGCAGCCGCTTGTGTACCCAAGGTAATGAGGCCTTCGCAGAACACTCCGTGCTAATACGTGGCTTGCACAACGTTCGTGCTGGCCGCTTGCATAATGTAGTTGGCCCAAGCCGGGCACGACGGTGAAGTAACACAACGGCGAGGAGGGAGCACAGTAAGAACTTCACATGGGTTGCTCTCAGCCTACCCCGGAAAATATTTTTACGGGGTTCTTTGTAAATACTTGCTGATTTTTCTGAGCCACTGCAAAAAACCTTAGTCGGATTGGGACATATATACTTGAACAGTCGAATGAAGTGAGCCTCAAAACTAAGCTATCTGAGGAGGTACAAGATGTCTAGTGGAGTTGCAGAAGAACGATCATTACAATGATAATTATAGACACTTCTTTGTCGACGCCTCGAATTCATACCGTATTGGAATGAAAGTGGGCGGATGAGTATTAATGTTCTGGAACCACACAAGCGGCAAAAATGGATCTATTACCTTAAGTGTAAATAGGGTCCCATAAGCCCGCTCTATATGGTGCGAACTTACAAGCGAATTCGCCACTGTGGCGCCGCTAGGGCGGCAATATGTCGGTTTGCTGCACAAGCTAAAACAATCCAAGCGATCGATATTCGATGCTGCCGAAGCTACAAAATTGCTTCCACAGGTTCAGAGGCGCAGTTGGAGAAGAGTAAGCGAGAAGCGACTTAAGGAGAACCAAAGGGAGAATGGGCTCAAAATTCAAGAGCAAGTGAACGCTCCTAAGATGGCGTTACCGGTTGAACGAAAAAGGTGGTCAAAGCCTCTGCTAAACTTTCCTTATTTTCATGGTGGAATAGGCTACAAATGGTGGCGCCAGTATTCAGATAGTTGTGAATAGTTGTACCGAGATGACACAAACAGTTATCTGTATATTGGGATACATGCATGTCGATTTATTCATTGCCTTTTTACGGAGCAGAAAAAATATAGTGCTGTCCCGTTAAAAGAGTAGCACTGCGAATTGTCTTGCAGGGCGCATCATGGCGCTGTTGCGCCACGTATTCCCTCAGAAAAGAGTGAAGTCGCCGCGAGTATTCTTGGTGACAGCCATCCTGGTGACAGTCATCACCACTCAGCGTGTAGAGCTTCTTCTGTTCCCATTCAGAAAAGGGGCATAAAGTCCCAGGAAAATTGAAGATGCACAAAATCTTTTCTTAGAATAGGGGAGCTGTAAGAAAGCACAACATGAACAAGTCTGCTCGCGGCGAGCTTAAAAAAGGTGTTTTCTTTGAATGACTCATGGCCGACTTTGGATTTTGGGATGCAGGGATCTTGTGCAGATATGGAATTGTCGCTTTCACTACCAGCGCGAACACCCACTCTTAGCACAATTTTCAACACCCCATCAACCCCTTTCTCGCATGTGGAACCGGCACCACCATGGCTCTGCTGCTCACGAAATTGCTGTTCTTGACGCAGGTTCTCGGCTGCTTAGTCTCCTCTTGCCCGAGGGGCGAAAAAATTGATAGTGTTTTAGGACGCTCGTGTTTCGTCGATGGATCCCCTGGCTCATCTCCGCCTGCGCCCCCTGCTGGCGCTTCGACCGCTGAAATGTGCAGTGCCGCTGATTATAGACGGTGCCCACTACCAGGCGGCGTGCCAGGGAGCGATAGTGGCCACTATATTGGACTACAAAAGCAACTGTTCTGCCGTCAAGCTCTAGGGAGTGGAGCCGGCGCTACCATGGCGCTGCCGCTCATGAAATTGCTGTTCTTGACGCAGGTTAGTTGCGCAGATTTCAGAAATGTTTCGATAGTTTTTCATTTCCGGTTCCACCCCCTACTCTTTTCATGAGTGTTTGTTCCCATTCAAAGTGCAGGGTACCCACTTACCGTAGTCGTTGTCGGTTTTTTCTATTGCGCCGTGAGCATTTTAGTTACTGTTGTTGATGTTATGCGGCGACATTGAATTAAATCCCGACCCTACTTAAGCATTGCTTAAGGAACTTCTGAACGAACAAAAGGAAGTGAAGAGTACACTTTCAGCTATCGTGCAATGCCAGGCAGAAACCAAAGCGGCCTTATTTGAGCGGAAGAATCAAATGTCTCAAATAGAAAGTAGAATTTCGAAGATTGAAGAGCTACCAAGTATCATTCATGAAACTAAGAAAAAAATGTGAAGCTCAAGAGGAAACAGTGAAGGCGTTGATTTCGAAGGTGGACGACCTCGAGAATCACGGGCGGAGGTGTTATTTCGTTTTCTATGGTATTGAAGATAATGACGATCGGGAAAATAACCTCACAAGTGAAAAGTTAGTGCTTGACCTCTGTACCTCCGTTCTCGGGGTTCGCCAAGTGGCTGTAGAAAGGGTTTACCTAGTGTCACTAGATAAGGTATAAGAGTAGCGGCACTCAGTACCGAATCGGAAAATTCGATTCCTAGAAACCCCGGCCTATCATTGATAATTTTGCAACTTACAAAAATAGGCAGAGTGCGCTATTGTCGACAAAGAATCTGAAAGGCTCCGCAATTGGCATATCTGAAGATATTTCTCACGCACTCAGAAGGAAAAGTAAACTGCTGTGGGAATACGCCAAACCCCACAGCAACGAAACGGATAAGGGCTACTTAGGTAAGGATACATTGTATTTGAACAAAGTAAAGTATATATATGATGAAACTTACGGTGAGGTTGTCTGGGCGCATTGACGGATACGATCCGAACGCCCTACTGTCATTTTTGATAGGTAACTGCCGCAATATTATAAACAAAAAGCATGACTTCCGTTCCTTACTTGACATGACAAAGCCGTCGGGAGTTCTTGGATCCGAATCTTGGTTGGACGACAGCATAAGTGATTCCGAAGTTTTTCCCGCGGAATATGTGTGTTACCGTAAAGACCGAGATCGACACGGTGGCGGCGTATTTATGCTTGTTCATCATAAGGTTAGCTCTCGTTTAATTGACATAGAGACAGGAACTTGCGAAGCTATATGGCCTCAGCCTAAATTTGAAAACGGGAAAGTTTTACGGGTGTGTTCCTTCTACAGGCCACCAGAGAGTCGGGTTAAAGTCCTGTCTGAACTCTGTGAACAAATAATACGAATAATGCGGATAATCTAGTACTACGTGGAGATTTTACCCTACCTAATATTAGATGGGAACAACCTGAGCCCACTCAAACAGGCTACTGCGCGTCTAGTAAGGAAATAATAAATATACCTGGTATGTTTACACTGTCTAAGTTAGTGCGGCAAAGTACACGAGGGAACAATGTTCTAGATCTTTTTTTCACCAATATGCCCGAGGCAACGGGTACCCCGGTTGTTCTAACAGGCATTAGTGATCATGACGCAATTTTGTGCACAATGCGTCTAGATTATGCTAGCATAGTTGTTACCCCTCCTAGACGCATATACAGCTATAAAAAGCGCGTGTAGCAGCAATATTAGAATCACTAGAAGCATACTACGATGTATTCGAAACATTATCCGAATCACTCAGTCTGTAGGAACTGTGAGATGTATTTAAAGATAAGTTATTTTGCCTGCGTGATCGGCATGTACCTTAATGGGGTATGACTTCACGAAAAAGCAAAAGTAAGCCGTGGGTCTCAAAGGCAATGCGGAGAGCCGCAGATAAAAGGCGTCGGGCTTATGCAATTGTTAAAAAGAAACCGGCCCTTGCAGCATCTGAACGCTTACGTCGCACAACTAATGCAATGAAAGCAGTTGTTAAGCAGGCAAAGACTTCATTTTTCGCATCTGTCCACTTGCGTTTCAAGGACCTACCAAACGAGCTGTGGAAATTCATCAAACAAAGCAGAAATGACCAGGTATCTGTTCCGCCCCTTGAAGTTGACGGAAATATTGTTGAGGACCCTGTTTCAAAAGCCCAACATTTTAACCTTTACTTTTCGTCGGTGTTTTCAAACTTTAATTATTGTAATCATGCGGTTTGTCCAGTTCCTTATGCTGCAGGCCTTATGAATGACGTTGTCTTTGACCAGCTGGGTATTCAACTTCTGCTCGAGGGCTTAAATGTAAATAGTGCCCCAGGGCTGGATAACCTTCCAACTGCTTTGCTTTCCATGTGGGTCCCATCAGTATCAAAATATCTGCCTATTATTTTTACAAAGCCACTGAAGAAGGGGCGTGGCCACGCGATTGGAAGATGGCAAATGTAGCGCCTATTCACAAGACTGGCCCAGATCGCTTCCATCAAATTATCAGCCGGTGTCGGTAACAAGCGTAGTTTGCAAAATGTTTGAGCATGTTCTTTTCTCTGCTATCATCAATCATTTGAATGCTTTTTTTTGTTAACTACGGTGCAGCATGGCTTTCGCCGCGGGTTCCCGTATATAACTCAGTTTACAGAGTTAGTACATGAATTTTCTTACACGCTGCAGAAAGGTTTATTCATTGATTGTGTGTCCCTTGATTTAAAAAAAAGCCTTTGATGTTGTTCCTCATTCTCTGTTAATTGAAACGCTTTCCTGGTATAATAATAGTTGCACTGTAATTCATTGGATTAAGGAGTATCTGTCGAACAGAAACCAAAGAGTTGTCCTGGATGGCGAAAAATCCTAGGATATGGATGTTACTTCAGGGGTGCCTCAGGGCTCCGTCTTGGGCCCGTTGCTTTTTTTTATTTGTATGAATGATGTGTCTACCAGAATTACTTCGTCTATGCGACGCTTCGCTGATGATTGTGTTCTCTACAGGATTGTTAAAAATCAAGATGACTGTGAATTCTTGCAACAACACCTAAATAGGTTTTCCTAATGGTGCATGAAATGGGGTATGAGCATTAATTCCGACAAAACAGTTTGTATGCGTTTCACAAAGAAGAAAAATGCCCATTCCTATACCTATTTTCTCAACGCAAAAGATATTTTCTTCGTAAATGAGCATAAATATCTCGGTATTTTTTTATTTCTAACCTTTCCTGGAGTCGTCAAATCAGATATGTCTGTTCCAGGGCATCCCGTGGTTTAGGGTTTTGGCGGCGCAACACCAAACATTTTCTGTTAGACACAAAGGCATTGTTATAGAAGACTTACTTCCGCCCAATTCTCGAATACGCGTGCACAGTCTAGGACCCTTGGACGGCCACAGATACACAGCGGATAGAAAGGATTCAAACTTTTACTATTCGTTTTGTTCGCAATGATTATTCTACAAATTTCAGCGTGTCCATGGCAAAAAGTATTCTGGGATGGCAATCTTTGCATGGCCGCAGAAAAACGCTCCGATTGAAGCTTTTTCACTGCATATTTCACTCAAAAACTGCAATAATCCGCGACAGTTACTTACAAAATCCAGAGAACATCTCGTCCACAAGGGATGATTCGCTCAAAGTAAAAGAAATTTGATGTAGAACAAATGTGTTTAAAATGTCCTTTTTTCCGAGGTCTGTATCGGAGTGGAATAGTAAACCTCAGCAGGAGGTGTCTTTTACGTCGAGTGAAACTTTCGCCGCATGCCTGCAGATGAGGTGACTCATTTCAATTGCATGCTGTCTTTACTTGCCGTTGTACAATCAGTTTGTGTTATTTCGGTTGTTACTGTTCAATTTTCCTTTCTACAAACCTGTACTCAGTGTTTTTGTTGATAGTATGTTCCCCCCCCCACTGTAATTCCAACATTGGCGCTGTGGGTATCGTGATAAATAAATAGATAGATAAACAAATACATCCGTGTAGGTTATAAAAAGCTCTAGGGCATCACTTTGACTTTTAACGCAATCTATGACTCATGTCACTATCTCATGAATATAAGCAGGAAGCAATATTTAATTTGTCCCACGTAATTCCCCTCATCGAGTCATTTAATCTGATACCACACAAGCCTTAGCGTAATCACTTTGTTTCTAACCGAATCCATGACTCACGTGACTAGCTCGTGACTATACCAGGATGCAATTTATAATTTGTCCCACGTGATTCCCCTCGTCAAGACCTTTAATTTGATAATTCACAAGGCGAGTGGCAACAATTTGATTTCTAACCCAATCTATGACTCACGCGAGTATCCCATGCCTATAGCCAGGAAGCAATTTTTAATTTGTCCCACGTGATTAATCTCATCGAGACCTTTAATTTGATACCTCACAAGCCCTAGTCGCATCAATTAGACTTTTAACACATTCTATGGCTCCATGACTATCTCATGACTATAACAAGGAAGCGATTTTTAATTTGTTCCCCATGATTCCCCTCATTGAGACCTTTACTTTGATTCCTCACAAGCCCTAGTCGCATCACTTTGACTTTTAACCCATTCTTTGACTCCGTGACTATCTTATGACTATAACCAGGAAGTGATTTCTAATTTGTCTCCATGATTCCACTCATCGACACCTTTAATTTGATACTTCACAAGCCCTAGTGACATCACTTTGACTTCTAACCCGATTCATGACTGACGTTACTATCGCATACTTATAACCAGGAAGCGATTTTTAATTTGTCCCACGTGATTCCCCTAATCGGGACCTTTAATTTGATACCTCACCAGCCCTGGTGGCATCACCTTGACTTTTAATTCAATCTATGACTCACGTGACTGTCTCATGACTATAAACAGAAAGCAATTTTTTATGTGTCCCCCATGATTCCACTCCACGAGACCTTTAATTTGACACCTCACAAGCCCTACTGGCATCCCTTTCACTGCTTACCCACTCTATGAGTCACGTGAGTATCGCATGACTACTACCAGGAAGTATTGTTAATTTCTCACGCATTATTCCCCTAATCGAGACCTTTATTTTGATACCTCACAAGCCGTAGTCGCATCACTTTGACTTTTACTCAACCTATGACTCACGTGACTATCTCAGGACTATACCCAGAAAGCGATTTTTAATGTATCCCCCATGACTCCACGCATCGCGACCTTTATTTTGATACCTCACAAGCCCTACTGACATCCCTTTCACTGCTAATCCAAGATATGAGTCACGTGATTACCTCACGACTATTACCAAGAAGCAATAATTTATTTTTTCAACGTGATTCCCCTCATCGAGACCTTTAATTTGATACCTCACTACCCGTATTGACATAACTTTGAATTTTAACCCAATCTGACTAATCAATAATTAACAAATTAACCTAAATTAGGTAACTATAGTTCGGGCCCTTCTGCCTCGCGAAAAACTCGCGGCAAGCAAAGACAGCGCTCGCGATTAAATAAAAAAAAAACAACGTGCCGCAGCTGTCGGCGCAATGCCCACAGCTGCGGCACGTTCTTTTTTTTCGTCCATAACTTCTGTTTTCCACCACTACGGAAAAAAAAATGGCGCTAGTGTCGCTCCGGTCTGTATAGACTCCCGTGGTGCCCTCTGTACTCCTCGAATGCCTCCTTTTGCACTATTAAGAAAATGATTGTTTGTGTTTTGAACACAAAAGCGCACACCGCAAAACTCAGGGACAAATCTTTTCGGGCACACCTACCATTTCAGCTGTTAACAGCAAGCTTTTTTGCAAACAGGAGCCAGTGGTGTATAAAAATGCGAAGAAAATGATCCATCTTTTACAAGTTCAGTGCGCACATTAGTCTTTTTGTCATAAAATTCATCACAGAAAATAAAGTAGAGTAGTGGCCTCGTACTCAGCTTGCTTCGCTGAAGATGAGAATGGAGTAAGGTATGGTTTAGTGCTTTGCGCCGCATAAAAGCGTTCTTCGTCCTTCCATTCTCCTCCCCCTGTCTACTTCACTACGCCCCAGGATGTTATCGCACCTCACACCGCTTCGCTTTATGTCCCTGTACCTCCTAATCATTACACCAACTTGCAGTAGTTAAAGAGAATTTTTTATTTCGAATGTTCATAATTGTCATTACCTCATGTTTCTTAAATAATGGAGAACTGTGGCTGAAGTAGGGCGCGTTTTCAATTATGCGTAAGACTTTTTTTGCAGCCGGTATAGGATTTTTATGTTTGTTTTTTCTGTTTAACGCCACACTAGAAGGCAATAGTTAAGGCGAGAATGTACTAGACTGTAGTACAGTTGCCTTTTTCACCAAGCTGGTAGTAAATATTTTATCTTATAAATATTACCGATGCACTGGGATATATCTGTTCTAACTTTGTCAATATGTGGAGACCAACTCAAATTTTCATTGAACACAATGCCAAAACATTTGTGTGAACTAACTTGTTCAATACATTCGCCTCTGAAAATGAGGAAAACCTCTTGCCCTAAACGTTTGTTGTAAGCTCGAAAAATCATATATTTTGTTTTTCTTGTTTTTAAATTCAGTTTATTTGTACTAAGCCAAATTGACAAATTTTCAAGCCATAAATTTGTTTGTCTTTCTAGCAGAGCCAGGTCTCTGCCAGAAAAAAAGAGGTTTGTATCATCGGCATACAGTATTATAACCAGGGTGAAAGGCAAGTTAACAATGTCATTTATATATATTAAGAATATAGTGGGCCGAGAATAGATCCTTGTGGAACACCGTACTTAATTTGTCTAAAGTTGGACCTGGCGTGACTAATTTCTGTGTATTGAAGGCGATTATGTAAGTAACTCTTGATTAGACTGAGACAGGCTCCCCTGATTGCGTATGTCTCAAGGTTTCTGAAACAAAATATTGTGTTTAATAGAATCGAAAGCCTTTTTATAATCTAGAAACACTCCTCTAGTAAATAATTTTTGTTCAATGTTATCAATAATTTTATCTTTTATATTTAGTATTGCCATTTCAGTTGATTTTTGTTTTTGGAAGCCATACTGTTGTTCGGCGATGATATGGGTAGTTTTACAGAAGCTTAAGATTCGAGTATTGATTACCTGATGTATTACTTTTGAAAAAATGGGAAGAACTGAAATTGTCGGTAATTGTTTATGTCATTTGGATCCCCACTTTTGAAAAAAACGGAAACTTTGGCAATTTTCAGAACATCAGGAAAATCACCAGAATTGAGTATCAGGTTGCATATATGTGAAAGTGGCTGACATGGATATTCCGCGACTGCTTTTATCGGCTGTATTTTAAATTCATCAATGCCACATGCCCGGCTGTGGTTTATTGTTTGAATTAAGCTCAGAGTTTCTGATTCAGTGACGGGAAACAAAAATATTGAGCCTGCAGTACTAGATAGAATACAATGTTTTTTACTAGGATTAGCTGTGTGTGTGACCGTAGCAGCACCCGATTGAAAAAAATGATTGGTAAACGTATCTGCAAGCAAACTTCCCGTGCACAGCTCTCCATCAATAATAATCTCGGAAATAACTCGTGTCTCGCCTTTCGCCATGAGGTTATTAATATTGTTCCAGATTTTCTGGGATCGTTATAAATAGCTGCAAATTTATCTTCAAAGTATGCATTACGCGCGTTTTTAATATCGGAAATTTCATTTGTTCTCACTTTTTAAACTGAATAAAAACATCATGATTTCAAGTTTTTATAAACAAAGCAAACAGTTTATTTTTTTCTTTGATTCTCTTAAAGAGACTGCGGTCAATCCATGGTTTCTTATTTTTTTGTTTCTCTTTAACTCTACATTTGGAAATGCAAAGTTATATATGTAACGAATTTTGTCTGCGAACATGTTGTAAGCATCTTCAGGATTGGTTGCAAGCATAACTTGGTCCCATTCGGCCATTATTCTCTGAAATATTGTAATTATATTATCATTTATTAATCTTTGCATAGTGGGTGTATTTGTTGCAGTTTTTTTTATCGACTTGAAAATGGTGTGAAAAAAAAGGAAGATTGGCATATGATCACTAACATCTGAAATTATTACACCTGCTTGCAAACTGCTTGTTTCGTAATTCGTGAAACATAAATCAATCAATGTCTGAGATACCGCTGTCACTCGCGTCGCGATATCAATGACGTTTTCATACCTACAGAGAAGAAAGATGTCCAGAAGATTTTGTGAAGAAGAGTCTCGGGATAATAAATTGATATTAAAGTCCCCAGTTACGATTACCGGCGTACGTAGAGATTCACAGTATTGTAAAACATTTTCTAAGAATTTCAAAAACGCAGTCAATGTACCAGAAGGGGGTCTGTACACAACCAAAAATATAGTGTTCAAACATTCGATCATGACAGATTCGTAGTGAGGATTAACAATAGAAAATTCTCTGACAATTGTAAAATGTACAATTTCTTTGACATAAATGGCTACGCCCCCTCCCCTCATATTGCTCCGACACATTGATGCACATCTGTACCCGGTAAAGTGCACAGTATCCCAGTCACCTAAAAACCAAGTCTCAGTAAAAGCTAACAGATCGAAATTATGAGTAAGCTCTTGAAGGAGCATATCATCAGAATCCTTTTTATTTTTTGGCTTTGAGCATTCAAGTAAAACAAGGAAGACTGCTGTTTGTGACGTATCGCGTAACAGCGATTCAAAGAATCGGGATCAAGATAACTGTTTTGCACCGGACAACTAGACATTAGAAAGGTTTCTGCACTGTCTAAAACCGATAACGAGTTACGTGCTCAAGTTATTTTTGCATGATCTGTTGTGTTATTCCCAGATTTTGGTAGATATCATCTATACTCTAATAACGATGGCCACACCTATTTACACCCAATCCTTACGTTCGCATTCTTTTAGTGTTTGCATTTTTCCATTGTTCCTCTTTCCCATGTGTTGGATAGGAAATGAGGCGACAACCTGGTTGGTATTCCTGCCGTTCCTTTAGCTTCATTGCTTCCTTTCCTCGGTAGATGCTCCTTTGTGCAAAATGTTGAGCGGGAGTTTGTTTCGATATTGTGACGTCCAGGAAGACGGGAAGGGAACGGGAATTAACTCAGTTTTTTTACAAGGCTGAGAACACCACATAGGAGAAGGCGCAAGATCCTCTTCTGCTTCTTCTTCTACCTCTGTCTGTGAGTCCAAACGTGCTATCTTGAGCTTCTTCGGCTGCTACTGGGCACATGTTCGAATGGTCTATATAGGCTGTGAAGTAGGTGTTGTTATATTTTTTGTGAGGCTTAGACAACGTACTGCAACAACCACGGCTAAAAGCGCAGTCTCGGTGTTAGAGTTGCGTGAGGTGAGGACCATGATTTGGGTTTATAAAAGCACCGCTAGAAATGTGAGTTGTTCCCCGTTGCGAAGTTCCTAATGGAACCGCCGGAAATATTTTGTACGTGACATCTGCCATTGATGGATGACCAGGTATGCTGGGGAATACTCGAGGAGGAATTTTGAGAACATCCTATGAGACGTGACGGCGGCCACACCAGTGCAAAAGCCTTTCGAGAAAACTAAAGATTTTGGTACAAGGAGTCGTAACGCGGCTTCTTGGATACATGGGATGAGAGCATGCTTGAGTGGGGAACTTGGCAAGCGTAGTCGGCACGATTGATGGCTGCTGTGGCATACTTTGTTGTGAGCTAAGAACATGGTAAGAGGGGTGAAACCGAAAAAACTACCTCTCACCCATACAGCAAGATGAATATGAACGAGCCTCTAGTGTCTCGGCGGGGCAAAGTGTAAGAGTGCTGGAAGTAAGAAAATACCGCGCCCCAGCCAAGATTGTCTGTGAAGACTTCTGTACACATTGGCAGCGATCATCCTGTTCAGCCTCTTTGTGAGGCTATTACTCTGCTTGATGTAGCACGTGTAATGTTATGATCTGTTGTGCATAGACGAACAATGTTTTCATATTCAGGACAAAACAAGAGGCCCCTTTAACTAAGAAGCTGGCGAGGTGAAGCATGATGCGTAATGATGTCGCGCAGAAGGAAGCCAGCAATGTCGGATATGCAGATGACGGCAAGTGCACAGCAGTGTTTAAACGCGTTACGTACAGAATGAGGATCGCTGTATTCTTGTTGATGATGTAGGCTCTGCAAAGGAGACAAAAAGACGAGCACGAAAAAGAAAAAATGGTTTATTCAATAGTTGCGGGAGACCCTGCTTTGACCTAAAAGGCTTCTAGCCACGTTGGCAAAGAAAACACGTTTACGCCTAACGGCGCACGTAACGGCAAAGTTCGGACCAAAAAACGAGGGCGAACAGTGTCGTAAGTGTGCAAAACACCGAGGTGACTAGCCGAAGGTCGGTCGCAGAGCTGTTTGAAGATATTTCTTCATAGGTGGTCAGGGACAGAATGCAGGAGTTCGGGGACATCTGGATGGAGAGTGCCGAGGTGAGGAATGTCATCTTGTAGTCGAAACAGGTGCTTTGTTCGTGCACGAGATCAGGTGTGCAATTTTTTGTTATTCAATTTCAAAGAGGAATCACGGTGATGCTCATCGCCGATCTGGAGTAGCTCTGAGTGGAAAGCAACTAGGAATAAGGCAGAGGGTCGAAAGGATCAACCTAATAACGAGATAGGCAGTAGGTGCCATAATAAAAGACACCAGACTTGTAGAGAACGCGGACTGAATGGACCTGAAAGTATAGTGCCCAGCGATCTAGGTGCCTGGTGGAATTTTAAACAAGCAAGCCAACATACCGCATGATGACATGTGACAACTTTAAAAGCTGTTCATAGAGATAGGGGTGAAACTGCAGAGAGACCACAGAAATGAAGGCATTCCAGCTCGGCTATCGAGTGTGTGGGTTCAGGAGACATAGGAGATGACCGGCATATGCGGTGACGCAGTCGCGACCATCTTGCCATTGGGCGAGGACGGCGCCGATGCTATGAAAGCTGAAATAAGTTCTCACATTGGTAAGAGGGACGGCGTTTAATTGACCTAGAATTCCTGAACCCGTAAGTAGGTATATTAGCATGCCGACGTCGTCCGCTTGCTTCAAACCCCTGTAACACATACACCCGGGCGCACATACACCCAGTTCGAATGAATTTGTTCTTTACAACACACTACACTGCTCTAGGCAAATGTTGTCTACAGCCAGGGGCTTTCAAGCAAATACACCTGTAATGCGCTAACCTCCGAGCGCAACCACCCCTCTCCACCCCTTCCTTTCCTGAGCTGTAGGAGACACTGTTGACCAGCTGTTAACCAGAGGCCAGACTGCCGTGGTAATACGGGCCAAAATGGCTAGGGAAACGCACGTATTCCCGGACTAGGGTTCTACTCTCACATTGCAGCTCATTCAAATGCTTTGTCCCTCCATGTAGAAAATAAACTCAGGTCTTCATGGCATTAACTTTGCGTGTTCATGAACTCGTTTTGCGCTGAATAGATGGCTAGAAAAGGTGACGTGGCGGAGAGCAAATCGCCATTTAGTAGAGTCCAGTTGTAACCTGATAGAGGACGTCCGAAAACTGAGTTGGGCATCATTGACATGATGGCGAGAACATGACAACAATCAAGCCACAGATGAAGATTGATGATTAGAATCCACGGAGTGGAGAATCCATAATAGGTTTGAAGGTGGTGGCGCAATGTACAGTCTAATCGACATTCCCTTGACTCTGCTGAGACTCTGGGGTGCGTCAAAGACGGTCGTTTGTCAGTCCATCTCTTCGATAAAGATCTACCAAAACCACAACCAGAGATGTACTCAAGAAAAGTAGATAGGACCGTCAAGGCAGTAGAGGGCATTGTCCATTCTTGGTAGTGGGTAAAAGTCATCTCGGTTAATTGATTGATGCTGTGGTGATCGATACAGAAGTTCCAGATACCGTTTTTTCGTGTACCAGAACTTCTATCGACGCGAAATTGTTTTTAGACAGCTCGTTTTTGTTTGATCGAGCTTTTTGTCGACGTCTCTTTCGATTTGTACTGCGTTCCTTATGGGTCATTTCTTGATGTCATCTGTAGATTTGCTGTGGTTTTAAATAAGGTTTGCTGTTGGATCCGAGTAGTTTTCTTTTGTTTGTGAAATGACGAGTAGGTAGATTTTTCTGGGTTGGTCGAACCAGACATTCCTTTTTCTCTGGCCGTATCGAAAAGTATTGAGTTGACTCCGCGGGGCTGTGCTCAAGATCCGGTCATTGCTTTTTTGCCGTTTGTTATTCTCCCGACAGCCGTGATGGCTCATATACGCACAAAATTCTCGCCGGCTTAAGAGAGTGAGGTAACACAGCCTCCTTAGGAGAAGGGCGATTTCGGCTAGATGGTGAAATTACATGTCGAAATTTTCAAAAGCGCAACAGTTGAAAAACGCGACATAAATAAAAAGAACACAGGACGAGCGCTTCCTCACAACTGAACTTTATCCATAATAGACGAACACCTACCCTCTCAGTAACCGTACCACGCATGCGTCTCTAATAATCTGACGGAAAGAACACAAAAATAACAAAACCAAAGACACAATTACTTCAACTGCAATGGGGTGGGCAACTCAATTACTACCAAGACACGCAATCTATTTGCCGTTGGGCGTGTAAGGTAAGGCGTGTATCTCAGTCAGGCTTCTGTTGCCTTACACACCGAAGAGATTGCGTGACTTTGTCGTGTGTCGTGTGGCCTGACGAAGAATAGAGTTAAGCGGGCTTTCATTCTAGAACGTAACCACTCCGTCTAAGTCTTCTTTCTTCACCGCGGCCCTTGGCCGTCGGGCACAGGGCCCATACAATCTCTTTAGGCGAAGGCCACCCGCTTCTTTACGCAATGGTCAGCCCCCCACTAAACAGCCGTTATTAACCTGAGGCCGCGCCGCACGGTGCTAGCGGGCCGGACGCTTCTGGCGATGCGTTTGTGTCACCAAGATATGCATTAAAATGCGCATTCCGGGTTTTTTGTTGTTGCAGTTAGGAGGGTTCTATTTTTGAAAAGGAGGAGGTGCCTTGCAGCTAGAACGGACCAGGGTGCGCTTAATACAACACCCACTGTCGCAATTACCCCACCGTGAAATTCAGGATCCCTGCTGTGCCCCCAACGGTCCACACTCTGCAGACTTCACAACCAGTTAAACCAGGGGTGCACATGGCCGTGTGGTGGCACTGTCCTGCGGAAGCCAAACCCTGTATGTGGCCGAAGCACGAATCATCAAAGGCGATTTCATTGGGTGGCGTTTCCAAGCTAGTGCCAGAATTCACGTGCTGCACTGCAAACTCAGCAGCATAGGTGCAAAGGAGCATACAGAGGTACTACAGTAATAACATAAGGCCACAAAGGTGAATGGCAGCACGGAGATGAAGAATACCTTACACATGTTGCGGAAGCCTTTAGATGCACGGTGGTAGCGTAATGCCGGAGGCCACGGTCGTGCGACGGGCCAGTCTTAAGTGCTCAGTCATAACAAATCATTGTCCAGAAGCAAGGGATTGGAACCTAACACTGCAATATAGCTCGACTCGAATACGGAGGGCAAAGAAGCAGTTGGTTTTACTTTCAAATCCTGTGGTGTAAGAGCCGGAGAGGGTTGAGAGAGCCTTCAGACGAACTCACCTAACGTTCATCATGAACTTTCGTAATACGAGGTTTGAAAACTGTAAAGAGCTGCTTATCGGTGACACGTTTCGGCTGCTTATTGGTGGCACACAGGTAGTGCTGTCATCGTGAGCATACGCGGTGCGCGAGCAAAGGTACACATGTCAGGCAGATCTGCCTGACATTATTATCGTGCGACAAAACACTAAGCGTTCGGGGTACCACCGACGGACGCCGTGGTATAGTTAAGTCCTGCCCGCTTTTCATACTCGCGGGCCACGCATGCGATTGTGCCGCTCGTCCACACAAGCCCGGAACGACATGTCGCAAAATATCTATGAATAAAGCTGTACTTGTGGTAGCTCTTGGAAGCGAACCCGCAACTTCACAAGATAAGGAGGAAAAGAACGCGAGCCATACCATAACCAATCGCGAGCAACCGTAGTTCCAACCTTAGTGATTTCCCTTAAATCTAGAGTAAAAGAGACCGGTAAGGCGTCATGCTGGTATAATACTAGAAAAAAATACTGATGACGCCATAGTATTAGGTGGCTGCCCACTTTCTGTAGAGCAAGTGCGAGGCCAAAAGGTCGGAATACGCCAGTACTGCACGAAGCCGTAATTGAACTCCACTGTAAGAGTTCCGCACAAATTTTTACGGGCCCGATATCATAGCACAAGCGTACGAAAACACTAATGTGGACGCACAAGTGGGTTTCTGGGACTTTACTCAAGGAGACTGTAATGTCTCCGCAGCCAGAGCTAAGGGTCTCTTTTTACAAAAATTTTATTATGCTCATCATCATCAATATTAACAACACCCTATTAAAGGGACACTGAAGTGATTTGTAAACATTGCGGGATTACTAGCGCAAATAGTAGTTCGGAGTTTATAGGCAATGTTTCGGCCACTATGAGCGCGTTTACGCGAATTTATTTAGTAGAAAAATGCATTCCAAACAGCTGTCTTCCTCTCTGCACCCTCGACAATTTTCTGTGGCGTTTTCGTGTGACGTCACCAGAAGATGAGCTGGCAATTGGCGGTGCTACTGCACGGTTCACCGACCTACCGATCGAGTGAGTCGGCCAAGCATTTAGACCGGCGATCACCGACGGGTCGTCGCGATTCGCTCGCTCAATTGAAACTAAGCCACAACACGTTCTTGATTGAAAGAATGTGCCTTTTTTAAATGCAGAGCATTTCGTTACCTCACAATGTCACCCGGCGTTGTAGGCGTTCCTCGGCGTCCGCAACAGCCGTTCCAGGTGCGCCCTCTCCCCCACTCCTCCTCTCCCGCATCACGCTACCCTCCTGGCTCTCAACAACAGGTCCGCACCCCTCCCCCTACACTATATAAAAAAATAATACTTACCCGCACCTGGTCTCGATCCCACGACCCTGCGGGTGGAACGCAAGGAACATGGTGCTCTACCCACTGCGCCACAAAGCCGACACAGAATGGAAGGCTACGAACGTGCCTTATATCCTTGACTCATTCAAACTACGTCAAGAAGCTGCTGATACAACGCATTCACTACCACCAACTTCCCAAACACTAAACGTTAACGCAACTTACGCACCCCCTATGTGACGCATTAACTCGAGTCCCCCCGCGGGGAGATGGCCCCCTTTTTTACTTTGTTAGCTTGTACACTGTATCAATTAAGCTCCGAGTCCGGGTCGCTCCACACAAGCGCTGCACAAGTGCACATGGGACGCTTCGCTGACTTTACTCTAGTAGGAAAATCTTAGTCCACTTGAAGGCGGGAGAAGTGTCAACGAAGTCAATATTTCTACTAATGAAATAAGAGCAGCTGAATCTTTTACAGTAGAGGGCAAACCAAGGGTGCAGGAAGCACTTTTTTGGGCTGGCTCAACAAGCACAGCGGTGATCAGCACGACCGCACATCTGCAAACGCTTTTCGGCAAAGCATTGCAATTGCTATACGTGAGATATTGTGGAAGTTTGCGAGACGCTTACTGCACAGGCGCTATACAGCAAATAGCCACCTAAAGTACTTGAATTGCTAAGAATAAATAAAAGTGTAAACTGGTTATACATTAAATACCTTATATATCCAACCCCGGCAAAGCTGCCTCGTGGCCGAGTGGTCTGCGGCGATAGTTTTTTTTTGCAAGTCGCAAGTTGGAATTCCCGAGGGTACGTGTTAATTTTTCGCAATTTGATTTTTTCGTTTTCGACTGATATTTTATATACTCTGTTCACCATTTTTGGGCCGTAACGTTCACTGCTCCACGAGCGAGTTCGCAGAAAGCGCGCAGAACTGACACTGACGCGCTAGCGAGTTGTCGTTGGCGTGCTGTTGCCACAAGCACCGACTACTTCCAGGCACTGGGCAGAATCCTGAATCAGCACTCCCTTGGCGTGGTGCGAACACATTTTTCACGATAACGGCATTGGTGAGGCAAGTTCCGTAAATGCGGGAGAAGCGCATGGCATTTGAGCATCTGCGGTGACGCGGAGGCGTTCATCCACTGCGTAGACTTCGGCTAGGACTTTTTACGATTCCACGCCGTCCTGGGAGGCTTATCTTAGGCATTTTACAGCCGACAACATGGCATAAGCGCGGTACGGTGATTACAGAGATATCGAGAATGCCCATCCAACTATGCCGTCGGAGGTCAAGCATGTTGTTTTACAGAACCGAAACCAAAACTTGTTTATTGCTAACCTTAGACGTCGTCCAATCACGGTGCCATCTCCTCCCGGCATCACAGCCTTTAGATGGTGCGGCCGCCACAGACCACGCATGGTAGTTTTTCTTCTTTTCTGCTTTATGAAATAATTAACGACTTATGAACCAGACGAAGCAGTGAAGCAGCGATAGCGATGCAGCGATGTAGTAGAGGTAGAACACCCGTCTCGCGTGTAGAAGGACCGTGGTTTGAATCCTGGTTCCGGACAATTCCCACCGGATTAAAAAAAAAGTACGAGAAAAAAAATCCGCGCATTGATGGAATTGCCCAAAGGGGCTTCGGGTGCGGCCTGACCCCGGCGACCATTGCCGGCAATGCACTGCATCACAAGAGCAGGATTGGCCACCCTGGTGTAGTAACGGCCATAACCTCCCATGAATACGTCAATTAACCCTCGGCCCTCAGTCCCCAGCGGCTGCGAAGCATTTGAGCACGGCGGCGGTCAGACCTGTGACGCAGCAGAGGGTGCTAAGAATCCCTGGATCCGGACAGGCCGCCAATGGAATCTGAACCTGGCAACGTTTAACGCTCGAACCATATCTAGCGAAGCAAGTCTCGAGGTGTTGTTCGGGGAATTAGAGGGCATTAAATGCGATGTAATAGGGCTTAGCGAGGTTAGGAGGGTAGGCGAAGCCTTTACGGTGCTGAAAAATGGACACGTCGTATGTTACCGTGGTCTAGAGGATAGAAGAGAACTGGGAGTGGCATTTCTAGTCAATAAAATCATAGCTGGAAACATAGACGAATACTATAGCATTAAAGAAAGGGCAGCAGGTCTTGCAATTAGGCTCAAAAAAGAGGTACAAGCTCAAGGTAGTGCAGGGCTACGCGCCCACATCCAGCCACGACGACCAAGTAGTGGAACGCTTCAATGAAGATGTGGAATCGGCAATGGCTAAAGTAAAAACACAGTATACCGTAGTTATGGGGAACTTCAATGCTAAAGTAGGCAAGAATCAGGCTGAAGACGAGGCACTTGGTAACCATGGTCTGGGCTGTAGAAATAGCAGGATGGACCTACTAGTTGAGTTTGCAGAACGGAATAACCTACGCTAATGAATACCTTCTTCTGTGAACGGGAGAGTCGGAAGTGGACCTGCAGGAGCCCGAATGGGGAGCACAAAAATGAAATAGACTTCATATTATGCGGTAACCCTGGCGTCGTGCAGGATGTGGAAGTGCTCGGAAGGGTAAGGTGTATTGACCACCGTATGGTAAGATCTCGAATTAGGCTAGATTTCAGGAGGGACCGCGACAAGCTAGTACAAAAGAAGCCGATAAATGAGCTAACAGTAAGACGTAAACTAGAAGAATTCAGGATCGCGCAGCAGAACCGATATTCCGCCCTTAACGAGGAAGCCGAGCTTACGACACAGGAAGCCAACGACAACCTTACACGCATTATCACGGAGTGTGCAGTTGAAGTCGGGGGCACTATGGCTAGACAGGGTACTGGTAAACTTTCACAGGAGACGAAAGATCTAATCAGAAAACGGCAAATCATTACAATCTCCACATCAGCTGACAGAATAGAACTAGCCGAGCTCGCGAAGTTAATCAATAAGCGTAAGACAGCTGACATACGGAAGTATAATATGGCGAGGATGGAATACGCTGTAAAGAACGGAGGCAGCCTGAAAGCAGTGAACAGATGTCTTGGCGTGCGGAAAAATCAGATGTATGCACTTAAGGATAAGCAAGGCAATGTCATCAGAAATAGGGATAAAAGAGTCACAGTGGCCGAGGAGTTGTATAGGGATCTGCACAGCAGCCGGGACATACCGAATAATGCCGAAAGAGACAGTAGTTCAGAGGAGATAGACATCCCACCAGTAACAACCGAAGAAGTAAGGAAGCCTTTGAAAGAAATGAAAGGGGGCAAAGCACCTGGTGAGGATCAGATAACAGCAGACCTCTTAAAGGATGGCGGAGAAATTGTACTTGAAAAACTGGGAAACCTGTATACGCCATGCCTAATGACCGCAATGGTACCGGAAATTGGAAGAACGCGAACATCATCCTAATCCATAAGAAAGGCGACATGAAGGACTTGAAAAATTACAGGCCGATCAGCTTACTGTCAGCCTGTCTACAAGGTAGTTGTCACGTGAACGGATGGTGGGGTGGTCTTTACCAGCTCGGAGCAATGGACACAGGGAAGCCGTTGACGTGTTTGACATAACACACATTTAATGTTCACTTGAAAAGCCCTCAGACAAAGCACTCAATAATTAGACTACACACAAACGATACACACTCACACCCCTAACTAACAATCCCAAATTTCAATTAAACTCTAAATCCGAAAGTCTCTACAATAAAGTTCTACACCATTCGTCCGAATCAACTAATTCTATCACCCTCTAGGTGATCTCACTAAGCCACAACTCCCTAGTTGTGTTCTACAACTATGTCACTATAATGGACTGGCCTACCCCGCTGTCATCGGCGCTGACGTGTCGCACCCGTTGCGTGGCCGCGACTCGGTGGTAGCGGTCTTCTTCTCGCTTCGGTGCCGGCGTTTAATGCGCGCGGTCACTCCTTGGACGGCGTGGGCTCCGCGCGTCCTCACGTCTTTCCTCTGTGGCTACTCCCTCGTAGCCTCTCTCACTGGAGGTCCTTGATGCCGGTGTTCCACGCGCGCGGTAATCCCTTCGGCGGCGCGCTTCCTCGTTGGCTACCCCCTGGTAGCCGCTGCCACGTGAGGTTCCAGGTTGACTGGGCACGAACGTCGCCTTTCGGGGCCGTCGAGATGAACGTCGACGGAGCGTGGACGCTGGCTGCTGGTGCCCGACCGATGCCGCTGGGGCCACGAAGACACAGTTTCGGGGTGCACCTAGGATGACGGTGCCGATGCGAAGTCGGCCCGCTCCCGCCCAGGCTCGCATGGCGTGGTCGATGGCCTGGCCGCGTCCGCCTTGCTCGTTCGTTGAAGCGCACGTGCACTGGCCACCTCCTGGTTTCTTCGGTTCCTTGCCTCCCCTTGTCTTGCCTCTCCCTTCTCTTTGTGCGCCCCGCTTTTATACCCTCTGGGCTCTCCCGTGGCGCACTCCCATTGTCTTCTTGCTTCCTCCCTGTCCTTATATGGCCATCTCGCCACGTGTCACCTGCGTGGCCTTCCCTGATTCGCCGACCCGTGGGCTGCAACCTTTTCCCAGGATTCCTTGGTGCGTCGGCGCTGAGGCTTGCTGATTGGAGCGCTCCTGGCGCGCACTTCAAGTGGCCGTTGCTTTGTTCTTTTCTTTCCTGGTTTTCCGGGGTTTTCATGCATCCCCTCTCGGGGGGTGCCCTGTCATATGACAATTACCCCCCGCTTTAAGAGTTTTTTCTCAAAAAACTGCTTCGTCTAGTCCGCCGATATACCCTTCTTCCATAACCCTTGGTCACTTCTCATGAGTCCACTGTTCAGCACCACTGCTCACTTCTCTCGTCACATTTTTCACTACACACTTCACTTCATCAATTTTTTTACCCTTGTCTGTATTTCACCTGTGTCCCGAACACACACACTTGGTTTACACAACTTTCCCGTTTTATCACCAATACATCTTTTTCTTAAACCCCATCACTCCTAAAATTTGTTCTAACATCTCAAAAATCAAACACATCAACAAAACTCACATTTAAAACCCTCTTACTGAATACGCACTTCTCAGCTACACCACTTCCATCAACGCTTCATACACGTACTCCACCATACTCCTACAACCTACTCGAACACATCATCAAATCAAACGCATCAATAATTTAATATTCGACACCACTATGTCTCAATCCTAATTTCGTCACTACATCGTTAATATCCCCATTTTATACATCTACACCAAGCATGCCTTTACACTATACTACAATATTTATGCTCTAACACAGCACACAACTTATTCGTTACCGTTATGGGTCCTATTCTTTTCCGAGTCGACTCCGTGTTTTCCACCAGGTTCACTGACCTATTGCTTGACCTTCACCTTTTTCCACCTCTTCTATTCAGTACCCTTGGTTATACTGTCGGCTCGGCTTTGACACTCATCAGTATTCATTTTTCTCACGGACCTGTGACCCGAGCCCTGTCTCCATTCCTTGCCTAATGCAAGCTTTCTCTGGATTTCGCGAGACTCGCCCGGTCTCTTCGCTTTTGCCTTTTTTAGCCGTCTGCACTTGCGCTCTCCTTTGAAGTTAGTACTCTGGCTACTCCTAGAGGGCTCAATGCCTATCTCGTGGCTCACGCGACCTTGGCTGGGGTGCTGATTACGGAGCCATTCGTTCCTCTTGCGGGTCTTAGCCTGTCGTCTGCGCGTCATCTGGGTAGCCTGCCCTAACTCTGCCGACTTTTCCGCTACCTTATCTTTTTTCGCACCCCTCCGGTCACAAGCTCCAACATTCCCAAGACGCAAACACTTTTTCCTCCTTTCCTTCGTACGATTTCGCAAACGCTGACACTCTTTCTCGCGCCATTGTGTCTCAGCAACCTTACGGTGTGCTGGCAATTGCCTTCTGCTTTGGAGCAACCCCTGTCCTGTGCCTAGCCTAAAGTTTTCGAGCCTGACCTCTTGATCAACGACAAGCAGCTCGGTCTGAGGGAGCTGTCCTAGTTTCTCTGCAATGCCTCTACTTGGATGCGCACTGGGGACCCCGTTCACAATCCTAGACGCTGAGCTGTCTGAGTAATTTGCACTGTCTTTTTTCGGGATAACTATATTCTCACGAGTCATAGGCTTTTCTACCGCACTGGGAATAAAGCCTTCTGGCGGGATGCAACTCCTACCCGTGCGCGGAGCGGCAGGCACCTCGGACTCAACTAGTGATCTTTGAGATACTTTGACATCAAATGAGTCAAAGGCACCGGGGACATAAAAGCGGCCTGTGTCTGGCGCATCCTCAGTGCGTTCATCTACTCTCGCAAGGCATGCAACGGTGCACAACTCGACTTGTTTACCTGCTCGCACTTGGAACGCGTCTCCCTCCACGGCGGTCTTTTGCGAGAGCCCTTTTAATTTTCCATTGATCTCCTCGCTATGTGCCAAGCGCGTACATTCAACGCCACGTGCTTTTCGGGCGGGCTTAGTTTCAAAGCGCTCATCTCTATGCGTCTGTCCTGCGATTCTGCCATATCCTTCCCGTTCACCTCCTCGCGCTTCAAACACGCCTTTCTCCTCGGCGGTCTGTGAAGGAACCATCCTTTTCTTTTCGTTTGTTTTTACTGGCGGCCTCATCGTGATCTGCGACCTGCGTCCTATCAAGTGCACGTGCTCCTTCGCCATCACCGATCTGCGTGCTTTTTTCCTCACGTGCCTCGTGGAGGTTAGCGACCCGCCTGACTTCAGTCTCACGTGCGGCGCGTTCACAGTTCTTTTCGCGTTCATTTTCCGCGATGCGCTGTGTTAATTCTGCATGCTCTCTTTCCCATTCTGCCATTTTAATTTTCCGCTCTCTATCCGCAACCTCCAACCTCCTTTTCTCGGCCTCGAGCCTTTCCCTTGCTTTGCGAGATTCTTCTATCTTTGCATCCAACTTCTCGTGCACTTTGCGGTTCTCTTCAACGTACAATTCGAGAAACTGCTCTTTGTTCAAACCTCGCGTCTGATACAACATCAACAACTTTCCAAAATCCATTCTCGCAGCTGGTAATACACGTGACTGGGCCAATTCTGGCAGTTGATATACCAAGATCCTGGAAGGCTCGCCAATTATTTGTCACGTGAACGGATGGTGGGGTGGTCTTTACCAGCTCGGAGCAATGGACACAGGGAAGCCGTTGACGTGTTTGACATAACACACATTTAATGTCCACTTGAAAAAACCCTCAGGAAAAGCACTCAATAATTTAACTACACACAAATGATACACACTCACACCTGTAACTAACAATCCCAACTTTCAATTCAACTCTCAATCCGAAAGTCTCTACAATAAAGTTCTACACCATTCGTCCGAATCAACTAATTCTATCACCCTCTAGGTGATCTCACTAAGCCACAACTCCCTAGTTGTGTTCTACAACTATGTCACTATAATGGACTGGCCTACCCCGCTGTCGTCGGCGCTGACGTGTCGCACCGTTGCGTGCCCGCGACTCGGTGGTAGCCGTCATCTTCTCGCTTCGGTGCCGGCGTTCGATGCGCGCAGTCACTCCTTGGACGGCGTGGGCTCCGCGCGTCCTCACGTCTTTCCTCTGTGGCTACTCCCTCGTAGCCTCGCTCGCTGGAGGTCCTTGATGCCGGCTTTCGACGCGCGCGGTCATCCCTTCGGCGGCGCGCTTCCTCGTTCGCTACCCCCTGGTAGCCACTGCCGCTGGAGGTTCCAGGTTGGCTGGGCACGAACGTCGCCTTTCGGGGCCGTCGATATGAACGTCGACGGAGCGTGGACGCTGGCCGCTGGTGCCCGACCGATGCCGCTGGGGCCACGAAGACACAGGTTCGCGGTGCACCTAGGATGACGGTGCCGATGCGAAGTCGGCCCGCTCCCGCCCAGGCTCGGATGGCGTGGTCGATGGCCTGGCCGCGTCCCTGGGCTGGTTCGTTGAAGCGCACGTGCTCCGGCCACCTCCGGATTTCTTCGGTTCCTTGCCTCCCTTGTCTTGCCTCTCCCTTCTCTTTGTGCGTCCCGCTTTTATACCCTCTGGGCTCTCCCGTGGCGCACGCCCATTGGCTTCTTGCGTCCTCCCTGTCCTTATATGGCCATCTCGCCACTTGTCACCTGTATTGCCTTCCCTGATTGGTCGACCCGTGTGCTGCAACATTTTCCCAGGATTCCTTGGTGCGTCGGCGCTGACGCTTGCTGATTGGCGCGCTCCTGACGCGCACTTCAAGTGGCCGTTGCTTTGTTCTTTTCTTTCCTGGTTTTCCGGGGTTTTCATGCATCCCCTCTCGGGGGAGTGCCCTGTCACATGACAGTAGTTACCAAGGTAATCGCTAACCGAATCTCTCCAACCTTAGATTTCAGTCAAGCTAAAGAACAAGCAGGTTTCCGTAAAGGATATTCAACAATGGACCATATTCACACGATCAATCAGGTGATAGAGAAGTGCGCTGAGTATACTGAACCCCTATATATAGCCTTCATAGATTATGAGAAAGCATTTCACTCAGTCGAAACCCTAGCAGTCATTCAGGCATTACGGAACCAGGGGGTAGATGAGCATTATGTAAGAATACTAGAGGATATCTACAATGGGTCTACAGCTACCATCATGCTCCATAGGAATAGCCGTAAAATGCCTATAAGGAAGGGTGTCAGACAAGGAGACAGAATCTCTCCATTGTTATTCACAGCATGCTTACAAGAAGTATTCAGAACGTTCGATTGGGAACAGGTGGGAGTAAGAGTTAAAGGAGAATACCTCAGTAACCTCAGATTTGCTGATGACGTTGCCTTGCTAAGTAACTCAGGGGACGAATTGCAAAGCATGCTTTCCGCACTGGGCGAACAGAGTAGAACTTTGGGCCTGAAAATTAATATGCAGAAAACTAAAGTAATGATCAATAACCTCGGGACCACACAGCAGTTTGAGACAGGGGCGAGGCAGTGGAAGTGGTAAGCGAATATATCTACTTATGCCAAGTTGTGACCCCAGATCCCAACAATGAGGCAGAGATAATTAGAAGTAACAGAATGGGGTGGGGTGCATACGGCAGACATTCTCAGATAATGAATAGCAGCCTGCCATTGTCGCTGAAGAAGAAAGTGTATGACAGCTGCATCTTACCGGTACTCACCTACGGGGCAGAAACCTGGAGGCTCACTAAGAGGGTTCAACCTAAATTGAGAACGACTCAGCGGGCAATGGAGCGGAAAATGATAGATGTAACATTAAGGGACAAGAAGAGAGCGGAGTGGGTGAGGGACAAACTGGTGTTGAAGACATATTAGGAGAAATTAAGCAGAAGAAATGGACGTGGGCAGGGCATGTAATGCGAAGGCAAGATAACCGCTGGCCATTAAGGGTAACAGACTGGATCCCTAGAGAAGGCAAGCATTGCAGGGGGCGGCAGAAAGTTAGATGGGCAGGTGAGATCAAGAAGTTTGCGGGGATAAATTGGTCACAGTTGGCACAGGACCGAGATAATTGGAGAATAATGGGAGAGGCCTTTGCCCTGCAGTGGGCGTAGATAGTCTGGTGATGATGACGATGATGATAATGATGATGATGATGAACCAGATAATTGATAAAAAAAGATGTAATTTAAACCAGTCTACGCAGGGCAAGCAAAACCGGTAGCTTCACAAATTTATTTCCGTGTCCCTTTAAGGTGAATTGCAGGGAATGGAGCTCTCCCATTGACCTCCGCCCACTCATATCCTGTCCTGCACGAGTATAATCTTGGAATAAGAATTTCCTTAGTTCTGCGCACATTCATCTCTCGGCGCTAGTGTTTCTCAAAACGTCGAACTACATCGAGAGCGCTATAGATCAAAGTTTATTCTGCGCTAGTGACATTTGGGTGCTGCACTCCCTATCAAATGGATTAAGCAGTGGGGCATAACATACAAAGAATGGAGGTGGCGCTCCACTTGCCACACAGATAACAAAGCGAAGCGCGGCCTTGCAAGAAAAACAAAAGATAAACAAACACACCCCACACGTGATTAGTGCCGCAACCCACACTTCTAAGAGTGCATCGACCTGATGCTAAATACAATAAAAGAGCAGTCCGAACAAACAGATGAAAATTCCACCATCTCGCGTAGTAAGATTTTGGGCGACTTCGGGACGCGTGAGTCGTCGTGATGTTCTGGAATCACCACCGGCTATCACCTCGTAGGTGAGCTCGCCAAGGTGTCGTAGACCCGAGCTGGTCTGAAATACCGGCGATAAAGCTTCACACTGAGTTGGCGTCGTCGCTTGGCAGTCCAATCGCACACATGAACCCCTGGGTGGTACTCGGCGTCTCGGCGGGGGAGGATGTATCGTCCTGCATCCGCCTGCTGCTCGTTCGTTGTACGAGCTCGAGCGAGCTAGCGGTCATCCTCCGCACGCTGAAGGTATACTTGGACATCGCCGTTGAGTTCGTCGTCTGTAACATGCGGAAGCATGGCGTCAAGCATCGTGGTTGTCTGTCCTGTGTAGAGAAGCTCGAACGGTGCCATCATCGTAGATTCCTGGATAGTCGTTTTGTATGCAGACGTTACATACAGGAGGGCTTCATTCCAAGTCTGGTGTAAAATGTCGACGTATATTGACAGCACATCCACAATTATCTTCTTTAGTCGTTCTGTTAGTCCGTTCGTTAGGAGTTGTACGCCGTAGTTCTTCAGCGATCTATTTTGCTGTAGCGTAAGAAACCTTGCACACGCTCTGCAGTGAAAGCCGTTCCGCGTCCGGGATAAGGACTTCAGGGGCGCCATGTCTCAGCACAACTTGGTTTATGAAGAACTTCGCAATTTCTTGAGCAGTCCCTCTCGGAAAAGTGGCCGCCTCCGCGTAGCTCGTTATTTAGTCTGTCGCTACGACCGTCCACTTGTACTTGGATGGTGACCTAGGAAACAGGCCCAGAAGGTCTATTATAATCAGCTGAAAAGGCCTCGATGGGAATGCGATCACAAGCAGAAGTGCGGGGTGTCTTGTCGGCGGCTTTTTTCGTCGCTGGCAGTCACGGCAGCTTCCGACGTAGTGGATTGATTTTTCCAATAGTGCGAGATTTGACCTATTGCCCCGGATCATGGATAGTCGTGGCACGACTCCAAAGAACAGCCTGTCTTCATATGAGTCTTAGGATGGTGGGTCCACGGGGGCGAGAGACAGGCAGCCGGCATCGGAGTGTTTCCGTTCTGGTTTATAAACAATTGTGACGTCGAATTCTCGCAGGGGCAAGCTCTAATACCCACGACGTCCAGAGGGGCCCTTCAAGCTGGCCAGACAACACCGATCATAGTTGTGTGTCAAAACTTTGTATGATATACTGTACGAGTATAGGCCAAATTTTGAAATGACCAATATAAAAGCGGGTCACTCTTTCACAGAGGCTGAGTAGTTCTCTTCGTTCGACAGACTCCGGTTGCCATAGGCTATTACGTTTTAGTAACCGCTTTGCTTTTGGACGACGATGGCACCCAAACGTATATCACTGTTATCCGTGTGCATTTCCGTTTCGGCGTTTTGGACGAGATAAGCAGGCACGGGCGGGCTTTTTGAGCGTTGTTGCAGCTCGAACAATGCTTCCTCTTGGGCGGTTTCCAATCTGAGAGGTGTGCTATCTTTCTTCAAGCAAGTGACTGGATATGCAATGCATGCAAAGGTTATGACAAAGCAGAGGTACTACGCGCCACGACCCAGAACTCCTCCCACGCCCCTCTTGTATTTTGGTCTTGGGAAGCTTGCAATGGTTGAAGATTTCGCTTCGTCAGGCGGCACTCCCGCTGCGTTGACGACGTGGCCCAAAACGTGAGTTGCTCGTACACGAATCGGCACTTTAAGGTTCCAGGGTTGGTCCTTACGTAGGAATAGCAAGCTTACAGTCTCCTGGAGAGATTCGATACAATTTAATAGTTTATGAGATAACATCTGACTCGGTCGAATCCTCAGCAGTCATTCAGGCTTTACGGAACCGGGGTGTAGAAAAACATTAAGTAAGTATACTAAATGAAATATACTATGGATCCACAGCTACCATTGCCCTCCAAAAGAAGAGCAGCAAAAATAGAGGTGACAAGGAGAAACGATTTCTCCAATAATATTCCCAGGGCGTTTACAAGAAGTATGCAGAACATTAGATTCATCAGAGGCGGGAGTAAGGGTTAACAAAAATACCTCTGTAACCTGAGATTTGCTGATGACGTTGCCTTGCTAAGTAACTCTGGGGAGAAATTGTAAAGCATGCCTACCGCACTCCACAAACAGAATAGAATCGTAGACGTCCAAATACTATGTAGAAAACTAAAGTAATGATCGAATTAATTTGGCAGAAAACTAAAGTAAAGAGCACAGCGGCATGAGATAGCTTGCGAGGCAGTGGAAGTGGTACGCGATTATATTTCTACTTAGGCCAAGTTGTGACCCGGGATTTGAGCCATGAGGTAGCGATAATAAGAAGGCTAAAAATATGGTGGAGTGCATTCGGCAGGAATTCTCAGATAATCAATGGAAGCGTATCATTGTCCTTGAAGAAAAGAGTGTATGACAGCTGTATCATACCGGTACACACCAATGGGGCACAAATTTGGAGGATCACGATGAAGGATCAATTTAAATTGAGGGCGACTCAGCCAGCAATAAAATTGAAGAAATTAGTCCTATCATAAAGGGACAAGAAGAAAACGGAGCAGGTCAGGTACCAAACGCGCCTTAAGGAGAAATTCTTTGACACAAAGAAAAAGAAATTGACGTGGGTGAGACGTGTAATGCGAAGGCAAGGTACCCGTTGGTTTTTTAGGGTAACACAGTGGATCTCTGGATAAGGTAATCGTGACATGGGGTGGAAGGAAGTTAGATAAGAAGATGTGATCAAGAAGTATGCGGGGATTACTTGCTCGCAATGCGCACAGGACGGCGATAATTGGGCAATAATGGGGGATGCCTTTGCCCTGGTGTGGGTTTCAATAGGGTGATGATGATGATTATCACCGTCTCCAACATTGAAAATTGATGATTAAAAGTCCTCGCGAATACCACAACGTTGTCGATTTATATTAGCCAGGTGTGTCACTTCAGGCCAGCTAGGACAGTGTCCATTACACTTAGAAACGTGACTCATCCTTCAAATCTATCGATAACAAGTACGTCGCGTAGCAGAGGTGGTCGAGGGCGTCTTTGATGTGGTGTAGGGCGTACACGTTCTTTTTAGTCATTTTGTTCAGCCGCCGGAAGTAACAAAGTCCTAATGTGCTACCTTTTTTCTTCATGGGTACTACTGGCGCACACTACGGCATTTTCGCTGGCTGCATACTGTCGTGGCTCAGCATGTTTTCGGTTTGTGTCCGGATTTGTTTAGGCCTGGCTCCATATTGAGTGGTTCTTCTGTGCATCACTAGAAGCGGATGATGTGATTTGGAGTTTGACGAAACCCATTCGCTGTAGTGATGCAGCAACGCAATTAATTTGTTGTTTTTCTCTTGCGGCAGCGCCGATTTCCTATCAAAGGGATGCGGAAGCTTGAAAGCTTCCGCATCCGTTAAGCTACCGCTACCAGGTCACTTGCTTCCTGGGTTTCTTCGAGGAACACATGTGCAGCATCCTTGTTTAAATGCTGCACTCTGCGGTAAAATCAGTAACCAAAACAAGGAATCGGGATTGCTTAAACCGCACAATCTTGCGACGGAGACAGCGTGCTCGAGAAGCAAACTTTTTTAACTCTCTACAGTAGCGTCGATGTAGGAGCCGCATCTTCACATTAGACGGTGATGATCAAGCTTGCGCGGCGGAGCAGAGTAACATGCTCTTCAGCGATTTTCACTGCAGAACTGAGTTTTTGTTCGGGCGTCACAGACGGATGAAATTACAATGTTATCGGCTTTTTCTGCAGATAAATTATTTCACCGCTGACCGTCAACAAGTCCATTCCGAGAAAAAAGCAACAAGAGCAAAAAGGTAAAATGTCTAACGAAGCAGGGTGCATAGCGCCGTCTATGGGGACACGTGATGTGCACGTTTCACTTGGCGTTCCGACATGACCTCCTGCTGTGCATATGTGTTTCTTCAACTTTCTTCAGCTTAGACGCAAATGATCAGGTCATCACACAGTACTCGGCTCACGTGCCTATAACGGCGACTATTACAATGCTGTCAACAGACGACTGGACGTCGGACACCACCTTCCTTGAGTTCTTTGTGCGTCATGGCATCGTATCTCGGTTGTCAGGCTTTGTGCGCCGCCGTCGTCTTCTTCTCAACGGCGGGCTTGGTCATGTCGGTTTCGCGTCGCGTGGTGTGGCTGTCATCGTGTTCAGAAGCCATGTAAGGATGAAATTCGGTGGCCGGACTGAGGCCATGTCGTGAATCCGGGTTATCAGCGAGTCGTTGCGTCGTTGTCGGGTTTTCGGTTTTCCGCAATTGTGCAACTTCACTTCCAGACGTTGCTGGTTTTAGGTACCTCTGAGTGGTCTAGAGGATTCCTCACACGTTAAGCCTGCGTTGTTTCGGCGGTTTGGCGGTCGGTATGGGTAGGAGACTGTCAACGGCAGAAGTCCGCGTGACATCGGTTGGTGTAGGACAGGTATTCGTCGATCTCAATAGGGCACTCGCCGGGTAGGGGGCGGCGTGGTGCGTCTACAGAGAACCCTCGCCAACCGAGCCTGTTGCATGGGCCGTGACGGTAGATGTGGTCGGCTTCTCCAAGGTGGAAATACCGCGAACTATTATCAGGGGATCGTAATACGTCAGTCTTCCTCAGCGTGTGGTATTTTACTTCTAGGGCGGAGGTGCTCGGGCGGTAGATAGTGGACGGCTGTACCGCGGGTCCTCTTGACGACGAATTAAAGGTGCGGTTTCTACGAAGAGCAGTGGAGTTGCTGATTGCTCGGGGCTTGTGTGGGGTGCTTGATACGGTGTACAAGTCTCTCCCAAGCAGCAGAAATTTCCAAACCCAAGCATGCAAATCATCAGTGGCCAATAACTTGGAGCTTTTAATTACCTCGGCCTCCATTAATGGCTGGCGATTGGGAAAGGTGACACGTCAACAATTGGCCAAGCTCTGGAAGCGCAATTTTTACAACGCTTGGCAAGGTATGTTGCCATGGTAATGCCTATGAATGGACCCCACGCTATTTTTATGCACATTTGTTGCTTTTTTGCCAGTCCTTATGACCAATTCCTATTTTATGAATTGCCTCACGGCCCGATTTTTGCTTTATACGTGCCATTATATAGGACATTTGTTAACGATTGCGCAGACGTATTTCTTTATGCGCACTCGTTAAATAATTTCTTGTACAATGGCACGTATAAAACAGAAATCCGACCGCGACGCAGAATAAACAAACTGCATTAACTTTGCAAAGCATTGCGCGACTTCCCAAAAACAATTGTGCAACACAACACATTGGGTCTGTCTGTGTTGTTTTTTTATTATGCACATCAAACTTACGAGAAACCTGGCTCAACAATAGCAAGAATACAAACACAAACACTAAAGCAAACGCAAACACAAAAGTAAAGCAAAAATTTTAAAAAGCGGTCCTCATGAAGCCCGAACCGCTTATGCTTCGTTTACAGATAGAGATGCCTACAAAACAGAAAAATTAAGATAAATGAAATCAAGACCCTCCTCTCTGGTAATCCGACGACCTACCAAGATCACATAGCGTTGTTGAACAGCACAAATGCAGAACAGGGCAGCCTGGAAGACTTCTCTACTGCATCCGCCACTTGTCCACGGGAAACACCTTTAACTCATTGCGCCTGTATTAAGTAAAACAAATAGTTCCCTATAATGCTACATGCACGCTGCTTAGTAAATACAGCACCTAGCACAAGCTTTACCACACGTACGTGTGAAAATATTCACCCTAAACCGAGCTTGTTACTTTTTATGAAAACTTCCACGTAGTGCATAATTATTTTTGAATACTGCGTTTTACGATACTACTGACGTGGCTCGTTGTTAAGAAAACATTCCGGAATTTCTCCAAAATTTGACTTCACTTTAATTGCAGTCGCACAAGGTTAAATGAAAAACTTAAATATACAAAGCAACATGTCAAGGCTCAGTGAAATTTTGTTGTGGCTACTGTAGTCATATAAACCATTAATCGCGACTGCAGTGTCGTGCCGTCAATGTTTTATTAGCGAAATATTGTTTTCCAACAAGGCGGCAAAAGAGACTCCAAGGCAACGCACTACACAATGGCTTCAGAACGCACGAACATTCACTTTTTTTGCAAGACATACATGCCAACTTGGAGGTAGAAGAGAAACCTTGTGACCTTCGAATGCGTGATATTTTAAGCGGTAACCAAATAAAGCGACATTAAAGCGACGATACTAACCTAACAGAATATGTATTAAGCTGGTTACGGTGTTGCTGTCGCCTTCGCTCACTTCTGCCTCGTCAAACGCGGCAGATGCTAACGGTGCCGACGGAGAAGCTCAGCGGCAGTGTAATTACCTTGTCGCTCCGCAATATCTTTTCGTTGCTCAAAAAACCATTGAAAGGAAAGCTTCATTTATAGCTAGAGTTTTTAAAGCCAGGTTCTTACATCCGCAACTCTTATACTGCACACATTTATTGCTTCAACAAATGCTGAACGTCGTGAACCTGCAGTGGGAGCACGGCCATTGGTTTGAAAAACACGAAGCCGGAAAACGGATAGCTAGAACTGGCCTTACACAAATGGAAGCACATGTATGTGACGACTTAATTCTTCGCAAGAACCAACAACACTAAGCAGCACTCAACGAGCGCCAGTTCTTATAATCGACAGCCAAAGTATTGGTTGGAGCGAGCCCGAGCTCTCCCTCACCGCGCTAGGAGAATGAAACGTTTTCAGCGGCGGCCGCAGCAGGCAAACAATGTTATTCCACCACTCGGGAGTCAGGTAAACTTCAACCGCAGCCACCGACACCAAAACGCACATTACAGACACGGAAAGAAGTACTATGGCGGTTTTAATTCCACAAATCTTGTAACAAAAGAGGCGGAGACGTCGAAGTGACGCGTCCGTCCACCAGCCCCGCCGCGGAGAAAATGAACGCGCAAAGGCAGAATGCTCAAGTAGTCCGACAGAGACCGTTGCGCTAGAACACACAAGTGACCCATACCTACAGAACATGTAACATTTATCTCCGACGCTCCTTTGAATATGCTACACTTTAAATTAAGTACACTTTGTTTAGTTGTTTAGTAGCATGGTTTTGTGCCTTTTTAGGTAACTACTTTTTCCTGCGTTCTGTCCTGTACACAGCACTTTAACCGTCGCCATTCGTCGTGTTGGGACACGCAACGGTCAAACTGCGCTTTTATCCGTCAGCTGAAGCTCCGCCTCCTCTTGGCTTTCCGTGTGACGTTGCTTCCGGTCGCCGTTTGCTTGGCGCTCAATCAATCTTTCAGCCAAGTTACCGATGAGTAGCCGATAGCTCGGAAGCCAATGGGGACACATGGGATTTCCAAGCATTGGCAATCGGCCTCTGCTGCTTGGGTAGTGCCTGCTGAACCCCTTCTCAGATCACGTCGGGCAGGGAGGCACCTTGAAGTGGTGGTGTCGCTCCAAAAACTCTTCGAAGCTACTCCCCCAACACTGCACGGATTGTCTCCCGTAGTGTGTCGTATGGTACATTTCCAGCATCAGTCGTCTTCGAAACCAGCGCAATAATTGGGTGGTCGTACTGCGTCGTTCGTATTTCAAGCGTCTTCTCAACGCGGCCGTCTCACACGCGGCTTAGGCCACAGTCTTCGGGGTTTGCAAACTGCGCATCGCAAGAGCTCCTTCGTCACCCGTCGCATCAGAAACCTTAGTTTCTTTTCATCGCTAAGTTTCTGTTCTTCCAGAATGAACGGCGAAATATTGGCTCCAACGCCTCAACCAACCCGAGCACGCGTTCTGTGGGATGCTGAACACGTTCGTGGTTGTCCGACCAAATGCGTGTGGAGTCTTCAAGTTAGAAAAACACTCGTCTGAGTGTTTCGTCATAAACCAATGGGATACACGTTTGGACCCTTCGCAAGATGCTTCGGCCATTCCTCATGATGTTCCCAAGGTGATCTATGAAATGATGGCGGCTCCCGGGGTTGCCGAGGAACTACACCAATGCTCGCGTCGTTGATGATTGTGGTTGCGTTTGTTCATGAGATGAGTCTTGAAGTCTTCTGTATTTAAATCAACCATCAGAAGTCCAAACAGCGGTTTTAGGCCTTGCTGTTGGCGGCTGTCACAAGTTGGCCTTGGTTGACGCCTTCAGCGTGCAGAATTATACACAGGCGTAGAGAAACGTACAGAATTATACAAAAGCGTACAGAATTATGATAAGCGGTGACACGTGCGTGAGCCACCCGTCGCATTCACTAATAGATGAGGAAGTAGATTTCCGAGACATTTTTTACTAGAGCAATATAACCCTTCTAGAATGGTGACTATCTCCGGCGCTGCTGACATCGTGGCCAAGGAAGTGCAATTCGTGGTTCCCAAAACGACACCTGTTTGGTTTCAATGGAAGGCCGGCGTTGCGCATCGCCTCGAGAACAAACGTCAGGCGTTCGAGGTGCTCTTCGAAATGACCACAAAATAAGACCACACGGTTCACATATACGAATCACGTTGACCAAGTTTAACCAGACACTTCGGTGTCCACTCGCTTATAAAAACCAGCAAGGAATTAAAAGTGCCACAAGCTGAAAGACAATACTTTAAATTCCGAAAGTCTATCCGGTGCCACAAACGCGTTCTTCTCGTGGTCACCCCCTTCGACCTCCATTTGCCAACACTCGATTTGAGGTTCATTACAGAAAAATAAGGTTGTTACAGAGTGTGTAACGATAATAGTCAACCCGAGGCAATGAATAACCGTCCTTTTTTTTGTCACCTCGTTCCCTTTGCGGCAATGAATATAAAACCGCAAGGTCCCACCCTTCTTTTTGAAAAAACAAACGACATAGTTCCACTTCGACGATGTGACAACGTCTTCGTCCAGCACCTGCTGTTCTTGCCAACACAATGTATAACGCTCCTTGGCGGCGACATGTTAGAGATTTTACAGGATGGACCTACAACAGTTTTTGACAATGATTGCGTGTTTTCTTAGTGACGTCTTGTGAACACCCGACGATAACGAAAAGCAGAATTTCCAATCTTGGCGTGCAAAGAGGAAGGCTATAATTACTGCATTACCGAATAGCTGTAACAAGATTCCCGTGGCGCTTTTGCATGCGCCGGCACTCATTGCTGAAAGTGGTAAGCCGAAGATAGCAGTGGCCACTAGACAAGGTCGCAAGGCCTGGTGCGATGGAAAAGAAACAGGCTAGAAGTCGAGCGCGCAGATAGGCCACACCATTGGCGGTGCAAGTGTCGTCGTACATTATTGCAACAAAAGCAGAGAATTGTGGCGCGATGCAGAAGTCGTCTTGAGCGATACGCCGAGGTACACACCACGGTTCAGTCAGCTCTTATGAGGGAAAGTTTGTTGTTAGCCTAACCATGCGCTCACCATTTTTGGTAACTGCGCCATATTCGAGCAGGCAATCCATTCGCAGAGGCCTGTTCTCATATAATTATAGAATTTTGCGAGAAGTGCAAACGAAGTAGGAGCGTCCTCGAACTGAAAGAAGCTGCAATTCATCTAACGAAGTGTTCTGCTTCCCAATGCTGTTGGATGATAAGCACTGATGTGGGAGCAATATGCGCCAGTGACAGCAACACCGATATCGGCTCTAGAGACTTCGCCCGCACTCAGTCATTTTCGATCTGTGCCTACATTCGGCAGCATTTTTTCCATTAGTGGGAGCAGCCATCCCGACACTGTCACCCCTGTTGGGACTGGCCATCCCAACACTGCCACCACTATTCGGAGTGGCCTTCGCAGCGCGGCACCACTAATGGGAACCAGCCATCCCTGCGCTGTCACCGTCTCAGGGACTGGGCCACCTCACCACAGTGACCGCTGTTGTGACGTTGCCTCGCTCCGTCCGATGTCGACGCAACGCAGAGCAGAGCTATAAAGTTCTCAAGCCCCGAAAAGTTGAAGCAACAGTTACATACAGTATGTAGAAGGGAAATAAAGATGTTATATGGTTCAAACAAAGCTGATGGCACCTCTCCACTAGGATCTCCGAAAAGTGCCACGCTCTCTGCTGTTTCCGAGCTGGTTTCATATTACCGGGGGGCTGTTGCAGCCGCGAGCGGTTGGAATCGCTCCTATGAGGATACTAACTCGCAGAAGTTTGAATCTGACGAATGTAGGCAAAGCAATTGCGTCAGCCAGTCCGTCATTACCGGGAAAGAGAAGGGATGTTGCTGCGCCTCGGCCGCGGGCCGGTCGTCCAAGTCGTAATTCGGTGCAGCCATTATGACTTGGTGACCTGGTGTTTCGACCCTTTCGCCCGGATCTTTCGGTCTCGTTTCTTAGAATTGGTCGCTTATCATTCTGCAGCTTGCAAAAAACCAAACGACAACAGGCAACACCTAGCGTAAGCGAGCACCCTCTGTTCTCCGTCAGAACAGCAGACTCCGAAAAAACGTGATAGACTCTCCTTGCTATGAGTCTACCCCAAATTTGGACCATCTACGCTAAGAAGACCACGCGGAACGCTATACTCTTAAAATAATAATGAAAAATATGCGTCAGAGATAACACACAACAAAAAGTAATCATAACTAAGCTTAATAACTTCAAATCAAGCGGTGCGGGTAGAATTTACTGAGGCAGCAAATGAGGGCAATAATGTGCTCCCGTCTATCTGCTAAGCCTTGAGCTGCTTACGATGAGACGAAAGAGAAGTCAGGGAGCGGACGAAGACAGCAATACTTAGAACGCACGGCTTAGTGCGTCTGTGCTAGCGTTCAGATTTACTTTCTTATAACGAAGAAGATTGTGCGGTTGCAGTACCATACTCCACCTTAGCAAACAACCGCATTAGACGACATTTTATTTTGCCAGGTTAGCAGGCAATGATGAGTTTCTACAACAAACTAGGAACCGGCTACATAGCACGCTAACGTCTGCACTACCCCCCCGATACATCCCCATTCCTTTTCGAATGTACTGTACGCCTATTCTCTGCAGGTTAGCTTGCGGCTTGAGTACAAAACAGGTAGTTTCCGGCCGCTCGCATCCCTATGGAATAGTGCACCTCCCATGCCACGATCGGTCGCATCGCATTCAGTCACAAAACCCTTCGAAAATTCCGAGCCCTTTAGAACTAGCTCCTCAATAAAGGCTCGTTTCAGCGTTTGAAAAACGTCTTCCTTTGTGTCCCATTCCACCTTCACTGGCTCGGTCTTTCTAATAGCGTCAGGTAGAGAACTAGCAAGTGTGGAATATTCTTTCACCTAAGTCTGCTAATATCCAGTCACACCTAAAAAATCCATTATCTCTGACTTATTTATTGATCGGCGATTGTTCACGACTGCGGCTACTTCTATTTCTGGTGTTCTTCGACGGCTGTGCTACCAGCAGTGGGCCTAGTTACGTCACGTCGGCGCAACCTAGGTGACACTTTAACGGTTTGACTGTTAGGTCTGCTTCCTGCTAAGGGTGACGCAGCGTGCTCTACAAGCTCCAACCAAATGATAGAAAAGATGGCGACATCGTCCAGCGGAAGGAACGCATACTATGACAGGCCAGAAAACGCGCGATCCAATAGTTTAGAGAAGCAGTTTTTTGCGTTTTGGAGAACGGAGCTCAAAATGACGGGACGGGCTGTTCCGAATGGGGAAACGAACGGAGCGTTACAACTGGCTCTTCACCTCCCTGCTCGTCTCGTTATTGGAAATTGTTCTCTTTCCTGGTTGTATACAATGTTCGCAGAGCTACCACCCGTTAGCTCCTGCGGAGATTACTTCATGGACAACATAGCGGCAGGCACGCATGCCTTCAAATCGCGCTTCGCTCAAAGCAGAGATCTCTCAACTTTCGTTTTCGCACTGAGTGCATTCGTACTACTGGGTTAGAATGCGGGTGAAAGTTAGAACTGTGCACTACCTTGATTGCCTGCCATCTATGAAGGACTGGGGTTAACGTCGAGTTGGCCTCGCAAGGCGCAGCCAGCTAGCTGGGATTCTCCTCCGATAGGGATGACGTAAGCCGCTTCGGCCGATGACGGCTTGTTAAACATACAGCAAAGCTTCCAAGGTCTTTCTTCCCTGGTTCTGTGTATTGTGAAGAGATCGCTGAAACCATGCCCGGCCCATGAAAGCGATCAGAAGACTCGTAAGGCTATTTCTCGGAAGTCTCATCTTTTAAGTTATCTCGTATGGGTACTCCTTGGAGCGCGGAGTTTTTCCCTGTTAGCATCGTTCGGTACCAGCCCACTAGATATCTGTCTCGGCCGTTCTTCGACCCTCAATTCATTTTCGCAGAAAAACTGATTGGAGACCAGTGAGAATGTACTGTTCATCTCGCACGGCTACGTTTCTCCACCCAAGAATTTTATGCAAACCATTTCAGTCGCTGGTGGCAGGACTACGGTACCACAAGTTTTCTGTCGTCGCGTAGTTCGGGCTACGCCCCTCGGCGTCTTTCCGGGTCTCCCTCACTCCGGAAGTGACAAGTTTCCGAGAGCGCCAGCCCACCTGCAAACTTGCGAGTGTCATGAGCAGCCCACTACTCGCAGACTCTCCTTGTTTCGTAATCTTTATTTCCACGCGGCTCCTCTGCGTCTGCGCATTTCTCGTTTCCCTAGCTTCTTTCTCTGCGCAAGAATACGGTTGCTGTATATTCGCGTTTGTACTGAGACGGGCGTCATTCGCCCCTGATTTGTCAACAAAGAACGGTGGCAAGTTGTCGCGTATACGTGGACCGCTCACCTGAAATGTTGCAGAAGTTATTTTGGACGCCGCCGAGCACCGCTGGAGCCTCAACTCTAGCCTCATCAACTCGAACCGCTCGTACCTTTCGTCTGCTGTCTCCGTTTCTGCCTCTCAGCTTCCTCTTTCCATTTCTGCCTTTCGGCTTCAAACCTCCGTTTCTGTCTTTTGTCTTCCTGGCTCCACTTCTGCCATTCCGCCTCTTCGTGTTCACGGCACTTTCTGATCTCATCTCTGGCTTCGTCTCCTTCCTGAGTTGTTACGTTCCCCTTCCGCATGACCCCAACAAACGCATGCTTCCGTTTCGCACAGCCTAAGGCAAGGCCTAGGTCTTAGTAATTTTTGATGAGTTCCGTCACTTTGAGGTCCTCCATCGTTCGCACTATCCCTTTGCTGCGTGCCCACGTTTGCATTACTTTGCCGTTTCTATACTATCGGCTAGTAGCAAGGCTCGCGCAAGTATTTCTCTACAGTGATTTACTTACACCGTCGGCACTAGCTCTGGTGTCAACACACGTTTTCTACGTTTGAAACGCTCAAAGCTATACACAGTGCTTCACACAGCCTTTCTCTAAGCTACAATAACATGTGCTAGAGATGTCTCGTGAACTTAGAGCAAACACTGAGCTTTACCACACTAGGTACTAGCCTTTGCCGGACCATCCCGCAGCTGACATCCAGTGTTGGCAATAAGCTATCCCGACTCTGCCGCCACTGTCGGGACTGGCCATCCCACCGCTGCCAGCACTGCTGGACGGGTTTCCCAGTTCTGTCACCACTGTTGGAAATCAGCCATTCCAGCTCTGTCACGTGTGTAGGGACTAGGCGCCCTCACCGCTATCACCACTGTTCTGACGTTGCCTTCCTCCGTCCGCTATCGACGCAGCGCAAACCACAGCGATCAAGTTCTGGTGCCGACAAAAACTTGCAGCAACAATATTATACCGTATGTGAAATGGTAAGGAAGGCGTTACGTGGCTCTCGCAAAAACGGTAGGAAATGCTCGCACGGTACATCCGAAATGTGCTACGGAGTGTGTGGTTATATAATGCACGTAATGAGAGTAGAAACTTCCTGGTAACTTTCTATCTTACGCTGACACCTGAACCGGGAGGAGAAGAATGATAGTATAAGAAATGAAAGTGGCGAGAGGGAAATAAAGGATAGGGTAGTTAAAGAGGAATGAGGAGGGGGGAAGGCGGGGTTGGCGAAAAAAATAGGATGGTATGTAGGGGCGTTTCCGTTAGGAAAGTGAGGAGAGACCGGAGTGCTTTCTCTTGTACTAAGGGGTGGGCCTTGGGAAATGGGAGATCCGTGGACGTTGTATGATTCAGGCGTAATGAGACTAATGTTGCAAGCAGTCTAAAGCATGGACCAGAGTATTGTGGACATTCCAGAAGGAGATGTTGGAGTGGCTCTTCAGTTGTGCGATTACGACAGCTAGCCTTGTCTGCAAGGCCCAGCCTGTCTAGCCCAGAGGCGGATCGGTGGGAGCCAACTTGGAGTGAGAGGAGAGGGCGATTTCACTGTGGTATGGGCAATAGCATAGTAGGAGATGGAAATAGAGGCCTGTTGCTTTGCGAGGTTCAGGGTGTAGGGTGGGGAGTTCTCCACGAATGATGAGACGGATCTCATCTATCCGGGCTACATCAGTACATGAGGTCGTGGGAGTATTGTGTCCTTCTTTGGCAAGATTATCGGCCACGTCGTTGCCAGGGACGCTTTTGTGAGAAGGAACCCACTGGAAGGGGATGCGTTTCCCGTGATGCTTATTGAGAAGGTGGGCCTTGTTGAGCAGGCTTTATATGGCTGGAGTAGGTTTTCTTTGGAGGGCGAGTGTGGATAGGGCCACAATGGAGTCAGTGCGGATTACTGCCTTCCTGATGGCGGGGTCATTTGAGATTAGGCACTGCAATTTCAGCCATTGTGGAGCATCGTTAAGTTTTAGGTGACAAAGGCTTCTTGCTCCGGTTGAGGGGATGATGCAGGTAGCTCTGGCTGAGTATCTCCCGTCGAGAACACAACCGTTGGTAAAAATTTCGCTGAAACCGTTAAAGTGGTCATGAAGAAATTCTTCGGTGTCCTGGCGCGAAGGGTAGTGCGGAGAGTTGAGCTTGGAGCGGCCGCCTGGCAGGGAGGTGTTGACCTGAATGGGAGTGGTTGAGTTAGGGGGGCAGGGTCGTAGTGAACAATTTGAGTGGTCTCACCGATGAGGATTTCGCTGTCAATATGATTCAGAGCCGTTTTAGTTGCCATAAGCTAGAGGAGCAACGATTCTGCTTCGACGTAAGTTGGGCCAATTTGTGAGCAACGGGGCAGGGCGGGACAGCACCGAAGGACATTACGTTGATGAACGTCGATGCTGTTTTGGTGTATGCTTGAGAGGTTGACGAGGGGAAGGGCGTAGTGGAAGGCAGAGCCTTCTAGGGTTTGAAACGTTCGGACAACCCAGGGCGGAGGGCACCCTCCCGTTATAAGTTGCGAGGTTATCATCTGGGTTTTTTGTAATGTGCTAAGGATTGCAGACAGGGCAGGGCGCCAGGAGAGGCCTTGATAAATGAGGAGGCCAAGGAACTTCACTTCTCTTGCCCAGGGGACCTGTTCGCCCGAGACACAGAGTAGAGGAGGGCGGCGGTGGCTGGAGAGAAGACTCCGTCGAAATAGGGCTTGGGATTTAGGGGGGACACGGAAAGGCCAAGATCCATTAGGCTGTTCGTTACAGCAATAATTGCTGTCTGTATGAAGTACCTGCGATCGCAGAGGTTGTCGCAGACTCCATGGATCCTGAGCGCGATATCATCTGCGTATATGGAGATGGTGACCCCGCAAGGTAGTTCTTTAGGTATGCAGGAAGGGAAGTGACATACGACAAGGTTTAATAAGAAGGGACTGAGTTTACTTCCTTGAGAGACTCCGGTGATGACCTTTCTGGGGTTGCTGAGCTGGCCGCAGGCTTAAACTCGGAATTCCCGGTTGTTGAGAAAGTTCCGAATGTAATATTTAAGGTGCCAAGGAGCTCTAGGGTCTTGATTATGGTGTCATGTGGAAGAGAATCAAAGCTGGCATCTACGTCCATGAGGAAGACGATGCTTCACCCTGAGTTGTATTTTGCTTCCTCAATTGTGGACACTAGTACAGCGATGGAGTCGGCAGTACTTTTGTTTTCCCAGAAGCCAGTTTGTTTATCCCGTAGTAACCAGGCTATGGTGGCTATCCATTCCAGGTGCTTTATTCTGATGGTCTCGAGAATTTTCCCAACGGCTTATGTGAGGGCTAGGGGTCTGTAGGAGGAGATTTTGTGGGGTGGCTTTCCTTTCTTCAGGATGGGAACACTAATTTTGAGAAGCCAATCGGGGGGTGAGGTGTCAGAGAGCCAGATTTTGTTGAGGGGATCTCATAGGAGGGATACTTGAGGGGTGCCAAGGTTTTTTTGCCTGAAATTTTCCACGCTCGCTGCTTCCGAGCTGGTTTTATACTACCGGCAATCGTTGCAGCCGTAAGTGGTTTGAATTGCTCCAATCAGTTCTCTCGCTGGACGAAGGTTAAATCCGACGAGTGGAGGAGAAACGTTTGCATGAGCCGAGCTACCACAACAGGAGAAGGGAAGGCATGTGGCTGCACGTCTCCCGCGAGCAGGTCGTACGAGGTATGACTCGGCTCAGCCGGTGAGAAGGAATAATGAGTGGCGACACTGCAGCGCTGGCTATGAAGTAAATTTGGGCTGGGCTCTCTGGAACAAGACCGTGTTTTGTATCTGAAGAGAATTCCCTCTTTTGTCGCTGTCTGGTGGTGGGGCTGGAGGCCTTGAAAGCTTACAGTATCCGAAATGTTTGCTTCTCAGGTGCCTGTGTCCATTTTGCCGACGCCGTGCTCGAGACTCAGATCTTCACGGCTGTCTTTAGTGGCGCCACTGGGTCGCTGAGAGAAGGTTTCCTGAGATGGTGATCGCGGTAGAAAACAGGTTGAATTAGTGGTTCCTGTGTCGAGATAGCAGTTTGAGTGGGTTCTGTATGAATGAATGGCGGGGAGAGAAGCTTGCGAGATCGATATCGCGGTACGGGCACCATATATTTACAGGGCCATGTTTGCCACAGAGGTAACACAGTGGGCGCAGGTCATCATTCAGTTACAAGTCTCTGTTTCGTACCAGAGAACGCACTGGCTCTTCCTACACCGGCCAGAAATGCAATGGGTGTGGACGGCTAAGTGGTTAGCAGCATGAGATGATTAGGTGGCTGGTTGTTAATAGCTGCAGCGTCTCTTGGGCAGGGATGTTTAGTGGACGAATGGGATTGAAGGCACCTCGTAGAGCTCTAAACGTACATCCTGACCATAGAAGATACGAACTTCGGCGATGTCCTTCCCATGTTCTTACCGCACTGACCGGATGAAATCTCCCAATGAATTCTCGTAGCTTGTAACAAGGGCAGCATTGCCAGGAGCACTAGTGTTCATTTGGTCATATTGTCGGCTGCACTCGTGAAGAGGTCACTCGATAGCTCTCGCGTCCAGAATAAAACATTTTTCGGTACGTATTGAATTTGTCATGCAATCTGCAAAATCTGCTTGTTCCTCATGTCAAAACTGCTTCTTGTGCAAATTCTCGTGGCAGTAAAATTTCTTGGTTTCATACATGGCCAGATCGGCCTAGTAAGAAATGGCTCGCCCATCATCTGCGAAAATCGAGAAACTTATTGGGCATTGGTATCCGCCCCTGCAGCAAACGCAGCGCTTGGACTCATAAGTCGGCATCGAAATGTTTCCATCAACTACTGGCCGAAACGTCCACGTCGCAAAGCTTGCCTCCTGACTTTTGTACCATACGAGCACTCTCCTCTAGCCCGAATTGGGCAATACATAGCTTCCCCTATTCATCAGTTTCGTGGATATCGGGCACTTGCTCTAAGTGCATTGGCCGTTTTTAAACTTCTTTGACCCTACCCCCCAGAAACTGTTTGGGTTGTGGGGTTGCTGAAATTTTACAAGGGACAATACCACCGCCGGAGGTTCCTGAGCTCTACCTGTGAATACTGCGCCAGGAATGCCAGGAACGCAGGGGACCAACCGAGCCTGCGCTTACCTATCCATTGATGTCTGACGTGGAGACGAGATGACGTCTGCTTGAGCTCGTACCCGACAGGGATGAATGAAGTAACAAACCCCCGTCCATCCCTCAGTTTACCATTCTGATGGACAAAGGCGTAAACCGCCTATCGGATGCATGCGGGGGGAACCTATTGATTAACAGCGGAGCGGTCGCAGGGGGCCGTAATCTGTGGAACGCAAAGAGAGTGCCCAACGCGTTAAAATGCCAAGAAAACGCCCAGCACGCGCGATCGCGTGTGTCACGGAGACCACCGAGCGCCCCCGCACGAACAGTAAGTGTCACAAAATCTCGCCAAAAACCCCAAGTCGCGACAAAATGCTTAGCCTCGGGAGCGAGTGTCTCGCGACTTTGAGCCAGGCGCCCGAGGTTTTCCCATTTCCTTTTAAAAAATATTGGCGAAAACCCCGAGGAGGGCTTTGGGTTGCCTACCAACCAACAACGCCACTGCTGATGGAACACCTGCTCCACGGAAGCTTGATGCAACTGCAGTGACGCCGCGCAAGCGACGCGCTTGTACATGCCACCACTGCACCGCAGCTGCTGGGAAGCGCGGCCGCGCATGTTATGTTTTACGTGACAAACACGATAATATCAATCAATATGACGATGACTACTACTAGCACAGGGCAACCCCGTGAAGGGGCATGTAAATTACTAATATAAAACAACCACAATTATTTGGTGATCGGCCATTTAGTGATCACATAGCATGAAATCCTGCAGCTTTGCTAAGTGTCAATCTTGCACCACTGAGTGCAAAAGTTGCCATTATTAGGCGAAGCCCCTGATTGAAGAGGCCAAAGAGAGCAGGAGTTTAGAGAGCTACATTGAATATGGCGGAATTATCCACATATTTGGGCGCAAGAGCTCGAGCTCTATTGCCATCGCATTTATGCTCTAAGCAGTATTGGGCAGTAACTAGTTACTAGTAACGCGTTACCGGTACTAGTTGCTTTTTTCAGTAACTTGTAACTGTAACAAGTTACTTTTAAGTTAGAAGAATATGTAACTGTAACACTGTTACTTTTTTGTAGAGAAGCTCTAACGAGAAATATCGTTACAGTTACTTTATTTCCACACAAAAAATTATCTAACAGCAACACTCATTAAAGACCGATGTACAGTTTGCTCGTTTCACTTTTTCAGCCTTTCTTCCACAGAAGCATCGTCTACTTCATCTATGCCAGCTCACTCCCTTCTCATGGGTCAAAAACATCTGGACTAGAAATGTTTGGGCGTGCACGTGTACGTGATGTCCCACGCGGTCTTCTAAGGGCTTGAAGTTTCTAAGTCTAAGCTGCAGTATTTTCCTCGGCAACGCGACATCGCTCTCACCGAGACCATAAATAACGCTGCGACACGTGCCTTAACGCACGTGGATGCATGTTGACGCGCCACAACCTATAGTCCGACGCGCGGCAGCACCATTTCGCCACATCTGCAGTGCAGCAAAAATGTTTGACGAACAGGAGAACAAACACCCACAAACGCCGTACAACGCCTTAAAACCTTTGCACTTTCGCAGAAGGCTGGAAAACTCCGGCAAGGGCGTCCCTTTCTTATTAGCGACGTTCAGCCCCGTTTGCAGGGTCGTAAAATGGCGCGGGGAGTCTCCCGGTGGCCTCGCGCTCGATCATCCCTGTGCGCACTGTAGAGTGTTCGACTCAGAAGTCGCAATTGCTTGCGACCAATGTGCGCTTTAGAGACCCCTGGTGGTATTTGAGACCACGCGTTTGATACCCCTGGCCTAGAGGCTTCATCCAGCTATACCAAGTGCTCGAACGAGGTCGAGGAAGTGATAAATTTCATGCGCCCCCCACACATACGACGACCCCAACAATGGTGGCCCCCGAGTGCCCTCACACCAGCCAGCATCTTTGCGGAAGACGTCTCCTCAAACTGCCACTGCACGAAAAAACGTTCCTGGAAGGCCTCGGAACTTCGTTTCGAGGGCTGTGGCCGAAACGAGAACAGTAGCTACATCTGCTTTTGCACATTGGGTGCAAGGAATACTTGGGCGAGCTTCGTTCGGCCTACGCCTCAAAGCAAACGAAGAGACGGGTTCCTGGGATTGGTGACGGGATTGCTGTTGAAGGCTGGAATTGTGAGAGCAGTTTTTTCCGGTCGAGACGGCAAAATCCGTCTTTGCGAGAGCAGCGAGGAGGAGGGCGAGGGGGAAAAGAGTAAAGCGTTCACTTCGGTTTCTATTCCCTTTCGAAATATCTTGCCTCATTCCGGGGATGGGGGTGCCTGGGGGTTAGGGCGGGAGAAGAATTCTGAGGGCCCACGGACAAACGTCGCTTCAGCAATGGCTCAACTTAGTCTATCTCCGACCAGAAGTACAAAATAAAAAGTTAACGAAGCGTTTTTTTACTATCTTTTAAAAACACCTCGGCCACCGATGTACTCTCACGTCCGTTTCCCCTTTCCTTCAAGGGCCTTCCGTCTATCCGCCACTTCCGCCCCCTTTTTCCCATTCTCTCTCACTACGCGGGGGTCAAGCGACGCATTGTAAGCGAAAATAAATTGACATTGAAAGGTTGTTTTGGCTGGGTTGCCCTCCAGCTCGGTATAGTATAAGTTCGGCCTCTCTGATTACAACTTTGAAAAACAACTAATTCTATGCTACAATGATGTTTGCAAGTAAATTTCTTGCAACGCGAGTGAAGCAAAAAAAAAATAAACTTCCTTATGATGGATAGCAAAACTTTCGTAATAGAAAAATATGAGGCGTACACAATGATTGTTGGTTTGGACGTGAGAGTGCATCATTTTAGGTTCACCTCGTGTACGCTTTACTACGTGTTTTTTACTACCTGCATGTCTTCGTACGTTTCCATTCAATAAGCCAAATCTTTTTGGGTATTGCTTAGTTTTATACAGTAACTGAAAATTAACGACGTCACTTTTTGGCAGTAACTGTAACTGTAACTAGTTACTTTTAAAAATTCGTAACTTTAACTGCGACAGAGTTACTTTTTTAGGTTACGTAGCTGTAACTGTAACGCTGATACTTTTTTTTTTGTAACGTGCCCACTACTGGCTCTTCGCACATATCGCGTACCTCCAGCAGGGAGATATTATTTTAAGCAGAGAGATAATATTACCTCCAGCAGGGAGATATTATTACATGCCACACGAAGGTGATGGTCAAGGTATCACTGCGATCAGCAGAGAAGACGTTCTTCAGGGTAAGCAGAATCATCAGTTAGCAAATAAAAGTAGATAATTTTTTCGCAGACTCAGAAGAGAGCCAAACACTGAGAAAGTGGGGAAAAGACAAGCGTGGCTTTCAACGTTTCTACTTTTTCATGTTTTACGTTTCTCCGTTTGCTTGGGTAGTTTTATAATGCAAAGCTTTCTACCTCTACTAGCCAGCGATTTATTCCATGGCGTGCAGGACGAGAAACTCTGAACGCAAATGGGGAGACGGAGGCATTTTACACCCGTAGCATGGTGTAGATGGCGCGGCGATAGGGAGCTACTACCAAGCTTCAACCTCGCCGCTTGATATCTAGCGGCCGTGATCGGCGGGACGGCTTTGTGTTCTCTTTTAGGTTCGGTTGTTCTAGGCGTGTTCTGTCATTGTTCGCATTCATTTCACGCTTCATTCGCACGGCGTGATGAACTTTTTTGACAGCAGCTTCTGGGGAAACTGGACCCTACAGAATTATGTGGTCGCACGGCAATTTAATTTAAGGACTGCATTTCCGGGCAGGAAAACAAAATGTAGAGACCACCTACAGACATCTCGCCGCTAGAGGAGCCCTATTTTTTAGCACTCCTTGACAACAGTGGAACTCGGTTTTTTAAATTGGTGAATACCAATTCGATTCCGTTTTAACAAATATTACAAAATGCGGAAGCAGCATCTGAATCTGATCCATAGCAATTATAAAAGTTCCCTCAGCTTTTTCGCAATGCAAAGAAAGGTAACTAGTTTAAATCGATATAAATGGGAATCAATGCGCACATGCCGCATTGTTTCGATGTCTGCGCTTGGGTTGCGCGGGGGTGTAACCCCTACCTAGGACATCAGGATGGCTAGGTTTCGCTGTCTCACCCTTCGAAAGACGCTCCTCTCTGTTTTCTGCCGAAGGACTGCCGGGATAAAGCGGCGGCGTCGTCCGCCCCTCTAGCCCGGGCGTGGCCGACGCTTCTGCGCTCGAGACACCACCCCCGCGGACTCCAGATAACGGCTGGCAGAACCTCTGGTCTCGCTCTTTGTAGCGCCACATGTATGAATTCAAGTGACATCGCATGGGTAACTGTTGTGGGTGTCGCCTAAAGCTTTTCTTTCAAATCGTCTTCCCAACGAGAATGGGAGCCAATTTTTTTCATGTGCCTCTTTAATGTGTCTGAGATCAGAGCTGTCAGGAGTTCTCGATGCGTAGAGATAATGCCTCTCATGTTGACATGTTAAGTGATGGTACGTAGTTTTTCCAATAGACGACCATATCGCCTCGACGACTTTCCAGATGAAGGTACGGCGTTGGGCCGATTGATGGCGCCGTCACTTCGCGAGCGTACAACTTCTCACCACGCTCCACACGTGTACCTCCCTATACATGCAGCGACAGACTACCAAAACTTTGTTGGTTTGCGTCGAATACGTGCATTCTGCAGTGAGTGGCATTCTCATTGACTCCGCCTGTGAGTAAAGTGGGCGCAGCGTGCCGAGGCCGCCAAATGCCACTGTCGCAGTCGAATGAACTTTTAACGTACACGATGTGAGCGGCCGTACCGCATCGTCAAGCGCCACGGCAGATGTTTCCCCGAGTTGACGTTACTGGCATCCAGTGCTGGATGTCGGCTCCAGTGCCGGGGCACACGGCACACTTTTATCCCATATATGCGCCGATAAACAGCCAGGCTCCTGTGCGTTAGCTTTTATTTAACAGATACACAAATAAGTGAAGTTGGGAGTGACGCCTGCTTCTCAGGTGCCAGTTACCCTGCCAATGTCATCTCTGCTTTTTCAGCTGAATTCACAACCGTTGAGCTAGTTTGAATGTTTGTAGGATACGAAACTGCACAGTCTAAGGGGGTCTGCTGGTGACGTACGCCTCATCTGAGAAGGCTTTTGACCAATTCAAGAGGTAAAGCAGCGCACAATCCCACTTGCTGTTTCGAGCTATTTTGTATGACTCGCGGTTGCCTTGTCGCGAGTGGGGCCCAAGACACATTAAATTCGTGGCAGTCTATGACGCAGCTTGTGGTGACTTTCAATATAATGTGACTAAAACCTACGCTGGCCAAAAAACGTACGGTTAACTATTCCTTCAATTAGTTAGGGTTTCTCTTTCAGTAGTTTAATAAGAGAACAATTTTTGCTTTCAGAATCGATGGAAAAGCAGAAGCATAGGAGTTGAGTATTAATCTTTTGAAGTTGTTGCTCATGAACTAGTTTTCTCGGCTCATCCGTTGAAGTTTGCTTTCGGTTTGACCCTTTCGTCAACAGCCACACCAAATGTGGACGATTTCTAATGGTGGTAATTCCGGCTACTGCTGCCATTCTGAGCCTCATAACACGCAAGATTGCTATGCAAGCAGTGGCCCAGAAGAGGTATCTAAAGTGGCAGAACTGGTGCCTCAAAAGCACATTCCCTGCATCCATGATAACACGAGCGCCAGAGCGGAAAAGCAAGGTGCTCTACTGCAATACTTGCTCTACGCATTCTCAGCGGCCATGTCACATTGTGCTGTACCAGATATATATGTAGTCCGCCACGCCACCCTCTTCTGCTTATACAAAATCGGGTCTCCTGCTGCTCTCGCAGTCTGCTTTAACCTGCCGTATCGGCTTGAAGTTCACTGCTACTTTGGCATTCCCTGCAAACCGTGACTATTAGGACAACATGAGCGTACTCTACAGCCGATGGCAAGTTGAGCAGCTTGTCACCGTTTTTGGTATAATGACAACTTAAGTGGCTGCACAAGCAATATTTTTGGAAGCTGGTTAATAAGGAACAATGTGGATTTCTTGACCGGGGACAATTGTTGCATACCTTGTAGGCGCTATTGAATGTTTGCTCTACCCATGCTGTCCGAACGGTAAGGGCTCTGTTTTGTGGATGGTGATGTGGGGCCTTTTAGGCCACCCTACCAATTGCTTGCAAACTTCTTTTGGAGTAAAGTTTTAGGCACAGGCGTCTTGACTAGCAGCGTAGTCGAGCATATTAGCTATCTCGATTTACGTGGTTGACGGCACCAACTCGTCTTACCACGTAATGTGCTTAGCTGAACGTCGAAAACTGCTCCCCACTTCCCGCTGTACGATTCCAATGTACCTGCTCTGCTTGCCGCAAGGCGATTAGCCGCAGGACGTAAGGTGTAACGTCCTACTTTGAGGTATGGAATGTCGGGGTGAGTCACATTTAATGTTTAGAACCTTGAACTGGCAGCAGTGCAAAGGCAACCCCGAAGATTCTGCATATTAGCAATGTGTGCCTTTGACGCGCAAGCATAGTTTAGAGTAAAATCGTCAATGGCTTTCGTATAGAGTCATGCTAGGTGAGAGTGTTAGTAGAGGCTGATGACCAGCTTAAGTAGGAGCCCCGTAAACGCCGCATAAACATCTGAATTTTATTTGCAAGATTAGTGCTGCCGACATTACCTGCCGAAAATGTTTGGGTTTTGGCATGTAACCGGCACAAGGCATTCAATATTTCCGAGTTTGTCAGCGGGCACACAACGCCGGTGATGTACTTGGGAGTGACGTTAAAAAGATATATGTACAGAGATTTTTATTGCTGCCAGCAGGCTGTCGAATTCCGGGAAAACGCCTGATATTGTAGGGCACCGGCCCTTGAAAATTGGTGAGAGCCTTAGTAAAGACCGAGTTCTTTATGATCAAATTATGGCATGTGTTACAGGTTTGTACCGTTTCTATACGAATTTAATCTCTTTATTGTGTTTTACACTGTTTATTTGGGACTCCATCTGGAGACAAAAGAGACAAACAAACATGTTGCAGCACATGTGCCTCTGAGGCCTTTCACAATTCCAATTGTTTTTGCCTCAATTGTGCAGTTTTATCTTGTTTCTTTGCGAAATACATATTGCTCCTTGCGTTTTGTATGGGAGATGAAGTTGCATGGGACCATTGCGAATTTCTTGTTTTTAATACATTTTTTTCTCGTTTGCTACACCAAAAGAATATTTCGGTTAAGTAGTTTTGGCAACTTAGTTTTGACGTGCCCGCTAGATGCGCTGTTATTTGTCCGGTGTAAGCCTTGCAACCTTCTTGATACTGCATTACATGTGGTGTTGTAGAGATGAACGGACCACGCAGGGCCAAGCCAGAATGCGAAGAAGCGTGTCGAAAGAAATATGGTGTTGCCATGGGTGAAGGATTACTCTCTTAATATTCTCGCTCGTATGGTACGGGTAAAAAAAGTGTCCGAAACAGAAAGTCTTGTACCTCCACGTGGCGTTTCGTGTTTCTGGTTGGAAAAACCTGCGTAAATCAATCATGTTTTTGTAGTTTTCGGGTGGGATTATTCTCTGAAACCTGCTTCAGTGCACATCCAATTTTGCTTTACGCGCACACGATAACCGATATTACCAATAAAGAGTGATGACAGTGTACCTTACTACCTCGTTGGTGTTCTCGCCGTGCATGACAATTGCAAGTGCCGTAGGTTCATACGCCATAGTGATGTTGACGTGAATTGCTCTAAGGCGTTTTTTGGGGTCGATTTGGTTGCATATTGAAATATCGATGGCTCACATTCAGCATCCTTACGGTTGCATCTGACTGAAACAGTTTTAGTTGGTTTTTTTTAGTTGGTTTTTAGTTGGTTTAGTTGGTTTAGTAGAGTTTTAGTTGGTTTTTCGCCAGCCAAGGGACGGCTAGCAGTTTTAATAATTTATTTTTTGGTCGCACGTGTTTCTACTGCCAAAGCTAAGGCATATTTAGGGAAGCTTCCACTCACACGCAAGATTTCAGTGGCGAGGCTGTTGTAAATTAGAATTACCGGTCAAATGGCTCGGTTTTAGTAGCCTTGTAGCATAATTACAGCGCTAGTAATCAGGGATGTACGCATAAAACCTGTCGTCTTCGCAGCGATGGGTGGATGCAAAGTCCTCCTGAGCATGGAGACTTCCACCCAATCTTTGTCATCGACTCTAGCAGTGGTGACGGGATATGCAAGTCATCTGCGAAAGGAGTGACACACTCGTTGCCCTATCCCCAATTATCGATATTGGTTTCGAAAGAATTCGGAGGCTGCGGGGACCTCTCTGAGAAATGGTGCCTTTCACCCTTAATCATTAGCGCTGGAATGGTGTTTACATGCGCGGTTGCACTTTACAGAAGCAGTAAAGGGTTGTTTGCTAAATCCACTGCGCGAGCCGGAGACTAGACGTTATCTGCCAGGCTAGCGCTCACCTGGGAGTTTTCTCACTTTTCGGAGTAGTGAAGAGTTTTATTTTTCTTCTAAAGCTCATGCTTGCGACTAGTACTCTGTGTCGGCGCGAGGCATGAGCTTACGAGAGCTTGACAATTTAATGGTAGATTTTCTGCAGCGGTGAACATACGGCAAGAAAGAAAAGCGGGAATATTTTTAATAAAAAATAGCTTCTTTGGCGTCGTGGGATTGTCAGCGGTTTTGTTGTTTCATAACTTGAAGAACCAATGTTCTATCTCGACCTTGCATGGTGTTGATATTTTTTAAGACTCCGCTTGGTTGCGTGAGTCGGCGTGTCGACGGTGCCTTATACTCTAATCGCGGGTGACCTCCGACTACAAGCCGAGACCGTAAATTGCCTCGCGGTTACGAGTAATTATTTTAGGGCAAGCAGCACGTACCAATTCATGACCCAGACAGAAAAATTGGCCGCGTATCTGCTCCTTTCGTTTCAAATGTCGACACAACACGATAGCCTTTGTGGACATTTGCCATGTAAATGTCTTGCTTCGCTTTCCCGCTCACATTTCATGTTGTTCCTCTTACGTAGCGCTCTTCCCAAGGGAAACACGCTAAAGGTTTGCTCAAGCCTATTGAAATTTAGCGCATTCCACTGCCCCAGCCCGGGTGCCTCGATGCCAGCGCTGCCATACGGTGGAGTCGCGCGTGAATTGAGGCGCCCTAGCTGCGACTATAGAAAACTATTGCGCAGGCCTTCTTTTACTTTTGAAGAGTGGGTGAATCGAGTCACAGACAGAAAGACAGACAGGCAGACAACATTTCTGGGTTTAAGTAGCCCAGGACAGACTATCGGCTTTAAACAAAACATTAGGCCTACAGAGTGCATACGTGGATGTTTCTGCGGTTGTTCTGCCAAAGCGGTGCATTCGGCAGCACATTCACATACAAATCACCTGAAGTCAAAGCAGCTGAGATAAAAATTCTGAACTGCGCTCCAATCCCAGTCAAAGCTAAAGTAGTCAAAGTCCGAACCGTGCGAAAGTAAATGTCCAACCTCAGAAGGCAATCAAGGAATGCCTCATCAAAAAGCATTGCGTTGAATATTCGCATCGTTTGAGAAAGAAGTACATAATTTTTTTGAAATCACGTGATGTTTTCTTTTGTAAAAATTTTGTGCCAAGGTTTCAAATACAAGTAAACGCGATTCTCTAGATTTCTAGAACGATTTATCCTCATGTATAGCCTATTGTTTGAGCAATGTTGTGCACTTTACTGCATAAAAAATGGACATATGGACGTTTGCAAGATACCATTAAAAACCCTAAATTTTTGGTTTTTCTTTCAGGCCCTCTTTGGAAAGCTGCCAGTTTCGTACCACAACATGGAGGCTATCCTAGGCAAGTGAAATATTACAAACATATTCCGTGTAACGCAGATCAAATAGCGACGTTTAGTTTTGTGTTGTACTTTCTGTCTTGTGTTGTACCAAAAGTACAGCCAATACTATGTTTTTATTTTTAGTTTTGTTGATTATCTTCCGTACTCTTTTCGCGTTTTCCACTATGACAGTATTGAGCTAAACTACATAAACCAATAAATTTTGGTCATTGATTTTGTGCTGTTTGAAATGTTCATTTCGAAGAAAAGTTTGCAGGGCGAGCGTTTGCTTTGTTTCTCGCTGTTTGTCGCTGTTCTTTGTTTCTGTGTCTCGCTGCGTAAGAAACTTTGTACCTGCAGCAATACCCAGAAAAGCGTTCGATATGTCGAAAATTTTTGAAATATTTCATTGATATTCTAGAACATTTACTGCATTTTTTTCCACGCATGCCGAGCCGGTAAATAGCCATTGATATCATAAACACTTTGCGGCAAATCTGGAAGAATGTTTAATGCAGAAGGTTGAATTTTGCTACCTTGAATAACTGACCTAGCTTTTCTGCTTAAGAGGCGAACTGTGTGGGATCGGTGAGACTGTGAAAGACAGTTTCCTGGGCGCTACGAAATGATTGATTGTTTGATTGATTGTAGGGTTTAAAGCGCCGACGCAGTGCAGGCGATTATGCACGCCGTAGTGTCGGGCTCCGCATTACTTTTGACCACCTGGGGATCTTTACGGCACCGACATCTCGTACACACGGGCGTTTCCGCTTTTTGCACACAGCAGAAAAGTGGCCGCCGCGGCCGGGAATAAAACCCGCGACCTCGTGCTCAGCAGTGCAACGCCCTCGTAGTCACCGCGGCGGGTTCTACGAAATGTTTCGCGTGAAATGCTGTAGCATAGATTTTCATTAAAACTGTTTCACTCATGCCGGGAATTCACATAGCCAACCAATAACATATTTATAGTTACAAAAAGCCTACCTTACATCGTGTGCCGGGAGCCGCAAAGAAAGCGAGAAATGGGCCTCCATCCACGAAGGCACTAACCGCTGACTTTTTATGGCTGAAGAGTTGTTAAGCAAATAGATTTTACTGAAAAGAATTAGTGACAAGACGAAAAATAATCTTTCGTGTTGTCACATAAGCGTTTCAGGGTGCTTTTGTCTTGCCTTCCTATTTAACCAATCGTCAAAATCCAACGCGCCACTAAGGCAGTGGAAATGTAAGCGAATTTGCCACCTGCTGTGAAATTTTTTGTCTGTGAATGGCCATTTAGGTCGTTCCTAAAAGGCCATCTTTTTCCTGGAAATTCGTCTTTGGTCACTTTCTTTCAAATGTATTTTAATGAAAATTTCAGATGCCTATTTTGGGTTTTATTGTTCGGCAATTGGTGAGCTTTTGCTGCTTGGGTGGCTTACTTAACCTGAAATTACCCTTTTTTTAGAGCGTCTGGTATTGTTAAAGGTTCCTACGAATGTTTGCGTAATAATTACCGATGTATAAACTCATCGACGGTTCCTTTCCATTCGCTTACTTTGGGACCCTTATCTGTAGGTTTTTGATGATGTACTTTTCTTACTCAACTTTATGAAATCCACTTTTTCTTTTTTTGTGCCTATTCTATTTTCTGTTCTTTTTTCTTTTCGCCTCGTCTTCGTCCTCCCCTTCATAATCTTCTTCTTCTTCTTCTTCTTCGTCTTCTTCTTCTTCTTCTGCTGCTGCTTCTTCTTCTTTTTCTTTTTCTTTTTCTTTTTCTTTTTCTTTTTCTTTTTCTTTTCCTTTTTCTTCTTCTTCTTCTACTTAATATTATTATTATTAATATTATTATTACTATTATTATTATTGTCCTTCTCCTTCTTCTTTTCCTTCTTCTCATTCGTCTTTTCTTTGTTCCTATGGCTGGTCCCGAAAATCTTGGACTCGTCGCAAGTAAACCGGGGGTAAGAGTTGCAAAAATTTAGCTGCACACGGCTCGATGGGCACCGAGTTACGGTAGTCAGCACGGTATCTTCAAGGATTGGACTGGATGTACTCTCGGGTGGCACATAGGATTGAGTGGTCTGGTTACGCTTTGTTTTACTACATTCCTGTAAACTAAGTATACCAGAGATATTTCTGAAACTCGGTTATATTTCCCGGGTCGTTGCAGGTGTGTGGTGCAAACGTCTTGGTTGCCGGAGACGAAAAACCTTGGGCCAGGACGATGTGGTGTTTATTAGCCTGCTTGAGTTTTTTTTTCCTCAGCTCGGCCTTATTGATGAGCCAGGTTTCGGGTTGTTCACCTCCCATAAAAATTTGATTCCTATGGACGGAGTTCATAAGGATCTCCGCTGGGCTGTAGCCATTTCCGAGTGGTATTTATCTGTTGGTCATGCCGCGTTTCACACGGGTAGTGGCAGATTTTTTATTGGCGGCTTAATCGCAGTCAGCGCCAATTCTGCCACACTGCCGTTACTCGCTTAGGGTGCGTGTGAGGTGAACAAGAAGAAATTTTTCAGTCATGTGCATTCTGAAATAGTCGCCGAGTTTTTGCATGACAACTGAGGAGCATCGTCGCCAGTAGCCCTCTCACGAATTTCATGTCTTCTGAATGCTGACATGCAATGCTCGATGGATATATCAAAAGAGAGGGATTTGAGTCTCGTGATCTGTGGTACCTGGAGTAGTAGTGTAATGTTACTAGCCAGAGTAGTCTGTCGCAATACAAGTAATTTATTGCTGCCCTCTACCAGAGCCAACTCGGCAGCTCTGTTCGCATCCCCGAGAGTGTTTTGTTCTATGAACGTTACAGACACGCACACATTCGCTGAATAGTCGAAGTACCTGCATATTATACAGCGCCTGCTCTCAGTTGTCGCGTTGCGGATTATGTGGACACTGACGCTGGTGTATGATACAAAAAACGGGTGAACAACTCCTTTTCGGGTAGTAAGCCTTCAACAATATAAACAACGATTTTGACCACAAGGGTAGTATTATCCCAAATAACCGATGGTATCTGGACCTCTCCAACCATTCTAAATACCATCATATGTTCAATATGAAAAAGAATTGATGCTCGATCTCCCGCGTAGCGCTCGGCTTTCGTTCTAATACTCAAGAACTCACGTAGAATTCTTACTTTCCCGGTTAGATGGTTAGATGATGCTGCCAATCCACACACTGACAAAAAATGACAAAGAATTACTAGTGCAGTGGAAGACCCTTTATTCTTGCGCAGCAATGTATCTGGTCTTTACTCACGCATCGTAGCAGAAATAGGAAAACGATCATGTACAGTCTGGTTACAACTTCAGTTCGGAAAACTTTTGCTGGAAGGTCTGCCCAGATATCACGAAATACCCCTACCCGTCCACAACCAGCCACAACACGCACGCGTTAGGATCTCATACCTCCGTGTACATTCTTTGAATATTTGATATAGAGGCTTCCTCTTCTGACCACACGCAGAAAATACTGCACCACACTAGCCTCACCCGCGAACTATTTTACTTGGCTCTAAAATCTATTTTTCTTTTCAGGCTACGAGTGGAATGTAAGAATTTACTCGCAATCAATGTTTCTAACATCATTTCACGTGTACGATGAAACAAGGAGAAATTTTCCAGCTAACGGCCTGGTAAGTGAAAACACTTTATTTTTCGTAATAATAATTATTGCCCCGCATGGATTTCGCTGAACCCCGTCTTTTATTTAAATAAAAAACTGCCCAGTCGACAGCACCCAGCGTGAAAGGGAAATGTCTCAAACGGGGATGCGACCCTTTCTCACCATTTGCAAATGATCAAACAACAAGATATGAATGTTTGCTATGGTATAAGTACCGGAATCTCAAACTAGGTTGAACATCTTTGTAACAAATCCAGGTGTTCCCATTAGGGTTGTTTATTCTCGCGGAATAAAGACTGGCTTCGGTTGGGCAGACTGCAGAGAATAATAATTTTTAAATGTAATATTTAAATTGTAATTTAAATTCATTATTGATATTGTAATATAAATTATTAAATTAAAATGTATGAATTGCTTGCGACAGGCCTTGGCGGAACACTACGCGATTGTTCAGTAATGTGTACTACATGTTTTGTGGTTTTGTATGCTCCCGACAGGGGGCTGTAGATGCGTTGAAGTTTCCACTACCTCATCTATTTATTTAAATAAAAGCGCGCGAGTTTAGTGACGGCGTAAGTGAATAGACAAAATACGACCTTTTTATTCTAGTATTTGCCTTTATATACTGAGAGAGCGTTCTTCATTTTCAGGGCCAAGCTTACCTGACCCTGGACCACAACGAGTTTTTTCTCACGCCCATTGGATCAAGCGTGAGCGTAGAACTTGTTTACACAGGAAACCAGAATGGGACGTAAGTATCCTGAGACGCTTACCGGGGAAGCGACTTCAAGCCAACCTCTCTCAGACGTTCAAATTGCCAACCCTTTCACTTTTCTGTTCTACCCTGTACAATAATGGCCAATGACCACTGTTTGAAATGGTTCCAAAGGCGTCCTGGCATCGCTTGGGGAGAGGAACTTGCGCGCGGTATTTTTATCTCGGTTGTAGCTTCTGCGCATAATGCCGATGACCATCTCCAGTTTTAATTGCTGCCACGCATTGATACCGAGACTAACTGACTAAGCGATTATATCCACTATATAGTCGCGACTTGTGCCGCGATGTGTTGTTAGTAAAGACGTTTCTATCCGCGTCATGCTTATTTAATGCCTGCATGTTCTATACGCTGCCGGAGCGATTTGCGGCAACTTTGGTGAAACATGTTCACTGCACCTTGTACTACCGTGGCCTACGGCTGATACAGGAGCAGCCTCAGCATCATAGCCGCCACTGCAGGCCAACCAACAACAAACTTTATTGATGATGTGCGCAGGTATATAAACAGATGACAACATATGGCAGCGCCATCAGTTGTGGCGGAATGCAATTACAATACAACATATTTCCTTCCTTCTTTCAAGTGTATGGCTTAGTGGTTTACTCAGGTTAGTACTGTTAGCAAATACTTGGGAGAGGTTTGTACAGAAAGTTCTAGATATATTCACTTAAACTTTGCGCACAACGATAGAAGAAAATAATTTCCTAAAGGTTAAGAATCGCCGAAGAAAAGACTGACTATACATAGTCTAGATATCTGTTGGGAAGCCATCTCGCTCTACGTGGATGCCCCCGACATTGTGGTGGCTCGTAAGGCGAACCAGACGTTGCTTGCACATTTTCCTCAACTGGCACTTGTTGCAAAGTCACTGCAGAGCTGTGCTCACTACTCACGGGCGTTGTTCGTGCTGTCACTCCGGTTGTATTTGATACGGAACAGTGATGAATGGCTTATGCTGGCCCAGCTGTGCTTGGCGGCGTTAGCGTACGCCAAGTATCACTCACAAGTGAAGTCGTCCCTGAATGCCTAATAGCGCTCCGAGGTGAGGGACGGTTCTAAGCCTGAACATGTGGAGGAGGCATCTTGGACATCTTTGATGCGTTCCATGTCTTCCCGTCATCAAGTCTGAACGTCGATGGTAACTTCTGTTTCGCAACCTTTCGGAGATGGCTGAAGGACAGGTCCCCATTGAACCAAATCGTTGGCCTCCTGACATAGAAGCTGTCGCCGCCATCTATTTTAGTGTTCTTTACTGCCCGACACCCGTCGGTGTAGATTTACGTGTATGCTTGGCTATGCTTCACTCTGTACCTCAGATGACGAAGTTGTTTGATTGGGTCAGTGAAGAATGACTGATACGGGTACCCAACAATATCTAAGCGAGTTCAGGGCAACATCCAATGGAGAGGCATTGCTGGTGCAACCACAGTGATGGCATGTAGTGTGCAGCGGTAAACCCCCAAGTAGTCCATCACGGCTTCCTGAAGTGTTCTGTGCTCGAACAGGGCCAACTGGTTGACGGTCTTAAATACACGGTTGAAGTTTTCAACTAGCCCATTTTCCTGATGTTAATATACAGAAGAGTGTGTCAGGTGAATTACGAGCTCTTTGAAAAATTGCGAAACTTCTCGGGAAGAGAACTGAGGCGCATTGTCGGCGACCACTTCATCTAAGTGCCATCCCGGGAAAATATTTGAAGCAAAAAGTTGGTGACTGTCCTTGTCATGACCTCCCTGCTTAACTTCACCACGGGCCACTTGGAGAAGTTACCAACTAGTGTCATGGGGTATCTAAACTCCTTCGGAGCTATCTCAATCGGACCAAACATGTCGATGGCCAGCTTCTTCCACGGATGGTCAAGTAGCGGGATGGGTTGGAGAGGACCAACAGCAGTCTTCGCGCTCTTCTCTGCACTTTGGCACACACGGCTGTTCTGTATGGCGCCTTCTACTTGCTGATTCATACCGGGCCACAAATGTAGCAGCCGTGCCTGCGTTTGAACTATTCCAGGATGTGTTTCATGCTTAAGGCAACTACCTGATTCGAGGGAGACGTTTGAGTGACAAGTCGTTCTCCACACAGGACAGGAATTAGTCATTCATGACAGAATGTTCTTCCCGCAGAGTGAAGTAATGCTGGACTTCCTTGGAAATGAACTTGCGCTAGGGCCAACAAGCCAGCATGCAGAATTTGATACCTTCCAAGGTGTCATCATCACGCGTGGCCTGCTCAAATCCTCTTTGGCAATGCACAGCTGCTCCACGAGGATTACTGCCTCTTCTTCATCAGAAGTGTCTTGCTATGGCAGCGTAGTTTGCTCATCAATGGCAGCAGAAACTGACAGGTGTGAAAGCGCGTGTGCCACATCGTTTTCCGACCATTTCTTGTACTCCACCGTGTAGTTCCAGCGAAAATTCGTACAGACCACCTACGAATTCTAAAAGGTGGTTGCCTGTTCCCTGGATAGACAGCAATGCCATTAACGCACGATGATCCGTCCGCAGCTTGAAAAGTCATCCCCATAAATACACATGCCATTTTTCACATGCCCAGACGCATGCGCTTCACGCTTAGCAGTAGAGTACTTCCTTTCAGTCTCAGCCAATTCTCTTGACGCAGATGCAACTGTGTGATTGCACCGGCCGTCTCTCTGTTGCAAAACTGTACCCAACCCGTACGCAGAAGCATCATTAGTGACCATGACTAAGAGAACTTTGTCGAGCATGCGCAATACGTTTACGCGAGGTGATCCAGAAGTTCCAGCTGGCTCCCGAGGCTGCATCCCAGTCGACGGAGTGTCCTTGCGGAGCAGGTGGCGCATAGACTCTATTTCGGTAGCAAGCTGCGGGACAAACGTTGCGTAGTACTCGATGAGGCCAGGAAGGACCGAAGCTTCACTGCGTCACTCGGTGTTGGGGCATGGATAATTTCGTCAACCTTTGTTTGAAGGAGCACTTTTTTCTTCAGAACTTATGCAATGTCCGAGAAAACAGTTCCTTGACATAGAAGACACATTTGTCATTTAACTTCAACCCCGACCTGGAGAGGCGCTGCAGGACGTCTTCAAGATATCTCATTTGCTCTTCCTCAGTCTTTCCGAACACAATGATATCATCGAAGTAGCAAAGAACGCCTTTGCAGTCTTGAAGAATTCCAGTCATTAGCTGTTGGAATGCTGCAGGGGCTGATGCAAGGCCAAAGTGGGCCCTCTTAAATCTGAACAGGCCCTCATGGGCAATGAACGCTGTTAAGTCTCTACTGTAGGAATGAAGAGCAACGTGGTATTATGTTCAGGCCAGATATAACTTAGAGAAATAATGCGCTCCTCCCAGTGCACGCAGACGCTCTTGTGGGCGGGGCAGTGGAAAATTGTCAACCCCCAAAGCCTTGTTCGGCTCGCTCACATCGACGAAGAGTCTAATGTTTCCATCCCCCTTTGATACTGCGGCGATTCGTGACACCCACTCAGATCAGTTTACCCTCTCCACAACGTCGGAAGCTAGGAGACGTTTCAGCTCGTCAGAGACCGACTTCCTCGCGGCAAATGGCAGGCGTCGCAGTATTTGCCCAAGTGGGGCCACTTGCTCTCTCAATTTCACGTTTTGCTGGAACCCTATGGCAAGTCCCAGGCACAGCAATACCAAGTAGGTGAAACTGGCGATAAAATGGCAGGCATGCCAAACTTCGGGGGGCCAGCTGACTATTTCCAGTATTACTTTGTTTTGTTCCCAGTATTACTTTCGGTTCTCAGTATTAGTTTGCTTGCACTCTTGGGAGCCTGACCCAGTATGGGCTTCAAAATGGCCGGTAGTCTCAAAATTTGGTTCGGTGGCCCTGTTCAGGCAGCAGAGTTTTGTGCCTAGAATCTGAAGTCGTAGGGCTTGCACGGCGTCGAGACCGAGGAGCGATGTTCCACTGCGGGTGACATATAAAGATATGGAAGCTTTCTGTACCCTGTACATCACTTCTGTCTGGAACAGGCCCAGTAAGGGGATCTTCTTGCGGGAGAAGACGAGCTGGGTAGTACTGGTGCTTTGAAGCGGCACGCTGTCGCCAAACAAGCTTCTGAAGTGATTCACCGCCAGTATCGAAACCGCTGAACGCGTGTCAACGAGGAACGTAATGGCCTATGTAGGTAGCCGGGAATCAACGGCTCGAAACCTGACGTCCCAGTGAATTCCGGTGCCCTTGCAAGTACGAAAAGTCAAGATCCTGCTTATGCTGTCTTCATCTTCACCACGGAGAACCCCGTGAACTGGCGCCAGCCGTTGTCCCCTACCCCGTCGACATATCCGGCAGACATATTTGAAATGGCCGCGGAGCCCGCACGCTAAGCAGGTCCCGACGCGGGCGGCGCACCGAGAGCGGTCACATCGTTCTGCACCACAGTTCGCGCGCGCTTCCGAAAAACCGTCAAATGGTGCCACGGTAACATCAGGAGTGCGGAAAGAACGGGAGTGCGATGCGTCTTTTCGGGTCTGTCTTTTGGGGTGTATCTGGTTCCAGCGATGCTGCGATAGTCTTGTTTGCTTTCACCAGCTGCGTTGTGACCGTTCGAGTTGTGCGCACGTTGCTGCCAAATGCGCTGCACAGGCTTTCTAAGATGTTGTGCTTCGCTGAGTGCTCGCTGGAGCATTTTCGAAATTTCCACGGCTCGGTCAAACGTGACAAAGTCGCCTCCAAGCAGCAGATTCTCTCTCAACCATGGCCCAAAACACCGGCGACGAATAGCTCGGCCAAGTTTTTGTCAGCCACAGTCTCGAAGTTTCAATATGCTGCTAGCTCACGCAGCGCGAGGGCAAGTAGGCGATTGACTCACTGGGAAGCTGGTGACGCTCTCGTAAGTGGTGCCGTATGACGCGGACGTTGACGATAGTGATAAAGTGATGCGCAAGGACCTCGATGGTTGTGTAGTATAGTTTAGCTCCATGGTCTGCTTTGGCGGCTTCTGCGGTCCCACTCTGCTGGGTGGTCGGTGAGGGAAGTCATCGGCAATGCGTTGACCTTCTGTGCTGAGGCAACGAAAGAGATTAGCTGAACAGCAGGCCAGTGATACTTCGTCGGCGCCGAATGCCAGGCGTTATTTTTGAAAAGTCGGTACCAGCCAGGCCATGGCACCGCCGGCATGTTAGGTATGGCAAGAAACGGTGGTGGGGGCGTTATTCCAGCTCGGGCTGTCATCCTCGTCGCCAATGTAGTATCGCGGCCAACGGCCGATACCGGAGCAGCCTCAGCACGTGAGCTACCACTGCAGGCCAACCAACAAGTACCTTTATTGACGATGTGCGCATCTGTATAACAGATGACAACAGATGGCATCGCAATCAGTCGTGGCGGAGTGTAATTACAATACTACACACCTTTTCCAAACTTTAGCCAGAAAGCTCTTGGGAGGCACTGCTCCAAACGCACGGCAGCACAGAATCTGGAAATGCTCCTTTATACCACGCCTAGAGTAAAGTGCTGATGGGCTGTGCCAAATTGATTATGAGAGTGGTGCTGTTACAATGACTGCACTTTATGATTGCACTTTAAACACGGAATTCAAGCCTTTTATTTCTTTCTCAAACTTCGACACATGAACACATAGTCCGCAAATAACAAACAGCGTTCGCAACACTAACAGCAATTGTCACAGTACAGAATGGATACTTAACACATGCACACCAAGCTCAAGATGCGTATGGACATGAGCGAAGTGTTGGCGATGCGGCGCCCTGCTTATTTTTATTGCAAATCCCATGAAGTACAAAGAACAATGAAGGGGGTGATAACAATTGTGTGGCAATAGGACAATACCTACCACAGCGTAATGGCTGACTGTGGCGCATGCATCTCCTGGCTTGGCACACTGATGAGCATGCTGCGGCCTACAGTGTGCATTGCAATATATACGACAGCATACAACATTTACTTCTCTACAATAAACTCTCTATTACGGTTTCGGCATACAAACCTTTCATCCAGCTAACATCCAAGGGTGTGTTAGAAAGATAGCGTTGTAAGATTTGAAGGACGGACGGTCGAAAACGATGAGTGTGGGTTACCGTTTTTGAGTGAGCGAAGGTAACCGTAGTATGGAAGCGTTATGGCGCCCGGAGTAAAGAACCTCCGTAATCTGCTAAACCAACATCTATGGGGTGATAAAAGTTTCGCAACACCCTGTGTACTCCTCCTTCCCGAATACTCTGAGCCCCACCAAACAAATAGCCTCTTTGCTTTTAGACTTTATCATTCTTGGTCGTCTAACAAACAAGCATGATTGAGTGTAGCTCAGATTCAAATTCCTCAAGCGCTGATACAGTGCGTTGATGCACTCTGACAAATAACAAAGAGGTAGTGACCAGGTTTTCTTAGCTTTTTTTTCACACAATAATGGTCACAATCCTGATGTAATATTGTATAATGATCTTTCAGGGTGACAGTTCGATTGGAGAAAGATGGCCCAGAAGCAAAGTACACCGGCGTACCCTTGAATACGAACGATCAATTCACGGTGATCGTCGAAAACACCATCAATGGATGGAACGTGACCGTGAGCTTTCAGGGACCGAACCAAACTCCAAGACACATCCGACGTAACTCAATAGACTACTACACTAGACCGACTTTTAGCTGGAACTGCAATGTGATGCGCATCCTTGCTGTAAGTACACCCAAGCAACGCGAACAAATACCGCGACATGTTATGTAGAGTCCCGACATTTGCTGCCTAGGAAGATGATGAGCGGGCAGTTCCGTGCAGGAGCATGGCTTTGGCCTGATTCTTGCTTCTACAGATCCGCTGTTTCCAAGTATCGTTTAAGGCAACAGTGGATAAAACAGTACTTGTGCGACATCGTGCATTTTAATACCTCGCGTTCTAGTAACAAAGGACGACATATATAAAGCACGGGATTACTGTACTTAACTGAATCCCTGTACAAGATTTTTACTTCTACATTCAAGAGTTAGTTTCAATGCCAGACACAATTTTCTAAAAGAAGAAAGGCAATGTAGTGGCGCGATATACCACGCGTAATATTTTGCGCTCACTGTGGCGCTTTGACCTTTGTAGGTACAATGCTAAGAAAGGATGTCCACACTGTCCAAGAGCTACTCCAACAGATTGGGGGTATCATAATAAACAAGAGTGGCTTGCTTTCTGATTGCATCTCTTGCCTATCGCGACGTATTGAGAACATCTCAATCTACGGCTGTTGAAATCTCTTACATCTCGAATAGGCCCCAAGCTTGTAGTTCTAATATTATAAAGAAGTTTAAGTACTCGATGCGACTTCTTTATTAACGACCAAAACCTTATAGTCTGATTTATTTTTAAAGTTTTTCTGGCCATGTATTTAAGCTATGAAACTTAATGCTTTTGATGTTTAACTTGCAAATAAATAAGAAAAATTTCCGGAAACATTGAAGCAGACTTGTGCGCCACACTTCAGGTAGTGCCCTATGGGTGGTGCTTTGGGAATATTAATACTGAAATTAACTACTATTAATCTTTTCTCATTGTACTGTCCTGCCCAGTTACAACAAAACTAGGGTAAACTAGCCTGGTTCACCCCTGAACTTCCCATCAGAAAGTAAAGTATCGCTGTCCATAAACAAGTACGAGAAGTAGCAGCGTGAAGTAAATGTAGCGACTTTTTTCACAGCGGGTTCGTTCGGTGTGTGACTGTTTTTATTAAACTGCCTCAAAATAGCGAGAAACAACATTTTCTGTTGCAGGTATGCGCCCCCATACCTTATCGCCATCGACATTAATTGCTACCTCGGTCTTGTAAGAGATTTTACTAACAATTTCACAGACATTTACCTGCATCACACTAAGAGGTATAATAAATCCTGTTTCAAAAGATCTGAACAGTTTCCGCGAAGCTTTTTTCAAACGGTCTAAGGATTCTGATTTCTTCAGAAGCTGTAAAAAGTAAGCATAAATAGTTATATATCAAAATTTCGCGTGAGGTTTTTTTAGATCGTACACCGTTTTTTTAAATTCCTCATATTTCTCACAGGTGACTGTGAAAATGATTCTAGAAAATTTTTACTGCATCTGTGTATATTCAAGAATGTGCAAGAATTCAAGACTTTAGAAAATAAAAAAATTTAGCGGGCTATGGGTCAAGAGACAGAGGCTGGGGTGCTGGTGCTGTTAGCAATCTTATTATCGTCGGGGGTTCCTCAAACATCTAGATTAAGAGCACTATGCTCTTTGTTTCATTCCGCAGAGTAGAAGCAGATCGCCCACATGCCTGGTGTTTTCTGGTGCAAGGTTCTTGCCCGCTTTGCAGCATATTACTGAATCACTGTATAATATGGGTGTTATTGTGGTAAGGCCTAATAAAGTGGAAGAGATGTAGCTGACTGCCCTTGTCTTTCTTCAACCATGCAGACACTCGCAATTTTACTTTTTATTGTTTTTTTTTCAATATTACCTGCCTGAGTGCAAGACCTTTTGAAGGAATAGAAATGAAATAAAGCGGTTGCTGACTGTATTTACAATAACAAAAAAAGAAGAAAAACATGAGCTCAAAGCTTCCCGACAACCTATTTATTCATTTAAAAAGAAGACAAAAGAAAAAGAAACCATAGCAGAGCGAATGACAACTAAACCTTTACGTACGCGCATGAAAATTTTTCTGCAGAAAATTGTTCCTATAAAAATTTTTGCTGTTTCAAAAGGACGTTACGACGACCAACAATGCACACACAGAAGGAATGTACCCGGAAGCAAACACTTACACGTCCGAGAAAAAATCGCGTCTGTTTTAAGGACAACAGATTCCTGCGGCAGAAACAAGACGCAATTTATATGCTTCGCTTTTGACACATGTATATAAAATATACACTTCAAAATAACGAAGAAAAAACAATAAAAATGAGATGTTCAATGGAAACTTCTTTTGTAAATTTTGCGATATAGGGCATTGGAATATACTCCAAGACGATTTTACTCGAACTCCAATATACTCCTACTGACGATTTGGAGCACTCGTTTGACAAAATCTAACAACCCCTCTGGGAGTGTATAGTATTTTGACATGCATACATACATACCTCCATCCATACATATATACATACATACATAGTGTGATAAAGTAGAGGTTCCTAATTATATAGCGTATTTGACCGAAGTTTGCATTAAAAGTGCTGTCAGCATGATCCTAATGAAAAAACCTTTGGAATGAACCAAACTTTGGAATGAACCAAACCTCTGCCCATTTAATCAAAAGGTTTAGGAGTCCACACATTGCTAAAGTGTACATCGATGGGGACTTTGCAGTCATCACAAAAGAACTAATTTATTCAGGAGCGGGTTTTAAATGATCCGCCTACTGCACCTAATATGATGTGGAATGGGCTATGTGACATATCTTAGGAAGCAACCAAATATTAACAGCCAGAACAGTGCCCCAACGTGCAGAAAAAATAAACCTGTAATATTGGAAGCACTGTTTAGGCCTAAAAAACTCAGCAATGCTATTTAGGTGTTGCTGGCGAAGTTGTAGCAATGAGCTTTGTTCCATGGATGACTAGTGTGGATTTTTGGAGCTTGTCTGAACCTTCAGTACCCTTTAAAAAAACAGCACGTGCAACTTGCTCATTTTGTTATTTCAAAAGTTGTTGCAGTGAAATGGAATAGAAATTAGCTTCATAGCGCAAAGAATTGAGGTTCGATCGCGACGAAGGGAAGTGGTTTTGTTTTCGGAACCCCTGTTTCGGTACGTTACTCCGTGACCCGATAAAAGGTAGAAAGAAAAACTTAGCTCCTAAGGTGCTCTACACATAAAATAAGGGACCAAACGCTCTACGGTAGCCTATTTTTTGGAACAAAACACCTCATTATAAGTATAAAGCTTCATAATGAACTCGCTAGCATAGCAAAACAATGCGTGTGTGCCTGTGTAGTAATGTTTGTGAGAACCATCGGTAGCCTATTATGAAAGGGCCTACTTTTTCGGCTTTTCTGTGGGTATCACTGCATTAATGTATCCAATATTACAATAGGTGTTACACTTGGCTGCGCAGATTAAAAAAAATGTTTTTGGCAGGTCGCAAATTTTGGATTCTGAATTGATGTCCTTCTGCTTCTCCGCACCTATGATGACCGCCCACCCACAAGCTTTTGCTAATAAAATGTTAAAGCGGCGAATTTTTGTATATGTGTGGCCCGCTTTAGAGTATATGTGGCCGAATAACTATTCATTGTTTCTCGTATATTTCACTAGAATTGAAAACAGCAATGCAAAATGCATACTCTTGCTGGTTCAAGCCCATTCTGACACGCGTCAATGGCAATATCTTACTAGATGGTTTGATTGGTCATATGCCCCGGTAAAATACCGACATATTTCAACAGAGCACATTTATGTGACTCGAATTTTGTTCTTAAAGCGTCACGTTTAGCGTGCGCTGAACGAGATTTTGCCCCCAAGAACCATCAAAATCCCACGGCAGACTCTCAACAGATGTTACTGTTGGTCATATCACCATGCTGTAATTGCCTAAATTTGTTTCCCTTGTTGGCTCGGCACTTGGAATTGTGGCCTCGAGGCTAGACCATGCGAAAGACCTAGTGTGAAGAAAGAATCCTACTTATTTGGTGTAATGAATAGCAACGCTTGCTGTTGGGTGTGGTTGCCCTGTCACACAAGCTGCAATGAAGTGGTGCTCCAAAACTCGTTATCCTTGAAAATGGTGGTATCCCTGGTTGGCACGAATAACGATGTTGGTTAAAAATGGCAGCACCGCCACTCCGTGGATCGTGCCGAGGGTGCGAAGCAGGGCGACTCGAAATGACATCCAAGTTACTCCCCAAGTGACATCCGAGTTGCGCCACGGCCATGATGCGGTTTGAGCTGCGAGTTTCGCCATAAATATTCCTTAAATGAATCTGCAACTCATGGTTCAAATCGCAATAGGCTTGATATTTGTTTTATAGTGATGGGCGCGCGGATGGACGCTGACAGATATTGGGAGGTCGGAAGGTACTCCCCACCATTACAGGCAAGGGAGTAAACCGTTTGACACTCGTGTACTTACGGTCGAAGCCCAATGGGTAAGACGACTGACACAAACTCTGTCTGGTCTACCAGGCCCAGGCTCGAATCCTGGGGTCCTGTGTGATTTTTGGGATTGACAATTGTATGCTCACGGACGCGGACGGACATTGTGTGGTCCTAAGCTACTCCGCGCATAAAATGGCATAAACAATTAGCATTGTTGTGCCACCCCAGCAGCACAAGTGCGAGCAGTTGTGATCAGCTGCGTGTCAAGAATACCTTTGCTGCATAATACGGCAGTAGAAGTCCACCTGCCCTGATTTCAAGAAAGGTAGAATAAAATGGATACTCTATATTTTCAGAGAATGGTTTGCTGAATGGTAGACCACGGCATCCTTAGCTGCTTTTCTGTGCTCAGTGGTTGATGTTGTGCAGCATTACTGCATCATGAGTTCATGATTTTGGCAGGTATTTTACTCTTCAATACGTAGCCTGAAAACCCAGTTAGCATGCCACAACAACATCGTTAGCAAGCCACAACAAAACGCAAATGTAATGTCACCTTGTACGCGGCACCGCATTTCTAGCAAACATAAATAAATTATTTTTTCGGCAAAACAAAAGACAGTGCTTCGCCACATTACTAATTTTTTTATACGACGCCCCATCTACAGAACTTTTTTAACAATTTAGGTCTCCTTCTGTGGCGCTTATGTAATTAGAATCTTGAGATGAAACGCCACCAGGCTGCCGAGTACAATATAAATGTTTCCCGAGTTTATACGACCTGGCACCTCCATTGAAAGTTCTGTATAATATCAGACGTAAATTTCCTTGGATAATGTCAATCCCACGTACAAAACATTGACTTTGTGGGATACAGTACTATATGTCAGGTCTCTTCAATAATTTAGCAAGCGAAAATATCGGATGAAATATTATGTGCGACCGAAAATCACAACAGCATGTTACGCAAGAGAGAATTTATTTATAACACTAATTAATTTCTGTTGGCTATGCATACCAAAATTAAACATCTTTGTATAAACTTTTCTCGGAAACATTTCTTTTGAGACAATTTTTTGTTCTTTTTTTTCTCACCAAAAACGTGTTTTTAGTTTGTTGCATAAAACTACTATTTCTCAGGCCATTTGTTTTATTACAAAGGTTGCTTCTTCCTCCACCCGGTAATTTCCCCCATTTATGGATGTGAATCTACCACTGCAACGGGTATACAGTGGTGAGGTACATTTAAAATATATGTATCCTGATTAGGAGTATATATATATATTGTAAAGGGGAATAGCAGTCACAATGGTAGTTGATCGTGGGGGTTTATTTGAGGCGTAGCGTAAGGCAACGGGCCGAGCGTAGGTCCAGCCGGTATCAGCTCGTGAGCGTGAACGTCCGAGTCGGGCCTTCGTCGTCTTCATGATAATCCTCAGGGCATACCCGATCGGGCAAATGGCGCTTCGGCATCTAATATTGTTGTGCAGCGTTAACTCTTCTCGTTAGAATTGCCCCCCCGTGCAAAATCGTGAACCGATCCACGTGAACAATTTCACGCCCTCGGCGGCGATTATCTGTAATTTGTTCAACTGGTTCCACAAGGTAATTGACGGGGGAAGTACGCTCAATGACTCTGTACGGGCCATGGTACTTGGTGGTCAGTTTTAGGGAGAGACCGGGTGTTGAGCAGGGCACCCAAAGCCACACGAGGGAGCCGGGACCAAAACTGCGATCTTTGACGCATTCGTCGTGACGATGCTTTTGGCGCTGCTCATCGGTCGATGTAAACGAACAGGCCAGTCGACGGCATTCCTCGGCGCGACGAGGAAGGTCTGAAATCGGCGTAAATTCTGTTGCGTCGGGCTTGTAGGGGAGTATCGTGTCGATTGTGCAGGATGGCTCTCGTCCATACAACAAGAAAAACGGCGAGAATCCCGTGGTCGTCTGCGTTGCCGTATTGTAAGCAAATGTTACAAACGGGAGTGCGAGGTCCCACTTCGATTGGTTGGCAGACACGTACATGGAGAGCATGTCACCAAGGGTGCGATTGAAGCGTTCCGTGATCCTGTTCGTTTGTGGCTGGTATGATGTCGTAGTCCAATGAACGACGTGACACTCAGAGAGCAGTGCTTCAATAACCTCAGACAAGAAAACCCGCCCTCGGTCACTGAGAAGCTCCTGAGGTGCCCCGTGTCGAAGAACAAAGCGGCGAAGCAGGCAAGACGCTACGTCGCAAGCCGTGGCGGCCGGAAGAGCATCTGTTTCGGCGTAACGAGTAAGGTGATCCACGGCGACAATGATCCATCGGTTTCCGGCTGCAGTAGACGGAAGTGGGCCATACAGGTCGAAGCCCACACGTTCGAATGGCTTTGCTGGGCATGGTAGTGGCTGCAAAGGACCGGCGATGCGGGGCGGTGGCGATTTTCGGCGTTAACATTCAGGACAAGAGCGCACGTACTTCCGCACGAAGGTATACATGCCACGCCAGTAGTATCGCAGGCGAAAACGCTCATAGGTCTTTAGTACGCCAGCATCACCGCAACTTGGATCAGCGTGAAATGAGGTGCTTATGTCGCTGCGCAAATGACGGGGTATCACCAGCAGCCACTTTTGGCCGTCGGAGCAGTAGTTGCGGCGGTAGAGTAGCTCGTCACGGAGGGCAAAGTGAGAAACCTGTCGGCGTAGGGCCCGAGATCCCCCGGCAGGCGATGTACCGGAGAGCATCTCAATAAGAGAAGCAATCCAGGGTCCTTGCGTTGCTTGGTTGACATGTTGCTGACTGCAAGAGGCGACAGGCGTAAGTCACTGCCACTTGAGGCAAGGCAGGAAACTTCAGCAGGCACTGGTGAGCGTGAAAGAGCATCAGCGTCAGAGTGCTTGCGACCTGAACGGTAAATGACCCGGATGTCGTATTCTTGCAGTCGAAGAGCCCACCGACCAAGACGACCCGATGGATCCTTGAGGGAGGAGAGCCAACAGAATGCATGATGATCGGTGACGACATCGAATGGGCGACCATATAAGTACGGGCGGAACTTGCCCAGTGCCCAAATTATCGCCAAGCACTCCTTCTCTGTTAGAGAGTAGTTCGACTTGGCTTTCGTCAGCGTACGGCTCGCGTATGCTACGACGTACTCGTCAAAACCGGGCTTTCGTTGGGCAAGCACGGCACCGAGGCCGATCCCACTAGCATCAGTGTGGACCTCGGTTGGGGCGGGTGGGTCGAGGTGCCGCAGTATCGGCGGGGATGTGAGTAGGCGCCGTAGCGTCAGAAATGCTTCGTCGCAGGAGGGTGACCATGCAGATATGTCACTGGCACCACCGAGGAGCTGAGTTAAAGGCGAAATTATGCTGGCGAAGTTGCGTACGAAGCGTCTAAAATACAAGCAAAGAAAGATAAAGCTCCGAAGCGCCTTTATAGAGGTCGGCTTCGGAAATTCGGCTACGGCTCTCAGCTTCGTATCATCTGGGAGGATCCCGTCCTTCGAAACGACGTGTCCCAGGATCGTCAGTTTCCACGCAGCAAAACGACACTTTTTCAGATTCAGCTGCAGCCCAGCTCTTGCAAGGCAGGTCAAAACTAGCCGCAGGTGGCCGAGGTGCGTTTTGAAGTCCGAAGAGAAAACAACGACGTCGTCCATATAGCAAAGACACGTCTTCAACTTTAGTCCGCTCAAAATACTGCCCATCATTCGCTCGAAGGTGGCAGGAGCGTTGCAAAGCCCGAACGGCAATACATTAAATTCATAAAGACCGTCAGGGGTAATAAAAGCAGTTTTCTCTCGATCTGCTTCCGCCATCGGGAAATGACAGCACCCGGAGTGAAGGTCTAGCGACGAGAAGTATTCTGCTCCCTGTAAACAGTAGAGGGCGTCGTCGATGCGGGGGAGGGGATACACGTCCTTGCGGGTTATGGTATTTCAAACGGCAGTAGTCGACGCAAAACCGAATGGACCCATCTTTTTTTTTTTCACAAGAACCACGGGTGACGCCCAGGGACTCTTGGAGGGACGAATAATGTCACGCTGAAGCATGTCATTCACGTGGTCGTCAATAGTGCGGCGCTCTGCCGGTGATACACGATACGGTCGTTGTCGAAGGGGGTATGCGAGCCAGTATCGATGGCGTGGCTCACAACGGACGTACGGCCAAGAGAGCTTTGCCCACTATTGAAAGACAAAGAAAACTGGCTCAGAAGTGCAGTAAGCTGCGCTCGTTGGGTGGCGTCCAAATTTTCGTCGATTGAGCGGCAGAAAATCTCGGGACATGTTTCGTCCCGTGTGCATGGCGTAGTAGCGCTCAGCTCGTCGACTTGGAGATGGGGCGCATCATCAAGAAGCTCCGTAACAAGACGGGGATCGACCGGCTCTACAAAGCTAAGTGTTTCGCCTTGTAAAAGGGCGCACGAAGTCGTCGACTGGTTCGTAATCATCATTGCACTCGCGTCATTGCGAATCGTCAAAAAGGCGAGGGGTAGCGGAACACATGTGCGGCGGAAGAAAATGTCGGACGGCGTAAAAAGCACCGTGGCCTCGGGAATACATGTGCAGCAAAGAGGAAAGAAAACGGAAGAACGGGGTTGGACGACAGTGTCTTCGGCGATGACCACCTTGGCGTTGGGAGCACAGAATGAATCTTCCAAGAGAGGCGAAAACTCGACTTCGGCAGGTGCACACCGTATTACGGCATGATGGCGCGGCAAAAATTCCCAACCCATGATTACATCATGAGAGCAAGACGGCAACACGACAAGGTGTAGAGAATATTCTGAATAACGACACGGGCCGTGCATGCTGCCATGGGCATAATCTGTTGTGCGCTGGTGGTGCGCAAGGATAGTCCGGAAAGTGGCTTCAGAACCTTTCGAATTGAGCGGCATAGGTCGGCGTGAACGACACAAAAAGCAGCCCCAGTGTCGATTAGGGCAGTAGTAGGGATACCTTCAACAAACACATCAATAACATTTTCAGGCGGAACGTGAGGACTTTTAGCTTTCGAGGGCGACGCAGCTCTTCCCTCGGGAACTGCGGCTGTTAGTTTTCCTCCCCAGTGCTGGCAGAGCGGCGCCGCATAGGCGACAGCGAGCGACGACATGGAGAAGGAGATCGGCGGTTGGTGGACGTAGTAGAGCGGTCAGGCGGAAGCGACGTCCGCGGCGGATCAGAGGCGACTGGATACATTGGCTGCGGAACAATATACGGCTGGGCGTAAGCGGGGTCGTAGTACGGAGCCTGTTGGAAGGTGTTCGGAGGCGGCGTACGACGGCGGCAGTAGCGAGCTACATGTCCTGCGATTCCGCATACAAAGCATATAGGACGATTGTCCTGCGTACGCCACGTGCGCGTGGGAGGAGGGCTACCCACAACCGTTTGAAGACGACTCGCCGGCACGACATTCGGAATCAGAGTGGTCTGCAACGGACGCAGTGGCACACAAGGCTGGGCTGGTGGAGCAGGCGGGTGCATCACTCGAGGGTTGACCGAAGCAGCAGGCCGCAGAGGTGAGCTCCATGCAGCTTCGGCGTACGTTATGGGACCGGCGACCGGCCCCTGGTAGTGGGCAGTTGGTAGTGCCTCAGCGACCTCTTCTTGTACCACGTGCCTCAGTGCAGGAGCTAGAGGGGACGACAGTTCTGTGGTGTACGGCAGGAGGGACACCTGGCGAGCCACCTCTTCCCGAATAAAATCCTTTACCCGGGTGAACAGCGTCGGGTCGTTTGTGTAGGTGACAGCCAAACTCGACAGGGGCTCGGCTTGAGCGCAAGCTTGCCGAGTTAAGGCCCGTTGCTTTCGAAGCTCGTCAAAGCTCTGACACAAACGTACGACGCCGGCTATCGTTGGGGATCCTTGGACAGCAGCATCTGGAACGCGTCATCGTCCACTCCTTTAAGGACGTGCCTGACTTTGTTCCTTTCCGTCATCGACGGGTCGACCCATTTGCACAAGTCAACCACGTCCTCGATGTAGCTGGTGAACGTTTCCCCAGCTTGTTGGCCGCGTACACGCAACTGCTGCTCGGCATGGAGTTTGCGTACAGCTGGGCGGCCGAATGCTGCCACAAAGCGGGTGCGGAAGGCCGACCAGGTAGAAATGTCTGATTCATTGTTCGCGCACCACCGCCGGGCGAGCTTATCAAGGGCGTAAAACACGTTATGCAGCTTAGTCGGATCATTTCATTTGTTGTAGGCACTCACACGCTCATAGGACGACAGCCAGTCTTCGACATCAGTGTCGTCCTCGCCAGTGAATATGGTTGGGTCCCGCTGTCGCATCGCGCAAGAGCAGATCACGGGTGCGCCCGACAGCGCAGGGTGCTGGCTGGTGTCTCGGTGGTTCATCTCGGGCAGTGTCCGGTTGCGAAGCTCCAGTGTGGAACCGAGACCCTTGACCTCCACCACTTGTAAAGGGGAATAGCAGTCACAATGGTAGTTGATCGTGGGGGTTTATTTGAGGCGTAGCGTAAGGCAACGGGCCGAGCGTAGGTCCAGCCGGTATCAGCACGTGAGCGTGAACGTCCTAGTCGGGCCTTCGTCGTCTTCAGGATAATCCTCAGGGCATACCCGATCGGGCAAATGGCGCTTCGGCATCTAATATTGTTGTGCAGCGTTAACTCTTCTCGTTACAATATATATAATATGTGTTTATCTGCATTCTTATTATGAATGTATATCCGAGTGTACAAAAGATTACTTTGGTGCATTTTATTTTTTAATCAGATACACAAACGTCTACATCAATCTTATGTGTATGCTCTCTTTATCCAATTTCTGTAAAATTTCAACCATGTGTATTCATTTTTAGCCATTGTTTTCGCTTTCAAAGCACAGTGCAAAAACCCTTTCAAACTTCTTTTATAGCTTTCTGTTTCTGTGTTTATTACCTTACCTTTGTAGTATAATATAATGCTGAATAAATAAAATTCGAACATTCTGCGCCCTGTTCGAACCACTCAGATGTGCTTGAACGACTGTAGAGAGAAAAAACCCTACCGAAATCTGTCAGGAGGATGAGTGGTTGTTCGTCGCGCAAAATTATGCTGTGAAGGAGGAAGTTTGCAAATTCCGATGCTGTGCCAGGTCGAAAGCGCGCAGTTTCGGCGTATATTTTCAAATCAAGGACAGCCGTAAGTATCTATCGGCGTCTACACTGTGTCGCCGGTAGCGGTCCATAAGAGTCAATGCCGACGCTGTCAAAGGGAGCCGAAGGGCAAGGAAGAGGCTGCAGTAGTCCGGTCCGAGGAGCAGCCCAGCGTTCCCGGTGCTGGAAAGAGACGCACAGGCGAACGTAATTTTTTTTATTTATTTGTTTATTTATCTATTTATTTATTTTTTTATGACACCCTCAGGGCCAAAGGCATTACACAGGGCAGTGGGGATAGAATACAAGTAAACAAAAAAATAAATAAATTACGACATAAACCAATTATACAATATTAGTCAAATCACCGAGAGAAAGAAAACTCAAACGTCCCTAGAGGAGATACGTTATACAGCTCCTATTTATACAATTTGAGCTCTAAAATTTCGGAACTGTTCGTTATCAATAATAGATACAGCACTACAAGGAAGGCGAATCCATTACCGACCAGTCTTGGGCAAGAAAGAGTAAGAGAAAAGCTGTGTGTTGCAAATGCCAGTTGCATCTTTCTTGCTATGGTCGATACCATCAGATCTATAATAAGGTGTAGCGAAAACTGCTCACGCAGAAAGTGGTGGTGACACAATTTGTGAAAAAGAGTTAGTCGAGAAGTTTAAGTGTAATGCCGTTCAGACAGGAATCGGAGGACAAGGTTAATTTTATTGCAGTAATACTTGCTGTTCGATTGTAGTTCAATAGAATAAGCTTAAGCTATTTTGAACAAGCTCTAGGTGATTTTTAAGTTTATCCTGACCTGTGTCCTATGCCGAGCATGCGTAATTCAGTTGGGAATGTATTAGTATTTTCTATAGCATTAGTTTAGGTTGTGATGGCACCATTTAAAAAGTACGACGTAACTAACCTAACATGCGGTATGTGTTGCTAATTACGTACCCGCGGTGAAGGCTCCAGGTTAAGTTGTTAGTAACGTGGATGCCAAGGTATTCAAAAGATGTAACCGATACCTGTTGGACACCATCAAGATAAAAGTGTTGTGGTACAGTGTTCGAAATACGCATTAGTTTATATTTCTTAATGTCCAGTTCTATTGACCAAGCTGTGAAGCAGTTATAACAGCATTAAGCAAAGATGTCAATATGGGGGTGTCATTGTCACTGATTGTTTTACGAAAAGTAACACAGTCATCTACAAATATAAGAATACTCGAATTTAATGGGGCGCCACAGCTGTAGAGAGGCCCTGGCCAAAATTGGCGGCTATTTATCCGTTGGCATTATTTACGAGTTCAAGGCACCCAATGCGTTGCTGCATTGTTATATTCTTTAAAGATACGACGCTGAAATGAAGCGGGTGCTACAGGGACCCACTTGGTGCCACCAGTATGATAATTTCGGCGGAAAAGAACACCTTGTAGGAGTAAAAACGTGGTGAGTTGACAACGTGCACGGCTGTTCGAAGGTGGTTCGAGGTAGTACATGAGGGGGACGCCGCAGTGTACCTCGGGCAAATCACCATGTTTGTCAATCCTGGAGAAAAGGAGGAGCACCAAAAAATTTTTAGCGAAGCTTTCCTGTGCAGCAGCCAATTGGAGACAATAGAAAACGAGACAGAATATCTGCCTTCATATACTCATTTGACTCTGAGAACCTAGCGACCGAGGTGCTCAGAAGCTTTTTCTTGGAAGATAATCAGCATAGTGCATGGGGGTCTCTGGCCACCGTAAAACAACGGCCATGGAGGTAAGGGCAATATTTTTGAACGGCCGAAACAACAGCAAGACATTGCTATTCTCTGATGGAGTAATTTTTTGGCTGGTGTCATTAGCCTAGGAAACAACTATATCACGGAGATGGGCATCTCTTTGAAGGAGAACTCCGTCAATTCTGTGGTCACTCGCTTCGTGTGAAGGATAGTGGGCTTGTTTTCATCAAAGTGGCAGTGTACCGGGCTAGACGTTAGGGCGGTGAATAAAAGGCTTGTGGAAACTCATTCGACCAAACGTGAGCTATGCCAGACTGCAGGAGCTGGTACGGGGGGACAATGTGCAGTGCTCGAGAGACACGTACGCACCGGATGTGTGCGAGTGTGTGTGTTCGACGGACATCAACCACCAAAGAAGGGTCATCCAGCGGCTCGAAGCGGCCTTAGCCAAGCAAAGGCGAAAAAGCGACCCAAACACGACCGACCCCAGACAGGGGAGGAAGTGAACGGGGAGCTCAAGTAGCCCGAGCAAGGCGGGCACGAAGCCTCGAGGTCTACACCCGGACTTATAGAAATCTATAAGTTAGACTAGGGAGCAGCTACGAGCCCTGCGCGGTCGAGCCGGCTCCTAACACGCAGGATGTGTTTCAAAAAAGTCTTTTCTCTCTCTCTCTCTCTCTCACAAGGATGTTTGACTCGCGGCTATAATTTTTAGTGGTGTATGCGCGGGCAGCAGATGAGCAAAAGATCTGGTGCTTGTGCGGGTAGCGGATGAGCAAAAAATCTGGTGCAGCTGCGTGGTGAAATTGGCCCATTCAGTGAAACGGTATTCGTACTTTAAAAACCACGTCTTCTACACGTCATAAAAAACCCAACATTTTGCAGCTTCGAGTGGTCGTCCGACCTATTAAAAGTGCTGGCTCGTACATAGCTGTCGAGATACCTTTCAGCGCCCTCTCCACCCAGGACAGCTGACATGGTGGGTCCCGCTGGCGGATGGTGACGTCTGGTGGGAGTCTGCACTGTTGGCAGGTTCCCCTGTCGTTGGCATGCTACCCAACCTGCCCTTCCCTTTTCCATGCGACCATCCACTCCTAATAAAGTTCCGCTCCTTCCTTGGCATGGCCTCTTGGTCTCCGAGACGACCCGAACGCAGCTCTAGGAATAGGACTTCAGCGGTGGACGGCGGGATTGAGATGCACCCTCCACCACTTGAGAGACGACAGTTGGCGTGGCCGTTTATGTCGGGCGAAGGAACCAGCCACGAGTTGATGATGACTATTTAAAGGAAACCGTGATGTCTAGTCCATGGGTTCCTAGCCCTGATGATAGTGGGGGATTATGCAGAAGCGCCAGTTACAAGGTACAAGGAGTGTAGTCAAAGGATCTTACAGCACCACCGCAGCGTGCACCTGAGGCTTTTGGAGATTGTCACATAGAACAAGTTAGTTTTCTACTCATCTGCGGCCACAAACTTCAGCATAAATCCTTCAAGGTCCAGCAGTACTAAGACGCAGGGGCGCCTTATTACTTCTGCTTTAGGACGCCCCGGCTCTTGCCCTTTTTACATGCTTCCTCATTGTTCCACTTACCGTACAGGCAGCATGTGGAAGCTCGACCACAGTGGCATGAGCTGCGTCTCGATTATTCTAATAAATGAAGAAATTGGTCTCCCAGCGACTGTCACCAATCCGTAAACAAACCGGATCATTCTTGTGGACAGCTTATATAGCTATACGGCTGAAACATTGTGCCATTCAACGCGGATTTTCTCTCACCTGGTTGGACAGCCATGGCCCTTCGGCATTCCTGCCGCCCCCAGCCCTCTGCGTGGTGTTGGAGCGACCCGTCTCACTCTGGACGCTTTTTTTACACTAAATAGCTGTGTTATCAGTTTTTCTCCTTCAAGGGCGCTGCGGAAGGCTACCCAAAAGCGGTTAGACCAGACAGGTAATCTCAGGGGACAACATGGCAACAGGGATCAGCGCTCAGAGTAGTATATTTTTCGCAAACCTCTGGTTACTCAGCGTACTTTTCGGAGGAAAAGCGCTGACGGGGGATCTTTCGGGAGCTGTAAAGGAGCACGTTGTACCCGCGCTGTTTAAGGGCTCAGCAGTCAGGGCGAAATTGGGGGAACCCCGGCCATACGAGCCCGCTCTTCTCCACTCTGGCCAATGGGCTCGCAAAGAGGAACAGACACAGTCCGTGTGCTCGCAGGTTGGCACCACATATCGTGATTGCCAGGTGTTAGGAAGGGCCTATATTCAAATGATGATACTGAAGAGCAACCCTAGGTTATTTGCCGGCAGCTGGAATTGCATGCGGGTGTTTCGCTAGAATTTTGGAAACACTATTTAGAAGTGATTATATGCATTATGTATTTTAGGTGCCATTGCAAATGCTGTATCAATGAGTTAACATTCAGGGCTGTGGTGTCCTCCCGTTACGTTTGTAAAACGTATGAGTTAATATTCAGGTCTGTGTTGAACTCCAGTTACGTTTGTAAAACGTATAAATAACATAACTTGAGCAAGATGAAGTGGTTGTTAACTCTCGCAATTTTCACAGACTCGTAGGCTTTTACACGAATGTATAACAGTGAGGTTGCGTTTTTATAATTCTACCTCGTTTCTTGCTTCTTGGGTTACTAACTTGGTGATAAAAAATAAAACGAAAGCGTTACGTACAGCTCAGACATGGGGTATAGGATTGCGAGCTTATAAAATTATCCGACGTGATGCATGAGAGTATGAGGGTACGGAATTTGGTAAAACAATCGAAGCAGCTAGAAGTCAGCTTTTAGCTTTGCTGCCATTCATGCCATTCAATATCAGCCTAAAGGAGAGGAGGTGCAGGATATTTATGGTCTGTGAAGCTGGTAAGCTTCAAGCTCGAGCCAATGATATTGAGGCTCGCGTACCAATATTCTTTACACTGAACAATCGGATCCACAAATGCTACATAATAGTGTTACCGACTACAGCATTTCGTTCTACTACGCTGCCTCTTCCTTAGTCACCTCTGAAATCCCCAAACCACCGGTTCGTGACAGTCTATCTCACGATCACTCAATGAGCAGGTAAATCACGGCAAACCTGTCTTTTGTCCTTGTTCCTTGTTGGGCCCTTAGGGCAATTCTCGCCAGAGGAGCAGAAATGCATAGGGTGCAGCATTTCTTTTCTACGTAAATAAGAAAGAAGGTCATCTTCTAGAAATTTCCTGGAAAACCAAGAAATTGGTGCACAACGCTGAGAAGAATGTTTTAAAGTTTTTATTTAAATCAGACATTCCCAAATGAAGGGGTCACATAAAGAGAATACGCACCAAAAAGAAACAGTGTGGATCTTAATAAACGAGAATTGCGGTAATAGGTAGAAAAAGGTAAATGTCCACTTGAAGTCCCGATGCGGGAAAAAGAATGCTAGGAAGAAAGTTGTTTATAGTTAGGTGATGGCGAGATAGAAACAATGAAAACTTCCTCTTGAAACTTCGCACGTTTTTCTGTAGTTGAACGAAACGGTGACGGCAAAGCCTGCATTTTTATTCCATGACTCCTCATGTGACACATTTTCAGTTTTACTGAACAGCAATAATAAACATTTCCACGGTTTTCTGATTTTCTCCCATTCTTTTTCATACCCTGGAAACTTAAACTTGTTTGTTGCATCAACGAAGGCAACTTGGCAATTCCTGGCTATTCCTGGCGCTGGTTTTTGTGTGCTACAGAAAAGAGCTGCCCCAGGAAAAAGTAAAAAACTGTTCTTATTTTTTTCGTATGGTCTTTAAGCCCATGTTTTAGGGGAAGAGCTGAGTGCTTTTCAACTGCAACATTTTCGTGTTCTCGAACGAAACGTGCCGCCTAATATACAAAATTGACAGTTCGGAAGTGGATCAGGAGTTCCCAAGTTAGACAGCACTGTGACAATTGGAAACTGATGCAGGTGTTACGAATCGTTTATTGAAATATTCGGGACCAATATCAGAAAAATTGAAAGCGAAGGGAGAATAGCAAAAATAGTGCAGCTCTAAAAACTTTTAGTGTGCACCGCTTCGTCCAGTGTTACGGGGGTTTTATTTCGGCGTCGAACCCGTAAGTGAGCGAACAAAAAGAAACGAAAACGTCGAGGAAAGATTGGTAATAAAACCAGGGAGAGGACAGTATACGGCACCTTCACCTGAAGTTCTTAGGAAGCGATGCATAAGGCAAGTGTCAGGAAGGCAGTGAGAAAATTCTGGGAGGTGACGACAAGCTGCGAGGTGATGGCTTGGCGTTGCGCCCCGTTCATTCTTTCTGTGATATCGCGGGCTCATCATGAAAAGTAGCTGCTTTGAGCCGTGAGCAAGAAAAGTGGAGATCAGGGTGCGCACAAATTTCGTATACAAGGATGCAGCAACCGTGAGCCATCTTTTGATAAGCGTCACAAGTGCTTGGCTTTGTTGTGGGGTAAGATGATTTAGGTGTTCAGGGGAGTATTGCTTGTGAAGTAGGGTTTGTTGGGTGAAAGTGTTTATTAGTGTTAGCAGACATCGTGGGACACGGTTCATAACTTTTATACTTGGCCTGATCCGGCAGTTCGAGGGATAAGGCACTAACTCTTTTAGTGGTGGGCATGGTCCTAATTAGAGTGGCATCTGTGAAACTTTTTTGTCGAGTGGGTCACCTGTAACGTTCCGCATTCGAGAGCACGGCTTTATTCGGTATCGATGTTTATTACAATGTCACCCAAAAATACAGGTAAAGGAAAAGTGATTTGATCAGTCACGCACAACTGACAACGAACACGCGTAATTTCTTGTAAAGTCAAAAGTTTGGGTACAGCAAAACACCGCGATTGAGATTTTGTCAACAGAATGAACACATCCTGCAAAATGTTTATAATAATCTCTTCAACCAGAGTCAGCATATTCAACATGACCGGTAGAGTGATGCACACTATTTAAATACAAGATGGCGCCTGTTTTTACGGTAGTACCGACATTTTTTTCTGCAGGAGGTTCGTCGCTATAATTAGGGGGCGAGTATTCCGGGGACCTGTTTAAACCTTGAGGTATAGTACTTGTTTCTTTTTTTCTTTTTAAAGGAAGTGCAAACAGATACATGTCATTCAAGCTGGGGTAGATTATGAGTCAATAGAGTTTCCTTCGAATAAAGCAGTCGTGCGAGTGTCTGCGTAAGTGCGGGCGTAAAACTAAAGACCGGCCTTTTTTCACAGTTCTCTCAATTAACTGTCCACTTCTCGCACACATCCCTTCTTGCCGCCTATATTGGGTATTTCATTTGCCTTCTTCACAAGCCTTAATATTTATGGGTATTATTTACTCACGGTCATCGGGGTTCTTGGTACTTTTTTCCTCTCTATAAAATAAGGAGTCGATTCAAGTTGGTGTATTAAAAACACAGCGGCATTGAAAAAGAAAGCTGTATTACTCACGTTGCCGAAAGGATGCGGCTTGCTCCACAGAGCATCAGTCAAATTTCCTTGAAGCGTAACTTTGTATGAAAGCTAAAAGAGCGCCTGGTGCCTCCATGCACAATCAGCATCTAATCACCAGCCCACAAATAAAAAAATATTGCTCTTTGTGGGGACAGGGGAAAGATAGATACAAGGGCACCAAAAATGCCGAGGAGGCTTATAGAGTTTTCTTGTCTACGGAGCCTTTTGTGCAAAGCAGCTTTTGTGGTTTGGTTGCGGTGCAATCGTGCCTGCACTAAGAGGGCTCTATGAGAGCAAACATTCCATTTCTGCTAGTAAACTCAGTTGCACCAAGTTCAAATATGACTAAACTTACTGCATCTTTATTCACGTGAACAAAGTTGTATCACTTTAACTTTGCCACGTTATGTTTGGGGTAAATACATTTATAGCTGAGTAACATTTTTTCAGTTTAATGTTTTTCGGTACACACTTCATTCATCATAAATATTCAAATTTCTGAATTTTTAATAAAATAGTTATGTGGGTGTAATTTTACTGTGTTGATTTATATCGAAAAGGTGCTTCAAATATGTATGTTGTAGGTTCCTGTAACGTATGTGAGTCACGTCTCATCTTTTTGGAGTTTTTTTGGTGTCGATATTTTATGAAGTCGCTCGCAGCTCTTTTACGTTTTTGTCATGTTTCAAAGATTTATATGACATTTCGGGGTGCGCTCGAAAAGCACAAGCCTCACGACCCGCAACAAACGGGCCGAACTGGGGTATAGCAGAGTAGGGCATAACCCCGGGTCGACGCTTGGCCAACGTCACGACGAGTTAAACCGTCGTTTGCCGGCATCAATAAAGTTATTCCTACCTACCTCGACGTTGATTTGGCATTTCGATGCCATTGTGCAGTGCCCTAGCCAATTTGTGCTTGGTACTCAATTGCCGTGCACAACATTGCACTCATCGGTATTATCCGGTACCTATAAATCCTGATATGAGATAGAAGTTCCCAGTTCCGCAGTAATCGGGGATGGGAAAACAATTGCACTCAGACGGGTAGAACCAATAGGAGAAAAACACATCAAAGAGCGCAGACAGGGTTCATTTTCACGCGCATTTATATAAATATCCAGTACTCATCTTGAAACAAGAAAAATAAAAAGTATAGAAAAAGTAAGAGAACTACAATAAACAATTCACCCTGATTCGCGTGTCGACTCGTAAAGATCACTCCCCATTAAGAACTATGGTTTCCTTACCCAAGAATGATCAGTAACACTAATGCATTCATCACCCGCACGAATATTTCGAGGGCTTATATTTTTTCACGCGTGAGCGAGTCATGGCACTGTGCGAGCACATCAATATTTCTCAAGAACAGGAAACCCTTACAATCGAGGAAATAAATTTATTCAACGCGCCCTGTGGTGTCTCTTTTTTGTGTTCATGCACTAATGTTAACGCGATATTTCCCCACAATATGAGCCCAACTACAACGTCCGTTTGGTTTTACGAATTGGAAAAAATATCTTCACAGGCAGCAGGCAGTTTTTTGCTGTGGCTTCATTTATTATAAGCGACATGGTTGGTGTGGTTCAGATGTGCTTATTTTGGTCTATCTTCCCCTTGCCAGCGACAAAGGGTTTAGGTTTGAACCACAGTTTAAGCTTGAACTCCGTCATTACCTGAGCGACTTTATAGAATCTCAGCATAAACAAATGAAGATGCTCAATATTTATGCCCTCTGCTGTTAGTGCCTTAGCTGTGCGGGACGCAAAGGTAGATTGTCGTGTCCTCTTGTCGGGTATTATCGGTAAACCACATGCTTACATTCCCCAAAGTCGGAGACAGCTTTCTGCTTTGTCTAGATGCACTCCCAGCGTAAAGGACTGTACATAAAAAAGGAGGTTTACGGCAACCCCTCTTCCTACTCTCCCTGCTTCAGCCATTGGGGAGCCATGGTTGGGCAACAAGATCTCGAGTTTTGTGCTAGTTTACCTAGTACCGCTTGCGCTGTTCCAGTCCAAAAAGAAAAAAACGCAAACCATTGTGAAAAATGGTCAATGGCTACCATCAAGATGCATAGCCCTGTTTGCTCCTCGACAAAGGCACTATAATGCCGAAAGTGGGTGCCTGGCATAGACGTATGGTGCCAGTTCGTTTCATCTTTCCAGTTTGCTATCCAGTACGCGTCTTCACTATTTGCAGACATGGCACGATCAGCAATGGCGACAAGTGTCTCGCTTCCTTGCAGGCAAGGTAATCTAGCAACCCAGTTCCTCAAAACGTTGGGGCCCCTTTAATGATTCTCCCGGTATTCGTCATAACAGTTGCACTGCAGCGCGCAGCTCTGCCTTTTTGGAATGCAACTATGAACAGGGCAGTTCCTCCATCAACTGTGGTACATAGTTCTGCTCAACTCCTTCAGCGTCAGTATAAATGAAACCCCAGGCCTTCGGCGACACACATTATCTTAAGCCCCCTCCTCACCATCCAAGCAAAAGTGCGGGCAACATCTCGGCGCACGCCTTCAGCAGTACGAGTTGAAGTCAAGGGTTTCACGGACATCCGTCTTGTCGGGAGGGTACATTTGCGAGAGAAAGAGGGCACCGACCAAGTAATGAAAAAGAAAATCTTAAAAAACGTTTCGGCTCCCGCACGGGAGCCTTGTTCACAATGAATATATTGCAGGCAAAAAAGACCTTAACTAGGCTTTAAAACGTAAGGTGGGCAGCGTCATGTTTAAATGTCATTAAGAGAGTTCGTCCCGACCTGTTGGGCTGCGGCTGCCCTGACGCCTTTGTATCATACGTGAAAAGAAGGATGGCTTTGCAGACTACGCCCAGTGCCGGTAAAAAGAAGTGGGCTGCCACTCCCTATGTTCTTGGCACAAGCAAAAAAATGGCTGGTGTTCTGCAGAGCTCTGATGTGCACGTGGAAAATGCCATCGAAGAAGCTGCGGCCAATTATGATCCGCGTAAAGTGTATAAGCTTCCTAAACAAAAGTTTCCCGGAGTGATAATCAAGATACCCTGTGCAAACTGCACCTATGCGTACTTAGGCTAAACGGGCTGCTTTGAAAAGTGCCTAAAACAGCACTGCGATGATGTTAAGACCAAAAAAGTAGCGTCGAATGCCATGCCCGAATATGGAGAGCTGTCGGTCCACGAGTTGACTGAGAGAATGCACGCATCATCCCCACGGAGAAGAATTTGGCGGATGATTACATTTAAAGGGGTCCTTAAATACCTTCCGCCGATGCGTGGATGTACATGTAACCAAATAAAGCAATGTATTAGCAATCTCCTACCGCAAAAATTTTGTTGAAGCGATGAGTATTTGCTGAGAAATCGTAAATCAAAAACCGCGCATTATCGTGGCGCCGCGTTTCCTCCTCCTTTCAACTTAATCTCCGCTGTTGACGGCGAGCGAGCCTTCCCTTCCATGATGCTGCGCTCCTCGGTGGTGACGTACTTCCGCTATTGCGCTGCTCACACAGCCGTCTGCTACGGGCAAGCTTTGTTGACACCATGAATCCCGCTCTCCGCTCAAGGCTGGAAAAGCGAACGAAAAATCTGGCCGCTTAAGAGCGGCGGCCTGGCCTTGCCCTTTCGCGGTGTACGTTGCTGCAGAACTTTGCTATCGGTGGCACGCCACTCTTTGTCGGCGGCGAACTCACAGCCGCACGGGGAGGATCCTGCGCTCGCTCCCTTGGATGCACAGCGCACTGTTTATCGAAAAAGCGCCGTATCAAATATGGCCCCGCTGGTGCCGGGTCTTATTTTGTGGCGGTGGTAATTCCTGGCGGCGGCGTGTGAAAAAGACATTTTAAACCGATACAGAACCTGTGCACAAAACGCCAGTTCAGCTTGGGGCGACGCGTGGTGGAGAGCGGCAACGTTGGCAAAACATGCTCCTCCGCGGCTCTGAGCTTTCTGGCGCTGGAGCGAGCACCATTTCTTTGACAATATCAAACATCGGTTGCCCTGGAAACAAGGCACAACCCGCTCTAGAAGTCAGTTACGGTTGCGTGATCTCGGTTCAGCTTGGGGCCCCGGCCTCGCGGCATATGGGCACTGCAGGCATTCTACTCACTCCCATTAGGAAGTGCGAGATGCGTTTGGCATTACAGGAGGCGATGGTGTGTGTGTTGTGGACGCCTTTGTTTCGCGATGAAATGCGACGTTGTGCTTCTTCGGGTGGATAGTGCTTCCCATGGTCTGGATAATCTTTCTCAAGCGGCGTACGACTCAACCTCGCATGGCGTATGTGCAGTGTGCGTGGCTAAAAGCCATCTCGGCTTGTGCGCCAGAGTTAAGTGACTTGCTGTTCGTCCCCGCAAACCGCGCGCGAGGTGAGTGCCGAATTTACGAGGGGCAGGAGGAGGCAACCCATCGTCTGTCAATCGCGGTTCGGACTTGCAACGCATGTTGTGACGTTGTGTTCGTTCGAAACGCATCTCTGGATTGTTTGGAAGTTGAATAAAATGTACGCGCCAAACCCGGGCATTCGGCTCAGGGCGTTCTCTGCGATTGCAAGAAAGAAGTGCCACGGGGCTTCAACGCTTTCTTTATGGAACGTACTCAAGTAAGCCAATATTCATGTCGTGTTATTGCCCTGTCGCATTCAATACAAACGGTTAAGCGTTTATTTACACTTGTTTCGTTTGTCGTAAAATGTCCAAGCACTTCGGCACTCCGCTTGCAGATCAGCCGGCGAGCCGACGCTGAGCAGACGACTCATCTCTTTGCCGGAAGTGCGTAAAAAAGCCGCCCAATAGCTCATGACAAACATCTGGGAATCGATGATGTAGACACGTGAAGATGGCGGCGTCCAAAAACACGAAGGAAAGGGTGAGAAAAAAGCGACAAACTTTGCAACAAAAGTGTGAGCTTTCCGCTGCGTGTAAAAGAGTAATACTTGGCACAGATGATGTTGAAGACCCAATCTAACGATTGCGCTAGTCAATTTAGTGTGCTCAAAACGCCTTTCAGGGCCCCTTTAAAATCATACAAAAGTTGCGGGAAATTGGATAGGAGGTCGCGACCGCTTCAGGCGTTTTCTTTTATATCCGTTATTTTTTCGAAGATTGCGATAATATTGGTATGATTGCTTTTGGGACTAAGCAGTCTTTCAAATAAACCAAACTTGTTATTTGTCTTCGTGGCTCCTTTAACGATCCTGTCGACTGCGCCAGTTATCTTCGCGATGTTCTTTTCCCCGAGGCTTCTCCTCCAAGCCGCAGTAGCCCTGAGGATCTAACCCCGGGTATTCTCAATCGATTAACTCAGCTTGGGACAGAAAAACTGTACATTTCTTTACAGCCCAGTGGGCGGCTAATAATGAGTGCTCGGGAAGAGCTCGTATACGACGGGCGTGGAAACCAGGCACCCAAACCGCGTCTGTCTGTCTTCATGTTACCTTCATCTTACCGCTGAGGTCCGGTGTCCGTCCCCATATGATGCCCGTTAGGAGATCCTTTGCCAGCAGGCATGGCCTTTCTCGCAATGCCTGGCGTTTGAAAGCGCCGCGCGCCACGTTCTTTCCATTTCTGCGATACTCTTCCCAGGGCCCGCGCCAGTTATTGCGTTGAAGTGCCCGAGACACCCTGTTGATCGTTATTGGGGAAACTGATGAGTGCCAAAAGGAGATCTTTCTCGAGGCTTTCCTTTGCGGCACTCCACTGAGGACACAATGCAAAACCAAACAAAACATCGACTTTCGTATGCTTCTTACCAGACTCATCCGTCACCGAAATATAATTGTTGGAGGCGGAGAACCCAGCGACCAGGGCACCTAGAGGCGTTTTTCAAGGAGGATAACCAGAAAATTGCATGGTGGCTTGTGACTACTTTAAAGTGGTGGCCATGGAGGCAAGGAAACAGTTGCGACACCCCAAACGGTGGCAAGGCATTCCTATTCTGTAATGGAGTAATTCTTCCACAGCCAGTGTCAACAAAGCTCTAGCATAGGAAACAACCCTCTAAGCGAGATTCACATCACTTTAAATGAGAACAGCATTGATTCCGTCGCCGCCTGCGTTTGTCTGGAGGATTGTGGGCTTGTTTTCATCGAAGTGACAGAGTACTAGACAAGACTCTAGGCGGTTTGCAGTGCTTCATAGGATTGTTGGCACTCATTTGATGAAACGTTAGCCGTGCAGGATGTAGGAGCTGGCTGAGGGGTGCCACAATGGCCGATTTTATGCAAGATAGGGCATACGCGATCAGCCTCCACCACGTGTTTGTTGACTTTTCGGCAAAGCGCCACACCACCTTCAGTGTATTTGGTTTACGCCTCACTAGGAGGTTGAATCCCCCCCCCCCCCAGCTTCTTTTTCGCGATGTATGAGCGGGCAGCGGAAGAGCCAATACTCTGGTGCTGTTGCGTGGTGAAATCGACCCAGTCAGTGATACGGTGCTCGTTGTTTAAAAACCACGTCTTGTCCACCTCAGGAAGAGGAAAGGAAACGTTCCGCAGGATAAACCATTCATCATCCAGCAGTATTGACACGCCTGGTCGTGAACAACACCATCTTCAGCCCCATCATCAGCGTCCTAGATAGAGTACCTGCAGCATATCTAAGCATTCCCGACGTAGTACATGCGGCGTCTGGGATATTTTAGTACATAAATACATTGGTCTCCAAGTGACTGTCACCAATTCGTTGACACACCGGTTCTGTCTTCTGCGTAGCCTCTATAACTTTCCGCCTGAAAACAACTGCCCTCTAACGCGACCTTGGTTCCACCTGGTTTAACAGTCATGGCCTATCTATTTTCCTCCCACCTCCCGCGCTCAGCGAGGTGTTGGAGTGACCAGTTTCTAGAGTCGACGCTTTTTTACATTAAACGGCTGTGTTACCCTTATTTTCGCTTTCAAGGGTACTCGCGAAGGCGTCGCGGCAGCAGACACAATGGACAGTAAATCAATGTAGCACATCAGCTACCAAAATGCTGATCTACCCACCGGAACTGAACCAAGCGTAAATTCCGCTGCACTACTCAAGGATGGAGCTATAGGATTCCTCCTAGACTATGTGTACTAATCTATATATAGCCTTCCTAGATTACGAGAAAGCATGTGACACGGTCGAAACCTCAGCAGTCATTAGGGCATTACGCAACCGGGGTGTAGACGAGAATAATGTAAGAATACTAGAGGATATTTACAATGGCCCCACAGCTACATTCGTCCTCCACAAGGACAGTACTAAAATACCTATCAAAATGGCGTCAGATTGGGAGACGCGAACTCTACAATGTCATTCATAGCATAGTTACAAGAAGTGTTTAGAAAAGTGAATTGGGAGCCAGTAGGAGTTAGGGTTAGTAGAGAATACCTTATTAGGCTCAGATTTGCTGATGACGTTGCCTTTCTAAGTAACTTAGGGGACGAATTGCACAGCATCTTACTGCACTGGACAAACACAGAAGGACAGTTAGCCTGAAAATTAACATGCAGAAAACAAAAGGACTGATCAAGAACCTCGGGACAGCACTGCGGTTTGAGATAGGTGGCAAAGCAGTCCAAGTGGTAAGCGTATCTATCTAATTAGGCAAAGTTGTGACCCCGGATCCCTACCGTGAGGCAGAGATAATCAGAAGAATAAGAATAGGGTGGAGGGCATTTGGCCGACATTGTCAGATAATAAATTGCAGCCTAGCATTGTCCCTAAAGAAGAAACTGTATGAAAGCAGACGTACCGCTACTTACCTACGGGGCAGAAACTTGAAAGCTTATTAAGAGGGTTCAATTTCAATTGAGGACGACTAAGCGAGCAAAGGAACGTGAGCAAAGGTGTAAAATTAAGGGAAAAGAAGAGAGCGTGGTGGGTCCGGGAGCAAACGCGTGTTAAGGACATGTTACAAATTAAGAAGAGATGGACGTGGGCAGACCATGTAATGCGAAGGCAAGGTAACCGTTGGTCATTGAGGGTAATGAAGTGGATCGCTAGAGGAGCCAAGGGTGGTAGGGGGCGGCAGAAGGTTAGATGGGCAGCGGAGGTAAAGTGGTTTGTGAGGATACATTTCTGTCAGCCAGCCCACGAACAGGATAATAGAAAAAAAGAGATTTGTCTTTGCCCTGCAGGGGACGTAGATAGGCTACTCATGGTAACGACAATAATGACGGACACCACCTCTGTAGTTGGGGCGCGGTCGCACCATCGCACTCCACCATGGGGCTGCAATAAGGAGGTGTGGATAATTTTCGATCATGCAAAGGCGCGCTCCGTCCTCCGGGCACTTCGCTCAAGCGGTAAATGCCCCGATAAGCAAAACGTCAGTGCTTAAGCAGAGCAGAAGCACTGCAACTAATTCCGAAAGCGTAAACAGTTTAGCCATTGCCGGCCAAAGGTAAATAGGCCAATGAACCACGTTGTGCACCAGTTTTGCTTTGCAATATGCATACCCCATCTATTACACAACTCATGCTACTACACAAACTCAGAAGCACCACATGGGATCTGAGGCAGTCGACCTCGCTGCAGAAATCGGAATGCTGCAGCTCCAACTCAAAACCTTCTTAATTTGGAAGGTGGAGTAGGGGCGACAAAAGAGTTTGCTCGGAACAGCGGGCAATGCTTTCTACTTTACACTACTCTTTGGTTACGGAGCGTACTCATCGGATAAAAAGCGCCGACGGGCAACCTTTAGGAACTCCTGAGTGAGCGTGCCGTACCCGGACTGTTTAGAGTGCTCCGCAACCAGGGCGAAATTCTGACCACCGGGACTTTATGCGCTATCGCACCTCCGCTCTGTCCATTGGGCTTGAAAAAAGAAGAGGCACAGTCCGTCCGCTCCCATGATGTTACCGCATGGTGTGATTGCCAGGTGTTAGGCAGCGCCTATATGTAAGCGATCAGACTGAGGAGCAGCCCAAGGGACGGCCGATATCCAGAACCACATGCGGGCCTTCCCGGTGCAGCTGAAGTCTTACAGGAAGTTGAATAAATAATGATGTTTATTAGGCTTCTTGAAGGGCGTTTCCCGATGCATCTCTCGCAGAGGGCTCAGATTGATCGTCTCGGTGAAGGAGGGTTCTGGTCCTATTAAAAAGGGGCCAGTCAGGTAAGGGTAGCCAGAAGTATTGCTTAACAGTTTCAAGAAGTTCCCCCTCAGGTAAGAATCAGAAAAATGTACTGTTCTTCTCTACAGGCTAGCGCCGAGAGGAGCGGCTTTTTGAGAATAAAGGGGGAAAGTGGCACGCCACAACTACGAACAAAGCCATCGCCTTATGGCAGCAGGCGCCAGGATTGCCACAATGTGTAAAAAACTGTGCTCAGAGAATACTCACTGATACCCAAGACTTAGGACGCTGCATTTGGGGGATCAGTTTAGAAAGCCGGAGCACATCTTTGAGCTGTAGCTCTATTGAATGTGAGTATAAAACAGAATATGCTCATAATTGACGGCATATTTTGCTGGTAACGTTCCTGCGAGAACCAAGAGGTTGTAAGCTTCGGTCCAAATATTCTCGTCATTGGCCAACGGTATTCGTACTGGCCTTCCCTACGCAACTGTTTTGTCGTACCACCGCCGACGCTTCCTGATACCACTCTCAAATCTCACCAACCCGCCGGTTTTTGACACGATCAGCGACAGCTAGTCAAATCCCTCCTGCATTTTTTGGCCATTTATTTTTGCAGATTTAGGGTAAGCTGGACAATAACTGTTGAAAAGCGTAGTTGTAAATATTTATCTGTGAACCCCAACTTGGACAAGAAAATTTGAATGGGTTGGATTTGAATATTTACGCTCGAAATGAATTCAAAAGATGACATTTGAAATCTTCTACTTAAAACCCTGCACCAATGCACATCGTCACCAAGAATGGTAAGTCAAGTAGTTTTTTTTCTGATTTGACTTTTACTGGGGATAGGGTTTAATGGTGTGGTGAACATACCCGCAAAAATAGGCAATGTAGTTGCTGCGGACAAAAAATGTAATTGTGAAAAGAATTGATTTTTTAGGCAACACGATGGGAGTGATAACAACCGGCGGTGAACATGCTTTGTATTAAAGTGTTAGCAGGCTAGGCGCAATATGCTCGTTTTCTTGCACCGTTGCAATTCCAGTACAATTTGATAATGTCTACTCCGCCAGCGACAACCAAAGGTGTATGCCAATTCAATGTCTTGGTATTTCGTGAATAGTTTGGCCTTGCTTGAACAGGGTAAATACAATAGTTTGATTTTTCATAATGTTTGTCATTTTTACTTGAAATGTCGAAAAGTGTTCGTGGTCTATGAAGTCGCTTTTCTGAGTATGTTGGTCGCTGTTGGAGCAGTTGTTCTGTGGAGAGAAATAAACGCTTCGCTAAGGGGTATCGAAGGTCTGTATTGTTCGTATAGGATTTCAGTTAGAGTGCACCTTGTACGACCGCAGTGCATTAAAATGGGGCTGTTTCCGTATATTAGCGCTGTAGAATGAAAAGTTAAGGAATTGCGTGGCGCATATTGCGTGAACGTGATCGTACTGGAGCAGAACATCGGTTCCCAAGTGTTTGGAAACCTGATACTATTGTTTAATGAGGCTGCTATTTGTAAGATTGTGGAATAACGTTGTACCAAAAGAGCGAGAAATATAAGCGAAGACACCGAAAACACCAAGCAGCAGGAATGGAGTTGTTGACAAGCATTACAAGTTACTCGCTGTCATGACGGGCGAGGTAAATTACAGTACCACAGTAGACTTTGTTGGTGAAGAGGACATATCTATACGACGCACACATCGTATGGAATAGCAGACATAGCGTGAGGTTAGCCATACGTTTCTACTATTAGCTCTCGCTGGTCAACGTGGCACCGTAAGCGAATAACCTGGCTTCATTTGGGTGGTGGGATTTAGTTTCAGTGACGTTGGGAACAAAAAAATTATAGGAGGGCGCCAAAAACAATAAGCCACAAGCAATGAAGTTCCGAATTTCGGAGAGGGAATGTCATGGGAATCGAGTTTGGTAAAATGCCCACAAAATCGCAATTGGAGGAAGTGTGATAAGATTATTCACACCACTACATAGAATGACTGTTGTATATTCTTCCTCGGGGCATGAAAGATGTGATTCGGCAACTACACCGACATTGAAATCTGGTCAATAGAAGGAATGCATCAGGCACATTATAACAATATTATTCTGTGCAAACAAGTCTGCGTTACCAACATGGTCAAAACGTGGAAGCGTCCAAGGTGGTTCCGAGCGTGAGGTGGTTTTTCGGAAGTATTCATTGTTGCCTAACAAAAATTGCTATTTGTCGGCAAGCACGGTGGGGAGCAGAAGTAGGCGTGCTTATGGTGGAGTGCACTTATTGTTCCAAAGCAGCTAAGTTGAACCGCGAAGACAAAAATGTTGTGGGTGATTACACGTAAGTGCAGGTAAAACTGAGAGTAGGTAAGGGTTAATGATATGATCTTTGACAGACCATGAAGAAAAAAAAATCGCATTATAGTTTCTTGACAAGAAAGGTTCAGTATGGTAAAACTACACAAGTGATAATTCGTTTGCAGAGCGAACACATCCGGCTAAAGATACGTAATAATTTTTAACTGCAAATTTGGTGTTCCCCCCTTTGTCATTGCGGCTATGGTTGAAGTTGTTCGCGAGGAGTACTCTAAGGTAGAGGTATCGAGTATTCATTTTAAGAAATCGGTCACTATGGTTAGGCGGCAAGCATGACAGGGACCTAAACTGGCGGGCTTGAGGTTGGGTTCGTTTTTTAGTCCAAAGCTCCATAAGATGAATGCGAAGACATTCAAGAAGGGTAGTCCATGTTTAATGGCAGTTCCTAATGAGTAAAGCAGTGGTTTTAGAATTTGCTTATTGGTGAATACTAGGAAAGAAATCAGTCTTGCATCTCAGTTGTCAAATAGCAGGTACGTGTGCCGTAGATATCATTTATAGCCACCCATGTTGGGAATAGTTTGGTTACGTTCGTACCAAACAGAAAATGATTAGGTAATAATTTGCAACCAATGATCAATGTTATCAAACTGTATTGCTCCTCGTATTTTTATGGTGAAAATGTACTTTTGTGTGTTGATTATTGATTTCAACAGGGAGCTCTTGTACTTGTACTATATAACAATGTATTGTACGCCCAAAGCAGGACTATTTCGCCTGGCAACATTGCCGAACTTAACGTTAGCGTCTTGACCAATCCCGACCCAGTTCCTGCCTGATCTACATACGGAGAAGATGTAATTGCTTGATTGTTAAAAAAGAAATTCTGCGCGGATATACATATACAAATATGTAGACAAGGCCAGCAGAAATGCTGCAAGGATGCTATCATACCGTTTAAGTTCACTGAGCCTAAGCGAAAACATTGCCGAATTTGTTATTAGGCAGCCCTATTGTTTTGTTTTCGCGTTTAAACAGCGGGATTTCTGGGTGTTCTTTTCACACAAAAAAATAACTTTGGTAAGGCAAACCTAGTTTGAGAAATTCAATCAGTGCGTGAGTTTTGTAGATTGGCTGGAGTAATTGGAGTGGCCTTTCTGGCTGTAAATCACATAGTTGAACATCATATTCCTAAATCCATCATCTATACAGATTCGCTGAGTGTCGTCCGTACATTGTCATCCCGAGAGTCCACGAAAAACCATGTAGTTAACCTTGTCGTGAAATCAATCGTGCTGGCATATTCTTCAAACCTTGAGGTGACTGTATGTTGGGTGCCAGGCCACTCTGGCATCGGCGGAAACGAACTGGCGGATGAAATGGCCGCCAATGCTGCACTCCGAAACACAGTGGACATAACACTACCTTACAGAGACCTCAAGCCACACATAAGACAACGCCTGCGCAGAACATGGCAAACACACTGGGACGAACAGACAGACAACAAACTACATGTAATAAAGCCACACTTGGGACGGTACACAGCTGACTCACACAACAGACACACGCAAGTCGCCTTGGGTAGGCTACGGATAGGGCACACCCATGCGACGCACTCGTATCTGCTGACGGGATCTTCTAGACCACAGTGCAGCAGGTGCGGAGAAGCCCTATCCGTAGTGCACATACTAATCACATTCAAGGCACTTCACACAACACGACACAAACACTTCAGAGAACTCTACAGACTACATATTCCCCTACATCCACCGTGTTTTCTAGGTAACGATGCCATTGTTTCTGTGAAAGGTGTGTTTGAGTATTTGTTAGACGTCAAATTTTTAAACCTCATTTCCTATCACGCATCATGAAATCTGGCCCTATACACCAGCCATGCTCAATGTTGTTTTGTAATTTCACTTTTGTTTTTGCTGACTTTACTTAGTTTTTAAGGTTTCACACCTCATATATGACTATTGTTTTGGCGCTCTTTGCCCCAGTTGGCCTTGTGCCATAAACATCCAACCATCATCATCATCAAAATTTCTTGCGAAATCAAAGGTTTGAGTAGAGCAAAACACCGCGATTGAGATTTCTTCAACATAACGACGCATCCTACGAGGGTATATAATAATCTCTTCAAACACAGCATAATCAACATGGTCGGGAGAGTGCTGCATTCCATTTGCATCTTATCTGGCGCCTGTTTACACCGAAGTAGCGACTTTGTTCTGCGGGAGCTTTGTTTTTCAATATTGGTACGTGTCGAGTACTCCGAGGACGTGTTTTGCAGGCTTGAGGTGTACCACTTTTTTATTTTGTTTTACTTAAAACCAGTGCAAACTGATAGGAATCATTCACGCTGGCTTAGAGATTTAAAATGGTTGACTCAATAAAGCAGTTGGGGGAGTTTCTGCACAATTGCAAATGTAAAATCGAGTGTGGGCTTTCTTCGCAGTTCGCTGGAGTAACTCTCAACTTCCACATGCCTTGTTTCCACGTTTTTAGAAATTTTATTTGCATTTTTCAGAAGCCTAAAAAATATTTACACTCAGTGACCAGTGCAGTCGATGCTATTTTCTTCTGTAAAACATCAATGCTAAAAGTCAAGCTGCTGTATTGAAAATACTGTGGTAATAAAAAGAAAGCTATATACCTTCATATACAAAGACAAGAAACGGGTTGCTACTCGAAGAATCAGCCAAATATAGCGGCAGCGTCACCTTTTTTGAAAGCCAAAAGAGCGCCTGGAGAGGCTACACAGAGAAAGTATCTAATCATCAGCCCATTGGTAAAGAAACAGTGCCCCGGTCAGGACAGGGGGAAGATAGATACAAGGCCACAAAAAATACCAAGAAGCTTTATGGAGCTTTCGCGTCTACGGCGCCTAATGCGTAAAGTAGCGTTTGAGGTTTTGCTTCCAATGCAATGGTGCCTCCTCTCAAAGGGCTCTCCTCGCGCAAACAGTGAATTTCGGCTCAGCGAAATCAGTTTACCTGCGTTCAAGTACGACTAAAGTATTGCAGATTTATTCACGTGAACAACATTGTTCCAGTTCACCTTTGCCAATTTGCGTTTGGCCCAAAAAGGTTTTATGGCAGAGTAAAATTTTTGCAATCATGTTTCGGTAGCGTTTCTTTCATTCATTCTTAAGAAGTCCGATTTATGATTTTTTATACAATAATTAGGCGGACGCCGTTTTAATGGAATAACTTATATCGGATGGGTGATTCGAATATGTGACATAAAGTTCTCCGAGTGTATATGCGTCACGTCTTTTTCCGTAAGCGGGAATTCGTTTTCGGCCTCAAAATGGTTTGAAATTGTCCGAACCCCTTTCGTGTGTTAGTTATACTTTTGAATGACTATATTATGTTTGGACGTTGATTTTGCATTTCTATGATATTTTTATAATGCCTTTGTCCATTTTTGCTTCTTAGTGAAAATGAAAACCGCATTGCCATGCACAACCTCACACAGGTGTGTATTATCCAGCAACCATGAAATCCTGACATGAGACACAAGCCGCATTGGTGCTGAGTTAGAGGATGGGGAAACAATTGCGCTCAGAAAGGCAGAACTAATAGAAGAAAGGCACACCAAACAGCGCAAACAGACTGAGTCCATTTTCACTTGCACACATTTTATTATCATGTACACATAAATGAACCGAAAAAAAATAAAAAATACAGGAACGGTAAGACAAATACAATAAAAAAATTTGCCGTGATACGCGTGCCGAATCAAAAAGGTCACTCCCATCAAGCAATAGGGTTTCTTGCACAAGAACGATATTGAAGCAACACTGAGGCATAGATCATCCGCAGGCAAAATTCGACGGTTTCTATTTGTTCACGCATAAGCATGTTACGGCTCCACGCAAGCACCTTACTTTTTTTTCAAAAATAGACAACACATATATTCCAGGAAATGAATTCATAAATGTGCCCTGTGGTGTGCCTTTTTTATGTACATACTGTAATGTTATCACTATATTTCGCCATAATGTCAGCCCTACTACCCCGTCAGCTTGCTTTTACAAATTCATTCGAAAGAAATATTTTCACAGGCAGAAGTCAGCTTGGTGACGTGGCTCCATTTATTCAGAGCGACCTGATTGGATTGATTAAGATATAGAGCCTCTTGTGCTATCTTCCCCATGTGAACACCAAAGGATTTAAGCTTGAAAACCAGTTTCTGTAATTTTGGGACAACTCTGTCATTACCCCAGTGGCTTTATAGCGTTTGAGCATGAAGGTATCGAGATGCTGGATATTTATGCCCTCTGCTATAACAGTTACTCTCGTACCTGTGCTGGCCAGACAAGTTGAATTTTGAGTCCTATTGTGGGGTTTAATCGGCCTGGCCAATAGCATGGTTACTTTCACAAAAGTGGGAGACAACTTTCTGGTGGGTCGAGATGCACTCACAGCCTAGAGAACTGTACAGGCTGAAGGTTTATTGTCACTGCTGTTGCTATTCTTTCTGCTTAAGTCATAAAGAGTCTTGGTTGTAAGTCGAACATGCGTGTTTTCTGCGAGTTTCCTAGCCCCGTTTTTGCTTCCACTGTCCAAAAAGAGAAAAATCAAACCATTTTAAAACGTGGTCAATGCTACCACCAGCAAGCATAGCCCTGATTGCTTCTCGGCAAAGGCTCTGTCATGTCGAAGCGGGTGCCTGCCATAGACGTGTACTACCAGTTGGTTTCATCTTTCTTGCGTGATATTGACTTCGCGTAATTATTATTTGACAAACATGTCCGGATCCGCAATAGGGACAAGTGTCTGGGTTCCTGCCAGGCAAGATAACCTAGCAACTAAGTTCCCAAAAATCTTGGGTCCCCTATATTGATTGTTCATGGGTTTGTCATTAAAGTACCAGTGCGGCACGCAGATCAGGCTTTTAGGGATCACCACATTGAACAGGTCAGTTGTCTCATCAAGTGTGCCCAGATACATCTCACAACTTCACCATCCAGCAGAAATAAGACACAGCAGCACTGGCCACGCAAGCTATCTCAAGCCACCACCTCACCGTCCCCGCTACAGTACAGGCAGCATCTTGGTACATGCCAACCGCAGTAAGAGTTCCGTGCGGGTAGTGTAATGAATAAATAGATTAGTCTCTGAAGGACTCCTGCCAACACGGCGACAAAGGGGGTCATATTTTGGGTAGCTAGTATAGCTTTCCGGCTGAAAAAGACTGCCCACCAACCCGACCTTGCGTCCGCATGGTTTAACAACCATGGCCTGCCAAATGTCCTGCTGCTTTCCTGCCACCCCCAGCGCTTGGCGCGGTGTTGGCGTCACCCTTCTCGACTCTGTACTCTTTTTGTACACTAGACGGGTAAGTGACCAATTTTACTCCTTCCGGGCGATTTAAATGGCGTCGCTGGCAGTAGTCACACTGGTCTGTTAATCTCAATGGACAACGAGGCACATACAGTAGGTCAGCTATCATAATGCTTCCCTAACTCCAGGCCTAATCCCAGGCCCAAACCTCAGGCCTTTCCTATCCTCAGGCCTAAATTCAGCGTTCCGACTACTGATGGCGCTGTGTATTTCTCTAGTTTACGTATACCACCCATCCAGTTGGGCCGCGATCACATCATCTTAGGCCCCAGTGGGGCTGCGTCACCGCGGCGCCTCCCGTAAGCGGAAAATTGGCCCTTGTGCAGAGCAGAAGCATTACGACAAATTACGGTAGCGGGTACAGGTTTGCTATTGCCGGCCAAAGGCAAATATTCCAAGGAAACTATGTTGAGCGCCGCTTTTTTTTGTGCAATATAGTTCATAACCCTTCTAGTACACACAGAGTGACACAAGACACAATGCCAAGAAACACGTGAAATTCGAGTTAGTTGACCACGCTACAAAATTGTAACTGCCACGCCAACTCATCACTGTCTTTATTGGGACAGTGGAGTTGAGGCGATAAAGGAGTATGCTAGATGTACCGAGCGAAGATGTTTTTTTGTGCTAACGCCCATGTTAAAGAGCAGCACACTTCTCAGATGAAAACCGCTGAAGGGCGACCTGGCAGAACTTGCGTGTAAGCGCGTGGATCCCCCGCTGTTTAGAGATCTCAGCATTAAGGGCGAATTTGTGGGCAGCGCACGCGTTCAGGTGCGAGGTGTTTGACTGTCAGGTCCTTCCGACTCCATGCTGGCCGATGGGCTCACAAATAGGAAGAGACACAGTACCTGCGCTCTTAGATGAGTACCTCTGGCGTGTTCGTCAGGTGTTAGATACAACGTATCGCAAGCGATTTCACAAACGTGCAACCTATGAGACGGGCCGACCACGGGAAGCGCACGCTAAATTTTCGGGCGCAGCAAAAGTGTGACCAGAAGATGAATAAATTGTGATGTTCCATATGTGTCCAGAAGTAATTTCTCCGATCCATCTCCCTTGGAGGGCGCACATTGCTCCTCCCGGTGAGGGAGCATTTCGATCCTCTTCCAAGTTGGTCAATGAGGTCAGATTAGCCTCACTTCACAAAGCAGAGCGACCTCTATTTTACATTATTTATTAGTAGTAAGAGTAGGGAGAGCCTTCACCTCGTGCAAGTGTTCAAATGCTCGCAAGTGCTCGCCTCTATGAAGTGGCCCCTGGACGAGCGGGTTGTTTTGAAAATTAGGAGGGAAAAAGTCGAGCGATACGTAGAAACCAAGCAATCACGTTATGGTAGCGGACGGCAGGATATATACAATGTGTAAGGTACTGCGGTCGCAAAATACCGTGGTAGACCCCAGTCTTAAGATACTGAATTTGAGAAATATTCTAGAAAGCTAGAGGTTAGCTTTGAGCTGTATTTCAATTCATTGTTAACCCCAAGCGGATGAAATGCTCAATATTGATGGCATGTTTTGCTGCTAACCTTCCTGCGTGAGGCAAGGAGGTGTACGCTTGCGGTTTAATTATTATCGTCATTGACCAACCGCATTCACATCTGCCTTGTAATAGCATTGACCTCGAAAAAAGTTTGTCAAGCCACCACCGAGTTTTTCTCACACGCTTCTCAGTTCTTCACTATCCCAAAGATTCTCGACAGCAACAACGACAACGAGTGACCTCCCAACTGCCTTTTGTGGGCAATAGTTCTTGCAGATTTGAGGTAAGGTGGACCATAAAAGTACAAACGCATTGTGCTAAATATTTACGTGTTAACGGAACTTAACAGCGGATCAGATTTTAAATTGTCTATACAAAACAAATGCACCAAGCCATATCGTTGATAGAATTGGTCCCACAGGTGACTTTTGAAAGCGACTTTTGTGGAGCATAGGTTTAAATATTGAACGTGGACAAAAATTAGACAGTGCACATAATTGCACAAAAAGTAAAATGGGGAAGAACAATTGAATGTTTTTTGCTGACGACACAATGGGAGATATAAAAACCCGCGTCGAAGACAATGTTTCTGTTAAGATTCGGGCACAGCAGCCAAAATAATTTTTTTAACTTAACACCTTAGGAATTCAACTTCAAATAGACCATTGCTACTATACCAGCGATGGGGAAGGCTGTGTGCACATTGGATATCATCTAACGTGGTCAATGGTTTGATTTTCTTTCAACCGAGTAAATACAATATCATTATTGTTTCCTTACTTTGTCATTTTTTTTTTAATGAAAAAAAACGTTCTTGGTATATTGAGGCAGTTTTCGGAGTTCCTTCTTCGCTGTTGGTGCAGCTTTGTGTGGTTCCGTGGAGGAAATGGCAACATCCATAAGGGTATAAAAGGTATATTGTTGTTGGTGTAAGATTTCGGTAACTTTGCCCCGGGTACGAGCTAAGTGATTTACAATGGTACTTTGTCGCAAATTTGCGCTGCTACATAAAAAATTATTGATTGCGTGCAGTGTTTCGCGCGAAATTGCGAGCACCGTAGCAGAACAGGGGTTCCCACGTGTGTCGAAACCTGATCAATACAAGGTAAGCAGAATCTTACGTGTCGGACTGTTCAATACGTTCGTACAAATATAGTAGGAATTAAAACCGAAAAGATCGGAGCAAGAAGCAGCTTTAATGGACTTTTTGACAATAATTTGCACGTTATTCACTTTCATGAGGGGCGATATGAATTAGGGCACCAGAGTTGTCTTAGTTTGCAAAGGGAGCACATTTATTCGATGGCTTTTATTCATTTTAGCCGACATCGCGTGAGGTGCCGTACCCGTTTCTACTACTATTCCTCCTCCGTGAACGTGGGGGCATGACCAAACAACCTGACACATTTATGGTTGCGGGGTTAATTTAAAGTGAGGGTAAGAACAAGAATGTTGTCGGAGTGCTGCGAAAGGAATAGGCCACTAGCGATCCCATTCCGAATTTGGGAGAATGAATGTCATCAGAATCAAGGTTTACTGAAATGCCCACCAAATCGCAAGTAAAAGATATCTGAGAGGATTATTCACAAATAATGCACTGAACGACTGATATATGTTCTTTTGCGGGGCATAAAAGTGGAATTCGGGCGCTACGTCGCGATAGAGATTTATTGAATAGAAGGAATTCATCATTAGACGCCTGCCTGGAAAAATATTATTCGGTGGAAACAAATCTGCGTTATCAACACAGACGGTACGGAAGTGCCCTGAGAGGTTCCAAAATAGTGCCTGTTTTTTGGAAGTATTCAGTTTCTTACAAAAATTCTCTGTAGACGGTTTGCAAGCACTGTGGGAAACAGAAGCACGCGTGCTTAGGGTAGAGTCTGCTACTTCTTCCAAAGGTAGCGTAAGTTGAACGGTAAAGGCATTTAAGTTGGGGGAGGTTGGATGTAAGGGTAGATATAAGTCAATATAAATAAGAGTTTGTGATATATTCCTCGATAAACATTGAAAAAGCCACTTCCACAAATTCTTCCTAATGACATGAGCGGTTCCCTAATGTAACATTATAATACTGGTATTTGGTCTATAGAGTGAAAAAATTTGGCAAAAACTGTATAAAAATTCCTCAATACAAACTTCGTAAGGCCCACATTGGCGGCACACCAACGGTTGAAGTAGTTCGAGAGGAAGGCTTCGAATGATGAAGGATGGAGGTTTTCCTGTAGGAAACATTTCCCTGTGGTTAGGCAGAAAGCCTGATCGGGGCCAGAAGTTGCGGGCGTAATGTGGAGTAGGTTCTTTATTCTTAAAGCACGTAAACAAAAAATCCAAAGTCATTCGATGCGGGGTAGTATTGAGTAATTGCAGGCTGCAGTGAGATAAGGAATGTTGAGAGTGTCAACGTATTTGTGTATACCAGGCAAGAGATCCGTCTTGAATCAAAGTTATAAAGTAACTTGAAGGTGCGCCGGAGATGTCACGTTAACCAACCCATTTTGGAAATTGTTTGGTTACCTTCCTAGGTAACATAAAATGTTTTAAATGTTATTTTACAATCAGGGATCAATGTTATCAATACAGTATTGCTCACTGTATATTTGTGAAAATTCACATTTGTGTGTTGCCAACCAATGCCGGTGGACTAACGCATGAGTCCAGTTACTCAGACTGTTTTGGATTCAAACTCACATGTGAGTTTAAGTTTGACTGAGTGCGAGGCTAGTGTGTCATTGTGAGTTTGAGCATGATTGAGTTCGAGCCGAGTGAGCCCGAGTGAGTTTATCCCGAGTGAGTTTATCCCGACTGAGTTTGAGTACACCTGCGGCCAAGTGAGTTCTGAGTCTATTCTGAGTTCTTAGTACATTTTGAGTTTCAGTACATTTTAGTTCTTGGGCACATTTTTTGTTTTGAGTATATTTTGAGTTTTGAGCCCATTTTGAAGTTGAGTATATTTTGAGTTCTTAGTACGTATTGAGCTTTCAGTCCATTTTGAGTTCTGAGTACATTTTAACTTCTAAGTGAATTTTAGGTTTGAGTGCATTTTGAGTTCGGGGTACATTTTCAATTCTGAGTAAATTTTGAGTTTGGAGACCATTTGGAGTTCTGAATACATATCAGTAGCCTACGTGGCAGCTAGGGTTCGATGTTCATTTCGATGCTTTGCTTTGGGCTCATAAATTATGTTATGTGCGGGTACGGCAGCATTCGCGATCCGCATGAGCAGTGTAGGGAGGGGGGATGTCTGATTTTCAAACGCTTCTTGTTAAAGTTTAATCACTATCAGTCTCTGCCCCTGCTTACGCACTTGCTTTCCCGGCTGGACGTGTGACTAATATTCAACAAGTGAGGTCATAAAAAAGAGCTACGTACCTTTTCCTCTTGATACATCCTCTAAGAAGGTGGGAGAGGGCGGTGGGAATGCACACGGCGGCTCTTGCTTGCTGGTTGTTCGCCTGCTTCTCTTAACAAATGATGTGCTATGTTTCAAAAAGGAAGAGATTGGCGCGGGGGGGAGAAAAGACCGGCGGCTGTCCCTTCCACCCTTTCAAATGATTTGGCAACCGAAATATCTGGCCGACGCCCCTTTACATAGAATAATGAACGCACTAGGAGATAAATTGAATTAAAACGCAATCTAAAGCCGCTAAGGTGTGTAAAGTGTCAAATTCAAGGCCACGATTAACGGAATTGCGCTGGTAAATAAAAAGTACGCCCACCTTCCCGCGAGGGAGCCCTGGCGTGATGCGACGCATCGGGGCTTCAGCTGGTGTTTCCGTTGGGTTGATTTACTAAATCGCGTGAAACGTGTTGTGAACGCGTATGATTCATTTCCATCACATGCGGGTGTTCCTATACGCCGGACAATGGGCGTAATTGTGTCACAGCACTCACTGAAGGGACCGTCGCTTCCATCACGTCTTCATCGGAAGAATCAAGTCAAGCACCAAGTAGTCAAGCACGAAGTAGTCAAAGCAAGGTCACGTCAGTGCGAGAGCGAGCGCTTGACTGAACCGCCGGGGCGCGATACCAGCTTTATATTCAAAGCGATTGAAGGATAGGCGACAACGGAGGAGAGTCGCGCATGCCCGCACTTGCGCGCACCGGAGCAGTTGTTAACGCAGCGGAGCGCGCGCCGAAGAAGCGTGCCAGCTGTGGTATGCTAATGAGCCGGAGTGAGAGTGTTGCACACAGCTGAGGGAGAGAAGAACGGAGGAGGGATGCGGACGGATGCCGCGACGACGACGCAGGAGGGACAAGTTTGAGAGCAAGAGATGCGTCGCATCTAAAATTCTTGGTGTTTACATTTCTCAGGCAGCAAAATAATTCTTAGATTGGGGTATTATTCTGGATGATGACGAAAGAACGTGTGTCGAATGCATTAAATGTCCAAATGAGGGAAATCACACGGCACAAGTATGCGTTATGTTTTTATCATCACCACGTCATGGAAAGTCATAGGTTGGGTTTAAAATCAAATTCATGACGCTAGTGCCTGTGGTGTATAGAATTAAAAGTCTCAATGTGGGGAATCTTGAGAGACAAATTCAAATATGTTTTCTAGTTATTATCATGGCATAGTGAGGGTGGGTCACAAATTGGGTTAACATTCAAAATTACGCCACTGTGGAGCCCTGGGAATCAAATTGAAGTCAGCAGTGAGCGATATCACGTTCGACAGAATGCGGTATGGATATATCATTAGATATTCATGGCTAGTCATTGTTTGGGTTAACATTCAAGTTGCTCGAATTTGTACGTGTTGGGTATCACAATAATGGTCTCAATGAGACGAATCACGTGTGATAAATACAAAAGTGCTTCCCGAGTATAGGGATGAGATAGTAATGGCGAGTCTTATATTAGGTTAAAATTCGGAGTGACCCCCCTAGGGCATGTAGGTTATCAAATTATCGGCTGTGATGAGAGGAATCACGGGGACAAATAAAAAAGGATTCGTGGTTCTAATCTTGAGATAGTAATGGTGAGAGACAGATTGTGTTCACATTTAAGGTGAGGCCATTAAAAGATGTGGAGAATCAAATTGAAGGTTTCGAAAGGGGAATCACGTACGACATATATATAATGCGTAATGGTTACAGTCATGAGAACCATGGTTGATCAGATTTGATTAAAATTTCAAATGATGCCGTTAGGGTGTGTGGGGTACCAAACTAATCTTTCTCGTTGAGGGGCAATTATGAAAATGCTTCCTGGTTATAGTGCGCCGCCTTTTTATAAACTGTAAGTTAGAAATTGCAGAAAAAAACACAAAGAAAAGGCCGAGTGCTCGTAAGCGTTTTTCTCTTGGCGTCCGCCGAGCTTCCCCGACACAAGCAGTAGCTTTAGCAATATTAAAAAAACAAAAACTGCAGCGCTATCGTCAAGCGCTACGCGCGTGTGAAGAAAAACGTCCGTAGTTATGCTAAATATAAAAGACACTCCGGTCGTGAGAGGTACGCGCGGCCGCACTCTCTAGAAGCCGTTATTGATATTTTTATATTTGGGTGCAAGTGTGTCAATACTTCTCGAGAGGATTTGCATATCCCGCAAGCGCTGCTTGGAGTCGATGACGAAGAGCAGGTGAAGTCTACACTGCTGAGGAGGAAGTTTCATCCACCCCTCTACGCGAAGTAGACGACAACCTATTCGATGCATAATATGACGATTGGTATCACAACCACTTAAAAAATAAACAGTGATTATGAAACTTAACTACCCATGCGGCACAGAAAGTGTGTCCGAAGACCGGCCCGTCTATGGCCGCTTTCTGGCATGTCCGGCCAGAACCCATGTTCTGGAAGCCACTGATTATACGTTGAGCAGCCAACATTCGGCAACAAGCGCATCAGTATGCTTCCAGCCGCCCGTGTTCAGCCACACAACGGCAGGTACCTATTCAGTTTACTTTCCGCTGCTGATGCCCAGAAAGAGAACGACCGGAGTACGGCCTTAGGGTATACGGTTTTCCTTGGGGAAAGCGGTGTTCACTCGAAGCAGGGCGAGCGACCGGCCAAAGATTATTCGTATTCTTGTGGCAGTTGGTATTCGAAAGAAGACCGGCCGGAGTGCGGCTGCCGCGCATTCGCTTTTTCAGCGGTAACCCGCGCGCACGTCCGGCGGCATATTCGTGTTCTTCGGGCAACTACTGTCACAAAGCACGCCGGCCTGCGTACGGCCCCAGCATGTACGTTTTTCATTCGGTTAGCGGTCTTCGGCCGGATTACGGCAAGTGAACGGCCGTAGAATATTTGGAAACCAGGGTTTAGCTGGAGATCAACCGACCTAAACTCTGGGGTTATCCATCGTTACTTCGGTGAGCGGTGTACAGCAGAACAACGGCACGCGTATGGGCACCATGAACCCATGAACTTCTCGAAACTGGTGTTTTGAAAAAGCTGTTAGGGAGCCGAGCGATGCAGACACGATTTTATTCCGCTCGATGTTTCTACGCTTTAAATAGAACGAACTTCGTTTGGAAACAATAATGAGTGGCACTAGGTGATTCGGCAAGGTGCAAGAACATTAACAGTTAACCTTTTAAGCCATCGGAATACCATTTATTCCCACAAGAAGACTGTGCCGCACTGACGGGTCAACTAAGCCTCGCCAGTCGCAACGCTACCACGCCTCGCCCTCCGGCCTCGTCGACGCAACAGCTCGCAGGTATTCGCCCCTTCGAGAAATGGAGAGCATTGGAGCCATCGACGCCGCATTGTTGTCCGACTCGAGATGGCCGTGGCTCGCCGACATTAACTGGCTTACGAGGGCGTCGAGCAAGCGGCCACCACGCAAAAGGTAAACCGGCGCCATATCAAGGACTCCCCATCAAAGAAAGGCAAGAGCGCGCAAAAGCGGAAGTTTTGCCTATTCATCTGACAATATTGCAGTGAAAAAACAGTGTTGCATTATTTTGTTCCTAGCTAAGATCCTGCATTTGTAGGTGCAACTTCGTGCCCTGCAGTGCGTTACTTCGTCTCATTTTTTTACTGCCTGTTTAAAAACAAGCGTTATTTTAAAATTTCCATAGCAACAGAGCCTTGTCAGGGAGAAATCCTCGATTTTAGTTTAGTTGCGGTGTATGAAAATGAGCTCAACTACATTTGGGATAACGCACATTTGGGGAAACATACTCTCCTACATCCTAGTCAACACGGATTTTGTCAAAGTTTTATGCTCATGTCAGATTGTTGAGGTAATGCATGATTTACCTCTAGCAATTGATAAGCGTAGAGTAGTTGACTGTTTTTTCTCGGATTTCAAAAAAAGTATTCCACGTTGTTCCATGTGATATTGTTAGTAAAGTGCGAAGCTATAAAATTAATGAATCGGTTACTACATGGATAACCCACTACCTTTTTCTAAGACAGCAGTCGGTCGTTCTCAATGGTCGTCCTTCAGGATATGTTCCCGTGGACACAGGAATTCCCCAGGGTTCAGTTGTGGGCCCTCTTTTATTTCGGCTATATATAAATGATATACTATTGGCCTCAAATCTTTGTTCGAAATCTTCGCGAATTACTGTGTAGTTACTGGGGTGTAGAGAATGAACATGATTTTGAATTCCTGAATCATGATTTCATTGTAATAGCATCCTAGTGCGCTTATTCAGAAATGTCGTTGAATATAAACGCTTGTTCAAGTCCCCTTTCTTGCCAGTTAAATACGTATAGCGTAAAATGCGCTGCTTTAAGAGCGGCCAGGGAATATAAATAGCTGGGGTTTATTTAACGCGTGGTTTGAGGTGCACAAGGCATCTTTACAGCATATATGTTAAGACTGCATGTATTTTGGGTTTTCTGAGGCAACATTTCAGCGAACCTCTATCTAATTTAAAAGAACAACAGTATACGTATTTCAATTCTGTGCGCTGAATGCTAGAGTACGCATGTGTTTGCTGCGATACGTACACCAAAGAGCTCGTCGATACGCTCGAAAACGCGCAGAATTGGCAGTGCAATTCTTTTTAGGTAATTGGGTTTGTCAACTTAGTGTAAAAGGAAGTAACAGTGAACCTAAAAGGTACGACGTGAAAGATCACAGACGAAACCTCAGGTTGAAAGTTTTTCGTAATATCTATCATTCGAGCACTGGAATCGAAGGGGAGAAGTATATCCGAGCTCTTTTCTACATATCCTAATGTGGACCGCAATCTTAAAGCAAATTATTGACTTTCCTTTAAAGGTGACGCCGTGCTTGATTCATTTTGTCTTAAATCAATACGAGAGTGCAAATATTTTCCACATATGATTGTATCCACTGTTTTTAATGACAATTTTCACAGCGATTTGTAAAATTATGTTGTTATTTTGTCTCAAATTTATTGCTTAGTGTTATGTGCTTTTTTGCTGTAATGCAGGCAAAGGCGAAGCACGTACCAAATAGAGATATAAATAAATAAACAAACAAATAATAAAAAAATAAATAAATAAATAAACTTGCGGAGCCGCAAGTTCACCTCCGAGGGGTTCAGAGCCTTACGCATTCAAACTCAACCAATGAAATATTTCTTGTTTTATTTGTTGCAGTATGCAAGGTTGGCTTTATGCATACTACCATAGCTATGTTATTAGTTTGAAAAAAACATCATGAAGCTCTAGTTTTACGCATTTCCTTGCGTGAACACAGAAGGGGACAACTACACCCACCAAAACTAGTGCGTCATTCGCAACCCGACTGGAATGTTTTTAACGTAGCATACGATATGAGAGGAAATTAGGTTCTTTTGAGATATTAAGTGGTGTGCGCGTAACTAATGACAACAATATAAAAAATAGATTGAAAATGACAGTACTTGGTCGATCTCTCATAGGATCAGCCCTGTGAAAGATCAGAAAGCTGATCGAGTGGAAAATGTCTTAGCAAGAAAAATGGCCAAAAACTGAACATACTTTTTGTGTGGAGGAAATCATATTGAATGTTCATGAGCGTTTGTGGAGTACCAAAACACTTCTTAAAGCAGCCATGAAGAGAAAACGCAAGTTTTGTTCATTAAAAAGATTACCTCGTTAGAATCATACTGAAACCACTTTTAACGTAAACTTCGCTCAAATAAGCTACATAATTAGGAAAAAAGGGAATGGCCATGCGACCCACTAGCACATTTCGCGGAACAGAACCTATGATGTCACATGAGACAGCTCTGCGATTCTCGGAGGGCGGCAAAGCAAACGCATTAGGCAGTTTTTAAGCTTGCTGTTCGAGCTATTTGCGCTTACATTTAGGGCACATCCTTTTTAAAGGCGTAAGAACGGTTGGACAAACAGTGTAAGTTAAGAAAGCACATGTAAACAAGAAAGTGCCGATGCGTACTGCTGTTGGTAGTACGCGCACTCTTCTTGTTTAGCTTCACAGAAATGCGTAGCTTTGGGGTCGTCTCAGACGATACTGATTTCTGATTGTGGGGATTAACGCGCCGACGCAACGCAGGCGATGAGGCGCGCCGTGGTGGAGGGCTCCGGAATAATTTTGACCACCTGGGGATCTTTATCGTGCGCCGAAATGTCGTACACACGAGCGTTTTTGCTTTTCGCCTCCAACAGAAAAGTGGCCGGCGCGGCCGGGAATCGAAACCGCGACCTGGTGCTCAGCAGCGCAACGCCTTAGTTACTGAGGTCTCAGACGATACTGGCCGATTGATTGACGGTACGGTGTCCTACGTGACCGCATTTGTCCAGCGAGCACTATGTTTCAGGACACGATTTTCTCCCAGAACAGAAACAAGTCACGTTAAACAAGGTCAAAAATAAAACAAGGGCACAAAACGCCATGCCAGGGTATGGTGGCGCCATCTAGGTTTAACGTAAACAAACGCTCAACACCTAAATTACAACGCTGCCGTACAGGGTGGAGACACCCTTTGAACGGTCCCGTGCCGCTGCAATTGCTCAACGAGTCCTTCTATTTGTTTTCCACGCGACTCAGCAACGCGAAACAGATAAGATGATACAAACTCGTAGCGTTGTTTTGATACAATGACTTGCTTCGGCAACGAGCAAGCGACCCAAAATGGCGGCGCCAGCGTATACGTGTCTCGACCCTGAAGGGTGGACGCGTTAATCAAGGGACCCTAGGCTGCAGAGGGGTTTGTGATGTCATTGCGGACCAGAAAAACACACCATTTAGCGGAAACATCAAACGTTTAACCTAAATTGAATAATTTCTCAGTGAACAAAGCCTCGTTGGCATTCGGGCAAGCGCTGGGGTACTATAAAACACGAAATCTTTCGAATAACACAAACTTGTACTTTGTCTTCATGGCTCCTTTAAAAGCATTCGCGGCGCGTTTATATACAGCTAAACGGATCAAGCAACTGTTTAAAAATAGTTGATTAAGTCAGAACATGGAAGTGTTCAGAAAGACGGTGCTAAACAAATTTCGGTAATAGCGGCCCTTTCATCCTTGTGAAATTCAACCCTTCTGAAGTATGCGCCTACCGCCTACCCACCCCCATGCCCCGTTTATTACAAGTAAGGCACCCGTAGAAGATATCACGACGTGGGCAATACAACTATTCTAGCTCTGCAAAGAAATGAATATTTTCTTCATCCGACAGTAAAGGGGGACAGCAATTATAGGAAGGACAATTTTTGAGCACTGTTTAATAAATGAATTTTGCTGTCAGGTGACGTCGATTTTGAGATAGGCTGCGCGGAAGGCTGGACGGCTGGTGGTGGCGCGCGGGCGCACTTCGTTGTGGGTGCAGTGGACCCTTAATTGTGCTTTTTTGCTGCTGCACAGCGCGACTGAGTCATCTGCTTGCGCTGCGTACACCGGCCTCAGTACAGTTTAGTACTGTGGCTGAATTCCAATGCCCGTTGCATGGCCAAATATTCTGCAACATTAGTCCGGCTGGAGTCAGACGACCGTATCTCGCCTGTCCTCCAGTGGCCGTACTTCGGCCGCACATGGGTGGCTTTGGAATGGCGAGAGCCAAACGGGATTCGATCTGGCCGTACGAACGTAAGCCGGTCGACTGGCCTACGGACACAGGCCCTTGGATAGAAATGGGATTACGGCCGTATACGGCCAAACGCCCAGCATTTCGACACGGGCCGAACACGTCTGCCGGAATAAGGCCGGACAGAAAATCCCTGGCCAAAGTAAACCGGCTTGAGTTAGGCCGAACAGTCTTGTGCTGCCTGGGTATGTGTCCTGCAATCGTCGCCACGTGCAAAAACTTCGCCATTCAAGACATGCGCGTGAGTACAAGCTTGTCAGAAGTTTTGTAATTCAGATTTTGTCGTACCCTAGGAAGGCTCCTCGTGTACTCTCTACAAATGAGAACCTCCCAAATGTGAAGCCCTATATACGGATTCAGATAGCTGTTTAGAAGCGCACACCACACATTGCGCACCGAAGCCGGGCATATCGCAAGCTCGGAACCTATGAAAGCTACAGATGCTATTTCCCGGCATTGCTCCCGTTTGCTTACCCAGCGCTGGTATATATCAAAATTAAGACTACACCACTCCAATAGGTATATACCATTGAAATTTCACGTTTTAACGCGCCTAAGCAGCATTGGACAATCAGGCGCGCCGTTGAGGAAGAATATGGATAAATTTGGCTACATGGGTGTCGCTAACATCAGTGATATCTCGACGCACGGGCGTTTTCGCTTGTTGCCTCCATCAGAAAAGCAGCCATGCACCGCACCCGTGATGAAATCCGCCTCATCGGGCTCCGCACCACACCGCATTAACCTGTGCACCAACACGCCTGAAAACCAACTTTTAGCATTGGTGGTGGTGACCAGTTATATAAAGTAATTTAAACCCTAAATATCTCCTACACGGACGTCTTTTCAAATTTATTGTATGACGTTACGAGCGGGCAGAACAAGAACTTTGCTTGTGGAGGAGCACGAGCTTTACTCCACAATGCTAGACACGGAAGAGCTTTGGACGAAGACCTTTGCTTCACAAGCAAAGCGACAAATTGCCCCCTGTAGTGCAGGATGACAGGCACCTAACATCACGCTAATGCTTTTCACAGCATGTCTGGACGGAGTGTTTAAAAAGCTTGAGTAGGAAAACATAGGACGAAGCATAAATTTGAATACTTGAGCCATTTGATGTTTGCAGACGAAATAGTATTGCTAAGTGAGATTGCAGAACACCTGCAAACATGCTTGCGGGAGGGAAATTAGAAAGGATGGTGATGGGGTATAAAATATTAATAAATAAATCTAAAGAAATGATAAGTAACCACTAGAGAAACGCCATGTTCTGGTTAGGAAACGAAACGCTTGAAGAAGTAAAAGAATAGAAGTACTGCAGGCAGACAGTTAGTGCTGACCCCAACGCGATACAGAAACCGGCACACAATAATTATGGGCTGAGTAGCACTCTGGAAGCACTCCCAAATAATGAAAAGTAGCTACCTCTGTCACTCAAAAGAAAAATATATAACCACTGCACACCGCTGGATATGATATCTAGTTGTTTTCTTGCCAAGTTTCAGTCCATACATCATATGGAGCTGAAACTTGGCGCTTTGCTAAACATCTAGAAAGCAACCTTAGGGGGGCTGAACTGGACATGAAACGAATAATGTTGGAAGTAATACTGAGGGACCGGAAACGAGCTAACTGGATCAGACAAAAATAGAGCAGAAGATATCACAGTTTAAAAAAAGGAAAAGAAATGAACACGGTCTGGCCATTTTGTGAACCGAACTGACAACCAGTTGACAATTCAAGATATGGGTCTATAAGAAGGGGAAGACCAGTAAATCGTTGGGGCAATGAAATAAGCAAATTCTGTGGTAAGCTGTGGATCGGACCAACACACGATAGGAGCATTTGGTGGTCAATATGCCTTGGTCCTGGAATGTACATAAGTAAACGGTGGATGATGATGACGGTGATAAGGATGATGAAAACAAGAGCTTTTACCAAGGCATTTCAGGGACGAAAACACTATACTCGGACACGAAAAACACGACAGTCACATTCCTAAGCGCTTGCCCAGCGCACACTTTGCTGTGTTTATGTGCCCGATCTTAAAGCAGCGGAGGGCCTCAGCCATTTGAAATGCTACAGGCTACGCAAGAAGTATTGGGCAGACTTAGAATAAACAATCGTGTGCGATTACAATTGTAGCAGCCACATCTTTATCACCACAACCACCCTTCATAATCATTATCAGATGCAGTTGCTGCATAATCGGCCCATTTCGTTTGCACGCGAGACAAATCAATGGGCCATATAACACCGCTTTGCCTGGTCAGAAGCTAAATGCACTACGTGACCCACGGGCCCATGTTCACATTGAGTTGTATGTGCATTCATAAGTACACAATGCCACACTACCTACTCAGCCACCTACAAAAAAACAAAAGGACCCGGCCTATTTTCGTTTTCAAGAAGCCAAACATTCTGTTTCTGCAATGCTTAGGGGTGATCAGGAAACATTCAGATGGCACACAACATTATCCGATGGGCGATGAAACGAGGGTATTGCATGGCTCTCGGCAGCACCAAAAGCTCCTGAAGAGACATTTACCGCGCAATATTGCCCTACCAGACTACCCTTTAAAACCATTACAACCATAAATATAGTGTACAAAACACCAAGCGAAGCTTCCGTTCACTTAATTTTTTTCCAGCGTTGCATAATGTCCAGCTGCACACTTTATTCTTCATAAGCACATTAGGCTGATGGAGAAGAAAGTGCATGGAATTTTGAACCATTGCCAACAAATACAGGTGCATTCATACGCTGATCTTCTTCTTCCGAAGTTTCTTCGTACATAATTTGCGATGACCAGAAAATTTGAATACTTTTGGGCTATTTTAGGATACTTCATGGGGCTTGTTTTCGGTCCGAATAATTTTTGCTTTCAGTTTTATCAGAAAAAATTCCCATTTACACTAATATACCAAATAAAGTTACACGCTTTGCCAATAAGGCATTCTCGTGCAGATCCAGGACATCGCATTGTTGGTGCTGTCTGGTATCTGCCCAAGATTGTTTTTCCATAAACATTATTAAAGATTTGTATGTCCATATCCTTACCAAGGCTGAATGCGGCAGTTGTTTATCTGTAATTTGCATGATATCGCCATATGAATACAAAGTACAAAAGCAATACCAACTATAACAACAAGAGTGAGCTTCTTTAAATATCTATTTATTCCACTGTCGATAAATGCCCGGATTGAAAATGGAGAAAAAACCCAACATCGCCTTTACGTTTGGGAAGCTGTGCGCTTACTTTCTTTTTAACGTTTTTTTGTGCCACAGCTTGTAAATATTTCATGCATTGCATTTATATATTTCACATAGTTATGGTAGAAAGAAATAACATACGTCAGAGCAACCTTAAGTACCTAACGCAAATTCAATGACACAATCTTTGCCTGCTTGGGGATGCTCTCTGAGTGATGCAGGTGTCCTGCATATTTCAGCCAGGTATTTATTGGTGGAACCAACCCCGGGGGTGCTGCAACACACATCACCACGTACATTGCTGAACTGCTTCATTGCTCCTCGTGTGAAATGGAAGGCAACTGACACCGAATAAAAAGACACTGAACAATGCGAAATTGTCAGATCGGTCTTTCGTTCAGAAAGCGGTAATATATAGTACAGGTTACCCTGATTGCTGTTACAAAAAATAAAAAAAGAATCCAAATTATACAAGTCGGGTAGCGTGAGCCGTGGGTAGCTAAGGATTTTGACCCTTCGGATATTTAAGAAAACTTTCCCCGATCTCCATATCCATCTTGGCTCCGTGGCATTTCACCAGCGTTTTTTCCATCACTACGTGGGCTTTTCTCCAGACATAACGAGATGGAGTTTTGCCACGAAGTCAAGTTTAAGAGATGGCCTCGTCAAATGCCGCACGCGCGAATGATACCTCTCAAGCACCTGATTAGGGTTCTTGAATATTGCCGTAACTCAAAGCTGAACCCCGCACTAATAAATATTTTGTATTTGCTTTAGCTGCACGTAAATGTGCAATCAAAAAGAATAATTGTACAGCCCATATGAGGTTACCACACAACTCCGAATTTTAACTTATGAAGTGGCGGCACATACTGATCTAACGATGCGATCGTTGCTTTAGTGGAAATTGCTAACTGAAACCCTTGCCTTTGACAACACAATTCCTTTTGTGCTACAATTTGAGCATGCGCGATCAATTCGTGCAGTTTATCGACTCCTAACTAGAACTGATCACCGGGGTGCCCTTTTTATCTGTCCCACATGATTTTATTCATCGAAACCTTTAAATGATACACAACACACACTGGCGGCATTTGCTTGAATTGTAACCTTATTTACGACTTTTCATGACTATCTCACGAGGAGAACGGGGACGCATCTTTTATTTGTGCAGGTGATTCCCCTCATCGAGAATTTCAATTTGATCCTTCTTCCCTGGCAGCGGCATCATTTTGCTTTTTAACCCAATCGATGACTCAACATCCTATGCCTAATTATGACCATGAGTAATTTTCGTTTGTCTCACGACATTTCCCTCAATATTACCTTCACTTGGACACCCCACATGCTCTAGTGCCACTTCAATTTGCATGTTAACCCTATCTATAATCACCATGACTGTGTCACAATTATAACCAGGAAGCAATTTGTATTTGTCCAACATGAATCTCCTCACAAAGATCTTCTATTTGATATTTCCCACACCCTAGTGGCATCCCAATAAAAATTAGACCATTCTATGACTCACCGTGACTATGTCACGAGTATGATAAGGGTGTATTTTTTATTTGTCCACCGTTATTGCCCTAATTGAAAACTTTAATTTGAAACCCCACACTCCTGAACGTCATTATTATGAATTCCAACCAATATGATAACTCATTATAAGTAAGTCATGATTATGTCCACAAAGCGTTTTTTTTGTCCCGCGTGAATTTTCTCCTCGAGACCTTCAAATGGATAGCCCAGATGCCTTAGCGGCACACCACTTTGAATTTTTACTCAATCTGTGACTATCCATGACTACCGCGTTACACTGCCGCCCATTTTTTGAAAATGTTTTTATCATTCTATTTTCCAGTTTTTGAAAATTTTATTAGATAAATTATCTTCAATAACACTATTGTAACGAGATGACGTTAAACTTCCGCGATATCAACATTCTTGCGGAAATGCAGGGCGTTACATAGTCCTTGGCTCGGAAGCGGGAGGGAAATACTCGGCCAAGAAGGCTACCCATTAAAAAACAAAGGCATATATTAAAAATGCCTCATGCTTGAGAGACTCTCGGGGATATTTTTCTTAGAAACAAGGCGTTTTTTAGGATTCAGAGCAAGAATGCAGGGGACAGAAACCCTCACTAGCTTCGATGTAAGTGAACTGAGCAGTGAGCACACATTCCCTCGCTCAATGTTGTTTGTTTCTCCCCTGGGCCCCAGCACAACATCCAGTCGGTAGCTCTGTCATGAACACGAACACGCAGCATATGTAAAGCACTTAATATCCAATATATACGTTGAGCCGCTGGCAAGCAGTGCTATCATTAAGGGCAATGGGTATAGCTGTAATATTTCTCCAGAAAAAATGGTTTCTGTCCCTACATGAGGTATGGTACCATGTTGTAGCCAATTCAAGAGTTAGAGCACACGAATTTGTACCTGTATGATTTTTAACGCGCAGGAATTTTAAAACTCTGAATGCTAATAAATTGTGAGCCCATCTGTGAACGAGCAAGTTATAAGCACGAGCTTGTTCTGAGCCCATTTGAGTTCGGAACTCATTTTGAGATTGCAGCCAATTTTGAGCTCTTCCAAGTCAGTTTAGTTTTGAATCCACTTTGTGTTCTGGACACTATTTCTGTTTTTAGTCCAAGTGCGTTTTGAGTACTTTTTGAGTTCTGCGTACAATTTGAGGTTTGAGTTTAATTAGAGTTTGAGTATAATTTAGGTTTTGAGTAAATTTTGAGTTTTGATTCAAATTTGAGTTTGAGCCTATTTTAGAGTTTTCAGTCCATTTTGAGTTGTGAGTATATTTTGAGTTTTTCGTCGATTTTGATCGTGAGTACATTCTGAGTTCCTAGTACATTTGGGTTTGAGTACATTTTGAGTTGGAGTACATTGTCAGTTCTCAGTTGCTTTTGTGTTTTCGCCCGAGGGATTTCTGTGTCTTGCGCTAGCTCTGAGTTTCAGTGAGCGCAGGAGTGCGGCTCAGCAATGAATCTAAGTCTGACTGAGTGGTGATTCTAAAATAAATTTGCAATTCAGTTTGACTGAGTCGCGCCAACTTTCAGGAGGCAGGGCTTCCGAACTCTTTTATGCAAATGTATAACGGTGAGGTTGAGATTTTATTTCCTGGCTTGTTTCTAGGTTATTGGCTTATACACTCTGTGATACCATAAAGCTTGAGCGTTGCGTTCATCTTAGCACTGATGTATAGGATTGTCTGGTCATCAAATTTTCAGAGGCAATACATGAGAGCGTGGTGGTAGTAAATTTCGAGAAACAACATAAGCAGCAAGAAATCCCTTTTCAGCTCTCATTCCGTTCAATCTCAGCATAAGGATAAGGTATGTAGAATATTTATGGTCGGTGGTGTGGCTAACCATTCAGCACGAGCCATTGATATTAAGAATAGTGACCCATGATTCGTTAGGCTAGCCTACATCATCCACAAATACAACATAATAGTGTTATCTACTAGAGATTTATTTATATTACCGCTGCCACTTCAGGGTTGCACAAAACCTTTCACCAACCAGCCAGTTGTCGACAGCAGCAATCAGCTAGAGGTAAGTGACTGCCAACCTGTCTTTTCTACTCATTCTCTGTTACTCACTTAGGGAAGTTTGAATAGAGAAGCCCAAACACGCAGTATGAAGCATTTATTTTCTAGATAAATAAGAAGCAAGGTTGTATTCCTAAGTTTACACGGAAAACCAAAAACCTGGTGTGCACTGTTGCCAAAAACGTTTTCTAAGGTAGCAATTTTCAACCGACCAAATATAGGGATGCAGTTACGTAAAGGGTATACCCACCAAAAATAAAAGTGTGCATTCTGGTTATTGAACATAGCATGATATCATAAAAAATGTAAATTGTGTTCAAATGGAAGCCACATGCTGCAGAAAAAATGCTCCGAAAAAGACTTCATAATTGGTGTTCGGCACAATTCCAACAATGATAACTTTCTCATTAAATTCAGCAGGCTTTTTGTGTAGTTGACCAAGGTTTTGCATGCAACGGATGGCCAAACCACTATCGTCATTCTATGTCTCCTGAGGTGACTAATTTTCAATTGTTTTCTCAGAATAAACACTATATTTGCATGTTTTTCTGAACTTGTCACATTTCTCTCGACTCCGGGGAAGTTGCTGTTGCATTACCGAAGGCGACTTTGCTCGTTATTCTAAGCGAACGTATTTTCTGCTAGAGAAAAGGGACGCTCCAGGGAAACGTAAATATATGTGCTTAGTTTTTCATATGCAATACAAACCCGGGTCTTTATTAGAAGAGCTGATGGCATTAAAACTGATATATGTTCGCATTACAAAAAGCATTAGGTAGTGCATGCCGCCTCAAGTTGCACAGGGATCTCATCATTGAAAGCTGCAGCAGGTTTTACGAGTCGGTTTTTTTAAGTATTTCAGACCAATAGCACACGGAGATAAAGCGGAGAGACTCGCAAAAATGCTGCAGCTGCCCAAATGTTTAGTGTGTACACGATTGGCCATAGTTACAGTGGTTCAATTTCGGCGTCGGAATTGTATAGGATTTCATCAAGGTTGGCCAGGTACGAGCTGATTGATTTACAACGGTACTTTGGTTGCAAATTAGCGCTGCCACATGAAAATTACTAATTGCGTGCAGTGTTCCGCGCGAAACTGACAGCACCGAATCATCCCAGGGGTTCTCAAGTCAGTGGAAATCTGATCCAGGCAAGGAAGCTGGCTCTTGACTGTTGGATTGTTCAATAAATTCGTACAAAAATCGGAATAAATAAAATCAAAAAGTTCGGAAACTCGAAGCAGCTCTAATGGAGTTCTTGACAAGCATTAGCACGTAATTCACTTTTATGAGGTGTGATATGAGCTAGGGTACCAGAGTTTTCTTCGTTTCTAAGAGGAGCACATTTATTCAATGGCTTTTATTTTAGTCAGCATCGCGTCACGTTGTGTACATGTTTCTACTATTCTTCCTATTCTGTGAACATGGGGTGCAGGAGCGAACAACGTGACTTTTTTATAGAGGTGGGATTTATTAGAGTGGGGGTAGGAACAAGAATGTTGTCGAAGTGCTCGGAAATTATTAGGCCAATAACGATACAAGTACGCACTTAAGGGAAATAATGTCATTAGAAGCAAGGTTTTTTGACATGCCCACCAAATCGGGAGTGAAACATGTAAGAAAATTATTCACTAATAGTGCACCGAACGACTGGTATACGTTATTTTTCATGCCATAAAAGGTGGAATTCGGGAAATACATCGCGATAGAGATTTATTGAATAGTAAGAATCTATCATGCACACTGCAACAAAACTATTGTGTGCAAAAAAATCTGCGTTATCTCAACCGATGGTTCAGGAAGTGTCCCGAGTTGTTTCAACGTGAGGCTGTTTTTTTAAGGATTCAGTGCGTTTTACTGGAATTATTCGCTGTAATTAGTCAGCAAGCAGTGTGGGGAACAGAAGAATGCCTGTTTAAGGACGAGTGCGCTTCTTCCAAAGATACCATAAGTTCAATGGCGAAGCAATTCAAGTATAGAGAGGTTGGACGCAGTTGTAAATAAAAATGAAGGCCGGTATGGACAGGTGATATCACCTTCGATAATTAATGAAAAAAAGCCACTGGCACAAAATACATCTTATGATTTTACGGTTCCATGGGGTAAAATTACGATACTCGTATTTGGTCTAATTAGTGACCGAATCCAGCAAAACCTATGTAAAAATCTCCAAATACAAACTTGGTGTGGCCCACATTGTTCGTACCGAAAAGGGTGAAGTAGTCCAAGCGGAAGGCTATTTATGATGAAGTATCGTGGTTTTCCTGCAGGAAATATTTCCCTGTGGTTAGGCAGCAAGCATGGTTAAGGACCTGAAGCTGCGGGTGTAATGTGGAGGGCGTTTTTTAGTCCGAAAGCACCATAACTTAACAGCCAAAGTCATTCGAGGTGGGGTAGTTTGTGAGTTAAGGCAGACTCCAGTAAGTACAGAGTGGTTAAGTGTCAGCATATTTGTGTATACCAGGCAAACGATCTGTCTTGAACCGCAATTATAAATATTTGGAAATTACGCATTCCATGTCACTTTAACCGACCCATTTTAAAAATTCTTTCGTGGTCTTCATAGAGACAAAATGATTTTGGTATTATTGTAGAATGAGTGATCAATGTTATCAATACGGTATTGCTCACTGTATATTTGCTGAAAATTCAGTTTTAGTGTTTGTTTACCAACAGATCTCGACTTACTAACTAATGAGTTCACTCACTCAGACTCTTGTGGATTCCAACTCATGTGTCATTTGGAGCGAGAGGCTATTGTGTCATCCTGAGTTTGAGCATACTGAGCCCAAGTGAGTTTGGTCCTGACTGAGTTTGAGTACGCCTTGGACCAATTGAGTTCTGAGCCCGTTCTGAGTTCTGAGTACATTTTGAGTGTTGAGTATATTTTGAGTTTATTTTTCGAATTTTGAGCCTGAGTACGTTTTGATTCCTAAGTACATTTTGGGTTTTAGTACATTTTGAGTTTCAGTAGATCTTCAGTTCTGAGTTCGTTTAAGGTTTTTCGCCACAGTGATTTCTGAGTTTCGTGCTGACTTTGAGTTTAAGTTAGCGTAGATGTGTGGCTCTGCAATGAGTCTCAATGTCAGTGAGTGGTAAATCTAAAATAAATTTGTGATTGGGTTTGAGTGAGCCGTGCCGTTTTTCCCGAGTTTTGGCTACCAATAACTGCTCATTTTAAAAAGCTCCATTCACATAATTCTCGTAACATTCACATTCACATAATTCTCGTAACTCGTAAAATTTGGCAACGCAAACCTACTTTAAAAGGTCAATCAGGGCGCGAGCTTTTCTTGGCTGAATGAAGTGCACACTTTCGTTAGATTTTCGTTTTGCAGGACTCTATAGGTCTATGCTTTTTTATAAGCGACCAGCTGGAGTAATGTTTTTACACTTGTGTTTCGCTATAGTTCTGGGAACATTCTTTTGAAGTCAATATCAAGGAATATAGTTTTAGGTGGCATTGTCGGTGCTATATAATAAGTTTTTTTCTGGCCTTTTGTGTAGTCCAGTAACATTAAATTACGTATAATTAAAATTATTTTTAGCTAGCTGAAGGTGTTCTTTACTCTCGCAATTTTCCCAAAGTCATACGCTTTTTTACAAATGTATAAAGGCGAGTTTGAGTTTTTATTTCCTAGCTTGTTTCTAGGTTATTGGCTTATACACTCTGTGATACCTAAAAACCGGAGCGTGACGTTCAGCATTTCACTGATGTGAACAATATTGTGCTCATCAAATTTTCAGAGGTAATACACGAGAGCGTGGTGGTAGTAAATTTCGGGAAATAATATAAGCAGCAAGAAGGTCGTTTTCAGCTCTCATTCGATTCAATCTCAGCGTAAGGTTAGTTATATACAATATTTATGGTCCGCGGTGCTGCTAACCATTCAGGCGAGCCATTGATATTTAGGATCATGATCCATGAATCGTTAGGCTGGCCTACCTCATCCATATATACTGCATAATAGTGTTATCCACTACAGATTTATTTAAACTACCGCTGCGTCTTCCAGGGTCGCCACAAAATTTTCCCCAACCAGCCAGTCGTTGACAGCAGCACTCAACTAGAGGTAAGTCTCTGCCAACCTGTCTTTTCTAGTCGTTCCCTTTTGTTCACTTGGGGAAGTTTGAACTGGGAATCCAAAAGACGCAGTATGCAGCATTTCGGTTCTTGATAAATAAGAAGGAAAGTCGTATTCTCTACTTTCCACAGAAAATCAAAAACCTGGTGCGCACTGTTGCCAAAAACGTTTTCCGTGGTAGCAATTTTGAAGCGACCATATATAGGGATGCAGTTACATAAATGGAATACCAACCGAAAAAAGAACTGTTAATTCACGTTAATGAACATTGCATGATACCATAGAAAAATGAAAATTGTGTTGAAATGGAAGCCACATGCACAAAAAAATGCTAAGAAAAAGCCTTTATATTTGCTTACTGACACAATTCCAACAATAATATTTTTCCCTTCAAGCTGAGCAGGCTTTTTGTGTAGTACCGAGGTTTTCCATTGGACGGATGGCCAAACCACTATCGTCATTCTATGTCTCCTTAGGAGACTGATGTTCAATTGTTTTCTCAGAATAAATACTATACTTGCATGGTTTTCTGAACTTGTCACATTTCTCTCGACGCTTGTGAAAGTTTTTTTTGCTTTAACAAAGGCAAGTTGGCTCGTAATTCCCAGCGAAGGTATTTGCTGCTAGAGAAAAGGGCCGCTGTAGGGAAAAATAAACAAATGTCATTACTTTTTTGTATGCAATACAAACCAGGGTCTTTAGGAGAAGAGCTGACGGCATTACAACTAAATTATTTTCGCATTACTAAAAGAAACATTAGGTATTGCATGCAGGATAAATTTGCGCAGGGATCTCCTTTTTGAAACCTGCGGCGGGTGTTAAGAGTCCGTTTGTTGAATTTTGGTTTGTTGAATAATGTTTTCACTATTATTCCTCGTCCATGAAAGTGGGGGCAGGAGCGAACAACCAGACTTATTTATGGTGGTGGTTTTTAATTAGAGTTAATGTAGGAACAAGAATGTTGTCGGAGTGCTCCGAAATGAATAGGCCACTAGCGATACAAGTCCGCATTAGGGAGAAATATTGCCATTAGAATCAAGCCTTAGTGAAATTCCCACCAAATCGCAAGGGAAAATTATGTGAGAGGATAGCCGGCGCTATATCAATAAGTTTATTATTCCGGGCTTATGTGTAGTCCAGTTACGTTTGTATTACGTATATTAAATTATTTCAGGCAAACTGAAGCTGTTATTTAGTCTCGCAATTTTAACAGACTCGTATGCTTTAATACAAAATTATATAACGGTGAGGTGGAGTTTTTATATTCCTGGCTTATTCCTAGGTGATTTGTTTATACACCGGTGATACAAAAAAAAGAAACCGGAGCATTGTGTTCAGCTTAGCAATCATTTATAGGATTGTGTGCTCATGAAAATTTCTGAGGTGATACATGAGAGCGTGGTGGTAGAAAATTTGGGGAAACAATATAAGCAGCAAGAAGTTTGTTTTCAGCTCTCATTCCATTCAATCTCAGCCTAAGGAAATGTACGTAGAATATTTATGGTCTGTGATGCTGCTAACCATTCAGCGTGAGCCATTGATATTTAGGATCGTAACCCATGAATCGTTAGGCTGCCGTACCTCAACCACAAATACTGCATAATAGTGTTGTCCACTACAGATTTATTTATACTACTGCTGCCTCTTCGAGGGTTGCCACAAAATTTTCACCAACCAGCCAGTTGTTGACAGCAGCAATCAACAAGAGGTAAGTCACTGCCAACCTGTCTTTTCTACTCGTTCCGTTTTGTTCACTTGGGGAAGTTTGAAAAGAGAAGCCACAAGAACAGTGAGTAGCATTTCTTTTCAAGATAAATTAGAAGGAAGGTCGTATGCTTAACTTTCCATGGCAAACCAAAAACCTGGTACGCACTGTGCCAAAAACGTTTTCCAAGGTAGCAATTTTGAGGCGACCAGATATAGGGATGCAGGCACAGTGCTTAGCGATTGAAACACGATGCTCGGAGCACGTGGCTGCTGGTGCTTGTTGCGCCACAGGTGAGCGCTTGTGAAAGCGAGCTGACGCATTGTGGTATACGGCGAGGGTGAGAGCGTTCGTGACGCATGCGGACTGCATCCGGAGGACAGCCCTTCAGTGTGTGGTTCTTGGCGGCGCCAAAGGGGTGGTACATGCCATGGCTTCAAAACGCTGCGTCTGCGTGCCGCGGCGTTCCGCGGAAAGCTGGGCGAACTGGCATCGCGCGCGTTGTGAAGAATTTGAATGCGCATTTATGGCGATATGTTATCGTGGCGCGCAGAGAACGCAGACGCAGCGCTTTGAAGCCATTACATGTCGCACCCATATGGCGCCGCAAAGAACCACACACTGCAGGGCTGTCTCCCGGATTCATTAGGCATGCGTCACGAACGCTCTCACCCTCACCGAATACCACAATGCGTCAGCTCGCTTTCACAAGCCCTCACCAGTGGCGCAACAAGCAGTGGCAGCCACCTGCTCCGAGTATCGCGTTTCAATCGCAGAGCACTGTACATAAAAGGAATACCCATAAAAAACAGTGTTAAATCACATTAATGAACATAGGATGATACCATAGAAAAATGTAAATTGTGCTCAATTGGAAGCCACATGTACCAAAAAAATTCCCAGAAAAAGACTACATTTGGTTATTGTCACAATTCCAACAATGATAAATTATCTTCAAACTCAGCAGGCTTTTTGTGTAGTTGACCGATGTTTTGCATGCGACAGATGTCTAAACCACTATCGTCATCCTATGTCTCCTGAGGTGACTAACGTTCAATAGTTTTCTCAGAATATATACTATACTTGCATGGTTTTCTGAACTTGTCACATTTCTCTGGACGCTGGGGAAAGATGCTTTTGAATTAACAAAAGCAACTTTGGTCGTTTTCCCACCGAAGGAATTTTCTGCGAGATAAAAGGTCCGCTCCAGGGAAACGTAAACAAATGTCCTTAGTTTTTCGGATGCAATAAAATCGCGGGTCTTTAGGAGAAGAGCTGACGGCATTACAGCTAAAATATTTTGGCATAACTAAAAGGAGCAATACGTATTGCATGCCTCCTCAAGTTGCACAGGGATCTGATCATTGAAAGCGACGGCGGGCGTTTGGAGTCGGTTTATTGAATTTTTTCGGACCAATGGCACAAGGAGATAAAGCAAAGAGAGACTCACAAAACGGGCGCAGCTGCCCCAACGTTTAGTTTGTAGACGATTGGCCACAGTTGCAGTTGTTTAATTTCTGCGTCGGCGTTGTATAGGATTTATTCAAGGTAGGCCAGGTGCGTGCTGTGCAATTTACAACTATACTTTGTTCGCAAATTAGCGCTGCCACACAAAAACCACTGATTGCGCATAGTGTTCCTCGCGAAATTGACCGCACCAGATCAGAACAGGGGTTCTAAATTCAGTGGTTGAACCCACTTAAACCCACTACCCGACCTGATTGTTCTTTAACCTAGAAAATTCTGTTAAGCCGTAGTGCCGATTAGTACGTACTTTCTTCGCGTGCCCGTTAGGTACAATTTAACTAGGTTTGACTATGTATATATATATGTCTGTGTGCGTGTGTGTGTGTGTGTGTGTGTGTGTGCGTGTGTGTGTGTGTGTGTGTGTGTGTGTGTGTGTGGGTGTGTGTGTGTGTGTGTGTGTGTGTGTGTGTGTGTGTGTTTGCACTGGGGTTTGCTATAACGCACACGAATTGTTAGCGCTCTTTTCGAAAATTGCGTTTTCAATTATTAGAAAATGGAAATAGTGAAAACGCGGTCCTGAGAGCCGTAGGTGTGAACCATAAACTTCCGAACGCTCGTGGGATCAACTAACTCAACCTCCGTTAGCCCCTGCTCCACGTAATTGAAATTCTGCACTTGCTGAGCATTTTCTCCACAATTACACCTGTAGAGTCTTGTAAAATTTTGTGTTTGGGGTTCTACTTAGGTTCATAAGTCCTTGGATAAACGCAAAAAATGTTCCGGGAAACAAATTTATCTTTCTGGGATCTTTTTCCCCAGGGCACGAAAATGATTTCATGTTCTCTCGTTTACAATAATCAGAATGAACTTCACATGCGATTGACATTTAGACCAATAGAAAGAATACCACCCCGCGCCTTTGTTCTCTCAGCAATTTCCTCTATGGCACGCACAAGCACTTTTCGCTGACTGAGTGCCACCAAAAAAAAGAATAAAAGTTTTCACTGCAAAGCAGCTCAACCTATGTTCAAGTCCATGGTGGTGCAAATAACAACAGTGCTAGTATTCGTGCTCTCCTGTCAGGGGAGCCCACAGAGGCAAGGTAAATAATTGCGTTCTACAGCACCACACAAGTAAGCAGAGATATCACTACAGACATAGGGATGTCCGGAGCGAGTTATATTCCCAGTTTGTTGCGTCACAGTTAGAGTTCAACTAAACAACCCTGATTTTAATAGATTTTTTTCAAGTGTATGTCAGATTTGGTAACTTTTTGAATACATATTTCCCAGCTTATTTTATATAAGCTGGGAAATATGTATTCAAAAAACTGCAGAATATCCGACACAGACCATACCCATCAATGCTGCAGAAGTTATAGTTCTCTCTGTTTTGAATTCAGGTTTCGTAGATATTCTCCAGGAAAACTTTTTTTGCGGTACTTACAACTTAGGCCGTGCTGTTTTTCTTCTGAAATAATTTTTTTTCTGGGCCATCGCAGAGAATGCAAACCAGCTCGTTTTGGCACATTTTGAAGCATTTGAATGCAAAGCACAAGTCCCACTTGCCGGAATTTTGATTCCGGTCTTCACAAGATTTTTTTGGCCCGTGAACAAAACAAAAATACCAGTGCAGTCGAGACCTTTGGCAGGCAAGAAAAACAAATACAAAAAGCATCCTCGTCAGCTCCATCACGCTGTTCTATAGAGTAGCCCTTTCTAAACCCAATTTGAGGCAAGAAACGCAGAAAAAAATTATTTTGGAAAACAACGTTCTCAGAATTACAAAAAGGAAATCAAAACTGCAGCGGGTCTTCTTTTCCTGAAGTCATTCAAGAGCAAGTGGACAAGATGATCAATAACACACGTGAAGGAAACGCTTCTCCAAACGACATATTGGAGGAGAGTTTGAAATGGGATGGAGTTGATGAAGAGCTCAGAATTTCTCACCTCCGCATGTCACCAACACGCATGGTTTCAGGCGATGGGATCTTCAAACGCTCAATTGGCTCGTGACGTCCGAGTGGCGGAAGGCCGTCTTTATTTGTATTCCTGCGGCTGGTGTTTTTAAACATGAAATTTCTATGCTTTCAAAGATAAGAAATGCATTCATTCGTGCTAACCTAACCTAGGAGTCTGGGTAGTTCCTTTTCATGTATTTGCGTGAAAAGTGCGAACATTGCCTGCTGGCTACAATTTTTTGTGTCCGCGCTATCAATATCTAAATTATGTGACACCTGTTGATTACCACACAGAGCCCGTGTAACATAGTTGTATAGATTGCCCTATCTTAGCAGTCCTCCCCACAACACGCCTAGTGCAATTTCACTTCCCTGACTAACATTAAAAGAGGAACACCGCAAAACTCTGACAGGAATTCCTTTCGTACGGCAAAAACATTGTTGTGACAACAGAAGTCCTGTTGTTACGACAACGCCATCTGTTGTTACAACAGGCATTCCTGCTGTAACGTGAAAGTTAATTTTCTCAATGACAAACATTCCTTTAGTCCCAACAGAACTTCCATTTACGCTACTCTTCCTAATAGAAAATAACAATAAAACCACGCGCAACTACTGATGGAATATGAGGATCACGACCAGACGGAAATATGGCATGTCGGAACGTAGAAATCGGGACTGGACTACGACATATGATGGATCCTCAGAATCACGACAGGACAATAATACGACAACGCGGCAGTAGAGCACGAGTAGACACGACACACTACAGAAATTCTTCTTCTCGTAATTTTTCACTGTGTTCTTTTCTTATTTTTGTCAAACATCTTCGCATCACGGTCCTTCACTCTCTGTAAACATTGCGCCTACCACCTCTCGTTTCGTGGCGCTTTCGATTGACCCCAATTTTTTTTTAGTGTTGTCAATATGTCCAAGTTTTCACACCATACGGTAGCACCACATGTATGCTATGGTTGCACAACCTCTTTTCCCCTCTTTTCAATTGCAGGGTAACAAATTCCTCGTACTTTCAGTCTTGTACTCGAATGACGTCCCATTAGCGGCTGTTCTGGCAACTGATTCCTTCCTACTGGTTTGGATGAAGCAGTGAACATTTCTACAGCTAGCAAATTTCATCTGGCTGTTTCAGTGCTGACTACCTAGCCTCACATGCCCGTTAGTATAAGCTGGCGCTCTGGTGGGATTCGCTATGTTGGGGTTGACTATACTGTGGATTTTCTACGCTGAATTCCAAGGATGGTGGCGCGATCTCCCCGTCCCAGACGAAGGACATAGGCGATTGGGGGATAGAGACAATGACAGTAATGCTCCGCTGCACAGGTGGCCGGCGAAAAGGAGGCGGTATTGCGCAATGTCCGAGGGGAGAGAAGCGCCGCGCGTGGGGACGTGTATACACGACTCGCAAGACGACCGGCGGCGGTGAAGACGCTGTCACAATTTATCCCTCAGTAGATGACCGTGCTTCACGCTGTAACCCAAACTATTGTAAAGCCGCTCACAAAGACCAATCTCTTTCGAGTCCGCTTTACTTCAAAGCAGCAATGGATTCTTGGGAAATCATTTTCCCGGAGACAATGCCAGCCTTCTTGTATAAAAGAGTTGAAGCATAGCCCATTTCTTTTTAATTTATGCGTAGCATTCTTTGCCGAGTACCCCCCCCCCCCCCAACCAGGACCGTGTAACGCCCTGCATTTCTACAAAAATGCAGGTAACGCGAACTCCCACCTGCAATCGCTATAATGGAGAAATTACAGATAACCGGCCGCACAAAGTTTGCAAAAAATAAAAATAAGAAAAACTCAAAAAACTTACTGAAAATGGTGAAACTCGTAACACCCTGCATTTTCAGAATACTGCAGACTTCGCGAAAGTTCACCTGTAACCGTTATAATTTCGTAAAAGTATATAATTGCTCGAACAAAATTTTGAAGAACTAACAAAATAAGAAAAACAAAAAATATTTACGAAAAGTGGCGGAACCTGTAACGCCCTGCGTTTCCACAATAATGCAGACACGGCGGAAGTTCCCACTGGAATTTTGATATTAGCGTAAGTTAGATAATTATTACAAAGAACCTTTCACACTAACAAAATAGAAAAAAAAAACATTTTAAAAATTACGGGAAAATGGCTTCACCATTAGGCAGATTTCTCGAAAGTTCCCGTTAGAGCAGTGTAGGTGAAGATAATTGGTGGCACGAAATTTCCAAAATATAAAAACATAATAAAACTCATAAGCAATTACAAAAAATATCATTCCGCACAACGCCCTGCATTTTTATAATAATGCAGATTTCGCGAATGTTTCTCTTTGAGTTGTTTTAATAGCGTAAATGGAGAATATTGGTACGACAGCATTTAGACAAACCAACAACTTTGACTGTAAAAATTCAAACTCAAGACAAGCAGCATAAAAATGGTACGCATTAGTGGATAATTTTCTGAATTTCTGCAGAATTGTTGTGATTTTTTTTTTCACATGCTAAACATATTTTAGTTGAGGCTTGCTCTGTCGCCAGACACGACCAGCTCGATTCGAGCATGAACAGGTTCTCCGTAAAAACATGGATCAAAATGAGACATTTATGGCGCGTCCGATACACCCACGCTAGAGACATCACACAAGAGTGAATGAATGAATGAGTGAACGAATAAATGAATGAATGTGAAAGAATGAATTAAAAGGTTCATTTCCATCACATGTTCTACGCGGAAGTAAGGAATAAGGCGCTCTTGCAGAATTACAAAGAAAAACTGCACCTGAACACCTCACAGTTTCTTTATCTTATGGATCTTTTTATCACCGCATGCCTCGTGCCACTGTCTTTAGCAAAAATATCTCCATGCGAAAATGCGTAGATACTTGCGAGCTCATAATTCCAAGCTCAGTGCAAAAATGAAAAATCACAAGTAACTTGTAACTGGGTTTAGCTTCCATCTGCCAGGTTTGCATATCGACACTGCTCAGTGTCACCTTCCATAAGTATTGCAGCAAGCCTGCACGCCTGACATTTTATATTTAAGACTGGTTAGAAGTTGGCACTTTTCTGCTTCACTTCTCTATGCTCGAAGGCTTGTACGTTATTCGATTCAATAAAATCTAATAAAAACTAGATGTGATTTTGCAAATTTGAAATTTGTTCTACAAACAACTATATTACCCCTGCCGAAGCAAACTACCATCAGTGTTTACTTTGCGTAATTTGTGAAACTGTATGGGTATTGTATTTGTTATCTCTTCCACCCGGGCCTTCAGTTCATCAGCAGTAAAATGAAGAGTTATCGCTGAAGTCATCTCGGTGCTAGACACTAAAGAGCTAAAAGCGTGTACAAAGTGTTACGAAGCCACGCCTGAAAAGAGGCCCTGTGCCGTATGAACCACAACACTGCCGATGCATAATGCAGAAAGCAGCTAAGCAGCTTGGTTCCTTCGAAGAGTGCTTTCTACCATACTGCACGTGCCAATTTACCCCAAACAGTTCAATGTTACGTAGTGAAATAAACCTAGTGAAATTTCTTATGTATTCACTGGCTTTCAATTGAAAGATAGGTTGTGTATAATGACAAAATAAAACAAAATGGGAAATAAAACAGAGTTTTTATTTCAGCGATCCAAAAGCTTGTCTCTTTCACGATGTCACAAACTTCTAAAGGCGTGCGAAGAACCGACATACCACCCCGTCATCATTCTTGTCAGGGCCGATGCAGGCGTGTGGAAATTGTACAGAAAATAGGACGCTTGGTGCGCTGTATAGCTGGATTCGAGTTTCGGATATGAACCGCGAGAAGCTTGGGTATTCAATGACAGATTCGACTTGTGTGCTGTGTAGTCATAAAGAGAAGTATACTATGCCAATAAACTAGATCGACACTGAAACGAAGGAAAAGAAATGAGATAGAACTACGAGAGTGCATTTGTGGGGAAGAAAAGTTCGTTCTTTCTCTTACCGCAATAACTCACCTACCGAGTTGGCCGGCTATGTTTGAGTACAACAACGACACATACTCCTCTTCTTTCCAACACTTCCCCTTGAAAAACGGGCTCAGTTGTGGTGCCATAAGCGTCAAGGGAAAATTATGTTTTGTCCATTTGACATGGTCTCTAATTTTCTGACACCCTTTGTAGGTCGGCATTTTCACTTTTCTTATCGCTTTTTGGCGCTCAGAGAAACGCTTACGAGACAAATAGGGACATTGTGATGAACTCAGGGTTCGGTGGTGGGAACCACGAGAGGAGCACATGGAGTCAATGACGACGTGTGCTCGTCTCGTGGTTCCCACCACCGAAAACTGAGTTCATCACAATTGGCGTCCGCGACAGGACCTCTTCAATAACATCTCGAAGAGGTTACGAGGCTTGTCCAAGAGGCGTGGTGACAGAGGACCGACAAGGAGGTGGAAAAGTTAGTGGCCAGCGGAAAGGAGCTGGGACTCCGCGATGCCGAACTGCGGGAATGGGTCAAAGCGGAGCAGGATCAGTTGCGGGATGAGAGGGCGGCACAACGGGAAGCTCTGAAGGCCGCAGCAGAGTTGGAACGCGCTAAGCAGGAGAGCCTGAGACTCAGTTTAAGGATACAGGAGGGCGCACAAAACAACCCACAAGCTGAGGTCTCCGTGGCAGCCCAACCTAACCCCGTGCCTGTCATGTCGACGAGCCTGCAAAACTTTATCCCCCCCATTTGATGCGCGCAGAGACGACCTGGACGCATACCTCCTAAGGTTCGAGAGGGTCGCTGGAGCTCAAAAATGGCCGGAGGATAAATGGGCCGTCGGATTGAGCACATGCCTCACCGGAGACGCGCTCTCCGTCATCGGGAGGATGACGCCAGAAGATTCTCTCGACTACCAAAAAGTCAAGCTGGCGCTCCTTCAGCTGTTTCGTTATACCCCTCAAGGGTACAATGACAAATTCCGCCAGGTGAAAGCTGAGAACGGCGAAACCGGCACTCAGTTCGCGACGCGACTTTCCGGTTATTTCGACCGATGGCTCGAAACGTCTGGGGTTCCCAAGATATTCGAATCATTGCGCGACAAGATGATCGCGGAGCAATTCTCCAAGTGCTGCTCATTCCAGCTGGCCATTTTCATTAAGGAAAGAGACTGTAAGTCGACAAAGAAATGGCCGAAGCTTGCGATAGTTTTCTCGAAGCTCAGGATCTCAAAAACTTGGGAAAGGCCCGAGACGAAAAGAAAGAGTCGCAAGTAGACCTTCCGTCCAAGAAAGGTCCTAACTGCTTTTTATGCGGGAAAACGGGGCACTGTGCCCCAGACTGCAGGATCGCAGTACGGAATGTCCGCTGTGATAACTGCGGAAAACAAGGACACAAAACTGAAAACTGGCAGTCTAAACACACCAATAAGAATCAGGTCTCGGCATGCATTTTTGCAAAACGCCGCTCCCAAGGACCCCGAAAGAACGATGGCGTCAAAGGCAAACTGGCTCCCACGCGTGCAGTGCGTGAAAAGTGCAAGCTCCAGACTGGAAGTCTAACCGCAAGCATGCCTGTCGCCACCGGTCAGGTCTACGGACGACTCATTTCGGTCTTACGAGACACTGGAAGCAATATTGTCATCGTGCGTCGGGAATTAATTCCAGACAGGTGTCTCACGGGCCAAGCGTCCACGGTTCTGTTTGTGGACAACACCACGCGGCACCTTGAAGAGGAATACATCTACGTCAATACGCCGTATTTCGCAGGACACGTTCTGGCGAAATGCATGGCCGACCCCCTGTAGGACCTGATCCTTGGGAACATACCTGGTGTTAGGGATCCGAACAATCCCGACCCCACATGGCAGCCGCAAGTCTCCGAACCCCCAAGGGTAGAGGCGGCCAGTGTACAATCCCTTCACTCGCCTGCGGACAGGGAGACCGACAAAGCTGCCCGAGAAACATCAGCTGTGAAACAGGGCATACCTACGAGCTCAATCACGATCGCTGATATTACGAGCCGGGATATGATCCAAAAACAGCAACATGACAAATCCCTTGATGATTGTTTCAAAAAGGCGGGGACGGAGTTCTTCTCCCGAAGTGGAAATGCGTACACGTATGTAAAGGAAAAAGGATTGCTGTACCGACGATATTGCACGGCAGCAGGTCAACGGTTCAAACAGCTGGTTATACCTCATCCGCTAAGGGAGGCCGTCATGAAGATCGCACACGAAGGAATCATGTCTGGCCATCAAGGAACAAGAAGAACGGCGGAGAGAATTGTTCGAGAATTCCACTGGCCAGGTATTCATGCAGATGTTAAAACATTTGTAAAGTCATGTGACGTCTGCCAGCGTACTACTCCAAAAGGGAAGGTCGGCGTCGCCCCATTAGGAAATATGCCTATTATTGGCACGCCATTCCAGAGGGCGGCAGTGGACATCATTGGGCCGCTACAACCAGCCTCAGACAAGGGCAATAGGTATATCTTAACAATGATAGACTTCGCAACCCGGTACGCCGATGCAGTAGCTCTACCGAGCCTCGACAGTGTCCACGTTGCAGAGGGTTTACTGGAAATGTTTTCCAGAGTCGGTTTCGAAGACGTTTCGGAGAAAGAGCTTCCGAGGGTTTGGTTATATTTCTCTCAAAAATATATTTGTGTTTTGTTTTTTTATCGGCAGCGACAATGTTTGAAACAAACTTTGTTCCAAAAAAATTTAGTGAAGGAACTGCTCAGGAGGGATTACAAGTATAAATAAGCGGGAACAAGGTGAACTTGCATAAAGTGCAAAAACGTAAATCACAGGCTACAGAGACACGCAAAAGTGCTGGTAAAGAAACTGTACAAAATGTTTTGCACTTTCCCACCTTCATAAATTTTATTACTGCTCCTTTTTGGAGCCGAAAGAAAGCAATTCCGACGGTCGTAACTGTGGCGTGGTTCAGCCCCTTAACAGGCGTTGTGGGCTTTGCGCGCAACATGGCATCTGCAGGAACGCCATTTCAAACTGCTTCGATGGGTCTCTAGAGCAGCCAGAATCCAGATGTTAGACTCAATGCAACCAAGACTAGTTTTTGTTTCACGCCAAACATGTCGTAAATTGTCACTTGTTTGCCTCGAATCACGCGTCCAGTCACCTCTTATGGCTAGTACTCTCCATTGCTGACGTGGGGGCCGGGCGTTGAGAATGCGTAGTGGTCAGCGGCAGAATGTGCAAATAGACACAGCATTTGTATAGCCATCGTGATAACAAGCCCGTCCTGTAAGGTGAACTTGCGGGAGCGGATACCATTGCCCCCATTTCTGTGGATTTCACTTATCCCAATCAGATTCGAACTTCGGGAATGATTTTCTGCAGCGTAAGCGAGCACGATGTTACCCCCACTCAATTCAGTAATCATCCTTCTGTCAGAAAAATGCACAGATCCCGTTGAATGAGGTGCTCCTTTACGACCTGTTTGAGAGATTTTCATGCGGTTGTTTGCTACGTCGTCCAATTAGGAAAGTGACCTTTACGCCTTTGACTAACGTCAGAGTTTACTGCTCATTAGACATAGCAGTGAACTTTTTCCACTCAGAAGGTGTGTGCTGTTAGCATATATAGAATTCTCCTATGCCAACTTGATGGGTGGTATTTGCCTGGAATTTACAAGGGCTCCAATTTTGGTTAAAACAGTTAGACGGCTGTTGTTATAGAGTAAGAATGACTTACCCAAAGTTTTTCTTGTGTATCTGTACAGCTCTCATGAAACGAACGTACCACATGATACAGGGCAGGCCATCAGACCTCATAAGCTCCATGTGTTTCTGCTGTGCGTAGCGACGTGATTTTGGAGAAACATGCAGTGAAGATGCTACAGAAGAACCGTAAGCGGAGGGAGCCAGAAACCACTCATACAATGGCGGCGGAGATTAGAAACCGACTGCACGACGACCAATAATGAGCAATGTGTTGCCCTCATTCTCATGCGAGCCGCTTTTTCTATTCATTTTATTCAACAGAGCGCCACTAAAAAGCGTTTTTGAAACTGTTTTAGATATATAAATAATTGTCACCGGATCGGCCTACCGGCGTTATAAAGTCAAAAAACACCTAAACAATGTTTCTGAACTTATTTCAGTGATCAGTTTTCGATTTGCAGCGCCTGAGGGTTACCCTCGCAACGAGCGCTATGTAGCTTTTGGGTTGTGGTACGATGAGCGCGTGTAAAGTGGTCCAGCGTGTAGGGGAACTGAGAATAGATTAGTCAATGACAAGCAGTGATCACGAAGGCAAGCTCTACACTGACTTGTTCAGAACCGCTTTCGCCGGTTCAAGTTTGTATTACAGTTAAGCCTGGATATAACGAATCTCTATATAGGAAATTTTGTGGATATCACGAAATTTTGATTCCCTATTTTGACAGCCATCGAAGCGCATGTTTTTGCAACCTCTATGCAACGATGGTGTTATCACGGCTTACTTTGATGTAACGAATTAACTACGCTGAGCACTGATTGTTTGTTGCACTTTTTCAGGAAAATAGGCTAAATGAATGCTATAATTTAGTGATTTTCACCTGCACCGCATACTACCGTGCGTTTTCTGAAGTGCGAGACGTGTTGGTTAGTTGCTCTCATGCCTGTCGGCGCATCTCCACTACTATCTCTTGTCTATTTTCCTCGGCGATACGTTCCGCCTCCATGAAACGAGAACTTTTGTCTTTTGAAGACACGTTCACACTTTCAAATGCTTTCTCCGCCGTCCATAAAGAAGAACGTCGCCGCCTGGTACAGTATCCCAAATAGCACCCTCTCAGCAATTTTGAGCATTGACAAGACGATCGCTGAAAACATTTTTATTTTTTCGTTACCATTCTTATTCAAACCGATCACCGGTGATCGAATATTTATATTGCTTATTTTAACTTGTCGTAATAGTTTCTCGTACATCTAATGCGGCCAGTGGTTAGTCTCGGCACTGCACTTTTAGCATCAGTTTAAATTTTTTATCTCCGGTGACATTTACATTTTTGACGACGATTTCTTTAGAAGTGGAGGCGCGTAGGTTTTTCAGGAAGGGGGCGTGGATGCTGCACTTGGCAAAAAAAGATGCAGATCGTGGTTAGGCTGCATTACCAGAAAATGTTTTTGTGAAAAGGCTCCTGGCAAGTCAAGTACCAAATGTTGCTTTCTGCTTTGTAATCTGACAGCATTTCTAGGTGATAATTACTTGAAAATGACTCCAGCTATCAACTATTATTCTTCGGTGTCCAGCATGTCTAGCCAGTGTGCCTGGCATATTCAGCCAGTTTCCAGCAGTTTAGGTTTTATTTTTGCATAGTGAAATTTATATTTGGCGGTACTATGCAGTTACCCATCTACAAACTCATTTGCAATGGCGCCTCCATTGCCTGCTATTGTTCCTCGAAATAAGCATGCCGCTAGTGCTCCCACTTTATCTACACCTCACTTCTGCGACAACTGCTTCCGCGGAAAGTCGAAAGATAACACGAAATTGTCGGGTATCAGTTTAGACAAGTAGAACGCTTAAAATTGGCCTCGAACACCACCAGCTGTTCACCGGCCAGTTTCAGTTTCATACGAGAGTCTTTCCGGAAGTCTAGTATTCCTTAGTAGCAGAACGATCTATTCTCACAAAGTCTCCAACAGCCTTGTAATTGTTTCTTTTCGAAATTGTTAGGTGGCGGTGCAATATAGTAGGCTCGCAGTCCTGAACTGGCTTTATAGCACGATGGCGGCTTGGTGAGAGCTTGCTGGGCACGGTTCTAGCGCATCGTACTTTATTCCTGCAAGCAGGGCTACCAAAGCGAGTCAGAACAGGATGATAAACAACAAATTATACACGTCAATGATATGTGATCATCAGACATCACCAAGCATCTACCAAGGAGTTTGGTTTTCAATTCCAAGCGGATTTTTTTAGCATCGCTTGATTGCCCTCAATATTGTTATGGTGATATTGATTTACAAGGTCGTTTTACTTCACGTGGAGGCTGATTGCCGAATTTGATAATGTCAAACTACCACACTTTTTTAAGAGAACCATCCGAAATAGCAAAACTTTAAATAGTGGTTAGGCTTTACCACAAGCCATGGGCACCACCCGGGCTAACCATTTTTTTTATATCTGAGAAAATTGCACCGCGCGACTCAAATTTTTTCCTAGGACGGGTTCTTGAAATGTTTACCTACAAAAGGTATATTCTCATTTTTTTGTATTACTAGTAGTTTATTATAACCAACTTGCTTTGTGTATTGTTTGCACATGGACAAAAATTGGGAATTCGATAATTCTTTTCGCAGTTATCATTTATGAAAACATTATTAAAACTGGTGTCGTTGCAAAGCGCGTGGAATCATCTGCATGTCACAGCAATGTGTGTCTAACCAATATGTACAGCGCAGAGAAAATGTTTTGTTAGACGCCTCAAAATTGGTCAATTTTCCACGCTAAGGAAAGAGTTACGCCACTTATTCAAATGCTTTAAGCAAACGCTTTCAGGAACCGAAAATGGTCGAAAGGCAAAAGTGATACCTAAGTTACATTTTTCACTCTTGCGGTAACCTTGCTTCTTTGGCGTGCGGGTAGAGACTAAGCTCGTAAGAAAGGAGTAGGTGCACATCACGCACTTCTTACTGTAAAACAATCCTTGGAGGTTGAGTTCAACGTCACTGATGTCTAGCATGTTGGTTTCAGTTCTGCTTCATTCACGGAAGCCTCAAAGCGAAACCTGCATGTCACGAAAACCTGCATGTAACAAAAATTGCGAGTCTTTGTCAGCTTAGTTATATCTAGGATTAATTGTACAGTTAAAACTGGATGTAACGAACCTTTGTTTAACGAATTCCTGGATTTAACGAAGTTTTTCGATCCCCATTCGTATTCCAATTGCAACCTCGGTGTTCGCGAACTCGGTGCAACGAGCGCATTGCGGCGCCTACATTTGATGCAACGAATTCGCTGTCCTGAGGAGCCATTGGTTTTTGACGCTTTTTCTGAAAATAGGCGGAAGAAGTGCACTATTTTAGCGAACTTAACCCGCACCGCAAACTACCCTTCGTTTTCACTGAAAGGTGCTTGGCGTGTCGGTTAGGTGCTAGGCCTGCTGCAGTCGCGCATCCCCACTGCTCTCCATTGTACCTGTTCGTTGGTAAGGAGCTCCGCTGCCATAAAACAAAATGTTTTGATTTTAAATGCAGAGCATTTCAGCAACTCACGATGTCACCCGCGTTGGCGTCCGTAGTCCGCGTCCGCATCGCTCCCCCTACACTATATAAAAAAATAATACTTGCCGGCGCCAGGTTTCGATCCTACGACTCTGCGGGCGGAACGCAAGGTACACGCTACTCTACCAACTGAGCCACAAGGCCGACACAGAACGGAAAGTTACGAACGTTCCCTACATCCTTGACTCATTCAACCGTCGGCCAGAGGTGCGCCCTCTCCCCCGCGTCCTCCTCGCCTTCTCTCCTCTCGCAACGCCCTCTCTCGCCGCGTTCGGTTCGGGCGCACAACAGGTGGGGACGTGCGCAACACCCTCTCTCGCCGCGTTAGGTTCGCGCGCAAGAACAGGTGGGGCGCTCGCATCGCGCTCTCTCGCCGCGGTCGGTTCGCGCTTAAACCACATATGTCGTTCGCGCGCGCTGCGGTCGCTAACATCTGTGGCGTGATCGTGACGTCAGCATCACGCGTTCGCGTGGTGGCGATTTCGGCGCTATAACACTCTCTCGCTGGGGGGCATTGGATTGGATTCGAATGGATTGGCTTGGATTGGCTTGGATTTGGATTGGATTAAAGTGGATTGTGTTGGATTGTGTTGCGTCATAGCCGCACCACGTTGCGTCATAGCCGCTCTACGTTGCGTCATAGCCGCGGCAGGGGGTTCACGGCACGTTTCACCATCGACTTCATCGACAATGTCTACGCTGGAAGACAGCAATTACTACAACAACAACCAATACGTAATGCATACGACTTGCAGGCGCGGCCCCCCGCAGAAATGCTCTGCATTTGATCGTGCCCCTCGCGAGGGGGATGTTTTTGATAGCTCTGCAGGATGGGACCCTGATTGATTGATTGTAGGGTTTAACGCGCCGACGCAACGGAGGCGATGAAGCGCGCCGTAGTGGAGGGCTCCGGATTAATTTTGACCACGTGGGGATCTTTATCGTGCGCCGAAGTTCTATTTTTCAAGACAAGTTGGCACCCTAGAATGCCTTTTGTGCCGGCGACAAAGGACGTCGTCATCCGGTAGAATATCCTAGCAAGCACACCTCTTCTTAACGTTCAGCGCGGCAAAGAGCATCAAGAAGGCGAAAAGCTCAATTGAGCATGTATTTGGCTCTTGAAATGGGCAAGGGCACCAAAAGAGTGAAAAGGCGAACGTGATACGTAAGTTACGTTTGTGCATTTGAGGGTAAGTGACTTTGCCTTTCGAAGTGCCGCGTAGCGACAATGTTCGTGGGAAAGCCTCAGGAGCAAATGATGCAGTTTATCACTGCGAAAAACCTTTAGAACCCAGTTACCCACACTGATATCCGCTATTTTGATTTCATTTCTCCTTCATTCACGCGAGCCGCCTCGACTCCAAACCTGCACGTAACAAAAAATCGCGAATTTTTGTCAAGTTCGTTCCACCCATGTTTTACCGTACTTCTTGAAATATAAACTGTGTTATAGCCGGCTCTCCGAATTGCCTGGCGTTCTCCCAAGTTGGGTCTACTTTTTGCTCACCCTAGTGGGTACAACTATCGGGCAGAAATTTAATCAATTGCAGATATGACAATTTGTGGTGTGCCGGTAGATTGATTGTTTGTTTTACCCCTTGGTGAAGTGGCGCTCTTGTCAGACGAAGACACCTCGTAGACTGTCGACACAAAAGAAGAAACTGTACGGAAATCCCCATGTGCCATCTGTAGTGGGGCCATTTGAAATGCGCTCCATCTCATTTTATTGGGTCGAAATCAAATTTTCTTTCGCGTGTTTGCCTCGCCTACGACACTTTTTTTGCTGTTACTTGACCCGTGCTAATCACGAGCCGCGAAACGTGTCAATTCTTTCTATCCAAATGCCTTTCATTGCAAATAATTTCGTTAAATAATAGTCCTGTCGTGCATTATGCCGGGTTAGCCGCGAGATTACGATGAAAGCGAACAAAAAATACAGTGAAGAAAGCTGGTCTTCCTTAAAAGAAAATCTATAAGGGAAAAATTAAAAGGCAACGTAAACGCAGCCTAGAAAACAGTGAACACTCAAATTGAACGAACAAAAACCATAGGCGACGTTGGACTATTACACGTCCTTCTATACAAACCCAAGCCGTTCCCTGATTAATTTTTAGATGCGAAGCAGCATATGGTGGCGCCTGTTCCCTCTGCCGTTGTGTGGGCGCCGTTGTGCGGCGTCCACACCCCCACTGCGAATGCCTAGCCAGGCACCGCTGATGATGATTGTTGCAGGACGCCCCCAGGGATTGGCCAACCAAAGAATCCCTCACGAGGTAGCTTCGCCTTCAACCACAGTCGTAATTTTCCGTAGGAGAACACCCTTCCACAACGCCACGGTGAGTGCCACGGGCAACGCCGCCAGTAACGCCACCTGCAACTCCAGCGTCAATGCCAGTGTCAGCGCCGCAGACAGCTCAGCCGAGAAGAGGGCACAACAAGAAGAACAAGAAGAAGAAGAAGCAGCACCTCCTCCTGCCCTGATCGTCTACCCGGAACACGAAGAAGCCGGCCTCATACCGAGCCAAGACTTGGTGCGCCTGATCAAACACGTGAGTTCGTGCTTGGCCGTGCGCAAGCGCCACGACATCGTGGACCGGGATGACTACTACCACTGGAAGAGAATGACAAAAGCGGAACAACATCAGCTACTGCGCGAGATCAACCACGGGCACACGACGCCGTCAGCAGCTCCGTTACGGCTCTTCTTCGCCGGACCGGCCGCTTGCGGCAAGACGTTCGTCCTCCGGCTTGCCATGGACCTCTACAACCGGTACAGCAACACCGGCAACAACACCGACTACGAGACGTTCGTCATCTGCGCGAGAACCGCCAAGGCGGCTGTGGCAGTGGGAGGAACCACGGTGCACGCGGCTTTCAAGCTCTCTCGTAACACCACCGGCCACAACAATGACGGAGGCCTCAGCGCCAGCGAGTTGAACACCTTCCGCGTGGCCTTCCGCAACGTGAAATCCGTGATCATAGCCGAGGTGAACATGATGTCTGCGGAGAACCTAAACGCAGTCGACAAGAGTCGACCCCATGTCTCCTTCGCATACTACTCAGGACTCCCCTACGGGACGATGGTGAATTTTGTTATTGTACTACGCATAAAGGCACCCACAATTGTTACTAAAACCTCCACTACACAAGTGTGCGTGTATTTTCAGCTCTTTTTTCTCGGCAGCAATAGTTCGCAGGATCGTATTGGTTGTTGACTGCGCTTATCTGGGCTTCTTACCCACCGCTTCGCGTTACCAGCACATTATAAAAGCAGTGGAAGAAAGAACTTGCAGTTGTAGTTTTCTGTAACACAAAAACCACCACTTTTTATCAAACACCCAAATTAGTTACAAAATATAGCTGCCATTTCACACAGAATAACTCTACACGCACTACAAGGTGTAGCCTGCTTCCAGATATGAGCGACATCATGTTATTTGGTGCCGTTTACGAAGACGGATACTTCACTTGCGTTTATGGTGTTCAGAAAAATACACCCCTTCTGCCTAGAGGCTTTGGGTTTGAATCGTAGGTCTTCCCGGCTTTGATTTTTTTAAACTGGCAACCTTTTATGATTTTATTTTGCATTAGCGTTGCCACTTTTTGCTGAAGCGATCTATCAATTTGCTATAGTTTTCAGCCCCATTTTCCTTAGCTGTAGTGGCACGTTTTAGATCAGTTTTGGCACGGGTCGCCTGAAGCACTGGTCTGCACTCAAAGACCTTTCTTTTTCAAGCAATTACCTAACTTATTGACCTTATATGCCGTATTTTCGATGATGCCTTGCAGCCATACGCAGTATTTTTGACGGGGTAACGTGGGCTGGTACTTGTAAGTCACTGTCCACAGTGTGTGTTGAAACAGTGTAATATTTCGGAAAATAATGATGGGGCGCGTGTAGCCATGCAGGTAGGTTTGCACGCTGTCCCGCATAAAGCCGCAGCCTGTGATTTGTACTAGTAATCGTTTGATGCCTTGAGGATATACTTGAGATTTATGAGGTAATGCGTCAGGCGTAGGATGAACTAAATCCATACTAGCTGAGCATAATATTACTTTGAAATCAGTTAGTGGCACATTCGCCGGCTTTGCGGTTCCGATCACACTAACATCGACTAGGGCCGATTTCGGCACTGTATCAAGGATGAGAACTGCGGGAGAAGGCTGCTAGACACGACGAAGTGGGGGAAAGATCTGAGGTGGCCTAATAGGATTAAAAGGAATAGGAATAATAGGTGACAAATAAAGGAACGGTTGGAGCTATAGTGCATGTTGAATATAAGGTAGGTCCGTCTGACAATACCATTGTGCCATTTACTCAACGTAATAGTTCCAATGACAGCATATTTATTATGCCTACCGGTGAGCGTGACGTGTTTAACGCATTCATGTGCTTTTCAAATAGCAAAGCGTTGTATACAGAAGACTTTCAAACAAAGCCAATTAAAAATGTAGCGAATTCCACGAAGAAATTGCCAAATAAAATTATACGCGCCAGGGTGTGTGCTATTTATAAAAGGATTGAGCGAAATTCTTCCGTCAATTCCGGACCCATATTAATGGTTCTTGTTTTACCACCACAGATATGTAAAGTTTCAGCTCCACGTGGAGAGACCAGAAAACCCAGCCCAGCTAGGCAGACGTGAGAGTGCGCCTCGTGAGAAGTGTCCAGCTTCGGCCAGCTCCATCTCTGAGCAGTGTTTGCGGAATCATAACTCGCGTGCTGTTCGGCTCGCCAGTTCACGTGCGATCACGACTGAAGTGGGGCGCACAGACGCCCAGATCGCGCTACAGACGCCGTGTTCACAAAGCCGGTTGTCGCGGGTTCAAGCACGTGCTAATGCTGCCCACTTCGGCACGAATATGAAAGACTGCCGACAAAACAGTTCGAGCCTACCAGTCATAGAGAACTTTCACCAGCAAGTTCAGAAATTCATATGAGGTGAAACACTCTGGTATCTGACGGGGGGAGTGGGGCGCTTGCTCTACTGTATCTCCAGCCTTGTAGCACTAGTGAAAAGTGCGCCAATATATTTCTCTGAGGGACAGGAGTAAAGAATATATTCCCATCTGACAATATATTTTGACGTGCTTATTACTATATCGGACTTTCGGTTCTGTTTCCGAAAGTGCACGTCTGCCGAACTGCATAATTATCTATAAAAGAACACATTTCCAATGGTATCAACGGTAACATGTTTCGAGTCATGTGTATTTCTTTATTTTAGGAAAGCGCTTGATTGCCTCATTCAAAAAGTGTTGCTAACCAAAGTCATCTCTCGGAGAATTCGTGGAATGCCGTCATTGTTACGCGAGTCGTACTTAAGCAACAGAACACAAGCTAATTTTGTAATATCGAGAAATCGACCTTTCAACAAATAATTCTGGCCTACCCCAAGCAATTGTCCTGTGTCTATTGTTACTCATCAGATACATAATAGGCATACTGAGTACGGCTACAGGCCAGAAATGTGTAATGTATCCTGATGATAATACTTTCCTTTTTTCATACGTAATTGTACATTCATACAGCCATCATACATAAGTGCAACGCAGTACAAAATGCATGATCAACTTGTTTAAAATTAAAATAAATAAAAAAATTACGAAATAAAAGCGCCAATTTGCACGAAATATTATGGTACATTGACGACCATCCAACAGAAATTGTCAAAACGAACAAAATTCTTGAAGTTCATTTCACGTGCCATCTAAGCTTAGGTGCCCATACAGGCTGTCTCTGTGAAAGCTTTCATGTGGCTGCAGTACGCTACCAACATTTCCCTGCGCACTTCCTGTAAATGTTTCATTTGGTTTACTATTCGTTATTCTACGCACAACTAAATTTCTCTTGCTCAATGTACAGCAATAAAACTAAGTCAAACAAGCAAAAATATTTCCCACAAAAAAAATGGTCCCACTGATACACAATATTACGCGACTGCTTACAGCACACATTAATTTACCCTTGTAAAGATCTATGAAATTCTCCGGCCCCCCCCCCCCCTCTAGTACCAAAAATTCTATATCTTCATTTGCAGACTCGCAATACCGGACTTCAAATATAAACAGACGACGTCATGATGTCTGGACCGTTTATTTCAGTTGCAATTATAATCTACAAATGCTAGCCGATAAGATTCCTTTGGTTTTGGGTAAACATCCGTACATCGCCAAATTCTGAGAAGTCTTCTAATTACTTCTGTGTTTGCGTATGTTGAGATTTGTGGGATAAATTTTTGGCACGCATGTTTTAAGGAACCTCAAGAAATGGAATTCTCCCGTTGTCTGTTTTTTGTGTGCGCTGTTAGAAGTATTGTGAGCATTTGACAATGCGTTAACCTTTTTATTGCTTTATTTTCTAATATTATTTCGGTATATTCAAATGTACATTTGTATCTGTGTGATTATGCTCGTTGCTGAGCGTCGCAATGGCTTGTCGGGCTTCGTAAAGCTGCTTATGCAGCTTTTACCCAGGAAACCACACCGATTTTAACGGAAAATGAAATGAATTTCATTCAATACAAGATAAAACGGTATGCAAAGGCATGACAGGAGGGGTACGGAATGGTGTGTTAAAAGAAAAAAGGTGAGGACAGTAAGAAGAGGTAGGGTTGGTGAAGGAAAGAGGGGTGGAGGAATGTTGTAGAAGAAACTGACACTACTGCACGCGAAATGAAAAAAGATGAAAGAGTTTTAGGAGGGAATGAAAGAAGGACGTGGAGAGTTAGGGAAAACCTCCCACTTAGGCCAATGTGGCCTGCGCGGGTGGTTGAAGGGGTTTGCTGAAGTGGGTGCCATCACAACCTAGATGCACAAAAAAACACCATTTTTGGCAGATCGGCAGATTAACCAAACTTTAGAGTTCTAAGTTACGTCGTAATGTAGAATAGAAAACACATCAAAAGCTTTAGTGCCCCGTCATTGCACTCGGAAGACATAAAGAGGCTTGTTCTCTAAATATTACCCACCAAGACAATATCAATGGGGTGCCTTTATCAAAGTTTTCTTCCAGCAGTTTGTATCGCCTACTGCCAACTTTCTGGTTATTCAGCCTTTCTGGTTTAGCATGTGGGATCATTGGTACCGAAGTGGTGTAGAATAAAATCGTCCAACACTTTCGTAAAAACCATGGGTCATTCCGCCCTGATTGCTTCTTGAGCGCTCGGTGTTTTCTTCTGGTAGGTTTAAGGGCAGCCTTTTAGGCGTCCTCCTTAGTGCGCACTCGTACTTTTACTCTTCCATTAGCCTAGCCCTAGATTTCCATTAGACCGGCTGTACAATGAAGTAGTTTGTAAATAATCTGCACAACACAGTAAACGCTGCTGAATTCGAAATTCAATTATTCGCATTTATGGATGATTCAAACTACGTGACTTCGTCCAGCCCAGTAGACATAGAAGTATGTGTATCAATAAGTCCGTTACTTGGAACCTGAGTAGGTTCAGCCACAGATAATTCTGACTACGTCCCATCGCGCCGGCGCCTTGGGGACTGCCACATGACCACAGGAACATGTTGTGTTCGCACAAGGCTGCGCAGAACGGAGAAGCAAAATCGGGTAACACCAATCTCAATCAAATATAGCAGACGTTTTGGAAGATGCATTCTTTGTGAACTATGTCGATGAGGACGCAATGGTGTGTGTGGTGCGCTGAACGAGGAGCAAGGCATTCCGCCGGTCAGAAACGCAGAACCTGTCGCTGCAAACGACAACCAAGAAGACGCGGATGAAGTGTAGCGCGGCCGTCCACTCAGAAGTAAAGACACCGTGGAATGCAGCTCGTCGCTTCGTCAGGTTTAAATAAGGCCAGAAGGAGGCCTTGAGCAATAGTCGCTGCTTGATAGAGCGGAAAGAGGTGTCTGTTTTCTCGGAGGACAAAAAGCTGACTGAAAGGAAGGAATTTTGCAAGCATGAAATTGTTGACATGCCTAGTGCTTTAAAATTGCAGCGTTAGTTCTTACTGACATTTCCTTCCAACTTTCAATAACTCTAACTCAGATGGCTTCTCGTTGTGGTTCGAATTACCGAGCTTTTACTGTATAGTCGAATTTATTTTTCAGTTAAATCAAGATCCACTGCTTCAAACACGTAACACTAAATTTTACAATAAGAAAAACAAAAACTGGGGAAAAGTCGCACTGCAGGCGCGTTTACCATCCATGAAAACGAAACGTACATGTTGTTGCGGCGTTGTCATCTCCCTGCTGACAATCCGTTGCTGCGTACGGGAAGGCATACCCGAGCCGAACTCCGCCGCCTGCGACCTACGTGTGGTAGCGTGGTGAAGCGAGCGGCCAGCCAATGTTGCTGCCTCGAGAAGATCAGAAGCCGAAGGCAAACGTATCCTGTTTACTTCATGGCGAGAGATGTGCCGAAGCCAAAGAAAAATGTCTCGACGGGCGAGGTTACAGTACAGGACTCGAGCAGATTGACAGCATTGATTCACTGCTGAAACAGGAATGAACTACAGTGCTTGGGAAGTGTTATTTATACCCAAAGTGCCAATGCTCAAAAAAAGCGTGCCCTATAGATTGTGCACACGAAACCAATGGCACAGACACAAAAACACTCTTTCCATAGTTCGTGAGAGGTCGGTATTAGCGACGTACGCTGATTCCGAGAGAGGGAAGAGAGGTCTCCGCAGCGGGCGCGGGACTTCCGCGTTCTTCGGACAAGTTGAAGCCTTCCTCGCCTTTCCCGATAGCGAGGCGCCAGCGATCCAGGCCTATAGCGATGCGCTGAATCCGTCGGCTGCTAGCGTCAGTCACCAACAGTGGGGCCTGCTTGAAAGGCGCACGCAGTGGAGGCTTCGCCGTGCAGCCGAGGAGTATTGCAAAAAGCACTGGGGAGGGCTGATTCGTAACAATGTCTGGAAATATTTAAACGGCCCCAAATAAACACAATACAGTGGAACCCCGCTGATACGTCCCCCGGACTTACGACGACCCTCTTACGACGGATCAACGCCATCCCTGCAAACTGCCCTTAGAAACAACGAATTAAAAATCCCGATGATATGACTTCCGGCTGCCGGCGGTCAGCTTAATACGACGAACCCTGGCGCGGATAAACCTACAATATTCCTACATTTTACACATTCATCATATTTGGGCTGCCTCACCCGACATTTCTTTATTCTGAACGGCCGCATGACTTTACTTGATCTACAAAGGTCCGCATGCGGGCCAGACCACTTGCTGAACAGACGCAAGCAAGCAGGCGGGTACTCGTGAGCGGGGGTTAACCTTCAGCGGCTACTCGCGGCAGCAGTACGCCAACTGCCAACAACGGGAAAACGAAGTTAGGTACAATGCGGACCGTGAATTTGAAACTCCCATCGGTCCGCTGCAGAATATTGAAACCCCATACAACGCAACCCCACTGCGATGACCGAACAAACGCTTTCCCCACCAGCTCGATCCAATTTTCTTCCTTTTAAGACGCTCCTCTCTCCATGTCTCTGCTCTCTGGGTATCTGTGGCTTTAAAAGCCGCGTTGTCATTCCGCTGCTTCTTTAACTAGGTTGACTCGATTCATACGCGTCCGCGACGAGGTTCTACGCACGTGTGCATTGGCATTACCATTTTGCGTCACTCGCTGCACCCCGCAGTGAGTAACCACGCCATACGTGTTCCGAAACACGACTTAGTAGCGAAGTTTAAATTATTTTATGTATTTCGCATTGCTGTGTCTTTTGGGAAGCGAAAACAACTATGTGCTCAGCACTGTGACCCGATATAGGCGGCACGGGACTGTTCAAATTGTGTCTCTACCGTGTACGGAAATGCTATATTTTTAATTTCCGTATGGTACTATCGCTTGTTTCGCTTAGCCTTGGCAGTTTTGCACTCGCTTTTCTTTTTCTCAATTAGCTCCACCACGTCGTCCTTATCTAGCTCGCGCAAGGCACAGGGCTGGCGGGCGATAAGTAGCGCCGAAAGGCACGGCTGTCGCTTAGCGCGCGGCGCATGACCGGCGGGATAGTTTGGATGTCGTGGAGGGTATGGGGGCACAACATAGGAGCTTTTTAAAGACCATAGTCTTTCTTGGGCTAATTAAACGCAGAAAGTTTGGTCTGTCTGTAGTCTGTCTGTCTACCCGTCTGTGTGTCGGTGACTCGATTCAGCCACCCGGCCAAAGTAAAATTGTTATTGCGCAATAGTCTTATATACTCACAGCCACATGTAAACGTCTAAGCCGGGTTTATATGTTCATACTTGTCAATTTGGTTGAACAAGAACAAGACATTACGCAAATATAACACAGGAAATTAGTACACAAAGGATATTTACAGTGTTCCTTTATTAAAAATTTATGAATGCTTGGTTTTTCGATAGCAAATGATATTCTACATATACTGCAGAAAACCGCCGCCTCCTGGTGGCATATAAAAAATCACGCGGTAACAGCAACAAAAGGTTCCACTAGCTAGGTTCCACGTTCTGCTTGGAATTGGAACACGCCATGCGGCTCTATAAATCTTCTAGTCGGCCTCCTCCATTCACGCACGTCTCCGACGTACTGCAGCGCTGGCATCGAGGAACCCGGCCTGTAGCAGTGGAACGCGGTAAATTCAAATAGCCTTGCGCAAACCTTTAGTGTGTTTGCATTGGAATGAGCGCGACGCTACAGGAAAAACATGAGGCGAGCGAGAAAGCAAAGGGGGGCATTTCCTTGGCAAATGTCTACAAAGACTATCGTCTTTTGACGACATTTGCAAGAAAAGGAGCAAATACGCGGCCAATTTTTTTAACTTGGGATGTCGCTTAACGTTCGCAAATCAAGAGAGAACGCGCAAAATATAGTAGTTTAAATAGGTTCTTAGCCCAGCTGTCACGTGAGACCATCTACTAGGCCAGTATTAACCCGCACCCCGGTAGTACGACGCTTCCTCGCGGTCCCTTGAAAGTCGTATTATCGGGGTTCCACTGTACAAGTTTGTTTTGTTCGAAAGATTTGATGTTTTACAGTTTCCTCGTTGCTTGCCCAGCGTCAAACGATATTTCCTCTACTAAGAAATTATTCGATTGAAGTCAAACTTTCAATTCTACCGCCGCATCATGGGCGTCGTGACGTTGAAAATGTCGTCCCCCGGAACTCCTTATTAAACCAAAGTTAGTATGTTTAAAACGGCCTCCGCCCAAAGGAAAAAAATGTTTTTTTATTAGCGTAATTACTGTCTCCCATCATAGCTGGGGTAAGGATAGCGCTGAGAAAAAAATGTCCTCACACAGTTTTTATCTGACAGGACGTGAACCTGGCTCATTGTGGCCATTTTTACTAATGGTGTCGTGGAATATCGTGTATGACTCAGCAGGAAGGGCAGTATGTGGCAATGTCGCTTATGCCCGTTGGCCACGCTCGTCGGGTCGGTTGCGTCGGGCGGGGTAGTGCGGGCCGTAGGCACTAGAGTTTTAGATGCGACGCTGAGAGGAGCATCTCTTGCCGGCGGCTCTGTCCTGCGTCCTTCGTCGCCGTCCGCGTCCGCACAGCTGCGTCTCTCCTCTGGTCACCCCTTTCCTCTCTCCGATAGCGAACCCTCTCGCCCAACATCTGCGGGCGCGTGGCGCAGCGCACTCTCACTCCGCTGGTGGGCGGCGTTGCGCGCGGCGCTCCGCGCTGTGTGCATGTGCAGTACCGTCTCTCTCCGCGGTCTCCTCAAAAGGTACTAGAATAAACTCAGTTTCAAAGTTCCGCCGGAGAGGCGGTCCACGTGGCGGTCGCGAGAACTAGTGGCGCTGCAGTCAAGTCTTGCGCTACTCCGGCACGTCGTCTGCTTCGGCGGCAGGCCGCCGCTGAACCCGACCGCGCCGGGCCGCCGCGCAGACGTACTGCGGCAGCTTTCTAGTAGTGCTATTTCTAAACCTAAATATCGATCATCTTTCCAGTCAACCAGCTTAAACGCCTTCATCCTTCTAGTCGACGTTACCGCATCACATTTGTTCATTGTTTAGGTTGAAATGCGTTGGGTCACCTGCATGCACTGACCTGCACGCGCAGCTCATTGGCTAGCTAAGAATCTACGGTCGGCCTATATTTTAACTGTCTACATTGCGTTTGACTTCATGTACGGTAGTTTTCAAGCCAATTCGCCTTTCTAGCGCAGTTTTTATAACTACTGCGCCGTCTTACCTCGACCAAAAACGACCCAACGAGTTTGTGAAAACAGTGCCTCTGTCCACGCGGCAATACGACAGTTTTTCTGAATATTGTCGGTGCGAGGTCCCGTTCACCAGCTACCGATGTATAGTTCCTATGCTAAACTTTTATATACACCGGGCTGGTCCCACCTCATCTCGCATTTGTTCACGCTGTTGTGTATACGAACATTAAATCACCAAAGATGGAAGTTCACTTCACAGTTCTGACACTCACAGTCAGTTGATCTGTGACAAATGCACTCAAATTTTGTGAGTTCACATTAAAGTTGGATCCGCAATTTAGAGGTGCACATGGTAGGCCTGAATTCATAACGGTCTTTGACCCCCATTTTGATATCTTGATCTCAAGAAATAGGTTCAGCTGGTCATACAAGACACCTCTCCGAAAGGCAAATCAGGCTTCAATGAAGACTTTTTTTGAAAAGGCTGAATGGTACATAACATGACGCAAGGATGCACAAAAAAATACAGTGTTTGAGGGCATCAAGAATACTGTATTTGCAGGTCTCCTAATATGTATGCACTCTGTCAGCACCTTTTGATGGGTTTGTGGCGACGGGGAGCTGCCGAATTCACTCACGCTCAGTATGTCTCAGTACCACATCAAAATATTTTTTGGTTGCGTAAAAAGCAAAGGGAGGCTAAAACAACAGCACTGTTGCGTGTCAATTTACAGCTGCCTACAAGCGTCTTTTTATTAGAAGAGAAGTTGCATCATCAGGTACTGGAAACTTCTCTCGCGATATTGTGAGTGATCTCTGTCCCTCAGCCGACGTAAGCCTCGTTGAGTCGCCAAGAGCTCTCGCCTCGTTAAGAAGATCATCGCTGTTGCAGGTGCTTAATGATGATCCCTATAATACCCAGCGGGGCGAGTTTTACAAAAGCCTTTCGCTTGTTCTCAGTGCAGTAGTGCCATATATAGCAGTATTTGGGGCATTGAAAGTATATGAAGGCACATCCCTCAATGAATACTGCACTACACTTATGTCCACTGAGCTGCCAGAAGTCATTGCTGCGAAAACAAACGGTGGTCTCGTGGCACCATTGAAATACTTCTTGAAATTGCACCAGGTCGTGGAAAAGGGATTTCGTGTTCTACAAGTTTAATGCGAGGGTAATATTCTACACGTTTAATTCAGCCGTTATATGCAAATAGTGAGCGCCTATAGTAGAGGTGTTGACAGTATTGTTTGAACAAGTATTACTTGCTGAGTTGGAGCCTCCTCTGTTGAACTGCGATGCATTCGACAATAACATTTGATTGATTGTGGGGTTTAACGCGCCGACGCAACGCAGGCGATGAGGCGCGCCGTAGTGGAGGGCTCCGGATTAATTTTGACCACCTGGGGATCTTTAACGTGCGCCGGACAATAACATTTAAGTTTTGCTGAAGAAGATTGCCAACGTGTATTCAAGAATCAGGTTCAGCCCATTCCTACTGAAATCAACCGGAAAAAAGACATCCCCCTCGCGAGGGGCACGATCAAATGCACAGCATTTCCGAGGGGGTGCGCCGGCAAGTCGTATCTCTTGATCGCGGGACCCGTGTCGCCATCTTTTGGAAGCGCGGGACAACTTGTGGCGCTTTCGAAACAAACGAGAAATGAGTGAAGGATATAAGGCGCGTTCGGTGCATCGAAATCTGTGTCGGTTTCGTGGCTCGGTCGGTTGTGCGCCGGGCACCTTGCGTTCCGCCCGCGGCGTCATGGGTTCGAAACCGGGCGCCGGAAACTGTTATTTCTTCCTGGCTGCGGACTACGACAAGGCGCGCCTGCGGACTACGACAGGGCGCGCATGCGGACTACGACAAGGCGCGCATGCGGACTACGACAGCGCACGCCAACGCCGCGTGACATTGTGAGTTACTAAAATGCTATGCATTTAAAACTTGTACGCACAACGGTGTACGAACACAGCAGACAAAGACTGTTATTTCGTAAAAACTGCAAACAACAGATCAGAACCAGCAGTGAAGAAAGCTGGCTAGCTAGTATGTCTTCGTATTTTTTGCGGTTTTTAAGTGTGTGCGTTTTGTATAAGTTGCCTCATAGCCTACGTTGTGATAAATCAGGCATTTTTTTTAATTCGTTACTCTTTTATCGTCTGGGACTTCTTTCTTCTGAAATTTTGTAAACCTTGGGGTGAATACAAATTCTCGAACCCTTTGTTGCTTCCTCCGTGCGCCTCTCTTCTGGAATGTTTCAAGGGAATATACCTTACACGTGAACGGCTGAATGCGTAATCGCGTCCGGCTCATACGTAATTCTGTCAACCGCGTTATTCTGCAGTTCTTTTGGGAGGCAGTAAACTGTTGTTTTCGCCTCCCTTTCCTTTTTACTCAACCAAAAAATATTTTGATGTGGTACTGAGACCTATTGAGCGTGAGCGAATTCGGCAACTCCCCATCGCCACAAACCCATCAAAAGGTGCTGACACCGTGCATACATATAAGGCGACCTGCAAATACAGTATTCTTGAGGCCCTCAAACACTGATTTTTTTTTGTGCATCCTTGCGTCATGTTATGTACAATTCTGCCTTTTCAAAAAATGTCTTCAATGAAGCCATGCATGATTCGCCTTTCGGAAGGTGTCTTGTATGACCAGCTGAACGGATTTCTTGAGTTCAAGACATCAAAATGGCGGTCAAAGATTGTTATGAACTCAGGCGTACCATGAGCACCTTTAAATTGCGAAATAAAGCTTTAATGTGAACTCACAAAATTTAAGTGCGTTTGTCACAGATGAACTGGGTGTCAGAACTGTGAAGCGAACTATCATCCTTGGTGATCTAATGTCCGTATGCACCACAGAGTGCACAAAGGGGAGATGAGGCGGGACTAGCCCTTGGATATAAACTTTTAGCACAGAAACTACACATCGGAAGCTGGTTAACAGGACCTCGTACCATCGAGATTCAGAAAAACTGTCGTATTGCCGCGTGGACATAAAAGCACTTGTAAAGGCACGGCTTTCACAAACTCGTTGGTTCGTTTTTGGTCGAGGTAAGACGGCGCAGTAGTTATAAAAACTACGCTTAAAAGGGTAATTGGCTTGGAAACTACCGTACATGAAGTTAGACACAATGTAGACAGTTAAAATATAGGCCGACCGTCGATTCTTATCTAGCCAATGAGCTGCTGGTGCTGGTCAGTGCATGCAGGCGACCCAACGCATTTCCACTTAAACAGTGCACAAATGTGATGCGCTGACGTCGACTAAAGGACGAAGGCGTTTAAGCTAGTCGACCGGAAAGATGATAGATGTTTACGTTTAGCAATAGCACTACTAGAAAGCTGCAGCGGTACGTCTGCGCGGTGGCCCGCTGCGGCCGGCTGCAGCGGCGACCCGCCGCCGAAGCTGACGACGCGCCGAGAGTAGCGCAAGACTTGACTGCAGCGCCGCTAGTTCTCGTGATCGCCGTTTGGCCCACCCTCCTCCCCTGGCGGGGATGCGGCGCTACGAAACTGAGCTTATTCTAGTAACGTTGGTCTCCTCTCCTTCGGGTGCACTGCGCATATAAGCGTAGTGCCGCACTCCGGCCGGTATCTCAGTCGACGGTCGCCCGCGCTTGCTCTTGCGCTTGCGCTTGCTCTCTCGCAGTACCGACGATTGCTTGATGCGACGGTTCCTTGAGTGAGTGGCATGCCGCAACCCAATACCAGCAACATGCCAAACGCTAAAGGCAACGCCAACGTCTCTCATTATGCTCAAAATTACGCCCACATCCCCTCTCGTGGAACCCAACGATGTGAGTGAAACGCAATTCACGTTCACTACGCGTTTCACGCAATTCGACTAATCGACCCAACGAAAACACCCAACAAAACACCCTTCAGCGTCGCATCACACCAGGGTTCCCGCGAGGGGAGGTGGGCGTAATTTTTTTATGTTTCCGTATTCGTTCGAAAATTACATTCCTTTGCCGAACATTCTCACTGCTATAAAAAAAACGTGAGAAAATGAAAGCGCCAAAAGCTCGTTCTCTTAGCTTATAATCCCTGTTTAAGACACTTAATTTGGGTTAGATTTTTTCGGCGTCAGCAAGTTGCTGTTGCCCATACCACGTAATAGGTTCAGTGCCAAAAAGAGGCAGGATGTCCCATGACCTTTTTGTTTTTCTTCTTGTAGAGCTTATTTATCAAACGTTTGCGGTGAAAGTGTTCTGAGTGTTATTCCATGGAAGATATCTTTCGGACGAAACAATTCTGCATTTATCGTTAAGCAAAAGTTTCCTGTGGTGGCTCTCGTCTCTTAAAATTGGTACGTCTGGTATGTGCATTCGAAATAGACAGTAATACTTTGTTATGAGCAGAATAATAAAATTTACCATAAAAAACGACTCAATCAGTTTCTTCACCACATTTTCCTGGACTCAATACTAATGCTCACCTTCTGTTGCTAGGTATTTAGTAGCCGTCAAGTGTATTGTCACCTGTAATATTTTGTGGTGTTCTCTGCCTCGCTTTACCCCGGCTTAACGTAGTGACAAGGTGGGATCAAGTGCCCCGAACCCGGCGTGCATAACGCAAACAAGCCTTACAGAAGTTTTTCACGCACCAATCGAACCTGTATATTTGTCATATCTACACCGTAGAAAACAAGCATGACCTCTCCGACACACCTTGATCAGTTGGTCATACAACTATCGCTGAGGCAGCTACCATATCCAGCGGAAATTTTTTTACTTGTGTTTGTACATTTTTATAAGCCAGTACACATTTGTCCCGAAGGTGGGAGGAAACCGCTCGGGAGCTTCAGCGGTCGCCTTGCAGCCGACACGTGGTAGGCACCTTGGGAAATCAAAGGTCCAAGCTGGCATGTCAAGGAGAAAACTGATTGTTTGCTTCAACCTCGTCCGATGTGTTTTCTTTGCCCGACTTTCCAACTCAGCCATTTATTTTTTCTACAAACAAGCAGCTTCGATAACATAGATCAGCGGGAGGCAATATTGGCACAGACTATTTCCAGACACTGTGGGCTTTGTGCTGGAATGGCTGATGTTTAAAAGGAGACGAGAAAAAGTTTGCAACTGCAATACAATTTGATGTGCCGGCGTTAAACTGCGCACCAGGTTCTTTTTTACGAACAATGCTTCATATTCTTCATCGAATTTGCAGTCCCAAAACAAGTTGGTTAAGTAAACGCTATTTGACTCTACTTATAGTAAATAGGTAACGACAAATTTTTGTTACCGCTGTATGCACAGATGAACCTCCGGGGGCCATCTTCGCAGACGCCTCGCGGGTGGTTCTACCCACAAAGCAAATATGGAGGCTTGTCACCGTTAACACGATACACTCCATGGCCGGCCGCTTGAGTATGACACTCAAGGTATCCAACCTGTTGTGAGCTAGAGTTACGCGCTATTAAAATGAGCCGGCTTCACAGGCAACGTTTTTCCTGGGGGACACTTAACCCAGCATGAATTCTCTCGAAACCCCTAAAAACGTAGGCACAATCCTTGGAAAAGATATGTTATCCATCACATAAAGATCACGTCTTGTGCATTCTGCCTACACGACAATGTGAACCTGTGGGGAAACCGGGAATCACTGGCCCGCAGGCAACTTGACTCTACATTACGCTCACTTCTTAAGGAGCGTGCTTCACAACCCCCGTTCAGGCAGCTGCTCCACATGCTCACCAACGCCCTTTCCCGTATTAGTCCGAAGGATATTAAGCCTCGCTGACTGAAACGTGTTTGCGGTAAGGGCTTCATTCCTCACTATCCTTCATTCACGATTTATAGACTAAAAAGATTATGCAAAGATATCAAAACGACAGAAATGATCCCCGCAAAATGAAAAGACGTGAAGGAACGGCGGCGATAAGGAAGGGGACGACGCAAGCTGCGCAAGGTCGTTCACCCGGCAGTGAACGAGCGCTCGAGACCAAAGCATGAGCTCGCGGTGGCCGCCGGCAAATCCATAGCTTCCAGCGACAGCAGCCGCCGGGTAAGGCGATCTCGTGACAAAAAACAGCAAGGTGGGGGTGGAGTTTGAGCGGGATGCACGGTGGTCAGACGGTAGGACCCATGCTGCGTCCGATCAGGTCCTCCACAATCGCAACCTCCAGGCCCTCTTCTCCGTGGCGAAGTCGTCTCGCCGTGTATCGGTTAAAGACAGCGACGCTTCGAGAGAGCTGTGTGCGCCACGACGGTGACGGGAGCTCGGGCCGCGTTGCACTCCCATGATCTACAAGACGTTTAATCCAAGGAACGGACGTGCGACACACTCAAGAAGAAACCTCACACTGTGTGCCCGTTTCCTTCACTTCTGGAAAGCTTTATTTGAACTCTTTTTGACGCCCTCTCTACACCTTCACTGCACTTACCCGTAGGTAATTTACAGTCTCTGTCACTTTCATTTTGTTTGGATTGTGGGTATAACATTAACGTTGTCGCATTCTCTGGAGTTGTTAATATGTTTGTTATTGTCCCTGAACTTGAACGAGACCTACGTTATGATTCCCATGTGTTCATTCATACGCTCAGAGCTGGAGCTGCACTTACGTCCCGCGTCGTGTACAACATTCAGAGGCTTTTCAGAACAGTTGAGTTGAGGGTCCGCCGTGCTACCAGGCACCGATTGTCAGAAAGCCTTGGTCTCGAGGCTAATAGAATGCGTCGCCATGTCAAGGCCTATTCTACGCGGATGGGATGATGCCACCACCGCTCACAATAACAACAATATATCGTGCTTCCTTTGGTAATTAGCTCATCACACCGAAATAGGGAGCGCACCAAAAACTTGATTCCTGCTAAAATCTCTATAGGAAACTAACTACCTATGTTTGTCCTGCCGCGATGTTTGTGTGTTATATTTTTCAGAGAGAGGAATATCTTTAATGAGTGCTCAAAACAGTAAGCTAGTTGGACTTGCAGCTAATATCATTCTTTACATACCTGATTTCCGGCATCAAGAATGGCAGTTTTGATGACTGTGATATCTCCTAATGAAATATACGTGGAAAAATGATTAAAGCGGTGCCAAGGGGCTTTACAACTTGTTTTGCGATTTAGCATTTGTTCGCCTGTCTGTCCTTAGATATTGGTGGTCTCCAGAAAAAAATGCAAGTATTTCTAAACCTACCAAAAACCTGGCGATCACCTAAAGAAACCATACCATTATAAAAGTGCTCCTATTAATCACACGCAAAAAAACATGAGAGCATGCGTACCAAAAATCGTGTTGTAGTACGTCGACAAAATAAACATTCATATTTGAGGGCGGAACAATACAACCAATGAACGCTTTAGCACCCGCAAGTAACATGTACAAAAAATAAAGCTACAAATATGATGTCAATTTCCCGCCTTTGCCTTTTTTAATTGTTACGAAATTCCTCTCCGCACTGGAAGCAGTTATATAAAGCTGACTTTCATACGAAGGCTCGCCTTAATACTGTTAGGAGTTAAACAAACACTCAAATATGTACACAAGGTTTTGTTCTCCTCTTTAAAATTTTGGAATTTATGTGCGAGTAACTGGAATAGCTCATGGCGCCTAAAGCAAAATTGTACTGGTAATATTTCAATTCCCAAAATCACGGACGCGTGTTTTAAATAAGGCGAATGTGCTATAGGAAAAGGGTAATGAGGACGAGTACATATAACAAAGTATGATATGCTTCGAATAGACTTTTGTTATAAACGCTCAGAACAGGTATGTTTTTATGCATGGTCCAGGGTTCGAAGTTACACCGAGTCGTGCAGTGTGAACTCAGCCATATTTGTCATTATGCTCGAAAGCGTTTATTTAACAAAGGCTATTTTTATATGTACGCGGCTACACTTGATCGGGGCCCCTTTTAGGATAATTTTTGTAGTAATTGTATGGTGCATTGAACTGTTTAATGAAAGTAAGGGTGAAACCACTTCAGGTGAGGAGGTTAAGGGTTCACGTGTTCAGGGCAACTTGGAGGGACGTTGGATGTAAACCACCTGTAAAGGTTTTTTGAAAAAAAAAAAACCAACGTTGGAATTAAAATGAAATTTAGAAAACAACGCCCAAGCAGAAACTTAAACACTTTTAATAACATTTTTAACAACTTAAGCGCTGTCAGAACATTGTCAGAAAGCACGTTTAACCATGAAATCAGGCGGGCAATATTTGTTGAAATTAGTGTTCCTCGGATGCCTGATACTACTTTGTAAACACGCCCAGAGGCTTTTTTCCCCGTTCTTTTTATTTGCGTGCTGTTGATGTCTAATATCAAAGTAGCGGCTATCGGTCACTCGTTTCTTTCTGTTGCAGCTATAGCATTGCTCCCCTGCTTAAAACTAACCGAAAAATGATTTCCACGAGCCAATTACAAAATGTGAAAAAGGTCCATGGAAGTTACCCCATATCACTATTTATAAAACTTTGTCTTATACCCATTTAGGTAAGTGCTCTCTCGTGAGTATTTAACAAGTTTGTAGGCCTCGGCGTACCCATAGGTAAGGAGTACGCGCACAGAGTTCCACACGTCGACCCCTTTGCGGCTTCGGTTACAACTTAAGAAAGATTTCTTGGTTAATTAGCTTCTTTACTGAGTAAAATTATTACGTGGATTTTTTTAAACGTATTGCCTTATACACATTTGCAAGTATGTAGCGCTGCCAGCCAGTCGGATTTCATTTGCAGCAGACGTCTATGCTTGTGGAGTTCAACATCTTGGAGCGGAAGCCTCCTTGCCCCTTTTTCCCTTGTGCATTTTCTCCTGCTATTCCTTACTATGGGTAAAAGCAATCTCCAATAGGCAGTACGCAAGGCTGCAGCTACTGTTTGTGAGCGTTAGGACTTAAAGAAGAATCAAGTCTGATACAGAAAAAAAATTAGATATATTGGTGGACATTTACATGGGGTGAGTATCTCGTTCCTCAACATCCTAAATCGCTGGCTCGGCTGCAGCAATAAGCGAGCCACGCTTCGAGTTTTTACCCGCATTGTAACGTCCCGAGCTTCGCAAAGGGAGCTAGGTGTCTCCGTTCCCAAAGGCAGCTCTCTCCACGCCCTCTCTACAATCTGTCGCCATATGCTCTTTTATCGAATGCTTTTTTTGACAGAGCGCTCAGACAGCGCCGCCAAAAAAAATTGTCTACATGTCGCACGTATTGCTCAGGACAAAATAATGAGGTTACCGCGAAGGCACGTATTGTTTCATTGTGCACGGCGTCGTTTGCATAGCGAAAAGGCAGATCCTGACTGACCAGTGCAATCTAGGTAGTAATCAGCACCATGGGTACTTACTGGTAGTGTCGGCGTTGATTGGTACAAGAGCCACTATTTATGCACAGTCCCAGATGAACCAACGAGCCAAAGAAAGCCAAGAAGGTTTAGGAATAAATTTAAGGCCATGTGAAGGAACCCGCCATCCTTATAAGCACTTTCTCTATATCGAAGGCGCTCATTGCGTGAGTAGGCTGTTATGAGTATCAGAATCTATCTTATGATAAAAAAATTCTCGTCATACCGCCCAGTGAAATTGAATGCCCAGCGAAGCTGCTATATACTACGAGTAATGCTTAGGGGGGTGTATAATTAATCTTTCTCATCGTCTCGGCAGGCTTGTCACTTGCGCTCGACTTCTATGGCCGCAAACGCTGGGTCATACCTTGAATGACGCATTCGTCCAGCTTCTGGAGCAAGAACTACTCTATTTTGAAAGTAGTCCTGGCTAGTCCTTAAACAACCTGCAGACCTCATATTTACCAGGAACAGAAAGTTGGGGGCAGGGTCTCATTGTCACAGCCGCCTTATATTTCATAAAGCGGTTTTGATGTGGTTTTGTGATTTTGTGGTATGCTTCATTAGCGTGGCGCGTCCACTCGGCGCCTTGGGCGAGAACTGGGTACTGCCTGAATTTTTTGTTTGCGGCACAAAACCTTCCGACCAAGTAGGGGCTAACAGCTCCGTTGTAGAAAAAACATTGGGCCGCCGGAAGTACCCGAACTTAACCCTTGCGGTCATCATTGTACCGGAGCTCTCTTCTGGTATACGCAAGATGCTTATTGGTCCGCCATGAACCGAATTCGCTACGTCCATCGTTCGTGGTTTCTGCCCTTCAGGTCTGAACACGACGGCAAGGTTGGACAAAGCTAACGTATAGAGGTTCGGGGGCCGCAATTTTACCGTTTCACCACGGTTGCCCGAGGTGTACTATGCAGGGGATGCTAAAATGTATCTTTAGTTCACGTACAAAATCTAGGCTTCCAGTGCTCATTCGTACCAGACACTGACAATGGCCACACCAGACAAGAGGGCAACGACATTCCCGGTTGATTTTTCGCTTCCATAAACATAACCACAATATCATCATCATCGTCGGCATAATCGTCATCATCATCATAGTCGTCGTACTCAGGTACACTGAAGGACGAAGGCCTCTCCCATTGACCTCCAACTTCTCCTGTCCAGCGCTACTCGGGTGCACAGTTTACTGCCAGTAATCCCTAAAACGTTTTACTAACTTCCCCTTCTTTTATACCCATTTTTTGTACTCACTCTGTTAACCTACCTGCCTACCGACTGTCGCTTCGCCTCACTACATGGACCGCCCAAGTCGATTTCTTTTTTTATTTCAAGTAACATATCTACTGCAGCGTGTCCTTTCATCCAGGTAGTATGCTATAACCCGCAGTAACCACTGGTTGCCGACTTTTCTTTTGAGTTACAAAGGTAGCTTATTGTCATTATTTGGGAGTTCTTAACGAGAGCTCCAAAATCCATACCTCTTCTTTGCAGGATTTCTCTTTCGTGGTTGGGAGTGGCACTAAGCGTCTGTCCGTGGTGGTTGTATTCATTAACCTATTCTAGCGTGTCGTTTCCCAAACCGAAGATGTTTTTCGCAAGCTTTTTTCTCAACACTATAAATTTATTTTATTTATTTTTATCTCCATGGCCAGGCTTTCTGATGTATTGTTTGCAGGAGTTGAGCCGTCTCACTCGGCAATACTATGTCGTCCGAAAACCTCAAATGGCTCAAGTATTCTCTATTTATCCTTGCCCCTGTATTTTCCCAATCAAGCTTTCTAAACAACCCCCGCCCCGACATGCTAAATATATCTTTGGAGAGGTGGTATCTCCCTGTCTTACTCCCTTCCAAATCGGGAATTTATCGCTGTGCTTGTGGAGGGTCATCATGCCTGGGTATTTTTTATATTTCTCTTCTAGAAGCCTTATGCAGGTAACTTCTCTTCAGTGGTGTTTTGTGCTTCTAGCACAGCTGTGGTGTGTAGGAAATGTAACGCTTTCAAATAGTGTATAATTGTCATTAAAGAGGATTTTGTGTGTTAGGTGGCTTCATTATAGCATGAATGTGAGCCATAGTTTAGTATCTATTCCTAAACCCAGCATGCTGTCTGGGTTGTCGGAAATCGTGACTGTCAGCTATGCGGCTAACTATAACATTGGTAAAAAGCTTGTACACAACAAAGAGTACGCTAATGACCCTGAAATTCTTGAGGTCCTTGGGATTACCCTTCGTATGAGTCAGAATAACGGAGGGGTTTTTCCAGGCTATGGGCACTTTTTCCTCCTTCAAGCATTCCGAAAATAGTACAGAGAGTTTTTTGCACAACAATATATGCTCCCTCCTTCAAAAGATGTACGGCTATGCTATCGTCACCTTCAGCTTTTTCTCTTTTCATGACCTTGAGAGCCTTTCTTTCCGCCTCTTTAGTTACTAGTTGCATATCGCAAGTTCTGCTCTCAGCCGTATCCCCTGGTATTACGTCTCTCGCATACACACTGGTGTAGAACCATTCTGTTAGCGTTATTATCTCGTCCAAGTTGTGTGCTATGTTACCCTGCTCGACTCTGAGTTCGTGCATCCTGTCGTTGCCAATGGCTCGCGCTCTGTAAGTTACGTTCAAGCTTCCAATTGCACCGTTTCCTCGATGACTTCCCTATTATATGCGCGAATGTCGTTTATTTAACATCTGTTAATAAGTTTCGACAGATGGGCCAGTTCAGTCTGTTCGGCCTAACTTGACACTTTCAGGTTCTTACATCTCTCTTACAGGTTCTTACATCATGTTCTTTCGTTTTTGGAATCAAATTTCTAGATTGTTTTTTACGTGCTTTTGCTCCAACAGCTGCTGCTGATTCAGTGATCGCGGATGTTAGGCTCTCAATTAGCCTGTCTACACTGACGTCATTGTGCTCGTCTTGAAGCAGGAATTTTTGAAAAGGTATTTTAAACGCCTACGATCTGGCTCTGACTGACTGAATGCTGGGTTTCCTACGCTTTCACGAAATTGCTCCTTTCTGCTTTTTATTTTCTGAGATTCAGCCTTATCTTCAATCTGATCATCCTACGACCACTGCTACAAATCTTACTTAGCACCTCCACGTCTTGACAATACCTTGGTTGTCATATAAAGTGAAGTCAATTAGGTTTTTCGTATTACGATCTGGATTTTTTTATGTCAATTTCCCACATGAAAAAATCCAGATCGTAATACGAAAAACATAATTGACTTCACTTTATATGACAACCAAGGTATTGTCAAGACGTGGAGGTGCTAAGTAAGGAGGTCCTAAGGAGGTGCCACAGCCGCCGCCGCGCCGGTTCTCCCGGCGCAGATCAACACCGCACCTGCCGCCACGCACACGGCTACGGAAACCGCGATGGAGTTCGACACTCTCAGCGGACGCACAATCCCGCCACCAGGCCCCTGGAAGCAGATTCTACGAGAGCGCCGAAACCTCAAACAACAAGCAGCGCCGCCCACATCCCCGTTTCCTGTGCATGAACCCAACAAACCACTCCAAGAAGCACACCGACGCCACGACTACCTGATAAAGACTATAAAGTGATCTACCGACCACGCACAGGACTTCGTGTAGCTGCCTATAATGGCCGACAAATGACCCAAAGCATACAACAGGCAAGTAAAATCCCGGAGAACGTGTTCAACGCTTATGTAACGATACAACCGCAAGCGTTGCAAAATCTAATTGTCGCGAGCACGCCCGACGAAAACTGCGCCATGGCACTTTCTGAAGTTAATACACTACAGCTTGGTGCAGCAGCCTACGAAGTGCTACCCTACCTAAAGCCACCTCCAGGTACGGTTCGTGGAGTGATTCATGGATTGGACCAGGGCACCACGACGGAACAGTTACCCTACATTCTCGTGTCCAATGGACCCCGTATACTGCATGCGCGAATGTTGGGCACCTCCACCTCTGCCGTCGTAACTTTTGAAGGACCACATGTACCTTTCTACATCAAGGCCTACGGTCTCTTCACGCGGTGCCGCCCGTATCGACAAACTGTGCAGTGCTGTTCTCTGTGGGGTGAACTTGGACACAGACAGGACGTTTGTCCTAACCCTGATGCGCCTGTATGCGCCCAGTGCCACGCCAGAAACCCCACACCTGGTCATGAGTGTACACCTACTTGCCAACTCTGCGGCCTAGATCACCCCACGGCCAGCAAGGACTGCCGCAGAAAACTCCGCCCTCCGCCTCCACCTGTCCGGGTCCGGGAACGAGCATCCGCCAAGCAGCAGACCTTCCATAACCCGCCGGATCGTCAAACCCAGTCGATGCCTCATCCACAGAACGTTCATCGCCCAGCCCAAACCCAGGTGAGCTGGTCAGCTGTCGTCACCTCACAGCCCACTGCTCTTGACCAATTCCCCTCCCTGCCCACACACCCCAACCAACCCCCTACCTCCGTTACCGACACCCGCATCCACACCCTCGAAGAAGAAAACGCGCGCCTACGCCAACAGCTGGAAGCTACGGAAAAGCGCACTGCCACCTTAGAACAGCGCATTCACGAGCTGCTAACTAAAATAGAACTCTTGACTTTACAACGTCAAGAAGTCACAACAGCACCCTCTGCACCGCAAGTACCCATACCCACAATCGCTGCCAACATGCAAGGCCCCTCCCTTCCCTCTTCGGATGTAGGCCGCATAGAAACACTTATACGTGAAATGGGCAACCAGTTCAACAGCCGCTTTGCTGCCCTAGAAGAACGCCTAGTCGCCATCGAAGAAACGGAACGCCAAGCCCATGAAAAGCCCAAACAACACACCGCTCCCCAAGACCCCAACAACGCAACCCCTAACCTCCCATCCCACGATGACACCTTCTAATCCACCTATGCACGACTCAACGCCTCCGTCCTCGCTACTTGTATGGCAATGGAACTGTCGATCGTACCGAAGCAAGCAAGCCTCACTCCTTCCACTTACACAGAAAAATTCACCTGACATCATTGCCCTACAAGAAACTGACACCGACCACATTGCATTACGAGGATACACAGCATACACCACAGACCCCAAATCCAGAACGGCCATCCTAGTCCAAGCCTCCCAAACGGCGCAGGCACATACCCTTCCCACCACAATAGACTACACATTCATCGAACTGCTGCCCCGCCGGAAGTCCCATACCAGCCTTTACGTTCTAAATATATACAGCTCACCCACCTCATCCCTCTCTGGAATTGACCGACTACTAAAACACGTACGCCAACGCACCAAAGGACATAAACTCGTTGTCCTCGGAGACTTCAATGCTCCGCACACAGCTTGGGGTTATTTGAGAAATAACCGGAAAGGAACTCGGCTTCAAGAAGCCGCTCAACAAAATAATCTCTGCCTCTGCAATACCTACGGCACCCCCACCCGCATCGGCAACAGTGTTTCAAGAGACACCTCCCCTGACCTCACGTTCACCTTTAACATCAACGATGCCATGTGGTCCTGCCTGGGCGAAACCTTAGGCAGCGATCACTACATCATCCAACTTCAAATCCCACACCGCAAAAACAATCAGCAGCGAATCGGCACGGCCAGACTGACAGATTGGAAAAAATTTCGTGAAAACTCCCCCACCGATCCCATCGACGATATAGAAGAATGGACCGCACAGCTCCTCACAGAAGCCTCGAAACATACCAAAGAGTTAGCGCTAACTGAAGATAACCCAGCCATTGATGCCCACCTGTTACACCTCTGGGAAGCCCGAAACGGACTCCTTAAGCGATGGAGAAAACGCAAGACAAACCGTAAGCTCCGGATTCGCATCGCCAAACTCACGGTCGAAGCAGAAACTTACGCTCGTAATTTAAGCCAACAAAACTGGTCGGAGTTTTGCAATAAACTTCAAGGAACCCTGGGAACCCGTCGTACCTGGCATCTTCTCCGCTCCCTCATGGGAACAAAAGAATCCAAATCGACGACGGCGCATCAACTACGTAGACTGATACACAACCATCCGGGCACTGAGCAAGACCTCATACAAGAACTAGAGAAACCCCTCAAAGCAACATCGGCAAACCAAACGCAAGTTATCCCACCATACACCGGTACCCCCAATCTAGACTTAGATGAACCTTTTTCAATAGCCGAAATGGAAGCCGCAGTGCGTAACCTCACAAGAAACACCACCCCAGGAAAAGACAAAATTCCGAACAAACTACTTCGCAACCTCGACCCAATAGCCCTCGAAAGCCTACTACAGTACATCAACAACCAATGGACATCTGGCTCCCTACCACCACAATGGAAACACGCAGAAATACCCTCATACCCAAGCCGGGAAAACCTCTGAATACAAAAAATTTGCGGCCCATGTCATTAACCTCATGTGTTGGAAAACTCCTAGAACACGTGGTCCACAACCGACTTTCACCCCACATAGAGGACAACGGTTACTTCCCGAATACGATGTATGGATTCCGCTCACACCTCTCACCCCAAGATGTTCTACTTCAACTGAAAGAAGATATCATTGATAAACTTACCAATCACCACAAATTCTCGATCCTGGCTCTAGACATCAAAGGAGCATTTGACAACATCACTCATCAAGCAATCCTACAAGGTCTCGCCTCTACTAACTGCGGCCAACGTCTCTACGACTACGTTGCCTCATTCTTAACCAATCGCACTGCAACGGTGGGAATCGGGCACCTCCGTTCCGACGTTTTCAAAAATATGCCTAAAGGAACCCCCCAAGGCTCAGTGATATCTCCATTACTGTTCAACATCGGTATGAAAGATCTACCTCCTCTGTTGACAACTATCCCCAACCTGCGACACGCCCTATACGCCGACGATCTGACACTCTGGACTCCTACGGGCTCCATAGGTGACCAACAAGACGCCCTCCAAAGTACCATCCAAGTAGTACAACAATACCTGCAAGCCCGGGGGTTGGAATGTGCCCCAGAAAAATCCGCCTTACTTACACTGTGTAAACGAACACCTAAACAGCGCGCCAACTCTATACCGGATCCTGAACTCAGCATCAATAATCAACCCGTTCTTAACGTCCCCCACCTCCGAATTTTGGGACTCACTATTCCCAAAGACGGGTCGGGTGCCCAAACAATTTTGCCACTCCAACGTACTCTCTCACAATTAATGCATCTTATCCATCGAGTTTCTCACCGAAGATTTGGCCTGCAAGAATCAGATACTCTGCGCATAATCCAAGCCATCCTTATAAGCCGGATTGCATACAGTGCTCCTTACCTAGCCCTGAAACCCTCCGAACAAAACAAACTGAACACCGCGATACGGCAAGCCTACAAAACCGCACTAGGATTGCCCCCTAAAACGGCAACAAGCAAGTTACTACAACTGGGCGTCCACAATACGTGGGAAGAAATCCAAGAAGCGCACCGAATTTCTCAATTCACACGCCTCCAACTCACCACCACGGGAAGAGCGACCCTCCGCCGGCTAGGGTATTCGACCCCACAACAACCAGACGAGAAGACACGCATCCCGGACCAATTCGACAACACATCAGAGTGGCTCCAATCCCACGTAATATGCATCCGACCTATAACAAGGCACGACGAGCAGCAAGAGCACGAGCAATCCATGTGCAGTATGACCACCTCCCCTTCAGTCGCTATGCAGACGCCTCTCCATACCCCCACAAATCTGCGCACGCTGCCAGTGTGACCGACGCCAACGGAAAAGAGTTAACCGCAGTCACGACCATTACAAAATCTATAGAAACAGCCGAAGAAGTTGCTATCGCCCTAGCTGCCACCACTTGCGAAAACTACACAGTAATACTGACAGACTCCCAAGCTGCATGCCGCAATTTCTTGATCGGACGAATATCCTTACCAGCATTGGCTATACTAAAACAAATTAAGCAACTTCCTGAACTACAGATTGTCTCGACACCTGGCCACGAAGCCCTCAAAGGAAATGAGTCGGCACACGCCGCCGCCCGCGCGCATACACACCGGGCCGTTTCCCGAGAGGGTGACAAACTTCAAGATGGCGACATCCTCAAGCCCACGCCCCTGAGAAAATATGCCGATATACTCGCCTACTACCGGCGCGGGCGCCAACAATACCCAGCACCCCACCCACACCTATCTAGAACCGAAGGTACAATACTCCGGCGACTACACACAAACTCTTACCCCCACAATACCCTACTCCATGCAATGTACCCCACCCTCTACCCCGCATCTTGCAAATACTGCCCCCATCATGGCACCCTATACCATCTGGTATGGGGGTGTCAACAAACCCCGTCCCTTACTCCCAATCTCCAACCTACTTACGAGCAGTGGGTGGCACAACTGACCAGCTCCGACCTCTCCTCCCAGCGTAGCCTGGTAGAGAGGGCCCGGGTGGCCAGTGCAGGCCAGGGTATCCCGGACTAGAGGAAACCCCCCACCAGGCGGGTGCCCAGACAGCAGCACCTAAGGCTCGCATAAATAAATTTTATTCCTCCTCTTCCTCCTCAATTTCCCATTCTCTCATTAGTAAAACAATGTGTTCATCCCATTCAGGTGATTGTCTCTCAAATCATACCAGTATAATCAGTCTATCTCGAAGTTTCCCTCTGACCTTTCTCCTTTTTACTTCTTACCGATTCCTGCGTTTAAGTCTCCGATGACAATCGTGACCTGTTCTCCCTTCTTCATTTCTGATTCTACGTCCTCGTGGCAGCTGTCGACGGTGTCACCATCGTAGCTTGTCGTTGGTGGATAGGCCTGTATCATCTTTATCATGTATCGCTTGTTCAGCTTGACCATGACAGCCGCGAATCTCTTGGTAATGCTGAAAAACTACGCCACATTACCTGCTATTACTCCGTATATTGAAAATCCCACCCCGTGTTCTTTCTTCTCTTAGGGTCCTTTGTAGCACAGAATATGTCCGATAGTGAGCTCCATGAAGCCTTCCCCTGTCCTTCTATCTCCGCTTAGCCCTACAATGTCCCACTTATTGAGCTAGAGCTCCCCTAGAATCACAGCTAATATTTCCTTGCTAGACAGAGTGAGTACGTGCGTTGAACATTGCCATGGTCAAGATTGAATGGCGGCCTCTCCTGACCCAGAGGTTCTTAGCACCCTTTGCTGAGTAGCAGTTCTGACCGCCGCCGTGGACAGGGGCCGTACAGCCTTTGATGTCGGAGGGCCGAGAGGTGAGTTGGTAGGTCATGGGAGGTGACGGCCACCTGCTACGCCAGGGTGACCAGGTCCTTCTCTGATGAAGGAGTGCTGTTTGTGTCCCTAAGATCCATCATAGCATGGTTGAACCTTGTAGTATATCCTCTAAGGTACCCGGGAGGATGGTTACTGGAGGAGGAAACGCCGCTCCCTACCTGCCTAGGTACGGCTAAGAGCGAGACCAAAAAAAAGAGTAAGCGATGAAGGCATCACGAGAACGACGCTGCCACACACGCCAGCAGTAATGTTCAGCCAGCGTTTCTTGTTATACTTTTTACGCCAGCCTTTGAAGGAATAAGCAGAGGCGATAGCTTACTAATGAGAAAATTCACTGATGCCATGTAGTTAAAAAGCGAGCCAATGCTGTACCTGTCAAACTCCCGGAACAGCAACGCGATCAAGCGGTATGCCTTGTGGCGGAAGTCAGCTAGGTTTATTTTGCTAGCCAGTGACTCAATGCGCGCGGCCGCTCCCGCGCCTACAAAAAGAAAACGTTTATACATCGAAAACAGTTGGTGCTAAAAGGTTTACGTTTGTAGCGAGGGTGCTCTACAACTTAATGAAAGAGTAGTTGATAAGTATAAGAATTTACATGGCAGATTTCTTAACAAAAATGTGAAAATTGGCGCCGCATTTCCTTACCGCGTCCGCCATGCATGGAAACTTTTAAATTTATAGCGTCTTATACTCTAAGGCAATTGTAACATTGAAGTAAAGTATTCATATACCCAGAGAGGCGCAAAACGATAAATGGAAAGTTTGGTGAATGGTCGGCGTTCAAGCTGGCTCTGTTTGGTATTGTACGCTCCAACTGTAACGCTTATTAAAGGCAACAATACCGAAGGCAATTTTCGGCACACAATTACATCTATTTTTGATGTTACTCTACATGATGTATAAAGGCGAGTTTGTGACTAAAGAATTGAACAGCGCAGGAGAAACCTTTGTAATCGGATTACACCTTAAACTGCCTCCATCTGCTGCCTTCACTTGGTCATGCACGGTTACGTGTGAAATGCGGACACTCGCTAAAAATCGGCAAGAGCTAAATAACGGAGTGCTAAGCAGGGAAAGTGCTGTGGCGTCATTCTGAAAAACACCGCGAAAAAAGGCGTGGACGATGGCAAACGACAGGAAGAGCGCTGACTAAAAACTTGTTTATTCACAGCATCTGTGCGGAATATAAACGTTGGCATCAGAAAAGAGAGAGAAAAGAAAGAAATGAAATCAAACACACTCCATCGTAACCCTTCAACCATATATTGATTGTAGGGTTTAACACGCCGACGCAACGCAGGCGATGAGGCGCGCCGTAGTGGAGGGCTCCGGATTATTCTTGACCACCTGTGATCTTTAACGTGTGCCGAAATCTCGTACGCACGGGCGTTTTTGCTTTTCGCCGCCATCAGAAAAGCGGCCGCCGTGGCCGGGAATCGAACACGTGACCTTGTGCTAACCAGCCCAACGCCTTAGCCAGTGAGCCACCACGGCGGGTCCCTCCACCATATAACACTCAAATGCTTAAAGGGGTGGTGGAGAGCTGTTTCAGAAAGAAATTGTTGGGGGCATTACATTAAGGTTTTTCTTACGCTCAATTCTAAAAAAACATGTTTGCTTATGTGCGAATGCACGCAAACCATCTCTTTTTTCGTCAAAACACTGAACCCCTGCCTAGCGGCGCGGCCAGAGCGCTGGCTGCCTTTCGCGATTGGCCGGCGGAGATGACGTCATATTCAGAAGTGCCGGCGATGCGATAACCACTCGGCCTGAATAGCTCATTCTGTTCCCGTTCAGATACGAGCCAGAAGGAGCTCTGGAAAATGGAAGGCTCACGCAGTCTTTCCTTAGAAGAGGAGAGCATGGGCGAAGTATGAACACAACAAGTTCGCTTGCGGCGAGCTTTAGAAAGGGGTTCTCCCCTAACGGCTCATGTCCGAAACGGGTGCAGAAAAGTTGCTCATGTATTGGTTCGCCGCTTTAACTAAAAGCGGTAGTCACATTTCCAAGCACAATTTTTTAACACACCATCATCCACTTCGTCGCATGTGTAACTTTCCTTTTACAGTCGGACAGGCGGTAACTAGCCCTGTGCAGTGGCCTGCGATGCGCGAGGCAGCGGCTAGCGAGAGAGAGAGAGAGAACGCAGTTTAATGGTACTCAGGAGGTTTGTCCAGCAGATAGCCTAACATGGTACGTCAGGTGAATAATCACACAAATTAAAAAAAATAAAAAACAAAGAAAAAACGACAAGCGGTCTGTAGGCAGAGTTGCGTAGTTCGAGGTAAAAATAAAAGAAGTGTTAAAACACACTAAAGAAATGTTCTAACGCACTGGGGAAAGGTTCGCTTTCACTTTTAGCAGAGTTCAGGCAACCGCAGAGCGGCTACGCGTGGTCAGGAGATCACTAAGTCAGGTTAAAAATAAAAGAAGGGGTAAACACGCAATGGCTGAAGGTTCACAGTGAATTTGAGCACAGTTCAGGAAACTGCGGAGCGACCACGAGCAATCATGACACTTTGACTGCCAACCTAGTAGTAACTGTGATCACAGCCCCGATAGGTTCACTGGGACACCACTAAGAGTTTGAGAGCGCAAAGGTGACGGTCACGGTTCTGTAGCACTTTTCGAATCAATGCTCGGCACTGCTAAAGTCTGTGAATTAGGCCTGAACTGCGAAAAAAGCTTAGTAAGGCCCTCGTCACACGTGAAGCCTTCCTTGCGCATGACCAGGGACCAAGCACATCATTCAACGTAAGACACGATGTGAGTAGCCTGCCCAAAGTCACTGCCAAGGAGCGTCCTGGTTCCTCATATCGTTTACACACACATACGACATGGTAAATATCTTCGGGACAGTTACAGTATGGACACAAGGGTGAGCTGGTCTGCTGAAGCTTGAAACGAAAAAATGCGAGTGTAGGCGATGTTCAGGCGTTTGTGGTGTATTAGGGCTGCGTCGTGTTTGGTGAGATTAGAGGGCAACTTGAAAGTACATTCTGGGTCGACAGAATAAAGCGGGGTATAGCGACGTGAAGGATCCACTCATAATATAAAGCTGTACTTGCCGCGCAACACGACACGCAAGTGCGGCCGCATCCTTCCTAGAGAACGGTATTGCCGCAGTAGGCACTTGGCAGTTGTGAGCTTGGGAAGCTGCAGCGTCTGCTGTTGAATTACCCGATACCCAGCAATGTGCCGGTATCCACTGTAGTTCAACGAAATGGCAAGCATTCACGGCTTGGTGATGTAAAAACCGAATGTCCCCGCCTAGCTGGTCAGAAGGGAAAGACTGAAGGCATTGAAGGGCCGCACGGGAATCTGTAAAAATAGCCCATTGGCTGGGTGACTGCGTGGTGATGTATTCAAGAGCAGCACGGATGGCGGCGAGCTCAGTCACTGTTGATGACGTACTGTGACTGAGTTTTTTGGTTGTCGTAGTGCACGACGCAGGTATCCAAACACCAATCGTGGAACATCCTTCTGTCACTGAGCCATCAGTGTATATATGTTTATGGCCGATGTATTTACTGTCTAGAAGTTGTAGGCTGTAAAACCTAAGAGCTGGAGCGGGAACATTTGCTGTTCGCGTCACTCCTGGCACGGCTGTGTGAATGCTTATGGGTGGGAGCAACCATTGCGGGTACGAAGGCAGAGATGGGATCTCGTAATATGCGGTAAAAGGTCTTGCAAATCTGAAGCAAAAGTCTCAGCCAATAGATGGTGACGTTGCCTCGTGACAAAACGCAAACACGCCCGATGCAGTTCCTGTTTGCGCAGTGCTACCGGCGTCAATCGTCTACATTAAATGAACGTTCCCAGGGTTAATGTTGTTTTTGGGACGCCGATACACACCCGGAGTATGCGCGCCTGCATGCTTTCCAAAGCCTTGAGATTTCCAGCTGAGAGGTGAAACAACGCAGGAAGCGCAGGAAACAACGCGACTAGCGATGCGACAGCCGTCGGTCGCCGCGTCGTGCGACAGACGTCGTGCGTCCGCGTCGTGCGTCTGCTGCCGGGTCGCTGCGCTGCCGGTCAGCGGCATAAGGCATTGCTGCACAAACACAATTTTAGAATACGGTAACCCAACGTTGGTGGTCGCCCAAAGGAAGATGAAACCAAACCCAGCCCACTGGTCCGCGACGAGCTTTAGAAAACAACTTCCCCAACAGCTCCAGCCGCCTTGGGTTGCACGGCTCGCCTTAGATGTCGGGAACTTTTAGGCTTAGCACCGAGGCAGATACCGAGGTCGCTGCTATCTCTGCAATTGCGATGACTATCCTTAACACAGTTATTCACAAAACTATCATCCCCTTTCTCTCATGTGGAACCTTATTTTCACGTTCACAGTCATTCTAGGGATCGGTGCTGTGTTCATTCTTGCGCGCAGCTAGCGCCGTCCATCGGCCTCTCGCCGCATTTCGGGCTCGGCCAGGTTCATTTGCTACCGTCGACGAGCCTCCGCGACCGGTCGGCGCTAAGCATCGCGATACAACTCCGATCACATCTTCCAAAATCACCTTGCATGACAATCCCTAACGCAATTCTTCACATCCACTCTATTACACGTTTACCTTGCGTTTCGCGACGGCCTTGATTCTGGATAGCAGTAAAGAGCGATTGAGGCCGCGGCATGTGCGGTTCGAGCCATTTCGAGGGGGGAGTGGGGGGTGGTGGAGCGATCTTGCATGCATGACCGGCGACTGTACGGAACGCTTCCACGCGCAGAAAACGCTTCATTCTTTCCAGCTTGCTTGATTTCTTCTTAAAATCTCCCTACTCTGTAAGCTTCCGTGATAGCTCGCAACGTTGATCGGGAAAACGAGCAGGAATTTTGGCAAAACCAAAGCGCTGCACTGCCACAAACTTTCTAATCTTCTTTTGATCACGAACTTTGGGTATTTTTGTATTTGTTGGAGCCCGTCGATTCGGGTGTGAAGCACATAGCTCCCGATGACATACCCGTCCCCGACTGCTCGTGAAGGCAATCTAGTAGCCACGGGCGCTCGTGTAGATAATCTCCGGTATCCAGCAGTCACTTTCGGAAGTATCTAAAAACAGTGTAGCATTACGGTTAAAAATCGACGCGAAAGCAACTCTAGACAATAAAGATTAACAAAGTGCAGATTGCACGCCCGCTTAATTCGGAACTTCACCCAGAAAACTGGGACACAGCGAAGTGGCGGCGCACCTCGCTGGCCCCCTTTCGAATATGACCCTACTTCCGGTCCTGCTTGTCGGTTTCTTGCTCTTTCGGCGATGCGGGAGAGAGCAGTGAGCGGGGCTTAGGATCAACTTTATCAACGAATACCGCTGTCCCCACGCTAAACATGCCGAGTTAAAGTTTACAGGCATAAACTGACCAACGTGATAATTGTAAAAAGTAGAATTTACCCATTTTAAAGGCCTTTCAGTACCCATTAACCTGGAACTCGTGAACAATAAACAAAGTGCCACTCCTTGGCTGATAACTGGGTTATAAAAAGTAGGAACACCAAGTTTGGCGGCACGTGCTAGTGAAGTAGGCATAATCTTTGTCACACAGCGCCATCGACGTTTGGCTTACACATTCGTATACCAGTTTCCAGATACGCAAGCCTTCAATAATTTCCCGGCGTGTCTGCCTGGCATGTCTGGAAAGAGCGGTTGTTTCTTTTAGCAGATGGTAGCAGCCTCAGATGCGGCAGTGGTCTGCTAGCCGGGCGTAGGTGGTAGCTTTTACAGACAGTATCTGTTCACCTAGGCGGGCATCGACGCCTCAGCCACTCTGCCCCACGTAGCTCTTGCCACAAGACAGAGGAGGGCGATAAACCATACCTGTCTTCCATGGGACAAACCTTGGCTTGTGTTGCACACCACAACTACCCTCGGTGCATTGGTTCTTTGTGCAGCAGCGCACTTGAGCGCGCATCTTGGTGAGCTTTTGTGACGCAGAAACGCCACACCGACACAGACACTCTACGGCCACACTTTTTAACGCATGGGACAGCCTGCGTTAGTATGGGAAAATATAAAACCGCACAGGCTTCACTTCAGGGCTAAGAGGGTAAGCCGAGGCCGATGCCGGGAGGCGCCTAATCAGTGTTTCGCATGTGCGTGAAAGTAAATGACGTGTGAAACTAGCACATTGTAGTCTGTGCCCTTGCTGATGAAAGCTTTCTGGAATGCGGTGTGAGCATGACCTTAGTGATCTTAGTGACCTTAGTAGAGCAGCTTTTAGTGATGAAAAGGCTATGCCTTGCTTGATGACCTTTGAGTGACCAGATGCGTAAGGGAGCAGGGGTTTCTTGCCACGTGGCTTATAGCACCAGCATGCATGTGACGGCAGAAAGGACAGGCTCAAGACAAGAAACTGAAGCACGCCATCTTGATGAAACTCAACCGTAAATTCAAGCCCAAGGCCACACTTATAAAAAAGGGCAACAAAATAGCGTACTGAATAGATGTAATCTGCTGTTTTAAACAGAACCAGAAAATCGTGAATGTGGCGGTAAGTTTCCTGTCCAGTCTACTTAAGAAAGTTTCCCCCAAAACTGCACAAAATCTGGACCCTCTGCAAACCCCTTTCTTTTGAATATGAAGTGCTCACTAAGCTTACATGCCGCATTGTTTCCTCAGCGCGCTTGTGTCGCATGGTGGTATATCCGCGAGCTAGCGCATCACGATAGCTAGGTTTCACTGTCTAATCCTGCGAAAAACGCTCCTCTCGATTTTCTTTTTTTAAACGCATGGCTGGGCTAAAGAGCCCATGTGTGGCCGACGCTTCTGCGTTCGGGTTGCCGGCTTTGCGAATAACAGATAACGGTTGGCATAATATGTGTTTTCACTCTTTGTAGCGCCACGTGTGCGGATTCAAGTGACGTCGCATTGGAAATCGTTGTGGGTGCCGTTTAAAGCCCAACCACCTTCACGGCGTGGATGGAAGTCAATTTATTTTGGTGCTCCTTTCCTTCTACCTCAAGTCGACAGTTGTGGGGTATGAAAGAGAACTTTCTATTCAAAGGAAATGGGTTTGCATAGGTTCCACAGCTTCCCCGGTGATGAGTGAAATTTCTTTAGTAGATTGGATGGGAAACTTGTTGCCAGTCTTGTAGGAAATGTTGTTCACGTATTCCTCCACGTTGCCCATTTTTTGGTTCTGTTTAAAACAGCAGCACACGACTGCGTTTTCCTGGCTGTTACGTTGTTTGTCATCGGCCCTGACATAGCTCCCATAGGATGTGATGTATTGATGATGATGGTGATGGTTGGAGTTTAATTGCGCAGGGCCAACAAGGGTAAAGAGCACCAATATAATGAATTGCGAACCCCCTGTAGCATCTCAACTATGAACCCGTTTTCTTATGATGCGGTGCAAACCATACACTCCGAAGCAGCTTGGGCTCCGCCATTTTGGTTTTAGATTATTCTTGGACAGGCGTTGTTACTGATCTGGCCACAAGAGGCTGCAAGCGAGTTGGAGAGACCGTCACTAGATGGTCATGCAACTGCTATCATCATCATTATTTTGCTTACAACATAAGTTTCACTTCGGAACGCCGGAAGTGCGTGATGGTAGCGCCGCCGCACTGTTGTAATGGTGCCGTGCAGCATTTTTATATTACATCAGTGGGCAAAGAGCACTAGAGCTATTCTAAGTAGGCAGTTGCGAAACTCTGCCTCAAGAAACAGCCCGCTCCTGGACCCCCCCTGCTTTGGATTGTGGGTGGACGGTGGCGCCACCGCGGCACCCGCACGCGTTATCCAAAAAACCACAGTAATTATTCAGTGACAATTTAATGGTTAACGTTATTTTGAAGCTGCCATTTTTTTTATTTTTGTACTTCCCGGCGTTATTCATTGTTTGTTGAAGTGCGGTTTTTTGTTGCGATAGTTTCTGCGTCTGCGCAACTGCCGCGACCGATTGACGCTTGCGCGGCCACTCCGGCACAACATGGATTTAACATTTCCAGTTCTCGCTCCGGCTACACCACACTGAATGCCAAAACTAATCCAGTCGCTGATCAAGTGGCACTAAATAATCCTTAAAAGCTTGCGTAAAGCCGCGGAAGCAAATTTCTAACTGTTTTTTTGGCCGCCAGAAGACCGCAGATGACGCCCAGCAGACAACAATGCGCGGGTGAGTCGTGACAACGCTTCTCGCGTAACACACAGTCGCATTTTATTACTACTCTTGGTGCACATGCATCTAAAACGCTTTCGTGGTCCTACACGTCGGTCTTCTTCGGCACAACAGGTTTACGTAGGCACCTATATAGCATTATTTCCCCACGTCGTCGAGCGCCGAAACGCGTTGTATGGTTTATCTTGTGACCAGTAAGTTGCGCCAGTATAAAGAAAATTCCAAAGCAGTGGACCACCGTAAGGCCACTTTTTGATGCATGGGGCCTATTGTGAGTTTCGCAACTCCTATACCAAGTAACTCTAAGAGCACGACCTTCCAGTACCGCGGCGTGAGCCGGTACTGCCGCCGACCAGGCGGTGGCGCTGCGGTAGCGTTGAGATCGGTCTCGGCACTTCGTCTGCTGCACCTTCCTTTCGACTCGCGTTGCTTCCTACACCACCCATTCTATAACTTGCACCAGTTTCTCCAAATCTTGTAGTGTCTAGGGACTTGCCAGACACTACAAGCTTTGGAGAACCCGTGTCTAGGGACTTGCCGGACACCACAAGCTTTGGAGAACTCGTGGCGGCGATGCACTGCCTTCGCAGATACGTTGCACCTAAAATTGACGTTCAAAGCAATGTGGCCTTTCGGGTTTTTGAGAAGCGAGTGGTGCTTCCGAGCGGGCGAAAGAAACGGCAAGCTTCTACTGTTCGTCTCTTAAAGCATTAGGCTCACATGGCAGAAACGAATTGTTTTTGTCAAAGGGGCACTGCTTTCGTTCATTTTGCGTATCACGACGCCCGTGTTCGCGCCGCATGGAGGTCGAAACGGCGAGCGTACGATTTTAGTAGCTTTCCTCACTCTTACGTTTTCCCGGCTGTTACGGTTTTTCGCGGTCCGGCGAAAAATGTATTAACGGGGTTTCGCTGCATAGCCTTTGCATCCCTAAATGCTGCTTTACTGAGGTCTTGCCCCCACAGCGCTCTTGAAAGCTTTCATCAGCAAGTGCTCAGGCTACAACGGGCTGTTTTCCAACGTCATATACTCTCACGGCGGGCATGCGAAAAACAGATCAAGCGCGTCCCGGCATCTGCCTGGGCTGATGCCTATGCCTCGGCCTCGGAATGGGGCCTGAACGGTTTCCTCTTGTTCCATGTGCGCATAGGCTGTCCCATGAGCTAAAAAAATGTGGCGCAGCGATATGGTGTCGGTGTGTTTTTTTCTGCGCCACAAATGCCCGTCAACATGCTTGCTCAAAGGCGCAGGCGCGCAAAAGGCCAACGCACAGAAAGTAGTTCTTGTGTGCAACACACACCAATGTTTGTCCTGTATATTACGAGTAAAGTTTATCGGTTTCCTGTCTTGGGGTCAGAGCTACGCAGGTACAGTGGCCGGTGGGTCAATACCCGCCTAGGTGAGCGTAAACGTCTCTACAAGCGACCAACTATACTCCCGGATAGCAACCCACTGCAGCAGATGCGGCTGGTACCCTGTGCTAAATAAAACACCCGTTCGTTCCGTACACGTCAGGCAGACAGGACGGGGTGAATGAAGCTTTTCACGCCAGGAAACTGGAAGAAGATTGTGTAAGCGAAAGGTCGTTAGCGCTGCGTGACAAGGAATATGCATTCCTAACTAGGATGTGCTGCCAAGCTTGATGTTCCTACGTTCTGCAACCCAGTTATCAGAGCCGAGAATGGACGTTTCTTTATTCTTCATGACTTCCACGTTACGCCTTTGAGTTTTGACTATGTGTGGGAGGGGTTATGAGAGAGTGTGTTCGATTTGAGTGCTTAGTTTGCTTACTTTCTCATTTCTATGGCTACGTTTATATTCCTCACGGATCCCGTAAATAAACTAGTCGTTAGCCAGCACTCGTCCTGTCCGTTCCCTTCGTCTACGTCTTTTTTTGCGCTGTTGTTAAGATAGCAGTTACGCAACTAGATAGCAGTTGCGCAATCTTGAATGGAAATATTTAACAATCGTTCTTTTTTAGTATACTTGGCCCTAAATTTTTAATTGCTGTTTACGCAGTACTCGTATATTTGACATTTCATCGTCCGCTTCCTAGCTGGTAATAAAAATCCGAAATGACTTGCAAATCTCTAACAGCCATTATAAAACCAGTGTACACTACAAGTGTTGCTCCGTGGGTACTTTCGGTAACAAATGAACGAATAAAGTGAATATGGAAAACAACAGGTGCTGTTACCCAAGTTGTTCATTCTAAAACCTATTTCCAATGTTGTGATAAATGTCTTTATTCCGAAAATCACTTCGCTATTTACACACCTTTTTTCTTTATTCGTAGGATACTGTTTGTAGACATATCCGCACTTTCACTTGCTTTTATTGTGGGACGGTTCCCAATGCATACATTAGGACTCTGCGTGACTCTCATGATTGACAAATAGAGACCGTGTAAAGTAAGAGGTGTGTTCACGAATTTCACCATAATTATCTCCCGTAACAAAGAGGTTTCAGCCACTTTCTTAAAAAGCTAATAAGTAAGAAAACGGAAAACAAAATCAAAAACCTGAAGTACAGCTCTACAACAGGCTGTTTCGAGTATAGGTAGTCTGCCGATCGAAGATTGACGCTCGCAACAAAAGTTACAGCCGAGACATCATGTAGCACGAAACTTGCAGTAGCGTGGGCCTAAACCAGTGAATGTGAGTCAGTCCAAAGCGTTTGTTGACATGAACGTACAACCTCACGACCCCTTAGTTTCTACCGAGTGGGCGTTCCAAAACATCTTAAGTGTAATATCAGTAACCCGAGAAAGGAAAAAGGGCCATAATAGGTTGGCGAGCCTCTTCGGCTTGCCAGCACAGTGGGTTTCTATTTCGATCAAATCACGGGAATGGCCAGGCAACGGCGTCAAACATGACATGGTCTCTTCTAAATGTTTCATATTGTGTATGTAGCTTAATAGATGAATCTACCTAGCTGCCTGTAAGGCCTGCTCATACAGAATTTGGTGGCATAAAAATGCTAAGAGAGACCCTAATGCCCTGTTACCTTTGTACTTCCACTCATATTGCCCAAACAAAATTTTCTAATAAATGCATAATGGTATATTTGCGTAGCCGACGTGAAAGAGCTTGATGTCAAGGTCTCCTTAGAAGGAAGTGGGGTCCTTTGTGGGCCCCCAATATCCAGCCAGGATATCGTGATAGACTGGTAACAAACACCGTATTTTTCTATAAAGTGTCTCTAAACAGTTCGTTTGCACACACTAATAAAACCGACTCAGGAGGCTTGATATAAAGAGCACCATACTTATACGTTGGCTAACATTATATAAATATTTATACAAGGCCGTAGTGCGGTTATAATTTTATATCGGGCGGCTTTAATTACTGCGATAATGTCTTTCCAACGCTGCAGTGAGCTTCAGAAGTAGGGGCAAATGTATAGCAGAAGGTTGCGTGGCGGACAAGATTTCTTATTTACCCGATAATTGTCACTTGAGGGTTTCCGAAGTTTCTTCACAGCAAAGCTGCCAGTATTTTGCTGTACGCGATTTTCGTGTCCCTTTGCCAAAAACCAATGGCCACCTATCTGATTGCGGCGCTGCAAATTTGTTCAAAATCTTTATGAACCTTTGCGAAGGAGGAAACTCTCTTAGCAAACTTTATCACCTCACGTCTTTTCTCACGACTCATTTTCCCACCACACAGCTCGCGCACCACTTTATAATCTAATTACTTGTTGTTTTTGCTGAAGGAGGGCTTGCGGAGCGGGGTTCTCAGAGGACTCCGCATGACTATGGTTAGCAGGTTCGGTGAGTTGTGGAAGTAGAGAAGCAACTTGGGAGTGCGACACCACACTCGCCCCCTTTCGTTTCGTCTTTCTTCCAAGCCACAGACTTCCCTTAACGGACACATTTACTTTGCCAAATATATTTACAGGCAGCATAATTATTGACATGCGCAAACACAGGCTAAGGACATAAAAGCTATTATTTTCTACTCAAGTGAAAATTAACACAAATTGATTGGCAACGCACAGTTCCGAAGTTGCTTTAGCCGTATGGAGTTGCACGTACACGACGAAAATGCTGGTCTTTCGCTTCGCTTGCTGAACTCAAGGATTCATTTGCGATTCAAATTTAACCAAAATATGTTTCGCGAGCCCAAGCTAGCAGAAATATATGAGCAAGATAAAGTTTGGTAATGTGTACGGACTCTTTGTGCTAATTTTGCGGAAAAATGATGATAATAAAGCGGTGAACTTACATTAATACAGGTTTTTACTGAGCAAACCTATCGCGTTTATTTTTAATGTTGGTCGTGTTATTGTGTGTTGTACGTGAGCGCACATCCTCCACCCAAGTTCTTCATTATAAAGAAAAACAAAGAAGCCGATTTTGCCACTTTACTCTATTCACTGGTATTCTTACAATCGTTGCTCTGTGTTGTAATTCTTCTACCTTTGAAATTCAAAATTTGCCCTCAGGCGCGGATCAAATAACTAAGGGAAGTTTGTATGGCTTCCACTGTAGTGGCATGGCGGATAGATATTTTTTTTATTTCAGAGTACCCCAAACGGTCCTCAATGTAGGGTATTACACAGGGGCGGAGAGCACACACACATTAAAAATGCAGGTGTTAAAATTAGTATTATCAAAAGAGAAAAAGAAGACAAAGAAAAAAGATAGAAAAGAAAGAAAAGCAAACCTTGGGGCAACAAAATATGTGAGGAATGCAGTGTGTTTTAGAAAAAAACAATTTGACAAATAAACGGATCGCGCTTGAGCAAGAAGTACCTTAAAAAACAGCAGTGCGGTAGCTAGGCTATGCCAGGATATACGTAGCGCGAGATAAGGTTCAGCAGGTTAGTAGGCTTTCTGGTTGTCTAGGATTAGCTTATTATCATGCTTACGTCTACTAAAACAATTTCCCATCGAATGCAATGCAACGCAGTCCAATCCAATTCAGTCCAGTCTAGTCAAGTCGAATCTAATCTAGTCCAGTCCGGTCCACTCCAGTTCAGTTCAGTCACTGCTCCTCGCGCATGTGCAGCAGGGTTCTTCAGGAGCGACGCAAAAACGGCTATCAAGTGGCTCCGGTGCAGCGTCACACTTGGCTACTGCGCAACAGAGGCGCACTGAAGGGCATACGCCGGCACCAGTGCGTCTGCCGTGGCTATTACGTCACCCCTCTGCAATGCGCAGACAAGCGAATGTGCAGACCCATTTCTCGACAGCCCGTATTCCAATTGGATGGGATTTCCAATCGAATTGAAAATCCAATTCCTTCCAATCCAATCCGATTCTCCTCGCGGATTATGCAGCATGGCTCTTCAAGGTCCATGCGAAACTGCTTAACCTCGTCCAGTGCAGCTGACGCTACAAAATGACAAGGAAATTACTCTGCGGTGGAAGTACACACAATGATAACTGCAGTTAACTGCAGAAAAGCGACGACTGGGGTAAAAAAGATAAAACCTCGGATGCACAACAATACATTTTAAGGAAGAGTGCAATTCAACGGATCACAAGTCGCGAAGTGTCTATTGATATTTAGTGATGTCTGTTCTTGTTGCTATATGTCCGGGTAAATTGTTTCAGTCAGTTATGGCGTGGAGCATTATTGATTGCGAATACAAGGACGAGTGACAAAGTGGCCGCTTAACTTTGTTGGGATGCTCCCTGTGTGGAAAAAACTCTGATAGAAGCTGAAAGAAATCGTTGTGAACAGCTGGGTTGAAGTAGATTTTACGGAAAAGTGACATGCGAGCAAAAGCGAACGCATAACAATACAAGATATATGGGCAGTAGAAGATTGCCATCCAATAGTCGTTTTTCTTATGTGGGGAATGTAAACCTTGTGACTTTAAGCGACGGCTTCGAAGTACCTTCAATAATATTTACCGTATAAATAACACATTATTTGAATGGGCAGAACTTCGACTTTTTGCATATACAGGAATTAGCAAATCCGCTTTGAAGTAGGCCTTCCGCAGTAGCTTTTTCATGCAGGGCGGCGATTCCATAAGTAAGCTATCTTCATCGTATACCAACGTTGTGATTTCACATAAAATATTTTATGCATGCAGTGCGCTGTGCTGAACACAAACGTAGATATCCCACTCTTTACGAGCTTTCACTCCCACCCTTAGAGCAATTTGAGGGCCGGTCTTGCGCACAAACCTCCTGCTAGGGAAGTGCGCCAGGACAAAATAAAGGTCAATGAACCAGTCCTTACAAAATAAAATAGCAGGGGTTACTTATAAGACTACGAGTTTCTTTAAATTACGCTGTAAAATAGATTCCAACTCACCCGTGTATTCCTCTATTTATTCAAACATAGAATATACATGCAGTAAGTGATTGTATATATTGTTGATAAAACCTGTATTCAGAATATCGCTTGCCAGTGCGTGGTTGTACCTGCAAATGCGGGTATCAGCCAAAGTGTAAGCCCAGGAGTTGGCGAGCAGTGTGTGTTTCTTTCTGAATGATGTGCTTCGAACGTGTTTCATGAATTTTGCATAAGCTTCTGGTCAATACGCACCCTGCGGATATGTGCTGCTCTGACAAAATATAACTCCGCTTGCGTATTTGTACTAGCACAAGTCAAGAAAATGGCCGGGTGAGCGTTAACGACTAGAACGTACGTGTGCGTGCCATACCTCAGAGCCATTGGTAGTTCAGGAGCCATTTCGTGCCACAGACACTGTGTGCTGGCTTTTCTACTTTATTGGTCATTTATCGCTCGTGTAGACGATTTGGTTTGGCACTGACGTTTGGAAATGCATGGTCCACCTTTATGTCGAAAGCCTTAGACCTGTACGTCACATGCACTCGAGAAGTCACACGAATTACAAGTTCCACAGAATCGCACAAAACATCGTCCTTCTGGGTTCCGCCCAGGTATTGCTGCAGCAAGAGCAAAAGAGTAGTGCAGAAAAATGATTGGAGTCGGGCTCTTACTAAGGCTGACGCTACGTATGCCAGAAATCGAAACAATCACGCTGAATAATGGCAGACCACTGCGGCACCTGCTGAAAGACGGTCTTTGAGAGGTGAAAATGCTTAATGTGGTATGTCCTGGTAATGGGAGTGAGCCCAAATTGCATCGAATGGTGCTGTCCAGAAGGCGCGTCGAGTGTTTACAAGCCCCTAAATTGACCTGCATATACCTTTAGGTTTTAGCGCCCGATTCCTAGAAAGTTTGAAACAAAAAAGCAATGATTTGTGTATCCTAATCCTAATTTATTATGCGTTCTACTTTGCTGATGTTCGCTCTTAGATGTAACTTACTTTTCTTTGCATATTCACGTTATTTTCTAACGCCAATAAAAGCAGCGGAGCGTGTAAAAGAATGAAGACAAGAAACAGCGACAAATACGCAAGACCATCGCGCCCGAATTTCACGGGAGAAGGCGCGTGCTTTGGACGCAAGTCTTCAGCCCGTTGGAGTACGCCGACTTTATACTCTGCGGTTACATTATGCAGGTCGCCTTTGACAATATTGTGAGACTACGCCTAATAAAAGCAGGTTTTATTTACCTTGCAACATTTCTTTCCATGCCTCCGCGTACTACCATTTCATGTAACCAAAAAACTGGAGTAATTTACGAGAGTTTGGCCTTGGGGTTAGCTAGTGCCTCAACGTAGCCAGCGACTTGAACATCTCTCCGTCACTTCACAAATGTCACACAAATACCACGTCACAAATAATGAAAAGTGTGTCATTCGCTATGTAACAGCCCTAATCTTTTAAGCAAAAAAAGTCGAGCTTCTAACCAAAACCCTTCAGGTACCGGACGTGTTTGCCGTGCTCCATCGTAGCGAGCAGCCGGTGTCGGCGCTGATACACTGTTGGCTGTACCTTCTTGCCTAGGCTCTTTGTTCTACCCAGCAGGGGCAGGTGATGAACACTCTGTCGTCCTATTCTTCTCCTTCTTCACTCATCCCCCTGGAAATACACGCTCTGTCGATGACGCTGATGCATAATACATGAGCATCATTCTGCTGGCGGGCCTTGCGTGGCGCTCTCTGAGCAAAGAACATCTCCGAAACGACGCGTGCGTGCCTGAGAGTCATATGTCGTTGTCCCCGCAAAGCAGGCAGAACAAACTTCCAAGGCTACATTTCCTTACTGTTAGTGTCTTCTTGTCTGGTGTCATCGCTGTTCAGGAATATCTTTTGAGCAGGTATGAACATGTTGGGGCAACTTGAGCTGCGCTGTCAGTTGCTGCTGCGGCCGTTAGCTGTTTTGCGTTCCTAGTAATCTCCACTCGCGACATTCCAAAGGGGTGACTGATGTCTTTTTTGTGCAGTACGCTTGCCATATTACAACGGCCTTGTAGGTTTTTTTCTAGCCGAGAATACTTAAGCAAATTCGTCGATGACAGCCCCTACATCTCTCAGAATTAGTCATGGCTGGTTAAAGTGTTCGTTATTAAAAAGTTTATTACCGGCGTGTTACTTCACCTTCCATGGCCAATGTGTTCTCTTGGATATGCTTACTGGGTACTATGAAGGCATCAGTGTAGTTTTAAAGCGGAAAGCCTTCCGCGGTTTTCTAGTGGCACGTTCTGGAGAGCTGGGGGACGATTATGTCGACATAAAAAATATGCCTTGACGATTTTGGATTGACCGAGAGACCCAGGCACAGGATCGATATATCACTCCACACAAAGAATGCTAATGGATGTTGTAAGACACGAGACGTAACAAGGCATACCAAACCAGCAAGCCCTTCAAGACTAGTTTGTTTGCTACGTGTCGATATTTGCAATATTAGAAATATTGATCAGCGATCTGCAGTGCTAACCAGGAAAAGGGTGATATAACCACTCGGTAGAGAGGTATTCCAGGTTACTCAAAAGTGTTTTGGAGTAGGCGGGAAAACGCAAGGCATATTTCAGCAATAACTGTCTGAACGAACGTTTTGAGTTTCAGGTAGAAACGAAGACGTACCGCCACAACTTGCTTAGACATTTGGGGAGCTTTTTTCTTTAGCTTCACCATTACTACGGCCCCTCTCTGTATTTCGCGTTTTATAGCCGCATTCCGCCGAGTTGCCGAGTCGGGCTACTTTTAGGCTTTTTCGGGGTTCTTTTGGACTATATTGGTGTTTGTACGCAACGTTTTGTATATGTGTTTGTGTTTTTTGTTTTACTTGGTTATGTCGCAAATATTTCACATTTAGTGCGCATGTCTGCATTCTCCATTCGCCACTCTGGGAGAAACATTTCCCCTCCCATTTTGTACGAAGTGGTGCTATGCAGTTGAATACAAAAAAAACTCTAGCAGCGCTCTAAATCAGAAGCGCCAAGTGACGGAAAGTTCCCAACAGCAGAGTCGCATCTCTAAATGCGGTGCTGTATTTTAAAGGGTTTCGAAAGCGAGATGGGTAAATGTAATGGAGTGACGCCTCCAGTGAAGACGTTTCAGTGAATGCGCATGCCCTCTCCTTCCCAAAGAAGCAGTTCTTCACACAGCTTTAAGAAGAGCTTAACGTGCAAGTCACTTTAATGATTTGTTTGAACTTCGCATTGAGCGAAACACGCGCCAAAGCATTTTATGTGTGCTTCTTTTGCCTACACTTAAAGCAGCTATAGCGCATTTGGCTCGTCGGGCGGCAGGATGGCCGCGCAAGAGAGGCTAGTGGCCCCCAGAGCATTGAAGATGAAAATCCGAGTGCGAGAAGAAAGAGCTCCGTGTCCCTGCCCCTTAAATCACTGACTCTGCAGCATTTTTTTCCTGATAGACGGCAACGCCGGTGCATCTATTGCTGGTGGTATTAGACATTCATGCTACCTAATACATTTATTTTTCTTATTTTCGAGACAGCGTCTCCATCAAAGCTTCTTGTATCTCCGCACTGTAAATTTCCCGATCATTCGCAAGCGCGCACCTTTACGTTCTACTCTCTGAGCAGTACTGTGTTTTGCTTTTTGTACAAAAACATTTGATGACGATTGCCCATACATACAAATTGAATGTTCCCAAAACTGTTGAGGAGTTTGAATTGCAGGCTTATTTCGGCCGGCTACCACAGGGTGAAAGCCTATTTGGCGTCGTATATCTACCAAGCACAGACACAACAAAATGTGGTATTGCGGTCGACGCAACCTCGGCTATGCACGGAATGGCACCGTTATATCTTGTAGACATGGTATAGAAAGTCAAATTTTGCCGCTCGATCTTTGATAGAACTCTTTGAAATATCAATGTAAGTTCATGGTTTGCATCAAATTTGCGTCAATACCTCTGTTGATACATAGTTTTGGTGTTTTTGAAACCTTGTTACTTACAAAGGCGACATTAAGTGCGCCGTGCAAACAGAAGATCATGAACAGTCGATCCGCTTTACATTGTGGTGTTCGCTCTCATCGGCTTAGACTCCCACAGTATGAGCGTAGCAACTAGCATTCCTCCGCGGGATTGGTTAACTCGCAAAATTTGGATCACCGCTGATGAAACAACTAAGCTCGTAAACCAGCACCCATACCATATATCCTACAGAAAAAGAAAAACCATCCTGATTCAAGCAAATGAAATGCCACAGCACAACACATTTGAACCGTAGAAAGTCTGCGGTGATCCAGGTAATCAAACAAAATACTTCGCGCTTCTGCATCTACTGCTGAAAACTAAACAGCATAAGTGAGCTATGTACACCAACTTCTTTCCATATACGGCACCGTGGACCAGCTACGCAATGGGAAGTATTTCTGGCCTTTAGGACTCAAATGCAGATACAGGTGGTTTGAGGTGGACAATGCAGACCGAGAGAAGACGGCTGATGCCAGGCGATACAGGGGTCACGAGCCTGAAGTTCCAGGCCTATTGTTTGCATTCAGAATCCGCGCCATTACACTTAATCATGGGTAGGGGTTAAGGAGGATACATCAGCAGAGACGTGCGGTCGCCCCTGCTTCACCTGCGGCCTAACTGCTGCAACGTGGGAGCCCGCCTGCACCACGAGGACCGCCGGGCATCCCCCGCCTGTGCCGACTGCCGAGAGCCCGAGACGCGCGAGCACTTACTGTGCTCTTGCCACCAGCATGAAACCGCGAGCGAGGAGCTCAGAACCGCCCTCCAGGGACTCGATGCACCAAGCCACAAGCTGGAAGACTTCCTGTTCCCAACGGGGTCGGGACGCCTTCGGACGGGAGCTCTTCCAGCACCTCTACAACCTGGCTGTTACAGGACTGGTGCATCATTTGCAGCTGTCAAGCCTTTAACGAGACGAACGCGGCATCTACTGACCCGCATTGCCCTCCTTCTGCCCCCTCTTTCTCTCTTCCTATCCTGAAACCCCCGTCCCTTCCCTGGACTGGGATGAATGAGGGTGAACTCCCGTTGAGTACAACAATATCCCCAGTTGTTTTCTCTTAACTGCTTTCTTAATAAATCACCACTACCAACATACAATTGCTGCCACGTGTATACAGTTTACATCAACCATGCCTTTGTGTTCTCAAGAACCTTCCAGGAATGCTCCAAAAGGCCAAGGCTGGTCACAGATGCCATCAATTCCTGAAATGTTAAGAGCACGGCGTAACACAAAGCGCCCGACGACGGATGTTAAGGGGCACTGGCCGTATGAAGCACGCACTTGCAGCTCCCTATTAACATGAAAGACGGCTTAATAAAGAATTCACACATATTGTTGTAGTTGTGTAAAACGCTAATTAAGGAAAAGGGAGAAGAGAGGAATTGAAAAAGAAGTAAAAAATTAAAGCCGTCCCACTCAATGTGAAGGCTGTCTGAAGTGCAGAGATGTGATTCGCCATAATGGGTGGGGGCGCCGTTATCCGCTCACTGCTGTCACCCATCACGCTCCTGGCCGCCCTATCTCATTCCTCTCTTGATGAATATGCAATTAAAATTTCCCACCTTCGCAGTCTCTCGGGCCCCCTTGCCTGAAACTGCGCGACCAGGGGTTGAATCTTTTATGTGATTGCTTTAATATTGTATGCTGGATGTGCTTTGCGTCATTTCAAAAGCGCAATTTTTTCCTTGCGCGGGTGCAGCCTCCTTGCATCATTTCGAACGCGCCATTTTTTTCTTGCGCGGCCACTTTTTTCGCTACTATCGTCAAAACCAACCCAACGTGCGCTCCTAACTAAATGAACGCAAGGGCTGCCGGTTATACACAAACATTTTGCCTGAAATGTACCTGCAGTTTTCTTTGTGCTAAGCAACGGGGAGATGTATGACAAGCGCTAGTGGTTCACGAGGACAAACAGGTGATGACCATTTAAACCTCGTCTACTTGGGTCTGGTATCTCGCTGCATCGCCTGATTCCGGCAGTCGCTTGTCACCGACCGTTACCGATCTACGACTAGAAGGCGAACCCATAAAGTTCGCTGCATTTAAAAGGTGAGTGGCCATCCTACTGCGGTAGGCTGCGGGAAGTTATGGTCGCGTTCCCCCGAATGGTCAAGTCTCCTGCTCTTCGTGCAGGCGAGTGCTTCTCGCTGTTCCATCGCTCCACAGTAGGGCAGAGGGTGGCGATGGTTTCAGTTAGCATATATACAGAAACTTTGGGTGGTATTATAAAACCCATATCGGGTGTCGTAGGATGCATAAGAGGTAGGCGAGATGCGGTGGAGGCAATATGGTGAAAGTAAGTGTGAACTTTGAGTCTTCTCCAGTCGTCAGCATCGAAAATGGATAACAAAGGTGTGGAAAGAGGACACATGCGTCGGGGGGGTGTGCAGTGGTGCAGGATGTTGGTTTAGTATTTATTGTGAGGGTATGGAGCGGGTGGCTTGTGGCCAATGTTGAGGTGGTTGGAATTCTCAGAGAGTAGTGAACGACGATTCGTCGGTTAGTGGCGTGAGGTGCTCTTTTTTATGGGGAAAACTGTGTCTGGGTGTACCCACTTTGCGGCTCAAGAGAAGAGTGGGCTGCTGGGACAGGTGGTGCAACGCTGGGTAGAGTCTATCTCTTGCTGGAAGCGGCGGCCGGGGCCATTTAAATTTGTAAGAACCCTTATACTTGGAGTTGGGGCATGAGGGATGGGGAGGAAAAAGGCGAGCGTAAATTAAAAATAAGGATTAATTCAAAAAACGAAAGCGTGAGCGCGAGCCAACTCAAATACCTAGTAGCCCGATTTCAAAATTTGCTATTGTATCAGAAGTTTTTAGTATAAAACACAGGAGGGTCGTGTCGGCAACAAAAACCTCAATGTTCTAGCTCAGCCTATCAGAGTAGGAATAACGGCCGGTATTACAGGCGTACATGTCGCACTGTGTGGCCAACTTATAAAGCAACAGATATGCAACGTCTTACCATTTCCCCTTTTAAAGATAGGATCACTGGGCAAGTTTATATTGACCCAGAAATTGGACGGGCGCATAGTGCAAAACACTGATACCTTTCACGTGGCAAGAAGGGCGAGCAAATGTCTTTGACACGCTGCGAAACGAATACAAGTAACGCACACGCTAGCTCATTATCACGGACGTGCGGAAGCAGAAATTCACACAGATGCCGGTAATACCGGCGCTGGAGCGATCCTGATTCCGTGGCAGAACGATGAAAGAAATTTCGCCTGATGGAAGGCGCATACTTTCAAAAGCAGACTCGTAGTGCTCACACAAAGTTGAGGCCATTGCCGAGTTGCTACTAGGCTATCAGGGTGGGGGTGTTTACAACCCCGTTATGCAAGGGGTGTTTACAGGGGTGTTTACAGGGGGGGGGGGGAGTGTTTACAGGGGGGGATTACAATCACTTATTCTGCTTGCTGTGAGGCTTCACCGGCCCTTAAGGACACCTTTCTAGATGGAGTTTCCGGCTCCGAGTGTACGCCATTACTGCTGTCGAAACGTTGGCCCGTATGCCCAGCACCAGTGATTGCAGGGAACTGGTATGCCACTGGAAGGGATAATTTGAATTTCCTGCATTGTGGCCAAGGCGAATTCCTAACCGCACATCCGATGTCAAACAAGTGTGGCGATCATTGGTTGAACAGATGGTCTTTTCGTTTTTGGTATCCTTACCCATTTTAGTGACAGGATTGGGCAGCAGTACACCGGCGCTAATTACGGGCCAGCGGATGGTGCTGCTATTTTGCAATCAAAACAAGGAGAATTCACGACATGAATTCACCAAGTTCACCTTCCCTGATCCCCTTCCCTTTCAAGTACACGCAACATTCCTGATTGTTGCTGTTGCGACCACAACGTTTTTTTTGAACACTTGACACCGGAACAAATGAAGAAGTTGTTGTGTACGAGATTTTGGAGGACGTGAGGCTTCACCCAGTGATTTCAAGTAGTGTGTAGCTCAAACCCACGAGCATCTTGGCGAAGGCATAGATAGCTTTGGCTAATGAACAGCCGTTAGAATCAGTCGTGGGCAGTTGCCTATTCTTCTTGGCTTGGTTGTTTTTCCGGTAGTTCACTGTGTTTTTAAACTTTCCAGAATACACCTAAATAAAATACCGTCATTTGCAGTAATAAAGATGTCCTGTTTTTATTATTGCAGCCATGTATTCTTGTTTGGCATCACTTACCTAACTATGGCAGCCGTCCTAAAACTCGCTTATCGCACAGGTGTCGTTTGCTCTCAAATTGGAGCTTTGTACCACCTGTGATAGGCAGGTGATGATGATGACAATCTGCGATATCGTATTAGGCATATTGTTAGACTTTTCCCTGCGAAATCGCAAAAAACTCAAAGATACGCTAAGACCAAAATCATAAATAAATTTGAAAATCGAAACACTTTCCGATCCAGCGTTTTGTATGATTCAAGTACCAGGAGAATATCCTAAAACAAGTTCGTTCGGAAAGTGCCGAACATAAGTAGAACACTATAGTTTAGGTGCAAGTTGAAAAGTGGGGAAAACTCACCGCCAAAAAAATGCGGTTCTGCTAGGCAGGCTACAGCGAAAATAAGAAAGGCATCCGAACCGCAAACATTGCTTCCTGCAGTTGCAAAGTGACCAAACATCGTTTCAGCACCCCTAGGCATTTATGAGTTTTTATTCGCATTTCGCGAAAAGCAATGTCAATAATACCTTTGGGCATATTTTTTTTTTAATTTTTGCCACATTTTCGATAAGATTTTCATTAAAATAGAGAAAAACATTTCTGCCTAGCAACAGGGCGTGTTCTTTTCATTCCTCGCTTCGTTTCGGACGCAGGGGTCAAAAAAGAAAGCCCAGAATAGCAGATGTGCGCCACCGCCATAAGTTTGTTTTCGACACACGATGCAGGAAAGTGACGTGCTTATGCGGGAAAGAAACGAACAATACTGAGGATTCCTATCCCTCAAAAGCCTTTAAGCTGGAGGCCACCGGCCATATTCCGCAGGTGCGTGTTCGGGGAATCGTTGAAAACAGAAATAAAATGAAGAAAAACATTGTATGTGAATGCGGCTTTGGGCCTAAGCATTTTGTGCTGCATTCGTCATCACAATATTATAGTTTTGTAAGTATACTCAGAACCATTATAACAGTATTTTCCAAAATGCCCGACAGCTTTGTATCCTCACCGGGAGCCTGACCTTAAAGGCAACAATAGTTCCTGTTAGAAGTGAAATACTTTTTTGTGAAATTGAAGTTAATCTTAGAAGCAAAGCGGATGTACGTGTACTCGTGAACTAGAGAAATCAGGAAATAACCTGATCAGTCAGTAGTTCCACCGCATTCTGCAATAAAAATGTATACCTTTATCCCGTTACATCTGCCATATTAACGCATTTTGAGTTTTCAGATAGTATACACTTTTCTTGTAAACGCTCACACGAGACTTACTTGCATGATGAAATGTCCTGATTTGTGGTGCATACCACATGTAACACCTCTATAAAGTGGTTAGCAGCTGCCGTGTCTCATCGTCCAACGTCAAAATACAAACAAATTTTGACCCCTAGAATGAGCACTTTTATTCGATTTGATTGATTGTAGGGTTTAACGCGCCGACGCAACGCGAGCGCCGAGGCGCGCCGTAGTGGAGGGCTCCGGAATAATTTTGACCACCTTCGGATCGTTAACGTGCGCCGAAATCTCGTACGCTCGGCGGTTTTTGGGTTTCGCCTCCATGAGAAAAGCGGCCACTGTGGCCGGGAATGGAACCCGCGACCTCCTGCTCAGCAGAACTCATTATTGTTGTCGTTATTAGGTATTTATTCGCTTACAATGAAACAACAAACAGCGTCTAGTAAGATATTGGTGTCCCAATATCTAGTAAGATAGTGCACCCGCTATGGTTAGGTGTGACAGAATTTTGCCCTAAGGTGCGGTCTTCACTAAAGAGAAGGACGAAAACGTTGTTTTGAACACGGTGTTAGGCGGAAGTGGCTGCTCAGTTCTTGACTGAGGTCGTGGTGCGACTGGCTGCTGCGCCCAGTCTCTCGGTCTCGTTAGATGGCCTTGAATCGGTTGTTAAACACGTTCACATTTGGTGGAGAACCTCGGCATGGCACCTTAGGTAAAAATTACCTAAAATTAGGAATGCGGAATAGCCGATTGCTGAGTAAAGAAAGTGCGGGGCCAAATAAAATCAAGGAAGCACGCAGACAATTTAGAAAAGGAACAAGCAAACAAACAAATTTTTTTTTACCGGTCTCCTCTGACTTTCACGCCAACACACTGTGGTTGAAGTGAAAAAGCTGAGAGACGCAGTAAAGTTAGCGCGGAGTGAACTATTTGGGCTGTGCAAACCTTAAAGGGGTCAGGGACGCTCAGTTTGACAATATCCGCACCTAATTAGAAAGGATTATTTGTTTGCAGAATTTTCCACCACGGAGCTAAATGTGCTGACAGGACAAGGCTAATCTCAGAGCATGATAATTTGCGACAATTAAAGACACACTAGCAAGAGGCCACAGACAGAAGCTACACTTCCAACAGTTCATTAGCAAATTCTATCACGGTACGTTTATACTCAAACCAAAAAGTGCGCAGTGTTAAACAACATCATGGTTGTGCCAACAGACCGCAATTAAAGAATTTGCCTAAAAAACGCACCTCAACGTTGAGCGTTACGGCCGATGGCTCGCTGATGGTATTACTCCCCTTAAATCTTGTGCGATAGGCTTCCAATAGCTCTCTGGCATTCTGATATTCGTTTTTGCCCAGTATCCCGGTTTTGAAAAGCCGTGGCTCACATTTGCAGGATTTGGAAGGCGTGATGAAATGTGCGCTGTTCTTAGTCTTAGTTTGAGGCATGCTCCTGGGGTGGTCGCTAAAACACCTTCCTGGTTGCCCATATAGGAGTTTCTACATTTTAGTGTGATTTTGTAATGTTATAACTCTGTTAGGCACCGTAATGACAACACAGGACAAGTGAGACAAGGGCCTGTGCTACATACAACAAAATTTTAATAACCGCAAAATTATAAATATATAAGAAGCACAACCCGCTCAAATTCATAGCAATTTTATCACGCCACTGCACACCTTCCCACGCGCGGGTCAACCACGCACGTGTGATAAATGCCTATCCAAGAAGGCCGGCTCTTTTGGGCTGAATGATGTGGACGTGGTGCTGACACGGTGACCTATCCGCAGCATTTCTGCTGCCTCATATATCTCTTGGGTCCACTTATCCGCGTCTCAAAATATGACGGAGCACGCATCGTACATATTCTCGCAATTGCCCTTTTGGCAATTAATACTCAAATTGTTCCCTTTTCCTTTCTCTACCTTGTTACAATGTTCCCGTAGGCGAGTTTTGAGGAACCGTCTAGTTTGGCCGATGTATGGTTTTTTACAATTAAGCGGCAACGTATAGACCACCCCTTCCGTGAAACTCACATACTGGTTTTGGTGATTATTGAGGCATTTGTTTTTTTCCTTCCCTCACAGGGCACGTTTGTCTGCAGATCCTAGACAGTTTATCACGAGCCGACATGACAACTTCCACGCCAGCCCTTAAACCTATTCTGTTACGGTTGTGCGATATGCGATGCATATACCGGATGATGGCTACACTTTTGTCCTTTCGGTCGCCTCTTGTGGGTCTCACTGGGACTTCTTTGCCTCCATACAAATCGAATTGGCCACAGATAAGAAATTTTTAACGTAATTTTAATAAATGCCTTAGCCCTCCTGAGGTCACTCACGAGGTTTCTCAACACGACAGCCTGAAATTTTGGGATCTGTGTCAGAAATTCTCTGTTTCGCATGTGTAGGTTGCACGAACTGCGTCGCCGGAAACTGTTATGCCATTTACGTCCGCGCACACTATACTCTTTAAGAGGGGCATCGCCAGTGAGTGTCTTACTAACGCGATGAAGATATCCTGCAAGCACCTCATGAACTCTATTTTTGACGCTCAAATCCGTCGTCTTACATCAGCAGGATACCCAGAGAATTATTGCAGCTGTGGCCAATTGTATTCGTATGGAGGCAAAGAAGTCGCAGTCAGACCCACAAGAGGTGACCTAAAAAAAATGAAGCCGTCATCCGGTATATGCATCGCATATTGCAGAACCTTAAAAGGATTGGAGCAAGGGCTGGCGTGGAAGTTGTCATGTCAGCCCCTGATAAACTGTCTACGCTCTGCAGGCAAACGTGCCCTGTCAGGAAAGAAAAAAAACAAATGCATCATTAATCACCAAAACTAGTACGTGCGTTGCATGGAATGGATGGTCTATAAGGTGCCGCTTTTTTGTAAAAAGCATATGTCGGCCAAATTGGACGGTGCCTCAACACTCGCCTACGAGATTGTTGTAACAAGGTACGGAAAGACAAATAGGCAATTTGAGTATTCATTGCCAAAAGTGCGACAAGTGTGACCGTATGTACGATCCGTGCTCTGTCATTTTGTTAGATGCGGATCAGCGCCCGCGAGGCACTGTTGAGGCTGCAGAAAGGCAGCGGATGAGTTACTGTGTCAGTACAACGTCCATATCTTTGGGCTCGAAACAACTGGCCTTCTTGAATAAGCATTTATTACACGCGCGTGCTTGACGAGTTCATAGGGGGCTGTGCAGTGACGTGATAAACTTAGTAGTCATTTAAGCGCGTTGTGCTTGTTTTCTATTAATATATCCATTGGTTGTTATTAAACTTCAGTTGTAAGTAGCGCTGGCCCTTGCCCCCCTCGTCCTGATTTTTTTTACTGCGTTTAGCGGAGGTGTAATGGATTACGAATTCGCTTGTACATACACGTTCTTAAATGGTTTTTCATAAACCACGACCACAAAATGCGTATAAACAAATGCTTCCAAACGCTACTGTCGCACCTTCTCTGATACACATCCGAAATGACCCCGGATAAAGAGGCGGGTGTTCATTGGGCGCATATTTTTTCGTTGCCAGTGGCGTGGAAGTTTTGTTGGTTTGCATTTAACATGCCTACCACATGAACATATCGCTGATGTTCAATTCCGAATTGTGTGAAAAGCCATTATTCTCCTCTTCCTTCAGAATATTCTTCCTGCTTGAAAAATCATGCACAATTACTGTGATAGACGAGAGAACCATAAAACCAGTTCACCACTGCCTTGGCTGATAGGCGCTATTGGCAATTTTCTATCTTCCAGTGTACAGACAATGAATAAAACTGGAATGAATTCATTAGTAGAAACTCAGTGCTTTCACCACATGGAGGAGTAGGTGCCTTACGATAGTTCATTAGAACGCTTTGGTGTGTTTGATATTTTAATTATTTGCCAGCAATTTTCAAAGTTAAGGGCTCTAGCGTTAGAATGCGTAATTGATGCGGAAAAAGAGAGGAGAGAGACATATGGCCGGTTTTTCGATTGCATGTCTCGCGACATCCTACACACGGCCGCACAAAAATGTCAAACGCCTAATATTTAGGGGTAGAAAATTAAGCCACTTCAGACGCCTAATACCTGCGAGAGAACTGATAATAAGGTCCTCTCACATACAAAAACAAAAAACGTTACTCCGTCCTCCTTTGCCTTCTGATTACATCGGAAACCTCAGAGTGACATGGATGATAATGTTAGTGCATCTTTTTATACTCGGATTCCCGGTCTCTAAAGTGGTTACGTTGGTCATAACTGTGAATTATTTGTGAGACGGGATATGGGAGACTGCAAGAAAAAAACGTTTGCCATATCAGTTATCGTTCGTACCTTCTTAGCGCTGGTACTCGCCGTTTTAGATGCGACGCTGAGAGCATCTCTTGTCGGCGGCCCTGTCCTTCCTGCGTGCGTCCGTCGTCGGCGTCGGCGTCCGCACTCTCCTCCGCTCACCCCCTCTCCTCTCCGATAGCGAACACTCACTCGCGAGGGGCATTAAATTCCATTCGATTGGCTTTGCTTGGCTTGGCTTGGATTGGATTGAATTGGATTTGAATTGGATTGGATTAAAGCGGATTATGTTGGATTGTGTTGCGTCATAGCTTCGGCAGACGAACTGGCGCCGGCGCGTGCCCAGGTAAGAGCGAACAATCACTCTCTCAACATCTGCGCGTGCACGGCCCAGCGCGCTCTCACTCCGCCGGTGGGCGGCGCTGCGAGCGGTGCTGCGCATGTGCAGCACTCTCTCTCTCTCCGCTGTCTCCTCTCCTTCAGGCGCTCTGCGCATATAACCGGCGTGCCACTCTCCGGCGGACTTTCGGTCGACGGTTGCTCTCCGCTTGCGCTTGAACCCCCCTCAGCGTCGCATCACACCAGGGTTCCCGCGAGGGGAGGTGGCCCTAATTTTTTTGTTTTCTAAGTGGTTTCAGGCGCTGAACTAATCAATCAATCAATCAATCAATCAATCAATCAATCAATCAATCAATCAATCAATCAATCAATCAATCAATCAATAAATAAATAAATGAATCAATCAATCAAATAAATAATTAATTAATTATTCAATTAATCAATCAATCAATCAATCAATCAATCAACCTTTATTTTCGGTGCCCAGGAATAACCCTAAGGTCTTTGGGCTGGCACACCATATACAAAACATTAATAAAAGAAACGTAGAACAGCACGTAACAACACACACAATTGTCGATATGAGAGCAAAAAATAGAGTAAAAATACTTATGAAATTCAAGTTTCAAGTTTCAAGTTTATTTTCCAACATTACAGTGTTGGGGGTCCACCAGGCAAAAAAGCGGTCAGTGACCATTTGAAGGGTGCCTGGCAGCCCGTAAACACAGCAGCTGTCTGGCAACTGTACAAAGCATACACATGCTGATGTATACGTGAAATTAACAGATATATACAGATGCATGAGTGTACATGCAACAACAATGCATAAGGGCGCATACTCTTAGATAATATTAATCATGACATACATTAAGTAACAATAGAAAAAAATGCATAGACACACTAAACGCAATTCTGAAATATAACAGAACCAGCTATACCTTATCCAAGGCATGCGACACTTCACTGTGCGAAAGGAAAAGAAACCGGAACAAACAATGAAAGCCTATACAAGTGCACAAAAGTTAGACCAATAATTATCTGGCCACAAAATATTTTCGCAGATTCGTCTTCGTACACTTTCTGTAGTCGTTACCATCTTTTTGAAATTTGTTAAGGATCGAGGACAGTGAATATTGCAAGGACTGTAGGCATAACATTCAGGAAAAAAAAAGAAAAAAAAACAGTATTGCAAGCTATTGCCCTCGGCCAGCGAAACGTTCAAGGCACTTGAGAAAAGAAAATATACAACAAAATGCACGTGCATATGATAGAAACAGAGTGTACATATAGGACGAGAGTTTAGATTTCTGAAAAGTTACACTGCAATAAAGAATTAGCGTAAAGCGAGCGATGCCTTTGCAATGTCCCATCTTGTCGAGACACACAACAAACATAGCAACACATTTGACAGAAAAATAGCGAACAAACAATGGCACGAGTATTGACATAAATGATCAGACCAACAAATCGCACAGATAATAAAAATGACGCATGAATCAACCAAATAATTGATTTATCGTGTGTGGAGGAACGATTTGCTGGTGCGGAAAGAAAAGTGCATATCGCAGAAAAATATAGAAAATAGCATTGCTTAGTCTAAAGAAAAATGAGGCACTTTGAGCTACACAAACGCCGACACACGCCCATTACCCGCGCACATATGCAAACAAGGCAAGTGTAAGACAACAAGACATGATTAAAACTTTGTACACTGAAACATGTAAACCGGAAAAGGATATTAGCATTAAAATCACGCCACAATTAAGGCATAAAACTTAGACACACAAGTGAATCATAGAAAAAATTAGCATACACACATAGATAAACCTGACCCCAGCCGCATAAAGTGTGTGAGTTGAAGTTACATAGAAGGGCAAGCAAACTATTCCTGGTTTGTCAAGCTACGAAGTTCCTTACAAAAAGCTGGAAAGGGACGATGGAATACGTCCAAACGTTCTGCGTACATGTTGTATAGGTGCTGAATGCGTCCCACGGGACTCTTGAGACGGGCGGTGACATGAAACGGTCTAGGTGCCCTCGTGTTGCCTGTCGGGTTTCTCACATGTATGACACGCAACAACTCTGTACAATAAATGAGGGTGTGGTCCAGTTTGTACAAGAATAAAAGGTCAGCCTTGGCCCTCCGGCTGTGTAGTGGGTCCATTACAAGCAAGCTGGCGGCATCAACACCAGGATAATCTTTAGCTTTTGCAGTGGCGTACCTATGTTTTAGTATTGAGAGAAATTTAGTTTGCACTCCCTCAATGGCGGGCGTGTTAGACCGACACGTTGCATTCCAGACTACGCATGCATATTCCAATAAAGGGCGACACATAGATGTACAGAGCTGAAGAAATGTGTCTGGATAGTTCAATTCTCTGGAGACACGACATGTTGCGCCTTGTTTTCGCAAAGCATAACGGGTAATCTCATTAGTATGGGCTGTAAGTGTGAGCTTAGAGTCAAACAAAACTCCCAAGTATCTGATTTGACATACCCGATTCAGATCTTCTTCACTTATACGATAGGTGGAATTAATATCATCTGTGTTACGGGTATGCGATACCACTTTGGTTTGTGCACTGTTAAGTATCAACTTGTATCTGTTGCACCAGTCCGAAAACGCGGCGATATTACATTGCAGTTGTGCACAGTCTGAGATGTTGCCAATCACTTTGAACATTTTAATATCGTCTGCGTATACCAAGAATGATGAGTACTGAATTGCTGTCGAAATATCGTTGACAAGGAGTGAAAAGAAAAGAGGTCCAAGGACAGAGCCTTGAGGCCCCCCGCTGGTGGCTGAGTACGTTCCGGAGTGTAGCTCGTTACTGTGAACGTAGCAGTGACGACAGGTAAGGTAGTCACACAGCAGATCTAGGAACGAATCAGGAATGTCAAAGGGGGGAACGTTTTTTACACAACAATCAATGGGAAACCACATATAACGCCTTGCTAAGGTCACAGTATACCACGTCAAGTTGGCCTCGGTCTTCCACTGCCTTTGACGCATGTTCCATAAAAGAAACTAAGTTTGTAGTGGTCGAGCGGCCACGTATAAAACATTGTTGATTTGGAATAATTTCTTATCTTACTCTGGATGTAATGAGGTAATGAATTACAGATTCAAAACTTTTAGAAGCACTGCACAGGAGGGAAATCGGTCTATATTGTTTTTGCATCTGCTTTTGAACCGAATTTGTGTACAGCTACAACTTTAGCAATTTTCCAGCAGTTATGAAACATGCCAGTACTGATACAGTTGTTAAACACGCATAAAAGCACTGGAGCAAGGATAGGACTGAAAGCCTTGAGCAGAGCCATGAGAATGCCATCTGGGCCACAGGCTAGCGAGGGCTTCGCGTCCCGTAGGCTTTTCATCATGCTTTCCTCCCCTACAAATGTCGTGCTCGGTGCCGTAAAGCGACAATTGGACATCAGAGCTGACGGAACGTCGCAGGTATCTCTATACACCGTTTTAAACTGCTGAGCGAACGCGGCAGGGACGTCATCAAGTATTACTCCATCGGTGTTAATCAGAATAATGCATTCTGTGTTATGCTGGGGTGACCTACTGCGGATATATTTCCATAAATCTTTGGGGGTCCTTTTAAGAGTGCTTTCTATGGACGTAATGTATGCAGCCCGATTACGATCGTACAGTTTTACAGAGTGACCGGTATTCTTAAAACTCTAACTTCCATTTTGTCTCCCTACTCTTTTGAGCCGTTCTGTGGGCACGCTCTTTGCCTTTTAGTGCCGACCGGAGTTCACTCGAGAACCAGAAAGGATACTTCGAAGATTTAGATTTCAAAATTATAGCGGGGGAATCCGGAAACAGGTGGCTTGTCCTTTTGCACATAACTTTGAATAGGTAGTACTATGGATAAGGGCGGATGGTAATTGTCCGGGGTAACCAAACCAGTAGGGGTTATGTTGACACTGAAATTTTCGATATTGGAAAATGAAAGGTCAAGTAAGCTCCTAGCTGAGTTCACAACGTGCTTGTACTGTTCAAGACTAGTAAATGAAATGAAGTCCAGTAAGGCTGAGGCATTTTGAAGAACGTAGTTATTGTAATGAGAAATACTAAGGTCACCCCATTCTATTCCCGGCGAGTTCAAGTCACCGAGAATCACGAGACGGTGTCTAGGATGAGAGGAAATTACATTTTCAATCGATGTTAAAGAAGTTGTAAAAGAAACGGGAGCTATGTTGCGAGCTAAGTAAAATGCACCAAGCAGGACGCGTTCGCCACCGATGCAACACAAGTCAACCCAGACAGACTCATCCTCTGTCTCCGGGTCTGCGCGCCTCACGCATCTGAATGAGCTATTGACGGCTATCAAAGCTCCCCCTCCTGTGCGTTTAAGGACATATGCGGCACGGTCACTTCGGAACACATTGTAATAGGACGGAAAATATTCTTTTGACGAGATACTGGGTAAGAGCCATGTCTCCGTAAGAACAATCACAGAAAAAATTGAGGAAGATACATTACAAAAAAAACTCGTTTGCGTTAGTCCTTAGACCACGAACATTTTGATACAAAACGTTAAGGGACCTATTCATGAGTGACCTCTTCATTTTCTAAATCAGATGCGTGCAGATGGCGATGATGAAGAATTCCCTGGAAAGGTTTAAAGAGGCAGTTTGTCGGCCGTAGGTCCAGGTCCTGCAGCTTCTGAAAAGCTCCGTTGTCAACTGCAACGTAAAATGACACATAGGATTCATACTTCGTTTTCAGCCGTCTGCACACTAACGGAGCGATCGCCAAGCTGGAAACATATGCCGACACCTTGGAAGACGATGTTTCAGGAGCCAGCTTTGTCACGAACAGCGCCTTTGATCGCCGATGTTGACTGGCGACCGACAACGTTGTACTTGTTGCCAGTTCAAAGCACGCCGGCGATCGTTCATTGGTTGGAAGACGAGAGCCTTTTGCCTGTAGAAGTGGTGGGCTCTCACCAGTGGTGGACGATTGCGAAGGCGTGTCCGAGGAACGAGTTCTGGGCGCTCTCGGCCGCACTTGCCCCATGGGCCCGCATACAGACGGCGAGAGCGCCGGACGCGGCGACGGTTTGTTGCCGGGCGGGAGAGCGCAAGCGGACGACTTCGGCGATGCTACTGAATAGTAATCAATCAATCAATCAATTCAATCAATGTTTATTAGAGTGCCCAAACCAGCCGAGGCCTTGGTTCTGGCGCACTGAGGAAGACAAAATGCGGCACTAATATACAGCAGAAACTCAAAATATAAACAGTCAACGAGACAAACGACAGAAGAAAAAAAAGAGCAATAAATAATAATAATAATATAATTAATCTGTTTATTGCCATTCACATGAGAAAATATATAGTGTTCGGGCCCGTCAAAGCCAAAGGGAGGCTTGAGGGACTGGGCCCGGAAATCGGCGAGTCGAACAATGGCCGAAGAAAAAACAGCAGAGACACAGACTAAGGAACACCAAAACTTAAAAAAAACTTTAACGAAGGGATTGTAGCAGTTTCTGCAGTTGTCGTTTTGAGGTCGCAGAAAAAAAATCATCAGATAACTGATTAAAACAAACAGGTACATATACATTTCTTGTTGCTTTACCGTATCTGGTAGAGCACCGGGGTACTGAAAAACGAAACTCGTTTCTTAACACTCTTGAAACATTGGGTTGAATCTTGAAATCACTGCTCCAGAAATGCTTGGGAATGACAGCCTCAAAAAACAAAGAATGAAACGACGGCAGCTTAATGTGAACAAATTATCAGAAACACATACGGAAGAATTGTAAACGATACTTTTTAACATGTTCCTCAGTAGTCTATCAATTCGATCCTTCCAGTTGGAAGAACAATGTGCATAAACTGCGATACCATATCTGAGGACACTGTACTCCAGGGCATGCATAACCATTTTTTTCACTGGTAGTGGCCCCAAAGATTTCATGTTAAACAGTGCGCACGCAGCCCCGCCCAGTCTACCGCGAACAAAAGCTAAGTGGCTGTTCCACGATAAGTCACTGTCAATATAGACACCCAAGTATTTTATCAAATTTACGTTCTCCAACGAAACACAATGACACTGGACGCAGTTCTGCTCATGCAAAATATTGGCACGTTTCGGTTTACCCTTTTCAACGGATTACGGGAGCATAACAGTTCAGTTTTTTTCATGTTAACTAACAAACCATTTTCCGCGAACCACTTCATTGACCTGCAAACATTGCTTTGCAGTAAACATGCTGCTGTCGTGAATGACAAATATGAAGTCAGTAAAACCATGTCGTCTGCATATTGGAAAACGCAACATTTTTAAGTAACTGCAGGAAGTTCGTTTATATAAATAATATATAATAACGGAGATAGTGTCAATCCTTGCGGAACACCAGCTTTTATGGGAAGTTTGCCGCTGAATATACCTAGACCATCGACAGAGACAACTTGAAAACGCTCACATAAAAAATAATGAAGTATAGCGTGGAAAGGTCCACGAAAACCCGCAAGATACATCTTTTGGAGCAAAATAATATGGTCTAGCGTGTCAAATGCCTTTGAAAGGTCAAAAAACAGTGCACAGCTAACTAGGTGTTTTTTTCAAATGCAGAATAATCTCATCAGCAAACTCTTCAAGTAATGCCACCGTCCCTCTGCCAGCCATAAACCCGAACTGTCTATCAGAAATCACCTTAAATTTAAGCAAAAATGACATCATGCACTGGAGTAGAAACTTCTCCAAAATTTGCGAAAGAATGGGTAGTATAGACATAGGTTGGTAGTTTTCAAACATGTCTTTCTTTCCTTTTTTATGCAGAGGCTTTACAACCGCCGTCTTTAGGGTCTGAGGTATTATGGCTGTTTCGAGGAAGCCATTAACAGGTAAAGTAAGATACCGGAAAGGGCCTGGAAGTTACGTTGAAGTAGCGCTATTGATAGTCCCTCTATTCCCGGGGGCTTGTTTTTCCGAAAGCTAAAAATGAGCCCCGTAAGGTCATCCAAAGATATATATGGAAGAAAAGCCGACGCAGGCGTTGCATTGGTTAGTGCACCATTAGCAAGATTTCTATTAGAAGTGGTTGCTGATGCACGCGTAAAATACTCATTGAATAAGTTTGCTGTTTCTACGGGATCATCAGAACAATTCTGGGAGAGGGAAGAGCGTTCATTATTTTTACTTCGGCGGGTGTTAATGAGGCACCAGGTTTTTTTCAGGTTTTTTGCCGATTGCTTGAATTGTTGTTCCAAGTATCTTCTTTTGCCTGCACGAATAAGAACTACAGTTCGATTTCTAGCTGATCTGTACTCCAGTCTAAGGGAAACATTTTTTGGAGAATGATTTGAACGATGCCATAACCAGTCCCTGTGCGAAATAGCCTGCATAACTTCAGAAGTGAGCCAATTATGCTCTTTTCTTCGCTTCGAGACGACGAGGCGCTGACATTGTGTACGGAAGATGTCTATTTGTTTGACGAAATCCTCGTAAACTACTTGCGGCGGATTAGAGTTGATTAGAAGCGACCAATTATGATCTCTCATCATCTTGTCTAATTTTATTTCGTCAGTTACCTTAACCACAATTTTCATGTGATCAGCCTGGACACGAGAATCGAAAAGGAGAGTAACAGAACTGCCAGTGATTCGACAGGCACTGAAATAGTGGTCCGCTATCTGTTGTGAAATTATGCAAGAAACTACCTTGTGGTTGGGAGCCCGAACATTTATGTGATCCAGGCAAGAGCTGACTAATTTACCGTTAAGGTAGCTTTCACGCGTAGGGGCGTTTATGGTGCAATCTATGCCATAACAAGAAGGAGCAGATAAATAGTCGGATGCCGTTTTGTTTGTATAGATAAAGTATCAATGTTTGAGTCTCCTGCCAAGATTAATTGTTCTTTCGAGCTATGTCGCCGTAAAACATCTTCTAATTCAATCACGAACCGACTGTTGCTGTTGCACGGAGGGCGGTACACACCCAGCAGGGTTAAGGAACAATGCGTGCAGCTTAGATTTAGTGATAGGCTTTCTGCGTGGGAAAACTTGTTTTCCAAACGCGTCACTTCATATTTATCTAACACAAAAACTGCAATGCCGCCTCCACTCCTCCTAACACGCGTAAGGAAATAGCAGGGGTAACCTCGTAGTGCAACCGAAGACAGCCAATGTTGAGGCACATTTATCTCGGTTAAAATAAAGGCATCAACAAACTTTCTCGCCGATTCAGCCAGCAACTTAAACTCGTCCAGTATTTTCGGAGGCTTCGAATATTCAGGTTTACAATTGCGAAGCTGTTATTTTGGCTTGGTCCAAAATTAACCTTGAAACTTTCAAAGTTAGGGAATAAGGTTTCTGAAGGCGTTTTCATTCTTGGATTTTTGGAAATTAGCCTCGCTTTCCGAAACAGAAGGAGGGCTTGCGTCCCTAGTTATCGTGCAGATGTCTGCCTCGCTGATCACTCGGATAAGTGGAGCGTCTTCGAAATTCTTAACGAAGATTTTGCCGCCTCTCACCAAAGCAAACTTGTAGCCATTTGCCTTAGCAGTTACCCTAGCCAGCCAAAATATCCGTCGATTTGCTCGCGTCAAGTTTTCATTGAAGAATAACTTTGGAATGACGTCAGAGTCATGCAGCTCCCGAAGCTTTCCGCCCAAACCAAACCATGTTTCCTTGAGAGCCACTGAAGCAAAGCGAACCAGAATCGTAGGAATGGTACCCTGTTTTGCCGGAAGGCGATGTATTGCTACTATGTCATCCGTTGAAAAGTTCGACACCTCAAGCGTCTCGGCAAGCTTCGCTATTCATTCTGACAAGTTTTCCTTAACACCCATCGTCAAACCATGAATTTCCATATTGGCCTCCCTACTGTACTGCTCAGCTTCGTTCTGCTCACGCAAAATCTGTTCCAGTTGATGCGCTTGCGTCTGAACCATCTCTTTCACAGACTGCAGTTCAGCTTCCCGCGAGACCGCCTTTTCTTGAGTTGACTTGAGTTCCCCGAGTACAGTGTCGTACCGTTTTGACAGGAAAGATACAGACTCCTCCATGTCGCGAACTGTTGTTGCCAATTTCGAGAGTTCTGTCTTTAGCGAAAGTAGCGCATCGAGCTGAATGTGAATGCTCGTTACTTCTGCCATTAACCCGGATAACACTTCACCACTATCGGACGCAGGACCTGGTTCTTGCGCGCCGGCGCCACCCCTTTTTTTGCCGTGCGGCATGTTTTGCAGACCCAGTTATCGCGCTTCGTTTGACCCATAGTTGTGAAAGTGTTAGCCGCTATTCCTGAACAGTTCTGCCCGACATGATAGGAGAGTCTGCATTCAGCACACCTCATAATGCGTCCATCTGCAGGCAAATCATTCATACATGCAATGCACTTATTGTCGTCACCCGCCATAATGAACAAACGATGACCAACAATTGGCACTCATATAAATTGGCAGTCAGCGACAATTGGCAGTTCGCATTCAAACAGAGAATTATCAACTATACCTGTCAAAACAGTGCGTGAGTGTCTGGCCGCTGCTTTCACCGCCGACTGCAGAGCGTTCCGAAGAAGTGGGTGGATTATCTGGGCGCACCGACGAGCCGAAGGTACGAGGTTGCCAGATACTCCGCCGAACTCAGGCCAAATTCAGCCGCACAAGACAGCTGAGAAGCAATGGCCTGGCCTTGCTGAACACCGGGTCCGCAGCACTTGGCAGCAGGTAGACAGCAACCGAAGGGACCCACTTGAGTCACCGAAGTCCTTGCAACCACGCCAGAACCCCCGAAGAATTCTGTCAAAACAGTGCGTGAGTTTCCGGCCGCTGCTTTCGCCGCCGACTGCAATAATATTCAATCAATCAATCAATCAATCAATCAATCAATCAATCAATCAATCAATCAATCAATCAATCAATCAATCAATCAATCAATCAATCAATCAACATTTATTTTCGGTGCCCAGGAACAACCCTAGGGTCTTGGTACCGGTACACCATATACAAAACATACACAAAAAAACTAAAATCAAGACAACACAGCACAAAAAACCGTATGCATGAAAGAAACAATAAAGTAAAGATAGTTACAGTAATCTCAGAAATCAAAACAGCAAAAAAAAAAGAAAAGAAAAGAAACAGGAGACCTAGCGTTGCAAGCCATGACACTCGGACAGCAAAATGTTCAAGGCACGTGAAAAACAGGAAACACTCACTGAACATGACAGAGATACGTTATACGCATAAAACAAAGGTTTTATAACAAAATGTTCGGAAGTTTCAACTTTGAAAGAAGTTCAGCATTACAAGCACTGGCACTCAAACCTACAGAAATTCAAGCAACGCAAAACCAGGAAATGTGAAAAACAGACAAACAAGAACATGATTTGCCTAAAATAAATACGGCACATAAATTTGCAATGACATAATGACACCTAGGCTACAACAGTTTTCAAGTCCTTTGAGAACAAAGAAAAAGAGCTCTGGAATATGTCGAGACGATCAGAATATTCATTATATGCACATTGTATTCTGCAGATGAACGAGCGTCTTCTACTTAAAGCATCTGTTATAATAGTTCGAAATGTTCGGAAAAGTTTGTTCGGCAAGTTGACATTGATAAGTGTAACCACGTCGTCACACAAAATATCCCCATGAAGAAGTTTATAAAGAAAGATAGTATCAGCTCGCATTCGTAGACACCGAAGGGAAGGAAGACTTTTCAGAAAAGGCACACTGCTGTTAGCGTCTTTTTGCACATGACGGAAGCGGTGGTTAATGATAAAGAGGAACTTATTTTGAACTCTTTCGATACGGTCACTATTGGACTTGCAGGTTGTATTCCAAACAACAGAGCCGTATTTGAGAAGAGGTAAGCAGAGAGCCGATTACAACTTTAAGAAATGAAGAGGACCTTTAAACTCTCTAGAATACCTGCAAACAGCACCGAGACATCGAAGAGAGCGACGGGTAATTTGTGCAACGTGGGAAGAGAAAGTCAGAGAAGAATCAAATTATACTCCCAAGGCTCGAATTTCAGTCACCCTCGCTAATGCAGTGCTTGCAATTTTATAAGAGTATTGATGCTGTTGAGTTTTTCTACTATAGGAGACAACTTTCGTCTTTGAGGGGTTCAAAATTAGGTCGTTTTTGGTGCACCAACGATGGAATGACGCAATATCAGCCTGAAGATAATTACAGTCATAAATATTACGCACTTCTCTACGCAATAATAATAATAATAATAATAATAATAATATAATAATAGGAATAATAATCAATGAATCATGTTTATTTACGTGCCCAGGAACAGCCAGAGGCCTGAAAGCTGGCGCACGGATAGTTACATGAAAACAAAATAGAAGAAACATATAGCAAGAAACAAACAAGCGACAAGAGACACACAAATTGAAGTAGTAAACATGACAGAAATAAAGCACAGGTGGAGCCTGAGTACAGGTAAAAAATAAAAAAAAGAAGATGCCTATGTTGCTCTGCCTGTCGTAAAGGCCACCCGACAGGCATAGCAACAAAGTTTGACAGTAATACAACAAAAACAACGGCAAGAGTGTAGAGACAAATGATAAGACGAACAAATGACAGTAAACAGTATCAAAAATAGGCAACTATCAGTTGGATAGACACAACCGCAGAGAAACCAAATTCCAGAAAAAAAAAAACCGACAGACGTGTTATAGATGCTTAACATACTGTATTCAACAGCGCTGTACGGTAAATTGTAAAAGATTTCTGAAAGATGTCAAGGCGTTCAAAGATGCGGTTGTAACAATTCTGTATTCTGCGCACAGGAGAATGATTGGAGTTGCGCGCAGCGATCAAGAATGGGCGATGTGACCTGGTGGGCCTTTGTGGTAAACTAAACTCTAAACAGTTAAGCAGGACTCGCAAGAAAGGTCACCATGAACAATTTTGTGAAGAAATGTAAGGTCTGCACGCATACGTCTGCAGTTCAAGGAAGGAATGGAAAGGACTATGGGTAAGTCAGAATTAGCATGAAACCTGTGATTGTGATGGCGGTGCTTAAATATACATAAAAACTTATTTTGCACACGTTCTATTAATTCACTACTAGATTTGGAGATGCCGTTCCAGGCAAGAGAAGCATATTCTAACCGTGGTATACATATTGCATTGTATAGCGTTAGAAATGGGTCTGGAGAAGAGAATTCTTTTGTAATCCGCACACATTTCCAAGGCTTCGGAGTGCTCGCTGGGTGATGAGCCTAATATGAGCAGAAAAAGAGTGGGTACTGTCGAAAAGCACCCCTTAGTCTCTAATCTCCTCAACCCTTTGCAGAGGACCTCCCTCAGTACTGTAGGAAAACAGCAGACGGTGGGTTTTCCGGCTGTAGGTGACAACCTTTGTTTTAGCGGGGTTTAAAATTAGGCAGTTTTTTCGGAACCAGACCGATAATTCCGACAATAATAATATTAAAATATAAAAAAATAATAATAGTAATAATAATATATTAATAATAATATAATATTAATCAGCATACTCATGTACACGGCAGGACGATCGCCTATCCCATTCACGTATACCCGTTCCTCTTCTGCGCTGCTCGAGTAAGAGAGTTTACACACGAAATTATTTAATTCATTCCTCCATTTGGTACGTCGGCTTCTCTTGCTTCTCTACACGAGTATTGGTATACACTCTGTTGCCCTAATTCATTTTCACCTTTTTCATCTCCACTTCCTTATTTTATTTGAACTATGATATGTTGTAGTCTACGTTGTTCTCTTATCTAAGTAGCTTGTTTCCTGTCCCTAAGTGTTATTCCTACCATGATTCCTAACATGGCCCGTTCAGCTAACCTATCCTTGCTTTCTATTTGTTTAGGGAGGTGCCAAGTTTCAGCTCTGTATGTCATCACGGTGAGTATGCATGCACTGGCTGTATATTTTATTTTTGAGTGGTAGAAGTACATTATTTTCCTTACTTGCGAGTGCTCGCCGAGCGCTGCCGAACCCGCACCTATTCTGCGCCGGATTTCTCTCGCGTGGACGGGGTCAACACTAACCATCCGTTTGACGTAGTTATATACTTTTACTTCCAGCTTTTTGTTTTCTAAGCTCAAAATGGCGGTTTTGGCATGCTTATTCCTCTTATTTGTATTTATTAATATCTATTTTTACGCCCGACGGCAGTGATTCCTGATTTCAGTTCATCGAACATTGTTTGCATGTCTTCTGCAGTCTCACGCAGCAAATATATGTCGTCCCTAAACCTCAAGTACCCTACGTTTTCTACGTTTGTGCTTAATCTTACGTTCCCGACACAAACTTTCTACAACCCTTCTCCTGACAGGGTGTGAATAGGTTTGCCGACATAGTATCTCCCTGTCTCACTGCCGTTCGGATATGAAATTTTTCTTCTTGTTTTTACCTGGTATTCTGCCTTTGTATTCCTTTTATAGTTCGTCTAGAAGTCTTATGGAGGTTTCCCGTAGTCCCTGGTATTTTAGGTTTCTTACATGGCTGCGGTTAGTGTGGAAGCGAACGCTTTCTCATACTCTAGTGATGTCATTTAAGTGAGTTTAGCGTACTCAGTAGATTTTTATATCACTTGATCGACGGCAAGGATGTTATCCGTAGCTGAGTGCCCTTTCCGAAAGCTAGCCTGCTCTCCGGGTTCTTGGGAACCCAGGCTCTCACCTATGCGGGTAACTACCAGTTTGGTAAAGATCTTATAACCAACTTAGTCTAGGCTGATGGGTCTGTAATTTTTGAGGTATTTTTGATAACCCCGCTTCTCAATCAGAAACCGTTTGGCTTTTTTCTAGGCTTTGAGGACTTTTTTAGTCTTCAAGCATGCTCAAAACACTACAGCAAGCTGTTCAGGTACAATATCTCCCCTTTTCCTCTGGAGACCCACGGTTATGCTATAGTCCCCGCCGATTTTCCCGTTTGCTTGCCTTTGAGAGCTTTTCCAACTTCCTCTTTAGTTACTAGTGGGAGATCACAAGTTCACCTTGTACTCTATGTATTTTCCGCTGGTTTAACGCCGCTGGAGTTCATCCTGGGGTAAAGTCATTGTGCTACCTTTATTATTTCCTCCGGGTTGTGCTTAATCTTACGCTCCTCTTCTCCGAGTGCATACATCCTGTCAGCGGATGGTTAGCCTTCTGTTGGTTGCTTTCAAGCTTGCTTCTATTTGCAGCGTTTCCCCGATTACTGCCGCGTTATATGCATGAATGTCGTTTTGTTTTACTTCTCTTAATGAGGTTCGAAAGCTGAGCCAATTCCATTCATTCCGGCGTACATGACACTTTCATGATCTCACGTTTGGGAATTAGTCCATGGTTTTCTTAGATGGTTTTACGGTCTGTTAATTACATGTTGCGTATCCCACAGCTGCTGCTGATTAATTGGGTGCCGATGTTAGGTGGTCATTTAGCCTGTCTACACCGACAGTGCACTACTCGTTTAGAAGAGGGAATTTGTTTTGTAGAAACATATTAAACTCATGTGAACTGGCCCTCTCTGACACCTTGCGAGATGTCTCAGTTTAACCGAGTTTTCTTGTTGTCCATTTTAGATTCTCCCTTAGCTTGCATTTACAAATGGTATGATGGCTGCTCCAAATCTTACTGAGCTCCTCTACGTCTTGCACAATACCTTGGTTGTCGCTTAAAGGGAAGCCAATTTTAGTTTTTTTGTGTGCCATCTGAAGTTTTTCATGTCCCTTTCCTTTTATTTCGCTTTCAGCAGATTGTGGCCATGAACCTCGGAGTATTTCTCTCTGAAAATTCTAACAGTGTATCTCCTCATTTTGCGATTGTCTAATCTGAAGTTTTCCGTTGACCTTTTACCAATATTCTTCTCACCCACCATTGCGTTCAGGTCCCCCTTCACAATCGTGAAGTGTGTTTTCGAGTTATTCATGGCTGATTTAACCTCCTAGTGGAAGATGTCTACGGCTTCATTATCATAACTGGTTCTTGGCGCATCGGCCTGTACTACTTTAACCTGTATCGCTCGTTTAGCTTCATTACAACAGTCAGGACTCTCTCCCTAATGCTAAAAAACTCCTTCAAGTTGTTTACTATTTCTTAGCGAGTTACAAATGTCACCCCGTGCTGTTCCTTCACTTGTTGTCAACCGCAACACAGAATATGCCAGCTAGTGAGCTCCATGAAGCCTTCTCCTTTCCTTCTAACCTCTCTTAATCATTTAATATCCAGCCTAATCTCTGAGAGCTCCCTAGTAGTACAGCTAAGCCTCCCTTGTTAGACAGGGTACGTGCTTTGAAGATTTCGATGGTCATTTCCTAAGGCGGAATGTCCGGACCCAGATATCCTTAGCACTATATCTTGTGTCGCTGTGCTGACCGGAGTCGTGGACAGGTTCTCTACAGTATGTGCGGACTGAGGGCTGAGAGTTGAGTTGGCGATTTATGGAATGTGGCTGCCATCTGCTTTACCAGGGTGGCACGATCCTTCTGTGACGAGAGTGCTGTTCAAATTCCTTTCGAGAAATGTCCGTCATGGCGGACATGTTAGGAAGGAGCTGCACCAATTTTCAGGTTTTCGTTTGGAAATCCGCCAGCTAAGTACTAATCCTTTCGCACTATTCTTTCACAAAGTTCTTGAGCACTTTTAAATCAAAGTTGAACCTCCTAGCACGAATAGCTATAAACATTTTCTTGTTTTTGGCGTGCGGATGGCCGCGTCGAGTCACACCTGTTGTCAATGCAAGTAAAACGAACCTAGCTAACTTCCGCGACGTGGTGGCCCCGTAAAACCCATACTCGCATTAAAGCGGTGCTGTTCCGATATTTTCGGCTGATATAATAAACATGATGTCCTTAATGGAACAGACGTTGTGCGGCTTTATTTATAAATAGAAAGTTGTCTGGGCATTAGAAAAAGGATGAGGATAATGAAATCCGTGCCACGTTGTTTTTTACACAGGCCAGCTTTAATGAACGGTTCTTGGAAGTAATACAATATGCATTTGGACCGATAGCCAAAGCCGAATGTCCGGTCCACTTACTGGTTATGTCATTTAGTTTTTATGTCTTCATCGAGAAATACACCATCACAAAACATCACAAACTACTGCACCACGCTAGAGCTCTTCGAGGTGTTTCGCCCATTCGGGTCGATTCTTCGTATTATGTGCACGCGCGTCATCATATTGACTCGTGTATCTCAGTAGCTTTGTGTTTTTGTTTGCTGTTTAGGTGAACTCCATCAGAACCAGGTGAGCTTCCGGGGTTCTCAGCGCCATTCAATGCAGCCTCTTCCTGAGCGTAGGGCTTGCCTGGTAACCCTTTTCGCCTGCCTGGCAATGCCTGCGTTTTCCTCATTTTTGTCCGGCTTGCGCGTAAGCGATGCCACCTACCCGGCGTGTAGATAATTCCGCGACGAAGATTCCATTTGGAGCTCTGGCGTCAGTACGCACCCCCGCATCTCCTGTATAATCTTTCCTCGAGCCCCGGAAAGTAACACCGAAAGATAAGTGCGATGCGATACATCAGGCATGACGTCAGAGCAATATCTCAGACTTCACTTGGTCTCTCATTTTTTTTTTTTTTGCAAATGACAGAGCACCGTAAGGTCCTATTCGAAACAATGCTCCCTAATTCAAAACAACACCGATAAAAAATTAATTTTTTCTCCCACGTAGAACAAAGGGTACTTTAGCAAGCTTTGTAGGTCAACGTATTTTTAAAATAAGTTTGACACCAAACACAATTTATATACACATGGCATTTTTAAAGCGCTAGAGGTAAAATCACCTTACAAAGTAAAACAAAATTCCGAAAGAAACGGGAGTTGTTCTGCAGAAGATGTAAAGGAATATCTGTTCCGTCGGTATTCAGCGACATCGATTGGACCTACCGGGACATAGATGCAGCTTTGAGCGGAAACGACTGTTCACAAAATGGCGATTCAGATTAGCAGTAAAGTAAACAAGAAACATTAGGGCTTGGATCAACCTACAGAACGATGTGCCGAGGCTGCCTTACTCTCGCAGCAGACACATTGTCCTTACATACAACCTATTCAGGTAAAACGAGCATGATTAAGCGGTTATGTTACCGTAAGAGGGTCTAGGCAGCTCAAACTTTAGTTACTGTGGAAGCTTGCCGAGCAAAATAATTGTGACATCGCTGACTTTGCAGTGTGGCACAAGCGTGATTGCCCACGCGATTATCCGTGATAAATCGTGCGTGCGCGCCTCACAATACTTATCAAGGTACACGACTGCAGTGCTTTGTTCATGTAAGTTGTCTTTTTTTACATTCACCTGACCCATTCCATCTGCGAGTGGTTTGGGCAGCAAAATTTTGGCCTGCCTCGGGCAAATATCTCCACCCTGCGTTTTCTTCGTTTACAAAACCAAAATGCCATGTCTACTGAAATTCCTGGTTTTGAAACAGCAGACTAAATAAGAATTTTGGCCACCTATGTTCAGTGTTTAGATAACCGTTTTGCAGTTTATACCGACAGAAACAGCATGTATCGCCCTGTCGACGGGAGCAAAACTAACAACCTAAGGAAGCACCGCCAACAAAAGAAACGTCTGTTTATTTCGAAAGGTTTCGTGGCTTATCAACCTCCCAGAACTTTCCCAATATCAAGTGAAGCTTTTTTTTGCTGAGATATTAATCAAGTTAAGCAAATATTTCCATTCGCCAGCCAAATCGCGTGTTTTGTGATGAATGCCATGAAGTCACGTGGGCGGGTCTTCAAGCTAACTTTTATTGCGCTGTTCAGTCTGCAGTGGACTGCGGAGCCTTGAATACCATTAGTTGTCCTAGTAGGCGTTACCATACAGCTCAGCATCTTTATTCGCCTTTGCATTGTCTTTGACTGCATTCTCACCTGACTTATTTTTGTTAAGGTACGTCGTAATTGTATCTTGAAACATGGGGTAAGTTCGATAAATAGGGTCACGTCAGAGAATGTGGCTTAGGCCAGTCACCCAGTGTCGTCTGAGATAACACAAAAGTGCCCCACTCCTGTGAACAAATAATAAGCATGGTGCGCGCAGTACCAAGAGCAGAACGCACTGGCACTCGTTGGTTTACGTCTCTTTTCGAAACTTCTATTCTTTCACCCCATCCTGCTTCCCAATATAAAATGAATATGCATTACACTTAAGCGAACATAGCTTGTTCTGCAAGCCTATACGCCCTGCCTAACTTGCCTTAGCTTTTATTGGCCTCAGGAAATCGCACGCCTGTGCGTATGACGTCATATGTTCTATTTAGGGGAATGAGATAGTAAGGCACGTAGCTATTCCGCTTTTTCTAATAATGTAGCCTACTTGGTGGAAGCTTAAGTTAAAAGTTTTGTCAGTATAATTCTAACTAGGCAATCTTTCGTATGAACCAAACTTGTGTTTGTCTGCATGGCACTTTTAAATCTCAACTTCCGCGCAGCATATATGAATATATACGCTCCCAAAAAAGGAGGCGGTGGTATTTAAGCTTAGAAAAAACGCACGAAAGGGGAAGCGTACAACAACAGTGACTTTGCAAGCGGCGGTGGGGAAAAAATGCATGAGCAATCTACTTGAAAATCTCATGAGCCGGATTGATATTCCGACGTAGCGTACAGGCGCGCACGCGCACCATTGGCACGGTTACGCCACTTACGAGTCTTCGCAGGGGACTCGTAAGTATACGAGTCCCCGCAAGCGACCCCTATACATCAACGTCCTTTAACGCCTGCTCGTTAGGCAGAGCTCGGCGCAATTTGGCAGTCCGTGCCCCGAGGTAGGATATGTCTCTATTCTGTGCGCGGCTCGTAGGACGCGCCGGCTCCGTATCCCGTGGGCACCGCGCCGGGCTGCCCAGATTGGTTCAGCGCATGCCTGCTCGCTCACTTCATGGCCTTTCCGTTAATTTAACGACGGTCGGTGCTCTAGTCGCGAAACCTTCTGCCCGTGCGCCAGCCTGGCTACCATTTCTTTACGCATAGCTACGCTGCGTCAATCATGTTGGACTGTTCAGGGATAGGAATGGCCGCTCGGTCAGTCTCGCCAACGTGTCGTCGCTGACCGGGCGGTCGGGCGCCTGTGAACCGGGAAAGTGGGAGCATATTTGCGCCTTTATTAACAGCACAACGACATGCCACCTGGGCGTCAATTTTCGTCGGGGTCAAACGCGCGAAGCTCACTTTCTGATTTCGCAAGTAAAGAAACGCTAATGCAGCTTTCACTGCGAATGGAAAAGACTTCTTCCTACAAATAGTTCTCCTGTTACCTGTCTCCTGCTTTGCGAAATGCTTCGGAATTCCAAAAAGTGTGGTTCCTGAGAGAAAGAATTTATTTTTTTATGTTGTTTAATGATTTTTATGTTATTTATTTATTTATTTTTTATTTGATTATTTCTTTTTTGTTTTTTGTCTATCTATCTATCTATCTATTAATGTATTTATTTATTTATTTGAAGTGCTCGCCAACAACGCTTTGGCTTGTCGGGTGATGCACTGGGTAATGAATATAAAGCATGCAAAAAAACAACAAATAAGAAGAAAACAAATTAAACACCGAATAAAATAATGTGTAAATATATACGACAGAGGACAGTCATCAAAGTGAACAACAAAAATTCCCCGCATTTCCCCGAGGGGAAGAATGTGAAAAGGCGAATGCACGAGTTGAATTTGCATGGTTCGGTAATGTTCGCGAAAGAGAGATCACACACACACAACTACAAAGAAAGAAAGATGCATTTATTCACAGACACCTATTTGTGTTGTCGTTGTACTTGATTGCTAGAGCGGATCTCAGCTTTGAAATTTCGTGTCAGTACTCCTTTAAGCAGGTGCATTAGCCCTTCTCACGCCCGATTCTTGGCCAATCCCCCACGTGGGTATGTGCCATGTCAGCGGCCAGGCAGCGCGCGCCCATCTCCCCGCGTTGCTAAGGAAGACGAGGAGATTCCTGGCCAATCCCCCACGTGGGTATGTGCCATGTCAGCGGCCAGGCTGCGCGCGCCCATCTCCACGTTCGCGGACATCGCCGGTGGACGCAGGTTCAGGGTCGCTTAAGACGTGCATTGCACTTAAAAGCTCACAGGCTGTGTGAAGTATGCCCTAATGAACACATACAAGCATAAGCAAGACGTTGCTTTTGGTGCAGAAACAGAAAAACACATGGACAAATGCAGGTGCCACCTTACCACAAGATACGCGTTCTAAATATGAAGTTTCTCAAGGGCGTTTGAAAAGAACCATAAAATTGCAAAAGAATGTCAATAGACGATAAAATTGGCTCCACTCAACGCAGAGAAGGTGGTTGGAAAGCAAAGCCTCAAACGACACACAGAACAATTGCAGATGCGACGTAACATGAATTCACACACGCGGCTTTACAAAGAGTAGAACCAGAGATTCTGCCAGCCGTTACCTGGAAGTCCCGGGGGGGGAGGGTATGCCCCAGCCGGGCTAGAGTGGTTTTGGACGCCGCCGCTCTATCCCAGCCTTGCGTCGGCAGAAAACAGAGAAGAGCTTCTTTCGAAGGGTGAGACAGCGGAACTTAGCCATCTGATGCGCTAGCTACACTCTAAACGCCGTAACCTTTCTGTCTACCTATAAACGATTTTAACTTCTATATCAACGATTACAAGCCAATTCAATAAACGTTACAAGCCATTTTACCTTGAATAAAGGTTACGGCTCAAGGTCTCGTTGAAGGTAAAGGTTACTTTGCGGTGCAACGGCTGTAACCACTAATTTGTAACGTCTAAACCGAACTCGTAACCTTTGCGCACCCCAGTTCCAGGAGCGCTTCACCACGTGATCAATCACGTGACCTCAGCCTCGCCGGGAAGCCGCAGGTCGCCGCGCAGCTGCGCGTTGTGTGCTGCACGTTTCTACCCGCGCTCGGCCATGTTGTGTTCGCGCAACGTGTAGAACTTCGAAGTCTTCTTCGTGCCCCGTTTCATTTCGTGCCGTCCTAGAGGTACCGGAAGGTAAGCATGACTGGCCATATTCATTACAAAGAGCAATAACAACAGCTGTTAAACTTTTAAACCGTATATGATGGCTTAAGTGCGATGAAAGTGCCGACAACGACCGGAAGACGCGGAGCGCCAAGCTTTTGTTGACAACGCAATAACTGAGCTGTCAATAAGCGCATAGTCGTTTAGTTGTTTCGTGGTATGAGTATTTTTCAGGACTTAATTGCTATGCATGTTTTGTCGTATACTTTTTAAATGTACATACATGTTCAAAAAGAAGTAATCTCTTTTGCCTCGCGTCCTAGGCTATAATGACATCCATGATAAACAGAGACATGGGGGGTGTCCTGCGAGGGCGATGCGAAGACGATTGCGAGTGCTTAGGGTATGCAAGTAGGGTATGCAAGAGTATGCAAGTAAGGGCCCGAGTCGTAGGAGTGCAGTTACTATTTTCTCCCAAAAAAGAAGCCTCTAACTTACATTTATTTATTTGGGGTTTATTTTACATCTTACTATCATAGACCCTGCGCTTTTAGTTACAAGTTCTTTTTGTTTTTTTAACACAGATGGAGGTGCCCGAAGACGCTGTTTTCTACTCGCCCCATATCTACCTGTCCTCGGGAAAGATTCTCGTCCACGGCGGCGAGCCACACGAATTGATTCGAGTCAACGGCACAACCGAAAATGCGCTGGTTATGTGCCTGGCGGTCTACTACATTAAAAACCTGAACTATCCCCAAGCCCTAGCGCAGCCGCAGATCTTCGTGCAGATATGTTTGCGGCCTAGGGACAGCGTCCCCAGGGGCTTTATGAACGGAAAGTTCAGGAGCCTGCAAGAAAACATTAAGCAGTAATTCACAACGTGATCTTCCGAAATAGAAGCGCTGGGAGCGTATGCATATACAGGACCAATAAGAAACGAGCCACGATCTTGTTCACTAACGTTATGGAAAATAAATTTCCGTATTTCTTTTTACACTTTGTGGTGAATGTTTTGTATTACTGGGTGGTTTCTGTACGCGCAGTGTGTATACTATGTGTAACTTGGACACCGCTTAGCTTTAAAAATACACGCCGCACTCGAGTAAATCTAAAGGCAAGAGGTTGTTCTGCAGGTCACGCATCTGAGCCTTTGTTGAGGCTATGTGCACAGACTGAGACGCGTGTATCGAAAGCCAATGTGCGAATTCTTCCACCGATGTACTTGACATGACTTTTTTTATTTGTATGCGTTGCGCGGACTGCGTACGCATAAAGGCAGGCGGGGGGGGGGGGGGGAGCGGGGAGATGAAAGGGCGTAACTTCTATGTACAGGTTTCAGCCCAACCCATAGTAAAAGTTACGTGCTAACGGTTACAGCGTAACTATAAAGTAAAGGTAAAAATTTGCAATATTTTAACCTCTATTAGAGGTTACGGCATTTAGAGTGTAGGGGCTCTACCACAGCGCGACACAAGCGGTGACACTTATACAATTTGGCATGTGAGCTGAGTGGTACCAATTTATACCGATTTAAACTAGTTAATTTAGTAATTTTTTAGAATTCCCAGAAATCCGGGGGAACATATATAATCGCTATGTGTCAGACCGAGTTGCTCCTTTCGCCTTTATGTAATACTTGTTAAAACACAACCTAATTGGTATTCACCGATTTAGAAAACGGAGTCCCACTCGTGCCAAGCACAGCGGAAAAGTTAGCGTTTTCTAGCTGCCAAATGTCTGTAGGTGGGCTCTACGTTTTTTTGCCGCCCTGCAAACAAATCGTTGCCGTAGCGATGCCGTACAACCACTTAATTCCGTCGGGTCCGGTTTACACGGGACGTGCTCTCGATCTAGCTAATCAACCCTGCGAAAAAAGCGCGCAATGGACGCGAAGCACGCCAGAATACGGCAAAAACAACGCCGCTAAAGCAGACGACAAAGCCGTCCCTTCAGCGCGCCCGCAGCTGCGAGCAAGCCGCCGAGCGCGGGGAATGTTGGGTCAGTTTCCTAGCATTTCCCAGTGTAGATGGCACGCCCCATCCTCGCGCCATCTACACTGTTATCCCAGAGTGAAAACCGCCATCACCCCCCTCATCTGCGTTCGGAGTCTCTTGTCACGCACCCCACGAAGATATCGGCGGGCAGAGGAAGTAAGCTTTGCTCTAAAAACGAACCGTCAAATGGATTTGGCATCGGTGAGCTAGTTCCAGCCTCCGTGATGTGTGCAATGGAAAGTAGCCATGCGGCCGCAGTGGTTCTCTTGGCACTCGGAGGGCTTACAAGGCAAGGGCTGTCAAAGTTAAAATAAATACAGCCTAAAAAATCCAACCAGAAAGTGTTTTGCACCCTAATTTAGCAAATACACAATGTCGGTGTAATGTTCACAGCCTCTTGACGGCCCATCCTCGGGGCATTTTTTAAAGCAACACTGTTTCTTGGCTGACGGCCTTACTTCCATATTTGGGACAGAAGATCTCCACACCAAAAAATCAATTATAGAGAACCTGCTGAGTAAGAGTTAGGAAATGGTTGCAATCATTCTTTTTGGCGACTCGCGTCGGCCTATACACGGCCACGTGAATGGGCTTTGGAGTGCTTAGGCGTTACGGCATTCGTTAACGGGCTTTCAATGAGTAAACGGATTTTTGATAAATAGCTTTTTATGCCAGATGCTTTAATGAAATACTATTGTGTCATGCGGTAAAGACGTCCAAATGGCACGTGGAAATACCCCAGGGGTTGCAACCGACAAGGAGTGCTTAGAAATTAAACCATGCTTCTGTGACTGACCCGACGAAGTCTAGACAAGCCCATTCTTGCTTTCGAAGGCTGAAATATCTTGGGAAATTTTTACGGCTGTATGTACGTTCGTTTCACGTAGATTTAGAGGTAACAAAGTAAGCTTTCTCAGCACTATAGGCCGTATCTTTTGGCTTGCACAATAATGTATTAGTGTCACTGATTTCCAGTAGAAATTTGATTCTAGCAAATTAATAAAGACGAGTCATACGCCGGACAAATAAATAGGAGCATTTTGTTTCGCTTTTATGTCCGTGTGTGACTCGATTCTGCGTCTTGGTCAAAAGTCTCGTGGCAAGAATTTCGCATATAAACCTCTTGCGTATACCCACCGAAACATCAGAGCAGTAGAAATAACGACATGAAGTGTACGGTTTCAAGAAACAATACGAAACCCACATCGTTCATTGGGGGAGCGAGCACTGCAGGAGAGATTCCGGCAGTATGCACGTATTACCGGCCGGTCTTTATGCACTATTGCAGCAGCGATTGTATCCAGTGACAGATCACTACGGGAGCTCGTGCAATTTATAATTACGGAGAAACTACATCTGCACGGGTAGGCTCTTCGGAACCTTGAAATACTCCTGTAGCCGACGTCGTCCTTCACGAGATCCGGCAAATCTTATTGGTTGCGGCACCAACCAAGTTATGTGCCGATTATAGATCGACCGCCACCTGTATCAACTGTTCCTGTGCCCCTGCGGGTGCCTCAGATCGATCTCTGTCCTCAGGGAGTGCACACCAGATGGCGTCGTCGGCCCCAAATGGAGATTCAGGTGGAGGACAAATGCGGAAGTCTGATGTCCGGCGCACAAACGACATCCCGCCACTACGTTTTCACTATAGTGAATAAGTTCATATCTACAGCCGCTGTCTGTACAGTAAAATTGGGCTTCCCTGATTTCCTCCCACGGCTCCACGCCATAGCTTTGGGCAAGAATCCAAAGCTATTGAGTAATTCTTTGCGGCGAGATTAGACTTTCGCCGAACCGTAAGCCAGCTAAACACCCAGCGAAGAATGTTCCACTTACCCGTTGGATGATAAGAGGCATTCCTTGAGGCAGATAGCCAAGCCGTGGGCGGCGAACCTAAAACCAGCAACCTCTGTCCGTAGGGTTGCTCATAGCATACCTTCGCAAGACCTTCCAAAATTTGCGAAGTCTCCAACGTAAAATATCACAACAATGTGTTCCGCCGAAGCTGCAAGCGCCGACCTCGTCATTTGTATAGATGGACATGAAGTGTTTTCTCATGTTCACACCAGTGCAGATACTCCCCGATTAGTCAGACCCTCGCCGATCGGTTAAAAAAAGGGAAGAGGCCGTGGTCTAGGCTCCAGATTCTATCAGCTGGAGGGCATATAGTGAATCCGGTTGGGCAGGGCACCGCCATAATACATCTTGACGCTGATTTCTTCGGCAGTTTCGTGGTCCTCGCCGATTGCTGCAATGGCCTGGTTTTAAGAATGAACTTGTAAAGGAGTGCAGCGCTGTAATCGACGTCGGTGGACGTCGAGTAACCTTCTCGTCGAACCAACGCCTAAAAGAACATAGAGGATGCCCCACATCGTTGCGGGTTATTGATGAGGACGTCAACGTACCAGCGCGGTTCTGCATGCAAGCTTAACTTCACTGCGACATGTGGAGCATTGTGGGCAGCATAGCAAAGCGAATTGTTGAACTTCTATTCTATTCAGTCCCGCGGGCATTATTTCACCACTTTCTTTCTGACTCAAAAAATTCTTCATCTGTTTCTGTGACCTACCACAACCTCCCCTTAGCTTTTCGAGGTTTTCTTGACTGCCAAACCTTATTTTCTTTCTTATTTCACCGAGCCCCTTATTTCCCAATTTCTGATTCTCTACATGCTTAGCGAGGGCCTCTGTATTGCAGTCTTGGTGTCAAGGGCAGCTCAAGAGGGTTCAACGCTGGTCGACCACACTCGACATGTCGTAGAGAGTCGCGTCACGGCCCGGGGGTTAAAAAGAAGGTACCCTTCACCCCGAGTAGTCTAAGTGGCACTGGCTACCACCCCCAAGTGCAGAAAACAAAAATACCCTTATATAAATACCCGAGAAAGTGGTGGAGAAATAGCCCCGCTGGTAGCGTAGTGGTGATTGGAGCAGACCGGTATTCTGGAGGTCGTGGGTTCCGATCCCGCCTGGCGGGCCTTTTTTTCCGCTTTCTTTCTTTCTTTCAAAATTCTTTAACTGTTTCAATAAACAACCACATCCTCCCCTTTGCTTTTCGAGGTTTTCTTGACTGCCAACTCTTATGTCTGTCTTATATATAGACACACACACACACACACACACACGCACACCCATATATATATATAAGTTAGGTAGAGACAGAGACAAACGAGAGAGACATAAAAATGAAAATAAAAATTTACTGACGTTTCAGGAAGACGACTTTCTTTCTTCAGAGTAGAGAATGAGTTGGTTTCAGGGTTATATATATATATATATATATATATATATATACAGAAAATGCAGCAAGGGCGAGGGCAGGGAAAGAGAAGAGAGAGCTTGTACAATAGGATTGGGTGGCATGAAAAAATTAGAGAAGTGGCAGAGGTAGGCGAGAAAAAAAAGTAATTGAAAAAAGATAGCAAGAACCCACAGTCACGCGCGATACGAAAACGAGAAAAAAAGCCAAACAAGAAAAGAAGCAACGAGAAAAAAAAATAAGGTAATGCTCTTCCTCCCCCGTGGCAACAGGTGTGAAGGAGGGGTCAAAACAAGATATGTCAAAACAAGATTCTGTCTGTCATTTTTGTTGATGTTTCTTACAGATTGTATAATTACTTTTGGCTGATATATTATGTAATCACTTTACCACTCCTGCTTGGGCCTAATCCTGGCCTGCAGTATTGTTTAAATAAAATAAATAAAATAATGCCCATGCACGTGTTTGACACCGGCGAAAAAATCAGTCACGCGGAATGAAGAACGTCCATTCAAGATGTGCCTCCACACAAAGGGTGAGCATCTGCTCATACACACCCGTTCTAAGAATCAGGGTCAGGTGATTCAAACTTGAGACACTTGGCTTCGGTTGGTGGGAAGCAAGGGTCGCGCTCGAAAGCAGTAGGACAGACAGTTTCGACAGGAAATGAGTGTACTTTGAAAAAAAGGCATGGTCAAACATGTCATGAAAAGAAAAAACACACAAGGAAGGTGCGCGCATATGACGCGGCACCGGGTGGTATGCATCTGGCTAGCGCATGGTACCAGTTCAGGGAACGCCGAGGCGGTCAGCAACAAATATTAGAAAACCGCAATGCAAAATAGAAAGGGGAGATGAAAGCAATCACACACGCTAGCGTGCACAAATTGCATCCAAGGTGAGAGTGTCAAAGCTAAACATGGTACCGTAGCTTTCTACCCAGAACATAATGTCAAGACTTGCTTGTCAAATTTGGTTTAGTGAAGCTATTGTGCTAAAAAACGCGGTGCTAGCACAAAACTATAACCATCTATGGGAGTCGCCAACTCAGTATTATCGAGGGAAAGAAATGAACAGGCATAACACTAGCCTGAGAAAGGCAGCCGAAATTTCAATCGTAGGAAAGACGCGTCAATCTCCCATAACATTCTTTTATTCCAAACTACGCTGACTTAAGCTTATAAATGAGGTAGGACTCACAAACCTCGCGATCGTGATGCGTTTTGAAACTAGACTCAAGCATTGTGGCCTTCAGTTGTTCAAACGAATGACCAGGAGTGTTAACATGCTTTGATAGAGGCAAATAAGGGCAGGTTTTTGCATGAGAGCGGTGATTTTTAAACCTCAATCGAAAGGTTGCTTCAGTCTGGCCGATGTATTGTTTGCCGCAGAGGGTACATTCCAGCAGGTTTACGATGTTGGCGGAATCACAGTTAAAGTTCCCTTTTACATTAACATAATTGTTTGATGCTGTGCTGGCGGCGCGGTGTGTGGTGGTAATTTCTGGGAATACCTTACACCATGGTTTGTTATAGGGCATGCAACCAGTAGTCTGGGGTCGGCTGATGCGGGATTTTGTGAGAACGTCGCCCAAATAATTTCTGCGTCTATAAACAACACGTGGCGGCTCGGGAACTATTCTTTTTAGGCGTTCACTTTCAGCAAGGATATTGTGATGTTTCCTTAGTATGGATGCAACGTTCGGAGAAGAGGCTGAATGGGTCAAAACGAGGTTTTTTTGTGGATTGGGTTTTGGAGCTTTTTAAAGCAGAATGTCGGGGCGGTTCAACTGGTGTGACTGTCACAATTTCTCAGGGCAGGCTTCATACTAATCTCTATAGGAAACCTGCGGACACGGGCCAGTATTTGCACTTCCACAGCAGCCATGTCAGGAACGGCAAGGCTGCAATACCTTATAGCCAGTCTCACCGTTTTAGGCAAATCTGCACTAGCCCGGCAGATTTCGATTCTAACTACAGAGAACTTAAAACCACGCTCCTGAATCAAAAATACCCAGGGCAGGTGATCGATGACGCGATTACACGAGCTAACCAGTTAAACCGTGCCGACATTCCCTTAAAAAGATTCAAAACCCAATCCACAAACAAACCTCGTTTTGACCCATTCGGCCTCTTCTCCGAAAGTTGCATCTCCTAAAGGAAACGTCACAATATCCTTGCTCAAAGTGAACGCCTAAAAAGAATATTTCCCGACCCGCCACGTGTTGTTCAGAGACGCAGAAAAAATTTGGGCGACGTTGCCATAAAATCCAGAATCAGCCGAAGACAAACTACTGGTTGCATGCCCAGTAACAAACCACGTTTTAAGGTATGCCCACAAATGACCACCACAAAGTGCGCCGCCAGCACAGCTTCAAACTATTATGTTAATGTAAAAGGGAACTTTAACTGTGATTCCGGCAACGTCGTATACCTGCTGGACTGCACCCTCTGCGGCAAACAATACATCGGCCAGACTGAAACACTCTTTCGTTTGAGGTTTAACATTCACCGCTGTCATGGAAAAACCTGCCTTTCTTTGCCTCTATCAAAGCGTGTTAACACTCCTGGTCATTCTTTTGAACAACTGAAGGCCACAATACTTGAATATAGTTTCAAAACGCATCACGATCGAGAGGTTCGTAAGTCCTACCTCATTTATAAGTTTAAGTCAGCATCGTTTAGAATAAATGACAGTTATGGGAAATTTACGTGTCTTTCCTCCGATTGAAATTTCGGTTGCAATTCTCACGCTTGTAGTATGCCTGTTCATTTCTTTTCCTCGATAATATTGATTTGGCGACCCCCATAGATGGTTATAGTTTTGTGCTAGCACCAAGTTTTTTAGCACAATGTCTTCACTAAACCAAATTTGACAAGCAAGTCTTGACATTATGTTCTGTGTAGAAGGCTACGGTACCATTGTTAACTTTGACACCCTAACCTTGGAAGCAATTTGTGCACGCGAGCGTGTGTGATTGCTTTCCTATCCCATTTCTTTTTTGTATTGCTCTTTTCTAATATTCGTTGCTGACTGCCTCGGCGTTCCCTGAACTGGTACCATGCGCCAGCGAGATGCATACCACCCGGTGCCGCGTCATACGCGCGCACCCGCCTTCTCTCTTCTTTCTTTTCATGACTTCTTTGAACATGCCTTTTTTTTCAATGTACACTCATTTCCTGTCTAAACTGCCTATCCTACTGCTTTCGGGCGCGACCCTTGCCTCCCACCAGCAGAAGCCAAGTGTCTCAACTTTGAATCACCTGAACCTGATTCTTAGAACGGGTGTGTATGGGCAGGTGTTCGCCCTTTGTGTGCAGGGGCATATCTTCTGTGGACGTTCTTCATTCCGCGTGACTGATTTTTTTGCCGATGTCAAACACGTGCAAGGGCATATATTGTTTTGACCCCTCCTTCGCACCTGTTGCCACGGGGGAGGAAGGGCATTACGTTGTTATTATTTTTGTCTCGATGTTTCTTTTCTTGTTTGGCTCTTTTTTCTAGTGTTTGTACCGCGCGTGACTGTGGGTTCTTGTTATAATTTTTCAATACCTTTTTCTTTCTCGCCGCCCCATTCCACTTCTCTCATTTTGTGCTGCCCACCAATCCCATTGTACATACTCTCCCTTCCCTTGCCCTGCCCTCGCCCTTGCTGTATTTTCTGTATATATATAACCCTGAAACAAACTTATTCTGTACTCGGAAGAAAGGAAGTCCTCTTCCTGAAACGTCACTAAACTTTTATTTTAGATGCGGCGCATCTCTTGCTCTGAAGCATGTCTCTCCTGCGTCGTCGGCGTCCGTCTGCACGCCACCTACGCATGCACGACTCTCCTCCTTTCGTCTCTCCCACAGCTGTGCGCAACACTCTCACTCCGGCGCATTAGCATAAGGACAGCTGGCTCGCTTGGTTGGCGTGCGCTTCGCTGCGGTAGCGCTGCGTTAACAGCTGCTCCGGTTCGCATGTGCACGCATGTGCGACTCTCTCTCGCGGTCTCCTCTCCTTCAAGCGCTGTGAATATAAAGCGGGTATCGCTCCGCGGCGGTTCAGTCAGCCCTCGCTCTCATTCTTCTCGAACATCGACGATGAAACCAAGATTCGACCGCTGCTGCTTCAGCCGCTCACTTTGCACTTTACTGACCATAAATTCATCATTCTAAAATGTAATAAAGAGCTGGGTGGTGGTAGCTAAAACACGTGTACTCTCTCATTGCGTGTATGCTTGCGCCGCATCACACCAGGGTTCCCTCGCGGGGAGATGGGGGCAATTTTTATTTTTAATATCTATCTCGTTGGTCTCTGTCGCTACTTATGTTATTTTCTCGCGCTCTGTTAGAGTTTTTATGTTTCCAGACTATATATATTTATCTATATATATATATAAATATATACATATATATATATATATAAATATATATATATATATATATATATATATATATATATATATATATATATATATATATATATATATATATATATATATATATATATATATATATATATATATGTAGCCCGGTTATAACGAAGTAAGCGGGAATCTGAAATTTCTTCGCTATAACCGCTATATCGCTGTAAGTGGTTTCGTTATAAATGGGCTACACTGTATATATATATATATATTTATATATATATAAATATACATATATATTTATATATATATATATATATATATATATATATATATATATATATATATATATATATATATATATATCTTCTTGAACCGTCAGTAAACTTTTATATTTTTAAGGTTTTTCTCACGCCTTCCATATGCCGCGCGGCAAACACTCGTATTAAAAAAACAAAGAGTTGCTTGCTCTCGGCAAGAACTTAAAACAGTCAAAGCTCGCTGCCTTTTTTGCCCCCGGATTACAGCTTTGCTTCACTAAATACTCATAATAACAGCGCTACCGACACAGACAGAAAGAAGAGGGCACAAACACGGCGCTGACTAGCAGCTGAGATTTATTTCTTAGGCCAGTGGTTTTTATACACACATGGGCAAAAACAACAAAAAGGAAATAAGAGAAGGAAACACTAAATTAACACTTGACCATATGAGAGCGAGAGCGTGGCATCATGCTGACTTTACGTATATTCACTAGTTAATCTACTTACGGGGCAAGAAGTACGATGAACACAAAACACAAGTCCATTTTGTAATCAGTTTGGAAACAAGACAAAGATTACCAGGGTGGGCTTACTGCGCTAGAAATGTACACTATTTTTCTGTGAGGGCGATAGATGGGGTGCTTATGCATTTATCCCCTAACTTGTTAATTTCTGTGGCCTCTAAGATTTCTCGCACGATTTGGCTGCCATGCTCGCCTATCACTACGCTCTGGTCAAAAAGTGGCTGGCATTTGCTAACGCAATCACGAAAATGCTGGGCGAGGTGACCCCTGAACGTTTTTGAAACATTGTTATGGTGTTCCCTCAGCCTATCATTCAGGCATCGGCCAGAGCGTAGTGACAATGATTTTTGACCAGAGCGTAGTGATAGGCGAGCATGGCAGCCAAATCGTGCGAGAAATCTTAGAGGCCACAGAAATTAACAAGTTAGGTGATAAATGCATAAGCACCCCATCTATTGCCCTCACAGAAAAAGAGTGTAGATTTCTAGCGCAGTAAGCCCACCCTGGTAATCTTTGTCTTGTTTCCAAACTGATTACAAAATGGACTTGTGTTTTGTGTTCAACGTACTTCTTGCCCCGTAAGTAGGTTAACTTGTGAATATACGTAAAGTCAGCTTGATGCCACGCTCTCGCTCTCATATGGTCACGTGTTAATTTAGTGTTTTCTTCTCTTATTTCCTTTTTGTTGTTTTTACCCATGTGTGTATAAAAACCACTGGCCTAAGCAATAAATCTCAGTTGTTAGTCAGCGCCGTGTTTGTGCCATCTTCTTTCTGTCTGTGTCGGTAGCGCTGTTATTATGAACATGTACCAACTCGCCCAGTCTTCCGTTTCAGCTTCACTAAATACGTTATGTTTTGATTCATCGCAGTTGTGGCGCAAGTAAAGCTCAACTGCTCTAGTTTTTCTTAACTGGTCGATTATATCAAAATACCGACTCCTGCTCCAATTTGTCGGCGCCTTGCATAAGTCTGGGATCGCCATGATTGGGCGCCGTGACGAGCTGTGACTGGTGCCCAAACGCCTCGCAGACTGGAGAGCGAATGAGCAGGTGAAGGCAGTGGCAACATTTATAGGTGCGCGCGGGCGTCACGAAACGCTACAAGATTTCACTCAGGGAAGTGCCACAAATGAAGTGGCTGGAGTCCGAGGTTATATTTGTGAGCTAAAAAAATGATTACCCGCTCATTGTGCCCCATAGTGCAATTGCAAAAACTGACCGGTTTTGCCCTAGGGTTTTTGCAAGATCACTGAACCATTTTTTTCGAGGTGTGTAGCCGCAATGTTTGCAAAACAATAGTTTGGTGCTCCCAGTTATCGACGACACTGCTAATTCTAAGGTTAGAGTGACGTTTTACGCGCACCATTGCGTCCATACCATTAGCCAATGTCTAGGAAGATATTTCAAAGAATCTGCGGTACATTTGAACCGTTAGTCTAAATTCGTATGTTGCGAAGCGAGCATAACCGGTTAAAGAAAATTGCCGAGGAAACACCAGCTTGCAAGTACCCGACATGTTGCAGGCTTACTCGCCGCTGTGTCGCCACCGTTAGGAGACGCCCTCACTTGCCCCCTCGCTCTAAGCGGGTCACTCTCTTGATGCGCTTCGAGTAATGCGGCCCAAAATGCATGCATTTGGGTTTGGACAAGAAGAAATTTCGGTAAAGCCAAATTTTGAGTAAAGCAATTTTGTTATAACGCCGGATTACTTATATCACCGTGATCACCACGCTACTAGGAAGAATCAGTCCTGCTTACTCAACAACCTGAAGATTGTGTAGAATCCTGAGAGGTGAGAGGTGGAGGCAAGTGAGACTGTACCAGGACAACATCAGGGTCCCCTGCGCTTACATCCTGGACACGGCGCCTTCCAGGGGAAGGCGCCGTGTCGAGGGGCGCTTTTCAGGGGCACCTTCCGAAGAGGAAGAAGAACGGCTTTTTGGTGCGTCGTTTAGACTCCTTCCAAGAAAGCAAAAAACTTTCAAAGTAGGCGTTCAAAAGGTTGTCAACCTGTCGAATCGCGTCCTTCCACCACTTGTGCAAGAGACCTTACAAAAGGGGCCTAAATACGCTCACCCCCCACTTTGAACCCTGTAGAACTGTTGGAGATGGCGTACAAAGTGGTCAAATGAGCAGGTCTGGACAAGAAGGGGGCTTGCCTTTCTGAGTGCGTGGATTGCGTCATTTTTTACAATTCGACTTTTGATCGGTGCCTTTGATCGGTTCTGTTGCAAGAACGGTTATCACCGTTGTTTATAGAAAAGAATCGACGTGTGAAAAACCAGATAGACGTGCGGTGGTGATACTGTATATTCATGGCTTGTTCCATCGACTGAAAAAATAGGGGGCAGACGTGAAGTACAGTTAGTTTGTTCTGCGCCAGATAAGCATAGAAGCATATGCAATCTTGTAGATAAGGCGCTGGAGACCAAGGAAATGGGCACTAGTAGAGATATTGGTTATTCAGTTGCGCACATACGCAAGTTTGTGAAGTGCCCGGTTGGCATTGATACAAGGTCCCGCTTACTTGCAAAATGGCTTACATAGGGCAATCAGGACAATGTCCGAATGAAACGCGAAGGATCACCGTGCGCTGTGTCAGCAAACGTCTATTTCTGGCAATCTGGCTACGAGAATTCTTCATTTCTTTTATTCGTATTCTGAAGGTTCTTTTGCGGACTTTTTTGTTTGTTTGTGTTCAGTGCAGAAGATTTAGATTTTTCTCTGGTTGCGAATGTTACTTTTTCAAAGTTTTATTGCATAAATTATCTCCATTTACCCTATTATATCGATTACAGGTGATGTGTTACTTCCGCGAAGTATTGTTTTTCGTGGTAATGCAGAGTGTTGCATTGTCTTGGCTGTAGGGGGGCTCGGCAAAGAATGCTCTGCATTAACACGCGAAATATGACGAGGACAGGCTGAGCAAGACCATACGCAGTATAGGAATTGCAGATGACCACCTCGATATGTGGGGATCAAATGCAGCGCAAGCCGGTGCAGTGGCGTCAGAAAAAAAATGAAAAAGAAATGTAAACATGCCAAAACAAATTCAGCACTGGGAACAGCCGAGCATGGGCATGTCTTCAAATATGAGGCTGGCCGTAACCATGACTGGCTTGTTCACAGCAGGTCTCAATGCTCGCGAAGGGAGCAAACGCTTCCGACCAAAGTTGGGAAACCTGCTTCGTAATTTTCCAGTAGCAACCATCTCGATAATACCGTGGGTGCTCCTTTCGATCATAAAGTTTATTTTTATTTCCGAACGCCGTGACAGAGCAGAGCATGCAACGATGGATCAAATGTAAAAGTACTAGTCATCCTGCTGCAGCATAGGCTTATTTTCGTTTATGATATAGGCACACACTTTAGGCGATAAAGGCAGAGGCCTTGTCATCTATTCGGTTTTTATTGCGTGGCTCCCAGACGTGTCTTGTCGTACAGACTTCTTCGTTCTTCGTACGTTCCAGAATATAACCATTGTATAACTTCGCTGCGCTTTCTGTGCTAAACACATCGTTTTTTTTCCGCTTTTTCTTTGCCGTTATCATGGAATCAAGGCAGCCATCTTGCGCTGTGGAAACGGCCCGAAGCAATAGAATACTACCATCTCCACGTCAACGGAGGCTTGTCGACGTGGTAAGTTCCGCTGCAAACCTTTGGGTTGTTTGCATGCGTGTAGAAAAACACCATCTGTTTAGGAATAGTGTCTGTTTGTTCAGACTTCATCATCTCAAAATCAGCAACATTCACTTATGATGCCGGACGCGTCTTAGGTACGCATTTCCGCTCACAACTGTTTGATCCTTCAAAGATGCATACGCCGTAGGCGAAAGCTTTACAGACCCCAGGGATGTGGTAATGCCGGATTTAACATTGAGCGTCGGGAAAACCTTTTCGGTGTGCCCTAACTATTCCTTCCGCAATAATACATTTGCAGCGTGAAGATTTGGGCGAGATAAGTAAGCATCAATATTCATAGGCAGCTTAAAAATGGATATCTACAATACACGAGAAATAATTTGCGGTACCCAAGAAACACACCCTTGGTCAGGAAAGTGATGAGTCAAGTCGGCGTAAACTTGAGTGTTGCCTAAATTGAGGCATTCAGGCAACTTGCCCTATTATTCTTATAGTGTAACACAACAACCCTCGCGCAGCGCCTGAGTGTACAAGACGGGAAAATGTTCACCCTACATGCCTATACACAAAACGCATAAGTGAGTGAGGGAAACACTTTATCAAAACTGGAGCCCATGCGGCCCAAAAGCGTTTCCCGTGATGTGAAAAAAATCGCCATGCATTGCTACAACCTGAATTTTAAACGAGGTTTCAGTACGGTGCGTTGAAATACGCTTGCCTGTCGTGAGGACTTTGTAATTTTTTTTTTGCATCAAATGGTGCCGCAACATCTCTGTTGCTCGTCGTGTACTCGGAAAAGCAGGAACTAATACAGAAAAATATCGCACATGTCGTATGCTTGTCGTCGATTTGTAACGAAGCAACGGCAACGTTAACAAAAACTGAACAGCGGGCGTAAGCAAGACACGTTCAGTGCGCTTCGACCAGAACTAGACGAGAGGGAACCGAAAACGCGAAATCGATGACCCAACGTGCAAGTTGCCGATTTGTGGAAAATTCTGACGGAGACGCTTGACAAATGTTTCTTGGTGCACAGCTGCGTGCCGGGCGCTAAACATTGAAATATGACTTGCTGTCGTACCGGCCTCCTCTGTTCCTTAATGTCTTTCGGTATGAACGAACAGAATGAAGAAAGAAAGACCAAAGAGTGAATGAAATGCATTTCCTACATCTCCATCTCTAAATAACATTGATTCTTTATGTTTCTGTAGTTTTTTTTTTGTTTGTGAGCAGCGAAACTCGGTGAAGCTTTCTTCCTAAGGGAAAAGCGGCTTTCCTAGGAACGAAGAAATAGTTTCAGATGTAGCGAAGAAAGTTTCTCCTGGGAATGAGACCGTTGCAATCTGTGTCGAACACGCGTGGTGCGGAGCCAAATGGACGCGGCGAAAAACGGTACATAGTAGCCGCAACTATGATGCTGTCATAATCAATATTTGCAAAGAAAAGAAACAGTTCTCTTAAGAGTGAGCCACGATAGTCCTCAATGTTCTGGGATGACTTCAATTTTATATTACCTTAAACCTCAGTAGTTGGTTGACTTTCTTCGCCAGGTAGGATTATTAGTGACCTTACGCCATATACAGTGCAACATACGTGGTCTTTTGTGCATAAAAGGTGCATCTCTCCTTATCACAATCAGCATGACATTTTGATTCAAGCTAAGAGTAGCGACTAATTTATTGATGCTACCCCTGTCGCTGTGGGTGGTTGTTCTATATAGTACTATGTAACTGGGCTATAAATAAGTCAAAAACAATAAAAAAAAGTTTTTTTAAATCAATAATGTTACATTACCATTGTTCACGCATTCATGAAAATGAGCATGTACTTGTAGCAGTTTGAGTATGGTGTGCATAATTTATGCTGTTTGAAAAGTTCAAAGTTGCCGATAATAGGTTTACGTATTTATCTATTCTTAAACTGTTAAGCGTTTCTTGTAACTGTACACTGTAGTGTCCACCTGCTATGGTTTTAGTGGAGACTGGCAGTATTGTAAATAAATAAATAAATAAATAAATAAATAAATAAATAAATAAATAAATAAATAAATAAATAAATAAATAAATAAATAAATAAATAAATAAATAAATAAATAAAATATGCACTCTTAAACTAGCCATTTACACTCCAGCAGGAGTTCATTCTTACGTTATTTTGTTGGATTTGGGGCTATGGTGGTTTCTTTTACTTTACGGCTACGTATAAGAAATACTGAATGCGATGACTAATAACCCATGCGATCGCCTCAGAGCTCTGTCCGCCACATTAGGTTTACTGCTCTAGTTGAGCAGAGCTTCTTGTGAAGACCACCACATAGACGAGGATGCAGATGACTGCTCTATCAGGCGGCTGACCCACTAACTCTGCGAAGCTGATGCAGTGGAACCTTGTTATAACGAAGTATTATCAGTGCAGGAAATTAGTTCGTTATATGCGATATTCATTTTAACAGTACAGGTAATAATCGGGTCTAGCAAATCGTCACCTGGCACGCGCAATATTCCTAAATACAAAAATACATTATTCTAGGCTTCAAACCCAGTGTAAACGGGGTAATCCTTGCCTGTCTCCTTGCGTGAGTTTAAATAAAATGGGCCGGAAACTTGAGAACATAAAATTACAACAGAACAAAGCTTGTTTCACAAAACAGCCCGGCATTCTCATTTAGAATCAGTTAAAGGCGCTGTTGCCCCGAACAAACAAAATTTGTTCTACTTTTTAAACTATAAAAAATGGTTGCGTTATCGTTCAACTTTTCATTTTGCTTTTTTATGCTAGCTTTGGAGTTTATAGTATCTCGCTGACTAAGTATTTATTAGTTGCAGCCGATATCGCGCGGCTCTCCCTGTTTCGGTTTTGTTATGAAAAAGAATAAACGTCACTGAACTAAAGCGTGGCCAAACAAAGTTCGTATTTAATTTGCCATAGCCGAATAATCGCCATATCAGCATTCGCTGCAAGGAGGATCAACTGTAGTGCGATTAGTATTCGCTGAGAATTTACTGTGCTTTTCAACCTTTCTGGCAGTGACTGTTGGCAGGAGTTCATAGTATCTTCACGAGGCTGTCCTTTGCCCTCTGCAAAATCACTCCCGCGGACAAAACCGAGCCTTAGTATTAGGAGTTAGGCCAGTGTATAGCTGGAGTATTTGTTATGCGAGCGATAAGCACAGCCGAGTTGAACTTTGAGTGCTGTTACATTTTGAACCTTCTTTGTGTGCCCGTGCGTGTCCGGTGACAAGAAAAGGACAACTTAAAAATGCGAGTCTTCAAAGGGTAAAGTTGTCAGCGGATTTTTTTCCCGCAGGCAAAAGAACAAGCCCCAACAAAACAGCTCTTGTAGCGACCTCACATGTTGGACCTCCCTTTGGTGTGCTGGACGACCTTTTTTTTTTACTTTCTGTGAGTATAGGAGCCTCTGACAGGGCTAAAAATTACTACAAACCGTTCTGTCCTCAGATCAGTACGTAAAGCATAAAAAGGCGTTCGCTTCAGTGGACTCCCGGGTGCCGATTGTCTACATCATACTAAATTAGGGGGAAGTTTTGCACCAGCCGCCTATGGAACATTTTTTTCCTGCGCGAGTGCGTTTTTGTATTCGTCAACCTCAAGATTGATGTCCCTAATGAGCTAATTAGCCTGATTCACTATCTTTTTTACTGCGTGATTTCCGGTACGCAGGAAAATTATGCACATGCCAAGAAATGCCATGAAATTATACACACATAGGGAATGGCGCCGCAACAATTTTTATTTTTTACCCTTCAACAATTGGTATAATATATTCACTTCTGCAAAGTAATGTCGGTGTTCCTTGCTCTGAAAACTGTGCAAAATTGAAAAAGCAAAGAATACTCCCTAAATCGATCATCGTGCGGTGGTTCAGGCATGAAAAGAGCAAACATAAGTAAGCAAAAAGGGTCATTCCTTCAAAACGAGCGAGGCCACGGGTTTCGTCTTTCACACTCGGCCCTAATATCAGCCCTTATTGATTAATTGAAAGGATATTATTACAATAATTAGTCAGTCTCCTCTGCGAACGTGGATTACAAGCGAAGCAGCCTGGCAAGTAACCTACAGGTGAGAAAATTTGGCTAAACGTATCAGATAAGGACTAAAAATTGCTTACAAGAATCGGACCATTTTTACGTCAACTTCAATGTCCTTCTGGCGATTGCATGATTTATATAGGTCTCCGTGGCGCCTTCAATCCCGTGGGCGCGTAACGCCTGCGTCAGACGGTCTGTTGTGAGCAGCCCGGCAACCCACTGCTCTCCGTTCGTGAATTGGAATAAAATGGGGTGCTTTTAAAATGATTGTAGCAGTTTGTCTGCGCAAAAACGAACAATATGATAGGTTTACGTATTGACGACAAAGAGTACATTAGTTAGAGCGAAGCTCATGGTATTAGAGCGACAGAAAGAACGGTAGTTTGAAGTTGGCGCCATACTACAGTGTGGCAGCGGGACAAGGAAGAGTCAGGTGTTAGCAAGCGAGCTCTGGACACGTGACGGCATTAGGATAATTTACTTAATTTTAGGGTTGATGTAGCCATTCTTAAGAAATATACACAGATACAAGCCCACACTTTTACTTTGTTGATACAAGCAAAAATAGGCGCAGCTTGCATTAGTGACGCAAAGTTGGAGAAACCGCAGAGCTGGCGGCCTTACTTAGGACGAACTTCCTCGAGCTCTGTGTTAGTCTTGTGGACTTGAACTCGCTCCTCGACCCGCTCCCGCTCTAAGAATTGCGAAGTAGTGAACCTCGTTGTGCATGCCAAAGCGGGCTTTCGAATGCGTTTGAACTTACTGGCCTGACCTCGGAAACGGGCACTCATCGCTGTTGTTTTTGTAAAGCAGTAACATTGGGGCCCTACCGCTTCCCGCAACCATGACGAAGTAGGGGCGAAACAGGTAACGCGGTGGCAGAAGGGAAGACACGGACCATTGCCGATGAAAGAATGGTTTATTAGGCCGCCATATCAGCACGAGCAATTGACTATTCTGCTCGTTCTCTTCTTGTATAGGGCGTTACCTTGATACAGCGCGCCATTGCCGGATTTTTCTTCTCTTATTATTTCGCGGTCGGCACTTTCTTTGTATTTGTCATCATATAGACGCCACAACCAAGTTCTTAAACAGCCCTGCTGGTATACAAAAAACGCAAACAGGCGAACGCTGGCAATTAGGAACGCAAGGAGATTATGTTTTGAAATGCGTGAGGCTTTATTGGCGACTGCATGCAATTAGCTGCACTGGGGCGTTCGTTTCCAATGTCTCGCGCTCCGGGGAGACGTTCGCGCCAAGAGACTTATCCCGGACATCTGTACTACATACACTCATAGCCATAGTAACTCCGCCTAGCACAACTTTTGCTCTTACGTCTTCACACTGACACAAAACACAAAACACGTTCCAGCCATAAAAAAACTCCCAAGCATTTCCCCGAGGGTGAACATGGTTAAGTGCGAATGCACGGGGTGATGCTATAAGGGGGAGTAAAGTTAAAATCCGTTGGCATTCGCCCGTGAGCGCGCGCGAGCCGACCCACGGAGGTCTGGCAGTTTATCGCTGCATATATAGGGGGGTACGCCGCGCCGAGCGCGCCGAGCCAGGTGGCTGAGAGAGGAGGCGAGCGCAAGGGGAGAGGGACAGCGGCGCACGGCAGCTGCAGCCGAGCGAGGGGGAGAGGAGAGAGTGTGACGTCACGGTGGTGAGAGAGGCGCGCGGCAGCTGCTGGGGAAAGGAGGCGCGCTGTGACGTCATACCATGACGTCACGGCGCGAGGAGCGGTGCGGGGAGCGGCGCGCACCCGCGCAGCCACGGCGAGGAGGCGGAGCGAGCGCAGTCACGTGGTAAAGTGACGTCACCGCGCCGTTGCTACCGACGCTCCTCTCCGCTCCACGCCGTTGCTAGGGAGAGGAGGACTGCGGACGCCGCCGCCGCCGCCGCCGCCGCCGCCGCCGGCGGTGGAAGGTTTGGGGTCACTTATAAAGTGCATTCGCACTTAAAAAGGGCGTTATCTGTGCTACCGGCATGTTTTGAGACGCTAGTCATTCGCACCCATTGACTATGCACAGTACAGGTGCCGTCATAAGCCATTCTTACCCGGTATTGTAAATTTCAAGGAATCTTTTTTTCCGGAAACTGCCTGGCTGCATTGCTGCGTGTTTAAAGGCGTCTTTTCTAACAGAAAAAGCTTCCTGTAAACCAGTACAGGTTGACATGTAGCTCGCACATGAAAAAAAAAATTCCCCCGCATTTCCCCGAGGGGGAGAATGTGAAAGTGCGAATGCACGGTTGTCGGCCCGCTTGCGGCGCTTGCGCTCGGCCCCCGCAGCCCACCGCCTCGCCGCCTTCTCTTCCATCTCTTCCATCGGGTTTGTAGTATCACGTGTACACCATGCAGTTATCAAGCCGCTATAACGCCGCTGAGTCGCCAACGCACGCCGCTGACGACGTAGTTTGAATGCGTTAAAGATATAAGGCGCGTTACTGACACCGATATCAGCGTCGCGTTCGTGGCTTATTCGGTAGAGCGTCGGGCTGCGGCCCGCAAAGTCCTTGGATCGAAACCTGGCGCCGGATGCTGTTTCTTTTTTAAATATAAAGGAGCACTGCGGACGCCGCCGCCGCCACCGCTGCCGGCGGTGGATGGTTTGGGGTCGCTTATAAAGTGCATTCGCACTTAATATCGTGATACTTGCAAATCCTTGTTCCAATTATTTATGATGGCGGCTGCACAAGCTTCGGGCGCGCAGTGGTCTGTCTACGCATTATCAATACAATTATCCAGGAAGTCGTTCCGAATTCTGCATCTAGTGGCGTGGCCAGTACCGTGCACTCATGAACAAATAAAATGCGAACACAAAAATGTGCGCAAGAACACGCGCGATTGAAAAACGCTGCGCGTAGAGGACGAATAAAGGCGCGCTGTTTTAATATTTCGAAAGCCACATTTCCGACCTTCGTGACTATAATTATGCCACTCGTCAATTTCACTTGAATGGAAAGGAATCCCGATATTTAGGTGCTCTGGTTTCTTATTTCGTTATCGCGTTTCATTTTTCTACGAGTGTACATCCTGTATCGCCATTTCTTGTCCCTGCAGTTTCTTTATTCGTTACAACATCGTACCAAACAAGGCCTACCGTCGTGCTGACCTTTGTTTCGCATCAGTTGAAGTGTCAGATATGTCACTTACATAGGTGCTGATATCATAGTACACTTTGAATGGGTCTCCCGCAATCTTTGTACTTCGATGAATAGCCTCTGATAAAATGCAGTTATCTTTCCTCACAGTGCCAACCAACTGTTGTTGTCATGACGGTTCTACGGAAGGTGTTTTTATCTGTTCTCATAGTGGCAACCAACTGTTGGTGACCTGACGGTTCTACGGAAAAGGGCGGAGAAGGCCTGATTTCACCTCTCGGCTTCTCTTGGTTGCTTTTCATCTTCGAGGGCGGCTTGTGCAACGAGCTTATTTCTTTTTACTTCGCAAGTGTTTAGAGCACCAGTCCTGCTTTGTTATTTGCTATAATTTGAGATATTTTCTATTGATCTTGAGGCCTACAAATAAGAAAGCATTCTATGTTCTCCTAGTAGGGAGGGTATTATTTCGTTCACTTTCAGCACCACCATTTTTGTTGGTAAGAACAGGGATAATATTTCCGTGCAAAAGATACGCTTAAGGCCTTGGTATACCTGGATATTACTGTTAAGGTGCGAAATTGCAATGATAAGACCAACGATGATATGGGGTGAAGCTATTAGTTTACCCTATGGACCTGGTGGCCATGACATAGCTCGCGTAAGATCCACGCCCGCCACTTCATCGTTATCGTCGTTCTTGGGTCAACGCCCTGTGCGGCGTTGCCCACGCGAGACCTGTAACAACGCTTCAACATTCTTTGGTAGGCGCAAATTTTTCTTCGCCTTCTGATGCATCTGAATGTGCGCCTCAATGTGTCATATAAGCGCCGACGTGGCTAGTGGCCCTGAACAAACTACACCGATGGCTTTTTGTCGCCATGGTTTTGCAGCGATTTTGCCGTTGGGGTCGCATCTGTTGTAAGTACTCTTCGCACGATGAAATAAACAATACACAGCCTCGAGAAAACGCTAAGCAACTTGGCTTTGTGAACGCATGCACTCTCCCCGAGCTTCTCTCTGAGAATTGGCATTCAGAACTTCACCCGTGGTGTATTAATACTGAAATAAATCTTCAAAAGAAAGAAAATGTCTAAAAATACAGACGCCAGTTAACGGCAAATCTTTGTTAACCGGTCACCGATTGATGACAAGTAAAACGACAGTAAAAGTGAGGAAGAAGATATCAACAATGAAGTTTAGCTGATAAAAGTCAGTGAAGTTCAATCCGATTGTAGTTTCACTGCTCAGCATGTTCTGTCTCCTGTGCGTTTTGGTACTTGTAAAATATACATATTGGAATTATCCAGGGGCGAGCATATGGGCGGCTACATGAAGCTTGACCTACGCCTTCTGCTTAATAAGTCTTGTGCGAACACCATGCTTTTCTTTATGTGTACTGTGTCCTCGTGGGAAACACATTTAGCCCCTTGCCATAAAGACATAAAACGTCTTTTTTCTGGAAATATCTTCTCCTCCAATATTAGAAATATATAACGTACTTGCAATGTAATGGCCTAAGGGAGTCCCGTGCTGATGTAGAGAAAATTTGTAATATTTTCAGCAAGGTGGGTGCGTGACAGGAAAATGACGACAGGTAAACAAATCTCTGAGGTTTTTCACTACCTAAGACGGCGAGAAACATCCCTTGAACATGTTAAAATGGGAAGGTTTTTTTTCTTTCTTAAATGTAACGAATGCGGCTTATTACTTTTGGCCCACTATAACTCAGCACGATTGGTTCCTTGAAAAGTCTCAAGGGTCTCTGAGTTCTATCAACGGAGAGGAATGGAAAAATCTCTTCAGATCGTACACAGTGCAAGTGCGTCAAAATGTGTACTCTTTTGCGCTGTGATGTGAATACTTTCTTTTTTTGTTTGTTGTTTTCTTTCTTTCCACCGTTTACTTTGAATTTTGATATAGGTTTCAACTTAACATTTCGTTTCCAAATAATATTTCTGTCCGAGCTTTGCTAGCAGCATTTCCTTGTATTTCGTTTCCAACGTTTCTTGTCTCTGCTCCCACTGTTGCACCCGTGACTTCCAACATCCAGCCCTCATCGCTGTAGTCATGCCCCATCTTACGTAGCAAGGCGGGTCGGATGCAGGACACAGCCCCCCTTTTTTAACTGCCAATACAAAACACGTCACTTCGACGCGACAAGCGCGACATTGGTAATATGAGATAAAAAAAATGACCTCGAGAAATACTTTTGTCGTTAAAAAAGATTTATGTGAACGAGCGGCATGTTTGTAGTATACGACCCGTCTTTCTCAATCCTGTGTTTCATGAATCCAAATATGAGAATGCTTCTAATTGATATCTTTTTATTTTTCTGGAGAATTCAAAATGTGATTTCATTGCAGGTAATGAATGCTGCTTTAGGCGCACCTACCTTGGTGGTGTGACACAGTACAGGCAAACAATATATTGTCGTTAGGGTTACAGTTGTTGGTAATGCCAGCTGATTGCACCCGGGGTCCTCATTTTGCCCCTGTGAAGAGCTGCAAAGTCACCTTCCAGCAACCATGCGCTGACTTGTACCTTGTAGCATGCCGGTAGCGTCTACAAAGTTAAATATCATAAATAAAGCGTTCCTAATGAGCCATGGAGGCAGTAAAAGATAACTTGGAGGTCATTGCCACCAAAGCTCACTGCGAATGACGTTTATTTGGCTGCTGAGCATGCACCCAGAATACTAAGGTAGCAGAAGCATGGCCAGCTTGTAGCCCACACCGACGACTGCATGACTAAACTTATTCTCGTCTACTAGTTTCTGCGACGGCTCATTTGCGGGGTTTCTTTGCTGGCGATGCTCTAATAGGACTTTCACTGATTCCCTTGACGTTGACGTCGCTATGACTCCCGGCATAATAGTGACTGGAAAGTTCTTGCGATTGCCAGCTTCACTGTGTTATAGTGTTCCAAATCTATTTGTATTTTCTCGTGCGAGGCTGATGTTTATGTTCTAGTATTTCAGAAGCTAAATAATCAGGCGGCTCTTCACAGGCCGTACTAAATTTAGAGGGTCCCAAAGAGAGCTACTTTTTTGCAGGCGAAGCACGATTCCTGGTCGATTAATTTCATAACGCCAATATTTTTTTGTGGTGAAACGGCTCCGCTACAGAAATTGCACCGGAAACCTTTGGATATTGGTCAATACAAACGCATGGGCCCTTCAACAGCCATGGTGGGCATGAAGTTAAAAGCAATAGTGGCTAGCCGAAACGCTAACAGACACTCGCGATACTGACACTGATACAGAATTGGTGTTCTATGGTTTCAGACACAAGCGGTAAATATAGTTAGACCTTTCGAAAGAAAACAAACGTTTCCCATGAGAAGGAAAGCAGCAAAAAATTCGCCAAACTCCTGTTGAACCTATAGAGCAAAAATGAAGCTATCGTGAAGAAATTAAATGCAATTAGTACCAATATTTCTGTAAAAAATATCGTTCAAGCATTTGGACATTGCTTAAAAGTAGGTAATAGCGTTGCGCTGCTGAGCACGAGGTCGTGGGTTCGATTCCCGGCCGCGGCGGCCGCTTTTCTGATGGAGGCGAAAAGCAAAAACGCCCGTGTGTACGAGATTTCGGCGCACGTTAAAGATCCCCAGGTGGTCAAAATTAATCCGGAGCCCTCCACTACGGCGCGCCTCATCGCCTGCGTTGCGTCGGCGCGTTAAACCCTACAATCAATCAAAAGTAGGTAATAATATAACAGTATATTATTACATAAATTTGTGCAGTCGTTAGAGACAACTAAAAACCGAAACATCCGTTATCATGTTGTCACTTTTGGTTTTGTATCATGTTCTAAAGTTGCGTAGGGAAGAATACAGTAGCAATATACTGAACGCCAAGAAATATTCAATAATACAGATTGCGTTTATTCCTGCTTTAACCGAGGTGATAAAAGTATACACCCATTTTACTGATTTCTCTTGCAAAAAAATAAATTCCAGAAGGAATTCGTTTGTGTGGGACAAAATGTTAGACCAACTAGTAATCGTTTTTTGCCTGTGTGCTACAAACATCTGCTCGTGCGGGTGGTTTACTCCAAGTAAACCTCTAAACAGGATGAGAAATTGCAGTATAAAAAGAAACAACATTTCGTTATTGGTGATATAAAGTAAAAGACAATTGAGAGAACCACAATGCTAAAATTGTTCCGGAAACAATTTAATGGCTACCGTTGTAAGCTTCTTGTGAAGAAAGAGATACAAAAACGCTTCGGATGGGTAGGTGTGCACGGGCATTTCAAATTACTTCCAACAGGTTTAGTCTCACAAAATATACGTATCTCTTAAGGTTCAACAAACAATGTGAAAACATAACAATAGCTCCATCTTCCTCGTGGAGACTAAATCGTTCGTCTTGAAGGATGAATAATGAGAGTAATACAAGTTTTCTACAACATTTTGCCGTCTTAACACACCACCACACAAGTGCTGGTAAAAGCACAATAGTGTGGAATGCTTTCTAGCCGTCTACAAGACACGCGTAAAAAAAACGATCAAAATGAAAGTTGGTGAATCTACCGACGCGCGCTTTAATAAACACGAGAGCGGAATGGGGAACATCAGCGTGATTTGCATGCATATGAAGCGGTTTTAAAACGAAAATCATAAATAGAACTCAGGTTTTTTTTCGTGAGGCAGAAGTTTATGCGTAAAATATCACCTCAATATTGCACCGAAAGAACGTGCTGAGTTGGTATTAAACTATCTATCATTTTCTCCCCAAAATGAAAAGGGCTGAGTGCACGCTGAAGGTATTCATTTATCGTAGGTGCGGGAGTGTGCGTTTTCTTAGGTAGTTTCGCTTGCGCGTTGTTTTATATTTGTGGCTCATTTTGCCATTCTGCTGCTTGGTGTTGCAAACATAGCAAAAAAAACAAGCTTTTTATGGCTGAGAATAATTGAAGCCAAGATTTATACTCGCGACGGCACCCTCCTAGGCCCATATATTCCGTGGCTTGCTCTTGAAAGGGAGCACATTTTTTTGGCTTAGCATGCGGTAGTTTTCAACGATTACTACCTCAAGCTATTTGGATGCCTTATATTTCGCCCATAACAACAAAACCATAGTTTTTATGCTGCATGCAAACAAAATTGTGTTTTATTTGGTGCAGGGCGAGAGCTCATAACAATGTTTTAGAGTCATATAAACAAGACGTTATTTTTTGTTCGGTTTACGCTGCAGGGTTGCAGTTTTAAGTGTAAGCGATTAACGCGTCTTGCCTGGGACCACACACCCGTTCTTTCTCCAACTTATACTCAGGGATTAGGACACCTGAAGTATGTAATACGAGGTAAAAAAATCGTCCATGTTCGCGATTTCGATGCGAAAGCTAAGGGGAACAGTAGAGCTGGTGGGGTTCTCTAGCTTTAACATGACTTTTCTGAGGTCTGCCCATCTCACCAATAGATCGAACACTGATACCGCCAGTGAACGCCGTCTCTCTCAACTGGGACAACACCTGCACGTCACAGCTTACGTTGTCACTAGCCAAGCCGGTACCCGGCGACGCATCCCCATTCCAATACTGGCGCCACGCCATACACTTTCCCTACCTGTTCATCGTTTCCTTGCCTTCTTGCTACTTTCCTTCCAACTACTGGGCGTAGCATTTTCCTCCTCTCATCTTTGCAGCATCGAGACTTCCGCAACAGTCGGCACAGATGGAACTCAACCTGAAATTACTGTGCTGCTAAAACGAAAGCGCCTTTGTTAAGAGAGGGATCGTGCATAATCCAATCGCTCGCCGGAATTTTCCCGCAGCTTTCACATTGCAGTTGTTTACAATGGTATTGTTGAAGTCCAAAAAAAAAACATATTTTATGCTGCTATACCACCCATATTAGGCCTATAGAACGGTTTCTTGACATGTACGTAGTGCAATGAATACCTCCATTGAGCCGGAAGGCATCCGTTTACCCATTTCTGATATTTGAAGCGGCAGAAAAAGCGAGGCTAGTCAGAGACGAGATTCATTCGTTCTTAGGGTAAAATTCGTACTTTCTGCAATGCATTATTTCCAAGTTGGAAAATATAATTTTGTGGCTCTGAAGTACGAATACGCCAGGTAAGATAAAAAGTTCGCCTGTGCATTCTTAACAGACGGTTCAATTAGCAAATGTATAAGTGCGGCCTGCCTCACGCATGACGCCTGGCCCACACGTTTCAACTTAACGCGTGGCCGCTGTCTGACATTGGCACGTTTTTGTTTTGCTTATTTAGATTTTGGGTTTGGTCAGTTTTTTATTGCAGCTCTCACAAAAAATACTTAGTGCACGAGGACAAAGGCTGCACATATGTACCAACTATATCCTCACTCAATCTCGTGAACGCTCCGCCCGCACCATCGCGCCCCTGGCCGCCATTGTCGCCTGAGCTGTGCTTCACGCAGAATCTCAGAGGAGCTCTGCTTCCAGAAGAACTCTGTCACGGTCCTTTCGATGCCCAGTTCCACTTACTAATGTCGGTAGGTTCAAGGCAGTATTCCCGTCATCTCTACCCAGCCAATATCTCTCCCGTTGTTTCTAGCTGCTTTCCAACGTGTTTTTTTCCTCGCATGCACATGGGTTCACGCCGGAGGTCTTTTCTGCGTACACGCCGTGGCCTGATTTCCTTCCGTCTAGCCAAGGCATGCTTCTCTTTAATAAACACCAAAACCGATAAAATGCACTTATGTGGAGTGTGTTCCGTTCAAAATGACTTTTTACCTTTAGGAAAAGTAGGAAAGAAGTTTGTTTTGTTCACGGGATTAGAATCTTAGTGAAACTATAACGCCACCTTTATCCCAAATGTCCGGCAAATAGGCTGTACAAAAAGTATAGGAAATTTAAAAAAAGGCAGGGTTCAAAAGCCCTTTTCTTGCACAGGTGCCTAAACGCTACAGAGCTAGAATACTTTAGTTGAGGACCTACTAGAATAGCTTTCCGCAATCAAAACAGCGTACAGTCTGGTGGATTGTTCGAAGAAGCTATGTTATAGCGTAAGCAACCGCGTGCTGCTCTTAGGACAGTAGCACCGCGTCGAACACCACTTCGCTGTTTCTGCCCTGGCGAAATTCGTAACCCTTAAAACAATTATTTCAATCTCCGACATCTCAAAACATATGCACAGCTGTAATATCCGCAGAATAGTAAAACTAAAAAGAAAAACACTTGCAAAGATCACACCAACGTTGTAGAAGAACATTGCGTGTCACAAAGCTAGGCCGCTACAGCACCTCCCCCCCCCCCTGCCCGTACCTCTCCATTATCTGTTGCATACTGAAAGGTAAGAGGTCGTCAAAACAAAAACATACCGGTATCGTCAAATGGCAAATTGCATGTGGCTCTTTTGCTGATATAATACGCCTTAGCACAGCTTTTTTCGCCCCGTCTAGACATCATTTTGCCATTTAGGTGGGTCACTTGCTTCTGTGTGATCCGGTGCTGGCAAGTACTAGCCACGCTGACTACTTTTTATGGTATCCCCAAGAAGAATTTACTGCTCACAATTTGCAGAAACATTTCCAGGTGTTTGTCAATATTTGTTCTCTGTGCTTTATTTTGGTACTTGTCCTGTGACAGGAGTAAATTTTTTTCCGAGTTCTCAAAGGGTATCCTGCCTTGAAAAAACAAAGGATACTTTTTTTCGTGAAGGTGCTCTTGGTCGCTGTGACGGGAAACGTTTCCGGTGACAGTATTTGAGGAAAGACGAACCTTTGAGAGAACAGGAATTTGGAAGAATTTGTTTTTTTTTTTCAGGCTGTCTTCCTTCCATTGCCTTGTTGTTTAATTAATGCCTAATGGCACATATAACAGACCCTGGAGTTCAATTAGTGCGCTGTTGGAGGTTGCGAGAAACATACGGCGGAAGCCACGAACATTCTAATTTTATTAAGGCGAAAGGCAATCAAAATTGCCTTTTGCTCTTTCGCTGTAGAACCTTCTGTTTAAATTTGCTGCCGCTCCCGCCTCCACTTGACTTGCCCCTGGACCTTACTGACCAAAACTCGATTCCCTCACTCGCCATTGAAAAAAACAGCCTGTTCGCCCCCATTGGTACCTTCACATCTCAACGTCGTACTATTTCAGAAGATTTACCCCTATGGATACTTACCTACATGCTCGTCATGTAAAGAATTTGCGGCACAAACACACGTCTTGTGGCGTTGCCACGATGGACCTACAGGCGCTTTACATTTTGATGGTGATCTTGAAGGTCCGACTGCGTTATAAAATAGTGAGGAGAATGCCGAGCTTGCCTTTGTCAAGATAGCGGACTACGCAACCGAATGATGTGCTTGGCGCCTGGTCATGTACAAAGATGGCTTCACGTGTGACGAGGGCCTTCCTAAGCTTCCTTCGCAGTTCAGGCCTAGTTCACAGTCTTCAACAGTGCCGAGCATTGATTCGGCATGTGCACAGGACCGTGACCGTAAGCTTTGCGCTCTCAAACTCTTAGGGATGTCCCAGTGAACATTTCGGGGCTGTGATCACCGTGACTTCTAGGTAAGCTGTCAACTTGCCATGATCGCTTGTGGTCGTTCCGCGGTTTCCTGAATTGAGCTGAAATTGAAAGTGATCCTTTCTCCAGTGCGTGTTTACCACTTCTTTTAATTTTAACCTGACCTAGTGATCTCGTGCCCACGTGTAGTCGCTCCGCGGTTGCCTGATCTCTGCTAAAATTGATAGCGAACATTTCTCCAGTGCGTTCGAACATTTCTCCGGTGTGTTTTAACACTTTTTTTATTTTTACCACGAACTACTGAGCTCTGCCTTCAGACCTCAAGTCGTTTTTTTTTCGTTTTTTTTTTCATTTGTATCGTTATTCACCTGATGTAGCATGTTAGACTATCTGCTGGACATACCTCGTCAGCATCATTAAACTGCGTTCTCTCTTTCTGTCTCTACGCAGCCGAACGCCAGTTATTAAATAGGAACCCTGGAAAGACAGCTGCTGCCACATGAGACCGCTAGTCCAATTTCAACTTAGGCGCCACCGGGTACCCCGGACACCTGGCCTTCGTCTAGGTAACGCAAGGAGCCAACCCCAAACACAAATAGCGCGGCTTGGTGGTACAGGGTGCTGGCTTGAAGAACACTCAGTGTTGTTGCTTAATGTATTGTTAAATGATCACAACAGCGGTGGCCACAAGTTTTCATCAGAAACAAGGCCTCCCATATGGCACTGCGTTCATAAGACGCGATTTTCTAAAGCAATCACTTCCGAAAAATATTTCAGTCCCATTCACCTATTAGTATTCTGCAAGTGCACACTACGTGCTATATATAAATCCAGGCGGCAATATAAGTCAGTAGCTTAAAATTCCAAACAACTTGTAATATACGCTATCAAAATAGCACGCCATAAACTACCCTTGTAAATTAGCTTCCGTTGCTAAACCTTATAAGTGAACTCCCTGCGGTCGATATGCATCTATTAAAGCGAAGCTTTAGTGTATTCCCCGATGCCGTCGCACGGTAATAGGCCCTGCAGGAAAGCCTATTTTTCTTATAATGAGCATGAAAGATTGCGGTTATATTGAAAGAAAAAAAACGCTTCATGAGACTGGAATGCAACCTTGATTGCTCATATTTTGAAGCCGCCGTCAATACGCTCGCTTCGTTTTGATATGGTCGCCGCGAACGCCAAGCAGCAGGTAATAATTCAAGCCGTACAACACAAGCACAAATGTTAGGCGTATGGATTAAACAACGGAGAGTTTCTGTGGGTATTCCAGAAAGGTGGTCCGTTTCTTGAGGGTAGCACCTACTCGCAGTGTGATATTGGTCAACCAAAAAATTCAAAACGAGAAAGTTTTGCGTTCAACCATAGTAGTAGTTAGACGGAGGGGTGCATGATTTACTTTTAAATTGTACTGTAAAAAAAGGTTGCACCACTGCCCATGATGGACAACGCGAGTAATTGCCCGCTCTCTACTGACTGTCATGATGCTTTAAAAGCAGGAAAGCATAATAAAACTGAAGTACACACATCATAAACACTTCGAGGTGGGCTCCTGTACCATTATTAGCTGGGTGCCGAGTGTGGCTAGCAGAAGTGGGTAAATGATTAGTTACGAAGGGGTATACTGTTACGTTGCGACAAGAAAAAGATGGAACAAATATTGGACGATGGTGAAGAGATGCATTTTTCTGGACGAACTGTGAACAAGCAGCTATGACCACTCGATCTGAACCGATGCCACATATTGCTTCATCGTCGTCGGCGTGCGTCTCCTAGAGCCATGTGCCAGTGTCCTTTTTCTGCTTCCCGCCCCATTTCCCCCACGTCAAAGGTGATCATCTCAGTCGAGGTCACAGTACTTGGACGAGTGGAAAAATGGCAATATGAGACGAGAATGTACAGCGAAATCTTTGCCGCAGCGAATGATGGTAAGCTTGATTAACACTGGCCCCGGAACACCTGTGCCTGCCGACGCAATGAAGAAACGTCCGTAGCCGCTGGAGAGTCCAGACACGCCAAAAAAGTGTGCAGAGGAACGGCATCGTCGCCTTGTAAGTTCCCGGCTGAGCACATCTTGTCTTGTCTAGGTGGGTCATAGGCGGGGGAAACGGGGCTAGCAAATAGTTGAGAGTCCATGGCTCACCGGGGCTGGAGCGGCCGACGCGATCCGAGAGCTTCGAAGCGATCTCTTCGTGAAGCGAGACAGGGAGACGGTCAGAAACCAGCATGGGGATGAAGACCGCACCCTCCACCAAAACGTTACGTGGCGACAAGGTAAGGGTGAGACAAATATTGGACGATAGAGCATCAATGTATTTACAATAATGAATTACGTACAAGCGGCCATGAAAGCTCGAGCTGAGCCATGGCCATACACGGCTTCATCGACGTCGGCGTGGGTCCCCAGGAGATACCTGCTAGTGTACTTTTTCTACTTCCTGTGACAATGTTATTGGGAGAACGCAGTGCTATTCGCACGGAGTAAAACGTAACACATTTATTAAAAGTTGTACTGGGAAACCCAACGTGATTGCTAGAACGCCCTAGGAAAGAATTGGCAGAACAAACTGTAGAACGGCCAGAACAGCAATCAGCACTGGAAGGATCAATTACTGAAAAGCAATTATCACAGGGAGAGCAATAACGAAGAGCAATCAGAAAATCAAGGATGAATCACTGAAAAGCACTAAGCGCTGCTAGGATCAATAACAGCCAAGCAATTAGAACGCAAGCAAAACCAGGCGCTTTAATGCTGTCATCATGGTCTCCAACTAGTTGAGCAGTCTTTTATGAAAGAAGAGCGAAATTGGCAGAATAATGGTGGTGAAAACTTGCCCAATGTAGTACTTCGTTTTCTAAATTGACTGATGTTATTTGTTATTGCGCGCTTGTTGCCTTAACTTTTATATAAATTTATTCCGCTTGGGTGTCGGTGTGCTCTATTTTTGGGCCTCTGGAGTTCTCAGGAAGACACGACTCCCCAGTAGTCCACAATGTATCTGTAAAATTGCGGAGATAAAACTTATTTATTCACTGAATCATTGTATCGTCGTTTGATAAGCCATTGATTCATTGATTTAATGCCTCGTGATTGATTTATCGAATCAATGTTTGATTGATTGATTGATTGATTGATTGATTGATTGATTGATTGATTGATTGATTGATTGATTGATTGATTGATTGATTGATTGATTGATTGATTCATTCATTCGTTCATTAATTCATTCATTCATTCATTCATTTGTTCGTTCAATAATTCTGTTTTAGTTCATCTATCTAATCAATGAATTTTTCAATTGGCAACTTTGCAGATAGCTCTTAGTCGGCAACTTACTGACTAAACTTTAGTTGTGATGTAGTCTGAGTGGGCAGAAAGGAGCGGCAGCCATGCGGCCTCTCCTAACGCCATTCTGTTTTACCGTACAGATGTTGCTGACCTCGACATGCACAGATGTGGTTCCACGCACCTGGCTTTCCCCAAGGCACGTGAATCTTGCGCCGTCATCGTACTACCCCAGAGTGGAAGTTTCACGGAACCAGCCCGGTCTGCTGCCAGTCACCGTCACTCAACTGGGGCGGTATTCTCGTAACTGTCCCTTTTGAAAACGTCCCTTTTGAGTCCCTTTCATCGTGACGTACTTCCGGTTAATCAATGGGTGTTGGCAGTAGGTTTGTTGCGCTGGCGTTACGTCACTTCCGGTTGTTTGCTTTTAGCCAATCAGGGCTCGCCAAAAGGGACACTTTTGAAAGGGACGCAAAAGGGACAAAACTCGAGAATACCGCCCCTGGGCACATTGGTGCATGCTACGCCGGTGGCCCAAAATTCGTCCGGAAGCTGTGTGTCATCGCCTTATGTCACTATGCCCGGCTGGGTGCAACTTCAAAACTCCGCACCATCGACTGCAGCGCCACCACTGCACGCAGGGAGCTTCCTTGCCACGCGGCAAAGCAGCCATACGGCCTCTCTTAACGCAGTTCTGTTTTATCGTACAGGTTGTTACTCCTCCATCCCTTAGCTCTAAGCGTTCTAATAACGCATTTTGTTGATCCTTGCTAGCCCCAGCGTATTGTTGTCTGCGACAGCTTATTGTGTTCGGGCTGTGAAATCATTACTAATGTGTGGCGACGTTGAGGAAAACCGTGGGCCTACCGACGGCACAGATGTTACCACACTGTCTAATGAGCTAAGGACTGTGATTAAATCACTTACCTCACATATTCCGGCCACGATGTGCTTAGAAAAGTATTAGATGAAGTAAAGTCGTGCCAAACCAAGTTAGTTAAAACGGTCTGTCATATTAACTCTCGACTGGCCGCGGTTAAAGCTCGGGTAAATTTACTGGACGAAAGCCAAGAAGTCTAAGTGCACCAAGTCATCACAGACTCTATTCGAGTAGAAACCGCCGAGCTGCGTTCTCGCATAGAACACTTTGAGGACAGGTCTGGAAGCGACAATGTAATATTTTATGGTTTTGAGGACACAGCTGAGGAATTTTGGGCTCAATCTGAAGACAAAGTTCACGCCCTACTATCTGCGTCTCTTTAAGCTGTGTTACCCAACAATCTATTTCGCGAGCTTACAGATTAGGGGCCTACGTGCCCAACAAATTCCGGCCAGTAATAGTAAATGTTGGACCTCTGGGTCCGCCAGCTGTTGCGCGATGCTCAGGAAGGGGAGCGACACGTTGTGATACGATGACGCTTTAATGGAAACTAGAAGAAGTGGCACGAGCCAACGCAGCCACGAGAGCATGCGGCAGCTCGTGAAGAGCATGATGAAAATGATGATGATGAGCGTCGTCTGCTAGAAGGGGTGAAGACGAGGACGTCACAACAGTCTCCCCCGCCGACAGATGACGCTAAGTGGCTTCCAAAGGGTGGAGTAGCTGTACGGGGCGCTTGACGGTAGTGTCGCAGGGCAAACGGAGATAGCAAGATCTGACAATGCCGTCTCGTCCGGCGATCAACTCTTCGATTCGCGCCAAGGTCCACTGTTGTCTTGGACGCTGTCGTTCACCTAGTAGAACAATACGGTCCTTCTTCAATAAATCTGTCCTTTTCGCTTTGTTGGATGAGAAATTCCGAAGCTCATTAAGGTACTCTTTGAACCAACGTGACCAGAAGGCTTGCAAATCTTCTTCTCTTTTGCGCCAAAGATTCTTTAGTTGATCGGTGGTCGAGTCGGTGTTGATTGTTGGATCGTAAGGTGGTAATGCTGTCAGTCGCCTTCCGACGAGAAAGTCTGCTGGAGACAGAGGATATGGTTCCTCAACGTCATTGAAAACGTAAGTTAAAGGCCGCAAATTCACGACGGCCTCCACTTCTGGTAGTAGCGTGGACAACTCTGTCTCGTTTACAAGCCGCCGTTTAAGCATCTTCTTTAAACAGGTTTTTACAGACCGTACGAGCCTCTCATAAAACCCACCCCACCAGGGAGCGCTCGGGCATATGAATTTCCATTCAATTGCCGAGGATGAGAAGAAGGCAAGCACGTTGGGGTTTCTAATCGTTCTCCAAAGCTTCTGAAGTTCCTTGGAAGTCTTGACAAATGTTCGTGCATTATCACTATACACAGTTTGACAGAGACCCCATTCTGGATATGAACCTCCGCAGGGCGCACAGGAAACTTTCCGTCGTCATGTCTGCCACTAATTCCAAGTGAACAGCCCTTGTTGCTGCGCACGTAAAAAGGGCGACATAGGAGCGCTTCTGGCAATGCGATTTGATGTACAGGGGTCCCGCAAAGTCGACTCCGGTCACCAGAAACGGAGGGGCTTGCTTAAAGCGGTCTTTGGGCAGCAAAGGTGACAGTTGCTCGACTAGTTCAGCTTGAAGGCGTTGACAGACGACACACCGTCGTATAGCCTTCTTCACCGACTGCCTCGCATTCAGAATCCAGAATCGTTCCCGGACTTGTGTCAGAGTATCTCGGACTCCTCCATGGAAGACTTTTGCATGAGCATGATGGATTATCAATTTCCCGAGGTGAGAGTCCTTCGGCAGTAGGATAGGATGTCGAGAGCAGTAGGAGTCGTCAGCATTCTCTGCTCTTCCTTGGACTTGAAGTAACCCGTCGTCGTCGAAAAACAGTCTCAACTGCCCGATGGGACTTTGTGCGGGAAAAGGTTTCAAGGTAGCGACGCAATCTGCTTCAGCACTGACGTGAGTTCTTAGCTCGACGCGAAGCAAGTAGCGCTCTGCTTGCTGAACTTCTTCCGCAGACAGTCCCCACTTCTATCATTTTCTTTCTTTAGTTTCTTTACATATCGTAGGATCCATGCCGTCACACGTAGAAGTTTTGTGAGACTGGTGAACCGTTCACAATCAATAAGCGATGGCACCGACGGTCTGGTATTAACAGCATAAGCATTAACTTCTGGTCGCGTCTCAATTTCATCCAAGCTTGAGTCTTCGAGGTCCATCTTCTCACCAAACTCCGGCCATAAATCTGAAGAACTGGCAAGCCATCTAGGTCTATGCCACCATAAATGTGACTGGCTCAGTCTGTGCGCTGACAAACGTCGTGTGAACAAATACGCCGGGTTCTCTTTACCAGGACAGAATCTCCACCGCGTTTTATCCGTTAACGTGTGGATTTCTTGCGTGCGGTTTAGCACAAACGCCTTCCAGGAGGTGGGGTCTTTCCTTAATCTGCAAAGTGTAATCTGGGAATCTGACCAAAATGTTGTGTCGACAATGCCGAGGTCACAGTTCTTGACGAAGTAGTCGTACATGCGAGACGCAAGCAAAGCCGACATCAATTCCAACCTCGCTAGGGTGACCTTCTTTAACGGCGCAACTCTCGTCTTCGCGAACAGTAAGATTGTGGTGACGGCACCGCTGGCGTCGACTGTTCGGAGGCAGGCTACAGCGCCGTAAGCCGACTCACTTGCGTCCGAAAAAATGTAAAGGTCTGATTTCTGGTAAGGGCCTTCACCGCCGGCTGCTAGGAACCTGGGAATCCGAAGATCCTGAAGCATGGCGACCTCTTTGCTCCATTTCAGCCAGACAGAAGACAAGTTGGGTGGTAAGGGGTCATCCCAGTCAAGGTTTTCCTTCCATAGATCTTGTAGGAAGATTTTAGCCAGCACTAAAAAGGGCGACAAAAATCCCAGGGGATCGTAGATCCTTGCCACCGCCTGAAGCACGAACCGTTTGGTGCATTGATGCTCCTTGATGAAGTGAAGGATTCCTTCCGGTTTGAAAGAAAAAATTCCCCTCATTTGCCCGAGGGGAAGAATGTGAAAGTGCGAATGCACGAGTTGAATTTGCGCGGTTCGGTAATGTTCGCGAAAAAGAGATCACACACACACACACAACTACAAAGAAAGAAAGATGCATTTATTCACAGACACCTATTTGTGTTGTCGTTGTACTTGATTGCTAGAGCGGATCTCAGCTTTGAAATTTCGTGTCAGTACTCCTTGAAGCAGGTGCATTAGCCCTTCTCACGCCCGATTCTTGGCCAATCCCCCACGTGGGTATGTGCCATGTCAGCGGCCAGGCAGCGCGCGCCCATCTCCCCCCGTTGCCAAGGAAGACGAGGAGATTCCTGGTCAATCCCCCACGTGGGTATGTGCCATGTCAGCGGCCAGGCTGCGCGCGCCCATCTCCACGTGCGCGGACATCGCCGGTGGACGCAGGTTCAGGTTCGCTTAAGAAGTGGATTGCACTTAAAAGGTGTCCGACTGCTTGTTCCAATGTAGTCCCAACACTTTCAGAGTCCCAGAGGGCGAGCAAAGGGATTTTTCCGCCGAAGTCATTCCTTGTTCGAACTCTGCAGCTACAACAGGGTCGTTGCTGGCCCATTTTCGAATGTTCATGGAAGCTTCACGGAAAATATCCAATATTTTCCAATGCATCTGGATCGCGTTTTCAGTGGTATCGGCTCCAATCAGGAGGTCGTCCATGTACATCGAGTCTTGTAGGAGTCGAGCTGTCACTGGGAACCGGGTCTCTACGGAGCGAAAATGGTGCTTCAATGTAGCTGCCAGTAGGAAAGGACTCGAAGTGGCTCCAAAGGGCACCCGAGTCATTATCCAGACGTCTAGTTCTGGTAGTGGCTGACCTGCGTTCGGTGATGTCCTGAACCACAAGAAGCGAAGCGCATCTCTGTCTGATTCCCGGAGGCCAATCTGGAGGAACGCCTTTTCAATGTCGGCAATTATGGCACCTTTGTACCGTCGGAAACGGAGCAATAGCCTTGCTACGTCGGGAATTATACTCGGGGCGGCTTCTAGGTTCTCGTTCAACGACTTCGCTCCCGATTCGTGAGACGACGCGTCGAACACAATGCGCACTTTTGTTGTAGTTCGGTCCTCACGTATTACAGCTCGATGCGGCATGTAATATAGTCTTTCTGAAGAGTGCCCTTTTGTTGGTGGTACTCTTTCCGCAGATCCCTCCTTGAGGTATTCTCGAATAGTCGAGTCGTATCTCTCTAGGAGCTCAGGGTCTCTGTTGAGCTTGTTCATCAAACTGTGCAGACGCTTGTTTGCAACAGCGTAATTATCACACAGATCGACCCTCTCCTTCCATGGTAACGCGACTTCGTATCGCTGGCCTTTCTTCCAGATGTTCTCTTCGAAATTCGTCAGCACTGAATCGTTGCTCATCGCTCGTTCTTCTTCGGCCTTGATTCCGATGCTTTCAAGGTCCCAGAACCGAATTAAAAGTTTTGAGATCTCTTGATCATCAACAAATGTTCGAACAACAACAACGCTGGCACACTGAATGATGTCGGCTGCAGCAGGCAGTGGACCTTGAACAGTCCATCCTAGTTTGGTCTCTACGGCCTTCAACTTTCCATGCGCAGGCCTCACTGCACCGGTCACTATCTCCGAATAATAATCTGACCCAATGAGGACCGCAATCTGTTTATCCTCCACTCCTTGTACCGAAAGAGCCTTCGTATCGATGTGCATATTATTCATCTCACTTATAACTCTTTCTTCTGGTACAGGGATGTTTTCGCTGCAAATCGTGTCCACTTCCAGGGCTTCGATGCTGATTAGACGTTTGTTGTCTGCATCGAAAAGGAGAACTCGCACCTTCTTCATCGTTTTCCGTGTGTGTTGACCTCCAAACACGCCAACGGTAAGCGTCTCCTCTTCAAGCGGTTGGCAACCCAGTCTCTGAGCAGCATTCGCAGTAATAAAGCTGCGCTGACTTTCTCCATCGAAGAGAATTCGGTAGCGCCCGGATCGTGCCTGCTATTTTCGCTGTGAGAGTCTGCAGCAGCACGACTGAGCCCGCTTGCTTTGAGACCAAGTTGACAGGGGTCGAAGTAACGTTGCCCTCGTCGTTCTTAGTGCTGTCTGAGGCGCACACGGACGTTACATGCCTCCTCGAGCACTTGCCACATTTAGGCTGACTTCTGCACTGTTTAGCCATGTGGCCCTTCTTGATGCAACAGAAGCATCTTCCGGATTTGGCGAGCATCTGCTTTTTGCGTGATAGGCTCAGTTCCTTGGAATCGCAGGCATCGGCAGAGTGCTTTCCAGAGTGGCAAAAAAAGCACCGCTGCGGGTCGCTCGCTGAGCCTTGCAGCGCCGAGGTTGTAGGGACGTAACGCGGATGGTTGGCTTTACGTCCATCTTCTGGGGTGCGATGAATTTTCTTTGCGGTGTTTTCAGCAACGGCTTCTCGACACATGGGCTGATGTTGGAAGAATTCCAAGAGCAATTGAAGCTCCTGGTCGGGCTGGCCCGTTTGACCGGTCGAGTCGCCGAGTTCGTTCGACGAAGCGTCAGCTGTGGAACGTGACGTCTTTAGCCCCTCGTGGAATCGCAGGACCATGTCTGTCGGTAGAACCCTTAGCAGGATTTCCCGAAGCATGGTGCAGTATGTCGTGGAGCTCGTTCCAAGCGCCTTGAGGCTGCGAATGTGCACCTGGACCCGATCGTAAAGTTGCCTCAGTTGTCGGACGTCGGATGACGATGACACCGGCTTCAAATCCAGGAGGCCTCACAGATGATCTTGCACGATCATGCGGTCATCTCCGAAGCGCTGTTTCAGGATCTCTATGGCATCCTTGTAGCAGCCATCGGTAGCTTGCAGTCCGGCTATGGCTGATGCAGCTGCTCCAGTCACGAGGCTGCTCAAGTAGTTAAACTTGTCAGCCGTGCTGAGCTCGTCGTTGTTGTGGACGGCAGCCGAAAACTGTGCGAATGTGCACCTGCGAATGTGCGAATGTGTCCAGAATCGCTGCCACGATCTGCGGTTCCCGTCAAATTTGAGGAGCTCTAGCTGAGGAAGCTTGCATTTGCCAGTCGGTGATGGGTGGACGGTCGTCGGACGTGGCGTTGAAGACCGGAATTCTTGCAGCTTGAGACGAAGGTTCGCGGTAGCGCTTACAACCTTGTCGCGGTATTGTCCCCCGTCTGTCGTCTCGCTGTCTACTAGGTCCTCCGGTGTCGCTTTAAAGATCGCCTTGTCCAACTTCTCTATCTCGCCATAGAATGCATTGATTCGTTCGAGCAGTACACTCACCGCTCCTGCCGTCGCCTCTCTGTTTCCCCTTAGGTGGTCTTCCGCTTCCGCTAGAAGGCCATCCAGTTGCGCCCGTAGGCTGCGGCGTCGTCGAAGCTGTCGTTCTATTCGGTCGCACGCAGCTGGGAACTCGCCAAGATCGCAGGCGCCGAGTCTTTTTCTGGGCTTTGGCGGCTCCGTGCGTCGATGGGCTTGGCGTCGTCTAGAAGTCCCGGGTTTCGGCACCATGTGTTGGACCTCTGGGTCCGCAAGCTGTTGCGCGATGCTCAGGAAGGGGAGCGACACGTCGTGATACGATGACGCTTTAATGGAAGCTAGAAGAAGAAGTGGCGCGAGCCAACGCAGCCACGAGAGCATGCGGCAGCTCGTGAAAAGCATGATGAAAATGATGATGATGAGCGTCGTCTGCTTGAAGGGGTGAAGACGAGGAAGTCACAACAGTAAAGTTTCCCTCATTCACAATCGGAGATGCCGTCCTGTCGAACAAATGTAAACCTAAAGGCACAAAATTAAGCATCAGCGAAGACTTCTGCAAAGGTACTCGTAATTCCAGGAAAAAGCTTATTTATTATGGGAAAGCAAGTTGGAGGAATTACACTGTCCACTACAAGAATTTATTCATTAACATAAATGTTTCGTGTACTGCGCACAAACCGATAGCATTTTCGAAATAGCCGATAACTCCGATTTGAATCACCCGGGTCATCAGTTCTTAAAGGGAAGCTGAAGCGCTTTCCAAAAAATTTGAGTTAGATTATCAGTTATATAGTTTCTAGCGCGCTGATTCCGAAAGTCACATTCAAATTTATCGTACATGAGTCCAAGTGGCATTTATCTTGCAAAAAGCGCGGCCCCGTTTGAAAGACGCGCGCTTTTCGTCTTTTGGCGCCCCTGATAGGTTGCGCCCGTCATGACGTCAAAGGAGGACACCCTTCGGCCGCGGGGGTTGTCGGAAGCATTGCGAACGATCGCACTGTTGCCTTTGCGGCAATTTAGCTTGCAGTTTAATTTTCGCACATGACTGGAAGTTTGTTTTATAATTTCCCGTGCTGTTGGTTCAATTATCTTGGAGCTTAAATTTGCTTTACACGACAGAGAACCCGTAAGCAGTGACTGTGACGTCGACTAGTGGGTTCCATCAAAATATTTTTGAATTAGGCAACCAGCATAGAGGGATTTTATACCTTATGTTAATATTAGGTACTGCCTTAACTGTTTCTTATTATACACAAAAGCATTTATGCCGAAGATTAATGGGCGTTTTATAAACAATCTGCCAGCGAAAAGCACGTACGTGCACTGCGCGAAAAAATAGCGTTCATGCGCTGTAAACGTATATGCGAGACACATCTTGCCGGTACACGCATACACCAACAAGCAGACTCTGCTTCCGCATTTCCTTCGTGCGTTGTCGCCCACCCTGCCTCGTTACTCATCCCCGTACACAGACCCACACGCGCGCGCAATTTCGGCAGCGGCGCTACGGCGCCTCCGCGATTGCTAGCTGCACTTCGATGAGTGGCGTCTTACTGCTTCACATGCATTTATTCTGAAAACACTGCAGCATACTAGTGCCTGCTCAGCATTATTCGCTGTAGTAGGGCTTGATTTTCGCTTGTGCGTCGCGCATTCTGCTACAATATTACGGCCACCTCGTTATAATTAACAGACCAGTCGGACAAGGCAGTTACGTTGTAGTTACGTTACTTTAGGTAACAATCACCAAACGTTTGTGATAATGAATCGTTGGCCTGTTTCAGCATTTCTAGATTTAAGCATTTACCGCTCTAGTCGGACAGATGCCGCATATTTACTCTTCGCTTCTAATTTTTTTTAGTACGATCATTATATATATCACCCACTATCACTGGAGCACACTTAAGGTTCAGTGACAAGTGCTTGCCAGGTTATAATAGGCAGCCACGCGGAATCTTGGGCAAAAAATTAGGCCCCCGCAGTCAACACAAATTATGGCACGGTGGTGGTTCGGAGTGGTGTTTCTTTTTTAATGCCAGACGAACATCACCTTATCGTGACATGTATACTTGCAAAATAATTAATCTGGTTGTCTTGGTTCTTTTACTTTGTAGGAATACTGTTTACCTCTTAGCCGGGAGAGAACTTCTATCACGATTGGCCCCAGGTTTTATTTTCGCCAAAAAATTGTTTTTTTTGAACACTGTCCTGAGCCCATAGGAAAAGAAAACCGACGCGTTTAGCGAAACAAGTATTTCCTGAACAAATGTGACTTGGTTTCTGGAATGGAACGAAACATCCCCGGCCAAAGTAAATCAGTATTCCTCATCCTTCCTAAATCTAGAATCTAATGTGAACATTGACGTCCGTCGCATAAAAAAACCGCATTGGAGCGGTTTACAAAGTATTTCACGTAGTGTAGTATATTCTCTGTCATCAAGCACAGCCACCTCGTCTGTCGCTTCCGCATGTTATCAAGCATCCCGGCGTGGCATTATTCTGCTTAGGAATAGTGCATGATAACGTATGCCTCGTTTGGCGTTCGTGCATACTTTTTGAACACGAAAATTGTACAAATGAGTGCTATCAACCCCAACAACAACAAGTATCATTCAAGTATCATACAAGGAAACACGACAAAAAGAGCATGGCCGAGGCGGCCGATCCGGCCGGAAGTCCAGGTATGACGTTTTTCAGCCGGTTTTCGCCCACGCTCTTCGGTCTTCCGGCATTGCGCGGTGAGATGGGGGCGGGGCATCGGGCCACTTTTGTTTGCTCATTGCGCCGCTGTATGTATTGCAAAAATATTTCGTACACACGAACTACTCAATGTGTACTTGCTGCTAGTCAACTTTTCTTTTAATTCTAAAACCGCTTCACCTTCCCTTTAAGTCGCCCACGCATCCCTTCGTAACACCACAAGCCTAATATAGCAATCCCACGGCTAGGCCAGCTGGTATACCCCCCGGGTAACCGATAATTGCGCCACCAGCGCCAATTTCTGCCCTGGTGGTTGGTAGGCCAAACTGTCAAACCAAAAAAAAAAAAATCACTGATGCTGGTATGGCAATGATTTCGTTTATGAGCGAGGAGGAAACGCCGTGCAGCTTACCCTCTGCTACGGGCTGAACGAGGGTGACTGTCTTTGCATTCCGCAAGCGTGAACAAACACCACTTCCATTTTGCTTTTCAGATTGTGTTTCTCCTGCTAATCTTGTTTTCGACAGGTTTCAGTAGCTAATTTGCTTGGACTCAGCACGTGCACAAAACATTTATTTGGATATCTTTTTTAGTTGAATACGCGCGAGCCAGCATGCCCTAAACCGTGGCAATTTTGTTTGGGGCAGAAAAAGTAGTAGGCGAAAAATGTGGCTCATTCACTGATTTTATTAACAACGTATGGAAAGGTAAGTTCAATACATGCCACAGTAGCACCGAGCTGTGTAGAAGAGACATCTTCGTACAATTCGTCGTATACAGAAAGTTGCTGCAGAGGTCACCACCCTCATTTGCTGTACACAATACAATTCTACAGAAATGATGTTTGGAAAAAAACACGCGTTCGTGAATAATAAAATGGTTATTAATTGATATGACCAGCTCATTTCGCCACCATTAACAACCGCTCCATATTCCTATTCTGGTAAACTTGCTAGCCCAAAAAACTTTTTATGGGTAGCGAATTTTCTGCGTACTTTCTCCATACATCACACCTAGTAAATGGAAGAAATACTACTACGGATATCAATAAACAATATTTAAAAGCGAAACAAATAATGAGAGTACAAACAAAGTACAAAAAATGTGTCCTAGTACAGGTTGAAAAGCGTAGTGCCGCGCAGCCGTCACGCAGGTAGCTCGAACTTCTCGTAACACAGAATGCAAGCGGTCAGCTGCCACGTATTTAATATTGGGGGTTTATTTCGTGTTAATAAGCATTCAAAGGTGCTAATGTCACTACAAGAGACTGATCGTCGCAAAGCTTTTAAGCTAAAGCAGTTCACAGAAGAAGCATTTAACCCTTTGAGAGTCACGGCCGTACATGTACAGCATCGGCAAAGACTTCAAAAATGGTCAATGACGTACATGTACAACATCGCGTGTATCTTTAAAAAGCGCACCTTTTTTGCCAACTTCTCTTGATTTGCATGTGCTGCCACACTTCAGAAATACGTCAAATTATTTTATTGTGCTGATGGCTTTTCTTTTTATTTTTTTATGATTGACTTCAGCGGCGAGCCGGCTGTCACTGGCGCATCCGCTAACGAGGGGGCGCGCTGGGCATTGCCCACCCGAGCGCCTCTCGCTTCTTGCGGCTGCCACAGACCAAGGTCGCCTGCGAAACTGATGAAGCTCTTTTCTCGTTTTTTTTTATTTTATGAGCGGTGAGCCGACTATCGCTGGTTTCGATATCGTCCTTCGGGCGTTTCCCGCTTTTTGCACCGCGAAACAGATGTCTATCTGACTTTGATTCACTCAAAAGGTGCCGGCTTGTTACTCTCTCGTTTGTATTTAAAATTTTTTCTTGTGTAACGCCATAACAGACCACATGTATGTAACAACAAAAATGATTTTTTTGTCACTTTGTCACCGCAAAAACATTTTCATGATTTTTCTCGATATAGATTTGCCCATAGAATTTATATCAGCAATAAAACAATCGACCCTGGGGGGACGCATTTGGCGAAAAAAAACATAATTTCAAAGCTTTTCTCTGGTGGAAAGAAAATGAAGAGCAACCGCTCACCAAACAGATACCGAAGCGAAATTTTCGTTTGCGTGTCCGCTGGCATCAATCGGCTCATGAGAAACTGTCGACAAGTAGCTTCACATGCTTACAACATTACTGACAAAAGCGTTGTACCAAACAAAAAGAAACTCACTCTAAAGCAACAGCAGAAGATGTCCCGGTCCGCCCTGCAGCTTTTTTGATTAGGATAGCGCTTGCTTCTTCATCACTTTGACTGAATAAAAAGTGTGCTGACCGGCCGTCAGCTGTGAAGCGGGAAAATTTTGCTGTGCTGTTTCTTCCCGAGTTTTCGCACCGCACAGCATCGAAGCACGCGTTGTGTCCTTTTCTCAGTTTCTTTGACATTTTGAGCCCGTTCGCACTCGCAGACACATATTTTCACCTTCAAGGCATTCTCAAAACTTCTACACGTGCATGCAGTGAAAGTGGCAGGAGGAGACGGACAGGACGGCAGCGTAAGAGATAAGAGCGAAAGCGCCGCCCCTTGGCGCAACGAATCAAGCGAATAAATAAAAAATAGGGTACCAGAAAGGGAAACAGCCAAGATCACATTTTACTTCTCTACACATAATGGAATCACTACACTTTATAGCTGCGTGTGTTGAAAAGATAAAGCGACATACGCAAAAGTTGATGAATTCTCGCTTGGCTACCAGCGTATTGGCGGCACTTTATTTTGCGATACCAAAAACAGCCGAAGTGTCCGGCCCCTGGCAATCCCATTCTAAATACCAACATTGTAAAAGAATGAAGTTTCTTTTCTTTTTGCTAACATCCGTAGTGTAATAACAAGCGCGACAAATTATTTTCAAATATAGATGACTGGAATGCTGATATCATTGCGTTAACAAAAACATGGTTATCAAATAAAATTCGTGATTGTGAAAATTTGCACTGTGCTAAGGAATTTCAACTTTACCGATCCGACCACCAATCAGGAACTGGTGGTGGTGTCTTGATAGCTGTCTCGCATGAAATACGATATTATGTTATAGCGATTGTTTTCCCCCTTGAGCTTGTGTGCGCATGTGTTAAAATTGATCATCAGGATGTCGTTATATGCGCGTGCTATCGCCCACCCAATTCTCCCGCTAAGTTTTGTGATTCCCTACACGATGCTGTATAGAACCTAAAAGTACGCTATCCAGCTTTTCATATTTTTCTGCCTGGCGATTTTAACTTGGCTGATGTTTGTTGGGGTGCCAACCACACCTTATCTGTGTCGCGCTCATCTGAAATCACTGCGTTTTCTAACATTTGTGACGACTTTAATCTAACCCGGATTGTGCAACATCCAACACGTGTTACTTCAATTTCTTCCAATCTCTTAGATTTGATTCTAACTTCCACGCTTGCTAGCACATCATTCCTCGAACATCTACCCGAACTGACGACCCCTGAATCCTTCATTTTACTGATAACTTTAAGCTTTGCCATCACACGCACGGTGCTAAGGCCAAACGCGATTACAAAAGGGCTGCGTTTGATTCCGTAAACAATGAACATGCACTTTTTATTGATTTATATTTACGCGGTTTTTTTCTACGCTCTGTAAATGAAAACTGGATTATGTTTAAAAATAAGATAACATCGCTTATCGACAGATTTGTGCCTCTTCGTACCGTCCGTTGTGCCCATCGCTCCCCGTGGTTTACAACCGCCCTAAATAGGCTTCCCAATAAAAAAAGAGGCTGTACAGGAAGGCATTGACAGCTAACAACAGCGCAAGGTGGTCGCTTTATAACAGTACTGTTTCGGAATATAAACAAGCTTAGCTTTCAACGAAGCCAAACATCAGTTCTTTTCCGTAACGCTTCCTTCGCTACTTCAAACCAACCCGCGTAAATTTTGGGAGATAATCAATGGATCCAAAGTAAAAGCGAGAACACTTTGCAACGACCGATGAAATGTTATACCGGCCAATGAATGCTGTATAGCATTCTAAAGTGTTTTCTTGCAGTCTTTTTTGAAGGTTGTAAACTGCAATACACCAAGTTTTAGCGATGTATGCTTCCCTATAATGGACCCGATCTTTGCCGATTGGGAAGGCAAAGCAAAGTTCATTCGAAATTTGAATTCATCCTCATCACCTGGTATCGATGGAATCACATCGCAGTTTTTGAAAAATACCGCAACGGATTCATCAATATTATTGTCTAATATCTTCACTGACTCCCTGGAATGTTCGATGCTACCAGGCGATTGAAAGGCGCGGAGAGTGGCTCCAGTACCGAAGCAAGATAACTCTACACACCTCACCAGCTACCGACCAATCACCCTAACTAGTATCCCCTGCAAACCTTTGGAGCACGTCAACTATCCCCATCCTATGACGTTTCTTGAATCTTAAACTCCTTTACAAACATCAGCATGGATTTAGGATGTATCGCTCCTGTGAAACCTAACTCCTACTGTTTACAAATAACCTATTTTCTGTCACGGACCACGGATTTTTCATTGACTGTATCTTTCTCGACTTCCAAAAAGCCTTTGATACCGCTTCACACAGTCTTCCATTATTAAAATTAAGCAAACACAATATTTATTATAACATACTAAGATAGATTGAAAACTTCTTGCTTAATCGAACACACTGCGTTTCTACTAACTACAATTCACCTGCATGCCCTGTATCTTCCGCTGTACCACAAGGCTCTGTGTTAGGTCCCCTTCTTTTCCCAAATACTATAACGATCTACCTCAGAACATCTCTTCCTCCATCTGACTATTCGCAGACGAGTGTGTAATTTACCGTGAAATAACTAATCTTAATGACTGCTTAGCACTCCAAACTGACCTAAACAGCGTGTCCTCTTGTCGTGATAACTGGTTATGAGGTTTAATGTGCGTAAATGCAAAGCTATGAGAATTACACCCGACCGCAACAACGACATTTCCTACCCTTTACCATCACCATCATCATCATAACCAGCCTATCTACGCCCACTGCACGGCGAAGGCCTCTCCCATTATTCTCCAATTACCCCGGTCCTGTGACAACTGTGACCAATTTATCCCCGGAACGTCTTGATCTCATCTGCCCATCTAACTTTCTGCAGCCATCTGCAATGCCTGCCTTCTCTCTACCCTTACCTACTAAAAATAGCTCTCTCGATGCTGTTAACATGTAGAAATACCTTGGTGTTCACATAAGCAATAAACTTTTGTGGCAAACGCATGTTGATTAAGTAACCAACAATGCTAACCGCAAGCTTGGCTTCCTGCGCCATAACCATTCTCTCGCCCCTCTTTCTTTAAAACTACTTGTATACAAAACCCTTGTCAGATCAAAACTAGCGTATGCCTCTTCTATTTGGGACCCTCATTTATTATTCCTTTCCAACTGCGTTGAATCTATTCAGAACCGTGCTGCCAGATTTATTGTATGCAGCTACTCTAGAACATAAAGTGTGCCTTCAAATAAAATTCATTTACATATTCCCGAACTTTCAGGAAGAAGAAAAATAGCCAGGGTGTTCCTTTTTTATAAAAAGTATTTTACTAACCCTGGCATCAAGTGCGACCTTTTCGCAGTTCCTTCATATGTTTCCACACGTCTTGACCCAAAATTTAGGGTGAAGTGCCATCCTGCCGCACAAACATGTGCTTCAATTCCTTTGTACCGAAAACTGCGTCGGAATGGAACCACCTCCCCGTCGATCGCCAGCATCACTGAACCTTCATTATTCAAGACGGCCATATCAAACTCTTTTTAAAACTTGTATGATCCACTGCTCTCTGCAACGCCCTCGAGGCCTGAGAGTATTGTAATAAATAATAAATAAATAGTTCTTCATCTATATATTCGATCTGGGCACTTCGGAAGGTTTCAGATCACATATGTAAAACGCGAGGCCTTTGCGTACATGTTTGAGTTCAAGTTTTATTCTTCTTAGCACTTATTAACGTGTCTAGCATCACGCTTTTCTTTTTGTCAGTGGAGAACAATTGCCTCCCATTTCAAATCCCAATTTCTTGCTAGGCAATGCAGCTAGCTGAAGATATCCTAATTTTCCTCGAAATATCATGTTCAACGTCACCACATATATATTACAAAACCTAGCCCCACGAACATAGTCGCGGAATAAGAGTCACCATGGTCACTGAACATGAACAAATAACACGTATTACACCCTGCCACATAAATTTCACAGCCGAAGGTTCATACTACTCAAAATAATTTTGAAGCTGTAGTTTACAAACCAGCCTGTAGGGTGGTGTGCGTTTGAACGAATTTGGGAAAGAAAATAAAGTTTTGTCAGCTACCTGGCCTATAAAATACATCCACGAACTTATGCATGGTTTTAAGTAATTGTTCTTAAGCAGTTCTTTACCCTAGAGTATTTAGTGTTCATTGGTGTCCGTTAGGTGGCTTTTATTAGCAAAAGTTCACAATATTGGCAACGCATAATCTCTAGTATTTTGGTGTGTGCCCACAGCGCAATGATGGGTTTGTATCAAGTACTTCTATTTGCAATGAACCTTTTAGTCATTGGTGAGTCGTACAGCGTTTTAAATTTTATGCCCATTCGGACAGCAACACCGCGACACTATGAACTTTCACTGTGACTCGCTGATAATTTAATAAATGGCGCACAAATTTTTTTCTCCATTCAGCACACTCAATTATAAAACCTATGAATATAACCTTTTGAGGGAATTTGTTCGAGTTGTGCAAATGCATGAAAAATCTTTGGGCATCTGTCATTAATTTTGAGTGTCTTAGCTCTGTCCTTGCTGTCGTAGTGTATTATCGTAAATGGAGTATTCGCCAAGAATTCGATGGATTACGTGAACGCAAACATATTATTCGATTGGACCATAAGGAACCACACAACTTCGCTTTCTCTCAAGAGTCGCCCTGTTGGAACGAGAATCACGCCAATATTAAAGGGGCCCTGAAAGGCATTTTGAGCACACTAAATGAACTAGCGCAATCGCTAGACTGGGTCGCCAACGTCACCTGTGCCAAGTATTACTCTTTTACGCGCAGCGGAAAGCTCACACTTTTGTTGCAAAGTTTGTCGCTTTTTTCTCACCCTTTCCTTCGTGTTTTTGGACGCCGCCATCTTCACATGTCTACATCATCGATTCCCAGATGTTCGTCATGAGCTAGACATCCTGCTATTGGGCGGCTTTTTCACGCACTTCCGGCAAAGAGATGAGTCGTCTGCTCAGCGTCGGCTCGCCGGCTGATCTGCCAGCGGAGTGCCGGAGTGCTTTGACATTTCACGACAAACGAAACAAGTGTAAACAAACGCTTAACCGTTTGTATTGAATGCAACACGGCCATAACACGACGTGGATTTTATCTTACGTGAGTACGTACCATAAAGAAAGTCCCGTGGCACTTCTTTGGTGCGATCGCAGAGAACGCCCTGAGCCGAATGCCCGGGTTTGACGCGTACATTTTATTCAACTTCAAAACAATCCAGAGATGCGTTTCGAACGAACGCAACGTCACAACATGCGTTGCAAGTCTGAACCGCGACTGACAGACGATGAGTTGCCTCCTCCTGCCCGTCGTAAATACGGCACTCACCTCACACCCGGTTTGCGGGGACGAGCAGCAAGTCACAACTCTGGCGCGCAAGCGAGAAGGCATTTAGCCAGGCACACTGCACATACCCCATGCGAGGTTGAGTGCTACGTCGTTCGAGAAAGATAATCCAGACCATGGGAAGCACTATCCACCCGCAGAAGTACAATGTCGCATTTCATCGCGAAACGAACGCGTCCACAACACACAGGAGGCGATGCACACACACACACACACAGCTTCGGTCGCTGCATTGGCTTAGGTGCAAGCTTCGTTCGGACAATCAGCGATGGTACGACGATACAGAGCTGCGTGAGGACGACGTGCTAACCACTTCACGTATTTAAAAACACAGGGGCAAAGAACTAGGTTCATCGGAAGCAAAAAATCTTTCCACCGTTATAGTGCCTGAAATATACTGGCTAGTGTGCCGAGGGCGGGCTCCAGGCGGGCGCCGGGAGCGATGTACGCGGCCGTCTGCCGCTTGGGGCGCTGCCGTGCGGGAGTGTGCGCGTTCATCCGGCCCGAGCAGATCGCGCGGTTACCTCCGAGCTGCGTAGCAGACGGCAGCGGCAGAACTTTCCATTCCCGCTTGCGACGAAAGCGAGCGAAAGCGACGGGAATTCTGTCGCGCAACCAAAATTTGTCCCGACCATTCGACAAAAACGATCGTCGCGCGACAAAGCGACGGAATTCCTGCCGCTCTCACTCGCTTTCGTCGCAAGTGCGAACGGGCCTTTATGCGCAATCTCCGCCCCACATAAAACAAGCTCTTGCTTGTCGCCTGAGCATACGGTTGATATCTGACTACGTTACACTGTGCTTGCCAGTGTATTTAAACGATGTCACTAGTGGTCTCTTCGATTTGGCTCGGCGCGCAGCTTTGTAAACGCAAGCGGTTTCACATACGCACGCTATTTTGCTGCTAATAGAGTTTTAGTACAGCGTTTGTGGCCTTTGCATACGCTAAACGCTAAATTTTTGCGTCCCGCTACGTGACACCGCGATGGGAGTTTTAGTAGAGCGTCTCATCCGTTTTGCGTAGCGACACACTAATGCATACAGCGCCATCTGTCAAATGTTTTCCGAAATGTCTCGCCGGCTGATCTGCTATCGGAGTGCCGGAGTGTGTGGACATTTTACGACTATCCAAACAAGTGCAAACAAACGCTTTCCCGTCAGTGTTGAATGCAACACATGGGTGCAGCTTGTCAGCACACGGGTTCTCGCTGATCGAGTGCAGCGTTGGTTTGCTCTTCGCCTTCCCGTTCATCGCCGCTGATAAAGCGATCCGATCCGGCGCGTTTTGTGCACGGGTTCTGTGTCGGTTGAAAATGTCTTTTTTCACATGCCGCCGGTAGTAGGAATTACAACCACCGCAAAATAACACCCGGCACCAGCGGGGCCACATCTGAGACCGCGCTTTTTGGATAAACAGTGCGCGGTGCACCAAAGGGAACGAGCGCACGATTCTCCCCACGCGGCTGCGAGTTCGCCGCCGATACCAACTGCAGCCCTGCAGCTACGTAAACCGCGAAAGGGCAAGGCCAGGCCGCACACATGCGGCCAGGTCATTCGTTCGCTTTTCCAGCCTGTGTCCATGGTGTCTACAGAGATGAAAAAGCCGAAAGAGCTGGCCCGTAGCAGACGGCAGTCTGTGGGAGCGCAATAGCGGAAGTACGTCACCGCTGAGGAGCGGAGCATCATGGGAGGGGAGGCCAACAGCGAAGAAACAGTTGAAAGGAGGAGGAAATACGGCGCGACGATAATTCGCGGTTTTTGATTTACGATTTCTCAGCTAATACTCATCGCTTTAACAAAATTCTTGCAGGAGGAGATTGCTAATACATTGCTTTATTTGGTTACATGTACATCCATGCATCGGCGGAAGGCATTTCAGGACCCCTTTAACGCCAGCCTGACT